>NC_090436.1:219303116-220619366 GCF_031143425.1 Pleurodeles waltl | reverse complement strand
GTCCACCTTGATTCCAACGCAGAACCTCCACTACCTGGGAGCAATACTAGACACAGAGCTCCAAAGAGTGTATCCTTCGGAGGAACGACAATTCTCAATAAAGAAAAAGTGTCAAGACCTGTAAGATCCGACGCACCTACGGCCCGTCAGGTGACATCTCTGCTGGGCTCCATGGCATCATGCATTTTCATTGTCCCGAATGCCAGGCTCCATATGCGGCCCCTCCAAGAGGTGTTGGAAAACAACTGGAACCAAAGGACAGGTCGCTGGGAGGACAGAGTGCAGTTACCGATAGCAGCATGTCAGTCATTGCAATGGTGGATGCACAAACCTCACCTATGAGTAGGGGCTCCGTTTCACCGGGCAATTCCATCCGACACTCTGGTAACGGATGCGTCTCTTCAAGGATGGGGGGCTCATCTAGGTCCCCTTCAAGCTCAGGGCCTGTGGTCCGACAACGAAAGGAAGTACCACATCAATCTGCTGGAGCTCAGAGCGGTCCATCTGGCTCTCAAGTCTTTTGCTCCATCGATTCAGGGGAAATCTCTCCTAATACAAATGGACAATACAACTACAATGTATTACTTGAACAGAAAAGGGGGAACGAGATCCCTACCCCTATCTCGGGAGTCCCAAACAATCTGGCATTGGCTCCTGGCCAGAGGAATGTCGCTTACAGCGATTCACCTACCAGGTCAACAAAACGTGGAAGCAGATTTTCTGAGCAGACACCTAGAGGACACTCACGATTGGGTCCTACACGGCGAAGTCGTCGAAGACATCTTCGCTCAGTGGGGTCGGCCTCAATTGGATCTCTTCGCAGACGAGGTAAACAAGAAATGCCCAGACTTCGCATCCAGGTTCTACCGTCCGGGATCTCGACGGAATGCCCTGTTGATTGACTGGTCAGGGATATTTCTCTACGCCTTTCCACCGATTCTCCTCATACCGGCAGTGGTCAACAAACTTTACAGATCCAGCACCAGAATGATTCTCATAGCTCCACAATGGCCCCGTCAGTTCTGGTACACAGATCTCCTCAACCTATCGGAACACCCTCACAGGAGGCTGCCGTGCAGACCGGATCTTCTGACCAGGATGGAGGGCAGGGTCCTGCATCCCAACCTACCCTCTCTGAGCTTGACAGCATGGCTCCTGAATTCCTGCAGTATGGGCACCTAGGGCTCTCGCAGGAGTGCATGAACATCTTGAAAGAGTCAAGACGACCTTCCACGCGGCGTTCTTACGCGTTTAAGTGGAAGAGATTCTACATATGGTGCTGTCAGCAAGGTCAGAATCCCATACCGGCTCAGGAGGACGTCCTACTATCTTACTTACTCCATCTGGCAAAGTCCGGTCTGCAGGTATCATCTATTAAGGTACATTTGTCTGCCATTACAGCCTATCGTAAGTCACCTTCTCAGGAATCCTTCTTTACGAAACCAGTAGTCAAGGATTTCTTGAAGGTTTGAAAAAAGTTTTTCCGCCCATTCGGAAACCCTCCCCTCCATGGGAACTGAACATAGTGCTGTCAAAACTTATGGGCCCTCCTTTCGAACCTATACACAAAGCCTCTTTGCAACACCTTACGTGGAAGACGGCTTTTTTGGTAGCCATTACTTCCGCTAGGAGGGTCAGTGAAATTCAGGCTTTGTCCTCCAAAGAACCGTACACAGTCTTTCATGACAATAGAGTAGTTCTGCGAACTCACCCATCATTCCTACTGAAGGTGGTGTCGGAATTTCACATCAATCAGACTATTTCTCTACCAACTTTCTTCCCCCAATCCGGAGACTCCGGCGGAGAAAGCGTTGCACTCCCTAGATCTGAAAAGAGTGCTAAAATTGTATTTGGATAAAACAAAATTGATTAGACATTCCAACCACTTGTTTATAAATTATGGTCATTTGAGAACAGGAGAGGCAGCATCTAAACAAACCATATCAAGATGGATAGTTTCTTGTATTTATAATGCATACCAGTTGGCTAACAAACAACTACTTGCTAGACCTAAAGCGCATTCCACAAGAGGAAAAGCGGCTACTGCTGCCCTCCTTAATAATGTTCCAATATCTGAAATTTGTAAGGCTGCTACATGGAAGTCTGTACATACATTTACTAGACATTACTGTTTGGACTCCGATGCAAGAGCAGACGCCCAAGTTGGGCAAGCCTCTCTAAGAAATTTGTTTGCATGATACATATCTATTCCTGCACTTCTATCGGACAGTCCGCAGAGTCAAGGGATGGGCTTGCTAATCTATTCAATGTTTATGACTATTGATGAGGATCCCCTGGAAGAGAAGGATAAGTTACTTACCTGTAAATCCTAGTTCTCTTCCAGGGGTATCCTCATCAAATTCATAAACAACCCACCCTCCTCCCCGGACTCAAGTCTCCTAGAAGTGCAGGACAGATTATCTTTCTGATCAGTTACACAGATTGTCACCGTAAAAAAGTACTGACCTAACTGTGAACCAACTGTCACCTCTCCTTCACCCCTGAGGCATGGTGGGATATTGGAGGTGCTCAGGGTCTTAAAGGCACGGTGCCAAAGTTTTTATGGTTCTCCTGTGTTAACCTGCATGCAGCCTATTGGCTAAGAATGCACCATTGTTTTTCAATGTAGTATTTTCTCTTTTTTCTCTAATGATTACTGCTGCTTATTTCCCTAAGCCCAGTTTTGGGGCTTTGGTAGATATTTATTCCCTTATTGTAATTTTGTAAAGATTTAATAAAATTTAGCCTGTTTATGATTATAGCCTGCATTGCTGTTTTACACATGTATATATGAGTTGAGTATGAAAAATGTGTCTACAAAAAATGCTATATATATATTTTTTGTGCATATTTCATACTTTATATGTGTGTATTTTATATATGCTCCGGGGTCCCTGCACAAGGGCGGGAATATTCAATGTTTATGACTTTGATGAGGATACCCCTGGAAGAGAACTAGGATTTACAGGTAAGTAACTTATCCATTGGGGCCATTGGGACAGTTTAGCAGTACCACACCACTTATCCAAACGAGATGCCCAAAGATCGATGGAAAAAGGAGGATACTGTAATGAAGGCAGAAACAGTTGATGAGCTCTGTGGCTCCAACTATGATCCCCCCAGTATATAAGGGATTTAGAAAACCTCTGATCAACTAGCTAACTTTGTTAGCATCTCTGTAGCCAGGGGTCTGAATACCTCCTTAGAAATGGAAATGGAGTTCCCTTCACGAGCTCCACCCTCAGAATTTGCATCCTCCCATCCTTCTGTACCACTTCCTTCACACAAAAGAGGAAGAACAACTACATTTCCTGGACCCTAGGCAGGCGGTCAGTTTTTTTTTTTATTGACCGCAATGCAGACATCAGTTTGGATGCCCAACCCTTTGTCAGTTACTGTAGCAGTAGAAAAGGTAAGGCAAACAGAAATGGATATTATCCTGCTGTGTCAAAATGTGCTGCACACATGCCAGAAACAAGCCACTGTCCTCATCTTCTGCACTCTCAATAGGCATTCGGTTTCAGACATTTGCAAGGAGGTGACATGGGCATTCCTGAACACTTTAGCCAAGCATTACTGCTTGGACTCAAAAGTGTGCAGGGAAGAGCACTTTGCCAGCTCTCTTCTACAACCCTTCCTTATTTAATGTCCATTCCTGGCACCATCATTTCCCCCTAGACCCACTTCCAGGTCAGCTACGATTTTGAAGCTTAACACAGTGAACCATGCCAGTTTCTGCCACATTGACCCCAGCCTGATAACTGAGGAGGACACCTATCCCATTGTTCTGTTCAACACGTCTTGCGACAGCCTGAAGTCATACACCAAGAACAATTCTGATGCTGTGCCCAGTACATTTTGACTACAATAAGCTAGTGCCCTTGCCTAGCAGCTGCCCTCCAGCACTCCACCAACTTTTCGTATTGGTCTCTGACCAGAGTCAACCAGCTTTTGGTGATAGTGAGGGTGAATTTTCCCCACAATAAGATGATTACAATTTTTATATGGATCTACCAGAGGCCAGAAGGCTAGACCATTCTTCTGACACAGGGCTGGGTTCTTCCCCTGGTCTTTCCACTAGGGAGTCAGCCGCATTTGATGTAGTCCTCAGCCAAGTGGCTGAAGTTCTGGACTTTGTTACCTTTTGTTGAGGTAAAACCAGCATTCTCCCTAAAGTTTTACAACCTGATAAATCTGATCAGAACCTTTGCTGCTACTCTTCAATGAAGCACTGACTGACATCTTCATGGGTATATGGGCTAACCCCTTCTCCTGCCTGCCTGTGAACAAGTAGGTGGCACAATGCCTCACACAGTCTATGGGTGACCCTACCTTCCTGATGCAACACCCTACTCCTGACAAGCCTGGTGGTTCAGGCATCTACTAGGAAGGTTAATCCAAATTCTTTTCCTGCTACCCCACCATATAGTCTCAAAGAATTGAGGCATTCGGAAAGAGCATGTTCTAATCAGTTAGCTTCATTTATAGGTCAGGCATTGTAGGAAAGTAGGATCTTTCTGACATGGTTGCCCCCACTTTTTGCTTGGTTAGTGTTTTTTGACTGTAGTACAATCAGGTCCTGCTAACCAGGACCTCGGTGTCAGTGTTCATTCCCCTAAATTTGGTTGGTAAGTACACCTTACACCCCACAATTAGCATACTGGTGTACCCCTGTAAGTCCCTAGTATATGGTACTTGGGTACCCAGGACATTGGTACACAAGGGTTCTCCCATGTTCTTTAGCATGTATTATCCCACACATGGTAGACCATGCAAACTGTGTCTACAGGCCTACCATTGCAGCCTGTGTAAAATGGTGCATGCATCTTTCACCCCAGATATAAAGTTCACCTTGTATCAAGGTCACTTCACCCTGACCCTGTAAGTCAACCCAAGGTAGGCCCTTCAGCCAGAGGTACCACTACAAATTCCAGACCTCATTCTGGGCTTTGTAAGTGTGGGGAAGCCATTTTAGGTATACAGTGGACACTGGTCATCACAAGATGTCCAACTACATAATGGCTATACCGAACCCAGTCATGTTCCTTATCGACTGTGTTCGGTGACTGACTGTCGAAAGAGAAAACGACCCTCAATGGGGACCTGGCAAAGGTGTCCCTTTCCCAGAATGAGTTCTTTCTAACCCCAGTCGGGAGTGTCCTTCTTAAATACCTTAAACAAGCTGTAGAGGAGAATTCTAGAAACTCCCCTCTCCCGTACTGTACCAGGTCCGTGTTGAAAAAGCACGTTCAGAGATTGGCCACATGCCAAGGTGAGCTCCCAAGACCTAGCTGTTCCCTATCATACCATAGACATTCTTCTGGTACATCCTTCTCTTACCCTCACTCCTCTGTCATGTCCCTGCCCTTGGTGAGAAAGAGAACGAAGAGTGAAAACATGGGCAAAAACATGTTGAATAAATTGTGCGCGGAAAACTACCTGCTCCACCAAGGAGATGGTGTTTGAAGCTAAGTTAATCACAAAATGGAGTCAGTAGACAAGATGGAGAAGTGGTTTAAATACAGATATCATTACACCCCTTTAAGTCCCTAGTATATGGTACTTGGGTACCCAGGGCATTGGTAAAATGGGCTTTGTAAGTGCGGGGAATCTATTTTAAGGAATGCACTGGACACTGGTCATCACGAGATGTCCAATTTCATAATGGCTTCACCGACCCTAGTCATCTTTGGTATCAAACATGTTTGAATCATGCAACTACACCGATTCCAGTATTAGTTGCATGACACCATGTACTGTGGGGGTCCCTTAGAGGATTCCCCCATGTCTACCTGTACAGCCTTCCAGGGTCTGCTTGCAAGCCAGTGGTGCCGCCGACCACAGACACTGTTCTGCCCTATTGCTGCTCAGCCTAACTCAGACAGGGGAAGACAGAACAAAGGATTTCCTGTAGAGAAGAGGTGTTATCACCTCTCCTTCAGAAATAGATGTCTCTGGACTAGGGTGGAGGTGTTCCTGAGCACCACCAGAATGCTTTGAAGGGCACATTTGGTGCCCTCCCTGCATAAACTTGTTAACTCCCGTGCAGGAGCCCACCCGGCTTCTGCCCTGGCACAAAACCACACAAAGGACAGGGGAGTGACCACCCCCCCTGTCCAGCTCCTCCCCTAGGGAGGTGCCCAGAGCTCTGCCAGGTGGCCATTTCATTCTGCCAACTTGAAAATAAGATGAGCTGAGGCCCTGGTCAGTCCACCAGATTAGCATCCATGACCCACCCTTATAGGTGGGTCACTACAGAAGCTGTCCAACCCCATTCCTAGGTTACTTAAGAGCTCCCTTGAGGGTTGGACCCTAGATTTGTCTGCAAGAATCTACTACAAGACACTTCTGCTGCCGGACAGTGGATTCTGCTGCTGGACTTCACTGGAACTCAAGGTAAGACTGCTTCTGGTAGGAGGACTTCTACTGCAACTTTGTCCCCTTTGATGCACTTCATGGTCGTGCATCTTCCAGAGTCACAAGGACTCTGCTTGCATTAGGGATAGCAAGAAGGAATTTCCCTTGGAGGAATGGAGTCACTCCCCTGTATCCGCAGGCACCTCAGTGTCGACAACTGGTTTGTGGATCCTGCTGTCCCACGGACTCTTCAGGCTCTGCAACACAGGTGGTCGTTCTGTGACTCTCCAAAGGTCTGACCTGTCTTCTTTGCAACTGGGAAGACTGTGGTCCCTCGTTGGAGCTGCTTGGAATGAACCCCTGTGCACCGTGTCTGTTTGCTGTTGCCAAGGCTTGTTCTCTTCAGTCCTAAGACCTCCTATCACCAAGAATCCCCAGTCTCAAGTATCACGACGTCCTCCGTGCAACTCCTGCAACGTGGACATCCTTCTTCTTTGTGCTGCTGAGGCCTCCTTGTGACTCCCTTGCCTCCTACGTGAGAGTCCCCCTGGGTCTTCATCAATTCCTACTGTATCGCCTCCTTGCTGAGGGCTGGCTCTGCCGTACCAGTAAAGGTTGAGTCCCTTGGATCTTGCTGGTCCCACCTCCTGCAACTCTACTTGCAGCACGTCTTTTGCATTTGCCAAGACTTGTTGGTGGTCCTGCTGACTACTGACCCTCCTGCAATTCGACAACTGGCATGGGGTAGCTCTTCAACAACTACTGGGATCCCTCAGCATCACCTGGACTCTACAGCTGCATCTTCAAGGCCTCTGTCCTACAGTGAGGTATCCACAAGAAGAGTGGTCATTGTTTTCCTGCACCCCCTGGGTGCCTCTTAGTGGCTTGGACTCTGTCCCCTCTCTCTACAGGTACTCCTCGTCCAGAACCCATGCCTGGGTTCCACCGACCTGGTCCACAGGTCACTGTAGCAGCTGGACAGCCGAAGTCCCCATTGACTTCAACGGGATGTTCTGACACAACTTCACCCCTATGCACCTGGGCACCCTGGTGTAGGTACTCCACTTCCTGGGTATCCACTGGTGAGGGCACTCTTAAACCTCCCTTGTCCCAACAGGTTTCCTCTGGTTCCTTTGCAAAGGGACCTGAATCATGCTAACTCTAACCTCAACTTCCCCATGTTATCCTACGGACAATGACCCAGGGTAACACCTCTGCACACAGGCGCCTGGGTAACCTATTTACTTCCTTTGGTATTTTACTACTTCCTCTGTACTGAGAATCCTTGGGCATCAGTCTAGGTTAGTTGTGATGTTCTCACCCCATTTTTTTTTTAGTATATGGTTTGGCCTCCCCTTAGGGGCTGATGTCATTTTATGCTTTTACTTACCTGTTTCTAAGTATTTTTTGTGTGTCTATATCTCCGGTTAAGAGATATACCAAAGTAAGTTTAGTGACTGTGTTAGATTTTTTTTTTAACACTGGTGTGGTTCTGTATTGTGTGAATATCACTGACTGACTCTTGTGGTATTTACAATTGTTTTACACCCTCTCCGGTAAGCCTTAGCTGCACTCCACAGTTGCCCCATAAGAGCTTTGGTTGTTTGGAACCACCAACACTTTCACTAAGGGTTGCCTGCACTGATTACAGGGTGCCTCACCTATAGGTGTACAACATATACTGGGCCAGCCTTCTACATTGGTGGTGCAGCGGTTGATGTAGGAAAGTACTCTTTGGCATGGTTACTCCCACTTTTCGCCAGTTATTAGTGTGTTTTGACTGTCTTCACTGGGATACTGCTAACAAGAGCCCCAGTGATTGTGCTCTCTTCCTCTAAATTGGTTGCTTAGAACTTTGCACACCCAACAATTGACATACTGGTGCCCCCATATAGATCCTTAGTATATGGTACCTAGGGCTTTGGGGCACCAAGGGTTCCCCATGGGCTGCAGAATGTATTGTGCCACCCATGGGAGCCCATGCAAAATGTGTCTCCAGGCTGGCCATTGCAGCCTGCCTGAAAAGGTGCATGCACCCTTTCACTACAGGTCACTGCACCAGGTCACTGTAAGTCACCTCTATGGCAGGCCCTCCTAGCCCAGAGGGCAGGGTGCAAGTACCTGTATGTGAGGGCACCCCTACGCTAGCAGGGGTAGCCCTACAAACTCCAGCTCCATTTTCCTGCACTTCATTAGTGCGGTGAAGCCATTTTACTTGTGTACTGGACCTGTGTCCAGGTACATAATGGTAACTCCGAACCTGGGCATATTCAGTATCAAACATGTCTGAATCATACCCCAATACTGTTGCCAGTATTGGTTGTATGATTCCATTAACTCTTGGGGCTTCTTAGAGGACCCCCAGCATTGCTCCTACTAGTCTTCTGGGGTTTTCCAGGCAGCCCGCACTGCTGCCACCCCTCAGATGGGTTTCCGCTCTCCTGCTGCTTGACCAGCTCAGACAGGGAAAGGCAGAACAAAGGATTTCCCTTGGAAATAGGTGTTACCTGGTTTGGGAGCGGTAGCCTCTCCAAGCCACCGGTATGCTTTCAAGGGTACATTTGGTGCCCTCCTTGCATAAACCGGTTTGCACCAATCCAGGGACCCCTGGTCCCTGCTCTGGCATGAAACTGGACATTGGAAAGGGGAGCGTCAACTCCCCTGTACATCACCACCCCAGGGGTGGTACCCAAAACTCCTCCAGGTGGCCACTTGATTTAGCAATCTTGAATCTAAGGTGGGCAGAGGCCCCTGGGAGCATCTGAGTGGCCAGGTCAGGCAGGTGACATCACCCCGATAGGTTGTCACCCTGCTAGGTGACCAATTCCCCCTTTCTGGGTTATTTAGGGTTTCCCGTCAGGCTCCTTGTAGCCCCGGCTACCAGCAGTCCTTCTCGCAAAGCACAGTCTCTAGCCTGATGCTCCAGCGACGTGGGACTCCACTTCAGGTGTGCTGAGTAGGCCTCACTGCTAGTCCTGTGCCTGTTGTCCCTGGGGGCTGAATTTTCTTCTTGTGACTCTCCCAGCTGCTGAGGTCTACTCGGACTCCCCTCCATGGGTTGAGCCTTGCAAAATCCTCTTCTCTGACTCTTGCGTTTGCCAAGGCTTGTTGGTGGTTTTCCAGCACCACTAACCGACTGCATCATGACCGCCGACGTGGGATATCACTTGCATCACTTCTGGAACTCCTCTTCTGCTCCTGTGCTGCACTGCTAACTTTCTTCCACCATCGACCTGGTCCTGCATCCACAGAAAGGTGGGTAGTGGCTCTTGCCTCAGCCGGACACTCGAATTCAAATTGGACTTGGTCCCCTTCTTTTGCAGGTTTTCTGTCAGGATCCCCTTTTGGTTTCCTTCAGTCTTTTCTGGGTCTTGCACAGTTCTTTTTCAAAGTTCTCCTGTGGGTTTGGGGAAAAACAGGTATTTACCTTTTCTCTCCTGGTCGCTGGGGGACACCCTGGTTCTTACCTTTTGGGGTTCTTAGTTCCTCCAACTCCCTCCTTCAGATTCCACTTCCTTGGGTGGGGGACTGCCTTTCCCATTCCACCTCCTTAGTATATGGTTTGGTCTCCCCACTTCACTATTTACTATTGTTTTTACTATTTGCTATTGCTTTCGATGCTAATCACTGACTTCTAATGTGCACATAATAGTATGTTTACTTACCTCCTATTGGAGTATTGCCTTTACTCCCATCCCTTAAATGTTCAGAACACTGGGGTAGCTGTAGATACATTTACGCTACACTAGTACCATGTGTTCTGTTGATGAATCTAGACAGACTCATGAGTTGGGTATAGTGCCCTTACATTTCAGGAACTTAGGACCCTGTGTAGAGCTATAAAACGGAGGACTGGTAGTTACCCTATTAGGTCTTTTCTCCTAGAGATGCTCACTCAGTATTACCTCCAGAACCCTGAGAGGCAGGAAGAGCATAGAGATGGTGATGAGGGGGATGACCCTCCAGAGTTGAAGATGGAAGTACCTAGTACTTCAGGCTCCTTCTCTGGACATGCCCATGAGGATTCTGAGGAGATCTCCCAAAAGGGTTCGAAGGAGGAATAGGCCCTCCTCATTCTCACTTTGCTCTACATCGTCTGCTGAGTCCACCCACTCTAACACAGAGGAGAAAGCTTTAGATTGTGGGTACAGCTTTTTCAAATTTGAGAAGGCAAAGCTTACATGGACAAGGGAGAGCTGACCTTTGAAAGGGAAGCCCTAGAGGTGGAGAGAGAAATGAAAAATTTGGGGTTAGACCCTATGGTGGCAGCACTAGAGAATCTAGGAAAGGAATACTTTGACTCTAGGAATCACAGCAGGATAGTTCCCTCTTACAAGTCTGGGAATGATATCCACAAGTGGGTTACTGCTCTAGAGGCGGCCTGTAAAGTCAA
This sequence comes from Pleurodeles waltl, assembly GCF_031143425.1. NCBI lineage: Eukaryota > Metazoa > Chordata > Amphibia > Caudata > Salamandridae > Pleurodeles > Pleurodeles waltl. Next base: position 220,608,616 of record NC_090436.1, on the reverse strand, counting down.
AAAGGTCCCCAGAGGCAGTGGGCAGCTATCCTGTGGCTCGCCTTTGCGACAAGGGAAGAGACAAACTTTTGATAGTCAGGGAAGAGGATGGAAACAACTACCAGGTCCTGAAGGAGGCACTAATTGATGGGTTTGGGCTTATTACTGAGGAATACAGGATTAAGTTCAGAGAAACTCACAAGAAGTCCTCTTAAGACTGGGTTGATTTTGTAAGCTGTGCAGTTAAAGCTCTGAAGGATGGTTACATGGTAGTAACGTACATGCCTTGAAGGGCTGTACAATCTGATCATGAGAGAGCATATCCTTAATAACTGTGTGTCTGACAAACTGCACCAATACCTGATGGACTCTGAGCTGACCTTTCCACATGAATTGGGAAAGAAGAAAGACAAATGGGTCCGCACCAGAGTGATTAAGAAAACTCATAGTGGGGGTGACATGAGAAAAAGAATACTTCCTAATTCCAAGAGAAAGATGTGCAAACAAATTGGTAGTAGTAGTATATAGACTGCACACACCATACAGAACATAAGTATATGGCAAAAAGAAAAAATCGGCAAGAGTTATAAGGTAAGTGCTGCTGTCATTATACTAAATGAGACTGCTGGATTCGGGCAGCCGCACCACTAGGCTGTGGGGAACTGAGTCCAGTGCCACACAGTATGACAACTGTCGGCCTTACCCTTCCGGTCAGCTAGCAGTATCTCACCCTCACCTAAAGGTGGTGGTGATTTGTGGCAGCCATGCACATGACATTCTGATTTCTCAGGGAAATCGTGGTGTAACAGATCTCATTCTTTTCTCTCAGTTATATTTGTCTCATGCATGCAAAGACAAGCAAAAATTGGTTCAATATATTTTATTGAATCATCTGCATTCTGGATAAAATGGCATGTACTACAATGATTAGGACGATAAAACATAATAATAGCAGTGTGGTGACAAGGAAAGTGAACCATACGAAAAGTCCCACCATAGTTTCGGAATGCTACGTGTTGGAGTTCCTACCAACACCACTAAGGTACTACTGGCGCACAGCAATATTAGCCCTAATCCGCCCTTCAGGATCCCTAGGACGACATCATCCCCCTTCCTGAATTTGCAATGTAGCTGGAAAAGATGTTGAGTTTCAGCGGACAGCTGCAATGAAGAAACAGCATGCAGTGGCAATCTTCTGGCTGGAACTCTCCCTCTAACGTAGGGGCATAGGGATGTTTTATAATAAAACAGCTAGTGTTCTAAGAAAACTGCCCTAACTTAAAAACACATATGTTTCTTGTGAAGTGCCAAAGATTGTGGTGTTCCACCTGGTACTAACAAGAATATCGGGTACAGCCTTGAGTAGATTACAGAATGAGGATGTCAAATAAAGAAGAATGAAAACAGATCCTACGCTAAAAGTGTATGCAATAACAGAAATAAAGCATCACTGAAGAATGACGCTTCTGCTAAGAAACTAAAATGAATGGAATAAAATGTTATTATACTAAAGGGCACAAGCTGCAGGCCTATGGCTAAAATAACATGCCCATAAAAGCTTACTAAAATAACCTCACACCAGTATAGGGTATCCTACTATCATAAATAACTATGGAAATTAACCAAAGCCCAATAACCACTTATAAATACAAGTAAATACCACAGACAATAGGGGTTGTTGGTGGGCTCTCCCAAATTTCAACCACTTTGTAATCTCACTAACATATGGTGTCCCACCCCTATTTGTCACATCTCTTATTATTTCACTTATCTCATTTCCTTCATGTTTTTTTCTTCTCTATCGTGACTGGCTTTTTAGATATTTTCCATTACTCTATATTGTAATGGTTACTGTGGAGAAAGAATAACCCATGTGGGAAATGTTTACATGTTATACTTATTAATGTTCTTATCCCTTTTCATGTATTTCTTCCTTTTCTAAGTGAGACTTTTATTTGTTTGTATATCTACAGCCCTGAGACATTCACCATATGTGACGAAACATGTGTTGGCTGTTTCTTGGAACTTGATATCTTCAGAAGAATATGTGTAGCTAGACTTGACTTTCAATACATCTTCAACTCAATATCTTGGAACTTTGGTCTATGGAACTTTATTTGACTAAGACTGTCATTTGCACATTAATTGTTGAGTGTGCTGTGGTATTTTATTGTATCCCAAGAGAAAGATGGTGAGAAACCTAAGGATATAAAGATATTAAGATATCAAAGATATCAAGTCTTGTGTGGGTCCACATCCTCCTCTTCCTCTAATAAGAAACGTTGGCGCTTTACTTCCAAAGCAAAAGGCCAGAGGGCAGCTGACCCCAGTTGCTCTAAGAAACAGCACCATACTACTACTCTCCCTAGTGTCCCTATCAGTAACACAGGGAGTAGTACCACAACCAAGGGTGTACCTGGGTTCACCTTGGGTACTGCAGTGGACTCTGGCCTAGTCACTGAGAATGTCCTGGTATCAGAGGGTGGCATTGACCTTGCCATTTTGGCTGCCCCGGTATCCTGATGTGAGGAAGTACAGGCAGCAGCCTCTCATTAATGGTATTGAGGCAGAGGCGTGCAGGGACACAGGTGCAAATGTCACTATGGTGACTGAAAAACTGGTGTCTCCTGAGTAAATCCTTCTTGGGCACACTTAACCACTGCAAACAATATCACTAAGTGTCACCCCATGGCAGTGGTTAAGTTCAGCTGGAGGGGGTACTTGCCCTAAAAAGGTTTTGGTATCCTCATCCATTCCTTTAGAGTGTCTTAAGGGAAATGATTTGGAGACTTCAGCATGGACTGAAATGGAGTTGAAATCCCATGTAGCCATGATGGGCATCCATGAGAGTGTTTGTCACAAATGGAGCACAGGCCAAGAAGCAGGAAGAACAAGGAGCATTGGAACCTGGAACAACGGCCCTGGCAGGTCCTAAGAAGATAGGTAGGAAGGGTAAGAAATCATCCACCCCCAAGACTTCAAGTCTGGATCATTCTCATCCTGGAGGTGGACTTGCCCACTGTAAAAGAACTGTCCCAGAGGAGCGTGTGCCAGACACTGCAGAGCTTTTGGGGGCAGGGCGATCCTCCATGAAGAAATTGGGTCTGGAGAAGAAATCCTGCCCCTCTCTTGAAGGTCTCGGGTAGCATGCTGCTGCAGAAGAGGCAGGGGATGTCAGTGGATCCCATAGGATTCACTGGGAAGATGGTCTCCTATACTCTGAGGCTTGTGCTACCAGGATGTTAATTCCTCTGGAGTTTAGGGAGTTTCTATTGACACTGACACATGACTTACCCCTTGCAGGAAATCTTGGACAAAGCAAGACTTGAGACAGACACTTGAGACAGACTTGCTCCACACTTTAACTGGCCCCACATGTCCGAAGACACAAAGGAGATTTTTCACTCCTGTGTCCCCTGCTAAGTGAGTGGCAAATCAGGTGGCACTGCAAAAGCCCCATTAATCATACTACTAGTGGATGAGGTTCCCTTTGAGAGGGTGGGGATTCACATTGTTGGTCCAGTAGACCCTTCTACAGCCTCTGGAAAGAGACTTATTCTGGTGATGGTGGGCCATTCCACAAGGTACCCAGAAGCTATTCCACTTAGGACCACTACAGCTCCTGCAGTGGCAAAAGCCCTCTTAGGAACCTTTTCTGCAGTGGGTTTCCCTAAAAAGGTGGTGTCAGACAGAGTTACTAACTTCATATCTGGCTACCTGAAAGCTATGTGTAAAGAGTGTGGTGTAACCTAAAAATTCACCACACCTTACCATCCACAGGGCATTGGGTTGAATAAAAGATTCAACAAAACCCTCAAAGGTATTTTATGGGACTATCTGGAAAGCTCAGGAGGAGATGGGATATCCTACTACCTTGTCTTCTATTTGTCTACAGGAAAGCTCCTCAGAAGGGAGTGGGCTACAGCCCCTTTAAGCTTCTATTTGGACATACAAGATGGCGCTGATTTAAGACGCGACTCCGGCATACGGCTGCCACTTTTCTCGATTCCGAAATTCTAATTTAGGTATTGAAACCTTAAATTGTATGATGTACCTTTTCATCTGAATTAGTGTTTTGATTATACCTCTTCAAATCTTCTGATTGATTAGTATGATGCCTTGAGAAAGCCCTAGGCGGATGCACTAAGAGGGCGAAACACGTGTCGGCTGTACCCTTTTGGCTGTATCTATTTTGAAATAATTGAATAAATGATTTAACATCAAGGACAGTTTGCAAGTTTTCAATTCAGCTAATTTGGACATTACAACAAAATTACAAGTGGGTTCTCACTCTCAATTATTTTGGACTTTTCAACACAAGGGGGTTTTTGGTCAATACCCTCAGTGTGAGTCCCCACCACCAGTCACTTCCAACCTTTAAAGGGCACTTACACAGGAAGAAATCTCTGGACCATCGTTCTCTCAGGTTTCTGTTTGGACATACAGTTAAGGGTCCTCTTTGAATGTGAAGGAGGGATTGGAGGAGACTGTCAAGCTTTACGAACAAGACATTGTGTATTATGTACTAGGCCTGTGCTCACATATGGTTGAGTACATAAAGAAGGCCAATAAAAACCTTGAGGCTAGCCAAGAACTGCAAAAGGTATGGCATGACCAAAAGGCTGTTCTGACTGTTTACCAGGCAGTGCAGATGGTGTGGGCTTTAGAGCCTGTGGCCCCAAGAGCCCTCCAAGACAAGTGGAGGGGCCCCCATACAATTGTAGAAAAGAAAGGTGAAGCTCATGTGAACCACCCTAAGCTTTACTTTGACAGGGCTTGCATGAGCTTGCTCATGGCCACTGATGAGGGATAGGAGGAAGAGAATGACCCTCTCCCTGATCTCCTCTCACACAACCCTGCTGATGGTTCAGTAGATGGAGTAGTCTTTGCTGACAGCCTCACTGACCAGCAACAAACTAATTGCAGACTGGTGCTTAGTCAATTCCCAGAACTCTTCTCTCTGACATCTAGTCAGACTACCTGGTGTGCCCATGATATGGACACAGGTGACAGTCTACCTGTTAAGAGTGAAATATGCAGGCACCCTGACCATGTTAGAGATTGCATCAGAGCAGACGTCTCCAAGATGCTAGGGTTCGGTGGTTACAGAGCCTTCCGACAGCCCTTGGGCTAGTCCTGTAGTCCTTGACCCTAATCCTCTTTCCAAGTGCGGAAAGAAAGAAATGAGGTTCTTTGTAGACTACAGAGGTCTCAATGCAGTCACTAAGACGGATGCCCATCCTATACCCAAGACAGATGAACTTACTGATACTTTGGCTGCAGCCAAGTATCTCAGCACGTTTGGCCTGACCGCAGGCTAATGGCAGATCAGGCTGACACATGGTGCCATACCCAAAACTGCATTTTCAACTCCTGGTGGGTATTTCCAGTTCACTGTGATGCCCTTTGGATTGAGAAACGCACCTGCCACATTCCAGAGTTTGGTGAATCAAGTCCTGGCAGACCTAGAAGACTTCAGTGCAGCATATCTAGACTCATCTGGTCCACCTCAGGAATGTACTTGAGGCCTTGAAAAAGGCAGGCCTCACTGTCAAGGACAGTAAGTGCCAGGTAGGACACAGCAAAGTTGTTTACTTGGGCCACCTGGTAGATGGGGGCCACATTCAACATTTGGAGAGCAAAATCCAAACTAGTGTGGATTGGGCTGCTCCCACTACTTAGACTCAGGTCAGAGATTTTCTGGGCCTGACTGGGTACTATATGAGATTTGTAAAGGGGTATGGATCTATTGTGACACCCTTAAGTGATCTTACATGCATAAAAATGACTAAAAAGTTAGACTTGACAGTTAGCTGTCTAGAGCCTTTGGTGCCCTGAAAAAGGCCATGTGCTGAGCTCCAATTCTAAAAAGCCCTGACTACTCAGTTAATTGTTCAGACAGATGCTTCTGAGATAGGAATAGGAGAAGTACTATCCCAACTTAATGATGAGGCCCAGGATCAACCAGTAGCTTTTATCAGCAGAAGGGTGACCCCCAGAGAGAAACGTTAGTCAGCCATAGAGAGGGAGCCACAAGCCTCTCTTATGTCTTAAACAGATGAAGGGTGAAAATCCAAAACTGTTGAGGTGGTCCATTACCCTACAGGGGATGGGCTTTTCAGTGGAACATAGACCTGGGAGTAACCTTACCAACACAGATGGACTGTCCAGATATTTCCACTTAGACAATGAAGACTCAACTGGGCACGGTTAGTCTTATCCTCTTTCATTTCGGAGGAGGTTATATAGGATCTTTCTGACATGGTTGCACCCCACTGTTTGCCTGGTGTCACTGTGTTTTGACTGTAGTACACTGGGATCCTGCTAACCAGGACCCTAGTGTCATTGGTCTCTCCCCTAAATTTGGTTGGTAAGTACTCCTTGCACCCCACAATTGGCATACTGGTGTGCTCCTTGTTTTATGTGTATTTCAGACTGAGAGGAAACACAAAATAAAAGGAACTCCAACAATGCAGAGCTCTTAGTTTGAGTAATGAATTTATTAAGGCACTTCTTAAGGTTTGAACAGGGAAGGCATGTTTGTCGAATAGCAGTAGAATATTAATGATTATAGAAACAAACAATGAAAATACACCACTTAATATATCTATATGTTCAGTGGCATGTGTAGCTGCAGATACACATGCTATGCACAGTTCCTGCCATCTAGTGTTGGGCTCTGAGTGTTACAAGTTGTTTTTCTTCGAAGAAGTCTTTTCGAGTCACGGGACCGAGTGACTCCTCCTTTTCAGCTCGATTGCGCATGGGCATCGACTCCTTCTTAGATTGTTTTCTTTCCGCCATCGGGTTCGGACGCGTTCCTCTTCACTCCAGCTGTTCGATTCGGAAAACTTATAATTCACCGAAATTCGTCGGTATTGTTCTCGATCGCGCCCCATCTTGCATCGACACCTCAGTACCGGCGGGCACACAACTTTGGTTGCCCTTCGCAAGAAGCGTCGAAGCCTCATGGACCGGACCCCGTTCCAATTCTGCCCTCGGTGCCACGCCATGTATCCCTACACAGATCAACATCGGGTCTGTAATCTGTGTTTGTCAACAGATCACTGAGAGGATACTTGTGAGGCCTGCAGATCCTTCCGTTCCAAGAAGACCTTGAGAGACCGAAGGGTGAGAAAGCTACAAATGGCGTCCAAGAGCACCGAACACCTCGACGCGGAAGAAGAGGAGATGATCCACACTGCCATCTCCGTTCAAGGATCCGATTCGGACGAATCAGACGTCGACCGACCATTGACAGTGGGCCAGCATGTGAGTATGCTTGCCCCGACCAAGACCCAACAAAAGGCCTCGGGGATGCCACTGCCAGAAGGCCATGGCTCCACCCGGAAAAAATCAAGCGATGACCAAGTAACACCTTCGGCAGCGAAAAAAGCCACACCCGCATCGAAGTCTTCGGACTCGAGTCGAGACATAGTCTCTGAAAAAATTTGCCGAGGCCTACTACCACCCCGTGCATTTCGGTACCGAAAAAAACTGCTTCAGCGCCGAAAAGACAATCATATACTGAGGAACAGGACTTTCAAGACAGCTTAAAGAGAGCCATAGATTTGAGGAAGAGCTTCAACAAATGGAGGAATTTGATGACAGACAAGCCAGGATACAGATCCACAAGGATACTGGCAAGATCCTCACAGCACCTCCCCTCAAATTTAAAAGAAAGATGGCATTCCATGGACGTATGGACACTGATCAGCCAAAGGCTAAAGTGCCAAGAGAGCAATCTCCGCCACGCCAGTTTTCTCAGGCCCAGTCTCCTCCTCATTCTCCTCAATGAACTTTCTCTCCACCTGCTACACCTACTGCACAGTCTCCCACACACACTATGCAGTCACATCAAGACACAGATTTGTGGGATCTTTATGATGACCCTGTGTCAGACAAAATCCCAGAGTGCTATCCATCTAAGCCCTCTCCACCTGAAGATAGCACCCCCTACACACAGGTTTTGGCTAGGGCTGCAGCTTTCCACAATGTAAGCATGCACACTGAACCACTCGAGGATGACTTTCTTTTTAATACATTGTCCTCAACACACGCAACATACCAAAGTCTACCCATGCTCCCGGGTATGCTCAGACATGCCCAACAGATATTCCAGGAGCCGGTTAAAGGAAGGGACATAACCCCAAGGGTAGAAAAGAAGTATAAACCACCACATTCTGACCAAGTATTTATCACGCAACAGCTGCCCCCAGATTCGGTAGTGGTCAGCGGGGCGAGGAAAAGAGCTAACTCGCAGTCCTCTGGAGATGCACCCCCTCCAGATAAGGAAAGTAAAAAGTTTGATGCAGCAGGAAAGAGGGTAGTGTCACAAGCAGCCAATCAGTGGCGCACAGCGAACTCACAGGCCCTCCTCGCAAGATACGACAGGGCTCATTGGGATGAGATGAAGGACATTATTCAACATCTCCCCAAGGAACACCAAAAGAGAGCTCAGCTGGTAGTAGAGGAGGGACAGGCAATAACAAATAACCAGGTAAGGTCAGCGTTAGACTTAGCTGATACAGCCGCAAGAACCATAAATACGGCAGTTACCATTAGGCGCCATGCATGGCTCAGATCATCAGGTTTTAAACCTGAGATCCAACTGGCTGTCCTCAACATGACTGTAAGGAAATGCCTCCTTGGCATGGTTACCCCCTGACTTTTTGCCTTTGCTGATGCTATGTTTTGAATTGAAAGTGTGCTGAGGCCTGCTAACCAGGCCCCAGCACCAGTGTTCTTTCCCTAACCTGTACTTTTGATTCCACAATTGGCACACCCTGGCATCCAGATAAGTCCCTTGTAACTGGTACCTCTGGTACCAAGGGCCCTGATGCCAGGGAAGGTCTCTAAGGGCTGCAGCATGTATTATGCCACCCTAGAGACCCCTCACTCAGCACAGACACACTGCTTACCAGCTTGTGTGTGCTAGTGAGAACAAAATGAGTAAGTCGACATGGCACTCCCCTCAGGGTGCCATGCCAGCCTCTCACTGCCTATGCAGTATAGGTAAGACACCCCTCTAGCAGGCCTTACAGCCCTAAGGCAGGGTGCACTATACCATAGGTGAGGGTACCAGTGCATGAGCACTGTGCCCCTACAGTGTCTAAGCAAAACCTTAGACATTGTAAGTGCAGGGTAGCCATAAGAGTATATGGTCTGGGAGTCTGTTTTACACGAACTCCACAGCACCATAATGGCTACACTGAAAACTGGGAAGTTTGGTATCAAACTTCTCAGCACAATAAATGCACACTGATGCCAGTGTAAATTTTATTGTAACATACACCACAGAGGGCACCTTAGAGGTGCCCCCTGAAACTTAACCGACTATCTGTGTAGGCTGACTGGTTCCAGCAGCCTGTCACACTAGAGACATGTTGCTGGCCCCATGGGGAGAGTGCCTTTGTCACTCTGAGGCCAGTAACAAAGCCTGCACTGGGTGGAGATGCTAACACCTCCCCCAGGCAGGAGCTGTAACACCTGGCGGTGAGCCTCAAAGGCTCACCCCTTTGTCACAGCACAGCAGGGCACTCCAGCTTAGTGGAGTTGCCCGCCCCCTCCGGCCACGGCCCCCACTTTTGGCGGCAAGGCTGGAGGAAACAAAGAAAACAACAAGGAGGAGTCACTGGCCAGTCAGGACAGCCCCTAAGGTGTCCTGAGCTGAGGTGACTCTAACTTTTAGAAATCCTCCATCTTGCAGATGGAGGATTCCCCCAATAGGATTAGGGATGTGACCCCCTCCCCTTGGGAGGAGGCACAAAGAGGGTGTACCCACCCTCAGGGCTAGTAGCCATTGGCTACTAACCCCCCAGACCTAAACACGCCCTTAAATTTAGTATTTAAGGGCTCCCCTGAACCTAGAAAAACAGATTCCTGCAACTACAAGAAGAAGGACTGCCGAGCTGACAAACCCCTGCAGAGGAAGACCAGAAGACACCAACTGCCTTGGCCCCAGACTTACCGGCCTGTCTCCTGCCTTCCAAAGAACCTGCTCCAGCGACGCTTTCCAAGGGACCAGCGACCTCTGAATCCTCTGAGGACTGCCCTGCTTCGAAAAAGACAAGAAACTCCCGAGGACAGCGGCACTGCTCCAAAAGAACTGCAACTTTGTTACAAGGAGCAGATTTAAAGACCCCTGCAACTCCCCGCAAGAAGCGTGAGACTTTCAACACTGCACCCGGCGACCCCGACTCGACTGGTGGAGAACAACCAACTCAGGGAGGACCCTCCGGCGACTCTACGACTGTGAGTAACCAAAGGTTCGATGGCATATGTTGCTGCAGATACACATGTTTGGCACAGTCCGCTGCCTGGTGTTGGGCTCGGAGTATTACAAGTTGTTTTTCTTCGAAGAAGTCTTTTTGGTCACGGGACCGAAGGACTCCTCCCTCCTTGGCTCCATTGCGCATGGGCGTCGACTCCATCTTAGATTGTTTTTTTCCGCTGTCGGGTTCGGACGTATTCCTTTTCGCTCCGTATTTCGGTTCGGAAAGTTAGTCAGAATCTCGGAAGAAAGCGTCGGTATTGTTCCGTTCGGTATCGGGATAGTTAGGTACATCGACACCGATCATCGGAAGACTTTGGGGTAGTTTCGATCCCCCATCGGGGCCTGGTCGGCCCGACCGCGTGCGACATCGAAGCCGATGGAACGGACCCCGTTTCGTTTCTGCCCAAAATGTCACAGTAAGTATCCTTATACAGATCAGCACTTGGTCTGTAACTTGTGCTTGTCCCCCGAGCACAAGGAGGATACCTGTGAAGCCTGTCGAGCATTCCGGTCCAGAAAAACACTCCGGGACCGAAGAGCCAGGCGGCAACAAATGGCGTCCACGTCGACAAAACAACGTTTCGACGAGGAAGAGGAAACATTCTCGGTTCCGGAATCAGAATCCAGAGACTCCGACGTCGAACAACAGCAACAAACTGTGAGTAAGACGTCGAAAAGTAAATCCATCGACAAACCGAAAGCCCAGGGGACGCCACTGCCAACAGGCCATGGCTCGACCCATAAAACAGGCGACCCGTCGAAGGCGCCGAAAAAGGGCACGCCCATAGCGAAGACACCCGACTCCGGTCGAGGGACCGCCATGGAGCAACCTCGGAGCCGAGAAAGCGGCTCCGAGAGACAAAAACAAGATACCGGCACCGAAAAACATCGGCACCGAGAATCCATGCCGAAAGGAACAAAAATTCTGTCGGTGCCGAAACAGAAAAAAGATTCTCTCTCGGCGCCGAAAAATACCACACCTTCATCCTACTCAGAGGAACAAGGAATGAGTGGCCAAATGCACAAATTTGGACAAGAGCTCCAAAGTGTAGAATCGGACTACACACAAAAGAGACTGTACATCCAGCACGACACAGGGAAGATATCAACCCTTCCCCCAATCATGAGGAAAAGAAGGATCGGACTTCCAAAGGATGACGCACAACCACAAGCCAAAGTGGTTAAAAAAGTCACGCCTCCGCCCTCTCCACCACAGGCATCGCCGGCACAAACACCGCCACAAATGCACTCACCAGCGCAAACTACCATAAGTCATGACGATCAGGATCAAGACGCTTGGGACCTGTATGACACCCCAGTGCCGGACAATGATCCCGAGTCATACCCCACAAAGCCGTCACCGCCAGAGGACAGTACCTCATACTCGCAACTGGTGGCTAGGGCAGCAGAATTCCACAATGTCCAACTGCATTCCGATCCTATAGAGGATGATTTTTTATTTAACACCCTCTCGGCTACACACAGCCAATATCAATGTCTCCCAATGCTACCAGGGATGTTACGGCACGCAAAACAAATTTTTGAAGAGCCCGTAAAATCAAGAGCCATCACCCCAAGGGTGGATAAGAAATACAAACCACCACCCACAGACCCAGTGTTTATTACTTCGCAGTTACCACCTGACTCCGTGGTAGTAGGGGCAGCTCGCAAGAGAGCGAATTCACATACATCTGGCGACGCCCCACCTCCGGACAAAGAAAGCCGAAAATTTGATGCGGCAGGGAAAAGAGTAGCATCACAGGCAGCCAACCAGTGGCGCATCGCAAATTCACAAGCGCTGCTGGCCAGATATGACCGCGCACACTGGGACGAGATGCAACTTCTCGTAGACCATCTTCCCCAGGAATACCAAAAAAGGGCGCAGCAAATAGTGGAAGAGGGACAAACGATCTCAAACAATCAAATCCGCTCTTCACTAGACGCAGCCGATACTGCAGCAAGAACAGTCAACACTGCTGTCACCATAAGGAGACAAGCTTGGCTACGCACTTCAGGCTTCAAACCTGAAATCCAGCAGGCTGTCCTTAATATGCCCTTCAACGAGAAACAACTTTTTGGCTCTGAAGTGGATACAGCCATTGAAAAACTTAAAAAGGACACAGACACGGCCAAGGCCATGGGCGCACTCTACTCCCCGCAGAGCAGAGGCTCTTTCAGAATAACTCCATTTAGAGGGGGGTTTCGTGGCCAACCCACAGACACCACCAGCCAACAAACAAGAACCACACCATATCAGGGTTCCTTCCAAAGAGGAGGTTTCAGGGGATATCGGGGGGGTCAATTCCCAAGGAGTAGGGGAAGATTCCAGACTCCAAAAACACCTCCACCTAAACAGTGACTTTCAAGTCACGCAACCCCTTCACTCAACACCAGTGGGGGGAAGACTAAGGCCAATTCTACCAATCTTGGCAACAGATTCCAACAGACAATTGGGTATTAGCAATAATCCAACATGGCTATTGCATAGAATTCCACAACTTCCCACCAAACATCCCCCCCAAAACACGCAAAATGTCACCACAACATTTAGAACTTTTAGGACTAGAAGTTCAAGCACTACTGCAAAAGGATGCAATAGAGTTAGTACCAGTACAACAAAAAAACACAGGAGTTTACTCCCTGTACTTTCTAATTCCAAAAAAAGACAAAACATTAAGACCAATATTAGATCTCAGGACACTAAATACCTACATCATATCGGACCATTTTCACATGGTCACACTACAAGACATCATTCCACTGCTCAAACAGCAAGATTACATGACCACATTAGACCTAAAGGATGCGTACTTTCATATACCAATACACCCTTCTCACAGAAAGTACCTACGGTTCGTATTCAAAGGAATACATTACCAATTCAAAGTGTTGCCATTCGGAATAACAACTGCACCAAGAGTGTTCACAAAATGTCTAGCAGTAGTAGCAGCACACATCAGGAGACAACAGATACATGTGTTCCCTTACCTAGACGATTGGCTAATCAAGACCAACACAGTAAAAAAATGCGCAAACGACACCACATTTGTCATACAAACCCTTCACAAACTGGGGTTTTCCATCAACTATACAAAATCACACCTAGAACCGTGTCAAACACAACAATATCTAGGAGCAACCATCAACACATCAAAAGGAATTGCCACTCCAAGTCCACAAAGAGTGCAGGCATTCCACAAGGTAATAAGTGCTATGTTTCCAAACCAAAAGATACAAGCAAAATTTGTGCTAAAACTTCTAGGCATGATGTCATCATGCATAGCCATTGTCCCAAACGCAAGACTACACATGCGACCCTTACAACAGTGTCTAGCATCACAATGGTCACAAGCACAGGGTCAACTTCAAAATCTGGTGTTGGTAGACCGCCAAACATACCTCTCGCTTCTATGGTGGAACAGCAAAAATTTAAACAAAGGGCGGACATTTCAGGACCCAGTGCCTCAATACGTTATAACAACAGATGCTTCCATGACAGGGTGGGGAGCACACCTCAATCACCACAGCATTCAAGGACAATGGGATATACACGAAACAAAATTTCATATCAATTACCTAGAACTGTTAGCAGTATTTCTAGCGTTAAAAGCCTTCCAACCCATAATAACACACAAATACATTCTTGTCAAAACAGACAACATGACAACAATGTATTATTTAAACAAACAAGGAGGAACACACTCAACACAATTGTGCCTCCTAACACAAAAAATTTGGCAGTGGGCGATTCACAACAACATTCGCCTAATAGCACAATTTATTCCAGGAATACAAAACCAACTAGCAGACAACCTTTCGCGAGACCACCAACAAGTCCACGAATGGGAAATTCACCCCCAAGTTCTGAACAAGTACTTTCAAATTTGGGGAACACCCCAGATAGATTTGTTCGCAACAAAAGAAAACTCAAAATGCCAAAACTTCGCATCCAGGTACCCACACCGCGAATCACAAGGCAATGCTCTATGGATGAGTTGGTCAGGGATATTTGCGTACGCTTTTCCCCCCTCTCCCTCTCCTTCCATATCTAGTAAACAAGTTGAGTCAAAACCAACTCAAACTCATACTGATAGCACCCACATGGGCAAGACAACCTTGGTATACAACTCTACTAGACCTTTCACTAGTACCGCATGTCAAACTACCCAACAGGCCAGATCTGTTAACACAACACAAACAACAGATCAGGCATCCAAACCCAGCATCATTGAATCTGGCAATTTGGCTCCTGAAATCCTAGAATTCGGACACTTAGACCTCACACAAGAATGCATGGAGGTCATAAAACAAGCTAGAAAACCTTCCACTAGACACTGCTATGCATCTAAGTGGAAAAGATTTGTTTACTACTGCCATGCCAATCAAATACAACCATTACATGCCTCTACTAAAGACATAGTAGGATACTTACTACATTTGCAAAAAGCAAATCTCGCTTTTTCATCTATAAAAATACACCTCGCAGCAATATCTGCTTACCTACAAACTACTCATTCATCGTCTCTATTTAGAATACCAGTTATTAAAGCATTCATGGAAGGGCTAAAAAGAATTATACCACCAAGAACACCACCAGTTCCTTCATGGAATCTTAACATCGTCTTAACAAGACTCATGGGTCCACCTTTCGAACCCATGCATTCCTGTGAAATGCAATATCTAACCTGGAAGGTCGCATTTCTCATTGCAATCACATCCCTCAGAAGAGTAAGTGAAATACAGGCATTTACCATACAAGAACCATTTATTCAAATACACAACAATAAAATAGTTCTAAGAACAAATCCAAAATTTCTGCCAAAAGTAATCTCACCATTCCATTTAAATCAAACAGTAGAATTGCCAGTGTTCTTCCCACAACCAAATTCTGTGGCTGAAAGGGCACTACATACATTAGACATCAAAAGAGCACTAATGTATTACATTGACAGAACAAAGCTAATCAGGAAAACAAAACAACTGTTCATAGCTTTTCAAAAACCACACATAGGAAATCCAATCTCTAAACAAGGCATTGCTAGATGGATAGTCAGATGCATTCAAACATGCTATCTTAAAGCCAAAAGAGAATTGCCTATTTCACCAAAGGCACACTCAACCAGAAAGAAAGGTGCTACAATGGCCTTTCTAGGAAACATTCCTATGAGCGAAATATGTAAGGCTGCAACCTGGTCTACGCCTCATACGTTTACTAAACACTACTGTGTAGACGTACTAAATGCACAACAAGCTACAGTGGGCCAAGCTGTACTAAGAACATTATTCCAAACTACTTCAACTCCTACAGGCTAAACCACCGCTTTTAGGGGAGGTAACTGCTTTATAGTCTATGCCAAACATGTGTATCTGCAGCAACATATGCCATCGAACTGAAAATGTCACTTACCCAGTGTACATCTGTTCGTGGCATTAGTCGCTGCAGATTCACATGTACCCTCCCACCTCCCCGGGAAGCCTGTAGCCGTTTAGAAGTAGATCATAAATCTTAAACATCTGAACATTTGTAAATAATTATTAGAAACTCTTAACGTACATACATATTCACTCCATTGCATGGGCACTATTTATACCAAACAACTCCATCCTCACCCTCTGCGGGGAAAACAATCTAAGATGGAGTCGACGCCCATGCGCAATGGAGCCAAGGAGGGAGGAGTCCTTCGGTCCCGTGACCAAAAAGACTTCTTCGAAGAAAAACAACTTGTAATACTCCGAGCCCAACACCAGGCAGCGGACTGTGCCAAACATGTGAATCTGCAGCGACTAATGCCACGAACAGATGTACACTGGGTAAGTGACATTTTCATTGTCCCCCCTGAGCCCCCACAGCGACGCCTGCAGAGGGAATCCCCAGGCTCCCCCTGACTGCGACTGTCTGAACTCCATTTCCCGACGGCTGGAAAAGACCCTGCACCCGCAGCCCCCAGCCCCTAAAGAAACGGAACTTCTGTGCAGGAGTGACCCCCAGGAGGCCCTCTCCCTTGCCCAGGTGGTGGCTACCCGAGCAGCCCCCCCCTTGCCTGCCTGCATCGCTGAAGAGACCCCTTGGTCTCCCATTGAAAACTGAAAGAAACCCGACGCTTGTTTGCACACTGCACCCGGCCGCCCCCGCGCTGCTGAGGGTGTACTTTCTGTGCTATCTTGTGTCCCCCCCGGTGCCCTACAAAACCCCCCTGGTCTGCCCTCCGAAGACGCGGGTACTTACCTGCTGGCAGACTGGAACCGGGGCACCCCCTTCTCTCCATTATAGCCTATGTGTTTTGGGCACCTCTTTGACCTTTGCACCTGACCGGCCCTGAGCTGCTGGTGTGATAACTTTGGGGTTGCTCTGAACCCCCAACAGTGGGCTACCTTGGACCAAAAACTGAAACCTGTAAGTGCCTTACTTACCTGTTGAAACTAACAATAACTTACCTCCCCCAGGAACTGTGAAAATTGCACTAAGTGTCCACTTTTAAAACAGCTTATTGTGTTTTATGTGAAAAGTATACATGCTAAAGTAATGATTCAAAGTTCCTAGAGTACTTACCTGCAATACCTTTCAAAAGAGCTATTACATGTAAAATTTGAACCTGTGGTTCTTAAAATAAACTAAGAAAAGATATTTTTCTATAACAAAACCTATTGGCTGGATTTGTCTCTGAGTGTGTGTACCTCATTTATTGTCTATGTGTATGTACAACAAATGCTTAACACTACTCCTTGGATAAGCCTACTGCTCGACCACACTACCACAAAATAGAGCATTAGTATTATCTCTTTTTACCACTATTTTACCTCTAAGGGGAACCCTTGGACTCTGTGCATGCTATTCCTTACTTTGAAATAGCACATACAGAGCCAACTTCCTACAATGACCTTCAACCAACAGCAGTTATTCGGCACACAGGTGGACACAGCCATAGAAAAAATTAAAAAGGATCCCAACACAGCCAAAGCGATGGGAGCACTTTATTCATCCCAATACAGAGGGACATTTCGAAGCCTCGGTATAGGGGGGGGGGTTTCAGGCCACAGCCCTCAGAGCCATCCACCTCACAAACAAAGCCCTCATACCAAACACAATATCAAAGAGGGGGATTTCGAGGGTCCTTCAGAGGGCCCCAAATCCAGGGGAAAATTCCAATCTGCAAAGCAAGCCACTAACAACAAACAGTGACTTTGCCATCACCTTCCCCCAACACACATCCCCTGTGGGAGGAAGACTGAAAATGTTCCACAATCAATGGTCAAACATCACAACAGACACATAGGTACTATCAATTATCCAACATGGTTACTGCATAGAATTCACACATTTTCCTCCAGATATTCACCCAAAAGGTCACAAACTATCATCGCAACATCTGGCAATGTTACAAACAGAGGTGCAGGCACTGTTAACCAAACAAGCCATAGAACTAGTGCCTCATCACCAAAAAGGAACAGGGGTCTATTCCCTGTACTTCCTCATTCCTAAAAAGGACAAAACGCTAAGGCCAATATTAGATCTCAGGTCTCTTAACCTCTACATTCAATCAGAACACTTCCACATGGTGACACATGGTGACACTACAAGATGTAGTCCCATTACTGCAACAGGGAGAGTACATGTCAACACTGGATTTAAAAGATGCGTATTTTCATATACCCATCCATCCAGCTCACAGAAAATAACTCAGGTTTGTTATACAAGGGAAACATTACCAATTCAAGGTATTACCCTTCGGGATAACAGCCCCCGAGTATTTACAAAATGCCTTGCAGCATGCATAAGGAGACCACACATGTATGTATTCCCATATCTCGACGATTGGGTAATAAAGGCCAACACTCAAAAACAGTGTCAACATCACACACAAGTTATGTAATAGATACCCTACACACACTAGGGTTTTCGATAAATTATCAATAATCACACCTGCAACCATCCCAAATTCAGCAGTACTTGGGAGCTACACTCAACACTCAAAAGGCGCTTGCGAGTCCAAGCCCACAAAGGATGCAATCATTCCACACCATGTTGCCAAAAATACAGCCAAATCATCACTACACACTCCGATTTGTGATGAAACTCCTAGGCATGATGGCATCATGCATCGCAATTGTCCCAAATGCACGGTTACACATGCAGCCCTTACAACAGTGCCTTACAAAACAATGGTCGCAGGCACAGGGTCATCTCCAAGATCTAGTGTTGATAGACCGCCAAACACACTATTCGCTTCAGTGGTAGAATCCCACAAATTTAAACAAAGGGCGGCCTTTTCAAGACCCTGTGCCTCACGCCATTCTCACAACAGATGCATCATTGATTGGGTGGGGAGCACACCTCAACAATCACAGTATACAGGGACAGTGAGACAGCAAGCAAAAGCAGCTACACATAAATCACTTAGAGCTGCTAGCAGTCTTTCTAGCACTAAGAGCCTTTCAACCTCTTCTGGCTCACAAACACATTCTTGTCAGAACAGACAATATGACAACAGTGTACTACTTAAACAAACAGGGGGGAACACACATCATAACTTTGCCTCAAAGCACAAAAAAATTGGCATTGGGCAATTCACAACAACATTCACCTAATAGCTCAATACATTCCAGGGATTCACAATCAATTAGCAGACAACCTCAGTCGAGATCACCAGCAAACTCACGAGTGGGAAATACATCCCCAGGTACTACATAAACACTTTTGTCAGTGGGGGACACCAGACATAGATCTGTTCGCCACAAACCAAAATGCCAAAACTTCGCGTCCAGGTAGCCACACCCTCAGTCCAAGGGCAATGCTGTATGGATCAACTGGTCAGGGATATTTGCTTACGCCTTTGCCCCTCTCCCACTCATTCCATTTCTAGTCAACAAACTGCGTCAAAACAAACTCAAACTAATACTTTTAGCACCAACGTGGGCACGCCAACCATGGTACACCACACTGTTGGACCTCTCAATAGTACCTAACGTCAAGCTCCCAAACAGGCCAGATCTGTTAACACAACACAAACAGCAGATCAGACACCGCAATCCAGCGATGCTCAATTTAGCAATCTGGCTCCTGAAATCTTAGAATTTGGCTATCTAAACCTGCCAAATGAGTGTATGGAAGTCATTAAACAAGCAAGAAAACCTACCACTAGGCAATGTTATGCGAACAAATGGAAAATATTTGTTTTCTATTGCCAAGCAAAACACATAACTCCGTTTGATGCGTCCATACAAGACATCGTAGTATATTTGCACCACCTACAAAAAGCAAATCTAGCTTTTTCATCCATCAAAATACATCTCACTGCAATTTCTGCTTATTTGCAAAATAAACAGACAAAGGGCCAGATGTAGCAAAAATAAAAATTGCGACTCGCATTTTGCGAGTTGATGCGACTCGCAAAATGCGAGTCGCAAATTGGAATGTCAGAAAAAAAAGCGATCTGATTTTGCGACTCGCAGCCGGACTCGCAACGCTGTGTGCGAGTCCGCAGTTTGCGAGGTCGCTGTTTGCGAGTGTGCAAAAAACGAACTCGCAATTAGCGAGTGGGTGTCGCAAATTGCGATTACCTTCAAAATTGCTTGCAGGTGCAGCAGAACACTCCAGAAAGCATACCAGAACACTCTGGAAACACTTCCTGGCACATGATGATGACATCACAGCCAGGAAGTTAACAAATACACCTGGGAGGAGGGCTCAACAGTGAGCAGTGTCTCTGCCACTGACAGTAGGGTGCTGAGGAGTGGTAGGCACAGCACCATGGACGCAGCAGGGACCAGCCAGGCTGGCAGGAGGGGCAGGAGATCATAGATAACAGCCAGGACAGATTAATGTGGCACATGGCGTTAATGTGCCACATGACTGGTTGGCATTTTCCTGCCCATGGACAATTTCAACTTGTATATAGTTTCTTCATGACATTAATAAAACAGTTATTTTTGTTCCACTTAACAAATGGTTAATAGGTGAGTATGGTGGGAGTTGACACATACCGTCCAAAATATTGCGTTGCAATGTGGTCCCGTCTCAGTCTGCCTTGATTAGCTAGACTCCTATCCCCATGATGGCGATGTGGTTGTTCTTGCTCTTCATCATCAGGATCTGGGTCTGCAGGGGTGAGAGGTAGCCCACGTCGGGTGGCTATGTTGTGGAGGATGGCGCATGCGACCACAATTTTGAAAGCGGTAATGGGGGTGTATTGGAGGGCGCCTCCACTGCGGTGGAGGCATCTGAATCTTGCCTTCAGCAGTCCGAAGGTGCGCTCGATCAGGTTCCTGGTCCTCTTATGCGCACTGTTGTATTGCCTCTCTGATTCAGTTCTGGGTGTTAAAAACGGAGTCATGATCCAAGGCCTGAGAGCATATGCACTGTCACCTGTTGGGCACACAAGTACACGGTTAGGAAGTCCAGATTGTCGTGCACAGTGACCTGTGTGTATGTCTGCAAGTGTCTGTGGCTCTACCTAGGAGGTAACCGTCTCCAAATTCCCCACGTTCCAGGCGTTGATGTATCCCACTATGCCTAAAAATGTATGAGTCATGGGTACTGCCAGGAAACTTAGCTACGATGTCCGTGATGACATAATGGGCATCACAAACAACCTGTATGTTGAGTGAGTGGGTACACTTCCTGTTGCGGAAAATGTGTTCCAGATTAGCAGGGGGACATATTTGAATGTGTGTCCCATCTACACACCCTATGACATGAGGAAAGTGGGCAATGCGGTTAAAGTCCAGCTTGGTGCTGTTAATTTCTGCCTCATTCCTTGGTAAGTATATGAAGTGAGACATGTGCGTGACTAAGGCATCTAGGAATGCCCTGAGGAACCTTGACACTGCACTTTGGGATACCCCACCTGCCACGGCAATGACCCCCTGATAGCTCCCTGAGGCCAAGAGGTGCAGTGCACATAGTACTTGCACATGCGTAGGGATGGCGCAGCCACGCAGAGTCTTGTGTTCTAGCTGTGGCTTCAGTAAATCTATTAATTCTAGAATGGCTGCTCTGCTAAGGCGGTATTTGTCATAGATCTCCTCTTCAGTTTGCTGAAAAAGAGTCTGCCTGGTTCTATATATCTTCTCCTGTCTGTGGCCCCTCCTCCTCCTCTGCTGGGCTGCGTAGACTCTCCTCCTCACTGCTATCAGGTATATCTCCGCCATCTTGAGTAACCCAGATGCCTTCTGGGTCCCCTTTTATACTTTGGTAATGGTTACCACCTGCTCTGAGTTAGTGGTAAATGGGACATGCAAACTGGGCTTTTTGCGACTAGTCGCAATTTGCGAGTTGCAATTGCATATGGGTTGCGACTCGCAAATTGCGACTTGCAATTTGCGGGTCGCAAAATGGGGTCGCACCGGATGCGACTCGCAAACGGGTCCCATCGCTTTTTGCGAGTCGGAAATGGGCTTTTTGCATCCCATTTCCGATTTTGCACTGTCGCAAATTGCGATTCGGCCCGTTTGCGAGTCGCAGTCGTTTGCTACATCTGGCCCAAAATCCCTATTTAGGATACCAGTCATTAAAGCATTCATGGAAGGCCTAAGACAAATCATACCTCCAAGTACTCCACCAGTATCCTTGTAGAATCTTAATATTGTACTTACACGACTTATGGGCCCACCATGTGAACCCATGCACTCTTGTCAGATCCAATTCTTAACTTGGAAAATAGCATTTCTAGTGGCAATCACTTCATTACGAAGAGTTAGTGAAATACAAGCTTTCACGATTCAAGAACCATTTATACAAGTACACAAACATAAAGTTGTACTACGCACAAATCCAAAATTTCTACCAAAAGTCATCTCACCGTTTCATTTAAACCAAACAGTGGAACTCCCAGTCTTCTTCCCACAGCCAGACTCAGTGGCAGAAAGAGCACTGCATACATTAGATATAAAAAGAGCTCTAATGTATTACATCGACAGAACAAAAGCATTCTGGAAAACCAAACAGTAGTTCGTCGCATTCCAAATACCCCATACTGGTAACCCTATATCCAAACAAGGCATAGCCAGATGGATAGTGAAGTATCTACAAACTTGTTACCTGAAAGCTAAAAGACAACTACTCATTACACCAAAGGCACACTCCACTAGAAAGAAAGGAGAAACAATGGCTTTTCTGGGAAACATAACAATGACAGAGATCTGTAAGGCAGCCACTTGGTCCACACCTCATACCTTTACCAAGCATTACTGTGTAGATTTGTTAGCAACACAACAAGCCACAGTAGGACAGGCTCTACTAAGAACACTATTTCAAACAACTTCACCTCCTACAGGCTGACCACCGCTTTCGGGAGGATTACTGCTTTGTAGTCTATGCATAGCATGTGTATCTGCAGCTACACATGCCACCGAACAGAAAATGTCACTTACCCAGTGTACATCTGTTCATGGCATGTTCCGGTGCAGATTCTCATGTGCCCTCCCTCCTCCCCAGGAGCCTGTAGCCGTTTAAGTTCTAATTAAATATTTTACATATGTATATAAACATTCCTTTACTTAAACTTTGCACATACATCTTTATCCCATTGCATGGACATCTTTCTATTCTCACTCTATCACTCCTACCTTAGCCTCTGCGGGAAAACAATCTATGATGGAGTCTATGCCCATGCGCAATGGAGCCGAAAAGGAGGAGTCACTCAGTCCTGTGACTCGAAAAGACTTCTTCGAAGAAAAACAACTTGTAACACTCCGAGCCCAACACTAGATGGCAGGAACTGTGCATAGCATGTGAATCTGCAGCAGAACATGCAACGAACAGATGTACCCTGGGTTGTTGACATTTTCCATACATATAAATATATATATTGAATATAAATATTCAAGCACAATGCAAAGTTAAAAAATAATAATTAAAAATGTATCACCAATGGGGCATGACAGGGACATCATATCTTTGCCAGCTTCAAGTCAGGAACCCAGACGACTGCCGAAAGAGAGAAAACAAACCTCAATGGGGACCGGGCAAAAGTGTCCCTTTCATGGAATGAGTTCTGTCTAACCGCAGTCATCCAGTTTTCTCCTTAAATACCTTAAATAAGCTAGAGAGGAGAATTCTGGTAACTCCCCTATCCCATACTAGAATTTATTGTTCAATCCACCTTGAAAGAGCACGTTCAGAGATTGGCCACATCCCAAGGTGCACTCCAAGACCGAGATGTTCACTACCGTACCATAAACATTCTTTTGGTACATCCTTATCTTACCCTCATTCCTCTGTTATGTCTTTGCCCTTGGTGAGAAAGAGTACGAAGAGTGAAAACATGAGCGAAAAAAAACCCTGCACCACCAGTGTGACGGTGTTAGAAGCTAATTTAAGCACAAAATGCAGTAAGTGATCATGATGGAGAAGTACACTCCTCCCTTTGACCAATGACTCATAACATACAGCTCTAAAATCAACTCTTTTTGGTCTAAACATTGCAAGCAAGTTAGGTATGCATTTCACACAACAACACAATAATATAGTAATGGTGACTACCACTAATATTCCACCCAAAACCTTGTGTAACTGCCCAAAATCGGGCAATCACTGAAATAACCAGTCCCACCACCCTTTGTCTACATCTTGTTTAATTCCTTTCACTAATTCATGTAAACTGTCAATGTGGGATTGTATAGAATTAGAGTGGTCTGACAAATTAAAGCAGCAGAGGCCTTCAAAATCAGAACAACCATGATCACGCTTCAACAATAAATAATCAATAGCAGCCCTGTTTTGCAAAGCAGCTTTTCTAGTACCAAGTATATCTAGCAATAATTGAGATAAAGCAATAAAAGTGTGATTATTATTCTTAACTATCAAACATGCCAACTGATTGATCAAGCAAGTATTATAAACAGTTAATCCAGGCACCCCTGCAATAGAGAGACTCAAACTTATATATTCTGATTTAGATAATAATTTCAGTTCGGCGTCACAATCACGTTCATTGCTTCGTTCCAAAACCTGCAATATTCATATGAACTAAAATGGGATAATACATCGCTTTGTTGTATATTACTATTGTTGTTGGTGACATTAAAGATAATCAGTATAATTTTTGCAGTCGTGGGGTTTGCCACTAGGCAGGTTGAGATGACATCCATATGCTCTGCATGGATGACATGCAGAAGTCCGACCGGTTAAGTACAACTTGTGCCAAGTGGGTCCATATGTTTTTAGTCAAGTGCAGTAAAGGTGTTGCTCAATGTGGTCGATCAATTATTTTGGAGTTGGGGTTTTTTGGTCCCCCCTGACCTAACACGCTCATGCCTGAAAGGAGACCACACAGCACAGTCAATGCATAGACACCTTGTAGTATGATCTGTAAAAGAGAGAAGTATGATAATTCTCGCAAATAACATTTATCAGATGGGATGTGCTCCCATTTTTCTTTACCGGGCCACATAACCAGGAGGATGTTGCCCTTCCCTTTGGCTATGACTTCTGCTGGTTCAGGAGGACAATTTGGGGACTGTACCCACATCTTGGCCCCAGGGTTTTTGTCAGTTGAACCAAAACCTCCCTCCCCACGTACTGTAAGAAGGGCTGGGGCAGTTCCCTTTCTCACTAGTCCTCCATACACCGGGATGAGTGACATCTGAGCAATTCTATCTCCGGCTGGTAGCATCAAATCAGTGTCTCCACTATTCAAGAGGATTATCTTGATTTCTCCTTGGTAGAATGCATCAGTCACGCCCCCTAAGATCTGAATACCTTTGAGTGCCAACCCAGATCTCGGGGCAATCAATCCAAAATGCTCAGATGGAATCTGTATCCCAACACCTGTTTCACAGAGTGCCATGTCTCTTGGTTTAAACGGGTAAGATTTTAAAGCATGTAGGTCAAGACCTGCAGATTCTTGGGTGATTTGGTAAGGAGCTAAGGCTCCTGGTTTTATTTCCCTAATAAACAATGGTGTTGGGGGCAACATGGGGTTGTATCTGCAATGCTGGGGTTAGCATTTGCATCAGTGGAGTATCAGCATTTGTTAGTGGTTGGTTATTCAAAATCTGGAGGGCTTCATTTAAATGCTCTCTCCAGTTTTGAAGGTTCCATCTGATAATTTTCTCTGTCAGTCATGAGGCTTGTGGATAATATGGAATGTGATAAATCTATTCAATGTTGTGTTGTACACAGTAATCTTGTACCAGTTTTTCTGGGAAGTGTGACCCATTGTCACTCTGTACCTGAAATGGTACTCCATAATATAACATTAGCAGGTCCAAAGTTTTAATGGTATTGTGCTGATTGGCACGTTTACAGGGGCAGCAATTAGGTAACCAGAATAGGTGTCCACTACTGTGCAAGCGTATTGACACCCACGACTAATCGGTAGTGGCCCCATGTAATCAGTTTGCCATATCTGTCCTGGTGACAGATCTCTGTTGTGTGTTGACAAATAGGACATTGTAAGATCAGTTTTTTTAAAATCAAATCTAGGGGAATGTACATCTCTCTAATCTCTACCCACCTGTAAGTGGCTTTCTCTCCCAGGTGTCCACATTTTTGGTGCGCCCATTTAGCCATCCTCACCAAGTCAGAATCCTGCGTTGCCACTTCTGCCTCTGAGATTTTAGCTTTTTTCGTCTGCAAGGGAATTGAACTAGTGTTACAGTGAATCAATGGGACAGTGAGCATCTACATGATACACAGTAACTGTACTTTGCTCGAGCATTTACCACATTTCTTTCCACAACTCTTTGCCCCACACTTGGAATGAATTTGCCAGTTAGGTGCATGTCATGTGGGCAGCCAGGTAGCTAACCCATTGGCAGTGGACCAAGAATCAGTGTAAATATGACAAGTTCCAGGCAACTCCTGTTCCAACGCCTGATAAACTGCATACATCTGCCTATTTACTACCCTTCTCCTGTAGTAGTTAACAACTTTTTGGTGACTGGATTATATGACTGCTTTACAGTGTCTCAACCACCACCCCCCTCCCCCCACAAACAAACAAAAACACACACACACACACTTGTTAAACCAAACATGCTTCCTATCCTCAGGGGACAAGGATTCAAATGGCTCACCCCACCTCACTGGTGACTCTGTAATCTGTGGTATTTTCTGTACCCTCTCCTCATCCTGCATAGGGGCTTGTGACACCTGTTCATGTAGAGCGGCTGTGTCGGCTGGTCCCGCACGAGCCCTGTCCTGTATGTACCATTTCCAACATATGATGCTAGCTTCTTGTGCTTGTCCTCTGCGGTGTGTTTTAGATTAACTCATCACCCACCTCATTATTGGAATCTCAGGTCTCAAAATCACATTATGACCTAGGGTCTTTTGCTCAGTATGCACTAGAGCCCAGTAGCATGCAAGTAGTTGTTTCTCAAAGGGAGTGTATTGCTCCCCAGCCTCAGATAACTTTTTAGTCCAGAAACCCAGAGGCACCCGTGTTCTTCCCTGTTTTTGCCACATGCTCCAATTTGCATCTTGCCCCTGAACGGTTACGTGCAACTTAATGTCTCCGCCCTGTACTGGCCATAAATCTAAAGCCTGTTGAATCTCCTCCTTTGCCAAATCAAACACATACTGCTGCTGTTCACCCCATTCAAACTCATGCTTCTTTCAGGTCACTTTATACAAAAGGGCTAGAATCTGACTCAAATGAGGAATATGCTGTCTCCAAAAACCAAACAATCCAATGAATCGCTGTCTCTCTTGCTTAGTGCGGGAAGTGGCAAACTCCAAAATGGTTTGCTTTGTCTGTGGCAACACCTCTCTATATCCCTGATTCTATTTAATCCCTAAAAGCTTCACATTTTGAGATCATCCAGATCTAACTCTGCAAGAGTTCCACAACCCACTCCAACTGAGTCTGCACCTGTTGTTGTGTTTCTCCTTGAATCATCACGTCATCAATGTGATGGGTCAGTTGCACTCCTGGAATGACAGATACTTCATCCAGGTGCTCTGCCACCAGCCGGTGACAGATGGTAGGGCTATATATATATATATATATACCCCATAGGTTAAGATAACATTCAAAATTTTCTGCCTGAATGTGAGAAAGTAAATTGATTTTGACACTCAAGGGCCAATGGAATGGAAAAGAAAGCATTGGCAATATCAATAGTTGCATTCCCTGTCCCTTTGTTTCTGTATTTTTTTAATCAAAATGATGGTGTCCGGGACCACAGCTGTCAATGGGGGGTGTATGTTTATTCAGCTCGCGGTAATCAATAGTCATTCTATAGCACCCATGTAGTCGACGCACGTGGTTGGAGCTACTACTCCAGCCTCCATAATGTCTTGCATAGTCTCATGTATTTCATCATGCCCTCCTGGAAAGCGATATTGCTTTAGGTGTATTACCTTAATTGCTAGGGGCACCTTCACTGGGGGTATCTTCAGATGACCCACCCTGATAGCTGCCACTGAAATGTATCTCTTTGATCCAAATTGACAACAACCATCATCCAGATATCAAGTCATTCCTTTTAAAATGTCAGTTCCTAGTATATATTTTAGAAGGGGCACAATCAAAACAGTATATTCTCTTTTAGGTGTTCTCCCTATTTTCGTTAGTACAGTAGCTTGCACGCCAGGGGCCTGCTTTCCCCCAACCCTTTGAAAATACACTGCTGACCTGAAAACTTTTTAGGATTTTCATAAATAAACCAGGTCTACGGTCTAGTATCAACTAATGCTAGAACGTTTTGGACATTTCTGTGTTTCCAGTGTATTTTTAAATCAACATTGGGTCTGTTATCTTTACGAGCCAAACCTCGTACCGGAGTTTGGCCAGTTTCCTAGTCTGATTTAAACCAGTCAACTTTTGCTCAAGTCAAATCTGGATATATGGTTTCATATCTGCGAGCAGACTCTACTCCCTCTCTGTTTTCAAAAGTTAACCCCTCTTTGTCCCAACGTTCCTACTCATTCCCCTGTGAAGACATTTCTTTCCCTTTCCATCCTCCTGCTTTTGTGACTGACTCTGATTTGCACGTTTATTATCTTGCTTGTGAACCCACCTGCTACCCTCTTTGTGGTCCAGGCCTCTTTTACGGTACATCTCCCACAGGCTTTTGGTATCTATCCAGTCAATCTGCTCCTTGCTGACACTATCCTCAAGTAATGCCATAAACATGTCTCTCCTAGATACTCGGTTGTTATCTGTATGACCCTCCAATCTGGAGGCTCTCTCTGGTTTATTCCAGTCTTCCAGTTCTCCTAACTAGCGAACCGCCTCCAGCACATCTTTCAATGACTGCCCTGTCTTATTGATTAGAAGAGCCATTATTACTTGCTTATAGGCTGGAGGAGCGAGGCGTATGATTTTATTTCGTACTGATACAGAGAGCAGTTCGTCTAACAGACGGTGAGCATTACTCAAGAAAATAGCTGTTTTCATTCCCTTCGCTTTAATTCTCTGCATTGCATTTCTTTAAGTGTTCCATGTTTTTTCATTTGGTGGCCAATCTGATTCTGTAAGATACTTATTGTTACACCCCTCAACCGCTAATTGCAGCAGGGTGATCTCTTGTTGACCCTGATAACTTATAAATTGTTCCTGTATTATGGGGTCAGTGCTAAGAGTAGAAAACTTAGGAGTGTCTCTTATACCTAACATTACTCCAGAGGCTCTGGAGTCAAAAAATGGCACCATCCAGGTGAGTGAGGTTTCCCCAGCTCATTGTTTGAATCGATCTATAATATCATTAACTTCTTGCTGGGTATAATATTCCAAAGAGTACATTTCAATTCCTGCCGGATTCTGTGGGGTGCTCTGTATTTTGTCTAAATGTGGGCTGTGCACAAACCACGTTCTACTCATTTGGCTCACAATGGCCCTCACCTTTTTTAACCTCTTCATCACTGGAATTTGAAAAATCAGTGCTCTCCCAAACACGCGTTCCCCAAAAATCTGGATCCCAGTTTAATTCTGCATTGGCAACTGCTAAATTAACTTTCTTTTGATTTATTCTGCCTCTGCGTTTCTGAAATTTGTTCTGGGCAACTTTAACAGCGGCTTTCTCTGCCATGGACTGATAGGTATCGGCCTTATCTTGCAACAGCTTATTCTGGCAAGACAACATAGTTATAGTATTTTTAGTTTCAACAAGCTGTTTTTCTAATTGCTGAGTCTCCTGTTCTGCTTGCATTTCTTGTGCATTTTTCTATAGGCAGATAGCAGTATCCACCCTTGCTGCCCTAAAATAGATAAATCACCACTACGTTCAAAGGATACTTTTTTCAAACATACAAGCACATTGTGGGGCTCTGCGTCCCCAAGGCATTCATCCCAGGATTCAGAAAGCCCTGAAAATCAAGGCCATTCAGTCACTGAGACATTATTGTATTGTATTCTGAGAGTATTTATATAGCGCTTACTACCCCTGACGAGGCGTCAAAGCGCTTATCGGCGAGTAGCACGCTACTTCGGAACCCAACAAGAATTAGTGATGGATTAGTATTGGGAAATATGAGTACAGTTTTAGTATTATTATGAGTTAATTTGAGCCGTGGGTCTGAGAGTTTGTTAGTTAGATTGACTGGAGTAATGGAGGGGTGGAGGAGGAAAGAATCCAGAAGTGTTAATTGGGAGTATATGTTAATAGGATTTAGGCTTGGTATGAGTAAATAAGGTTCTTTAATCCACCCTGGAATTTCACATGCATTTTTAGACATGGTTTGCGATATGACTTCTTGCCAAACATATTTGACTTTTAAATCTTGCACTTTTCAACCTTTTCCCTCCACTACTGCTCGACTACGCCAAAGTCTTTTGCTTGTACTTCCGACTGAGAGGAAACACAAATAAAAGTAATTCCAACAATGCAGAGCTCTTAGTCTGAGTAATGAATTTATTAAGGCACTTCTTAAGGTTCGTACAGGTAAAGCATGTATGTTGAATATCAAATGCAGCACACAAGTGCACTTCCAAAAATAATTACAGCAGTAGAACAATAATGATTATAGAAACAAACAATGAAAATGCATCACTTAATATATCTATATATATGTGTGTGTATATATATATATATATATATATATATATATATATATATTGAGTATATATATTTCAGCACAATGCAAAGCTAAAAATAAGAATTAAAAATGCATCACCAAGGGGCGTGATAGGAGCACCATCTCTTTGCTAACTTTAAATCGGGAACCCAGATTACTGCCGAAATAGTGAAAATTACCCTCAATGGGGACCGGGCAAAGGTGTCCCTTTCCTGGATTGAGTTCTGTCTAACCCCAGTCGTCATTGTTTAAATACCTTAAACAAGCTGGAGAGGAGAATTCTAGGAACTCCCCCATCCCATACTGTAAGTTGTTGTTCAAAAGCTGGCTTTACCAGGTCCGTGTTAAAAGAGCATGTTCAGAGATTGGCCACATCCCAAGGTGCGCTACCAAGACCGAGCTGTTCCCTACCATAGCATAAACATTGTTCTGGTACATCCTTATCTTACCCTCACTCCTCCATGTTATGTCCCTGCCCTTGGTGAGAAAGAGCACGAAGAGCGAAAACATGAGCGAAAAACATGTTGCATAAGTTGTGTGTGGAAAAATACCTGCACCACCAAAGTGACGGTGTTTGAAGCTAAGTTAAGCACAAAATGGAGTCAGTGGTCAAGATGGGGCAGTGGTTAAATACAGATATAATTACACCCCTTTAAGTCCTTAGTATATGGTACTTAGGTACCCGGGGCATTGGTACATAAAGGAATCTCCCTTGGAGTGAAGGAGGCACCCCCCTTCAACCGCAGGCGCCTCAGCATCGATGTCTGGTTTGTGGATCTGCTGTCCCACAAAATCTTCAAGGGTCTGCAACACCAGTGGTGGTGCTGTGGCTCTCCAGAGGTCTGACCTGTCTTTTTTGCAACTGGGATGACCGTAGTTCCTTGTTGGAGTTGTGCTCTGCATCTGTCATTCCCAAGGCTTGTTGGCTCTTCAGTCCGAAGGCAACCTAGCTCTAAGAAGCCCTAGCTTCAAGTATCATACAGCTCCAATACCAACGTCCTCCCTGCAACGTGGGTATCCATCTTCTTTGTGCTGCTGAGGCCTCTTCGCAACTCCCTGTGCCTGTTGCCAGAGGATCCCCCTGGGGTCTTCATCGATTCCTGTTGGCTCTCCTCCTTACTGAGGATGGGCCCTGACTTACCTGTAAAGGCTGAGTCCCTTGGACCTTGAAGGTCCCCACTACTGGTACTCTTCTTGCACCTCGTCTTTTACATTTGCCAAGGTGAGTTGTTGGTCCTGATGGCCACTGACCCTCCTGCAATTGCACAACCAGTGTGGGACAGCTCGTGGACGACTCCTGGGATTCCTCAGCATCACCTGGACTCCACAGTGGCATCTTCAAGGCCTCTGTCCTATAGTGAAGTATCAACGAGAAGAGCGGGCATTGCCGTCCTCACCCTGTGGGTGACTCTGGGTCGCTTGGACTCTGTCTCCTCTCTCCCCAGGTACCCCTCTTCCGCAGTCCATGCCTGGGTTCCATCTACGTCATAGATGAGTCACTGTAGTACCTGGACAGCCGTGGTCCCCCTTTGAAGTCAATGGGAGGTTCCAACACAACTTCACCCCTATGCACCTGGGCTCCCTGGTGTAGGTACTCCACTTCTTTGGGTGTCCACAGGTGGGGGCACTCTTGAATGTCCCTTGTCCCAACTGGTTTCCTCAGGGTCCTCAGGGAAGGGTCCTGAAACACGCAAACTCTACCCACGACTTCTCTATGTTATCCTATGAACACCCATCCGGGGTAACACCTCTGCACAGAGGTGCCTGGGGAAACCTAGTTACTTACCTTTGATATTTTAGTACTTTCCCAGTCCTGAAGATCCTTGGGTGTCAGTCTTGGTCAGTAGTGACTGTCTAATCCCATATTATTTTTAATATAGTGTTTGCCTCCCAACCCCCAACGCCCCACAATAGGGGCCAATGTTATTTTATGCTTTTATTTACATGTTTCGAAGTATAGTTTTGTGTATCTATATCTCTGGTTGGGTTGGGTTAGTTTAGTGCCTGTGTTTAAATAAATGATACATTATTTTTCTAACACTGGTGTGATTCTTTCTTGTGTGAAGATCACTGACTGACTATTGTGGTATTTTCAATTGCTTTACACCCTCTCTGATAAGCCATAGCTGGCCTCCACAGCTACCCTATGTGAGCTTTGGTTATTTGGAACCGCTAAAACTATCACTAAGGGTTGCCTGGACTCAGTACAGGGTGCCTCACCTATAGAAGTACACCATATACTGAGCCAGCATCCTACAGACAAAGCCAGCTGTTTTGCTCAGGTAGGTACTCCTGTGTATTATGGGACATTGTCATGGAGTTGTTGCCAGCACTCCCAGAGGAATTCTGCACAAACTTGGTGCAAGCCTTTCAAGATGGCTAGGATGCAGGCAAATATGTCATACGGACAGGCCTGAAGACTGATTGTTTACAAGTGTGGTGAGGAATAGTGTGATGTTCCAGCACCATGCATGGATGAGGTCCACATCCTTTTTGAGGGTCGTTCAGGCATTGCTCATGGATATGCCTTTTGACAGGTACCTCCTTTAGTGAGAAGACCAACTCTGCCCATTAGCGTTTTGAAGAAAGTAGAAACATTGCGTGCTTCTTTGCTCTCTCCATACCTGCAAGGAGGTATCCTCAAAAATGTCGCGCCTTTTGAGGTAGTGCCAGGGGCATTGGTCACAAACAGTATTAAGGCCCACTGTCCTTCTGGGATCAGGTAGGCGATCCAGCAGACAGCTTCAAAACCCGCTGGGATAGAGAACCTCTCAGTTTCCTGCCCCTCTGGAAGCATCCTCCAGTTTGCTTTAGTTTGCCCTTAGTGTCACATGGACATGAGTGTTTACTCTTTTTATTTTCAAGTGCCTAAAAAGAGCAGAGGCCTTTGTCCTATTTTAGATCTTTGTCCTTTCATTTCCAGTGAAAAGACAAATTCAGGATGCGCATGCAGGCCCAGATTCTATCTGCCGTGGACCCATGAGACTGAATGGTACCATTGGATCTGCAGGACTCCTGACTACCATGTTCCCATCCTGCAGGTGCCCACAGAAGTTACCTGCAGTCCAAGGGAGGCCACAAGCATATTCAGTTTGCTGTGCTCCCTTTGTGCCACAGTGCCCACAGGTGTTTGAGGAAGTGATGGCTGTGGTTGCAGTAACCTTCGGAGGCCATGGGTACTAATCTTCCCTTACCTTGACAATTGATTGTTGAAGGTGGGCTTGACATAGTCAGTCATGGACCACCTCCAGATGCCTTTTGACCTCCTTACATCATTGGGGTTCACAATCAATGTACCAAAGTCACACCGACTTCTTAGCACAGGCTCCCTTTCCTCTGAACCATTCTGGATAAAGGTGTGCTTTCAGGCCATCCCTCCGAATCAACTAGAACAGGCCATTCAGGCAATGATGCTGATGTTTCAGCCCGAGACTGGGATCTCAGTGATGGCTGCTTTGAGGTTTCTTGTCCTATTGGTCTTCTGCATCCTGCGTGTCTACCATGAAGGATAATTGTCAGATTCCATTCAGGGTTCTGAGGAGACTGCAAAAAAGCTGCAGTGGTGTCTGCTTGACCGCAGCTGGACCAACGACAGACTCCTCTTCCTCCCCCACACAGAGCTAACAGTGGTGACAGATTCGTCACTGCTGGGTTGGGGAGTTCTTCTGCCAAATGTGTAGATCAGAGGACTCTGGCCTTTGACAGAGACCTGTCTTCACATCAAACTGTTCTAGTAGCAGACCATTCGATTGGCGTTGAAAGCCTTCCCAACGTCCATCAAGAGGAGGCTGGGATAGGTCTTCACACACAGCACCACACCCGATTTGTTAGTGCAACAAACAGGGCAGAATCCTGGGTTCTGTGCCAAGAGGCCCTGTGCCTCTTCTATCAGATGATTCTTCAGGGCATTTCCCTGATTGGACACCACCTGGTGAGATCTTTAAACACCAGTGCAGAACAACTGCCTAGTAGATCATAAAGGGCAGTTACGTCCTGAACTGGCACAGAGGGTCGGCTAGTAATTGGGTGCACCCTGGCTCGATTTCTTCACCACCGCTTTGAACTCTCAGCATCCATACTTTAACATGCCAGAGTTCACATGGAGGCTCTCTCACAGAGTCGCATTCCACCTAGAGTGGAACACAGAACTTCTGTATGCCACTGCCCTCTTGCCCTGGGTTTTGAAGATAAAGAACAACCAACCTTAAGTTATCCTAGTGACTCTTGACTGGGCCAGGGGATTGTGGCACGCTATACTTCTGAGGATGAGCATCTGTCTTCCACTCAGGCTGCGACTTCGGCAGGAGGATCTTCTGTTGAAGCAGAAGGGAATGACATTGCCCCAGGTCTTACGCAATCTACACTTTCATGTGAAGATTGAGTGTCTGCAGTTGACTTCACTCAGTCTCCCTCCTGAAGTAGTGGATGTTATCCTGGCTACTAGGCATCCTTTTACAAATGCCTGGATGCTGGGATTAGTTTTTGGCCTGGTGTGGCACCAATAATGTGGATTTATTACATACCAAACTGTTTGATGTTTTGTTATTTGGTTTGTCTTTGGCTCAGCAAGGACGTGCTGTGGGCACAGTTAAAGGTTTTCTGGGGGCACTTTTGTGTTTACCAGAGTAACCATCCTTGTTCAAAAAACCCTTGTGATGCAGTTTTTCAAAGGTTTAGTACATATTTCCTCCTAATCCTTTCATGATGCCACAGTGAGACCTCAATTTGGTCTTATGTGCACTCCTTTTGAGCCATTGCACACCTGTCCTCTAGGTCTACTGAACCTGAAAATCATCTTTCTTATCATTATGGCTTTAACCTGTTGTATGAGTGAGCTTCAATCTTTGTCTGACTAGCCACCTTACATCACCTTCTTTTTTAGACAAAATAGTCCTGAGGACTAGGTCAGCCTTTCTATCAAAGTTAATGACTGCCTTTCATGTCAGGACGTCAATTACTCTTCCCCTGTTCTTTGCCCCACCTCACTCCTCCAAAGTGGAGAGAGTCCATCATTTTGACCTCAAAAGAGCACTGATCTTTTAATTCGATTACAAAAGTCAACGGGGGGACAATTAACTCTTTTTGGGATTCTCAAGTATAAAGATGGACAAGGCAGTACAGAAAAGGACTTTGTCCAGGTGGATAGGCTTTGGCCAAGAAGCAGCCTCATGAAGGACTGAGGGCTCACACCACCAGGGCCAGGGTATAGTAAGCAGTCTTGTTTTATGATATATCAAAATGAAATATAGTGTGCAAAGAATTCAGGATTCCCTTACCAGTGAACTCTTTGCTCGATATATCTCATTTTGACTTATTAAATAAAGAGGCAGCTTCCTACATTGGTGGTGCAATGGTGGGGTTCAAGACGTGATATTTACTGTACCACTCGGTTAATAAGTGATACCACAAAGGAATCCAAAATTGTCTTTAGTTAGGAAACATTTTTTCCAATTTTTGATTTTTCTAAATAGTTTAAAATTACTGCAAGGCCCTTGAATTAAGTCCCCGCTGAAACTATTTTAAAGTTTAAAATATGTTTTAGTTAATTTGGCCCTTTAGTAGTTCACTTAGAATTTATTTAAGTTTCTAAAAAGGTCCCAACTTTAAAACTATGACTGAGGCATATTCATCCCAGGATCTCAACCTGTGCCCCTACAAAAACCTTAAGTAGGGTCTTGGTTATAGAAAGGTAAGAGCAGAGATGGGCGCAGGACCTATCTCTGGTGGCAGAACACATTTAAATAGGGAGAAAGAAGAAGCTTTTGACCCTAAAATCCCCCCAAATTGTCCCCAAATATTCAGAGGGTGATGATATAACCAAATGGTTCACTGCCTTTCAGAGGGCTTGTCCCATGAGGGAACTCAGCCAGAAGTATTGGGCTCTCTATCCCTACACTTTCCTAAGAATAGCTCCCGGAGTAGACTCCTGACTGGAGCAGATGCTGAGTCCTGTGACCGAATGAATGATACTCTCATTGAGGGATTTGGACTCATAACTGAGGAGTACAGAATTAGGTTCAACAAGACTAGAAAAACCTCTAGTCAGTCGTGAGTAGATTTTGTTGAATTCAGTCACGATACTAGGTGGCTGGTTGAAAGGGAACCAGCTGCAAGACTATGATAGGCTTTATAATCTTACTATGAAAGAGCATCTGTCGAGTAATGGTGTTTATGAAAAATTGCATCAGTACCTGGCAGACCTGGGTCCAATTTCTCCCCAGAATTTGGGAAAGAAAGCAGGCCACTGGGTCAGTACTAGGGTATCAGACATTTCATGGTTGGGGTGACCACAAGAAAGGGGTTGCTAAGCTGCTTCAAGGGAAAGATGGTGAACAGTCTAAAAACAGAGACCACTAACAGCCTGGCGGTGCAGACCACTACATTGAGTGTGGCGGGTTGGCCTCTGCCAACCTGCCACATCTGCACTCATACCGCAATGGCGGTCGGAACTGCTGGGCCAGGGATCATCATCTCTGACCTGGCGGTCCACAGAAGACTACCGGCGGTATTAGGAGCTGGCCTTCCGCCATGCTTTAGCGGTGGTAGTACTGCCACGAAAACCATGGCAGAAAGACTACAGGTGACAGGGAATTTCTTCCCTGTCACCGGTAGACGGCTCCCACCACCCTCGCCCCAGCAAGCACTAGACCTCTTCTCCCCCCTTTACCCACAGCTTCCCCACCCCCCTTCAGCCAGAGCACCCCCACCCCCTTTCAGCCACAGCGCCCCCTCCCCGCATACATGCACACAGACACCCACACCCACACGCACCGCACATACACTTACATACACTCATTCACTCACATGCATCCAAACACACATTCACAACATCCATACAGGCATTCACAACAACATCCATACACGCATTCACAACAACATCCATACACACATTCACAATATTCATGCACGCATACTCACCCATCCAGACACGCATACACACTTACATGCAGACACGCACTCACTTCAACATTCAGACATACATACAACCACCCATACACCCATTCATTCACACACGCAGACACCACACACTCATACACGCACGCACAACACCTCCTACCCTCTCCCCTGTCGGACAATCACCTTACCTCTTCTGGGGACAAGGTCGTCCGTCAGGGAATGGGAAGGGGCGCTTCCACTGCCAGCAGCTCCCCGCCAGCAGAACACCGGCAGGCCGTATTATGGCCCATAATATGACGGGCAGGGCCGGTGGTGGATCCGCCAAAGCGCACCCGCCCACCACGATGACTACTGCTGGATTTCCTCCCAAAGTTTGGTGGAAATCCAGCAGTACCCGTGATATGGTGGGCGGAAGACTGCCAGCACTGGTGGTGTTCTAGCGCCCTCAGCTTTGGTGGTCTTCATGGAAGACCGCCAGAGTCTTTTTAAGACCCCAAAAAAATGATTAGGAGGGTGGGCCCTGAGACAAATCACAGACCAAGGGTGGTGGATATCAGTGTAAGAACTTTGACATTAGGAACGCTTGGTGCTTAAATTGCAAGGCCAGTGGGCACTGAACTTGAGAGGCTGACTGTCCCAAAACGAATCCCCCTACTGCACCTCCAGCTCCTGCTGCAGTGGTACGTCTCAGATGGGATCCCAGTTGGGCCTTGACAATGTCAGAAAGCTTACTGAAGCAACTTCAGTCTGTGGGTGGGGTGAATGTGGCCAGTAATCTGGAGAAGTACGGCCAACAGCCTCATATTAATGGGATCACAGTTGAAGCACTGAGTGATACAGATGCACGTGTCACCATGGTGACTGAAAAACTGATATCCCAAGAACATTACCTGACTGGTGAAACTTTCACAGTCATCAGTGTTGACAACTAAGCTAAAGTCCATCCCATGGCATTGGTGTCCTAAGAGTGGGGTGGGGCTACTGGCAAGACTAAGGTGGTGGTATCCTCTGTGAATCCTGAGCCTATCTGCTAGAAAATGATCTGGAGTCCTCTGCATGGGCTAAGGTTGAACGCAAGAGCCATGCAGCTATGCCGAGTATACCTTAATTGGGTGTGTGTGAAAAACAGAGCAGAATGGAAAGCCCAGGATGAAAAAGAGGTGACTGGAATAATGGCCTAGCCCTCCAAGAGAAAAGGCAGGAAGACTGGTAAACCAACTTCTGAGCAACCACAAGCTCTGGTCCCCTCTCCTCAGGGAGAAGACCTGTCAGCCCTTGAGGGAACTGAGCCCCAGGAACTTGGGCAACAGGGGACCCTCTAGGGAAGAGCTGTGCCAGGAACAGATGACCTGTCCCGCTCTTGAAAGCCTGAGAGAGCAAGCAGTGACCAGGAAAAGAGAGATATCAGTGGCTCCCACAGAACCTATTGGGAGAAAGGACTCTTGTATACTAAGGCCAGAGATCCCAAACCTGGTGTCCACTAGGAGAGTGATAGTGTCTCCGATGTATAGAGAGTTCCTGCTCACTTTGACATATGACATCCCCTAAGCTAGGCATCTTGGCCAGAACAAAACTTTGAGTAGGTTGATACCTTACATCTTCTGGCCAGTTATGTCCCAGAAGGTGAAGGAGTTTTGTAACTCCTGTGTCAACTATCATGCCAGTGGCAAGACAGGTAGCCACCCGAAGGCCCCCTTAATTCCACTTCCAGTGGTTGGGGTTCCCTTTGAAAGGTAGGGATTGACATTGTTGGCCCCCTAGACCCTCCATCAGGATATACCTCTTAGGACTCCCACTGCTCCTGCAGTTGTTTAGGGTGCTACTTAATATTTTCATTAGAGTGGGCTTCTCTAAGGAGGTGGTATCAGACCGAGGTAGTAACTTCATGTCTGCATAACTCAAGGCCATGTGGAATTAATGTGGAGTGACTTTTATCACCCACGAGGGAATGGTTTAGTTGAGAGATTCAACAAAAACATGAAGGGTAGTATTGCAGGTCTCCCTGAAAAACACAAAA
Organism: Pleurodeles waltl; assembly: GCF_031143425.1. NCBI lineage: Eukaryota > Metazoa > Chordata > Amphibia > Caudata > Salamandridae > Pleurodeles > Pleurodeles waltl. The sequence goes on along the minus strand of NC_090436.1, from coordinate 220,569,487 downwards.
GGAGATGGGATATCCTGTTACCATGCTTGCTTTTCGCTTACAGAGAAGCGCCACCGAAGGGAATAGGTTTTTTTCCCCCTTTGAGCTTCTGTTTGGTCATCCTGTAGGGGTACCACTGTGTCTGGTGAGGGAAGACTGGGAGATACCTCGCAAAGAGTCCAAACAAGACATTGTGGATTATGCTCTTGATCTACGTTCAAGGATGGCAAGTACATGAAAAAAGCATCCAAAAACATTGAGGCGAGCTAAGAGCTCCAGAGCTCTTGTATGATATAAAGGCTGCCATGGTGGAGTTTCAATCAGGGCAGAAGGTGTGAGTACTTGAGCCTATGGCACCCAGGGCATTCTAGGACAAATGGAGTGGCCCTTACCCTATCCTTGAAAAGAAGAATGAGGTCACCTATCTGGTTGACCAAGGCACTCCCAGGAACCCTCACAGGGTTATCCATGTGAACTGCCTAAAGCTCTTCAATGACAGAGCTGATGTGGCCATGCTGATGGTCACTGTTGAGGATCAGGAAAAAGAAAGTGAGCATTTCTCTGACCTCCTTCCCCACAACCCGAAAGATGGGACAGATGATGAAGTGGACTCAGTGCACAGCAGAAAGCTGATTGCAGGCAAGCTTTACAGCAGTATACTGAGCTTTTTTCCCTCACCCCTGGTCAGACCTAACTGGTGTGTCCATGATGTGGACACTGGTGACCACATGCCTGTCAAAAGCGAAGTATACGGACAGTTTGACCAAGTGAAGGATAGCATCAGAGCTGAAGTAACAAGATGTTGAATCTAGGGTTAATGGAGCCCTCTGGCAGTCCCTGGCCAGACCAGTGGCCTTAGTTCCTAAACCTCATTCCAAGAGAGGTAAACAAAAGCTGAGGTTTTGTGTGGACAATAGAGGTCTTAATGCTGTCACTAAGACAGATGCACACTCTCTTCCAAGAGCAGATGAACTGATTGACAAGTTAGGGGCAGCCAAGTTTCTCATTACTTTTGATTTGACATTAGGGTACTGGCAGATTGGCCTGGCCCTTGGAACAAAAAGATCAGCATTCTCGCCCCCCAGCTACCCATTACTAGTTCATTGTATTTTTTTTTTTTGACAAGGTTTTATTAAAGTTTTGAACATAGCAATAACATTAACATAATGGTTACTTTACTTGAACTGTTTCTCCCCCCACCCTCCCCTCATGCATCCATTTATATCTAATGTAGTTCACAGTTGGCGGGTCTCAGTAGGGTTAGTTGCTGAATTCCTCACTCGCGAAGCATTAGGATTCAGGTGCAGCGTTTGAGTCTGAGTCGGATTCGATGTGGTTATACTTGCTTCTATGGTGGGTGCATTTGGTGATTTTAGTTTTTCCAGAATCGAGTCCCATTGAGAGGCGTCGTCTCTGGGCCTGAGCCCTCGTAGTGCCTCACGTAGCAATACTGTTCCTTCTGCGTCTGCCCACTTCTCTAATGAGTTTTGCCATCTGGTTATTTGTGGGCCTGTTGTTGACTTCCAGTTTGTGGTTATTTCACGTCTAGCCAGGATCAGGGCCAGGTCTATAAACTTGTTAGCTATTTTAAGGGCTGTTGGGCGTGGGAAGTCCCCTAGTAGAGCCACTTGCGGAGATTTATTCAATGACCTATCAGTACAAGCTGAGAATTTTGCTAAAGCTTCTTCCCAGAATGTGTTAAATTGGGGGCAGCTCCAGAGCATATGTACAAAGCCTGCAGCCGGTTCCGCACATCTGGGGCAACCTGCGGTGTTTGTGCTGTAGATTTTGGTGATCATTCGTGGGGTCATGTAGGCCCTGTGGAAGATGTATAGGTTTATTAATTTGAATCTGGCATTTCTGGATACCGAGTAGACATGAGAGGTGATCTGGTCCCATTTCGCTTCTTCCCATGTGATGTCTAAGTCTGATTACCATTTGGATTTAAGATTTGCTAGAGGCAAGCGTGTGCTGGCTTGTATTGTTTTGTATATTCCTGATACCACTCCTTTCTGATCTCCTATTGAGCAAATAATGTTGCAGCTTCTATGAGTAGGGGGTTCAAGGTTCCCAGTCCTCCATGTTTTTTGGGCGACTCTAATGATGGCATTGTGGGTGATGAATAAACCGGGGGGGGGGGGTTGTATTGTGTTTGTAGTTCAGTGTAGGTGTGAAGTTTCCCTCCCACATATAGGTCTCCTAGTTTGGTAATATTATGTGCTATTGGTTTGTTGAGACCTGGGATATTTTGCTTCCCTGAGATATGGGTCAGGCAGGACAGTGGAACTTCTGGGGCATATGGAGTGTTAATGCGAGAGCGTTTTAAATATTGGGACCAACAGTGTCGATTCCCACTCCAACGGGAGCAGTTGTTTTGGTTTCCAGGGGTTCAGTAGTATGCCCATTATCCTGTCTATGGAGCATTTTAAGGGAAGGCATAGTTCAGCGTTAGCTGGAGGGTTGCGTGATAGTTTTGCGATCCATTGTAGTTGTCCTGCCCAGTGATATATTTCCATGTCTGGGGCGGCTAGGCCTCCCTCGGCTGTAGGTCTCTGGAGAGATCGTATTGCCATTCTGTGTCTACTTGGACCCCAAATGAAATTTGTTGACCTGGACTCTATTTCTGTGAACGTTGCTTTCGGGATTATGAGTGGGATGGTTGAAAAATAGTACAGCAATCTGGGCAGCACTATCATTTAAGAAGAGCAATTCTACCTGTGACTATTAGAGGCAGCGTTTCCCAGAAGCGCATACTGCCTCTAATCCCTCTGAGTGCTCCTTGTATGTTTCCTTCTAGTAGATCACTTACTGAGTGGTAAATCTTTACTCCTAAGTATTTGAATGTGTTAGGTGACCAGGGAAGACCTCTTGTATCGTTAGGTTCTGGGGTATCTTTATGCAGTGGGAAAATGGCGGACTTCTTCCAGTTAATCTGGAGTCCGGAGGCAGCTGCGTAGTTCTCCATCATTCTCATGGCCCCTGGTAGTTCTGTTTCTAAGTTTTGTAGGAAGAGCAGCATGTCATCTGTATATAGGGCAATGTGATGGGACCAGTTATTAATTGGGATGCCCTTATAGTAGAGGCCGGACCTTGCCATTTGGGCTAGAGGTTCTATTGCGATTGCAAAAAGAAGGGGGGATAATGGACATCCTTGTCTAGTGTCCCCTCCGACCCGAAATGGAGGGGATATGTAATTGCCTGTTCTTACTCTTGCGGTAGGGTTAGCATACAATAGTTTGGTCCACCTTACAAACCCTTCCCCCAACCCCAAATTTAGCATAGCTTGTTCCAGGTAGTCCCATCTTACGCTGTCAAATGCCTTCTCTATGTCGACCGAGATGATCGCCGCTTATGGTAAATTCGGGGGCAAGGAGTGGAGTACTGATATGAGGCTTCTAATATTTTGGGATGTGCTGCGTTTGGGTATGAAACCTGATTGGTCTTGATGTATCAATGAAGGCATATGGGGAAGTAGTCTGTCAGCTAGGATCTGGCTTAGTATTTTATAGTCTATGTTGAGCATGGACAGGGGGTGGTAAGAGCGGACATCTGTGGCTGGTCTATCAGGTTTCAGCAAGGGGATCATGATGGCTACATTGGTCGATTGGGGGAGGGTATTACTATTCCATGCTTCTGCATATAATGTGCAAAGGTAGGGGGCTAGCAAGTCTTGGTACTGGTGGTAAAATTCTAATGGGAGCCCATCCGCACCTGGGACTTTGCCCCTGGCCATACTTTAGATTGCAGATTTTATTTCAGTGATCGATATAGTCGTCCCTAGGGTTGAGCCTTCTTCTGTTGTCAGGTTGGGGTTGGTGAGGGCTTCTAATTCACATAACTGGGTTGAGGTCAGTGTTACGGTGGGGGATGCATACAAAAGTGCATAGTACTCGTGGAAGACTGAATTAATTTCTTTTTGGGTGTATACATGTTGAGTTTTCGACTTCGACTATAAAGTGTTTTTTTGGGGGGGGGGTTGCGCGAGCCAGGCTAATAAAGCGCTAGCTTTGTCCCCTGCTGAGTGTTATCTGGTTAAGTGTTGTTTATAATCGAAGCGAGTGTATTAGTTGCCACATGGATTTTTTTCCTGGTAGCCGCTACCGTGGGGTGCAAGTCAGGTTGCGTGGGGCGCCTTCTTTCTAAGTCCCTAAGAGAGTCTTCCAATTGTAGAAGTTGTGCTTCTATTGATTTTCGGGCACCTATTTTTTTGGCAATGCACTTTCCCCGGATTTCTGTTTTAAAAGTCTCCCATTCAATGGACCTGGTAGACGCTGTTCCCTCATTGTGTTAAAAAAATTCCCCTATAGCTGTATGTAGTGTATGTTTGAACGCTTCATCTTCGAGCATTTCTGCTCTAAGGCGCCAGGTTGGGATTGTTGGTCTCTCTCTGCCCCAGGATAGTGAAGATATCAGGGGGTTATGATCAGAAATCGTTCGGCTAAGATATTCCGCTGCCACAGTGTCGCTCTGTAGTTCGGGGGATGCCAAAATGGTATCGAGTCTAACGTGTAGATCGTGTACAGGTGAGTAATATGAGTAGTCCCTAGAGTGTGGGTTGAGTGTTCTCCAGCAATCTATTAGTTGCCAGTGTTGTTGCTATTCAGTGAATAGTTTTCAGCGACTGGGATTGTGACACTAGTGGGTGTGATCTATCTTTTTAGCTATGTAGTTAAAGTCCCCCCCGATTATATTTACGCCTGCCAAAAGAGGGCCAATTTCTAGAGACAATCTGTCAAAAAAATTGCCGTGGCTGTGGTTTGGGGTGTATACACCTCCCATTGTCAGTTCTCTTCCTCCTAGCCTTCCGTTAATCATCACATATCTTCCCTCTTTATCAATGATCTTGTGGAGTATTTGGAAAGGGACCCCGGGGCGGATCCACATTAGTACCCCCATAGCATAGGCTGAGTAGTTAGTGGCAATTATTTGGCCTCTCCATCTTTTGCTGAGGGCTTTAACTTCCTGCTCTATCAGATGGGTTTCTTGCAATAGGGCTATGTGAATCCCCCTTCGTTTGAGACAGTTATGCACTTTGTATCATTTGGACATATTATTTAAGCCTCTCACATTCCAGGTTATTATTTTATACTGTGTAGTCATTATCTAGGTTAATTTTGGCTGTGTTAACAGGATTGATCATGAGCTTTGCGATGTGTTAGGTCAGGCTTATTGACCTATGTTTAGTTTGAGTACCGCCAACTAAGGTGATTTTGCGTGCATGAATTGTCCCATTCTCAACTTTAACGAGAACTTTCCCCAACTCCCTCTCCCCAGGACCGGATAACATAACTTTCCTCGTCCAAACCATTTAACTTATCTTAAATCCTATTGGAGGTGGGTGGCGTGTCAGGGCCGAGATCTTACACCCCGGGCCATTCCGGGGACCCGGCTGAGATATATCTGCTGCCCGTGAAGGAGTATTCGGAGTTTGCTATTCCCTTGTAGTTGTCTGGTGGGTTCACCTCCGCCAGAGTTGTGTGTGGGAAATGTTCGCTGAGTAAGTTGGGTGACCGCTGTTTGGCTGTAGGGGTGTTAGATGATTTCTTCTGCAGTTCTGGGAGTCACTTTTGGTAGCTTAGTGCAGGTATCTTGTGATGAGACCAAGAGACTCCAGCAGCTCGAGTCATGGTCTGAGGCATCTCCTGTGGTTTGCGAGTGAAGCGAGGCTCCTCTGCTCAAGGCTGCTGCTGTGTCTACTGCTTCGCGCATTTCTTGTAGAGACTGGTGTCTGGGGGGTGCGATTTCTAATGCCCTTTTAGAAGATCTACCCCGCTTCCTCCGGGTGCGCGGGAGGATCTGCTCGGTGTTTCTGGAAATGTAAAGTTTAGAGATTCTAGCCAGTCTCCTACCAGCTGTGGGGCTGAGAAAAAGTCCGTCTTGCCCTCGTGTTCAACTCTAAGTTTAGCTGAGAAGAGCATTGCATATTTGATGCCTTTCTCACGTAGTGTACGTTTATAGTCATTGTAAGAGGCTCTCTGAGTTTGAGTTTCTTTAGTAAAATCAGGGAATATCATGATACGCTGGTTGTTTAGTATGATTTCCCCTTTAATACGAGTTTGTGAGAGGATGTAGTCACTGTCCTTAAAGTGCAATAATTTTGCCACTGTCTGGTGTGGTCTGGATCCCGGTTTGGGGGGGCAGGTGGGGGGTTGGGGGTCTGCTGGGGACTCAGTGGGCTCTTTCGATTGCAAAGAATGCTGAGAGGCCTTCAGGTGGGACTGTGTCTTTGAGCCAGTTTTCTAGGAATGTTTCCATGTTTGCCGCCGAGGATTCCGCACCCTCCGGTACTCCAATTAGTCTCAGGATGCTCCTGCGGGAGCGGTTTTCCGCATCCTCAGCTCTGGCTTCCAGTGTTTTGATTCGGGACATTATCTCAGATGTCTCTATGGTCATTGTCTTTTAAGTGGACGTCACCATACTTAAAGTTTTTTCTGTGGCCCCCACCCTTTCTGTGAGTTTACGATGGTCGTCTTGCAGCAGTGATAAGTCCACAGTTAAATTGTCTATTTTCTGTTCAAGAACTTCGCAAGATTCTCTTATGGCTTGTAGGACTGTATCCAGGGTTGTTTCTTGTTGAGTTGATGCATTCTGGGAGGCCAGATGTGGAGGTTGTCCGGGCATCTTGTTTGTGGCCAATTCTTCTTGGTCTTGACCATCACGCTTTTTGGGCTTGCCCATTTTGTTATGTTTGCCGTAGGTAGGTGGAGGCAAAGGACTCTAGTTGTAACAATCTGATGTTCGGGAGTCTGGGTATTGTTGTCGTGGGGCTAACCTTGGGTATGATGTTACCTGTCAGGTAGTAGATCGATGATTTAGTTGTTAAGCGGAGGGGTTAGTTCTCAATGAAACTTTCAGCATGGCGGGGCCTTCTGCCGGGGCGCCGGGGGACGAAGTAATTTGCCGTCGGCGTGCAATTCTCTGGAGGTCCGGGAGATAGCGAGCGCAGCGCGGCCGGGGACCGCGTCTTTGTTCCTGGCTCGGCGGAGATGGTTAGGCCGGCACGTGGCTGAGTTCGGCTTGTGCTTGATATTCTATTTCTGGGGCATATCCGCATCTGTACAGGGAGTGCAGAATTATTAGGCAAATGAGTATTTTGACCACATCATCCTCTTTATGCATGTTGTCTTACTCCAAGCTGTATAGGCTCGAAAGCCTACTACCAATTAAGCATATTAGGTGATGTGCATCTCTGTAATGAGAAGGGGTGTGGTCTAATGACATCACCACCCTATATCAGGTGTGCATAATTATTAGGCAACTTCCTTTCCTTTGGCAAAATGGGTCAAAAGAAGGACTTGACAGGCTCAGAAAAGTCAAAAATAGTGAGATATCTTGCAGAGGGATGCAGCACTCTTAAAATTGCAAAGCTTCTGAAGCGTGATCATCGAACAATCAAGCGTTTCATTCAAAATAGTCAACAGGGTCGCAAGAAGCGTGTGGAAAAACCAAGGCGCAAAATAACTGCCCATGAACTGAGAAAAGTCAAGCGTGCAGCTGCCACGATGCCACTTGCCACCAGTTTGGCCATATTTCAGAGCTGCAACATCACTGGAGTGCCCAAAAGCACAAGGTGTGCAATACTCAGAGACATGGCCAAGGTAAGAAAGGCTGAAAGACGACCACCACTGAACAAGACACACAAGCTGAAACGTCAAGACTGGGCCAAGAAATATCTCAAGACTGATTTTCTAAGGTTTTATGGACTGATGAAATGAGAGTGAGTCTTGATGGGCCAGATGGATGGGCCCGTGGCTGGATTGGTAAAGGGCAGAGAGCTCCAGTCCGACTCAGACGCCAGCAAGGTGGAGGTGGAGTACTGGTTTGGGCTGGTATCATCAAAGATGAGCTTGTGGGGCCTTTTCGGGTTGAGTATGGAGTCAAGCTCAACTCCCAGTCCTACTGCCAGTTCCTGGTAGACACCTTCTTCAAGCAGTGGTACAGGAAGAAGTCTGCATCCTTCAAGAAAAACATGATTTTCATGCAGGACAATGCTCCATCACACGCGTCCAAGTACTCCACAGCGTGGCTGGCAAGAAAGGGTATAAAAGAAGGAAATCTAATGACATGGCCTCCTTGTTCACCTGATCTGAACCCCATTGAGAACCTGTGGTCCATCATCAAATGTGAGATTTACAAGGAGGGAAAACAGTACACCTCTCTGAACAGTGTCTGGGAGGCTGTGGTTGCTGCTGCACGCAATGTTGATGGTGAACAGATCAAAACACTGACAGAATCCATGGATGGCAGGCTTTTGAGTGTCCTTGCAAAGAAAGGTGGCTATATTGGTCACTGATTTGTTTTTGTTTTGTTTTTGAATGTCAGACATGTATATTTGTGAATGTTGAGATGTTATATTGGTTTCACTGGTAATAATAAATAATTGAAATGGGTATATATTTGTTTTTTGTTAAGTTGCCTAATAATTATGCACAGTAATAGTCACCTGCACACACAGATATCCCCCTAACATAGCTAAAACTAAAAACAAACTAAAAACTACTTCCAAAAATATTCAGCTTTGATATTAATGAGTTTTTTGGGTTCATTGAGAACATGGTTGTTGTTCAATAATAAAATTAATCCTCAAAAATACAACTTGCCTAATAATTCTGCACTCCCTTTATGTTCTAAAAGTAGTGTCTCTGGGGTGGCCCTCTGGAAGGGTTTGACACTAGTTAGTGGCTGGACCAGTTGTTACTCACTGCGTTGGTTAAATGCCCTTCTTGACTCCTGATTATAAGAGCATTGTGCCCCAGTCTCCACCGCCATCTCCGATCCTGGGGGGTCGGTCGCCCAGGTTCTCCACGTCCTCGTGGCCAGGTAGTGATTCGGCTCTCATTAGCGGGGGGTCCCCGCCTCTCTCCACCTGCACCTGCCAGGCCCCCAGTCAGGGGTCCCTCACTGCGGCCGCGAACCCCCAGCCGAGTCGAGTGGGGGTTTCCAAGACGGAGCTGTCATCCCCAGACGCATGGCGCCCCTAAGCCAGTGGTTCGTAGCGCGCCTCGCCGCCCAGGTGTCTTTTTTGCCTCGGCCCTTCAGACCGCCAAACTCCGCATCGTCACCTGACACGTTCGTGCTGCTGTTCCGCGTTTCCCGCTCAGTTAGGCTGTTGGGTCGCTGTTCCTTCCCCGCTTCAGCTTGGTGAGAGGGGCCGTGTTCTCGAGATCACGTCTTCAAGTCGGGGAGCTTTGTCGTTTCAACTTAAGCAGAGCCGGTTTCCCGATGCGGCCGCCATCTTGGATTTTAGGAGTTACGGAGCTCGTTTGCATTTTCTTCTTTCTTACTCGATCGGGGGCATTGCCACTGCTCTGATTTCTGCTCGGGGGTCCGCTGGTGTTGGGACCGCCTTTGGTTGCGGTATCTGGGCTTGTTTAGAGCTGTTTTGTTTAGGTCCCGTTCTCGGCCCCGGAGAGCAGCTCTACACGTGCAGCTTCATCGGCTGCTGGCCACGCCCCCTTACTAGTTCCCTGTTATGCTGTTTGATCTAAAGAATGCCCCTGCCGCCTGCCAAAGGTTGGTGAATAAAGTCCTTGCTGGGTTGGAAGCCTTTAGTGCAACATATCTTGATGATATTGCTGTCTTTAGCTTCACTTGGCAGGATAACCTGATCCATCTTGGCAAAGTCCTCGAAGCACTGAAAAGTGCTGGCCTCACTATCAAGGCAAGCAAATGCCAGATAGGGCAGGGCAAGGTTGTATACTGGGGTCACCTGGTAGGTGGAGACCAACTTCAACAACTACAACCCAAGATCCAGACACTTCTGGACTGGGAATCTCCAACCACCCAGACCCATACAGGGCGTTCCTTGGCTTGACGGGGTACTGCAAGAGAGTTGTGAAGGGGTATGGTACCACTGTGGCATCCCTCACAGAACTGACCTCCAAAAAGATGCCAAAGAAAGTAAACTGGACAGTGAGCTGTCAAAAGGCTTTTAACACTCTGAAGGAAGCAGTGTGCTCAGCACCCATTCTAAAAGGTCCAGATTATTCTATGCAGTTCATAGTGTGAACAGATGCCCCCTAACAGGGGATAGGAAGGGTCCCATCCAAGACCAATGATGATGGCAATGACCTACCTGTTGCTTTCATTAGCCGGAGGTTACTCCCCAGAGAGCAGTGTTGGAGTGCCATTGAGAGTGAAGCCTTTGCTGTGGTCTTGCCTCTGAAGAAGTTAAGACCATACCTGTTTGGTATTCACTTTATAGTTCAAACTGACCACAGACCTCTCAGATGGCTCATGCAGATGAAAGGAGAGAACCCTAAACTGTTTAGGTGGTCCATATCCCTACAGGGGTTGGACTTTGTAGTGAAACACAGACCTGGGACTGCCCATGCCAATGAAGATGGCCTTTCCAGGTTCTTCCACTTAGACAATGAGGACTTTCTTGGGAAAGGTTAGTCTCATTCTCTTTTGTTTGGGAGAGATGTGTAGGAAAGTGCCCCTTTTTTACATGGTCACCCCCACTTTTTGCCAGGTATTTGATGCAACTTTGACTGAAAGTGCATTGAGTTCCCGCTAACCAGGTCCCCAGTGCCAGATCTCTTTCTGTAAAACTGTGCAATTGTTCCACAATTGGCAATACCCTCGGTCCCCCTGTAAGTCCCTAGTAAATGGTACCCCTGGAGCCTCGGGCATGGGTACCAAAGAGGGCTGCAGCATATAATATGCCACTCTCAGGGACCCCTCACTTAGCACATACTGAGTGCCATTGCAAGCTGCGCGTCTTCGTACAACTAAAAGTGAAAACCTGACATGACACAAAGCCTGCATGCAATAGGTGTAAGTCACCCCTACAGCAGGCTTTACAGCCCTAAGGCAAGGTGCATTGTATTACATGTGAGCCGATATCTGCAAGAGAAGATAAGCCCCTGCTATGTCTTTGTCGATTCTTACACATAGTGAGTGAACAGGGAAGCCATTTTTAAGTACATGTGCTGGACACGTGTCACTTCGAGTTCCCCAGCTACAATATGGCTTCACTGAAAATAGGGATTTCTGATGGATACAACTACCTGTGGATTCCTCACCTAATGAATACTCCCATGGCGCCAGCATTCGACGGAAATCTTCTTACTAGTCTTTGCACGTCGACGAGGACGTCACTCTAGCCCACGCGACGCCGTCTGACGTCATACAGGCAATAAGAGGTCCTCGACGACGTGCCGACGTCAGTTCCCTTTTTTCCGTGCATTCGAAACGGTTATCTTCGAGGGAGCAACTGTTACTTTTGTGGTTACAGTGTATTTTTGCTGCGTAGTCTTTCTCTGTGGTAATAATGTCGCAGAGAAAGTCTGGATTCAAGCCTTGTCGTGAGTGTGGAGGCAAGATGTCAGTGACGGATCCTCATTCCGATTGCCTTTGGTGTTTGAGCTCCGACCACGACGTCTCGACTTGTGATTCATGCCAGCACATGAATCCAAAGGCCCTCAAGGAACGTGAGGCAAAGCTGTTTATGGCGAAATCGAAGGAGAAGCATCACAAGAAGTCTTCTTCACCAAGACATCGGCGTCATCGAGACTCCCGGCGCCGTAGAGAATCTCGGCGTCATTCAAAGGAGACTCGTTCCAGGTCTTCGGATCGGCGCCGAAGGACATGGGAGATCAGTCCCACGGTTACGCCGCATCCTTCGACGCCGTTGCCCTCTCCGGCGTCTCCAACTTCACCTGGACAGGCGTCGGTGATTGAGGTATTGGAGCCTCAGGTGTTTTCTCCGGCGTTGCAGACGTCGAGGCCGGCGTCGGGGTCGCCTCCGAGACAGGCACCCCAGTATCCGGCTTTTCCCACCCCTGGAGCCGATAGTACCGCATTCCTAAATGCGATGTATACCATCTTCCAACAGATGGCTCCATGGGGTGCTCCGGCTGGTCCTTTGGCCTTTTCATTGGGTGATCCTGCGCCTCTTCGGCCGGCACCCTTTATGCCCTTTCTCCCTTTTGGGAACGTGGGCTCGGCGCCAGTGTCGGCGCCGGTGGCCGCTCCGGTGGCTTCAGAGGGATTGGCCCCGGGGATTTCCATCCTGTCGACGTCGGGATTTCGGCCTGTGACTCCGGTGGGTCCATCTGCTTCGACTGCTCTTTCGTCGGCGCCGAAGTTACCTGTGGCGCCGGACGCGGCGTCGGTGGCTTCTGAAGATCGGCGCCGATCTTCGACTTCGGCGGAGGCATTGTCGTATTGAACAACGGCTTCATTCGAGGAGACGTGCTCTCCGTGTATTAGAGGAGCAGGAGTACCAATGAGCCCTGGAGGAAGGAGAGCTAGAGGACTCGGGTGATGGGCTGCGTGGTCTGGAGTCGGCCAGTGGGCTGGACACTTCCCCTGAGTGGGATCTTTCGTCCCCGGGAGAATATACTGAGGAGGCTGCTTCCTTTCACGCAGTGGTACGGAAGGCAGCTAGTTTTTTGGACCTGCCTTTGCCGGTGGGGGAGGCTAAACAAAACCTTCTAACAGAGGTGCTACATCCGGCCTCAGCTGCGGCGGAGCCTCTTTTGCCATTTAATGACGCTCTGCTGGATCCGGTTTTAGAGGTGTGGAAGAGGCCGGCATCTTCCCCAGCAGTTCACAGAGCCGTGGCCAGGAGGTATCGGGCGGCTCCGACTGACCCTGGTTTTCTGTCTAGGCACCCTACGCCGGAGAGCTTGGTGGTGCAGGCCTCCTGTTCATCCAAGTCAGCGCCTGGTTCTTTCCCGACGGTGCCTGGGGACAGAGATTCAAAGAAACTGGAGGCGCAGTCCAAGAAGATTTTTTCGTCCTGCAGTCTGGCGTTGAAGGCCACCAACGCAACCTGTATCCTGGGAGGTATATTCATGCTCTGATGGATGACATTTCCTCATCATTTACAGAGCTTCCCCAGGGTCTTTTGGATGTTGTTTCAAATGCCCAGGCTGCTGCGACCCAGATTATCCAGACGGGACTGGATACGACCGACTCGGTAGCCAGAGCAATGGGCACAACTGTGGTGGCAAGGAGGCAGGCCTGGTTCCGTAACTCGGGCTTTTCTGCGGATGTACAGTCCACATTGTTGGATCTCCCGTTTGATGGGGACAAACTGTTTGGAGCCAAGGCTGATTCGGCCTTGGAACGTTTTAAGGAGAGCAGGGCCACGGCTAAGTCGTTAGGGCTCCAAGCTCCTTCTTCCACGGCCTCTTCCAGATTTTTCAGGAGGTTTCGTGGATTTGGGCGTGGCTCTTCCTCCTCTTCCTTTCGGGGAAGATATCAGCAACCTGCCTCTTCCCATCCCTATAGATTTTTTAGAGGGAGAGGTAGGGTCCACACCAGAGGAGCCTCTCAGCAGCACTCTGCCTCTTCCTCATCCTCTGGCGGGGTGCAGCAGGGGAAGCAGCCTTAGGCTTCCACCATTTCCCACTCACTCCTCTCCTGTAGGGGGAAGATTACAGCATTTTCTCACCAAATGGAAGACTGTTACAACGGACACTTGGGTTCTCAGTATTGTGGGAAAAGGCTACACCCTTCCCTTTCGGGAGTTCCCGCCCCTCATCCCGCCCCGCCCTTCTTATTGTTAAGAAGAACACCTCCTGTTGCTAGAACAGGAGGTACAAGCCCTCCTTTCAAAGGGCGCGGTGGAGTTGGACCCAGAGCAGGAAAGGGGTCGAGGATGTTACTCAAGGTATTTCCTGATTCCCAAGAAGGATGGTCGTTTGAGACCAATCCTGGACCTGAGGATCTTGAATTGGTTCCTCAAGCAGGAAAAGTTCAAGATGCTGACCCTAGCACAGGTGCTTGTGGCGTTGAACAAGGAAGACTGGATGGTGTCTGTCGACTTGCAGGATGCTTACTTTCATATCCCGATACTCAAGTCACACAGGAAGTATCTCCGGTTTGTGGTGGGATCGCAGCACTATCAGTTTGCGGTCCTTCCGTTTGGTCTTACTTCAGCACCTCGAGTCTTCACGAAGGTGATGTCGGTGGTTGCGGCAGAGCTCAGAAGGAAAGGGATAGCAGTATTCCCTTACTTGGACGACTGGTTGATCAAAGCCAAGTCCCTGGAGCTTGTGTCGCATCATCTGCAGTCAACAACCCAGTTGTTGTTCGACCTGGGTTTTTCGGTGAACGAGCCCAAATCTCACCTAGAGCCCTCTCAGCGCCTCCTGTTCATAGGGGCAGTACTGGATACAACATTGGGTCGGGCCTTTCCTCCGCCTCAGCGGATTCAAGATATTCAGGATTTGGTTCCAATGTTTCGAAATGGAGCGGTAGTTCCAGTCCTCAAGGTCCTTCGTCTGCTCGGTCTGTTTGCCTCCTGCATTCTGTTGGTCACGCATGCTCGCTGGCACATGAGGGCTCTTCAGTGGTGCCTCCGAAGGCAGTGGTCTCAACACAAAGGGGATCTAGAGAGTACTGTCAAGATCTCCAGAGATGCTGCTGTGGATTTGAAGTGGTGGATTGCAAGCAACAATCTTTCACAAGGAAAGCCGTTCCAGCAGTCGCCACCAGTGGCCACAGTCATAACGGATGCTTCCACTCTAGGGTGGGGAGCTCATCTGGGGGATCTGTAGATCAAAGGTCTTTGGTCTCCAGAGGAACAGATGTTTCACATCAATCTGTTAGAGTTACGGGCTGTACGTCTGGCTCTCAAGACCTTCCTCCCTTCCCTTCGTGGTCAGTCGGTACAGGTCCTAACGGACAATACTACCACGATGTGGTACATAAACAAGCAGGGAGGAGTGGGGTCGTACCTTCTCTGCAGAGAAGCTCTTCGACTATGGTCCTGGGCAAAGGACCATCAGATTTGCTTGATAGCAAACCATCTGGCCGGAGTCTTGAACGTGCGTGCGGACAGTCTCAGTCGCCAATTCTCGGCAGACCACGAGTGGCGTCTCCATCCAGATCAAGTCCGTTTAATCTTCCAGAGGTGGGGGTTTCCTCGGGTAGATCTGTTTGCCACTCGGGAGAACGCGCATTGTCCGTTATTCTGCAGCCTCCAGAATCCGATGCAGGGAGCGTTGGGGGACGCGTTTCAAATAACCTGGTGCGGCCAGTTGCTTTACGCGTTTCCTCCCATACCCTTGATTCCTTGAGTATTGAGGAAGATTCGCCAGGACCGGGCTCTAGTCATCCTAATAGCTCCGGATTGGCCAAGGAGGGTATGGTACTCCGACCTTCCCCAACTCTCAATGTGCCCTCCGCTCCGTCTCCCTTTCAGGGCAGACCTCCTCTCGCAGTCGCAGGGGCAGGTTCTACACCCCAACCTCCAGAGTCTGCACCTACATGCCTGGAGATTGAACGGGGCAACCTGAGTTCCTTCTCTCTCCCGCCTGAGGTAGTGGATGTTATATTAGCGGCCAGGCGACACTCCACTAAATCTATCTACGCTAATAGATGGTCTAAATTTGTTGCGTGGTGTGGAGAGAGGCAGATTGATCCTTTGCATGCTCATCTATCGGACGTTTTGTCTTTTGCTCTGTCTCTAGCGCAGAAAGGTTGTGCAGTGGCTACCATTAAGGGTTATTTATCGGCCTTGTCAGCCTTCATATGTCTTCCAGACCAACCATCTTTATTTAAATCCCCTATTGTTATCAGATTCTTGAAAGGTCTTCTAAATAAATATCCTCCAAAGCCGTTCGTTATGCCGCAATGGGATTTGTCCCTGGTCCTGACTTTCCTTATGGGGTCCCCTTTTGAACCTATGCATTCTTGCCCCTTAAGGTATTTGGTTTTAAAAACAGTCTTCCTGATAGCTATAACATCAGCAAGGAGAGTGAGTGAGTTGCAGGCCTTATCAGTAAAGCCCCCTTATACAACTTTTTATGGGGATAAGGTGGTGTTGAGGACCAAGGCTGCTTTCCTCCCGAAGGTTGTTTCACCTTTCCATTTGGCTCAGGCAATTACTTTGTCCACGTTCTATCCTCTGCCTCATCCTTCCAAAGAGGAAGAAAGACTGCACCGTCTGGACCCAAAGAGGGGGTTGAGCTTCTTTATTGATAGAACAAAGGATTTCAGGCTGGAGGATCAGCTGTTTATTGGATACGTGGGCAAGAGGAGAGGAAAGGCAGTCCACAAGAGAACACTATCCAGGTGGGTTGTTCTTTGCATTAAAATCTGTTACTCTTTGGCAAAGAAGGATCCTCCTGAGGGCATTAGATCTCATTCCACCAGAGCTAAGTCGGCCACTTCGGCCTTGGCCAGAGGTGTTCCTGTGGTCGACATCTGCAAGGCCGCAACTTGGTCGTCCCTTCACACTTTTGCAAAACATTACTGTTTGGATTCTGAGGTTAGAAGGGACGGCCATTTTGCACGGTCAGTGCTGCAGGATTTCTTGGTTTGACCATTTAGGCACCCACCGCCGGGCGTGGTACTGCTTTGGGACTCTATTCATTAGGTGAGGAATCCACAGGTAGTTGTATCCATCAGAAGAACGAGTTACTTACCTTTGGTAACGACTTTTCTGGTGGATACATTAGCTACCTGTGGATTCCTCACGGTCCCACCCGCCTCCCCGTTGCCTTTCTGGTCTTACCAAGTAATCCTTGAGTACGCTCCTCTTGGTGTTTGAGGGTGCAATAGATGTTGTATATATTATATTTATATATATGTATATATCTTTGTGTATATACTTGATGTGTATATATATTTTAAAAAGAGAGAGTTATATATATATATATATATATATATATAAAAGATTTACAGTTATTCATCCAATGTTGTGTATTTTTACAATGTAATGGGATGTTGCCTTGCTCTTTCATTGCATTGCCTGGTTGTTCTCATGCACGTAAAAAATGATTGGTACTGACGTCGGCACGTCGTCGAGGACCTCTTATTGCCTGTATGACGTCAGACGGCGTCGCGTGGGCTAGAGTGACGTCCTCGTCGACGTGCAGAGACTAGTAAGAAGATTTCCGTCGAATGCTGGCACCATGGGAGTATTCATTAGGTGAGGAATCCACAGGTAGCTAATGTATCCACCAGAAAAGTCGTTACCGAAGGTAAGTAACTCGTTCATTTGTATCAAACATCTCGTATTAATAAACCTTCATTGATACCATTGATGGCTTTATTAATACATGCACCCAGAGGGTACCTTAGAGGTGCCCCCTGAAAACCTACTAACTACCCATGTGGGGACTGGCTAGGTTTAGCCAGCCTGCCACCACCAGACAAGATTCTGGCCCCCTAGGGTGAGAGCCTTAGCTGTCAGGTGGTCAGAGGCAAAGCCTGATCTGGGAGAGGTGCTTGCAAACCCCACCCAGCAGGATGACCTGTGAATCTACATTCCAAGGCAGGCTTCTTCAAAGAAGCCTGCTGCCGTTTTTATGCAGATCTGGCTTCTCACAGGAAAGTTGCAGATCCCTCTGCCCCAGGGCCCACTTGGCAGCTGGACAGGCTGGGAATTTAGTATTCAGGGAGGTGTGTCCACCCCTTAGGTCAGTTATCACCCTAAGATGGACTGCCTGATGTGGACACCACTTATAGAAATCTGCCATCTTGACGTTGGCAGATTTAGGAACTCTATGACAGAGTTATGCCGACTTCCATAGGAAGTGGTTGTATGGGAGTGTTGTGACCCCAAGGGTAAGTATCCCATTGGCTACTACCCTACACTCCCCGAAATGCCCCTAAATGCAATATTTAGGGGAACCCCTGGCACCATGAAAGCAGATTCCTGCTGCCCTAAGAAGAAGGACACTGAAGAGCCAAAAAAGGAAAGGAAGAATCACCTGACCTGGACCCAGCCCTGCTGGCCTGTCTGCTGCTTTTGCAGAATTACACCAAAGTCGTCTCTTCCTGCAGCTGTTGTGCCTCCAAAGCCTGTAAGGACTGCTTGCCTTCAGCAAACACCCAGGGACTCCTGTGGAGCAGCGGAGCTGCTTACCTGCATCTTGCAGCCACCCCGAGAAGAACTGAGAGGACTCCAGACTGCTGCAAACCCGACACCTGAAAGCACCACTGCACTTGTGCCACCCAGCCTAAGTTGAAGGGGATAACAGTGTCAATGTGGTCCCCCAGCCCTCCAAAGACAAAGCCCACCTTGGACTTGCATACTGTGGACTCACTGACACCGCCTGCAGCCTTTGCCTGCAGGTCCCCTCAAACAAGAGTGCTCCAGTGGAGAAAACCTGACTCCTCATGACACCTCTGCACCTGTCGTCCCTGGTCCATGGAGAAGAGGAACCGAGGTGTCCCCATATCCCAGGACATCTCAGGATTTGAGCCCACTTGTTGGTTCCCCCAGACTGGATCCTCAGTCCTCACCTGCAGCATCTATACAACCGGACCGGTCCCCATTGACTAACATTAGGCACCCAAAACCGTAGTACACCTGTGCACCTGGCTGCCGCAGTGCAGTCCGGTGTGACCTGTTGTGTGGTCCTGACCCTTGCTCAATACTCACCTTAAGTCCAGGACATTGGTCCTGTAAGTCGCTGTACTGCACCTGTTTGCCATCTTTGTTTTTCCTCCATAGGATAACATTGTAGCTTTCAAAAAATGCACGGTCAACTTTTCAAAACTGTAAGGATTTTTCTTACACAACGTGCTCATCTGATCGAATTGATTCTGGTGCCAAAATATATTTAACCCCTTCGCTGCCAGGCCTTTTCCCCCTCCTGTGCCGAGCCTTTTTTTGGCTATTTGGAGCAGTTCGCGCTTAGGCCCTCATAACTTTTTGTTCACGTAAGCTACCCACGCCAAATTTGCGTCCTTTTTTTCCAACATCCTAGGGATTCTAGAGGTACCCAGACTTTGTGGGTTCCCCAGAAGGAGGCCAAGAAATTAGCCAAAAAACAGTGAAAATTTCATTTTTTTAAAAAAAATTGGAAAAATGGGCTGCAGAAGAAGGCTTGTGGTTTTTTCCCTGAAAAGGGCATCAACAAAGGGTTTGCGGTGATAAAATCACCAGCTTCCCAGCTTTCAGGAACAGGCAGACTTGAATCAGAAAACCCAATTTTTCAACCCAATTTTGGCATTTTACTGGGACATACCCCATTTTTACGATTTTTTGTGCTTTCAGCCTCCTTCCAGTCAGTGACAGAAATGGGCATGAAACCAACGCTGGATCCCATAAACCGCAACATTTCTGAAAAGTAGACAAAATTCTGAATTCAGCAAGGGGTAATTTGTGTAGATCCTACAAGGGTTTCCTACAGAAAATAACAACTGAAAAAGAAAAATATTGAAATTGAGGTGAAAAAAACATCAATTTTTCTCTAAGTTTTACTCTGTAACTTTTTCCTGCAATGTCAGATTTTCGAAAGCAATATACCGTTACGTCTGCTGGACTCTTCTGGTTGCGGGGATATATAGGGCTTGTAGGTTCATCAAGAACTCTAGGTACCCAGAGCCAATAAATGACCTGCACCCTGCAGTGGGTTTTCATTCTATGCCGGGTATACAGCAATTCATTTGCTGAAATATAAAGAGTAAAAAATAGCTATCAAGAAAACCTTTGTATTTCCAAAATGGGCACAAGATAAGGTGTTGAGAAGAAGTGGTTATTTGCACATCTCTGAATTCCGGGGTGCCCATACTAGCATGTGAATTACAGGGCATTTCTCAAATAGACGTTTTTTTTACACACTGTCTTACATTTGGAAGGGAAAAATGTAGAGAAAGACAAGGGGCAATAACACTTGTTTTGCTATTCTATGTTCCCCCAAGTCTCCCGATAAAAATGATACCTCACTTGTGTGGGTAGGCCTAGCGCCCGCGACAGGAAACGCCCCAAAGCGCAACGTGGACACATCACAGAAAACAGACCTGTTTTTAGCAAAGTGCCTACCTGTAGATTTTGGCCTCTAGCTCAGCCGCCACCTAGGGAAACCTACCAAACCTGTGCATTTCTGAAAACTAGAGACCTAGGGGAATCCAAGATGGGGTGATTTGTGTGGCTCGGACCAGGTTCTGTTACCCAGAATCCTTTGCAAACCTCAAAATTTGGCTAAAAAAACACATGTTCCTCACATTTCTGTGGCAGAAAGTTCTGGAATCTGAGAGGGGCCACAAATTTCCTTCCACCCAGCGTTCCCCCACGTCTCCCGATAAAAATGATACCTCACTTGTGTGGGTAGGCCTAGCGCCCGCGACAGGAAACACCCCAAAGCACAATGTGGACACATCACAGAAAACAGACCTGTTTTTAGCAAAGTGCCTACCTGTAGATTTTGGCCTCTAGCTCAGCCGCCACCTAGGGAAACCTACCAAACCTGTGCATTTCTGAAAACTAGAGACCTAGGGGAATCCAAGATGGGGTGATTTGTGTGGCTCGGACCAGGTTCTGTTACCCAGAATCCTTTGCAAACCTCAAAATGTGGCTAAAAAAACACATGTCCCTCACATTTCTGTGGCAGAAAGTTCTGGAATCTGAGAGGAGACACAAATTTCCTTCCACCCAGCGTTCCCCCACGTCTCCCGATAAAAATGATACCTCACTTGTGTGGGTAGGCCTAGCGCCCGCGACAGGAAACGCCCCAAAGCGCAACGTGGACACATCACAGAAAACAGACCTGTTTTTAGCAAAGTGCCTACCTGTAGATTTTGGCCTCTAGCTCAGCCGCCACCTAGGGAAACCTACCAAACCTGTGCATTTCTGAAAACTAGAGACCTAGGGGAATCCAAGGAGGGGTGACTGGCGGGGCTCGGACCAGGTTCTGTTACCCAGAATCCTTTGCAAAGCTCAAAAATTGGCTAAAAAAAACACATGTTCCTCACATTTCTGTGGCAGAAAGTTCTGGAATCTGGGAGAAGCCACAAATTTCCTTCCACCCAGCGTTCCCCCAAGTCTCCCGATAAAAATGATACCTCACTTGTGTGGGTAGGCCTAGCGCCCGCGACAGGAAACGCCCCAAAGCGCAACGTGGACACATCCAAATTTTTGGAAGAAAACAGAAGTGTTTTTTGCGAAGTGCCTACCTGTAGATTTTGGCCTCTAGCTCAGCCGGCACCTAGGGAAACCTACCAAACCTGTGCATTTCTGAAAACTAGAGACCTAGGGGAATCCAAGGAGGGGTGACTTGCGGGGCTCGGACCAGGTTCTGTTACCCAGAATCCTTTGCAAACCTCAAAATTTGGCTAAAAAAACACATGTTCCTCACATTTCTGTGGCAGAAAGTTCTGGAATCTGAGAGGGGCCACAAATTTCCTTCCACCCAGCGTTCCCCCACGTCTCCCGATAAAAATGATACCTCACTTGTGTGGGTAGGCCTAGCGCCCGCGACAGGAAACACCCCAAAGCACAATGTGGACACATCACAGAAAACAGACCTGTTTTTAGCAAAGTGCCTACCTGTAGATTTTGGCCTCTAGCTCAGCCGCCACCTAGGGAAACCTACCAAACCTGTGCATTTCTGAAAACTAGAGACCTAGGGGAATCCAAGATGGGGTGATTTGTGTGGCTCGGACCAGGTTCTGTTACCCAGAATCCTTTGCAAACCTCAAAATGTGGCTAAAAAAACACATGTCCCTCACATTTCTGTGGCAGAAAGTTCTGGAATCTGAGAGGAGACACAAATTTCCTTCCACCCAGCGTTCCCCCACGTCTCCCGATAAAAATGATACCTCACTTGTGTGGGTAGGCCTAGCGCCCGCGACAGGAAACGCCCCAAAGCGCAACGTGGACACATCACAGAAAACAGACCTGTTTTTAGCAAAGTGCCTACCTGTAGATTTTGGCCTCTAGCTCAGCCGCCACCTAGGGAAACCTACCAAACCTGTGCATTTCTGAAAACTAGAGACCTAGGGGAATCCAAGGAGGGGTGACTGGCGGGGCTCGGACCAGGTTCTGTTACCCAGAATCCTTTGCAAAGCTCAAAAATTGGCTAAAAAAAACACATGTTCCTCACATTTCTGTGGCAGAAAGTTCTGGAATCTGGGAGAAGCCACAAATTTCCTTCCACCCAGCGTTCCCCCAAGTCTCCCGATAAAAATGATACCTCACTTGCGTGGGTAGGCCTAGCGCCCGCGACAGGAAACGCCCCAAAGCGCAACGTGGACACATCACAGAAAACAGACCTGTTTTTAGCAAAGTGCCTACCTGTAGATTTTGGCCTCTAGCTCAGCCGCCACCTAGGGAAACCTACCAAACCTGTGCATTTCTGAAAACTAGAGACCTAGGGGAATCCAAGGAGGGGTGACTGGCGGGGCTCGGACCAGGTTCTGTTACCCAGAATCCTTTGCAAAGCTCAAAAATTGGCTAAAAAAAACACATGTTCCTCACATTTCTGTGGCAGAAAAATCTGGAATCTGGGAGGAGCCACAAATTTCCTTCCACCCAGCGTTCCCCCAAGTCTCCCGATAAAAATGATACCTCACTTGCGTGGGTAGGCCTAGCGCCCGCGACAGGAAACGCCCCAAAGCGCAACGTGGACACATCACAGAAAACAGACCTGTTTTTAGCAAAGTGCCTACCTGTAGATTTTGGCCTCTAGCTCAGCCGCCACCTAGGGAAACCTACCAAACCTGTGCATTTCTGAAAACTAGAGACCTAGGGGAATCCAAGGAGGGGTGACTGGCGGGGCTCGGACCAGGTTCTGTTACCCAGAATCCTTTGCAAAGCTCAAAAATTGGCTAAAAAAAACACATGTTCCTCACATTTCTGTGGCAGAAAGTTCTGGAATCTGGGAGGAGCCACAAATTTCCTTCCACCCAGCGTTCCCCCAAGTCTCCCGATAAAAAAGATACCTCACTTGCGTGGGTAGGCCTAGCGCCCGCGACAGGAAACGCCCCAAAGCGCAACGTGGACACATCACAGAAAACAGACCTGTTTTTAGCAAAGTGCCTACCTGTAGATTTTGGCCTCTAGCTCAGCCGCCACCTAGGGAAACCTACCAAACCTGTGCATTTCTGAAAACTAGAGACCTAGGGGAATCCAAGGAGGGGTGACTGGCGGGGCTCGGACCAGGTTCTGTTACCCAGAATCCTTTGCAAAGCTCAAAATTTGGCTAAAAAAACACATGTTCCTCACATTTCTGTGGCAGAAAGTTCTGGAATCTGAGAGGAGCCACAAATTTCCTTCCACCCAGCGTTCCCCCACGTCTCCCGATAAAAATGATACCTCACTTGTGTGGGTAGGCCTAGCGCCCGCGACAGGAAACGCCCCAAAGCGCAACGTGGACACATCACAGAAAACAGACCTGTTTTTAGCAAAGTGCCTACCTGTAGATTTTGGCCTCTAGCTCAGCCGCCACCTAGGGAAACCTACCAAACCTGTGCATTTCTGAAAACTAGAGACCTAGGGGAATCCAAGGAGGGGTGACTGGCGGGGCTCGGACCAGGTTCTGTTACCCAGAATCCTTTGCAAAGCTCAAAAATTGGCTAAAAAAAACACATGTTCCTCACATTTCTGTGGCAGAAAAATCTGGAATCTGGGAGGAGCCACAAATTTCCTTCCACCCAGCGTTCCCCCAAGTCTCCCGATAAAAATGATACCTCACTTGCGTGGGTAGGCCTAGCGCCCGCGACAGGAAACGCCCCAAAGCGCAACGTGGACACATCACAGAAAACAGACCTGTTTTTAGCAAAGTGCCTACCTGTAGATTTTGGCCTCTAGCTCAGCCGCCACCTAGGGAAACCTACCAAACCTGTGCATTTCTGAAAACTAGAGACCTAGGGGAATCCAAGATGGGGTGATTTGTGTGGCTCGGACCAGGTTCTGTTACCCAGAATCCTTTGCAAAGCTCAAAAATTGGCTAAAAAAAACACATGTTCCTCACATTTCTGTGGCAGAAAGTTCTGGAATCTGGGAGGAGCCACAAATTTCCTTCCACCCAGCGTTCCCCCAAGTCTCCCGATAAAAATGATACCTCACTTGCGTGGGTAGGCCTAGCGCCCGCGACAGGAAACGCCCCAAAGCGCAACGTGGACACATCACAGAAAACAGACCTGTTTTTAGCAAAGTGCCTACCTGTAGATTTTGGCCTCTAGCTCAGCCGCCACCTAGGGAAACCTACCAAACCTGTGCATTTCTGAAAACTAGAGACCTAGGGGAATCCAAGGAGGGGTGACTGGCGGGGCTCGGACCAGGTTCTGTTACCCAGAATCCTTTCCAAAGCTCAAAATTTGGCTAAAAAAACACATGTTCCTCACATTTCTGTGGCAGAAAGTTCTGGAATCTGAGAGGAGCCACAAATTTCCTTCCACCCAGCGTTCCCCCACGTCTCCCGATAAAAATGATACCTCACTTGTGTGGGTAGTCCTAGCGCCCGCGACAGGAAACGCCCCAAAGCGCAACGTGGACACATCACAGAAAACAGACCTGTTTTTAGCAAAGTGCCTACCTGTAGATTTTGGCCTCTAGCTCAGCCGCCACCTAGGGAAACCTACCAAACCTGTGCATTTCTGAAAACTAGAGACCTAGGGGAATCCAAGGAGGGGTGACTGGCGGGGCTCGGACCAGGTTCTGTTACCCAGAATCCTTTGCAAAGCTCAAAAATTGGCTAAAAAAAACACATGTTCCTCACATTTCTGTGGCAGAAAGTTCTGGAATCTGAGAGGAGCCACAAATTTCCTTCCACCCAGCGTTCCCCCACGTCTCCCGATAAAAATGATACCTCACTTGTGTGGGTAGGCCTAGCGCCCGCGACAGGAAACGCCCCAAAGCGCAACGTGGACACATCACAGAAAACAGACCTGTTTTTAGCAAAGTGCCTACCTGTAGATTTTGGCCTCTAGCTCAGCCGCCACCTAGGGAAACCTACCAAACCTGTGCATTTCTGAAAACTAGAGACCTAGGGGAATCCAAGATGGGGTGATTTGTGTGGCTCGGACCAGGTTCTGTTACCCAGAATCCTTTGCAAACCTCAAAATTTGGCTAAAAAAACACATGTTCCTCACATTTCTGTGGCAGAAAGTTCTGGAATCTGAGAGGGGCCATAAATTTCCTTCCACCCAGCGTTCCCCCACGTCTCCCGATAAAAATGATACCTCACTTGTGTGGGTAGGCCTAGCGCCCGCGACAGGAAACGCCCCAAAGCGCAGCGTGGACACATCACATTTTTTCATTGAAAACAGTGCCTACCTGTAGTTTTTGGCCTGTAGCTCAGCCAGCACCTAGGGAAACCTACCAAACCTGTGCATTTCTGAAAACTAGAGACCTAGGGGAATCCAAGATGGGGTGACTTGAGGGGCTCTGACCAGGTTCTGTTACCCAGAATCCTTTCCAAACCTCAAATTTTGGCTAAAAAAACGCATTTTTCACACATTTCGGTGACAGAAAGTTCTGGAATCTGAGTGGAGCCACAAATTTCCTTCCACCCAGCGTTCCCCCAAGTCTCCCGATAAAAATTATACCTCAGTTGTGTGGGTGGGCCAGGTGCCTCCAACAGAATAAGGCCCAAAACTTGTAGAGATACAGGGGATAGTACTGCGAGTTTATAAGGACATATTCTTTTATACATCTTTAGACTGACTCTGCTTTGGGGACCCACATACGTGAGGTGTCATTTTATTTGGGAGACTGAGGGGAACACTGGGGAGTAGGAATTTTGTGCTGGAGTGGTGATCGTACGAAGAAAAGTCAGGAAAATATGCTTTTTTTAAGCACATTTTGAGGTTTACATAGGAGTCTGGGTAAGAAAATGTTGGGGGATCCACGCAAGCCACTCCTCCCTGGACTCCTTGGGGTGTCTAGTTTTAAAAAATGTCTGGGTTTGGTAGGTTTCCCTAGATGAAGGCCGCACACAGGACCAAAAACATAGGTGCCCTCTCCCCCCCCAAACACAGGTAGTTTTGTAATATATCGTTTTGATGTCCCCACATACGTCCGTGATGTGCCAAACACTAACATTTTGAAAAGAAACACACTTAGGTTATGTGAAAAAGACCCCTCACCCACCAACCAAGTTGGTGGCATGCTACATCATCGGGGTCCCACCTGAGGCACCTAGCGTGTCATAGGTGTGCTGCGACGCCTGATTACAGCGGAGCAGGTTTTGTCATTTTTACCACACATACTGGTTGGATTTGGCACGAGGGTGAGTGATGGTTCAGTGGATCAAATTTTACTAACAAGAGCTTTCACAAAAATGAAAAGCACTGTTAGTAACTGAAAGGCAAAAAACTGAACCAATGACTCACAGCTCGTGAGCTGTAAAGCCGCGACAAGGCACCAACCGCTTTACAGTCCATTCACACAACTTTCATACATGACACACACAAGGCCATTCACACCGCCAGCCACGGGCCCAGCACATTACAACACTCACATCGACAGACAGCGCCACTCAAGGGCCTATCACTTACATACGCCCACATGCCTGATACAACAATCACACCAGCTGATGGGAGTGTGTGGACTGGTGTTTGGCTGGCAGTGTGTTGCAGTAGCCAACATCAAGTCAATATGTACAGTCTCAGCCAAGTCCCACTCCACACACAATGGCATCATATTTTTTTTTTTTTATTAAACAGAGGAACCCCTAACTAAGTAGAAAGAATTACAAAACAACAAACACAAAAGCTCTAACTAAGAACATGACAGAAATGCTAACCATGAAACTAAACACATGAAAATACAAAACAGACATGAGTTTACACTCATGGTTGTTCCCAGAAATTCTTCTGGGTGTGGTAATTCTTAAAACAAGCACCGACACACAGCCCAGGCTTTGAAGGACAATCTGGGCAGTACATTCGAGACTCCCTCCGGATACCTCTTCGAAAACACACTCTACATTTCTTAGCTGGAAAGTCTTTTTTGGGTGTGGGAGGAATGTGCTCAGCAAAGTGGCGATCTTTCAATCTAGCCACATCCTCCACCACTGCTTCTCTAGGAACTCCAAAAGTGGGAGGACAACCAGGGGGGTCAATATTGGAATCCCTACCAGTGTACACACGGAAACTATACACATATCCTGTCCTACTTTCAGACAGCATATACAATTTAATTCCATATCGTGCCCTTTTGCTAGGAATGTACTGCCTAAAAACCAAACGACCCTTGAAGAGGACCAAAGACTCGTCCACACTTATCTCTTTGCCTGGAACATAGACCTCCGAAAACCGATCTACAAAATGATCAAGGACAGGCCTAATCTTAAAAAGACGGTCAGAATCTGGGTGATCTTGTGGCAAGGCTAATGCATTGTCAACAAAATGCAGCATCCTAAGAAGAAGCAAATACCGATTACGACTCATGGTAGCTGGAAATATAGCTGTTGCCATCAAGGGACTAGTAGACCAATAAGAAGCCAGTGACGGCTTCCTTATCAACCCCATCAAAAAAGTCAAACCCAAAAACTTTTTTATCTCCTCCAAATTTGTGGGAATCCACTGGGCAGCTCTAGAGTGTGGCCTAAGTCTAGCAGCGTTGTCCCTCAAATGCTGCTCCGCATACAAATTAGTCTGCTCAACAATCTCTTCCAAAAACACATCATCCATGAATAACTCAAAGAAATTGATAGGCATAAAGTTCTCTGTATTGGCGTTACACCCCGGGAGACCAGTAAAGGCAGGCAACTCTGGCTGCTCCATGTTTGGGGCAACCCAGACATCAGGTCTTCTAACGGGAAACTTTTCAGCCCCAGGTTGCTGCACTATTGGCACATCAATGTCCTCCTCTAAAACAGAACCTTCATCTGCACTGAGTGTGGCTTCATCATCAGAAGATTCCCCTCCAACAGAAACATCACTGCCAGAATCTCTGACTTCCTCCTCTGCCTCAGATGCAGAGTCCGTCTCATAGTCATGATCAGACTGTGACTCAAAAAGCATACCAACCACCTGCTGAGCGGTCATCCTGCGGCTAGCCATGATCTCTCCTGCTAAAATTAACTGGAAAAATTCACCACCAACAACCAGCACTGTGTAAGACAAGTAACAAAGTGTAGCTTTGTTAGTAAGAGTTACAAACTCAAAAACTATACCGCTCACTTGCCTGAAAAAGCTTGATTCACCAGCAACTACACAGCAATCACCAATGATATCCCAATAAAAAGAAAGAAAGAAAGGCAAATTAGAAATAAGACAAAACAAATATCATTGTGCACAAACCTAAGGACAATTTCACACACAATCCTGCATTTAGTACACCCCCTACAAACATGTCATTCATGCATGGCAACAATACTCCTTTGGAGTAAATTGTTTTTACTTACCTAAAACATGCAACTGTGCAAACTGCAGGTCAACCACCGCCAAAACCGCAAGGAGCCACAGCAAATAAAGCAAAAGCTTTGAACTAGAACAAAAAGGAGGAAAACATTTTTTATCACAAATGCAAAGACTTCTTCAGTTGACAAACACCCCACCATCAAACATTTTAGAAATTGGTGCCTAAGTGGATTCTGCCATAGGGGCAGATGGGCCTACTAAAAAAATAGGCCTGTCTGCCCCAAGGAAGCCAAAAAATACCTTTAGTACTGTGTCCCCATGGAGAGCGACCCTTGCCAAAGGGGACAGCCCTCAAACAAAAAAAAAAAAAAAAAACACACACAACACTATCCCTGGTGCCTAAGTGGCTTCTGCCCCCTTGGGGGCAGGTGGGCCTAAGAAAATAGGCCCATCTGCCCCCAGGGGGTGTAGAAATGGCCAACAGGTCAATGCCCCCCTTGGGGGGGCGCCCCGTGACCAAGGGGACGCCCCCCCACAAAAATAAACAAATTAAAAAAAATCCCTGGCGTTCTAGTGGTTTCTGCCCCCCTTGGGGGCAGATCAGCCTAAAAATAATAGGCTGATCTGTCTCCAAGGGGTGCAGAAATGGCCTGGGTACATGTGCCCCCAAAGTGGGGGGCGACCCTTGCCCAAGCCCCCCCCCCCATCCACTAACACACACACACACACTATCCCTGGTGTCTACGTGGCTTCTGCCCCCCTTGGGGGCAGGTGGGTCTAGAAAAATAGGCCCATCTGCCCCCAGGGGGGGCAGAAATGGCCAACAGGTCAATGCCCCCCTTGGGAGGGCGCCCCGTGCCCAAGGGGACGCCCCCCCACAAAAATAAACACATCAAAAAAATTCCCTGGCGTTCTAGTGGTTTCTGCCCCCCTTGGGGGCAGATCAGCCTAAAAATAATAGGCTGATCTGTCTCCAAGGGGTGCAGAAATGGCCTGGGTACATGTGCCCCCAAAGTGGGGGGCGACCCTTGCCCAAGCCCCCCCCCATCCACTAACACACACACACACACACACACACACTATCCCTGGTGTCTACGTGGCTTCTGCCCCCCTTGGGGGCAGGTGGGTCTAGAAAAATAGGCCCATCTGCCCCCAGGGGGGGCAGAAATGGCCTACAGGTCAATGCCCCCCTTGGGGGGGCGCCCGTGCACAAGGGGACGCCCCCACACAAAAATAAACACATAAAAAAAAATCCCTGGCGTTCTAGTGGTTTCTGCCCCCCTTGGGGGCAGATCAGCCTAAAAATAATAGGCTGATCTGTCTCCAAGGGGTGCAGAAATGGCCTGGGTACATGTGCCCCCAAAGTGGGGGGCGACCCTTGCCCAAGCCCCCCCCCATCCACTAACACACACACACACACACACACTATCCCTGGTGTCTACGTGGCTTCTGCCCCCCTTGGGGGCAGGTGGGTCTAGAAAAATAGGCCCACAGGTCAATGCCCCCCTTGGGGGGGCACCCCGTGCCCAAGGGGACGCCCCCCCACAAAAATAAACACATAAAAAAACATCCCTGGCGTTCTAGTGGTTTCTGCCCCCCCTGGGGGCAGATCAGCCTAAAAATAATAGGCTGATCTGCCCTCAAGGGGGGCAGAAATGGCCCTAAAAGACATGCCCCCCAAAGGGGAGCGACCCTTGCCCAAGGGGGCGCCCCCCCATCCACTACACACACAATCCCTGGTGCCTAAGTGGCTTCTGCCCCCCTTGGGGGCAGATGGACCTAAAAAAAATAGGCCGATCTGCCCCCAAGGGGGGCAGAAAAGGCCAACAGTTCTCTGCCCCCTTGGGGGGGGCGCCCCTTGCCCAAGGGGGCACCCCCCCCAACATAAATGCACAGAAAATAAAAAACCCTGGTGATCTAGTGTTTTCTGCCCCCCTTGGGGGCAGATCCGCCTAAAAAGTAGGCCAATCTGCCCCCAAGGGGGGCAGAAATGGCCATAACACACATGCCCCCCAAAGGGGAGCGACCCTTGCTCAAGGGGCCGCTCCCCGACACAGAAACAAGAAAATGAAACAAAAAAAAGAAAATCCCTGGCGTCTAGTGGGCATTCCTGCTGCCCGATCGCAATGCGATCGGGCAGCAGGAATGCTCAAAGAGACACCGGGGGAAAGGAAAAGCCTTTCCTTTCCCCCGGTGCCTCTTTAGCCCAAACCCCCCACCCACCGGGAAGAGGAACTCACCTCTTCTCCGTTCGCCGCACAGGAAGCAAATGGCTTCCTGTGCGGCGAAATCCCCATAATGAAGTCAGCGCGCGATCTCGCGCTGATGTCATTATGGGGGGGTGGGGGGGGTCGGGGTGGAAGGGGAAGGGCTTCCCCTTCCATCCCTGACTTTGGGGGGTGGGGGGAAGCACACAGAGGGAGCGAGAGCGCTCCCTCTGGGCTGTGTGCCGAGGACGTAGTGGTTACGTCCTCGGCACAGCAGCACTGTGCCGCAGGACGTAACCACTACGTCTGCGGCACAGAAGGGGTTAAGGAAACTTGTTATTTTTGTAAATTGGTGTGGATCTCCTTTTTGAGTCTTGTGTCTCTTTTATTGACTGAGTGTATTTGCAGATGTCTCACATGCCTCTCTGATAAGACTAAGGCTGCTCAACCACACTACCCCCTAAAAGAGCACCTTGAGTTTTCTAGAGCAAGCCCCTGTCCACTAGTAAGTGAACCCCTGGACTCTTTGCATGATATATTAAATTTTGATATATCATATAAAGAGCTAGCTTCCTACACAAGACTGGTTTAACAGCTTTGGCGTGCAAATTACCTGTCATGGATATTTGTCAGGTTACAATGTGGGCATCATTGCACATGTTCACGAAGCTCCACTTCCTTCACAGCCAGGTTTGATGGGAAGGGCTTTTTGGCAGCTTTGTCTTAGTCATTCCAAATACTTGCCAATGTGAAAGGTTCTGCTTTAGTAGCTATTCTAAAGGTGAGACTTCTACTGAGAGAAGTATCCATCAGAAGAATATCGCTTACCTTCGGTAATGCTCTTTCTAAAGAATACTCTAATCGCAGATTCCCTACCACCCAGCTGCCTCTCCCTCCTGTGGAATGGATTCTATTTCACCTGAAAAGGTCCCAAATTAGAGATATGCACACTGACACAAATAATTCGTTGTTTCGAACTCCATTTCTGAGGATCCAGACAGTGTCCACAAACTGATGTCAGCGTGCATGTGTGACTCACATGTAGCTCCAGTCACCCCTTCCGTGGGGAGAGAATTCAGTGCAGAGCCACAGAACAAAACTGACTGGCATGCTGGGGCTAAGCTGAAAGGCTTTCGGAGCCTGTTTGGCATCGACGGGCAGTCTAAAGAAGAATCTTCAGTAAGATTATCCACCAGAAAGCGTTTTACCGTAGTTAAGTAACATGTCCATCTTGGTCCAAACTCCAGGAATCCTAATACAAGCACCCATAAAGCGATTCTGGCATGTGTAAAGATATTGTCGAAGAGGCAGGCATCGATATAAGAACGGTTTCGTTTTTTTGTTTTTTTTGCTAAACAAGTCGGCTATGATGCATAAACAGAGAGTACTTTACTTCTAGTTCAGGCAACATGGCTAATCCATAACAACGAAGTTCATATATATTTACCATTTCCATGGGGTCTTTCGCTTTGATAACATTATTACCAGAGAGACAGATTAAGTTTTTGCAAGTGAAGGGGTGTAGTTAGTTACAATTCTAGTTCCTAACCTATTGCTTATAACTTATGATGATATGTGTTTTTTTTATTTAGGCTCTGTAAATGACAGGTGTTAATGGTGAGAAAACACTTTATTATTTATTTTACATAAACCATTGTAAGTACTGGTGTATACGAGTATAGGATAGAGCTCTAGCTAGTTATTTTTTTTCAATATTAGATTTGTGTGAATGGGGAAAAATGCTTCTCTGCTGCTCCATGCAGCTATTGTATTATTAAACAGTGTTTGCCACATACATTATTCTTAGGCATATAAGTAAATGCCAACTGCAGTGTTTATCTACATGAATCACATCTTATGTAGCAATCAAATGATGTATTTCTCTTTCTGCACATTCGTTTACTATCTAATCGCTGTTAATGTGCTGCAGGCTGACGTTCCTTTGGCGGTTGCTGTACCAGCACGCACTGCGATTTCAAGCACAGCTCTGCCTGCACGTGTCAAGAAACGACAGCCAACTAAAAGAGAAAATAAATGACGAAGAATCAATTATTGCGGTCGTATTATGTCATATTCAGGCGACACTACAGTCTTCTGGTGATACTCTGGAGAAAGCAGTGCGTCTTGAACCTGTGACCGGTCAGTGTGCCTATTTTATGCGTACCTGTTGGAATGAAACCGTTAATAAGGTGTTCACAGTACATTATTTTTTTCTTGTATACTTGGATTTCCAAATTTCAGGGTAGGCTTCTCCAATCTCAGTCTCTAGGGAATGGAAAACTCTTTCCCCAGTAGAATAGCTACCTTTCAGATCCTAATATTGAGATTGAGTCACATACAACGATCAAATTCAGCACCTTTGATGTCATTGAAGTTTTACCATGTGATCAAAGCATGTGTGCACCATTTTATTCAGAGGTGCTCCTTTTGCTTCCTACTTCTTATTCTTAGTCCATTCTTTTCCTCTGATCATTAATGATTAGAATTAGTGAGTGTGTTGTCATCTGAGTCTTCATCTTAACCTTCATTTGTTTTATTATTAGCACAGGATACTGGCTGTCATTGCAGTGACTGCATGTCCATTACAGCATCTTGTCTTCAAACTCTTGTATGATGCATCTCACCTTTTGCAGACTTTAGCTTTTTTACACAATAAATACATGACACCGATATGCATGCATGACAAATCTGCTCTCCTCCACCTTAGAAGATAATAGTACTGCTAGGAAAGAACTGAAGGGGCCATCACGTGAGTGATGTCAAAACAAATCTCAAAACCTTGGCTAACGTTTTAAAACAAATAGCCATTCTAGAACGCATGTTGTTGCTGTTTGTTAGTGATGCAGGACTTGGCAAGGAGGATTGTGTTTTATCTTCACTGTTTGGACCATTTAGGTCTTACTGTTTCACACTGCTTTTGTTTCAAGCTATTATTATTAGGTCTGGTGTGAACCATGTGTAGCCAAACTGCTTGCGCTGCTGCGAAGGTAGGTTTAGAGAAACTTTTATTCTAACCTCAGCCTTCATCTGTCTGCACCAAATGCCTACCCTTGAAACACTGTCATAAGAGTCTAGAGGTGACTTAACGGATAATGGTCAGCAGAAGAAACAAAACACCACACATCTCTCCTTTATAGAACATAAGAAAACAAAACTTTCTCATATTGAACATAGCATATAGATCCTTGAGCTACTCATGTATAAGAACGCAACAATAGAAAATTCCAAATGATTAAACTTCCAACTCCATAACGATGAAATGGATAAATGAAGACAGACGAGGGGGCGTGGCCAGGATGGCGGCGATAGCAGACGTGTAAAACGCTGCTCCACTGCGGCCTGTTTGTGGCCTCGCACATCCTGCACCAGACAACAGTGGAACGTATCGTTTCGACCCCAGTGCCATCAAGAAAGCTGCCGGGGGTGGGATGAGGACACTTTCAGGCTGCCGGCACAGCGATTGGCAGAGGAGTGAAGATCCGGGCCTGCTGAATGGCGCGGCTGGCCGGACCTGCAGGTGAGAGGCTGCGGTGGACAGGGAGACTCCGATCGTGGCGACCTGGCTGAGCTCCTGCCCTTCTGGGTGATATTGAAGTGCACACGAACAGTGTTGCCAGATTTTTAGAGCATTCTCTAGCCCAAAGCCAATGAAAAAGTAGCCGAAAGTAGCCCAATTTCGCTACTTTAACGAAGATGGGGCAGTGGCAGGCAGTAGATAGAGAAGTAGATGGATATTTGTGGCTGGACAGTCTTACAGAAGTGGTAAGCTCAGAATTTCTGCTCTTGCAAACTGTATACCTTCTCTCATTCTTGCAGGATGCAACCCGCACAAACCAATTTTTCCCGCATAACTGGAAAAAATATAGCCCAATTGTGCGTGATCTAGCCCAATCTGGCAACACTGCACACGAAGGGCAGGGATCCAGCAGCAGAGAGAGCGGCCTGGTTATTGGTGGTGCCGCGGCTGGGTCAGGCCTGTGCCCCCCTGGGGTTGATCGCAGGGGGGCCTTCTGCCCGTGCCTGCCCCCCCCTGTTCATCCTGCACCCTCCTGAACCGGAGTGCTCACAAGCTGACTGGTGCTGGACCCTGACGCGGGTGCTAGTCGGCCAACAAGCACTGGGAGTCCACTTGTGCCAGTGCAGAGGCTGGAAGCGGCATTTTGAGGAGAGGAGGAGCAGGGGAAGCGGGGGAGCCCCCAGCATTGAAACAGCGGGCTCAGAGAGCCGAGACAACCTGACGGACTGGCTGTTCCTCACTGGCGCGGGGGGCTGACTGAGAAGGTTTGGTCCCTGGCACCAGACCGAGACCAGGTGCAAAAAGAACAGTTGATGGACTGAATGTAGACCAAATAAAACATTCACCCCAAGTCACAGATCCGGGTTTAATCCATCAGTTTGTTTTTTTAGACCAGATGGGGCGGCATCACCATGAGTGACGGTCCTAACAGAGAACAAAGGTAAGGGACCCTATTTCCCCTGGTGGAATCTCCTGCGCAACAGCTACAAGCGCTGCCCAAAAAGAGGAACAGGAGGGAGGGAGGACAGAACATCTCGACGTGGAGGCCTCCCTATCAGAAGCCACTCCCTCATTTGCCAGACATGCAGCCCCCCACCCCCCTCCAAGGCCGCACCCCCCAGGCTCCAAAAGATACACTGGAAACCAGAGTGAAACGCGGTGACCCACCAGTGGGGATCCAGCTAACATACAGAGAGCATCCAGACAGGGGGGACGTTGGGGCGCTGGACACTGGGTGCCACGTGTGCGTGACTCGCCGCTACCCAGGAGAGAAGACTGGAGAGAGAGGAGGGCAAAGCTCTGGCTGGCCCGACAGGCACTGCGTGGATAGGAAGAAAGATCCCCATGTATAAAACGGGGGAACCATCTGGGGAAGCCCTCCGTAAAGCCGCGTGAGGAGAACTCCCAGTGACTTGGGCAGAGACCTGAAAAAGTGATAGCAAGCAACATAACTTAACTTAACATGGCAAGGCCAGCAAAAAAAGAGAAACAGGAATAAATCGGGATGTGTTACTGGCAAGACGGGGCGCCCTAGAACAATGAGACGTATCCCCAACATCAACAGGAAGCCCTACTTGAAGCCCTACTTAAGGTGACATATTTCAAGCAATAATGGCCTCCCGCGAGGCCCTAGAAACAAAAATTGATACACTGGGGGTCGAATTTGGGCTACTAAAGGATGATCATCGCCGTTTGGCTGAGAGGGTTAATGCGGTGGAGAGAGAAGTAGCGGATATCCGAGCCGCCATGACAGGAGCACAACTAAAGGAACTGGAGGATAAGGTCAGAGTCTTGGAACAGAAAGCAGTTGATGCAGAGAATAGGTCCAGGCGCAACAATATACGGATATTGGGGATACCCAAAAAAGCAGAGGGCCGGGACATGATCGCCTTCCTTGAACTATGACTCAAAGATTAAATAGCGCTCTCTGGGCTGTCAGCCTTTTTTCGTGCTGGAGAGAGCATAGAGTCCCTCCGCGACCACCTCTACCAGGGGCTCCACCCAGAGCGATAATAACAAGCCTCCTGCATTATAAGGACAGGGACACTATCCTGGCACAAGCTTGGAAAAAAGGTGACATAATAATGAACAATACTAGGGTAATGATATTCCCAGACTAATTGAGAGAAATTCAAACCTGGCGGAACACTGAGACAAATAGGAGTAACTTATGCAATGATCTACCCAGCCCGGCTGAGGGTTCAGTCCCAGGGACTTGCCCTCTTCATCAACACTCCTCAGGAAGTGTGGTCGTGGATTGAAACGCAGCCGCAGCAGGACTCGCAGGACACTCAGACCTGGCAGACTCCACGCCCGAAACGTACCAAACAAAAGAGGGGACCCCCACTCCACGGCTGAGGAAGCGCAATAGGCCCGACACCAGATCTTGGGAGACGTAGTGGCTTTTGGCAGGCACGCACACTCCAACCTTGCCACTAATGGAGATAACTTAATGGACAGGGAAAATACCACGGATGTTGCCCTGAGTACTGGACCAAACCAGTC
Organism: Pleurodeles waltl; assembly: GCF_031143425.1. Taxonomy (NCBI): domain Eukaryota; kingdom Metazoa; phylum Chordata; class Amphibia; order Caudata; family Salamandridae; genus Pleurodeles; species Pleurodeles waltl. The sequence goes on along the minus strand of NC_090436.1, from coordinate 220,533,280 downwards.
TGACACAACTGACCTATCAGACTCTGAGCAGGATCTTCCCCCAGTCACACCCAGAACAGCGGGTGATCTCCTCTGAATCCATCATCCAATGTGACCTTCGGGGAGGACACTAGCGGTACATTGACAGAGAGGAAGGGAAAAAAAAAAAAAAAAAAAAAATAATAATAATTCTTTGCAACTTGTAGTCGGTACTGGGGCAAGCAGCAAATGACCCGGCTGAGCTGCAACATGGACAAAACGCAGCGGACTACGTCCCAAGGACTGGGGTCATCTTCACAGACCCTATGCTGAGCCTGGACTCCCCATAATCGCATATTGATGGATGATGTAACGGGCTGTACCGGCACATGACCCTCACCCACCCCTCATCCGGAGAGGTGGCGGATACCACGATGTTGGTGTCTACGAATGCAGTTTGGACGGGAAATGTTTTGCCAGTCCAGAGGAAGGGGAGTTGGGAAGTTAAGTTGTTGTTTGTTCAATGGTGGGAAAGTGCAGCACGCCACAAAATAAGGGAAATTTATCCACGACACGAGAGTCACTGGCCCCGGCACTCCCTTGGGCGACCTGTTTTGTTAGGACAAAGTACCACTTACCGAAATTGTTACACAGTATGCAAGGTCCCAAGTGTTATAATATAATCCCCTGGAATGTGAGGGGTATCCATACACTAACTAAACGGTATAAAGTATTTTTCATATCTGTCCCGTAGAGGAGCACACCTCACGTTACTACAGGAAACGATTTTACTGCAGAAAGAAGGGCAAGTTCTACAGAGAAGGTGGAGGGTTCAGCTCTACTATACGGCATATTCGGCATTCGCAAGAGAGGCTCTAATCTGGGTTAAACCCGGGGTCCTGTTTCAGTGTACTGTGTCATAGGGTGGAAGTCTGAGGTGGCCTGGACAGGAAAGACATCACTATCATTAACATTTATGCCCCGAATGTCAGTCAGGCAGGTTTTGTTAATGAATTGTCCCGGCAGTTAGCTTTCCATATCACAGGGGAAGTACTGTTAGGAGGTGACTTCAACTGTGTAAGCGGCCCTGACAATGACAAGTCTCACCCGCCACTAGATGGAACAGTGATGCATAAACTTGCACACACATTTGTGTGCAAGGACTAGGAGAACAATTGGACCTTGATAATACCTGGCAAGTGTTAAACCCCCAAAGGCGGGAATATTAATATTTCTCCACCGTCTACAATTTGCATGTAAGGTTAGATACATTTCTTAGCTCACCATCATTACATCAGAAAATACACGCTGTAGAATATCTTGCCAGAACTAAATCAGATCACAACCCAGCACTACTGTACTTACGCTGGGGCACCGACCTGCCGCCCATACCCACAGGCGCCACTGGTCCCTCCCTTTGGGGGGCAAATAGGTACATGTATCACACAATATTACAAAGAGAATGAAGAATCTACTGACTCCATAGGCTTTTAATGGGCCGCCTTTGAAACGGTCCTCAGGGGTCGCTGCATAGCAAAGTTAGTGGGGGTATGCCGAACTCTGCAGCGGGAAACCCAAGCCGCGGAAGCTAAATTGAAGTAAGTGGAAGTTGAGCTGACAGAGGGGTTGGTGGATAAAGAAGCAGTACTACAAGCCAGGGAACAGGTGGCGATCCTAGTGGAACGTCTCTGCTGTCACGACTACCGAAATCATATAATAAACACATGCAACACAGGATAAGGCAGGGAAACTGCTGGCTTGGTTGGCGTTGCCGAGCGTCCGAGGGTCCCCGATAGTAGAGATCCAAGCACTGTCACTATGCAAACTGAGATTAATGAGGCCTTCCATACCTACTATGCAGGACTCCATAAAAGTAAATCACAAGTGACTTACGCTGAAATTAAAGCATTCCTGCAACCCCTAATCTTCCCTAGAATAGAGCTGGAAGAGGCAGAATCATTGGAGGGGATAACACTCCCAGAGGTGCGGGCAGCCATACAACATTTATCGAGAGGGAAAACACCAGGAGCGGACGGGCACCCAGTAGAGTTCTACGCAACATTCATAGAGCAAGTAGCGCCTAAATGTGTTGCCGTATACAAGGAGGCCAGACAGCTACAAACCCTTCCGTCAGAAACCAGGGAGGCACTAATGGTCCCCTTGTTAAAAACTGGGAAAATCTTGCACAACATGAAGGCCTACCGCCCACTGTCCATTCTCAACACAGATTATAAAATTCTCAGTAGAATTTTACCCTCCCGGCAGCTAACCCATATGCCACAGTTGATCCACAGAGACCAAACCGGCTTTATCCCGCCTCGTAACACAGCCCAAAATATCTCTAGAGAAAGCCCCGTCCATAGCGCAGCAGGATTAACTATTGACATTGAAAAAGCATTTGACAGCTTAGAATGGAACTTCATGAAGGAGGTGCTAGTAAGGTTTGGTCTGTGCAATGGCTTCTTAAGCTGGGTCAAACTATTATACGCAGAGGCCAAAGCAAGAGTTAAAACAGGTGCATACATTTCGCCGAGTTTTGTAGCAGGGCGCAGTACACAGCACGGTTGCCCATTGTCACTGCTATTGTTTGTCCTGGCAGTAGAGCCCTTGGCAATCCGAGCTCACCTGGGGAATGGTTATAGAGGCCCGAAGATAGTGGCGGAACAGCAATGAATTGCATTGTATGCGGATGACATTCTGATATTGTTACGGGAAAGGGAGAGGGACCTGGCGGGAGCGCAATTATTACTGCGCTCCTTTGGAGAAAGGCCTTCGGGTCAACTGGGAGAAGACACGCTTATTACCGCTCTGCCCAGATGCCCCCCTCCAGGTGTCCAGGACAACATCCCTTGGGAACCGCGTCAGATTACATATCTAGGAGTAAGAGTATACCATGACCACTCCTAAATGCTGCAAGGTAACATTGGCAGAACATTGGGTTCCCTAAAACAGGCTATGGATATTTGGAAAACGCTGCCACTATCTGTCATGGGATGAGTGGCCCTGCTAAAGATGGTAGCATTGCCGCAACTACTCTATTACTTTGGTACTCTACCTGTTAAAATCCCGTGTGCAGTGTTTAAGGAATTGGACAGTCTGACCGGGTGCAAGAAAGTGGCACTGGCCACCTTGCAGCATCCCACTTCCGCTGGCGTACTGGTGGCACCTAACTTTGAGGACTACTCCGTGGCAGCACAGCTGCAATATTTCACATACTGGCTGTAGAGCCAGCAGTACCCTCCAAATGAGAGACGTTTGGGTACACCTTCAGTGTCCAAACTTACCCGCCTCCTCCTGGGGCTTAACAACCAAGGACCGTTGGAGACGAGGGAGCAAATGGTGGTAGCATACTGCTGGAATAGGTGCCTTCAAAAGACAGGGACTAAATGCCCTTACTCAGCAGGACTCCCGCTTCATTCCTTAGCCACACTAGTCCACAGTGCTCACAAGATGGGACTACATCAGCTCAGGGAAGCAGGGCTGTGCCAATTGGGAGACCTATATAGAGATGGGACAGTGCTCGGTTTCCACGAATTGCAGGCGTAATTTGGCCTTAGACAGCAATACTTCTTAGTACATGGAGCCATTCTAACCACAATAAGGAAACACTGGAGTCCAGGGGGAGCTGAACCTCCTTCGCATCTGGGCTGCACATATATAGCGACAGCAGCGGGCACACAGAAAGCAGTCAGTATCGTAGGATACACTGTACCCAGCTACTGCCCCTAACAGGCTTACGACAGAAATGGGAAGCAGATATTGACAGACCCTTTACAGATGCAGGTTGGGAAGTCTTAATGGAAAGGGTGCCCAAAATCCGACGCAAGGCCAGGTTTAAATTAATACTCTTCTATGTCTTTCACAGGGCGTACCTTACTCCACACAGGCTGAATAAGATGTTCAGAACATCAGAGGTCAAATGTCCTAGATGGGGGGAGGAAGGGTCTAGATTCCTACATATGTTCCGTAAATGTCTGCTACTCACTAGATATTGACAAGATGTAATAGACACCCTCTCCAAATTAGTAAAAAAGGAGATCCCCAGTGATCCCACTTACAGTTGAGTGACTTCCCACATACAGCCAAGACTAAGGTTACAAGCAGTTTTCTCGACTTGGGGTTAATACTAGCCAAAAGGGAACTAACCCGTAATTGGAAAGCCACACAGAGCACATGAGCACTAGCATTGCATAAAGAACTCCTAAAGTGGACAGATTATGAAAGAGCAGTACTGGCTCTAGATGCGCAGAAGCATGAGGTTGTCCAGTGGAGAGGGTCAGGGGGTGGTCAATCCTAGTGGAAGAACTCAGACACTTGATGACACTTGATGATTGGAGGCAATGAGGAAGGGAGAAGGAAAAACTGGGGCGTAGCAGAATAAACATGAGGAGCAAGTATGGGGCATGGCTTTGGGCCTGGATGCGTGGCCGTGTACTGGCGAAGGTTACGCTGCACAGTGAGGTGGGGATATAAGACATGGGAGGAGGGATAAGGGTCGAGAAAGGGAACAGAGAACTTGGGGCGGGATATGGCAGCAATACAATAAGATGTACACTGTGAATTTAACGCAGAATGCTAACCATGTTGGTAAATGTGAGTATCCCAATGTTGTTTAATAAAAGCAATAAAATGTTTAAAACAAAAAGTGAAGATCGAAGAACCCTAACAGGGGTGTCGGACTAAATCACTAGTTCACGAAATGTTGGTTCGATTTTTTTTTTTTCTTTCGGTTTGTTTTTTAAATCTGACAACCATCTAACATATGCAACCTCCATTTTTTTAATAATCCCTTCCTTCTCTACTCCCACCTTCTATACATCTTCTAGAATATCTCTTTACTTTTTACACACATGATTTCAATGTGTCAATCTACATCCTATAGACCCCACTATGACTTAACTGCCTTAGTAACTAATCTTGACAAACAATCATTTATAGTCATTGCATCTGTTTCCAAATTTTTCAAATGTTTGCAGACCTTGACATTATGTTCTACCAAAGAGGAGAAGGTCATCTCTGAAGCATCTAACACCATCCAGATCACCCACCAGATTAGCTGTAACTCTGAAGAACGGAGCTGCTGAGACAAGTCCAGCAGGTATCCTAAGAAACTTGTAAGACCCCATGGGTGTTACGAAAGTTGTGAGATTTTGTAAACTCTCCTCCAACCTGACCTGGTGGTAGCATGAGGTAACTCCAGGGCGGTGAGAAATTTGGCATCAGACAAAATGGACAACATTTTTAACAAAGTAGGTAGAGGAAACCTATCTACAGTGACTTTTCTGTTTAAACTTTTCAGGTATACACACAACCTTGTGTCATTGTTGACCTTCTGAGCCACAACAACTGGTGTCAAAAATTCTGTTGGCTCCACAGGAACAATGACAACATCACACAGTCTCTTCAGTTTCACACATAACAGGTTCTTGAACCCTTACTGGGATTATCCTCACTACTACTACAAGTGTGACTCTCTTCCTGAGTTTTATCCTATGAGAACAAACCTGGAGTTACCCCACTTTTGGATTAAAAATGTTGGGCAATTTGTTCGGAAAATCCTCACACAGGTCTTCTACCTGGTGTACATTTACCGCACCAGATCTTTTTGGTGCAGCCAACCCAAAATGTTGTCCTCCCTCACAGTATCGTAGATCTTTCCCTCAGCCTGTCTCTATATTGCATAAGAGCATGGCAAAACCCCAACATGTTTATCGGCTGACCCCGCCAACCCAGCTCCCCACCCCCTAATCTTTAGCTTGATATGCATATTCCTGAGGGCCACCTTACTTTCTATAGATCCTTGTAAACTTATATTCCGTTTGGAACAAGAATCAAACTTCAATTCCAATCCTGTGTTATTCATTTTAACAACATCAGACGGATTGCCACATTTTAATTCTTCTCATTATGCACCTCTTTCACAAAATCGTTCATATCTAGAGACTTCTAGCTGAAGATTCCTTACCCTAGAATTCCCCGGCGTCAGCTTGGAACCCAGAACTTCTGTTGAGCAATACCATTGCGTGCCATCAGGTGGCATCATTAGGATCCACGTGGAATCATTGGAGCTGTTCGTGACTTCACGGTCACCTATAAAGGCCCTACCCAGGCCCACGTACGTTAGTTCTTTTCCTTCCGCGCCGGTTAGCGCAAATCCGGAATCGAGCTACCCTCTGTCATTTTTGACAGGTCTTTTTCGACCTTTTTTTCGAAGATTGTTTGGTAGTCTGTGTAGGATGTCATCTAGGAAGACTGGGTTCAAGCCGTGTGGCACCTGCCATCGCCCTATGTCAGTGATGGACACCCATAAGGTATGTCTCTGGTGTGTGGGCCCTGGCTCTGAAAGCTTTGAGGGAGCAGTCCCTAAAGCTCACAGTGCCTGACAGTCCACATCGGTCGACGCGACTCCTTGGAGGTCACAGTCCCGGTCAAGGAGGAGGTCGTAGGACTGCTCCAGGAGCCTCAAGTTCCCCAAGCACACGGGGAAGAGTTACAAGAAGAAGAAGTCCAAGCGTCGGCTGATGAGGCAAGTTGGGAAAGTCGACATTCCGAGCACAGTTCTGACTTCAAGCCTTCTCCCTTTTTCAGGAGCGACCCCCGCTCAAGTCAAGGAGTTTTATGAGGCCATGCATCTCGTATTTGAGCGGGCTGTCCCCACTGGTGTGCCTTTGGGCCCGTGGGGTCGGCAGAAACCCCATCAGGTTCCACACTGGGAGCTTTGTCACCGGTGGGGGTCTCTTTGATCTGATGTTAGATCTGGAGCTATGTGGAGTCCACAGAGTCAGCCCATTCCGGCATTTTTCCTAACGTTGACGCTCCCCGAGCCATTGGCGCCCACTAGGGGTGCAAGCCTCATCCTCATACCTTATGATCTGGAACAGCATTGTATGACACCGATTCTGACGGCTCCATCAGAGGCCAGATCATTGCCTGAGTCTCTGAGTCTTATTATGATCAGCCAGGCATAGGTGAGGAATGGGAGCGGTCTCAGGACCCTCTATAGTATGGATTGGAGCAGATGGACATGTATGAGGGGTTAGGAAAAGCCAGTGCACTGGACACCTCTCTTGATACTGGCATGCTCTCACCTCCTACCATGGCTACGGAGGAGGGAGCTACTTATGAAATGGTGGTGCATAGGGCAGCTGAGGTCTTGGACCTAGATCTGCCCTCACTGATGTCCTGCTGGGGATGTGGTCCAGACCCAGCATAGGGGCTCCTGTAGATAGGACAGTTGGCCGCCGCCATCGCCCAGCTCCGAATGATCCTAGCTTCCTCACCCAATATCCCACTGCAGAGAGCTTGGTGGTCCAAGCCTCCACTTCCCATGGTGCCTTCCCTTCCTCTCCCCCAGATAGGGAATCCAAGAGGCTGGACCAACTTGGGAAGAAGCTGTTTTCTTCCTCCAGGCTGGCATTGAGGTCCGTCAACACCTCATGCCTATTGGGCCATTGCTCCCATACTTTTTGGGATATGGTGGCGCAGGTGCTACCTAAAGTCCTGGAGTGCGCACGGGACACTCTCTCATAAGCTGTCAAAGATGGCAGAGATAGAGCCAAGTTTACGATTAGGTGTGGTTTGGACACGACCGACTCGCTGGGTAGAGGGATTTCATCGATGGTGGCCCTTCGTCACCACACCTGGCTTCATACTTTAGGCTTTTTGGGGGATGTCCATTCAAACCTTATGGACATGTCTTTTGATGGGTCTCGCCTTTTTGGTGAGAAGGCAGATTCTGCGCTGGAGCGTTTCAAGGACTGTCGGGCTGTGGCCAGGTCCTTGGGCCTCTCAGCGGCCCCTCGCCAACATTCTGCATTTTGTCCCTTTCGAGGCTTCCGGAGGGGTGTGACACCATGCCACCCACAGACCAGTCATCGTCCACCATCAGGTCAGCATTGTAGGAAGCTGGCTCTGTATATACTGTATCAAAATGAGCTATAGTGTGCACAGAGTCCAGGGGTTCCCCAGAGGCTTAACAGAGGCTAAAGTAGATAATACTAATGCTCTCTTGTGTGGTAGTGTGGTTGAGCAGTTAGGCCTATCAGAGGGTAGTTCAAAGCATTTGTTGTACACACACAGAAAATAGAAGAAGCACACACTCAATGACTTAACTCCAGACCAATGTTTTTTTATGTATCAAAAATATATTTTCTTAATTTATTTTTAGAAGCACAAGATTCAAGTTGCAGGTAAGTACTTCAATAGATTCATATTTCACACATGTACCAACAGTAATTTGTTTGAAATCAATAAGTTATACAGTTTTTGAAATATTGGCAATTATCTGTTTTAAAAATGGACACTGCAATTTTCAGAAACAGTTCCTGGGGAAGAAAAGTTAGATCGGTTTACAGGTAAGTACAACACTTACATTTTAGGTCTCCGGATTTGAGGAAGTCCAACGGTTGGGGTTCAAGTTAACCCCAAACACCCACCACCAGCAACACCGGGTGCAGAGGTCAAAGATGAACATATTTAATGTGGGCTCCTGTGGAGACACGGGGTATTTGGAATCAGGCCTGCCTGCAGGTAAGTACCCGGCTCGGAGGGCAGACCAGGGTGGATTAGAGGAGCATTGGAGGGGCCACAAGTTGGCACCAAACACACACACCCACGGCCGTGAGCAGGGTGCAAACAGGACGTCTGGCTTCTAATGCTGGTCTATGACGGGATGCCGGGGGTCACTCAGAGGCTGCAGGCGAGGTCCAGGGGGGTGTCTCGGGCACACCACCAGTTGGACCGGGAGGAGGGCCACCTGCTGAAGTGGCTGCACCGGGTGTTGGTTTCTCCAAGGACTGGGGGCTGAGGGTGTAGTGTGTCTTTAGGCATCTGATAACTTCATCCGGAGCTTCGTGGTGAGTGGGTCCTTGGGATTTCTTCTGCAGGCGTCGTCATGGAGGGGTGAAGAGGTCAACCTAAGGTGGGTACTTTGCTCACAATCACCTGGGGACCCTCTCCAGCTGGTCGGACCACCTGGACATGGGCCGTGGGCGTCAGGTGCAGCGTGGTCAGGACTCACACATCTGGAGTGAGGTGGGAGTCCTTAGTTGTTGGTTTTTCTTAGACAGGGATGCTTTCCTCAGGAGTTCTTGGTCCTTTTGGGTGCAGGGCAGTCCTCTGGAGGTTGGCAGTGATTGCTGGTCCCGCTGGACGTGTCGCTGTTTTTTTGCAGTTTCTTTGTAGCAGGAGATAGGCCGGTAGGGCTGGGGCCAAAGCAGTTGTCATCTTCCTTCTTCTCTGCTGGGGGTTTCAGCTAAGCAGTCCTTCTTCTTGTCAGGTCGCCAGGAATCTGGTGAGCTAGACTCAGGGAGGCCCTTAAATCTTAGATTTAGGGGCGTTTTAGGCGTCAGAGGACAGTAGCCAACGGGTCTACACCCTCCTTGTGCCCACTCCCTTTGGGGAGGGGGGCACATTCCTATCCCTATTGGTTCTTGTCCTCCAAACCAAGATGGAGATTTCTGCAGGGAGGAGGTCACCTCAGCTCTGGACACCTTAGGGGTGGTCCCGGCTGGGGTGGTCACTCCTCCCTGTTTTCCCTAATTTTCTCACCGGACTTGACATCAAAAGTGGGGCTTTGTCCGAGGGGTTGGGAACTCCACTAGCTGGAGTGCCCTGGAGCACTGTAATCTGAGACTTCAGCCTTTGAGGCTCACCACCAGGTGTATAGTTCCTGTAGGGGGGAGGTGTGAAGCACCTCCACCCAGGACAGGCTTTGTTTCTAACTACAGAGTGCACAAAGGCACTCGCCCCATGTGGTCAGAAACTTGTCTGAAAGAGGCAGGCTGGGACAGACCGGTCAGTCCTACACTAGCAGTTTGGCTAACATACAGGGGTCATCTCTAAGATGCCCTCTGTGTGCATTTTTCAATAAATCTCACACAGTGTGGGTTTATTGTGCTGAGAAGTTTGATACCAAACTTCCCAGTATTCAGTGAGGACATAATGGATCTGTGGCGTTCATAATGACAAACTCCCATACCATATACTCAATATGACTACACTGCACTTAGTGCTCATGCAGCGATGCCCTCATCTATGGTATAATGCACCTTGCCTTTGGGCTGTAAGGCCTGCTAGAGGGGTGACTTAACTATGCTACAGGAAGTGGTTTGTGGGCATGGCACCCTGACTTTGGTTTTTTTCTCCCCACCAGCAAACACAAGCTGCAAGGCAGTGTACATGTTCTTGGTTAGGGACCTTCCCTGGCCACAGAGCCCTTGGTACCATGGGTACCTTTTACAAGGGACTTAACTGTGTGCCAACTGTGGAACAAAGGTACCGATTTTGGGAAACAACACTGGTGCTGGGGCCTGCTTAGCAGGATCCCAGCACATTTTCAATCAAAGTTGGCATCAACACAAGGCATAAAGTGGGGGGGGGGGGAGGGGTACCAATGCCAACAGTAGCACTTTCCTACAAGCATCCTGTGCGGGGGCGAGGTCATGGTACCTTCAGACCCAGAGGGTTTTGCCAGAGGTTGACCGCCACCCAGCCCCGCTTCTCCACAGCACCCAAGTCCTCCTAGTGTGATTCTGCAGGGTCACACGCAGTCCAGTTGGAGGGAGAATTCATTTCATCTCTCTGGTGGTCTGTAACATAACACCGGAGCAATGGCTCTTGCAGATCATACAGAAGGGCTATTCCATCCCCTTCCAGTCTTTCCCTCCCTCTGTGCCGCATTGAAAGAGCGGCTGATGGAAGATCATTTAGTTTTGCTCTGCGGGGAAGTTACAGCTCTCTTGGCCAAGGGAGCTATAGAAAGTGTCCCAATGTCAGAAGTAGGCAGTGGTTGTTATTCCTGCTACTTTCTGATTCCCAAAAAGAACAAGGGTCATCGCCCTATTCTAGATTTACGGGACGTCAATTACTGCCTCAAAAAGGAGAAATTCAAGATTCTCAGGTCTTGTCTGCTCTAGATCAAGGAGATTGGATGGTAGCGTTGGACTTACACGATGCGTATTTTCACATCCCTTTACTGCTGGCCCACAGGCTCTACTTGCGGTTCAAGGTAGGCAATGATCATTTTCAGTTTACTGTGCCCCCGTTCGGCCTCACCAGTGCCCCTCTGGTGGTCATGAAAGTAATGGTGGTGGTAGCAGCTCATCTGCACAGGTTAGGGGTTTCAGACTTCTCCTACCTCGACGACTGGATGTTGAAGGCTCCTTCGCCCCAGGCTGTCGTCACCCACCTTCAGACTACGGTGAACACCCTGCATTCACTGGGGTTCATTATAAATTCTGACTCCTTCCCAGAAGCTCCCTTTCATCTGAGCTGTTCTGGACTTAGTGCAGTCTTGGGCTTATCCTCAAGAGCAGCGAGTCAAGGATATTCAGGTTATGATACCAATGTTTGGGCCTCTCTCCTGGATTTCAGTGAGACAGACTCTGAGGCTGTTGGGCCTCATGGACTCCTGCATCCTGTTAGTAAAATATGCCAGATGGCGTATGAGGGCTCTGCAGTTGGACCTGAAGTTCCAGTGGGCACAGCATCAGGGGAATTTCACAGACAGTTCAGATGTCAGAGGGAACTGTAAAAGATCTGGAGTGGTAGTTAGTGAACGGCGATTGGATCGGACCAGATCTCAAAGTAGTGACAGATGCGTCACTTCTGGGATGGGGTGGCCATCTGGGAGAGGTGGAGTTTCTCCAGGACCTGAACTCCATATCAACTTATTGGAGCTCCGGTTTATCCGTGTGGCATTGAAAGCATTTCTTCCTTTTGTAAGAGGGAAGATGGTGCATGTATTCAAGGACAAACACCACCGCAATGTGGTACTGCAACAAGCAGTGTGGTGTGGAGTCGTGGACCCTTTGTCGAGAAGCCCTGCATCTCTGGACTTGGCTGGACCAACAGGGCATCACTCTGGTGGTCCAACACCTGGCAGGTTTTCTGAATGCCAGGGCAGATGAACTCAGCCTTCGATTACTAGCGGATCACAAGTTTTGGTTCCCTTGGTTGGATCTGTTCGCCTCTGTAGAGATTGTGCAATGTCAGCAGTATTGAGTGTTGGAGTTTCCAAGGCAGCAATCATTCGGCGACGCTTTCAGTTGTGAGTTGTATTCAGGCCTCCTGTACGCCTTTCCGCCCATCCCACTTCTGCCCAGAGTGCTCAAGAAGATGACCAGTCCCAAGTAACCCTGTGGCTCCAGACTCAGAACGGAAAGTCTGGTATCCTGAGCTTCTAAAAATGAGCATCTATCCTCCAATCAGGCTGCTCATCGGGAAGATCTTCTGTCGCAGCAGCAGGGGAAGGTTCTCCACCCGAACTCTGCGCTTTCATGCGTGGAGATTGAGTGGCGACAGTTGACGGCCTTCGACCTTCCTCCCAAAGTCTGCAAAGTTATTCTGGCAGCCAGGCATCCCTCCACTAAGACGGTATATGCCTGCCGTTGGAAGCGCTTTGTATGTTATTGTACAGAAAGATCTATTGATCCTTTTTCTGCTTCTCTTTCTGAGATCCTTCTCTTTATCTTATCCCTTTCCCAACAGGGTTCTGCCTTGGGCACTCTCAAAGGCTATCTTTCTGCCTTATCTGTGTTCCATCGGCTGCCTGATCAGCCTTCATTATGCAATCCCCAATTGTAAGTAGATTTCTTGAAGGGTTTGTACACATTTCCCCCTCCACCCTTTGTCATGACTCAGTGGGACTTGAATCTAGTCCTTACTTTTCTCATGTGTGCTCCCTTAGAGCCACTGCACAACTGTCCTCTCCAGCTGCCTACCATCAAAACAGCCTTTTCAGTGGCAATAACATCTGCAGGATGAGTGAGATGCAGGCTCTTTCATCCAAGCTGCTGTATTTCGCCACGTTCCAGACAAGGTGGTACTCCACCTTCTTTGCTCCACCACATCCCTCTAAAGAAGGCAAGCGACTCCACCAGCTGGACCCAAAAAGAGCATTGTCTATCTACCTTGACCGCACAAAAGAGTTCCGGGTAGATGAACAACACTTTGTTGGGCACGTGTGAGCAAAGAAGGGTTGGGCAGTGCAGAAGCGAACCATTTCGCGATGGGTCGTTCTCTGCATTAAGATCTGCTAAGCACTGGCCAAAAGCCAACCTCTTGAGGGCTCATTCTACCGGGAGAAAGGCTGCTACCACTGCGCTAGGACAAGGAGTTCCAGTCCTGGATATCGGTCAGACATCAACTTGGGCCTCATTGTCCAGGCAGTAATATCTTGCAATCGTGTACAATCAGGTCCATAGAGAAGGACACTTTGCCTGTTCGGTCCTACAGGACTTTCTAATGTAAAAAGAAAAAAGATCTGTCTCCAGCCCACCGCATGGAGGTTATGGCTTGGGTATGTATTCTGAGGTAAGGAATCTGCAGCTAGAAGTCTCAGATGAACATCTTACTTACCTTCGGTAACGCATTATCTGGTAGAGACTCTATCTAGCTTCAGATTCCTTAAACCCACCCATGCCTCCCCACTCTGCGGAGAAGTCTAATAGGGTCAGTGATTGTCCCTTTCAGGGCCCTAATTTATGCACAGACAAATTGTTGGTTATTTACGTGGTTCTGCGCTTCTGGCGTGGAAGTCATGGAAAAGGAAGTGACGTAAGCATGTCTGGGTGGTGCCTTTATAGCCAACCATGATGTCACGAACGGCTCCAATGCCGCCACGCATTGATGCCACCTGACTGAGTGCGCAAGGGTATTGCTCAGCAAATGTTCTGGATTCCAAGCTAACGCCGTGGAATTCTAAGATAAGGCATATGCAGCTAGAGTCTTTACCGAAGGTAAGTAACTTGTTCCTTACTTTCATTCTTGAGGATGAAATGTCCTCTTTTGCCATATTTATTACATACTGCTTTGATAGCTAGGCATTCTCTCCAGGTAGTCATGTTGCCATCTGAACCACAATGAAAGCAGTTGCATTAGAATTGTAAATATTTCCCCCTTTACTTTCCACCATGCTCAAATGAACTTTCTTGCTGCCTATGCACCTCATTTCTTCTACACAAAACATCATGCTTTTCACATGCTTGGCTGTTAAGATTAAATTAGCCAATGTTGGCTCTTGTTTGAGCCACTTCTCCCTTATTTTGTCAAATTTGCAATGGCGAACATATGGAAATAGAATGCATTAGTCAGTCAGAAAGCCATACTTGCAGAAAGAAGTAATCCTTGTTAAAGACATGATATTTTTCTCCACAGGTTCCTCACCATTATGTACCAGTCTTCCAAAATGACATATGTCCAAAATTGTATTGATTTTCTTAAGATAATGTAGGTCCTGTTTTTTATGGCAATTTTGAATTAAGACCCATGGGCATCTCCTTGAGATGAATCTTGCAAGTCATCCACAACTTCCTACCCTTCAGCTGCCAAATAATCAAGGGCCGATTTCCTTTCAGAACAACTAAGGTTGAAACACAAAAATAAATTAAAATGACTTTACATTTACCCCAGTGTAAATTGGTTCACCCGTAAGTGACAAAGAAAAAAAGCTGGTCTCTTGTTTTTCATGATGTCTTTAAGTATCCCGGTCTTTTTTTTTAAACTGTGTAAAAGTGCCATGAAGGGTAAAGTTGAGCTGCCCAACATAGCTATTACCATAAGGTGTTATGTGTGGAAGAAATCCCAAAAAGTTGAAAAAGTCAAAAAGAGAAAAATGTTTTCAGTGCTTTTTGTACACTTAAAGAAAGAAAATATGTGTCCTGACTCACCTCGACTAAGCGGACTGTTACAGGATTGGTTGTGCACAAAGTTCACCAATTATTTTTATACACATGCAGTGTAAAATGTGAAGAGCACTTCAGCAAATACAGTCCGTTTCACGGGGAGTGTGGACTTACAATATTTGCCGAAAGACTGTTGATGGGCAACGGGGATGAATAAATACTCTTAATGTATTAAAGGAACATCACATGATGACGTAAGCATACTGGAACACCAAACACTCTGTTCCAGTGACGTGAGGATTGCACTGCATGCTCCCGCTGACTTGTATTTGAAATGCAGAAGCACAACGCTTCATTGCATAGCCGAGTGGAGACTACAGCATGACTAGTACTTAAATGCGACATTCCAATGAGACTGGAAATGTGCTGCATGCCATTTAACATACACTTGTTAAAAAAAATTAAGAGTGATACCCATGGTGATCGATGCAGTTAAGATAATCTCCAGCAGTATGTCCTCTTGAATAAGAAAACACAGGGCAGCTTTCTCAGAGCTGAGATTGTTCACAGCACCCAGTACTTATAACACCATGCCTTCCAAGCTCCCTGCCTACACCTGCTTCAACATAAATACACCTGAATGCTGGCAGAAGCAACAGCATGCACAAAGTCCTTTAGGTGTGCTGAGGTTGGTATCTAACAGCCCATTACCAATTTGACATAGCTTACATTGAGACAATAATTTTGAAGAAATCTTTACTCTAACCTAAACCATCAGCTAGCTCTACTAACAGACCACCCTTGGAGTCCACTATAGTGAAGTAATAAAGCCAGATTAAACAAGTCACCACATCAAGATCCTTTGATTTTATAAAAATTACATGTACAACATATAATTCACCCCACCTGTTGGGTTATGCTGTAGAATGCTAGTTATGTAATTATTGCTAAGCAACATGATGGAATGTGAGTGAGGAAAAATCTGTGAGGCGGCAGTTGCCCATTGGAACTGCCAGGGTTGGTAGCATCCTGCTTAATGGAAATAAAGCTTGGAAAGACTTGGAACTGTGTCTTTTTCAGTGACGACGAGGATGGGATGTCTGGATGCCATCCTTAATCCAACCCTGGCATAGGAGAAGATGCCCTCTGCATTTGGTAGAGAGTGACGGGGATCGTTTTAAATGTCAAAGGGAACCGGCACCTTCTTCTGCCAACAGTGTCCGTGGTTTTAAACATCAAAGGTCAAGAACGCAGTGTATGGACTTATCTGAAATATGCGGTGTCATAGGTGTACCTGTGGCAGAGCCTTTGTTAGAAGAAGGCTCATGAAGACCCGTAGCGGTGCCACCCACATCGTGTGAAAAGCTTAAGTGAGCTTCATGCTGCTACAAGGACGTGATAATGGAGCTTCATGCAGTTGTTCCTGGGCAAATACTTGTCGATTGAGGTGTTTCTGCTGGCAGCGTTTGTGTTAACCTAAACGTGTCCAGTTATATTGGGGCAGCCGAGTTCTCAAGGACCTTAAGGTGTGCCAGATTTTTTTTTTTCCCTTATCTGTGACATTATGGCATACAGAATGTAGTTTTCTGTTAACGTGCATTTATTTTCATTCAAAACATGCATGTGTGTGCCGCTCGGTAATTGCTCGTTACCTTTGAATTGTGCCACAAGCATTCCGCGCTGAGGAGCATCTCTTTGCCTATCGCGTGCGGGACGGCTATTCAAACTTTGCCGCAAGCGTTTCTCGTGTGAGGGCACTCGTGCACAGAGGCTGGGCTGGAATAAGCTCAGTCTCCATGACGACAAAAGAACAGACGTGAGGGAGCACGTCGCTACTGCGCGTTGCTGTAACGAGGGCAACCAACAGTTGAAAAAAAGGCTGACGGTCACATAACGATAGGGATGCTGCGGACTGTAAACGATCCGGGCAACGTAGGGAAGAACGTTACACTTCAACAAGGACTGTGATAGGTTAGACATATAGGTGACTTATAAGTTACTTAAGTGCAGTGGTAAATGGCTGTGAAATAACATGGACGTTATTTCACTCAGACTGCACTGGCAGGCCTGTGTAAGAATTGTCAGTGCTCCCTATGGGTGGCAAAAGAAATGCTGCAGCCCATAGGGATCTCCTGGAACCCCAATACCCTGGGTACCTCAGTACCATATACTAGGGAATTATATGGGTGTACCAGTATGCCAATGTGAATTGGTAAATTTAGTCACTAGGCTGTTAGTGACAAATTTGGAAAGCAGAGAGAGCATAACCACTGAGGTTCTGGTTAGCAGAGCCTCAGTGAGACAGTTAGGCATTACACAGGGAACACATACAGGGCACATACTTATGAGCACTGGCGCCCTGCCTGGCAGGGTCCCAGTGACACATAGACTAAAACAACATATATACAGTGGAATATGGGGGTAACATGCCAGGAAGATGGTACTTTCCTTCAAGAGAGCATTTAGATTTTTACGAATGCCATCTGGCGTGGCATCTGCCTCAGCGGTTTTTCAAAGGATTATGCAGAGTTTGTTGGGCGAGGTGAGAATGTAAGATTTTTTCAGGATGATGTGCTGGTATGGGCAGAAAGTGGAATGGAACATGATGAGGTGTTGAGGAAGGTGTGTTTGATTTTGGAAAAGGCAGGCTTGAGTGTTGAGATGAAGAAGTGCAAGTTTGAGCGACAAATTGTGGAGTATCTGGGTCATACGGTTTCTGGGGAAGGAATAAAACCAAGGATAGGTTTGATGGAGGCAATTGAAAGAGCACCAAGTCCGAGGGATAAAGATCAGCTGAGATTGTTCTTAGGTCTAGCAGAGTACTGTGCTAAATTTGTAAAGGATTTTGCAGACATTGCTCAACCCCTGCGTGTGTTGATGAAGAAAAACCAGAAGTTTGAGTGGTCAGAAGGTTGTCAGCAAGCTTTTGTTGAGTTGAAAAAGAGCATTATCAATGCCGTGGAATTGAAACAGTTTGTGACGGGCAACCATACAATTATATCCATAGATGCTAGTATGTATGGTTTAGGGGCAGTGTTGATGCAGTGAGGAAGGGTAAAGAACACGTGATTGCGTTTGCCTCGAGCACCCTGAGAGGGGCGGAAACTACATACTCCACGATCGAGAAGGAGGCTCTTACTTGTTGGTGGGGAGTCCAGCATTTCAGGAATTATGTATGTGGAAGAAGATTTGATTCACAGATGGACCACAAACAGTTGGTGGACATTTTCACGGCAAAGGGTGCCAGCCGTGTGTCACCTCGAATAGCAAAATGGTTGTATAGGTTACAGGAGTAGGATTTTGTTACTAAATATGTTCCGGGCGTGGCAAATGTGAATGCGGATTGTTTGTCTAGACTACCAATTGAAGGAATGGAGAATGATGAAGATGAGGATTGGGTTGTGGCAGACATACATGCCGTAGAATTGAAGGCTGTGGGGGAGGATGTGTGGAAGATAGCAGTGATGGAGGATGAAGTGATGCAAACGCTGAAAACAAATTTGGGTAAAAATTGGTGGGAATTAGGTGAGGATGTGGTAAATGTTATATCTAATTTTAAGAGCGTGTGGTCGGAGTTATCTGAACAGGATCGTGTATTGAAGAGAGGCTACAGAGTGATTGTACCACATAGGTTAAGGGAGAAATTATTGGGCGTTTTGCATGACGGGCATGGCGGTATGTCGGGTATGAAGAGAAAGGCTAGGGAGGATTTTTGGTGGCCAGGCACGGATCGTGATGTTGAGAGGTTTGTTAGAAATTGTTTGAGCTGTGCACGCAGTGACAAAACTCATGTGGGGAAGAGTTCTGTAATTCCCATACCATTTCTGAGTGAGCCATGGCAAAAGGTGGGTATGGATGTGTGTGGTCCATTTGTCTTGGATGGAAATGGCAAAACCTATGCTGTTGTGATGATAAATTACCACTCAAAATGGCCAGAGGTCAGTTTAGTGTGTGATGTTAGATCAGGTGTGGTCATTGAGTTTTGTGAGGAGATATGGAAACGGGAAGGTTATCCTGAAGTGTTGGTAACCGATAATGGTCCACAATTTACGTTGAGTGAATTTGAAAATTATTTAGAGAGTTGTGGCGTTAAGCACGTCAAAACTGCCATCGGACGTCCCAGGGAGAATGGACTGGTGGAAAGATTTAACAGAGTATTGGAGGAGTGCATTCAGTTGGCATTGCAGAATGGATTGAATTGGAAGAAGGAAATCAAAGATATGTTGTGGAACTATCGCACCACTCCACATTCCCTTACTACGGAGACCCCGTTCATGTTGTTGAAGGGGAGGAAACCCTGTACCAAGTTGGATGGGCAAGGCAGGTAGAGGAAGAGTGAGTGAGGAAAGTTTAGTGAACCGTGTGACGGAAATACAAGGGAAGTATGAAAGTAAAGGTACCGGGTGGTGTGGTGGAGCGTAAATTAGCAGTTGGTGATTGGGTGCGAACAAAAGTTTGGGATAAAACAAAGAAAGGTTTGTCCAACTGGTCTATGCCCAAACGAATAACAAAGGTGTGAGGGAATAGTTTGGTGTTGGAGGATGTAAGGAGATGGAATGTGGATAGTGTGGTGAAGTGCTATGAGTTGGAGTTAAGGAGGTGGAATGATGATGTAAGTGAGGGTGAAATTGCAGAGTGTGGTACGGGGTGGAAGGAGACGGGTAGAAGAGTTGGAAGGAGGCCGGAGTATTTGAAAGATTACGTGGTCCAGTTTGCAACATTTATGTATAGGCAAAGATTAGTGATATTGAGCATATGAACAACATGTATTTAGAGTCAAAGATTAGTGGTATTGAACATATTAAGTACCCTTATGTTATCAATTGTTATTGTTTAGTCTTGTTGTTTGTTATTTTGATTTATTATTATAGCATTAGTGTCTTTGTTTAATTTTGGGATTGAGATATGTTGGGTTATGCTGTAGAATGTTAGTCATGTAATTATTGCTAAGCAACATGATGGAATGTGAGTGAGGAACAATCTGTAATGCGGCAGTTGCCTATTGGAACTGCCAGGGTTGATAGCGTCCTGCTTAATGGAAATAAAGCTTGGAAAGACATGGAACTGCATCTTTTTCACCACCCTCTTCGTTCATTAGTGTTTTCTTGCATCCACATCTTTCTTCCGCCCTTTCTACAACATACAGCATGAGGCGTTTGGTCAGCTCACTTCAACGATTGGTTAACTTTGCTGTAAGTGATGTCATTCTTGTCTTACATACACAAAAGTAATTTGCTTCGGAGTCAAGGACTGCTGTGACAGTGTGTTCCTTCAGGGGCCAAAAAATATATATTTTTCCTTCTAAAAGTGTTATTTCTTTATACATAGGCAAGGGCTAGGCAGCTCCTTCAACAGTAAAGCGTTACAAAAACCATTACAAATGAAGTATTGACATAGATACAAGGCTGGCAGTCGAGATGTTTGGTGATGTCGAGGACGGAGAGAAGAAAACATAGAAGAAATTATTCTTTAACGGATTCATCACCTTCTTTTGTGATGTTACCTTCCTCTCCATCTCCTCCACCTTCGTTACTTCCTCCACCGGCCTCATCTCTTCTGCCGCCTCCACCTCCTCCACCTGTACTTTCTCCTTTAGTAGCGTCTCCTACTTTACCTCCTCCTCCAGAACCTAGGAGAAATCAGCTCCCAGGACCCCAACGTTAGCAAGGTCGCGCCATCACTCTTGTCGTCGTACATCAATGCGCTCTTCTATTATTTCATATCACTGTCATGTGTCTCACCATAGATCAAAGTCATGTTCTCGTTGTCGACATACTGACCATTCCTCTTCTACAACAAGAGATTACTCATCAACCCGATCGGACACTCCACCACCACATGTTTCTCGGAGAGGGGCTGCCTAACTAAATATATCTACACTGTCCACCTCAGTGATCTTCTAAAAGCCACATCAATGTGCCATCTCAAGACTGCTACTTCCTCTGGTTTCAGATCTACTTAAATCAGCCATGGACCTGTTTTTAACTCCAGCCACTGCTAAACCCCACTATCCAGGCTTCAGAGGAAATACAGGCATCTGGAGCAAGGTCCCATATTTTTACCTTCAGATCCTCCACCTGACTCTGTTGTGATATTGGCTGCTAAAAAATACATTCTTCCTCTCCATGATCATCTTCATCGCCAGATAAGGAGCATAGAAAACTTAGTTCAGCAGGCCGCAAAGTCTGCAGCACAGCTTCCACATCAATAAAACTAGCCAGTGCTATCGCCCTCTTAGGAAGGTACGACCGGGCCCATGGGATTCGATCCAACAATTTGCTGAGCACCTTCCAAAGGACAAACCTCCAGATTTCCTAGAAGTAGTAAATGAGGGAGCAGTGGTATCTAACCAAATAATCATTGCAGCTGCAGACTCTTCGCTATTTTCCGCACATGGTTATTGCCATGGAATAACTCTACGGAGGCATGCTTGGCTCAGACTAACATCGTTGAAACCAGAACCTTAACAGCGTATCCAAAACTTGCCATTCTCTGGTCCTACATTATTTGGCAGCCATACGAATGAAGAACTGGCAAGAGTGAAGACTGAATTCGACAGGCTGAAAAACAGTAGGGCTGGAGAATCCCAGAGAACAACGTAAATCGTTCAGACCCTACCAACATAATTTTCCTTCTCTGAGGGTTCAAACCCCTCGATGGATTCCAAATAGATCTCAGCAGCATCAGAGATCTTACAACACCCAGCGTAAACCATCAAGAGGACGTTATAACCAACAACCCATTCAAAGGTGCTAAACAGACAGCAGGCAGGAAACCTTGAACCCTCCCTTCCTCTCTCTACCGTTATCCACTCCTGTAGGTGGAAGCATTACACACTTCTTGAAAGAGTGGCAACAAGTAACAACAGAGGCCTGGCTATTGAATAGTGTGCAGAATGGATACAGTATCATGTTTACCACTCCACCAGTGTCCATTCTACCAAAGCAGTCCACTTCCTATCTTGACTTACTCAGGATGGAAGTCAACATCTTGTTACAAAAGAAGGCGGTGAAACCCATTCCTAACACTCAAGGTGGGAAGGGCATTTACTCCAGGTATTTCCTTGCACCAAAGAAAGACCAGCATAAATTCAGACCTATCCTCGATCTAAAAGTCTCCAACAAGTGGATTTGGAAAGAGGAGTTCAGGATGTTGGCTTTACATCCAGTATATCCCTAACTTCATCAGTGGGATTGGCTTTGCTCCATTGACCTTCACGGTGCATACTTCCATCGCGAAGGAGCATTGGAAATTTCTCAAATTTCTTGTGGGGCACGACCATTACCAGTACGCAGTACTATCATTTGGCCTCAAGTCAACACCCAGAACATTCTTTAAGTGCATGACTGTAGGGGCAGCCCATCTAAGAAAACACCAAATCTTCATCTACCCCTATTTAGACGACTCATAAAGGCATTCACGTTTCACAAAGCTTAATTGCATTTTAATTAGACTTGCCAGCTCCTTCATGGGTTGGGCCTTCACATCAGCAAGTCCACATCAACAGCAGTCCAGAGGCTCCATTACTTAGGGGCCTCCATCAACACCATTCACGCAAAGGTGTGTCCTTTGGAGGAACCACGCTTATTGATCCTTCAGAAATGTCAAACTCTCAAAAGGGTACCCCATCCAGGAGCAGTCTCGATGGCCTACTAACAGGCAGCTGGGAGGACAAGATCACTCTCTCCCAACATGCAATACAATCCCTCAAGTGGTGGTGTTCTTCAAGCAATCTCCTCCAAGGGATACAGTTTCACCAACAGGTCCCTTCTCAGACCATTGTGATGGATGCATCATTGTTCGGATGGGGAGCCCACATGGATCACCTCAAAATTCAAGGCTCATGGTCTCCGAGTGAGAGGATCTATCATATCAATCTCTTCAAGCTCTGCACAGTTCATCTGGCGCTTAAGGCTTTTCATCCATCATTCACCACTGACACCCTGCTCGTTCAGTCAGTCAGTACAACCACCATGTACTACTACCTGAATAAGCAAGAGGGCACCAAGTCCAGAGCCTTGTCACTAGAGGCCCAGATAATTTGGAAATGGCTTTTGGCCAGAAACCTGGTAACAGCAACTTACCTCCCAGGAATCCAGAATGTTCAAGCAGACGCTCTCACCAGAGTTTTCGACGAAAATCACAAGTGGGTCTTGCACAAAGTTGTTCAAAGTATCTTCTGCTTGTGGGGCACCCCTTCTATTGACCTCTTTGCCACAGTGGAAAACAGAAAATGCTGCAACTTCGTCTCCAGGTATTACCAGCCAGAGACACTGGGAATGCCCTATGGATCGACTGGTCAGGCAAATTTCTTAACCCCTTTCCACCAATTCCCCTGATCCGGGCAGTCCTGATCAAGCTGTTCCACTCTAAAGTCAAGATGATCCTAATAGCTCCAGAGTGGCCACCACAGTGGCAGTTCCCGGACCTTCTTCATCTGTCACAGCATCCACATCTCAAGCTGCCATGCAGGCCAGACCTACTAACGAAATTTGAGGGCAGATGGTACACTCCAGTCTCCCCTCCTTGAATTTGGCAGCATGGCTCCTGAGCTAGTGCAGTACAGGGAGTGCAGAATTATTAGGCAAATGAGTATTTTGACCACATCATCCTCTTTATGCATGTTGTCGTATTCCAAGCTGTATAGGCTTGAAAGCCTACTACCAATTAAGCATATTAGGTGATGTGCATCTCTGTAATGAGAAGGGGTGTGGTCTAATGACATCAACACCCTATATCAGGTGTGCATAATTATTAGGCAACTTCCTTTCCTTTGGCAAAATGGGTCAAAAGAAGGACTTGACAGGCTCAGAAAAGTCAAAAATAGTGAGATATCTTGCAGAGGGATGCAGCACTCTTAAAATTGCAAAGCTTCTGAAGCGTGATCATCGAACAATCAAGCGTTTCATTCAAAATAGTCAACAGGGTCGCAAGAAGCGTGTGGAAAAACCAAGGTGCAAAATAACTGCCCATGAACTGAGAAAAGTCAAGCGTGCAGCTGCCACGATGCCACTTGCCACCAGTTTGGCCATATTTCAGAGCTGCAACATCACTGGAGTGCCCAAAAGCACAAGGTGTGCAATACTCAGAGACATGGCCAAGGTAAGAAAGGCTGAAAGATGACCACCACTGAACAAGACACACAAGCTGAAACGTCAAGACTGGGCCAAGAAATATCTCAAGACTGATTTTTCTAAGGTTTTATGGACTGATGAAATGAGAGTGAGTCTTGATGGGCCAGATGGATGGGCTCGTGGCTGGATTGGTAAAGGGCAGAGAGCTCCAGTCCGACTCAGACGCCAGCAAGGTGGAGGTGGAGTACTGGTTTGGGCTGGTATCATCAAAGATGAGCTTGTGGGGCCTTTTCGGGTTGAGGATGGAGTCAAGCTCAACTCCCAGTCCTACTGCCAGTTCCTGGAAGACACCTTCTTCAAGCAGTGGTACAGGAAGAAGTCTGCATCCTTCAAGAAAAACATGGTTTTCATGCAGGACAATGCTCCATCACACGCGTCCAAGTACTCCACAGCGTGGCTGGCAAGAAAGGGTATAAAAGAAGGAAATCTAATGACATGGCCTCCTTGTTCACCTGATCTGAACCCCATTGAGAACCTGTGGTCCATCATCAAATGTGAGATTTACAAGGAGGGAAAACAGTACACCTCTCTGAACAGTGTCTGGGAGGCTGTGGTTGCTGCTGCATGCAATGTTGATGGTGAACAGATCAAAACACTGACAGAATCCATGGATGGCAGGCTTTTGAGTGTCCTTGCAAAGAAAGGTGGCTATATTGGTCACTGATTTGTTTTTGTTTTGTTTTTGAACGTCAGAAATGTATATTTGTGAATGTTGAGATGTTATATTGGTTTCACTGGTAATAATAAATAATTGAAATGGGTATATATATTTTTTTGTTAAGTTGCCTAATAATTATGCACAGTAATAGTCACCTGCACACACAGATATCCCCCTAACATAGCTAAAACTAAAAACAAACTAAAAACTACTTCCAAAAATATTCAGCTTTGATATTAATTAGTTTTTTGGGTTCATTGAGAACATGGTTGTTGTTCAATAATAAAATTAATCCTCAAAAATACAACTTGCCTAATAATTCTGCACTCCCTGTATGGGCACTTGAACTTGCCACAAGACTGTATGGAGATCCTCATGGAGGCTAAGGGGCCTTCCACTCACCCTGCTTACGCTCCAAATGTAAGAGATTTTGCATCTGGTGTTCCTCCAAGAACGTGGACCCCACTACTTGCCAAGAGGATATGATTCTACCATAACTTTACACTTGGATTAATCTGGCTTGCAATTTTCTTCCATAAAAGTTAATCTGGCAGCTCTTACTGCTTACAGGAACTGTTCACCACAAACCTCTTTTTTCCAACTCCCAGTCATAAAAGATTTCTTAGAAGGGTTGAAGAAGGTTTCCCTCCCATCAGACGCCCTTTGCATCCCTAGTAACTGAATATAGTGCTTTCTCGCCTTATGCGGGATCCCATTGAACCCATCCACAAAGCTTTCCTACAACATCTTATGTGAAAAGCAGCTTTCCAGGTAGAGATAGCATCAGCTCGCCAGGTTAGCGAAATACAAGAACTATGTTCTCATGAGCCAGTCACTGTCTTTCATTCTAGCAAAGTGATTTTGATAACTCACCCAAAATTCCTTCCTAAGTTAGTGTTGTTCTTCCATGTAAACCAGACTATCTAATTGCCTACATTATTTCAGAATCTCGCTACTCCAGCAGAAAGATCTCTCCGTTCTTTGGATGTTAGAAGGGTTCTGAAGTTTTACCTTGACAAAACGAAAGGTGTTCACCAACCAAACCAGTTGTTTGTTATCTATGGCGTCTTCCAAACAATCCATTTCTAGATGGATAGTTTCTTGTATTTTATTGTGCTACCAAAAAGCTAATAAGCCACTAATAGCTAAACCTAAAGTGCATTCTACTAGCGGTGAAGCGGCTACTGCTGCCTTACTGTGTAGTATCCCAATTCCAGAAATATCCAATGCAGCTACCTGAAAATCGGTACATGCATTCACAAAGCACTACTGTCTAGATTCTGACACTACAGTAGATGCTCAGGTAGGGCAGTAGGACAGGCTTCCCTCAAAAATCTGTTTGCTTAAACTATCTGAGTGACCCTTCATCTTCTCCACCACAATATAGTGGGATGGGATTGCTACTCTGTTCAGTGCTAATGACTGCATGCAAATCCCCTACAAGAGAAGTAATAGTTTCTTACCTGTAACTCCTGTTCTCTAGTAAGGGAATTTACATGACAAGTCAAAAGCAAGCCTCCCTCCTCCCCGGTGGAATGGACATAGGTATTCTGGAATCTTTATATGTCCCATATTGCCTTGAAAAATAACTGAAGCAACTGCCACCTGCTGAGCATGATGGGATACTGGTGGTCTCTGGTGTCTTAAAGGCACAGCTTCCAAATTAGCCATATAATGGCAGCCTGTGAGGCTACTCTGCCCTGTTCTCCTTCATCTCTATCACAAAAAGGGGTTTGTGAAGGAGATTTATACTCTTTGCAAAACATCTTAAATTATATTTATTTTGAATGTCTTGGTCCTTTTTTGCCTTCTTGATGAAGAATGTGGGCATTATAGCCTAAATATAAAGCCTGCATTATCTTTCTCTTTCTTAAGTGCCTTTACAGGCCTTCCAGAAGAAAGGCGAAAATCTCCACTTAAAAGGTTCTTTTAAAGAACTGCTCCTGGGTCCCTGCTCGTGGGCGGGACTGTTCAGTGCTTATGACATATGGAAATTCCCCTATGAGAGAACAGGAGTTACAGGTAAGAAACTATTCTTTCTGGCTTATTACTATGTTATGACCTATGTGGGTTTGAGAGTTGACTCATGCATACTCCGCAGTGGACTCTAGGTATGCTTCCAGAAAGCATTGCATACCAGACAAGGCAGCCCAGCACCTGTGGTGGTAGCTGAAAGGTGCCAACATAATTTGCAGCTTGAAGTTTTCCTTTCCCCTTCCGTTGCCAATGGTGGTGGCAGATGCATCATCTCTGGGCTAAGTATGTGACTGAGTCAGAGGTCAAAGGTTGTGGGTCTTCAGTGAAGCAAGGCACAGTATCCATCTGCTGGAGTTGTGCACTTTTCGACTGGACCTTAAGGCCTTCGTGCTTTTCATCGATGGCAGGCCGTCCAGGTACTGACTCTACCACCATCTGTTACTGCAGTAAGGAGAATGATGTTGGCGGGGGGGGTCCTCAGGAACTGAGCATTGAAGTGTATGGTTATGGAAGTAGTTGGATCTTCAAAGGATCTCTGCCAGCCCACCACCTTGTGGGCTTCCTTAAAGCCAGGACAGATGAACTCAACAGGCTGAGCCTAGCCATCCACAAGACGCATCTGTATTCAAAGGTAGTTCAAGGCATCTAAGCCAAATTTCTAACTCGTACTTCTTTGAGAGAATCATTTCTCCTTCATTTGGGACTCTGGTTTCCTGAATCTTTTTCGTCCTCTGTCACTGGTTCAACAAGTTCTAAGGAAGATCTAGAACAACAGGGACCATTTAATACTGAGAGCCAAGGGCTATGCTCAGAAGGTGGGTACTCCGAACTAATAAATCTGCGCATCTGACCTCCACTCAGGGTTTCTCTTTGGGAGGGTTTACCATCCCAGCAACTAAAGCAGTTCTTCATCCTAATATTATCAACCTAAACCTCCATGCATGTAGATTGGCGGGACTAGTGGTTTTGACCTAACTGATGAAATGGTGCATGTCATCTCGGCAGCTTGCTGTTCATCCACAAAGTTGATCTTTTCTGGTTGCTGGACAAGTTTTTTGGCATGGTGTGAAGACTGTTGGGTTCATCCACTAGCAGCAAAGCTCTCTAATATACTTCTGTTTCTTCTGTCCTTGGTCAGGCAAGGTCCTGCCATGGGCGCAGTTAATGGTTTGTTGACACTCATGGTCTTTCAGCGATTGCCTGATCAACCTTCCCTGTTTAAGTTTCCTGTAGGGACGTATTTTTAAAGGGATAACATAAGTTTCACCCTGCGTTTTTTGTTTGCAGTGGAACCTCAATTTGACTTTCTCGATATGCACACGTTTTGAGCTTATACATAGTCATTCTTTGAGGCTGCAGACCCTTGCTGCTATTACTTATTCACGATGTGTCAGTGAATTTCGGGCAATGCTGGTGCAATCATTATAGTCCACCTCCTTTCCGTATGGGGCAGTCCCATCATGCTGTCTGCTTTCTTCTCTCCTTCTCATCTCTCCAAGTAAGGAAAGACTTCATTGGTTCAGATCCCAAAAGAGTTGTTAGCTTATATTGATTAGTCCAAGGTGCACCTCATAATGTTTGGTTTACCTGTGTTAAGAAGGGAAGGGTGGCTCAGAAACTGAGAAAACAAAACTCTCACACCTGAGAGGGAAAGGGTTAGAGAGATCAGGGTATTTGGGTCTGCACCCTCCAACACAGCTTCATAATAACAAAAAACAAAACTCAGCTAGTGATTGATAGGCTGAACCATGGATATTAATCCCTAGAATGGTAACAATTCCTGTTAAGTCCTGCATGTCAGACAATGGTGAGCATTTACAAAATATGTAAGATAAGCCCTCACACTCCTCCCTAGGTGGCCTGCTTCATCATCAGGCTTTCTTTCTGACCAAAAATTATTTTAATGGTGACCAGACTTCCTGGAGCAAAGAAAGCACTTTACAGACTCTCAAGTTTGTAGATTGCGATAGGTGTCACTAAAAATCTCCTGGAGATCTAAAAAATTAATTTTATTCCTTGAGTATCAAGGGGATGGCTAAAAGGAAGTGTATGGCGCCAAAGAATTAGTACTCCTGCACTCCAGCGGTCAACATGTTTCTGCCAAGAAGCCCTATAACAGAGTCTATGGCATTCTTCAGAACCAGGATCCCTTATTTATTATGAACACTCTCCACTCAGATCACTTATACATCATGCAATCAATACGTGATTAATAATCTGTGCTAATGTTTCACTTGAACCATGTATTCAATATAGAAATAGAGACACATGGAACAGAATAAAATGTTAGAATCACAAATGACTAAGTAATACACATTTTATGATCTCTCTGGTGTTCCATAATAAAGCTGCCAAATGCATACTACTGTGGTACTTGATATTGCACAACACAGATGTGTAGAATCAAAATCAGTGAATCATGGTGCACAAAGTGACACTCACAACACTGCCACACATACATAATATCATAGGGCTTACACTAGGGAAGGGGTAGCCTTGCCTCATGGAGGACATGCCAGGAGGCTCCCTTGCAGTCACGCACAGGGGAGATGTACATCGACAATTAGTAATATAGATGGTGCATGGGGTCCAAAAAAGCCTCCCACAGTGTCTAGTGAGCCCCTAGCTTACTTTGTCAAAGGTCCATCTCTGCAGATGAACTATAGCTTGGCAAGTCATCCGAGTGTTAAATGCTGGTGATCACCACTGTGTGTAAAAAGGTAGATGCTCGCTTGATCATGTACGTGTCACTGGAAATGTGGTAGCTAGTTCCCTGGCTGGGCGATGATGTCATATATGATATGGTGATAGTGGGCAGTACTGCTTAGTTAATTTAGAAGAATTGACCAAAGTAAAGAAACCCCAGGAATCTAAGAAAAGAATCTCTATACACAAAGTAATGGATATGAAATAATCTCTTATGATTCAGGAGGATAAAATGTGACGCAGAACGTTTTAGCAGAAATAGCATAGTACATATCATAATGGAATATAATATTTTAAGGACACACCTCTCTTATTATTAAGCTTAGATAAGTATGATTGAATTCGGTACAACAATCTTTGCTCCTTGGTTAATAAACTATTAGTACCATGACATTTACCATTTCCAGGGTGGCCTATTTGATGTCATTGGTTGTGTGATCTTTTTCAGAGTAATGTCTGGTCATTCTTGTAAAGCTCCTACCGCATCTGATGGTGCTCCTATCTTCTTTTATGCAAATCTGTGTTATGTGTGGTCATACGCACATAGAACAGATCACATGGGCATGTGATCAGATAAATGGCATTCACAGTGTTACAATTGGTGAAAGATCTTAAGAGCCATGGTCTTCCAGTATCAATTTCTACTCTGTGTGTGGGATTGGTAAGCTTGCATACAGAGCAATGCCCACATGGGAAGTGTCCAGTGACAGCAAGGAAACCCCAAAAGTCGATAGTGGACTCAGCTATGGCCGCCTTCTCCTTTGTAGAATGTTTCAGATGTTTTTACTTCATTTAAAGGAGACGAGGGGCTGTTACCAGCGTAGGCCACCACTGTTGACGCTTTTCCAGTGTTTCCTAACAACTCTCTTTAGAGTATTGGCTGCAGGTGTGAGGGTGGTAACACATGCCATTTGCACAGTCCTGGCCTTAGGGTAGGTTTCCATTAAAGCATCTGTTGTGGTTTCTCACCCTTTTCCTTGCTCGTTTGATAATCTTATGACGATATTTCCGATCAGCCAATTTGATTGCAACATCAAAGGCTTGTATATCAAAGTCCTGGACGTTAGTACAGTCCCTCCTAATCAGTAGAAACTAGC
Organism: Pleurodeles waltl; assembly: GCF_031143425.1. Taxonomy (NCBI): domain Eukaryota; kingdom Metazoa; phylum Chordata; class Amphibia; order Caudata; family Salamandridae; genus Pleurodeles; species Pleurodeles waltl. The sequence continues at coordinate 220,503,126 of NC_090436.1, read as the reverse complement.
CATAAGGGAGAGTCTCCCTTTGTGCCCATGGGTGGTCACTTTCACAGTAAAAGGCCACTCTCAGTTGGTTCTCTGTACACAATTGTCCTCTTTAATGAAGAAGATAATGCCCCAAAATGAAATCTCCCTAGCACTGATGAAGTGGGAGAATTTAAGAAATGGATCCCTCCGATTAATCCATGACACAGATTCCTTGGCTCCAGCAAGGTTGCCGCACCAAATCACCAGCATGTCATTAATATATTGACACCACCGCCTAAAGTGGTGTTTAAACGGATTGTCATCAGTATAGATTAAATCTGCTTTGAAATGGCGATCATAGAGGCACACAATGCATGGGCCGAAGGTGCTGCCCATCCCTGGTCCCCATATCTGGTGGTACAGTTTGTTTTCATTTTTCTTTTTAAATCTCAGTCTGTGCCGATTGGGCGCATTCCATTCCAAAGCCCCTAGGTGTAAGGTAGTCCCATTCTGTGTTTTGTAATATGGCCTCAATGACCTTGATGGTTTGTGTCTATGGGATACTGGTATAGAGAGAGTCTATATCCATGGTAATAGGTAGATCCTGCTTGGAACCATGGTAAAATTTCAAAGAATACATAGAATGTCCTTTGTGTTCCTCAGGTAGGACAGCATTTTTTAAACCACCAATATTAAAGACAATCACAAAATTACGACAGGGTTTTCAGATTAGAACCAATACCAGACACAATATGACAGGAAGGGGAAACCTATTGAATTTTTGGTAGATTGTAAAATCTAGAAGTGCAAGGTTCACAGGTAACTAGAAAATCAGCATGTGCTCTGTAATCCTATCCTGCATAGGTGCAGTACCTAAACGGAGATATCCTCACAGACACACGGGGTGACGGACAAAAACAATGTTGTCCTATCCCCCTCATATTCAAGGAATAAGATTTAGCTTTTGAGATATCTATAAGAAAGTACCCTCTTTTTGACATGGTTGCCCACACTTTTTGCCTGCTGTCAGTGTGTTTTGACTGTGTTCACAGGAATCCTTCTAACCAGGACCCCAGTGACTGTGCTCTCTACCTCTAAAATTGTTTGCTTAGGACTTAGCACACCCCGCAATTGCATACTGGTGCCCCCATATAAGTCACTAGTATATGGTACTTAGGTACCCAGGGCATTGGGGCACCAGGAGTTCCCCATGGGATGCAGCATGTTAATGCCACTAACGGGAACCCATTCAAAATGTGTCTGCAGGCCTGCCATGCACCCTTTCACTACAGGTCACTGCACCAGGTCACTGTAAGTCACCCCTTTGGTAGGCCATCCTAGTCCAGAGGGCATTGCGCAGGTACCTGTGTGTGTGTGAGGGCACCCCTGCATGAGCAGATGTGCCCCTACAAACTCCAGTTCCATTACTCTGAACTTTGAAAGTGGGGGAAGCCATTTTACCCATGCACTTAGACACAGGTCACTCACTACCTGTGTCCAGCTACATAATGGTACCTCCGAACCTGGGCATGTTTGGTATCAAACATGTCGGAATCATTCCCCAATACTGTTGCCAGTATTAGTTGTATGATTCCATGCGCTCTGGGGGGCTCCTTAGAGGACCCCCAGCTTTGCTCCTACCAGTTTTCAGGGTTTTCCCGGGCAGCCCACGCTGCTGCTATCCTACAAAGGTTTTCTGCCCTCCTGCTGCTTGACCAGCTCAAGCGCAGGAAGGAAGAACAAAGGATTTCCTTTAGGAGTGGGAGGCAACACCCTTTCCCTTTGGAAATAGGTGTTACATGGCTTGGGAGGGGTAGCCTCCCCAAGCCACTGGTATGCTTTGAAGGGCACATTTGATGCCCTCCTTGCATAAACCAGTCTGCACCGGTTCAGGGACCTCCAATCCCTGCTCTGGTGCGAAACTGGACAATGGAAAGGGGAGTAACCACTCCCCTGTCCATCACCACTCCAGGGGTTTTGCCCAGAGCTCCTCTAGGTGGCCACTTGATTCTGACATTTTGAATCCAAGGTGGGCAGAGGCCCCTGGGAACATCTGTTGGAGGCTGGTCCTCTTTGCAGTGTACAAAATCGAGTACACTATGCAGAGGGTTCAGGCAACCAGACGTTGGTTTCCAGAGGGAAAAATCAGACCAACTAATGCTGTAATTTTTGATGTAGCTGGTCGAGCAGTTAGGCTAATCCAGGAGATGTGATAAGTATTTGCTGTACTCACAAATCCAGTCATGCACCACACACACACTCAATGAATAACTCGAGACTAGAATTTATAAAAAAAAAATACTTCAGACTTTTATATAATTTTTAAGACCAAAATCTTTAGAATATGTTAAGTACTTTGCTTGTTATTACTTTTTCAAGTTTTAGCCCCTTCGCTGCCAGGCCTTTTTTTGGCTATTTGGGGCAGGGCGCGCTTAGGCCCTCATAACTTTTTGTCCACGTAAGCTGCCCACGCCAAATTTGCATCCTTTTTTCCAACATCCTAGGGATTCTAGAGGTACCCAGACTTTCCGGGTTCCCCTGAAGGAGGCCAAGAAATGATCCACAATAGAGTGAAAATGTCGGGTTTTTTTTGTTTTGTTTTTAAAAGGGCTGCAGAAGAAGGCTTGTGGTTTTTTCCCTGAAAATGGCATCAACAAAGGGTTTGTGGCTAAAATCACCAGCTTCCCAGCTTTCGGAAACAGGCAGACTTGAATCAGAAAACCCAATTTTTCAACACAATTTTGGCATTTTACTGGGACATACCCCATTTTAACGATTTTTTGTGCTTTTAGCCTCCTTCCAGTCAGTGACAGAAATGGGTGTGAAACCAATGCTGGATCCCCGAAACCTAAACATTTCTGAAAAGTAGACAAAATTCTGAATTCAGCAATGGGTAATTTGTGTAGATCCTACAAGGGTTTCCTGCAGAAAATAACAACTGAAATAAAACAAATATTGAAATTGAGGTAAAAGACAGCCATTTTTCTCTACGTTTGACTCTGTAACTTTTTTCTGCAATGTCAGATTTTTGAAAGGAATATACTGTTACGTCTGCTGGACTCTTTTTGTTGCGGGGATATATAGGACTTGTAGGTTCATCAAGAACCCTAGGTACCCAGAGCCAATCAATGAGCTGCACCTTGCAGTGGGTTTTCATTCTATACCGGGTATACAGCAATTTATTTGCTGAAATATAAAGAGTCAAAAATAGGTATCAAGAAAACCTTTGTATTTCCAAAATGGGCGCAAGCTAAGGTGTTGAGGAGCAGTGGTTATTTGCACATCTCTGAATTCTGGGGTGCCCTTACTAGCATGTGAATTACAGGGCATTTTTCAAATAGACGTCTTTTTTACACACTGTCTTATATTTGGAAGGAAAAAATGTAGAGAAAGATAATGGGCAGTAACACTTGTTATGCTATTCTATGTTCCCCCAAGTCTCCCGATAAAAATGGTACCTCACTTGTGTGGGTAGGCATAGTGCCCGCGACAGGAAATGCTCCAAAACACAACGTGGACACATCACATTTTTCTACAGAAAACAGAGGTGTTTTTTGCAAAGTGCCTACCTGTGGATTTTGGCCTCTAGCTCAGCCAGCACCTAGGGAAACCTACCAAACTTGGGCATTTTTCAAAACTAGAGACTTAGGGGAATCCAAGACAGGGTGACTTGTGGGGCTCTCACCAGGTTCTGTTACCCAGAATCCTTTGCAAACCTCAACATTTGGCTAAAAAAAACACTTTTTCCTCACATTTCGGTGACCGAAAGTTCTGGAATCTGAGAGGAGCCACAAATTTCCTTCCACCCAACGTTCCCCTAAGTCTCCTGATAAAAATGATACCTCACTTGTGTGGGTGGATCAGGTCCCTGCAACAGAATAAGCCAAAAACCTTTAGAGATAGAGGGGCTAGCACAGCGAGTTGATAAGGACATATTCTTCTTTTATACATCTTTAGGCTGACTCTGCTTTGGGGACCCACACAAGTGAAGTGTCATTTTACTTGGGAGACTGAGGGGAACGCTGGGGAGTAGGAATTTTGTGCTGTAGCGGTGATCCTACTAAGAAAAGTCAGGAAAATATGTTTTTTTAAGCAAATTTTGAGGTTTGCCGAGGAGTCTGGGTAAGAAAATTTTGGGGGATCCATGCAAGCCACACCTCCCTGGACTCCTTGGGGTGTCTAGTTTTAAAAAATGAATGGGCCTGGTAGGTTTCCCCAGATGAAAGCCGCACCCACGACCAAAAACATAGGTCCCCCCTCCCCCCCCCCCAAACACAGGTAGTTTTGCAATATATCATTTTGATGTGTCCACGTACATCTGTGATGTGCCAAACACTAAAATTGTGAAAAGAAACGCACTTCGGTTATGTGAAAAAGACCCCTCACCCACCAACCAAGTTGGTGGCATGCTTTATCATCGGGGTCCCACCTGAGACACCTAGCGTGCCACAAGTGTGCTGCGACGCCTGATTACAGCGGAGCAGGTTTTGGCATTTGTACCACACATACTGGTTGGATTTGGCACAAGGGTGAGTGATGGCTCAGTAGATAATTTTATTAAAGAGAGATTTCACAAAAGTGAAATGCACTGTTAATAACTGAAAGGCCATAAACTGAACTAATGACTCGCAGCTCGTGAGCTGTAAAGCCGCGTCAAGGCACCAACCGTTTTACAGTCCATTCACACACCTTTCATACATCACATGCACAAGACCATTCATGCCACCAGCCACCGGGCCCAGCACATTACAAAACTTGTATCGACAGACAGCACCACTCAAGGGCCCATCACTTACAAAAGCCCACATACCTGATACAGCAGTCACACTAGCTGATGGGAGTGTGTGGACTGACGTTTCTCTGGCACCGCCAGCCAAGCGCCACCCCACTCACACCGCCAGCAAAGCGCCACCCCAAGCACACCGCCAGCCAAGCGCCACCCCAAGCCCACCGCCAGCCAAGCGCCACCCCAAGCACACTGCTAGCCAAGCGTCACCCCAAGCACACTGCCAGCCAAGCGCCACCCCGCGCACACTGCCAGCCAAGCGCCATCCCGCGCACACTGCCAGCCAAGTGCCAACCCAAGCCGACCGCCAGCCAAGTGCCAACCCAAGACGACCGCCAGCCAAGTACCACCCCGCGCACACTGCTAGCCAAGCGCCACCCCAAGCACACTGCCAACCAAGCGCCATCCCAAACCTTTCATACATCACATGCACAAGACCATTCATGCCACCAGCCATGGGGCCCAGCACATTATAACACTCGCATCGACAGACAGCACCACTCAAGGGCCCATCACTTACAAAAGCCCACATACCTGATACAGCAGTCACACTAGCTGATGGGAGTGTGTGGACTGACGTTTATCTGGCACCGCCAGCCAAGCGCCACCCCACACACACCGCCAGCCAAGCGCCACCCCAAGCACACCGCCAGCCAAGCGCCACCCCAAGCACACTGCTAGCCAAGCGTCACCTCAAGCACACTGCCAGACAAGCGCCACCTCAAGCACACTGCCAGACAAGCGCCACCCCGCGCACACTGCCAGCCAAGTGCCAACCCAAGCCGACCGCCAGCCAAGCGCCACCGCACGCACACTGCCAGCCAAGCGCCACCCCGCGCACACTGCCAGCCAAGCGCCACCCCGCGCACACTGCCAGCCAAGCGCCACCCCGCGCACACTGCCAGCCAAGCGCCACCCCAAGCACACACTGCTAGCCAAGCGCCACCCCAAGCACACCGCCAGCCAAGCGCCACCCCACGCACACTGCCAACCTTTCATACATCACATGCACAAGACCATTCATGCCACCAGCCATCGGGCCCAGCACATTACAACACTTGTATCGACAGACAGCACCACTCAAAGGCCCATCACTTACAAAAGCCCACATACCTGATACAGCAGTCACACTAGCTGATGGGAGTGTGTGGACTGACGTTTGTCTGGCACCGCCAGCCAAGCGCCACCCCACGCACACCGCCAGCCAAGCGCCACCCCACGCACACCGCCAGCCAAGCGTCACCCCAAGCACACTGCTAGCCAAGCGTCACCCCAAGCACACTGCCAGCCAAGCGCCACCCCGCGCACACTGCCAGCCAAGCGCCACCCCGCGCACACTGCCAGCCAAGCGCCACCCCGCGCACACTGCCAGCCAAGTGCCACCCCAAGCCGACCGCCAGCCAAGCGCCACCCCACACACACTGCCAGCCAAGCGCCACCCCACGCACACTGCCAGCCAAGCGCCACCCCCGCGCACACTGCCAGCCAAGCGCCACCCCGCGCACACTGCCAGCCAAGCGCCACCCCGCGCACACTGCCAGCCAAGCGCCACCCCGCGCACACTGCCAGCCAAGCGCCACCCCGCGCACACTGCCAGCCAAGCGCCACCCCGCGCACACTGCCGGCCAAGCGCCACCCCGCGCACACTGCCGGCCAAGCGCCACCCCCGCGCACACTGCCGGCCAAGCGCCACCCCCGCGCACACTGCCGGCCAAGCGCCACCCCGCGCACACTGCCGGCCAAGCGCCACCCCGCGCACACTGCCGGCCAAGCGCCACCCCGCGCACACTGCCGGCCAAGCGCCACCCCACGCACACTGCCAGCCAAGCGCCACCCCACGCACACTGCCAGCCAAGCGCCACCCCAAGCACACTGCCAGCCAAGCGCCACCCCAAGCCGACCGCCAGCCAAGCGCCACCCCACGCACACCGCCAGCCAAGCGCCACCCCACGCACACCGCCATCACTTTTGTTCTGTTTATAAACCACTAATTATAAAATAAGTACAAAACTACAAACACAAAAGCTCAAACTAAATACATGACAGTAATGCCAACCGCGAAACTGAATATACAAAAATATAAAATAGTCAGTTTACGCTCATGGTATTTCCTCAAAATTTTTCTTGGTGTGGTAATTTCTGAAACAGCCAGGCACACACAGCCCAGGCTTTGAAGGGCAATCGGGGCAGTACATCCGGCTCTCCCTCCGGATACTTCTTCAGGCACATACTCTACATTTCTTAGTGGGTAAGTCTTTCTTGGGAGTGGGAGTAATGTGATCTGGAAAGCGGCCATCTTTCAATCTAGCCACTTCCTCCACCACTGCTACTCTAGGAACTCTTGCCTGTTCCACCTCAATAAGGCTCTCTATCACCGACTCCTGAAATTTAACAAATGTCGTCCTTGACTCAGGTGAACAATCTTTGAACACAATAAAGGCATTAAAAGTTGCCAGATGAAATAAATGTAGGGCTAACTTTTTATACCACACGTAAGACTTACGTAGAGCAGTGTAAGGTTGCAACCTCTGATCTACTGTATCAACACCACCCATGTTCCTATTGTAGTCCAAAATACACGCAGTTTTGCGCGCTTCGGCAACCTGGCCCCAAACAGTCACAGGGGAAGTACTCTCATCATGGATGGTAGATAGCATGTACACATCCCTCCTGTTTGGAAATTTCAGAGCTAGCAACTCATTATTCCGCAAGGCACTGCACTATCCCCTCAAGTTTTTTACAGACAAGCTCCCTTGGATAGCCTTTCCGGTTAGAACGGATTGTGCCACAAGCAACAGTGTCCACTCTAAACAACTCCTTGAACAACTGCACTCCAGTGTAGAAATTATCTACGTACAAATGGTGACCTTTGTTAAACAGTCTACCAAGTTCCCACACATTTCTTTCGCTAACTCCAAAAGTGGCCGGACAACTAGGAGGGTCAATACTGGAATCCCTACCAGTGTAGACCCGGAAATTATACACGTATCCTGTACTGCTTTCTGACAGCATATACAATTTAATCCCATACCGTGCTCTCTTACTAGGAATGTACTGCTTAAAAACTAAACGCCCCTTGAAAAGGACCAAAGACTTGTCCACACTTGTATCTTTGCCTGGAACATAGACCTCTGAAAACTGATCTACAAAATGATCAAGGACAGGCCTAATCTTGAAAAGATGGTCACAATCAGGGTGATCTCGTGGCAAGGCTAAAGCATGCCCTACAAAATGCAGCGTACGAAGAAGAAACAAATAGCGATTACGAGTCATAGTTGCAGGAAATATAGCCGTTGTCATCAAGGGACCAGTAGACCAATAAGAAGCCAGCGATGGCTTCCTTATCAACCCCATCAAAAAAGTCAAACCTAAAAACTTTTTCATCTCTTCAAGATATGTGGGAACCCAGTGAGTAGCTCTAGACTGAGGCCTAAGTCTGGCAGCGTTGTCCCTCAAATATTGCTCTGCATACACATTATTCTGCTCCACACTCTCTTCCAAAAATACATTGTCCATAAACAAGTGAAAGAAATTGACAGGCAAAAAGTTTTCCGTATTGACTCTGCACCCTGGGAGACCATTAAATGCAGGTAACTGTGGCTGTTTCATGTTTGGGGCAATCCAGGTGTCAGGTTTTCTAATGGGAAACCCTTCAGCCCCAGGCTGCTGCACTCTTGGCACATCAATGTCCTCCTCTAAAACAGGCCCTTCATCTGCACTAAGTGTGGCTTCCTCATAAGAAGAATCCTCTCGGACAGAAAACTCACTGCCAGAATCTCTCACGTTCGATGGCATATGTTGCTGCAGATACACATGTTTGGCACAGTCCGCTGCCTGGTGTTGGGCTCGGAGTATTACAAGTTGTTTTTCTTCGAAGAAGTCTTTTTGGTCACGGGACCGAAGGACTCCTCCCTCCTTGGCTCCATTGCGCATGGGCGTCGACTCCATCTTAGATAGTTTTTTTCCGCTGTCGGGTTCGGACGTATTCCTTTTCGCTCCGTGTTTCGGTTCGGAAAGTTAGTCAGAATCTCGGAAGAAAGCGTCGGTATTGTTCCGTTCGGTATCGGGATAGTTAGGTACATCGACACCGATCATCGGAAGACTTTGGGGTAGTTTCGATCCCCCATCGGGGCCTGGTCGGCCCGACCGCGTGCGACATCGAAGCCGATGGAACGGACCCCGTTTCGTTTCTGCCCAAAATGTCACAGTAAGTATCCTTATACAGATCAGCACTTGGTCTGTAACTTGTGCTTGTCCCCCGAGCACAAGGAGGATACCTGTGAAGCCTGTCGAGCCTTCCGGTCCAGAAAAACACTCCGGGACCGAAGAGCCAGGCGTCAACAAATGGCGTCCACGTCGACAAAACAACGTTTCGACGAGGAAGAGGAAACATTCTCGGTTCCGGAATCAGAATCCGGAGACTCCGACGTCGAACAACAGCAACAAACTGTGAGTAAGACGTCGAAAAGTAAATCCATCGACAAACCGAAAGCCCAGGGGACGCCACTGCCAACAGGCCATGGCTCGACCCATAAAACAGGCGACCCGTCGAAGGCGCCGAAAAAGGGCACGCCCATAGCGAAGACACCCGACTCCGGTCGAGGGACCGCCATGGAGCAACCTCGGAGCCGAGAAAGCGGCTCCGAGAGACAAAAACAAGATACCGGCACCGAAAAACATCGGCACCGAGAATCCATGCCGAAAGGAACAAAAATTCTGTCGGTGCCGAAACCGAAAAAAGATTCTCTCTCGGCGCCGAAAAATACCACACCTTCATCCTACTCAGAGGAACAAGGAATGAGTGGCCAAATGCACAAATTTGGACAAGAGCTCCAAAGTGTAGAATCGGACTACACACAAAAGAGACTGTACATCCAGCACGACACAGGGAAGATATCAACCCTTCCCCCAATCATGAGGAAAAGAAGGATTGGACTTCCAAAGGATGACGCACAACCACAAGCCAAAGTGGTTAAAAAAGTCACGCCTCCGCCCTCTCCACCACAGGCATCGCCGGCACAAACACCGCCACAAATGCACTCACCAGCGCAAACTACCATAAGTCATGACGATCAGGATCAAGACGCTTGGGACCTGTATGACACCCCAGTGCCGGACAATGATCCCGAGTCATACCCCACAAAGCCGTCACCGCCAGAGGACAGTACCTCATACTCGCAACTGGTGGCTAGGGCAGCAGAATTCCACAATGTCCAACTGCATTCCGATCCTATAGAGGATGATTTTTTATTTAACACCCTCTCGGCTACACACAGCCAATATCAATGTCTCCCAATGCTACCAGGGATGTTACGGCACGCAAAACAAATTTTTGAAGAGCCCGTAAAATCAAGAGCCATCACCCCAAGGGTGGATAAGAAATACAAACCACCACCCACAGACCCAGTGTTTATTACTTCGCAGTTACCACCTGACTCCGTGGTAGTAGGGGCAGCTCGCAAGAGAGCGAATTCACATACATCTGGCGACGCCCCACCTCCGGACAAAGAAAGCCGAAAATTTGATGCGGCAGGGAAAAGAGTAGCATCACAGGCAGCCAACCAGTGGCGCATCGCAAATTCACAAGCGCTGCTGGCCAGATATGACCGCGCACACTGGGACGAGATGCAACTTCTCGTAGACCATCTTCCCCAGGAATACCAAAAAAGGGCGCAGCAAATAGTGGAAGAGGGACAAACGATCTCAAACAATCAAATCCGCTCTTCACTAGACGCAGCCGATACTGCAGCAAGAACAGTCAACACTGCTGTCACCATAAGGAGACACGCTTGGCTACGCACTTCAGGCTTCAAACCTGAAATCCAGCAGGCTGTCCTTAATATGCCCTTCAACGAGAAACAACTTTTTGGCTCTGAAGTGGATACAGCCATTGAAAAACTTAAAAAGGACACAGACACGGCCAAGGCCATGGGCGCACTCTACTCCCCGCAGAGCAGAGGCTCTTTCAGAAAAAATCCATTTAGAGGGGGGTTTCGTGGCCAACCCACAGACACCACCAGCCAACAAACAAGAACCACACCATATCAGGGTTCCTTCCAAAGAGGAGGTTTCAGGGGATATCGGGGGGGTCAATTCCCAAGGAGTAGGGGAAGATTCCAGACTCCAAAAACACCTCCACCTAAACAGTGACTTTCAAGTCACGCAACCCCTTCACTCAACACCAGTGGGGGGAAGACTAAGCCAATTCTACCAATCTTGGCAACAGATTACAACAGACAATTGGGTATTAGCAATAATCCAACATGGCTATTGCATAGAATTCCACAACTTCCCACCAAACATCCCCCCCAAAACACGCAAAATGTCACCACAACATTTAGAACTTTTAGGACTAGAAGTTCAAGCACTACTGCAAAAGGATGCAATAGAGTTAGTACCAGTACAACAAAAAAACACAGGAGTTTACTCCCTGTACTTTCTAATTCCAAAAAAAGACAAAACATTAAGACCAATATTAGATCTCAGGACACTAAATACCTACATCATATCGGACCATTTTCACATGGTCACACTACAAGACATCATTCCACTGCTCAAACAGCAAGATTACATGACCACATTAGACCTAAAGGATGCGTACTTTCATATACCAATACACCCTTCTCACAGAAAGTACCTACGGTTCGTATTCAAAGGAATACATTACCAATTCAAAGTGTTGCCATTCGGAATAACAACTGCACCAAGAGTGTTCACAAAATGTCTAGCAGTAGTAGCAGCACACATCAGGAGACAACAGATACATGTGTTCCCTTACCTAGACGATTGGCTAATCAAGACCAACACAGTAAAAAAATGCGCAAACGACACCACATTTGTCATACAAACCCTTCACAAACTGGGGTTTTCCATCAACTATACAAAATCACACCTAGAACCGTGTCAAACACAACAATATCTAGGAGCAACCATCAACACATCAAAAGGAATTGCCACTCCAAGTCCACAAAGAGTGCAGGCATTCCACAAGGTAATAAGTGCTATGTTTCCAAACCAAAAGATACAAGCAAAATTTGTGCTAAAACTTCTAGGCATGATGTCATCATGCATAGCCATTGTCCCAAACGCAAGACTACACATGCGACCCTTACAACAGTGTCTAGCATCACAATGGTCACAAGCACAGGGTCAACTTCAAAATCTGGTGTTGGTAGACCGCCAAACATACCTCTCGCTTCTATGGTGGAACAGCAAAAATTTAAACAAAGGGCGGACATTTCAGGACCCAGTGCCTCAATACGTTATAACAACAGATGCTTCCATAACAGGGTGGGGAGCACACCTCAATCACCACACCATTCAAGGACAATGGGATATACACGAAACAAAATTTCATATCAATTACCTAGAACTGTTAGCAGTATTTCTAGCGTTAAAAGCCTTCCAACCCATAATAACACACAAATACATTCTTGTCAAAACAGACAACATGACAACAATGTATTATTTAAACAAACAAGGAGGAACACACTCAACACAATTGTGCCTCCTAACACAAAAAATTTGGCAGTGGGCGATTCACAACAACATTCGCCTAATAGCACAATTTATTCCAGGAATACAAAACCAACTAGCAGACAACCTTTCGCGAGACCACCAACAAGTCCACGAATGGGAAATTCACCCCCAAGTTCTGAACAAGTACTTTCAAATTTGGGGAACACCCCAGATAGATTTGTTCGCAACAAAAGAAAACTCAAAATGCCAAAACTTCGCATCCAGGTACCCACACCGCGAATCACAAGGCAATGCTCTATGGATGAGTTGGTCAGGGATATTTGCGTACGCTTTTCCCCCTCTCCCTCCATATCTAGTAAACAAGTTGAGTCAAAACCAACTCAAACTCATACTGATAGCACCCACATGGGCAAGACAACCTTGGTATACAACTCTACTAGACCTTTCACTAGTACCGCATGTCAAACTACCCAACAGGCCAGATCTGTTAACACAACACAAACAACAGATCAGGCATCCAAACCCAGCATCATTGAATCTGGCAATTTGGCTCCTGAAATCCTAGAATTCGGACACTTAGACCTCACACAAGAATGCATGGAGGTCATAAAACAAGCTAGAAAACCTTCCACTAGACACTGCTATGCATCTAAGTGGAAAAGATTTGTTTACTACTGCCATGCCAATCAAATACAACCATTACATGCCTCTACTAAAGACATAGTAGGATACTTACTACATTTGCAAAAAGCAAATCTCGCTTTTTCATCTATAAAAATACACCTCGCAGCAATATCTGCTTACCTACAAACTACTCATTCATCGTCTCTATTTAGAATACCAGTTATTAAAGCATTCATGGAAGGGCTAAAAAGAATTATACCACCAAGAACACCACCAGTTCCTTCATGGAATCTTAACATCGTCTTAACAAGACTCATGGGTCCACCTTTCGAACCCATGCATTCCTGTGAAATGCAATATCTAACCTGGAAGGTCGCATTTCTCATTGCAATCACATCCCTCAGAAGAGTAAGTGAAATACAGGCATTTACCATACAAGAACCATTTATTCAAATACACAACAATAAAATAGTTCTAAGAACAAATCCAAAATTTCTGCCAAAAGTAATCTCACCATTCCATTTAAATCAAACAGTAGAATTGCCAGTGTTCTTCCCACAACCAAATTCTGTGGCTGAAAGGGCACTACATACATTAGACATCAAAAGAGCACTAATGTATTACATTGACAGAACAAAGCTAATCAGGAAAACAAAACAACTGTTCATAGCTTTTCAAAAACCACACATAGGAAATCCAATCTCTAAACAAGGCATTGCTAGATGGATAGTCAGATGCATTCAAACATGCTATCTTAAAGCCAAAAGAGAATTGCCTATTACACCAAAGGCACACTCAACCAGAAAGAAAGGTGCTACAATGGCCTTTCTAGGAAACATTCCTATGAGCGAAATATGTAAGGCTGCAACCTGGTCTACGCCTCATACGTTTACTAAACACTACTGTGTAGACGTACTAAATGCACAACAAGCTACAGTGGGCCAAGCTGTACTAAGAACATTATTCCAAACTACTTCAACTCCTACAGGCTAAACCACCGCTTTTAGGGGAGGTAACTGCTTTATAGTCTATGCCAAACATGTGTATCTGCAGCAACATATGCCATCGAACTGAAAATGTCACTTACCCAGTGTACATCTGTTCGTGGCATTAGTCGCTGCAGATTCACATGTACCCTCCCACCTCCCCGGGAAGCCTGTAGCCGTTTAGAAGTAGATCATAAATCTTAAACATCTGAACATTTGTAAATAATTATTAGAAACTCTTAACGTACATACATATTCACTCCATTGCATGGGCACTATTTATACCAAACAACTCCATCCTCACCCTCTGCGGGGAAAACAATCTAAGATGGAGTCGACGCCCATGCGCAATGGAGCCAAGGAGGGAGGAGTCCTTCGGTCCCGTGACCAAAAAGACTTCTTCGAAGAAAAACAACTTGTAATACTCCGAGCCCAACACCAGGCAGCGGACTGTGCCAAACATGTGAATCTGCAGCGACTAATGCCACGAACAGATGTACACTGGGTAAGTGACATTTTCATTCCTCCTCTGCCTCAGATGCAGAGTCAGTCTCGTAATCATGGTCTGAAGACGACTCAAAAAGCATGCCAACAACCTGCTGAGCGGTCACTCTGCGGCTAGCCATGATCCTCACTAACAACAAATGGATTGCCAACAACCACCAGCACAAAAATAAGTAATAAACAAAGTGTAGCTTTATCACAAAGAGTTATGTACTAAAAAACTATACCACTCATTTGCCTTAAAAAGCTACTCACCAGCAACTACTCTGCACAGCAATCACCAATGATATCCCACTAAAAAGAAAAGAGCAAATTAGACATATGACAACATAAATATCACTGTGCCCAATTCGAAGGACAATTTCACACACAGTACTACATTTAGTACACCACCTACAAACATGTAATTCATGCATTCCTTTGGAGTAAATTGCTTTCACTTACCTAAAACATGCAACTATCCAAACCGCAGGACAACTACTGCCAAAACCGCAAGGATCCACAGCAAAGGAAGCAAAAGCTTTGAAGTAGAACAAAAAGAAGAAATAAACTGTTATAATCACAAATACAAATACTTCGCCAGTTGACAAACACCTCGCCACCAAGAACTTAGAAATTTTCCCTGGTGCCTAAGCGGCTTCTGCCCCCATTGGGGGCAGATAGATGGGCCTAAAAAAAAGGCTGATCTGCCCCCAAGGAGGCAGAAATGGCCAACAGCTCTGTACCCTGTTTGAGGGGGGGGGGGCGACCCTCGCCAAAGGGGGCGAATGGGGGTGCCCCCAGCACAAAAAAAAACTAAGGGGAGCAAAAAAAAAAAACCCATGTTTCGGTGGCTTCTGCCCTCTTGGGGGCAGTTAGGCCTAAAAAAATAGCCCGATCTGCCCCCAACTGGAGCAGAAATGGTCATCAGTAATGTGCCCCCCTTTGGGGAGTGACGCTTGCAAAAGGTGCGCCCCCCCCATCCACACAACACACACACACGCACAAGATCCCTGGTGCCTAAGTGGATTCTGCCCCCCCTTGGGGGCAGATGGGCCTAATAAAATAGGCGAAACTGCCCCCAAGGGGAGCAGAAATGGCCAACAGCTCTGTACCCCCTTTAGGAGGCGACCCGTGCCAAAGGGGGCACCCCCAGCACAAAACAAAAAAGGGGAACAAAAAAAAAATCCCTTGTGTATTGGTGGGTTCTGCCCTTCCTGGGGGCAGATGGGCCTAAAAAAATAGGCCAATAGGGGGGGGCGACCATTGCCAAAGGGGTGCCCCCAAACACACAAAACACACACCACACAATCCCTGGCGCCTAGTGGGTTTCGACCCCCCGGGGGGGCTGAAACATATAAAAAATTATTGCCTTTGGGGCAGCGACCCTTGCCTAACTGGTCGCTGCCCAAAAACACAAGGTAAACATAATCCCTGGTGGTCTAGTGGTTTTCGACCCACCCCCGGTGGCAGATCGGCATAAAAAACGGCCGATCTGCCCCTGGGGGGACCGAAATAGGATTGTTTATGGCCCCCAAGGGGAGCAACACTTGCTCAAGGGGTCGCTCCCCAAAAAATCATATAGAAGATAAAATCCCTGGTTTCTAGTGGTTATTGACCCCCCCCCCGGGGGGGCAGATTGGCCGAAAAAAACGTCTGATCTAGGGGGGGGGGGTGAAAAAGGATTATTTATGCCCCCAAGGGGAGCGACGCTTGCCCAAGGGGTCGCTCCCCAAAAAATCATAGTGAAAATAAAATCCCTGGTGTCTAGTGGCTTTCGACCACCCCTGGGGAAAGATCGGCCCATCTGCCCCCAGGGGGGGCCGAAATCTGAAAAAAAAAATAGCCCCACTCGTTGTGGTCCTTTCCCTCGACGCGCTGGAAGCAAATGGCTTCCAGTGCGTCCTTGGCAACAATTTATAACGTTGGCGCGCTGTGAGCGTGCTGACGTCATCAGATTGCCGAGGGGGGGGGGGGTCGGGGTGGAAGGGTAAGGGATTCCCCTTCCATCCCCGACTGGGTGGTGTGGGTGGGGGGCGACAGGGGGAGCACTAGCACTCCCCCCGTGGGCCGGTGCATGACGAGGTGATCTCGTCCCAGGCACACAGGAACCTTGTGCTAGGACGAGATCACTTCGTCCAAGGCACCCAGGGGGTTAGCAAAGTTAGTCTTTCTGTGCGTAATTTAGCACCATAGGAATCAATAGGCAGTCACTTTTAAAAATGCATAAAAAAACACACAGTTGTGTTACCAGTCTCTTCTTTTGCAGTGTGGTCGCAGTAGTCTGTGGGCACCTCGTGCCAGCTGAAGAACCTCGGGCAGCTCCAGGTTCTGGTGGGAACAGCATTGGAGAAGTTCTTGGCACAAGCACAGGGCCACCTGGATAGGCCACTTGGAAAAGGAGCTGGTTTGAAGATTTGAAGTTTGTGCCTGGGGGTCCTCTTGGGCTGATGAGGTTGCAAGGGGTTCGGGCGCCGGGGCACAGAGCAGATCCCGCGATGCAAGGCCCAGGGCGGCCAGGTGCAGGACGATTTTGAGGTTCTGGATGCTGTGCCCAATGCAGTCCACTGGAGCTGGAGGTGAATCTCTTTGAAGGCGGCTTACAGGACAACGGGGGCACTCCGATTGGAGGTCCGGGGTGTTCCTGAAGTCCCTCGACTTGGGCTTCCTCCTGATCCTTTTTCAGCTGTGGGAGAGCTGGCTTTCAACTAGTCCGACGTCAGCTGACCAGTAGCCAGGGTAATGCTGTATCTCTGCCACTAGAGGGCGCAGTGCCACCAAACTTGGCACAGTGGTGGCGCACTTCTGGGTGGTCGTCGGTGTGTCGTCGGGTCCGGCTGAGACGTCCGGTCGCGGAGATATCGGTGATTCAGTGAAGTGACCCTCACTGGTTTGTTGGTCCTTTGCAGGATTCATGCTTTTCTTGAGTGGTGCCTCCACTCAGGAGGGAGATCTGGGGGTGATCCTTGAAGTCTGGAGGTCCCCTGGGTTTCTTGGAGTCGGTCCAGTGATCAGCTCCACCGTCGTCACGATTGTCGGGACTCTGGTGGTACAAGCAGGGGTCTTGCAGCCTTCTCTGGTGCATCAGGTCCTCTGTTCTCGTCCTGGCGGGTTCTTTGGTGCTGGTCTTCTTTTCTTCTGTGATCCTTTTCAAAATCTAAAATCTTGATCTAAGGGAGCACACTAAATACTTAATTTAGTGGCCGTCTTAGGGGGAACCTGGTAGTGTCCAGTGGGACACTTACCCTTGGGTGGCTACTTCCTGTGGGAAGGGTCACTTCCCTAAACCTCATTGGCTGTTTTCCTCCATTCCAAAATGGAGAAAACTGAATCGGAGGGTCCACTTCGCATGCCAGACCTGATGGGTGGTGTATGCTCAGTGAGGCCACTCCTCCTACCCCTTTTCTGGTTTCCCACCCAAAGTAAGGGTTTGCAAGGGGGAAGCCCTCTGATGCTAGCAGCAGGCCTGGTGGCTCGAGTTTCAGGGGTTGTAGCCATTTTGAAGCTCCCCGCCAGGGTGTTGCACATTCCTGAGGGAGGGGGTGTTAGCTCCTCCACCCAGGAAGGGCATTGTCTTACAAACCAGAGAGCCATGGCTCTCCCCCAGGTTTGTAGATTGGCTGTCTAGAGTGGCAGGCTGGATGAAACCAGTCAGCAGCTCTGCCAGTTAGGATTAGCTTACCTCTAAGGTGATCCCTGGGATAAATCCAATAGTGGCATCAGTTTGGATTTATCATTCTGAGTTGTTTGATACCAAACAACCCAGGGTGCAGAGTAGCCATCATGTAACTGGGAAACTCGTGTTTGACCATTGTCCAGTACATTTAAAATGGCTGCTCTGTTCACTCACTATGTCCTAGGTTTAGCAAGGACACAGTGGGAGCATATTGCTCATGTAGCTATGCCCTCACATACAGTATGGTGCACCCTGCCTTTCCGCAGGAAGGCCTGCCAGAGGGGTGTCTTATCCATAATATATGCAGTGTGGCGTGGACAGGGCACACAGAGGGAGTGCCATGTCGAGTTTGTCTTTTTAGATTTACCCCAGTAAACTCAGCCTGCAGTGGCAGTGCTGGGTGCATCTGGGTGCAGGATTCCTGGGGGTGGCATGCAAAAGAGCCCTCCTCACAGCATCTGAGTGGCCAGGTCAAACAGGTGATGTCACAGCTCCCTCCTGATAGGTGGTCACCCTGCTAGGTGACCAATCCCCCTTCTTGGGTTATTTAGGGTCTCCCTATTGGGTGGGTCCTCAGATTTGATGTTCAAGATTCCACCAGTACTCCTCTGCATCGTTTACATCATCTTCTGGCCACCGGAACTGCAGCTGGAGCCTCCAGCAACTGACAATCTGCAACTCCAGGGATGACTCCTCTCTGGCTGCAACATTGTTTCTCCAGCTCCTTCCACCAACTGCAACATTTTCCTGGCTGTGCATCCTCTGAGGGCGACAAGACTTCAGCCTGCACAAGAAGTGAGAAGGAATCTCCCTTGGAGTGAAATAGTCACTCCCCTGCATCTGCAGGCACCAACTGCAACGATGACCCAGCTGCGTGGATCCTCTCTCCTCCAGAACTGCATGAATCCTGCATCACAGGTGGTGGTCTAGAGTGGTCCCCTCTACCAACTTTCCAACTTGGTAGATGTTAAGCCTTTGCTTCTCCTTGCAGGACAGTACCCCAGTGCACTGCATCTACCAAGGCTTGTTTGCTCCTTTTGAGGGATTTTCAGGCTCTGTGTAGCCCCGGCCCCCAGCACTCCTTCCTGCAAAGCACAGTCTCCTGCCTGCTGCTTCAGCAGGCAGGACTACTCTACAGGTGTGCTGAGCTGGCCTCACTGTGCCTGCTGCCCGTGGGTCACCTGTGGGGGCTGCCTCCTCTTCTTGTGACTCTCCCAGCCACTGAGGGTCTCCTTGGACTCCCCTCCTTGGATCGAGTCGCCTGGGCCTTGCTGGTCCTCTTCAGCCTTTCAAAACCCTCTTCTCCAACTCTTGCATTTGCCAAGGCTTATTGGTGGTTTTCCAGCACCACTGACCGACTGCATCATGACCGCTGACGTGGGACATCATTTCAGGAACTCCTCTTTTGTTCCTGTGCTGCACTGCTGATCTTTGTCCACCGTCGACCTGGTCCTGCATCCACAGAAGGGTAGGTAGTGGCTCCTGCTACAGCCGGACTGTCCAACTTAAACTGGACTTGGTCCCCTTCTTTTGCAGGTCCTCTTCTGCCCGGATCCACCTTTGGTTTCTCCCAGTCTTCTCTGGGTCTTGCACAGTCCTTTTCCAAAACTTTTCCTGTGGGTTTGGGAAAAAACAGGGACTTAACTCTTCTCTCTGGGTCGCTGGGGGGGGACTCTGGTACTTACCTTTTAGGGTTCCTAGTTCCTCCACCTCTCTCCTACTGATTCTGCTTCCTTGGGTGGGGGACTGCCTCTTACATTCCACTTACTTAGTATATGGTTTCGTCTCCCCCTAGGGCCTTCACTATTTACCATTGGTTTAACTATTTACTATTGCTTTCTATGCTAATCACTGACTTCTAACGTGTACATAATAGTGTGTTTATTTAGCCCCTATAGTAGTATTGCCTATTCAGTATTTTAGTATTTGTGTTACTATAATAAAGTACCTCCACCTTAATGCTTGAAGACTAAGTGGTGATAGCTGAACACTTCTGACCTTCATCCAGAGGTGGTGGATGCTATCTTGGCAGCCAGGAGTCCTCAACAAAAACTGTATATGCCTGTCATTGTGACAAATTTGTGGTTTGGTGCAGCCCACCAGAAAGACCCCATCCAGGCCAAGTTATCTGATATATATTCTGGTATTTGTTTTGCCTCTATTCCAGCAGGGTGTTGCTTTGGGCCCAGTTAAAGAGTACCTTTGGGCTCATTCAGTCTTTTTACTGGTTGTGATTTTTTTTTTAATAAAAAGACTACAGCACTTGTTTCATTCCTTTCTTTTTGTCATTCCACCATGGGACCTTAACTTGGTCCTCTCATATTTGATGTGTACTCCTTTGAGATACTTCACTGCTGCCTTTTGCAGCTTTTTACCCTCAAGACAGTGTTCCTCATTGCTATTACATTTGCGTGATGAGTGCGTGAACTGTAGGCTCTCTACATCAATCTTCTGTACAGTACCTTCTTCCCAGACAAAACTAGTTCCGTGGACGCAAGCACCATTCTTGCTGAAAGTTGTGATGCTTTTTCACATCAGTCCGACCATCACCCTTCCAGCGTTCTATGTTCTGCCTCACACCCCTAACAAGGAGGAGGAGAAGAGACTCCATCAATTGGCCCTCAAAAGAGCATTGTGCTTTTACTTCAATTGTAACAGCAAGCACCTGGTAGATGATCAGCCCTTTGTGGGGTTCACTGGGGGTGAAAGATGCAATGCTGTGCATAAAAGGACCATCTCCCGCTGGTTTGTACTCTACATCAATATCTGCTAAGCATCGTCCAAACAGCAGCTTCTGGAATGCTCATTTCACCACGGCCAAAGATGCTACTTCTGCATTGGTAGGCAGAGTTCCTGGTATGCCTCTCAGACGGCTCCACTCTTTATATTCAGAAAGCACTAGTGTCTGAACAGCCAGGCTCACTGAGTGAGGCATTTCACCCGCTCGGTCCTACAGGACCTTTTGGCTTAAGCCAATTCCAGACCCACCTCCTAATGAGTACTGCTCTGGAACCTATTCAGAAGATGAGGAACCTGTGTTTAGACAGCTCTATCAGAAGAACAAGGTCCTTACTTTCACTAACGCTCTTTCTGGTGAAGATGTTTTCTAACTGCACGTTCCTTGCTAACACTTCCAGCCTCCCCATTCTTTGAAGTGCACTTTGTCCATTAAGAAGATCCCAAGTCTAGGAATTTGCTCACTGGTCAAAGCCAATTTGCTGTTGGCGGGGTTGTCCGTGTGTGGGGGCGCAAACAGTCTTGAAAGCAACCGACAAGAGCATGCGGGAGAGGCACTTAAATGGACCCTGCACGTTATCCAGAACAGGACGCCAGTATTTTCTAGCATGCTTATAAGTACACACATACATGGTGTTGCCTAGCGGCCTGTAATAGCCCTTGTCGGAAAATAATACTTCCTGTATATATTCTGGTGCATACTGTTACTCTTTTAATAACGGTGCTCACTGGAATTGTGACTGTGGCACACACTGGAATATGGCCAAAATTCGGCCACAATAGTGACGGTTTTACTGAATGCCTTTACAGGTTTTTTATTAAAGTTTTGTTTTCTTTTCGAAGTTATGATCTTATGAATATGTGTAGTGCAACATCTCCTGTACACATCCTTGAGGGCACACTTCTGTGTCAGCCCTTCTGTTGAATAAACTAAACATTGAAACGTGTGTTTTCCACTCGAGTAATGGTAGTAATTGTTGACATATTATACACATTCTTAGTGTCCTACACTTTACTTGTGGTTGCATATTATTTGTAATTCTTGGTATCTGTATACGTTATTTCTGTTGTTCTTTGGGGGCAACCGGCTGTAACACTGGTGAATGTCATCCATTCATGCACTCGCCTATTCATCTTGACATTAATCTAAACACTGAGCAGTTCATCGGTTTATTCATGCAATTCCCCATTCATTCATCCGTGTATGCCCTTGTGCATCTGTTATCTGTGCAGTCTGTCATTCTTCAGCCACCCAAATGTTGATTCAGTGTCACATTCACTATTCCATGCATCGACAGATATGCACACTCAACCTTAGATGAAGTTGCGACTTTTCTTAAAAAATAGACCAATTGACTTTGCCAACGCTTGTTATTGCGCCGCCGTTGTACATTTTACCATCTAATTGTGTGTGTATCTAAACAAATATTCTGCTTTCCATTTTTTCCAAGGTGAGGAGCACTTTCTCCTAGGCTCATACAAAGAATCTGTACAGATCTGGAAGAGGGCTCTGCAAGAAAACACCGCTCCAGGTATGCATCCGTCTAGAGAATTACCATAGACAGCCATTTTCACAAGTTGAGTCTTTAATAATACAACTGTGAGTTTAAACATTATTATTTTTTTGTGTGTAGAAGGGAAGAGAACATGTTTCCTTCAGATGCGGTATTTCCTGGCTATGTTATATTGTCATTTATATTACAACAATTTAAGTGAAGCCCAGGGTCTGTGTGATCATCTAACAAGAGAGTTGCTGAGTCGATCCCGGTTACCTTTCGATCAACTGGAATGCAATTCTGGTATGTTTACCTTACTTATGAGTTCCATCTTTATTCTTTAGACAGTTTGTTGTCTTGCCCAGAAGCGTCAATGTGGTGGAGAGATGTGCCGTACGAAGTTGTCATCAAGACAATGAAATGGGTGTGCTTTGTGAAACATATTA
This sequence comes from Pleurodeles waltl, assembly GCF_031143425.1. Lineage (NCBI taxonomy): Eukaryota > Metazoa > Chordata > Amphibia > Caudata > Salamandridae > Pleurodeles > Pleurodeles waltl. The sequence goes on along the minus strand of NC_090436.1, from coordinate 220,480,453 downwards.
GTAGTCACTATGGGAGGCAAAACTGTTTGTGATTTTACATTCTCTTCTATTTGAATGTGATGCCTCTTATTTATTTTGCTCCCTTTTGTTCTAGCGTAACAGTTTTACTTACAGGTGCAGCATGGCATTAGTAGGACCTGCAATATTAAATATCTTCATTATACATGGGTTGCTCTTATTTAACGCATTAGGAGGTAAATGTCCAATGCTATTCATGCTCCCTTTTTCTTGCACACGATCTCACCATGCAAGGGTTATGTAACCGTTCACAAATCAATTGTGGTGCTTCAAAGATTCAAAATAAATAGCTGAACACGTCAGTTTCCCGAGTTGCCAAAATCGCTGATTTTTAAATTTATTCAAATGGTGCTAAATTTTATCCAACAAATGGCATTATATTCTGAACTGGCAACCACAGGAGCTGTGTGTGCAGAGGATATGGAGTGGAGCGGAGGGTTATGGCATCACTTAGAGAAACAGTGCTGGACCAGCTGTAGCCATTGAATGGGGTATCTGGCAGCCAGAGAAGAGTTGCCTCTGGAGACTTGATTTCTTGTCACGCCTACCTGACTGGCACAAGTCAGAAGTATGCTTTATATATACACACACCCACTTGATTTCAAAAGCAGTACCTGTTTAAATACAGTAATTGTTTCTCAGAATCCTACCATTATTGCTGCAGTTTCAGTCTGTCTGCTGCTCCTTCTCAGCACTAAATCTTTATGGTTCCAGCACTTCTGCTACTGCAAACCAGATGACAAATATAGCTACTGCTTTACCAATTGCTAACATCACTCAAAGAATTGCAGCTGCAAATAGCACCGCCACTATGACTCCTACAGATTTTTTTTCCAAACTAGGTAAACGCAGGAAGGTTCTTTGGTGACATTGTTCTTGTGTTGTGTGTAACTAGTAATCTTTCTGAAAGTTCAAAAACAACACTAGCGTACTCTCTAAGATGTGCCATTTTTGCTAAACCGCAATATGTTTTTTTGATGAGATTTCCAGGTTGTAGAATAGTGGCTGTAAATTCGTTCTTACAGGGATGGCTACAAGAAACATAAATGTGAAAAGAAATATGCCTAAGTAAGTGCCTACACATGGGTTCTGGTAGTTATGGTTGTGGCAGTGGTGGCTGTTGAACTTTGCCCCTAGGTCCAGCAAGGAATTAAGTCAGATTTCTTCTTGAACAGTTTGGGTGGTTTTCCCCGAGAGAAAGGTTGAAAAAAGTGGGATTAAATAGTGCATTTTAAAGCACAAATTTCACATAAACGTGCTCAACAGCTGCAGGCTCTGAAAATGTCGCTTACTAAATATTTAAGTGTGTTAATGGTGTGCCAAGCCAATAATGCCTGATGCTTCCCAGGACTTTGTGAGAGAGGGTCTCTTTTTGACATGGTTATCCCCCCACGTTTTGCATGATGTTAATGTGTCCTAGAAATTGTAGTGCCCAGGGCCCCTGCTAACCAGGTTCCCTGGGCCAGAGCTCTTTCCCTGAAACTGTTGTGATGCTTGGCACAATTGGATACACCCCTAACTACCACTCTAAGTCCCCAATAAGTGTGCACCTATGTACCCAGGGTGTTGGGTACTAGGGTAAGCCCCTGTGGGCAGCAGCACTGATTGTGCCACCCCCTAGGGCCATGCATCCAGATGCACCCAGCACTGCCATTGCAGGCCGAGTGTTCTGGTGCAAACCTAAAACTCAAACTCAACATGGCACACTGTCTGTGTGCCTGTCCCACCATACGCTACATTTACTATGGGTACGACACCCCTCTGGCAGGCCTTATAGCCCTAAGGGAGGGTGCTCCATAGTATATGAGAGGGGATAGCTGCATGAGCAATATGCCCCCACTGTATCCTTTCCAAACCTAGGACATAGTGAGTGAACAGAGCAGACATTTTTATACATGTGCTGGACACTGGTCAACACGAGTTTCCCAGCTACATGATGGCCACTCTGAACTCTGGGCTGTCTGGTATCAAACAGCTAGGAATGATAAATCCAAACCAGGGCCAGTCTTGGATTTATCCCTAAATGTACCCAGGGGCCACCTTAGAGGTGCCCCCTGCAAAAGCTAGCTAACCAGGCATGGTTGCTGACTGGTCTTATCCAGCTGCCACCTCCAGACAACCAATATTAAAAACCTTGGGGGAAGAGCCCTGCCTCTCCAGTTTGTAAGACAATGCCCTTCCTGCGTGGAGGAGCTATCACCCCCTTCCCCAAGCCTGCTGCTAGCAGCAGCTGGCATCCCCATTTGCGGACCCCCACTTTTGGTGGGAGCAAAGACGGGAAACCTCATAAAAGGCTAGGAGAGTGGCCTCACCTGGCATGCACCACCCCTAAAGTGTTGCTTGCGAGGTGGACCCTCTTTTTCAGTTTCCTCCATCTTGGGATAGAGGAAAATAGTCAAGGAGGCTTAGGGAAGTGACCCTTCCCACAGGAAGTGGTCAACATTTATTGTGTGTAGCCAGCCAAGGGTAAGTGGCCAATTGGGCACTACCAGGTTCCCCCTTAAAACACCAACTAAATTCAGTATTTAGTAGGCACCCCTAAACCAAGATTTTAGATTTGAAAGGACAAAGAAGACCAGCACCAAAGAAGATCCAAAGTCAGAGAACCGTGGACCTGCTACATCAAGAAAAGGTGCCAAACCGTGCCTGCTGCATCCAAGACCCGGCCACCCTCCACCCTGCAGCGAGGAACCAGCTGTGCCCCAAGGGTCCCTCACCCCTTGCGACCTCGACACCACAAGGGGACCCCAAGGCACCACCTTTAAACCTGCTCCTGCATACCTTTTCCAAGTGGTCCCTCACAGTGGCCCCGCACCAGCTCCAAGAGTCCTTCCACCGTTGCTCCCATTGGAACCGGGAGCTGCCCGAACTTCTCCTGCTTGCACAGCGTGACCACCGACGACTGTCACCAACCTGCTAAAGCTGAACTTGGTAAAGCGAACGTACGATATTATATGCATTTTTACAGATGGCCTTCCATTGGTTCCTAGTGTGCGTAATTTCGCACAGAAAGACTGCATTTAATAAAACTTCAAAAATGTATATCTTAAAAAGTACTTAACCAATTTTGATAATCTTGGTCTTAAAAATTATATAACAATCTGAAGTATGTTTATACATTGGCCTCGAGTTATTCCTTTGAGTGTGTGAGTCAATTGAGATACTGTGAGTACAACAAATGCTTTGCACTTCTTCAAGATTAGCCTAATTGCTTGACCAAGCTGCCTCAAATATTAGACCATTAGTTATCTAGTTTTTGCCTCTGGAAACCAACATGTGGTTGTCTGGACACTGTACACAGTTTGCCTAGTTTGTACACTACATAGAGGGCCAGCCTGTTATAGGGTTGATCCTATTTTTATTAGATCAAGCAGTAGGAACCACCCCTCATATCTCTCTATGTCAGTAATTGCCTCCATTGTGCCATAGCCAGCATTTGTCATGGTGGCTCCCTTAAGACAAAAATTACGTGCATTATGTCAGTGCTAGAATTTTGCCATTGCCGCATCCATACACCATGGGCGAGCCGTATGTAAAAGAATTACGGCTTCCCAAGTTCAGTCTTTTGTCATGGTTGCCTGCCAGTCCCTGACACCTCATATGCCATTGTGGTGCTACGTAATGTCAAGAATTATGCCCAGTATCCCAGTTCCAGCAGTTTTCTACAGTTGTCCCACATGCAAAGAAATACCTCTAGTGTGCCAGTATTTTCCCATGGTTACCCCTTATGCGAAGAATTGTCTCCAGTCTGCCTGGGCCAGCTGCAGACTCAGAAGCTCAACACAGATACGTGTCCAGTATTACAGCAATAGCAGTGGAGTAGAAGGTTCACATCAAAGGAAATTTGCATTTAGCTTGTCTAATAGATTTTAAATTATTGGTGACAAAGACCTGTGTGTATTGATGTTACTCACTAAACATACAAGCATCCTGCTGCCTTGTTAATTACTAATAATTCATGTCTAAAACAGCCACCAATAAAAAAAATTGTGCTGGGATTTATTGATAAATTGTATTGTACAGTGTCAGGTTGCGACATCAATAAATATGTCTGATACAGCAGACACACGTATCAACTGATAGAGACTTCTAGCTGCATATTCCGTACCTTAGAATTTCCTAGCGTCAGCTTGAAATCCGGAATTTATTGCTGTTTAGTACCCTGCGCGAGCCTTTGGGTGGCGTTGTTTGGATCCGCGTGGGTAGTTCGGATCTGTGTGGCATCTTCAGCTTCGTTGGAGCCGCCTATGATGTCACAGTCACCTATAAAGGCACCACCCCGGATTCCAAGCTGACGCCAGGAAATTCTAAGTTAAGGAATCTGCAGCTAGAGTCTCTACCAGATAATGTGTTACCGAAGTTAAGTTGCTTGTTCTTCAAGGCTTTATGCTGATGTCTGTATACAATAGACCACTTGAAGAGATAATTGAGTTGAGATGCAAGTGTATAATCAGGTAAATGCACTCTCAGTGCCTGGATGTGTTGATGTCAGTAACGGTCAGGATGTGTCAGGCTGGGATCTCTCTATGGTGAGGCTACAATAGTTTAGAAAAGCATGTTCTTGGTGTGATAAGCATGGATAGTTCAGACAAGCTCATTCGTTAATTTCTGATAAATAAACCATAATAGGAGTAAGTAAATCTGGCCTGTTTGGCTCTAGCTTGTCCTGAATGGTGCTAAGAGCAAACATCTTACTGATGTTGCACACTAATGCTCTTTGATAAAGTTTATCAACAACAACTTCCAGCACATTAAATGTATAAGTGCTTGTTCTGTGTATTAAATATATTCCTATGGTGATGTGCTCCCGCATTTATGGAACACACAGACACTCTCTCTCTCATTCGCATTCATACTGATTTTCACTTACACTCTTTCAGTCCCTCATAGTCACACACATTCTCAGTCATGCCCACTGTCACTCACTCTCACTCTTACTCGTTACTATGTTGTACTCTCTGTCACACACGCACACTCTCTCTCCCTGTCACCTGCATGCACATATTTTCAGATTTATTTTTATTTCTACTTTCATTCAGCTGCCTGCTCTGGTCTATTTAAGCTCCTCAGCCACTGGTACAGGCACACAGCTCCCCTCCTTTTAAAGGCACTGTAGCAGGAAGTTGAGAATCAAGCCTGCTCACTTTATTCTGGCCTCAATTTTCAGCTTCTTTTTCACCTCATCTTATCCTATCTAATCACACGGCTGGGTGGAGCCAGTGAGGCTCCTGATCCTAACCACCCAGCGACAAGATTGAATGTCAGCCCGATTGATAGGTAGCTTTAAGCATAGTAAGACTTAAGCCAAAAGCATCTGAGGCTACCTCTATAAGGTGACACTGCAGTGCATCACAAATGGGGTGGCACCAAGGCATCTCAGATGCTAGAGTTAAAACTGGAATTTCGCCAGCCCTGAACAATCTGTTTAATGATAACCATGTGCCTGTCCCATCAAACGGATTCGCTTGAAAAGGTCATTGCTCAAACCTCAAGAGTCAGCATTTTGTTTAAATATACCAGTAGTAGAAGATGGCGGCCGCGAGTAGCTAGCGGCCAGTAAGCTCTCCTTCCCCCCTGGCTCCTGTGTGGCGTTTTTTGTTGTTTCCCCCGCGGGGAGGATTATGCGGGCGGCTCCAGACGCTTACATCTGCGGCAGTTACCTGCCAAGCAGCATTACACGCGGATCCGGCGGAATCGGCGGATTTATTAGGAGTTCCCTGGGTGATTTCGGCCATAACGGCCGTGGCTTCCTCATCTCGACATTCGCTATTTTTTTACCCCCTCGTGGCAGGCAGTGGCGGATGGCCCCGAAAGCTGCGCGTGGTAGCCGGTCGAAACCAGGGCCGCAGGAACGACGGCCTCTGGATCCCCAGCCCCTCGTCCGGGGGGGGATCACCAAGAACAGCGGCTTTGGAAACACCGGCGGCGGTGATAATGTGCCTGAGGGCAGGCAGCCAGCTTTTGGGAACTTTGCGGCTTTGGGGCAGACGCACAAGGCAAAGAATGGCGCAAAGCAGATTGGAGAAAAGGAGGAAGTGGTGACTATACCCCGGATGTTTAAAGCCCTCCATAACTCAACCCCTATGGGGGGCAGTACTACTGTAAGGGACTCTGACACTGGTGCAACAGAATCGGCTGGGGATGGCGACAGCACTGGTCTAAGATGTCAAGCTTCTTCAGATAATGGAGGGTCGCCGCAGGTGAAAACCAGCGTTGGTAGCCGCTCTTTGGATGTACATCAAACTGTAAGTTGCATTGCTGGGGGATCCCCACAGGTCTCTGTTTTTTGTGTGGGGGTAATGCGCTTGCAGCAGTATCTGAGGGGGAAATTGACCGGCCATTATATGCCCCTGGGTCTCAAAGCAATGTAGGGCTGGCGCAAGAAGTGGTGACAGGGGCAGGGTACTGCGAACAAGCAGCAGCAGTAGCATGCTTATTGCCAACCACCGACCCGGCAACTCCGGCTTGTACTCCGGAGGCGACTCGTGACCACCGGCAGGGCAGAGGGGACTTATTAGTTCAGGGGGAACCTGGAGAGAACTTTTTTTCCCTGTCAGATCAATCTCAAGATTCAGATGAGGACAGCACCTGCCCCTCCATAGACTCAGAGACTGGCGATAGTTCTACAGCGCCTTTAACCCCTATTTCTGCATTGAGGGGCACCGTAGTCAAACGCCAAGCAAAACAGACCGAGGTATTAAGACGAGACAAAGCTGGTGAGTCCAGTCAGAAGAGGGAAAAAAAAAGAAGAAGGTGTCTAGGTCGAGAGCTATGTCCTGGGACTACACAGAAACACAACAACTGCTGCATAGTATGGGTGATCTTTCAGTGGCTCCAGCTCAGACAGAGGTTAATGTTCTGAATGTAGAGACTGTGCCTCCTTCCCCTTCTCTGCACCTTATTTACCAGACCATCACGTCACAGCATAAGCAAACGCAGAGGGACAGCAAGAAAGCTAGGGTGGCCACGAAGCAGTTACCAGTGGCAGTCAGTAAGGTTGCGAAGACATGCTCTGAAATTGGGGAGCGGATCGCTGCTATTGAATGCCGGGCGGACGCACTGGAGTCAGATCTCGGGGTGGTGTCAAAACAAGCCGCTATGCATGAGAGTCAGCTCTCGGATATTCAGTGGAAAGTAGAGGACTTTGAAAACCGGCAACGTCGTAACAACTTGCGCTTAATTGGGATACAAGAAGGCGTAGAAGGGCAGGATTCAAGAGCCTTTATAATTAGATTGCTTAAAGCAGCACTCCCCGAGCAGACTGGATGGGACTGGGAGAAAGAGATACAGAGAGCCCATCGGTTTCCACTACGTCTGAGAAGTCAACAATTAACAGGAGCAAGTGGAACAGCCCAGCAACAGCCTAGAGCTTTTATAGTCTTTTTTGGCAATTATTTGCTGCGCCAAATAGTCTTTGAGAAAGCCCGCCCGGATGCTAGGATCAGCGGTGAAGGCTGCACATTCTTCTCCCGCCCCGACTTTTGCCATGCTACGGTAGAGAGACGATGGCGTTTGAGACAACTGATTAGCCCCTTCCAGGAGAAGGGAGCGGAAGCCTATTTACTGTCCACGGCTCGACTTAAAACTATATATAATGGGATGATACAAGTGTTTGCATCCGAGATTAAAGCTAAGGAGTACTTGCAGTCTTTGACTTAACTATTGACATATGGCTAAAAAAAAAAAAAAAAGAGAGGGGCTTCAAGTATTATTATTTTTTTTTTGAGAAGGGGAAAAAGGGGAAAGGGAAAGAAAAAAAAAGGAAAAGAGAAGGAAAAATGAAAGGGGTGGGTGAGAGAGGCGGGTAGCCTGGGGTGAGTAGAAAAGGAGGAGAGGTGCTCTTATCGAAATGGTTGGTTGGTGGGGGCCTAGTCTCTTAGGGGAAACAACTCTTCTTCTTTGGTTAGTAAATTTGTTTAATTTAGGAGTCCCTGCAGGAGCCATCAAGGGGGGAGGGCCGCTAGTCCATCTTACAGACTACAGTCTGGAAGCCTCATTTGGTTGGGTGGGGGGTGGGTGGGAGGTAGGGGTCTCTTTTGTGGGTGGGGTGGTGATTGGTGGGGTGGGCTGGGGTTGGGTAGGCTTTGCACGGGAGATGCACAGAAATATGTATTTGAAGGCACAGGAGATTATTAGGTGTATGATGAAACAAGGTGTAAGTGTGGGTATATTTGCTACAGTTTTCAATGGGGGAAAGTAATATCTTACGGATAGCTACCTTAAATATATGTGGGCTAAATGATTCTAAGAAAAGACGTCTTGTCACTCATGAGCTTAGAATATTAAGGGCAGATATAATTTGTTTGCAAGAGACACATGTTACCCCGGCTAAAAAGTATTTGTTAGATTTTCCTGGTTTCCAATTAGTCGCGTACACCACCCAACAAACGAATACTAGAGGGGTTGCAGTACTTACACGGCGAGATCTTCTTCTTAAGGTGGTCAAGAAAAAGGTGGATAATATGGGCCGATGGGTGATAATAGAGTGTGTTATGGGGCAATCAAATTTTACTGTATGTTCTATTTATGGCTCTAATGCTGATGATCCAGCTGGTATTAATATGTTGAATACTGAACTTGCGCTCTGGGCCTTACCGCTTATTGTATGTGGGGATTTTAATATACATACTGAGACTAATATCTCCTTACAGAATCAGGGTCCATATGTTGGACGAAAGCCGAAGGTGTTTCGCGCTTTACAAATGTTGGTGCAGACTCATAGTCTTGTGGATGCTTGGCAGCATTGTATGCCTATGGATCCTGGTTACACCTTCTTTTCATACCCCCACTGGAAGTCCGTCCGGTTAGATTATTTTTTTTTGTCTCCATCGTTATGCGAAGGAATTCTGGTGGAAAAATTTCCTAGGGTCATATCTGACCATAATCCCTTGGTAGTACAACTCTCGGACTTGCGATAGGAGCGACATTTGAGACCCTGGTCTTTTGACCGGGGCTTGCTGCTTGGCTCAGCTTATGTGTCACGGATGAAAATATGGTTAACTGAGTTTTTGGGCTTTAACAGGGGTACGGTTCCACCGGAGGTGTTATGGGATGCTTTAAAGGCTGCTATCCGTGGGGAAACTCTGAGTTACGCCCTTAGGCGGGAGAAACATCGGCACCTAGTTATATCTGCGGCCCAGACCGAATTGGCTTCTCTGGAGAGTCAGATAGTGGGGTTTGCTAGGAATAATGCTCCAATACAAGATACTTTGGATAAGATTACGGTTGTGAAGGCCAAGATCATTCAGTTGTATTTAGATCAAGACATCATTAAAGCCCAGATTCGTACGCAGGAATGTTATGAGTTGAGTGAGAGGGTGGGCAAGGTGCTTGCATATAAGACTAGACAAAAGACGGCTCGGAGTGCCATTTTGGCAATTAAAGATAGGCTGGGGCAGATTGTGTATGGAGATACGTTAGTACTACAGGTGTTTAAAGAATATTATTCCGCATTGTACCAGCAGGAAAACCTCTTCTCGGATGAGAGAGACGAAAGGATCGCTCAGTATCTGAGTGACATGTCAAGCCCAAAGCTACCGCAAGAAGAGGGCTGTCACTTGACTGCCCCTATTGAGTTGGAGGAGATTGTCTCGGCTCTAACTGCTATATCTAATGGGAAAGTTACTGGCCCTGATATGATCCCAATAGAATTCTTTAAAACGTTTTTTGAGGAATTGAAGGATGATATCATGGCACTCTTTACGTCAGTACAGGCTGGAGAGCGGGCACCGGGCTCATGGCTGGAGGCTAACATTGTCATATTTTTAAAAAAAGAGAAGAACCCACTTTTGCCAGGCTCCTATCGACCTATCTCATTGATAAACGCGGATGCTAAATGGTATGCCAAAATCCTTGCGGTTAGGCTTAGTCGAGTTATTGGTGGGCTTGTTTCCCCTTGGCAACATGGGTTTATCCCCGGGCGGGGGACCGCTGATCATGTTAGGCAGGTTATCACCATGTTAGATGCATCTCAGGCTATGGAGGCCCCTATGGCATTAATATTACTAGATGCCGAAAAGGCTTTTGATCGGGTCAATTGGAAATACTTATGGACAGTGCTCAGTAAAGCTAATATAGGGGCTGGTTTTATTAAGGCTATACAAGGTCTATATCAGAAGCCCCTTGCTCGAATTCAATTAGCTGGGGCAATTTCAGAACCCTTCTACATTACAAGAGGAACTAGGCAGGGCTGCTCCTGTTCCCCTTTATTGTTTGCACTTTATATAGACCCCTTGATTCAGAAGCTATTGCAAAGTACATTGATCTCGCCTATGGTAATGGCGGAGGGCAGGTTCAAAATCTTGGCATATGCTGATGACATAGCCGTCACTACCCCTGAACCAGGGAAGGCGATCGAACAAATAGAGAAATTAGCTGCGGAGTTTGGGGAAATTTCAGGCTATGCATTAAATAGGAGTAAGTGCCAAATATTGGGCAATGAGTGGGCCATTATTGACGACAGGAGGGCCAACCAAGTGACCTATCTAGGTGTCAGATTGTCGGCTAACTTGGACTTGATAGTAGAAAGCAATCTTGCTCCTGTCTTAGCTAAAACTAGGAAAGAGTTGCATCATATGAACAATCTGCATTTAACAATTATGGGTAGATGCAATCTCATTAAAATGATTTTTTCACTAGGGTCCTATATTTTTTCCGCACTATTCCACTGGAATTTAATAAAGAATGGTTTAAGCATATGGAGAGCTTAGCGATTAGTTTCATTTGGTCTTTTAAAAAAGTACGGCGGGCATATAAGTATTTAGTGCTACCCAGAGAGGGGGGGTGGTGGGCGGCCCCTCATTTTCTATTTTATTACTGGGCATCTGCATTGCAATATATCCAACCATTAATAAATCCACAGGTTGATAATCAAGATTCTGGCGAAATTTATCCTACTATATATAATATGATTTGGGGAAGGCATGCTAATGCAGCTTTCTTGAGAACAGTGGAGCCTAGTTATTTAAAAAAAGTGAAGTTTAAGACTGGGCTGCATTTAAGGTATGGACCAATGTTAAAAAAAAAATTGGAATTGGCCGGATTAACTTTTATACCCCAATTTTGAATTCGTCGGTACTTCCTGATATTTTTAAGGATGAATACTGTGGCAGGTGGGCACAGCTTGGTGTTCGGTGTATTGGTGATTTTTATGGGAACACCCACCTTAAATCTTTTGAAGAACTAATAAGTGAATTCTCATTGAGCACTAAGGATTTTTTTAAATATTAGCAAATCAGACATTTTCTGGGGGCAAATTTTTGATCAGCATCTGGCCAGGTGGGGGATAGAATCCCAGTTATGGAGGTTCTTCATAATTCCACTAGATGGCGGGTTTGCTCGCTTTGTCCGCTCTTTTTGAACTTCATGCCAGATGACTTGAGTAAAGAGGCGGAGAGGTGGGCTCGGAATATTGGAGCTTCTGAAGTATCAGTACGTACCTCTTTAGATATGGCACAGCGTTTTATATTATCTGCTGGACCACAAGCCCAACATTATAAGACTATTTTTAATTTATACTATACTCCCGCTAAGCTATTTAACTGGGGCAGCACAAGGGGTGTGGTGTGTCCCAGATGCAAAAGTGTATCAGCCGACCTAGTACATATGTTTTTTAAGTGCAGCAGGCTACATAAATTTTTTACTGATATTGCGAATTTTTTAACTAGGCTAAACTATCGGGAGGTGGAAATTACGCCGCAATTAGTATTACTTGGAACTGATGGAGCGGTATACCCAGAATATTCACGGAGGTTTTTATTTCTAGCTATGTCTGTGACCCGCTGCTGCATTGCATCTGATTGGTTGGAGGCAAGTCCGTCAACTTTCAACCATTGGCTGGCTCGGATGTGCTCATTGTTTTATTTAGAGATGGGTTCTTATGCGTGTAAAGGCCGCGGGCGTAAACGGATGGGTGAAGCTATCTGGGCCCCGTTTGCACAGTGGCTAAGCAATAATTGAATCAGGCTCGTAGGGGATCTATTTATTTATTTAATCACGCTCAATTTTGGCACTTTATTTGTATTCTAAGGTATTGTATTCTAAGGTTGTGAACAGGCTATCTCAAATGCCCCTTTTCAGTGGTCTTGATGTCTGTTGTAGATCGATGAAATGAATTCATGTAATTATATGTATTTATTTAATGTATTCATTGTATTTATTCAGCCTTCGGTCTGTTTTTGTATTTGTATACTGTGCATCTTCAAAATAAAAAAAATAAAAAAATATATATATATACCAGTAGTAAATGATAATAGATTATGACTCATTAATAGTATATTGTGAAAAAAGGGAGGGGGGCAGAAAAGAAGGAGGGCGGAGCCCTGAAGTCAATTAGGACAAGTCTCATAGTGGATGCGTTATTTGTGTTTGAGGATACAACTGTTGATTATTTTTTTTACCTCCCTAGTACGCCATGGTTGGATTGTGTGATCACACTAGATTTCTAGCAATCTATCTTTCATAGTTTCATGCTTGAATTGTTTACTGTCATCAAGGTGGAAGCCTCCAATATATTTTAATAGGAGTTAGTAACAAATATATTAGTTTGCAATAGAAAACAATTGTGTATTTTGTAAACCTTTCACCATTTTGGAAAACATTGCAAACTCCAGCCAGTGATGTGACGGTGCTCAGATGCCCACCTCCTCTGGGTGCCACCATTCTATAGATTTTGAGCACATCCATATAGCCGTTTGTAGAGGATATAGTGCAGCGGTCAGAGCAACTGCCTCAGGTGCTGGAGATCCGGGTTCGAGCCTTAGCCCAACGTCCTGTGATTCTGGGCAAATCACTTAATCTCCCCTTGCCCATATACAGCGCCTGGATGCCCTCACGGGTGCTAAGCCGTGCTATATAAATCTACACATTTCATATGATTATATTTAGTGAGGGTAAGGAAATGCCTCTTTTTGTATGGTCACCCCTACGTTTTTTGACTGATGCTGCTGGTTTGTCGACTATGAGATTTCATTGAGGCCTGCTAACCCAACCTCTGTGCCAGTGCCCTGTCCCTAAAGTGTGTGTCGTGTTGGCTTTACCCAATTGGAAATGGCTGACTTACCTCTAAATACCTAGTAAATGATACCCTGGTACCCAGGTCAAGTAAGATAGAGGGGTACCCCAGGGCTTTCAGCACTGATTGTGCCACCCTGGAGGTCCCCCAAGTAAAGCAAAGTCCTTCAGTCCTGCACTGCTAGCCCAATTTTGTCATTGAAAGCACTTCCCATGGACATGTTTGAAAGTCTTCCCTCTGGCAGGCGTACCTGATCCTTAAAAGCAGGGTGCAACATATGACGGAGGCAAGACATGCACTTTGCATGTGCTGACAGTAAAACGTGCAAAACTACAATTTTTAATGTGGAAGGACTTGCCCAATTGGTGAGTACAGGGTTACATGCTGACCCCTCACCTGTGCTAACTCCTAAACAGTGCGACCAAAGTAAGCGCTCCACGGTATTGAACAACTCGTTACATTAAACCTGACTTGTATTTCAAGCTGAAATTAATGTAACATGTTACAGTGTGCAGCTTTAGCAAAGCTGCCACTTTGTTTCCTTTAAAACTCCTGTGCCTTTCTGGGCACACATGGAGCCTGCTCCATGAGATAACTTCCTGCCGTGCTAGAGCGACAGCCAACAACTTTCAGGGAGGATTGCAGACCAGGGAGGTGTCCCCTCCCTCCTGTGGGAAGTCACTTGAATGTTACCCCCAAAAGGCAGGCCTCTTAAGTGAAGTGGCCTTTGAAGGTCAGATGTGTGATACCAGGGGGGAGGGCTGCCCCATTGTTGAGGTAGACAGGCTAGCACGGGACACAGAGACGGGAAACCAGTCACCGATTTGGTTTCCCCAGGGGTGTGTAGCCCTGAGGCAACCACAACCCGGGGGTGGACTAGTGAGGTCTGAACACCAAGAGAGGGGTCTTGCCATCTTGGAAGGTGGCAGAATGGTGCATCTTGAGCTAGCACATCACAGGAACTGGTCACCAGATGGGACGCAACCTGGTAGCCCACTGGCTACCAACCACATCCTGCTTTAAGGGCACTTTCTGAGCATAAAGGGGGCACTCCTGGCACCCATACCTGAGATCTGAACTGACTTGGAAGAGGGACCAAAGGAGGACTGCCATGCTGCACCAAGTAACCAGCAAAGAGAGGCTGCAGTGACGAAGACTGCACTTGCTGCACCTTGTGGCTAGGGAAGAGAGGGACTGTGCCTGCTATGTCCTGCTCATGAAGAAGCTGTCTCCAGAGCCCAGACAAGCCAAGAGTACTCAAAGGGCCTCGTGTTCGCAGCACAGGGTCAAAACAGCTGAAAATGCCAGCTGTGACAAGTTGGTAGCCCAAAGTCTTCAAGCAGGTACCACCTCTACCGTGCAGCACTGAGGATCAAGACCCGACACACAGATTTGCACCCGAGTACACTGAGCAAGGGGGTGCTTTCGGAGAGTTACTGGGTCCCTCAGAAGGGAAATTATTGACCCAGGAAGGATTGGCCTGCGAACACAACAACAGCGACTGGTATTTTAGTGGCAGATGAAGTTCGACTAGAGAGGACTTCATGGGACCTCGACCCTGCAACCAGGAACCCCTCACCCCCTTTGTGCACAGAGGAATCCATGCAGAAAGATCCCTGTTGACTGCATCGCATCCACAGAATCCTTGGAGCATCTTCAGCATCTTTCATGCTTTTCATTAAAACCACTCCATAGGAATCCATTGCAACACAGATAAAGGACCTGTAACTGCTGAAGCACTGCTTCTTCTGTGAAGGTAACCATCCTTGAGGACCGTGCTGGTCGCACTGACTAGCTCTCTGCTGAATTTGCACCCCTCCGTCCTCCAAAATATTTGTAACCGACCGCATTGACACTTACGCGTTTCTTGATAAGGTTTCTAAGTGTCCAGTTCATTGACTTTGCCAAGGCTTGTTCTGGGTAATTGCTTTGATTTATTAATGCTTGTAAAATCTATATCTTCGGAACCCTTCACTGGTTCTTTTTTGTTCTCATGTCTAAATTGTTATAAAAATACAGTCTTTTTTTATAAATTGTTGTTGGATTCCTTGAGTGTCATGTTGATTTCTTTTTCAATTGTTTTGTTGCTGTTTAAATGTTTACCAATTGATCCTCTGTTTAATCCTTGCTGCTCAGTGCTGCAGCTACCTAGGGTTGCGTTGAGGATTTTTACTGACAAAATCTACTGACCCATCTTGTGAGTTATTTTTTCTGCGTGTCCTAAAGGGGATAGTAAGTGTATTACAAGGGCAGGTTGCACAACCATCCCGGATAGTATATCCCATTTCCTCACGGTGATCCTCCAAGATGAGAAGGAGGGGCTGCCCTGTGTGACTCTAAGGAAGATACCAGTGCTGAAGAACTGTAGTTACAAGTTTTTCCTTCTCCAGCACTCAGTCTTTATTGGAGTAACAATAACCTGTAAGCAGGCTCTAACTTTGAGAAGGAGTTAGGAGGAATTGCCTGTCTTGAGGCTGAAGTCTGATCTAGTGTCCTAGAAGTAGTGGTTCAGAAAATATGGTGGTTTTTCCAGGTGGCTGTCTTGAAAATGTCTGACGGTTGCAATCCAGTGTACAGTGGCACCATTGCCACCATTCCCCTCTTGGAATGTGCTACACCTCTTCCTCTCAGAGTAAGATTGGTTTTAGCCTGACCGAAAGTAATGACCTCTGCTATCCACCTGGCTACACTTTCTTTGTTTGTACAACAAATGACCATTGTTCAGATTATCAGAGTCGTCAGAAGTTTCTGCCTTTAATGTTTGTTTTGTCCGTATAATATTTAAAACATCTTCTGATGTCCAGGTACTGTGGAGAGACATCTGTGGTCATGTACATTTTGATGTGGTTGCTTCACTGGTGATATTTATGTTTTATAGTCATTTGGTCTGATGGCAATTTGAAAGAAAGTGTTTATCGTATTACAATGTATTGCATTAAGTTAAAAGGCAGTTACATAATTTGTAGAGTGTCCCTTCCTGTTTCTCCAACTGACCAGAAATCCGCAGTATGAAACTTAATGTTTCTGGGGCACACATTGCCACTGTAGTATTTTCTTTTTATCATATGCGTTTGGGGAGATATATGAAGTTACTTCCTGTTTTGGGATTACAAAGATCCTTACGCTCCTCTCAGAAAATCATTCTTGGGTCTTATGTTCCTGCTTCCTGCATTGCTCTCCATCCAGCTCATATAGTTAGCCTGTTAGCATGCGAGCTCTCCTAGGGACGATCCCTAGTCCATCATAAAATACGTTAGGAATACAGGCATCTTGGTGGACTCTGATTATGTTCAGAGCAAGACCTATCAGTTTGTAATTGTTTCAGAACTCCTTGGATACTAAAGGGGCTTCACTAGCAAGGTACCTGTAGTGGGCTTAACTCCAACACCCTGGTTGGCCTTTATGGAGCATATCACACCATCACACATTTCAGAAGCAAATGCAGGACTTGTAACAAATTTCCAAACTCGTTGAGTTAAGGATTTCTGAAGATGTACATCTACTTATTGCAGACATTTTTCGTGGCCTAGCTGTGGAAGTCTAAGGTGCAAAGTCATTCGAGATGTTAGAAGGTGAGACTCACATGCCTGCAAATACCAGCAATATAGGTTCTGTGAGGGCAGTGGTATCTGCAGGACTTGTGCGCTGCTCTAACCAGCAACTGGAAGTGCTACATTATGGGCATCCAAAACATCGATGATCTTAAGTGACTAAGTGCATTTCTGTCTATTGAGGCACATTCAGCAACAGCCTGAGTCTGTTTTTCCCTGTTGTGCAACCAAGGGAACTATTCCTGAGGATCCCTGGGAAGAAATAGAAACTTCTTAATGAGGCGCTCATCTGCCTGGATCCATCTTTCTATCTAAACATTCTTTTATAAGTAAGAATTATACACCCTCAACACATGGTTTGGTGGAGACACGGGAAACGACCAGGTTAGTTGCTAAAAAGCTGGGTTTTCTCCGTTCACACCAATAGCTATAAATTCCAAAATCAATCACCCTGGTGCCTGAAAGATGGAGGGACAGAAGAATATACATTATGGCGTCCCCCCTCTGGAGATGAGGGTCAATGCCTGGAATTCCATATGTTGTGAGATTTTCTAGTCAGGAGAAGTTCACATTTAGAAGGATTCTGTTTTAAACTGATGGTATACATCAACCAGCATGCCAAAGACAACTGGGTCCTCGGGTCTAGAAGAGAGGTCATGTTTGAAAAGAACCCTAGTACTTCATCGTGTTGCTTACTTTAGCTGTGTAACGAGGAGACACCATTTTCTGGGTTATTTTGTCTGCATTGTTAGGAGGTGTCACTGTCCATACAAAGATTGAATGCTATAGATTTCCTCATCGGGAAATGCACATCCTGTCAAAAGGACAACGTAATTGTACTTTTCTGCTTGTTTCAAACTAAAAGATTTTTGCGTGCCTTTGCACAGATAATTTTAATGTGTAACCTGATGAAGCCACATTCTTTAATCTAAGGTGTCCCATGCGTACATCTAGGTGTTCTTAGAAGTGCATAAACCATCGGGTGAGGATGTGTTGCATTTTTGTAATGAGTGTCAATTGTGTCCTTTCACCTCTTTGCTCTGTTAAAGCCTCCTAAATTTTTATTAACAATACTTCTCTCATCTCTGGCCAACCCCATCAAGCCAGATATTATCTATCATCTTTTATAACTCACATCAGCTTATTAAAGTCTTTATTCTACATGTGTGCTGTTACATCGTTCTGATTTAATTTGTTTTGAATTCACCGAGATCACATCCTTTCTCCTTCTTTACGGGAGAATCGTGTGCTACCAAAAAAAAAAAACTCAGACAATTTAGTGCTATCTCTTATGTGTGATTTAACCAATTGAGGCAGATCTAAAGCAGAGAGTACCTTCAGGAACATGATGTAGGAGAGTTTGAAATCCCCCTCATGGCCTTTTATGTGCTTAGAGCACAAATAATTATCTTTATTTGAAAGCAGCTCCCGACATCTTCCATCATAATTCTTGTTTCTAGCAGGCACCGTGAATTTTCCTTAGTTGGAGGTCATGCAGTCCTTAACCGACAATATGCACACAAATTAAAGAGTGGTAGTACTGTTTTTCATTACAACATGCTTACATTTGTGTAATTCCCTTTCGTTATTATTTTGTATGTAGAATCTCCTCGTGCTGATGACCTTGGTCTGCTGAGAGGTGTTCATGTGAAGGCTGCTTTGACAGTGGTACAGTCCATGGCACGTTTCATGGCATCATATTTCACAAACCAACCATTGTATGTGCTTCCACCGCATAATGTGAATATCCTACCTCCACTTCACATAAGGCAAGGTAATGGTAATGCAGCAATATTTTTTCTTTTTATTGGAAAGCAAGACTTTATCCAATTGAATGAAAAGTAGAACCATTACATTAGATTTGTATAGCTGCTTATTTCATAATGTGTTGTTGAGATCACATCTTGAACAGTGTGTTCACTTAAGTCAGCACAAACTATTTAGGTTTAACTGTGTTATTTTGAAATGTCAAGCTTTTGTGTGTGTATGTATGTGCGTGTATATATATATATATATATATATATGTATGTGTGTGTGTATATATATATATATATATATATATATATATATATATATATATATACACACACACACACTCTCTCTCTCTCTTACATTAGAAGGAGAAACTGTGTATATCAGTTTTGTCCATAAACTTTATCAGGCATCCTACTAATATTTTAATTTACTAGTATGTCGAATTCCCAGTCCTGTTCTCAGCTTTGTGAAAGATCTTCTATGATTAACTGGAGCATCCTGAGATCTTTGCGGCACATTCATTTTTGAACTTCCTTGGCTACATCAGCTAGCATTGGTACCCAGTCCATTTCATAAGATGCATCTTTATCTTCTATGGTGACTGTGATTTTTCACAAGCCAGTCCATTTCATATGATGTCCCTTTATCTTCTATGGTGACTGTGATTTTTCCCAAGCCAGGAGTGCCCATGTTTTATATATCCAGTCTTGCAAGGTGGACATTTTCTACCCCCCTTCTAGCCAGAAACACCAGGAGCATAGCTCCTTAATGCCATTTCCATTAGTTTGCACGGAGTGTCCTAAGTGATCTCTTCTTCCTTGTACTGCGACCCCAGCAATGCCACCCACCACAAATTAAAATAAATACAAAATCACCTCATGTTACCTCTGTTTTCATTCTCAGTGACGGAGACAAGGTCTGTTTTAAAACTGCCAGGCATTCTGCATTGGTCACTGTCATGACATTTACTAAGGGATCCCAAATGGATAGGGGTGCGTTTCACCCAGTGGATTCAAGCTTTATGTAACTGTCATATTAATACAAAATGAATGGTTTAAAATAAAATATAAGACTTTTTCAGAATTAGTGAAACGTTCTTTGAGAAATCGCTAGGTGGTGGTTTTTAAAATGGTTTTAATGGCAGCCTCCGTTCCTTAAGCTCATAGGTAGACAAGATAATCAAACAATGCAGTTAGTGATTTGCTTCAGTTAAAGCTCATGTCACAGCAATGGGGATGAAAATGTTGAACTCTAATTGGGGTCTTAAACACATTGAGCATGCTACTTGTCCTATATTAGACCGGGGATTTGAAAGAGATCCATCCTTTCTTTCTACATACCTTTCAAAAAGGTTGATTTGATCTTTCTTCCTTCTCCTAACACTTATCACTTCAGAACATTTTAGAAGTTCCATATTTCAAGTCCGCTTTCATCTTCTTGTTCATCTGCATCTTCTTCTTTATTTTATTCTTGTTATTAAATACATTTTTAGGGGCTTAACATGTAAGCATATTCATTTTTTTATATTAATGTAGTCTGTTTATGAGCTTGTTTAAAATGTATTAATTTTATTATCCATGATCTTTGAACTTGGAGCGTGATGCACTCATTATTATACCTTATAGTATGTTTCATTCTTGTCTTTAGAAAAATGTCCACGAGTTGTTCCCCTGCAGCACTGTACTGTTGCTAATGCAGTTCGAGATCAGAACCTTTCCAGCGTGTGGACTGTTGAATATGCTCTTGATTTGTTGCTCATTGGTGGGCTGATTCCAGAAGCAGCTTGGTTTGCACTCCAGCTCGGAGACTGGAAGATGTCAGTCTCCATAGGTTTGGCCTATAATCTGTCCTGTCAAATTACAGAGGACCGTACATGGTGAGTACGTTTGTGGAATAGGAAAAATTGCTAACTTGTTTGTTGTTTTATAAGGTTTTTCTTCTAAAGGTATTTTAAAGTTTAATTCCAGAACACTTGCCTATTGACTTCCTTGCTGCATGTAACTGCAACACTAGCCACATGACAATTAAAATGAGAAGAATAATAAGAATCTATAGATTTGCAACATGTGGTGCTATAGGTCACATGGTGTGCATATTCCTGATATATAATATAGGGCTTGAAATGTTACAAATAGTTGTTTTCCTTTGAAGAACGGTTTCGGTTATGAGGTCACTTTTGATACCACTCCTGAATCCCACAATTCACCAGGACACCGACTCCAACTCAAATATTTTTTTTCCACCACCTCATTCAGATGTATTTCTCACCTGCACATAGAGGAAAACTTTTTGAACCAAGGACTTGTATAGCATCATTGAGTACACCTTTTCAGCAATGACCCTAAAGAGCACCGGGCAGATAAGATAAATGTCTTGCTTGGAGGGGCATGGAAGATACTCCTTTTCAATTTTGATCCACATGCAATACCAAGTTTTCGCGGTCAGGCCAGCAATGATTCTGTAACCTCTGTCTATTGAGGGACAATGACAAGAGCACTTGTGTGTGCAACAATTTCCATAGCACAACCCATAGGCATCATTCTATGCCACTCTACTGAGCCAGCACTCTGGTGCAGTTGTAAAGGACATCAAAGTGTTTGAGTCTGATCACAGTTTGGAGGACCCCCTGGTAGACCTAAAGCACAAGAGGAGTGGAGCAAATCTGTGTCTCTCAAAGACTCTGATTCCAGAGACCCAGAATCTTCAGCACCTCCTGTGGAGCCTACTCCAAGTTTAGAACTGCTCCTCAGGTTTCTTGCTCCAGTACTAAACACTGGACATAACACCCCAACCTCGATATGACACAATTTCTACATGGGCCAAGAGCCATCCCCCCAACGATAGCGCCGAGCCGTGGCTCTATGACAAGGAACCTCTCTCGGAGGAATGTGATGCCTTGATTGAAAAACCTCCCTAAAAGGCTTGGCATTCAGCATCACCCACTGTAGTTGTGAACATTTGATGGTAAAAGACATCATTGATGATGGAGGAATATCAAAGTTAGTGTCTGGTCTCTCTAGAACCAAGAGAAATTTGATCAAGCTTTGGCATAGAATTTGAAGTAATCTAATCCATATTGACGTTTACACCAGTCATATTGTTGCCTGAGGTCCTCATTCTGCGTAGCCATTCCTTGCAAAATGCACACTAGCCTTTGAAGAGGCCATTACAGCTGAAGTTAAAGCATTCCCCATCCCAAAGAAAAGTGAAGCAGACACCACCAATAATTGTGCCCACCACATTTTTCCAATTCAGGTGGGGATCGCTGTGCAGACCAGCTACCTCAGTCTCACGGTCCAGAGACAACTGAACAAAAGGACTATGTTGGGCTTACCTGTAGAATAGAGGTGTTGGAAAATGGCCCTCTCTGAAGGGTCACCCCAACACTTTAGCCTTCCTCCTCCTCTTTTTCTGACCTCATTTTTGTTGGCTTTAAAACTCTAGGCACTTTACTACTGCTAACCAGTGCTAAAGTGCATGCACACTCCCCCTAAAACATGGTAACATTGGCTCATACCATTTTGCATATTTCATTTACCTGTAAATCCCTAGTAAAGTGCACTAGATGTGCCTGCAGCACTGATTGTGCCACCCACATAAGTAGCCCCTTAACCATGTCGCAGGTCTTCCATTGCATTTTCACTGCCACTTTGACTTAGCATTTAAAACTACTTGCTAAGCCTTAAACTCCCCTTTTTCTACATATGTCACCCCTAACGTTGGCCCTAGGTAACCCATAGGACAGGGTGCTATGTAAGTAAAAAGGCAGGACATGTACTTATGTATGTTACATGTCCTGGTAATGAAAAACTCACAAATTCGTTTCTCACTACTGTGAGGCCTGCTCCTCTCATAGGCTAGCATTAGAACTGCCCTTATATACTTTAAGTGGTAGATTCTGATCTGAAAGGAGTGACCCTGTCATGTTTAGTATAGCCAGAATGGTAATAGAAAATCCTGCTTGCTTGGATGTAATATTATTATTTTACAAATGCCACTTTTAGAAAGTGGTCATTTCTCTGCACTTACTGCCATCTGTGCCTTACATCCGTCTCCAATCCATGTCTGGTCTGTGCTGATTGACAGCTCACCTTGTGCATTCCAACCAGACAGCCATAAACACAGGATTCTCGGTCACATCTGCATTCATCTACATGGTGAATGGTTCTGCCTGGGCAGGAAGGGTGGAGGGGGCTCTCACTTAAATTTCAAAGGCCAGTGGGCACACAAAGGACTGATAACCCCCCACAGTGATCCTGGCAGACAGGGCTGGTTTGAAAGGAGAACATGAGCACTTCAAAACTACTCTTTGAAGGTTCCTCTGCTTTAAAGGCATTTTGGGGTAGATATGCTGGGCCTGTGCCCCCAACAAACCTGGACCTGCCTGGCTGCCCACAGGACTCATCTGGACTGCTTTGGTGAGAGGACTGCTGCCCTGCTTGTTGCCCTGCTGCCTACTGGCCCATGACTCTGCTGGAAGGACTCTGCGTTCCCCACAAGTGCTCTCCAAGGGCTTGGATTAAGCTTGCCTCCTGCTCTGAAGTTTCAGGGCCACAAAGACTTCACCAAAGAGAAGAAAACCCCAGTGCATCGGAAAATAGACGCAGTGCCTGCCATACGGCTGAAAAATCGTCGCAACGTCTGCTCCTTGTCACCAGCACGTCAAGGATTTTCAACACATGGTCCCTGGGTGTCAAACTATCCCCGCATTCCAGTGAGGAATCAAGGCTGCGCTCCTGGAAATCGACGCATCACCTTGCAGCATGGAAAGAAACAACGCATCGTCTGTGCCGCACTGGAAAATCGGACACTGCGCCTTATTTTTCTACGCATCTCCTCCTCTGCGGCCCATCCCAGGCACTGAGTGTAAAAAGGATACAATCACTGATTTTTAAGGATGGAGATTCATTTACACCTTTAAAAAGTGATATCTTGACTTGTGCATATTTGATGTTTGTCATTTTGATCTTTATTTTATTCAGATAAATATTTTTTTTTTTTTTGCTAAACTGGTGTGTAGTACTTTTGGTGGTGTTTTCACTGTGTTACTGTATGAGTTATTGCACAGATACTTTACACATTGCCTTCTAAGGTAGGCCTGCCTGTTCTGTACCAAGCTACCAGAGGGTGAGCACAGGATAAATTGGATTGAGTTGAGTTACCCTGACTCTGATTGTGGTCCCTACCTGGACAAGGGTGTATACCTCCGCTAACTAGAGGCCCAATTTCTAACAAGAGGCTAGCATGTGTCCCTTCTCCACAGTTATACCAGGTCTCCACATGACTACACCTTGATTACAACACAGGTATAGTGGGAACTGCAGCACAACACAACGTTTCACTGCATGTTGACAAGGAGAAGGATGTTCCTCTTATACAAAATCTTTTCAGAACTGAGAGGAGTAAACAGTTCTTGCCTATGTTAAATAGAATGCCCAAGTGCTTGGAGGACAACGTTAATGGCATTGGGAAAATTGGGACACAAGAAGAAACAACACTGCTCGTCAGTACCCTTTGTTTATTTCAGGTCACATGTCTCTCTAGTGGTGCCCACAGCCGTGAAAACGACAGATGCACCACCCTTGACAAAGAAAGTAAAAGTTTAACACTGGAGGAAAGCAAGTAGCACTGAGTTTGACAACACAGTAGACAGTTGCCGGTTCTTTGGCTCTGTAGTCCATCTCTGATAAGCACAAATAGGAAGAGATTGAAAAAACTGTTGTAACCCCTCGCTAATATATAGAGGAAGAGGGCAAAAGAGATTGTGCAAGGAGGAAAGATCACTCAGTGTGCCGACATAGCTTGCAGGCACTGGACATTGCTACAACCATTGCAAGACCGTCAGCACAAGCCTTAAGGTTGTCTCACCATCATATTCAAAGATACCATCAGCTGTACCAACTACAGGAAGAGCCCCACCAGCTGCATGGAACACCTCACGTTCAGGATACATGTCACAGCCAACTTCTGCCAGGGCGCAAAACCCTTAGATACAGACCACCAGGACACAGCACCAATTTCGCCAGTAACATCACAAACTTTGTCACACCCCTAGTCATCAAAGCCAACACCTTCCTTTTTCTCAAACTTTAACTTTCACATAGAAGACCTCACTGACCCAAACTTCTAGAAAACCTCAGAAACATGGGCCTCACCCAGCATGCTACTCACCCCATCCACGCTGCCGGACACCAACTGAACCCAATTTTCTCCTCAGTCAGCAACATCACAGTTGACAAACCAGCGGCTGTGACTTACACAGACCATGCACTCATTAGTTTCAGCATACCCATTTCGCACCATCACACAGCTATCACCACCGAAACTGCCCACCACAGCTGGAAACTGTGGGAAAGCATATTAGAAGAGAAATACACTTCCATCTTCTCCAAGCACAGGCCGGAGCACACCAGCTACTTGGTGAAAGCCATCAAAAACCTCAACAGCTGGATCACTGCACGCACCAACACCTTGGCTCCCCTCCAGTGCAGCTAAAAGTCAAGAGCCCAACCACAGGCCAGCTGGTACACTGAGGAACTCAGACTGAAAAATGTCACTACAAGCAATTGGAGCGCTAAATGGAGAACAGATCAAAACACAGCAGATAAAGATATCTTCATATTAACCCTAAAAAAAAACCTACCACTAGCAGATTTGAAACTCCAAGCGCACAGCTCCTGCAGATCGCATCAACACCAGCACTAACAGCAGCAAGAAGATCTTCACCGTTATCAAAGATTTCACCACACTTCCTACCACCTCCAGCTACATCACTTCCATATAAGATCTTTTCAACACGCTCTCCTAATTCATCCGTAGTAAAACCACCTCCATATGCAGCAACTTTGTTCCTCAACTGGGCCTGTTTACCACTGCAGCTCAATCAGTTCATCATGGCCGATGAACAAACCCTGACCTCGTGGCCTGCCGTCACCACTGTTGAAATTGCTGCAACCATGAAGGCCAACGTCTCAGGGGCTGCATCTGACACTTGGCCCTACTACTTTTTCAACAAAGGACTCTTAACTCTTACTGATCAGTGAAGTACTAACACCCGACCCTCACTGCCTCCATCAACTCCGTCATGTTTCTAGACACCTGGAAACGTGCCACTGTGATACCCCTGCTTAAGAAACCATCTGCTAACCCAGACACGCTTTCCAACCTCAGACCCATCCCAGCAAAGGTCTTGTAGAAACTAATCAACTGATGCCTCACTGACCACTACCAGCTCCTGGACGCCACGCAGTTTGGATTAAGGCCTCGCAAAAGGATTTGATGACTGCAGTTCCACATCATGTGAAAGAAACCAGTGCCATTGTGTTTGCATCTGTAGGTATGTGTGGAAATGTCAGTGGAGATTCTCTGTAACCTTCTAGGTGTTAGGTATGTTCCATGGAAAAAGTTATATTGTATTTAATTAATTTTGTATTTAAAGTATGCCTTATGCCTCACTGATCTTTGGATGTAGGTGAGTGTATGAGTTACCGACTAAAATGAATAAAAAGATTTGCACCATAAAGTACACATTATGCAAGACCTTATCTGTGTACTCCAGTAGCCTCACATGTATTTTTTGCCCAGTGATGTTTGATCGTGTTATAAAGGGCCCTATAGGACCATGCCACCAGTTGCCTTCTGTGTCCCATTTCATGTATAAGTTGCAAGACTTAATGTGTTGGTGGTTGAATGTCCTACCAGCTCCTCTTCCGCCCTCTCTCCATCCAATATTCTGGAATATGCCTTTCATTGCTTTGCACTGTAGAAAATGCTCTGATGATAGGCCATCATATTCAGGTATAAGCATATCCTGCTTGTTCTGTAGTGAGACCAGTGTCCATAAGTACTTTACCTGCCGTCCATCTGGCCATTCACTACATCTGCTCAGCAAGGAAGACAACCTCTGTCTTTGATCATTTTCAGTTTGTAACTACTACTATTTGCATACCCTATTTCCAGTTCAAATCTACCAGAAGGCAGTATAGCTCCCTAAAAAGGGATCTGTGAAGTCAAAGTTGAAGGGCACTAAAATGGTGCATTATTAGTTTTGAAATGGCTATGTGGCCCATTATGGTCAGTGGCATTGACTTCCAGCGTTCTATGCACTGCCTCAATGCTGTAAGGGTTTTGTCAGGTTTCTTTCCCTAATGTCTTTATCAGAGTGGTAGACCCATACCTCTAAGTACCTAGAGGTGTGCAGCTTTCAGTTTATTCCCTTTTCTGCATGTATACCAGGTACTTTTGTTTTACCTGGTTTGTGTGGGAATGTGCAGGTTCTGACCAGTTTACATCCAGTCTTGATATTACATAAAATTGTTGCAACTACCAGATGCCGGCCGTTATTCCTGCAGTATTGTTTCTTAAGAAAAACAGTATATTTTATACATGTAACAATCTGACGTGTAAACCATCCCAAATGCCAATTCCCATTTCTTGTCCTGTTTGTCTCATTTTCACTGCTAGTGGCTCCAACACTATTACAAACCGCATTGCTGATGGTGGGCACCCCTGATTTGTATCTGTGCATATCTTCAGCATCCTTGATCTGTATCTCCTTGTTTTTACCCTCACTGTGGGGTTCACATGCAAGGGATCGACACATTGTGTTATCTGGTAGTCAAAACCCAAATGTTCTAATATTGCCATTCGAAATTGCCATGCTAATGTGTTGAAGGATTTCCCGATATCAATTGAGAGAACCGTCAATTGCGATAGTTCGGGAGGTGTTTCAGCCATTATTCTCATTAACCTAATTTAATGTAGTATTCTTGCCTGTACACCCTCTTTCTGGACTTATTGTATTAGCGAGGGCATTATCAGATGTAGTATCATAGATTTCTGTTTGCTAAGAATTTTTTAATTGCATTTAAAACTGCATTTAACATTGACAGTGACCTGTAGGAGGTCCTGTTTGATAAATGCTGTCCCGGTATAGGCAAGTTGAGGGTGGAAAATTCCCCCCTGTTCATTGCCTATTTGTATTTGCTTGAGGTGAGGAGCCAGGATGTCTATAAACAACAAATAAAACTCAATGGGTAACCCACCTAGAACTGGCCTTTTACCTGTAGCAATTTCTTATATGGCCTCACTTGAATTTTTTCTTCATTGATAAGGAGGTCAGGTACCTTTTTTATTCTAGTCAGTTCTGTAAGATTCAGAGGTCCTAAATGGGTCTCAAGGCTTGCACACTTTGCATATTCCTTTAAAGTGTGGTGTGCTTATTCAGGAATTCCTGTTAATATCTTCTGTCATATGTATTGCGTTACCGGCATTGTTTTTCAGTTCTGATGTTAAAATGCCTCTTGATTCTTGTAGGGAACTGGGTTCTAGTTGCAGTTCACCCCTACTTTTTGCCTGTTTTTAGATGCAACTTTGACTAAAGTGCATTGGGTTCCTGCTAACCAGGTTGCCAGTATTCCTTCCCTAAAACAAGACACCTAGCCACTTGATCCCCAAGTAACTAGGTCTTTCAGCCCCCTGTAAGTCCCTAGTAAATGGTACCCCTTGTACCTAGGGCATGGGTACTGAAGAGAGCCTTTCGGAGCTGCAACACAATGTGTGCCACTCTGAGGGACCCAGCACCAACCTTATGCAGACACCCATTGCAGGCTGGTGTAACAAGGTACTACCAAAATTGATGACTTGTGCCTGTGTGCCATGTCCCCTAAACACTGCATGAAATATTTGTAAGTCACCCCTCGAGCAGGCCTTATAGCCCTAAGGCAGGGTGCATTATACTATATATGCATGAGCAGATATTCCCCTGCTATATATTTGTCGATTCTCAGACATATTAAGTGAACAGGGAAGCCATTTTAAATGCATGTGCTGGACACTGGTCACTACGAGATTCCCAGCTACATTATGGGTTCTCTGAATATAGGGATGTTGGGTATCAAAACGTTATTTTTCTAAATTAGTCTTGAAGTATTTCTTTGTGTGTGTGTCTCATTTATTGCCTCTGTAAGTACAACAAATGCTTAGCACTACCCTCTGACAAGACTAAGGGCTACATGTACTAAATTTTGGTTTTGTGACTCGCAAATTGCGAGTCGCAAAACCTTATGTTGCACAATGTCAATCACACTATTTGCGATTCGCAAGGGGATCGCAAATGCCCTACCTCATGAATATTCATGAGGTAGGTCGCAATTTGCGACCCCCTTGGGAATGGCCGCCCTTACAGGGATGGTGGCCTGCTGGAGACAGCAGACCACCATGTCTGTGACTGCTTTTAAATAAAGCAGTTTTTTTTTTTTTAAATGCAGCCCGTTTTCCTTAAAGGAAAATGAGATGCATTTCAAAAACAAAAAATGAAACGTGTTCGTTTCATTTCTTCAGGGCAGGCAGTGGTCCTTAGGACCATTATCTGCTCTGAAAAAATGTTTTTACTGCCATTCTTTTGCGAATGGGTTAGCTCCAGTGTGGCACTGGTGCTAACTGCGATAGTTTTGCAACTGCATTCGCGGTCATAAACCAAACATACATGGGACTGTGAGACACAATTAGGAAGGGAACACCCCTTCCTAATTGTGACTCGCAGTCCCATTTTTGCGATTCAGTAACTATTTTACTGAATCGCAAAAATGGGTTGGAACATGCCAAAGTGCATTTTGCACATCGCAAATGGCCAGATTCACTGTTTGCAATGTGCAAAATGCTACGTACATGTAGCCCTAACTGCTCGCCCAAACTAACACAAAATACAGTGTTAGTCCTATCTACTTTTGCCTTTGAAAACAGTGTGTGGATCTACTGGACTCTCTGCACCGTGTACTTCTTTTTAGTGAACCATATAGAGAGCCAGCTTCCTACATTTGGTAAGCCAGTCCAGTAGCCAGCCTGATTTGTCCCCTTCTGCATGTATTAGTTACAAGTATTCTTTATGATCTAGGCATCTGAGCCTCTCCATTATGGTAGAGATATTTCTTTTTCTCCTAACTTCTTAGCAGCTGGGCCTCCAGTCCCAATTGATTGGGAGGTCAGGTACCTTATTTTGTTTTAGTCAGTTTTGTAAGATTCAAAGGTCCTAAATGAGTCTCAAGGCCTGCACCCTCTGCATGTTCCTGATTCCCTTAAGTGTGGTGTACTGAGGCAGGAATTCCTGTTAATATCTTTTGTCACATGTATAACGTCACTCACATTGTTTTTCAGTTCAGATGTTAAAATACCTCTTGATTCTGCTTTGGTAATCCAGTTCAGTTTCCAGCCTGATTTGTCCTGGGGATTCTAAAGGTACACAGAGGAGTGTGTGGATTCCGCTGCAGGTGACTGAGAAAATAGGTAAAATTGTGAGGTTTTTTTTAAAGAATAATGAAAAAGTGCTCTAGATAAGTGTCTGTATTTTTCCTAAAAGTAGCATTAGTGAATAATTTCTGTAGTAAAGTCACCATCTTCCCAGCTTTCTGGAACATGCAGACCTAAATTAAAAAAACAATTTTGTACCATAGTTCTTGCATTTTCCAAAGAGGTAGCCCATTTATCCTTGTTTTGTGCTCTCAACCTGCTTCCAGTTTCTGGTGAAATTCATCAAGGGGTCATATGTGTAGATCCCTCATGGTTTTCCTAAGGATAAAAAAAGTTTGAAATAAAGAAATACTGAAATTAAGTAGGAAAAAAACGCAACATTTTCATCTGTAACTTTTTGCCATGATGGCTGATTTACAAAAGCAATATAGCATTACACCTGCTAGACCCTTCTTGTTGCAGGGATATATGGGGTTTGTGGACTGCAAATTACCCAGAGCCAACAACTGAGGTGCATCATACAGTGGTTTTTCATTGACTAGCGAGTATAGACAATTTCATATAACGAAATAGGCAGAGTAAAAACATGGGTATCTAGGAACCCTATGTATTTCTGAAATGGGCACAAGATATGGAGTTAAGGAGCAGTGGATATTTGTACATCTCTGAACTTGAAGGTACCCATACTAGTGTATGATTCAGAGGGTAGTTTTCAAAATGTCTTCATTCTTTTACATTGGCTTGAAATTGAAAGGCACAAATTCAGCAAAATCCAATTGTTAAAAACAAATGTTCTATTATTCTACGCTCCCACAAGTGTTACAATAATAATGGTACCTCACTTGTGTTGGGTAGGCTTGGTGCCTGTGATAGGAAATGGGCCAGAAAACAACATGAACACAATTTTTTTTCACTGAAAACTGGCCCTTTTTTCACCAGTGTCGGTAGCTCTTGATTTTGGACCCTAACACAGCCAGCGCCTAGAGAAACCTAGCCAACATGTACATTTTTCAAAACTAGAAACCTAGGGGTATCCACGGTGGACTGACTTGGGTGGCTGTCACCAAGTTTTTTTTTTACTTAGAAACTCTTGACTAAAAACCACATTTTTGTAATGGTGTGGAATCTACAGGGAGCCACAAACTTTCTCCCACAGAGTATTCTCCCAAGTCTCGCAATAAAAATGGTACCTCACATGTTTGGGTAGGCCTAGTGCCAGCAATGTTAAATGACCCAATGACAACATGTACGCATCACATTTTTCCTCTCAAAACAGACCCTTTTTTAGTGGGTAGCTCTAGATTTTGGACCCTAATTCAACTGGCACCTAGGGAAAACTAGCCAACCTGTAATTATTTTCATACTATACACCTAGGGGTATACAGGTTGGGCTCACTTGCATGGCTTTCAACAGGTTTTTGCTTTTCCACAGATTCCCTTGCAAATCTCAAACTTTGACTAAAAATAAAACCAGATATTCTTCATTTCTGTGATGGAACGTTCTGGATCTGCGAGGAGCTATTTCCTTCCACCCAGCATTCCCCTAATTGTCCTGATAAAAATAGTACCTCACTTGATGGCTGTTGTAAAGCAGCAAACTGTTAAAATCGGTGGTCTTCTTGTAGGTAGTAGTTGACAATGCTCCTTTGTCAATAGCGATCAGGAGGTCCAGGAAATAAAAAGTTCCTTGACTGAGATAGATCTTGCAAAACTCTAGAAAGGATTGAGGGAATTGACTCAGGTAGAGAATTCAAGGCAGGTGGTCATGTTCTTGTGCCAAAAAATGATAACATCATCAATATATCTTATATCTCCTGCAAATCATGATGTTCTCTCTTTGTATATTGGTGTCAATGAAAATCTGTTCATCTTCAAATCTGTCTCTATTGACAAGGAAGTATTGTCAACTACTACCTACAAGAATATCACTGATTGTGACAGTTTGGTGCTTTACAACATCCATCACCCAAGGATTTAAGAGTTAGGTTACCTTGTGGGCAGTTTCTCCACCTATGTAGAAATTGCAATACCCTACAGGATTACGACCAGCAGGCAAAGAATCTTAGTGCTAACCTTTCTTCCTGTAACTATCTGTCCAGGATCATTAACCAGACCTATAAGAGGGCAAGAAATAATCATCGCAAGGCCTTTCTGGAATCGGGAACTAGAGGGACTGATGATACCCTGATATGTGCTACAACTCTTTACTTCCAATTCCAACTGTGCAGCGTATCATCTTGAAACATTGGGCCATCCTTCACTCAGGGACTTAGGACATTCCTCGTCTGAGGTTTGCTTTCAAAAGGGCAAAAAACGATCAGCGATCTCCAAGTACATACTAGACCCAGGATCAAACAGAAACAATCTACCCTTTGGGATTTACTTCCGATTGTGGAGGCTATAGTGTTTGTCATCTTATCAAGGCCTCTGAGGAAGTTGACCTAGGTAATACTTTTGTCTGGTCCCAAAAATATCACACAAATTGCAACACAAAAATTGCGTCTACCTGATCACCAGCCCATGTGATCTTAAATATGTAGGGATGACCAGGAGACCAGTGATAACCAGAATCATGGCGCAGAGTAGTAATATATGGTGTAACCATACATGCTGTGACCTCAAAAGGACTATTCTGGAAGCCAATAAACTTTGGGGCAAAAAGGCACTTCATCGCAAAGAACATTGATAGCTGTTCCGCCTGTCAATTCACACTTATGGCCTTAACAATTATATTCCATGATGTGAGATTATTACAGTTCTCACTGAGACCTTAGCTACTTGCAGGACCCTCTCACACTAATAGGGAACCTTCATTATCTGGTTTACCTGTGCTATTTTCTAGCCATCATGGGCTTACATGCACTGTGGGTATGGGTCCACTCAATATCCCTCTTTCCCCCCTCCCCTCTTTTTCTCAGTGGGAACATCAATGACTAGAAAGGTTTTAAAGCTCCCAACTCCTTCCCTGCATGTCATAGGACATATACATAGCTATTCTGTTTTTAGCATGCCTAGTAGGTCTAAATTCATACCTGCTGCATAGTTCTTTACAGATCACACATTCCTAGTTTTATGTTTTACGCCTCACATTTTTATAATTTTCCTTTTTTCTGCTCATTCCTATGGTGGAAATATTCCCTGCACTGTTGACAAGATTGAGATGTGGATAATACTTCTGTGGCATTTCTGTGTAGGGACTTCACTCAATAATAGGTTCTGGAGGAATGGACTTACATTTTTGTTGTATGCCGGAACAATACAGGCATTTACCACGCCTGCCTGCGTTCCGAACCACAAATGCATTTCTACATTACATTCCTTTACCACCCAAGTCATTACAGCGGCTTGCCTTGGGAAAAGCTCTGGACTTTGGAATAGGATAATTTACTATTCCAAGGCAAGTCTTAGGGAAGGTGTTGGACTTGAAGTCCAACAGCGCTTTCTTTAAGGCAAGTTGTAATGACTTGCGTGGTTCAGATCAAATCAAATAAGCTTTATTTGACAGAAGTTTACCATAAAAGCATACATACAGAAAACAAAAGCAATACATTAACCACAACACATATAAGTAAAGCATTAAGACAAAGCTAGAATGGTGTTCAGACAAAATAAAACTGTAAAATACACGGTTTTGTAATTAAAAACTGTGCAAAAAATATTAAAAAGGAAAATAAAATATATATGTATATATATGTTCGATGGCATGTGTAGCTGCAGATACACATGCTATGCATAATTCCGCCATCTAGTGTTGGGCCCGGAGTGTTACAAGTTATTTTTCTTAGAAGAAGTATTTTTTGGAGTCACGGCATCGAGTGACTCCTCCTCTCGGTAATAGTGCGCATGGGCATCAACTTTTTTGTTAAATTATTTTCTTTCCTCTGTCTGGTTCGGATGTATTTCCTCTCGCTCAGAGACTTTCAATTCGGAAACTTGGTATCAAATTTATTCTACCGTCAGTATTGTTCAGATCTGTAATTGAGCCAATAGTACAGTTAAACAAGAAAACGCGCTTTCGGGCGCTTGCACCCTACTTGGGCCTGTTCAAGCCTACCACGGACTCCATTCCAGTTCTGTCCTCGATGCCACGCAAAATTCCCTTACACTGATCAACACTTGGTATGTAATCTTTGCCTTTCTCCAGAACATCGAGAGTAAGATTGTGAAGCTTTTCGGTTGTTCCGGTCGAAAAAGGCACGCGTGACCTGAGAGCAAGGAGACTCGAGATGGCGTTGAAGCATACAGAGTCCACTGACACTTTAGAAAAAGAGCTGGCACAGATGTCTGTTTCAATTCAGCACAACAACTGCGTAGCAGACTCGGATGAAGACAGCCAACAGATCACTGCGGCTCAGCATGTGAGTACACTTGCCCCTATGCCCACTACCAAAAGACCTTTTAAGGCCTTGGGTGCACCACTGCCAGAAAGCCATGGTTCCACTCGAAAGAAAATTGTCGGCGACCGACCTTCGGGTTCGTCGCCGAAAAAGGCCAAGTCACCACATCAACAGGCCACACCTGTTTCAATGCCAAAGTCAAGCAAACACATTCAAAGCTCCACATCCGAGCCGACGTCCACACTCTTCGGAGTTGAAAATTCAACGTACGGCTTCGGAGCCGAAATTATAGGCTGTATCTTCGGGACTGAAAAAATTAGATACCATATCGGAGCCGAAAAAATCCTTCTATGCAGGACTTTTGAGCTGATTAAAACACAGTTTAAAGACAATCACTGAACAATCCTCTAAAGCAGTTAGAACATCTAAATATAATTCTGAGGACTCTAATATCCAATCAATACTGGAAATTATGGACACTTATCAAAGAAGGATATATATCCATTCTCTTCCAGGGGATCCTCATCAATAGTCATAAACATTGAATATTCCCGCCCTTGTGCGGGGACCCCGGAGCATGTATAAAATATATACATATAAAGTATGAAATATGCACGAAAAAATATATATATATAGCATTTTTAGTAGACATATCTTTCATACTAAATTCATATATACATGTGTAAAACAGCAATGCAGACTATAATCATAAACAAGCTGAAATGCTTTTTTTCTATGGAGTTGTTTTTTTTTTTTTTTTAAACATTATAAAATTACAAAAGAGAATAAATATCCACCCAAGCCCCCAAAACTGGGCTTAGGGAAATAAGCAGCAGCAATATCTAGAGAAAAAATAGAAAAACGACATTGAAAAACAATGGAGCATTCTTTGCCAATAGGCTGCATGCAGGTTAAACACAGGAGAACCATAAAAACTTTGGCACCGTGCCTTTAAGACCCTGAGCACCTCCAGTATCCCACCATGCCTCAGGGGTGAAGGAAAGGTGACATTTGGTTCACAGTTAGGTCAGTTCTTTTTTCCGGCTTCTTCTGAGAGGATCCTGGAGCATTGAGCTCTCTGTTTTTCTGAGTTTTTCTCAGAAAAATCCTTTAAAACAGCGTTTTTCCTGTTTCATTCGACAGATAACATCTTTGTCTGTGTTTGGCAGTTTTTTCCTGACAGAAAAATGCCTTCACTTTTTGTCAAATGCCCTTCTTGTGGGAAGAAGAAAGCCCAGTCAGACCCACACTCTCTTTGTATTGTGTGCCTGCCTCAGAGTCACTGCCCTGACACTTGCAAGCACTGCAAGAATATGTCAAAGAGGACTCTGAAGGACAGAGAGAAGATCAGGCTACATGGGCTTCATGAGAGGCAAAAGACATCATCCTCTTCACTTCCCAGGCAACCAGCAGGCCATTCTCAGGAGAGAATGGCCAGGTCGACGTCAACAGGTAGGAAAGTACCTGTTTGTTCACCGTCGACGTCGTCGCTGCCACCGTCTCACCGGCATAGATCGCCGTCGACGGCGACCTGCCCGACGTCGAAAGATACGGCGTCGAGGGAACATGGTCATCGCAGGGGCATATCGACGTCGAGCCATCACCGGCGCGCCCGTTCGCCGCCGAAGACTTCACGCCCTTGACGTCAAGAGACACGACGTCGAAATCGCCACGACGGTATGAGCGACATCTGCCGTCGGCCACTCGCCGCTCCACGTCGAGACACACGACGGCGAGTAGGTCAAGGTCCAGAGATCGCCGCTCGATGTCGAGACACTCTACGTCGAGACACTCTACGTCGAGGCATTCAGCGTCGAGGCCAGACCAACCAGTGTGCCCTTCGACGTCAGCACAGCCGTCGACGTCGACACAGGTTTTACCCGTCTCGCAGGGAGTAGAGCATCGTCCTCCAGCAGATAAGGCACCATCTCCAGTGGTCTCCATATGGAGCGACTCATCTCATTCGAGAGCGGCATCATCGGGGCATGTTTCTCCCATCAATTTATCACCTAGATGGTTGGAGAGCCTGAATAGACCAGCGGCCTCCCCGGATTCACAATACTCTCGAATGTACTCTCCTACTGCCTCTCTCCCGAGAACACCATCGCCGACAGCGCGGGCAGGACGGGCTCGTTCTGCTCCCTGTCAGCCGACCGCGAGGCCTGGGCGCTCTGTTACAGCCTCTCGCAGCAGGTCTCGTTCCCAAAGGAGATCCAGGTCACGATCACAACAGAGAAGATCACCCTCTTGGTCGTCGTCAGGATCATCTGTTGGGCGTTACTCCCCCACCCTAACAGATTCTCCACCTGCTAGGATCTCACCGGTGGATGACATTACCACGTTTAACGAGGTGCTGTTAAGGGGAGCGCAGAAATTGAGTATAGAGGTTCCGGAGCCAACTACCTCCTCGTCAGTCATCTTTGAGACTCTGCAGCACAGATCAGTGTCGAAAAAGCTACTACCACTAGTGCCTGGCTTATTGCAGCCAACCATGGACACTTTTCTGACCCCAGCCACACTCAAGTCTGCCTCGGCTAGGATTCAAAAGAAATACAAGGCTCCCGAACAGGATCCTTTATTCCTAAGAAAGGATCCGCCACCGGATTCTGTTATATTGGCCGCAGCCCGAAAAACCCACTCGGTGGCATCATCCTCCACGGTCCCCCCGGATAAAGAGAGCAGGCATCTAGACTCTCTGGGGAGAAAGATGTGCGCTACGGCGGCATCTGCAATGAAAGTCTCCAGTGCTTCTGCACTTCTGGGCAGGTATGACCGTTCTCTCTGGGACTCCCTCCACAGATTCACAGAAAAATTGCCCAGAGAAGACAGACAGGACTTTCAAGAAATCCTGCAAGAAGGATGCCTGGTATCCAACCAGATCATCAGCGCGGCAGCGGATAGGGCGGACTTAGCTGCGCATGGGTACGCGCATGGAATCTGTGCTAGAAGGTCTTCCTGGCTGAGACTGACTGGTTTAAAGCAGGAAGCACAGCAGCGCATCCTAAACCTTCCATTCAGCGGGAACTCGCTGTTCGGTACCCATGCAGATGAAGAGATGGCCCGCATGAAGACAGAGGTGGACACCATGAGGGCAGTAGGCCTGGAAAGAAAGAAAGATTTCAGGCGGAGGTACAGGCCTTATGACAGGCGCCCGTTCCAGCAGAGGGTTCAAACCCCTCACTGGTCCCAAAGGCCACAACAACGGCAAGGACGCCCCCTTTTTCAGGCTCGTAAGCCCACAAGGGAGCGAGGGTCAAGTAGACCAACAGTCCACACCGAAAGCGCCGGCCAAACAATGAGATCTCGCTTCCCTTGACACTGTACACCACTCCTGTGGGGGGAAGTATCACGGGTTATCTTCACGAGTGGCACTCTATCACAAAAGACAAATGGGTGCTCAACATTGTCGAAAATGGCTACTCTGTTCTTTTCAGACAGCCTCCACCACACTTACCACCAGCCAGATGCATTCCATCTCATCTCAGCCTGCTGCGTAAAGAGGCTCTTGCCCTCTTACAAAAGAAAGCAATAGAAAAGGTTCCACCTGCGCACAGAGGAAAGGGGGTTTACTCCCGTTATTTTCTGGTGGCGAAGAAGGGTCGAGAGGGCGTTTTCAGACCAATTCTGGACTTACGGCTGCTGAACAAATACATAAGAAAACAGAAGTTCAGGATGCTAGCCCTTCACCAGATTTTCCCGCAACTACATCAGGGAGACTGGATGTGCTCCATCGACCTGCAGGATGCATATTTTCACATCCCAATAGCTCCCAAGCATCGGAAATTCTTGCGTTTCCAAATAGCTTCACAATACTATCAGTTCAGAGTTCTACCATTCGGCCTGAAATCTGCCCCCGCGTCTTCTCGAAATGTGTGGCAGTGGTAGCGGCACATCTTAGAAAACAAAAGATCTTCGTCTACCCATACCTAGACGACTGGTTACTGAAGGCTTCCTCTCCGGATCAGGCGAGAAGCCATCGGGACATTGTGCTCAGGGTTTTCGAGTCTCTAGGTCTTCAAATCAACCACCAAAAGTCAACCTTGATTCCAACACAGAACCTTCACTATCTGGGAGCTATACTAAACACAGAGCTCCAAAGAGTGTATCCTTCGGAGTAACGACTTTTATCGATACACAGGAAGTGTCAAGACCTGTTAAAAGCCGACGCACCTACTGCCCGTCAGGTGACATCGCTACTGGGCTCCATGGCTTCATGCATTTTCATTGTCCCAAATGACAGGCTGCACATGAGGCCCCTTCAAGAGGCATTGGAGAACAACTGGAGTCAAAGGACAGGTCGCTGGGAGGACAGAGTGCGGCTACCGACAGCGGCACTTCAGTCATTGCAATGGTGGATGTACAGACCTCACCTGTCAGTAGGTTCTCCGTTTCACCAGGTAGTTCCATCCGACACTCTGGTAACGGATGCGTCTCTTCAGGGATGGGGGGCTCATCTGGGTCCCCTCCAAGCTCAGGGCCTGTGGTCCGACAAGGAAAGGAACTACCACATCAATCTGCTGGAACTCAGAGCGGTCCATCTGGCTCTCAAGTCTTTCTCTCCATTGGTTCAGGGGAAATCTCTCCTGATACAAACGGACAATACAACCACAATGTATTATTTGAACAGACAGGGGGGAACGAGATCCCTACCCCTATCTCGAGAGTCCCAAACTATATGGCATTGGCTCCTGGCCAGATGAAGGTCAATTACAGCAGTTCACCTGCCAGGTCAACAAAACGTGGAAGCGGATTTCCTGAGCCGACACCTAGAGGGCGCACACGATTGGGTCCTACGCGGCGAAGTCGTCGAGGACATCTTCGCTCAATGGGGTCGACCTCAATTGGATCTCTTCGCAGACGAAGTAAACAAGAAATGCCCAGACTTCGCATCCAGGTTCTACCGTCCGGGATCTCGAGGGAATGCCCTGTTGATCGACTGGTCAGGGATATTTCTCTACGCCTTTCCACCGATTCCCCTCATACCGGCAGTGATCAACAAACTTTACAAATCCAGAACCAGAATGATTCTCATAGCGCCACAATGGCCCCGTCAATTCTGGTACACGGATCTCCTCAACCTTTCGGAAAAACCTCACAGGAGGCTGACGTGCAGACCGGATCTTCTGAGCAGGATGGAGGGCAGGATTCTACATCCCAGCCTACCCTCTCTGAGCTTAACAGCATGGCTCCTGAATTCCTGCAGTATGGACACCTAGGGCTCTCGCAGGAGTGTATGAACATCTTGAAAGTGTCCAAACGGCCTTCCACGTGGCGTTCTTACGCTTTTAAGTGGAAGAGATTCTACATATGGTGCTGTCAACAAGGGCACAATCCCATACGGGCTCAGGAGGATGTCATACTGTCTTATTTACTTCATCTGGCAAAGTCCGGTCTGCAGGTATCATCTATTAAGGTACATTTGTCTGCCATTACAGCC
This sequence comes from Pleurodeles waltl, assembly GCF_031143425.1. NCBI lineage: Eukaryota > Metazoa > Chordata > Amphibia > Caudata > Salamandridae > Pleurodeles > Pleurodeles waltl. Next base: position 220,441,096 of record NC_090436.1, on the reverse strand, counting down.
TATCGTAAGTCACCTTCTCGGGAATCCTTCTTTACGAAACCAGTAGTCAAGGATTTCTTAGAAGGTTTGAAGAAAGTTTTTCCTCCTATTCGGAGACCCTCTCCTCCATGGGAGCAGAACATAGTACTGTCAAAACCTATGGGCCCTCCTTTCGAACCTATACACAAGGCCTCTTTACAACACCTTACGTGGAAGATGGCTTTTTTGGTAGCCATTACTTCAGCAAGGAGGGTCAGTGAGATTCAGGCTTTGTCTTCCAAAGAACCGTACACAGTTTTTCACGACAATAGAGTGGTTCTGCGAACTCACCCATCTTTCCTTCCGAAGGTGGTGTCAGAATTCCACATCAATCAAACTATATCTTTACCGACTTTCTTTCCCAATCCGGAGACTCCAGCGGAGAAAGCATTGCACTCCTTAGACTTGAAAAGAGTGCTGAAATTTTATTTGGATAAGACAAAATCGATTAGACATTCCAGCCACTTGTTTGTAAATTATCTGTCATTTGAGGACAGGAGAGGCAGCATCTAAACGAACAATATCAAGATGGATAGTTTCTTGTATTGTTAATACTTACCAGCTGGCTAATAAACAATTACTAGCTAGGCCTAAAGCGCATTCCACAAGGGGAAAAGCGGCTACTGCTGCCCTCCTTAACAATGTCCCAATCTCTGAGATTTGTAAGGCTGCTACATGGAAGTCTGTACATACTTTTACTAGACATTACTGTTTAGATTCAGATGCAAGAGCAGACGCCCAGGTTGGGCAGGCCTCTCTGAGAAATGTATTTGCATAATACGTATCTATTCCTGCACTTCTATTAGACAGTCCGCAGAGTTTAGGGATGGGCTTGCTAATCTATTCAATGTTTATGACTATTAATGAGGATCCCCTGGAAGAGAAGGATTAGTTACTTACCTGTAAATCCTAGTTCTCTTCCAGGGGTATCCTCATCAAAGTCATAAACAACCCACCCTCCTCCCCAGACGCATGTCTCCTAGAAGTGCAGGACAGACTGTCTTTGGAATCAGTTACACAGATTGTCACCGTAAAAAAGTACTGACCTAACTGTGACCCAACTGTCACCTTTCCTTCACCCCTGAGGCATGGTGGGATACTGGAGGTGCTCAGGGTCTTAAAGGCACGGTGCCAAAGTTTTTATGGTTCTCCTGTGTTAACCTGCATGCAGCCTATTGGCTAAGAATGCTCCATTGTTTTTCAATGTAGTTTTTCTCTTTTTTCTCTAGATATTGCTGCTGCTTATTTCCCTAAGCCCAGTTTTGGGGGCTTGGGTGGATATTTATTCTCATTTGTAATTTTATAATGTTTAAAAAAAAAAAAAAAAAACTCCATAGAAATAAAGCATTTTAGCTTGTTTATGATTATAGTCTGCATTGCTGTTTTACACATGTATATATGAATTTAGTATGAAAGATATGTCTACTAAAAATGCTATATATATTTTTTTTCGTGCATATTTCATTCTTTATATGTGTGTATTTTATACATACTCCGGGGTCCCCGCACAAGGGCGGGAATATTCAATGTTTATGACTTTGATGAGGATACCCCTGGAAGAGAACTAGGATTTACAGGTAAGTAACTAATCCTTATTGCTTCACCTCCTCCACAAACCAAGAGAAAGCTGGTGTTTCAAGAGACTCTTGATACTGCTCCACCACTAGCAAAGATATTTAAAAGAAAGGAGAAACCATCACCTTTACAGCTTTCGCCACAGCTTTTTTTCTCTCCACCACCTACTACCCCACCACTATTGCCCTCACTAACACATTCTCATACATATTCACATGGAGATACAGTGGACCCATGGGACTTATGTGACCCGGATCCTATACCACTAAATGACCCGGACCTCTATCCGTCCAAACCTTTACCACCAGAGGATAGTACGGCTTACACTCAGGTCAACTTTAGAGCAGCTGCATACCATGGAGTTCAGATGCATGCTGAGCCTTTGGAGGAGGATTTTCTTTTTAACACATTGTCCTCCACTCACTCACGCTACCAGTGCTTACCAATGGTGCCTGGTATGCTTAGACATGCTGATGACATATTTAAGGAACCTGTCAAGGTTAGGGTTTTAACCCCAAGAATAGATTACAAAAACAAGCCTGCGCCAACTGACCCAGTTTATATCACACAACAGGTACCACCAGACTCTATTGTAGTCAGTGCTGCAAGGAAAAGGGCCAATAACCAATCTTCAGGGGATACCCATCCCCCTGACAAGGAAAGCAGAAAGTTTGATGCAGCGGATAAAAGGGTAGCTACACAGGCAGCTAACCAATGGTGTATTGCCAATTCCCAAGCCCTGTTAGCAAGGTATGACAGGGCACACTGGGATGAAAGGCAAGAATTCTTGCAATATTTTTCAAAAGAGCATCAGAAGAGAGCACAACAAATAGTTGAAGAGGGACCAGCAATCACAAATAACCAAATTTGATCTGCCCTCGACGCAGCCGATACTGCAGCTAGAAGTATCAACACTATAAACTTCGTACTTGTATAGCGCACTACTCACCCGTTAGGGTCTCAAGGCGCTGTACACATACCTCTGTGGAACCCCTCCTGGCTTTTCCCTGTGAGGTGCCCACTCCTGGGCAACCTCCAAGGTGAAGCCAGGCATCCCAGCGCTGTTGGGGCCGTTGTGGAGATTAAGCAAGCTATTGCCCAGAGTTACAGAGTGGGACCCATGAATTAGATTAGTTACTGATGCAAGAATTATCAGGTCCAAGGAAATTGAGCCCAAGACACGCTGAGGCAGGAATTGAACCCTGGTCCTGGGCCAGATTTCTGCATCAGGGTCTGCCGCTCTAACCATTGAGCCACACTTTTCCACTTGCATAACAATTCGTAGGCATGCATGGTTAAGATCTTCCGGGTTTAAACCGGAAATACAGCAGGCAGTGCTTAACCTGCCCTTTGATAGGAAGCATCTTTTTGGACCTGAGGTTGACACAAATATTGAAAACCTCAGGAAAGACTCTGATACTGCAAAAGCCATGGGAGCCCTATTTACCACCCCTTACAGAAGTTCCTTTCATAAACAGCAGTTTAGGGGAGGTTTCAAACCCTAAAATACAGATGCTTCCACCTCACAGTCTAAACTAACCCAGCAGTATTATCCAAGAGGATCATTTAGAGGCTCTTACAGAGGTCATCCCTTTAGAGCCAGAGGTAAATTTCTAACCTCAAAGAGTGTCACCACTCCCCCAAAACAATGATTTCCTCAACATCCCACAATCCCACAAATCTCCTGTGGGAGGCAGACTGCAACAATTCCACTCTCACTGGCAAACCATCACCACAGATCAGTGGGTGCTTTCAATTATCCGCAATGGTTACTGCCTAGATCTCATTTCTACTCCTCCAAACATTCCCCCTCGCTCTCCCAAACTGTCCCCAGAACACAACATTCTGCTAAAGCAAGAGGTGCAATCTCTATTACTAAAACAAGCAATAGAAACAGTTCCAAAATTACAACAGGGAACAGGGGTATATTCACTACATTTCCTGATACCAAAAAAGGATGGTACTCTCGGGCCCACTCTGGATCTCAGACCTCGAAATCTATATATCTTGTCAGAACATTTTCACATGGCAACTCAGCAGGACGTAATTTCCGTACTACAAAAACTAGATTACATGACTGCCTTAGATCACAACGAAGCTTACTTTAATATTCCCATACATCCAGCTCATCACAAATACCTAAGATTAGTAACAGCAGGAAAACACTACTAATTCAAGGTACTTCCCTTCGGCATAACAACCGCTCCAAGGGTTTTCACAAAATGCCTAGCCATAGTAGCAGCTCACCTAAGAAGACAACACATACATGTCTTTCCTTATCTAGACGATTGGCTACTAAAATCAAACAACATTATACAATGCCAGCAACACACTCAATACACAATAAATACCCTACACACATTAGGGTTCACAATCAATTACCAAAAATGACATCTTCAACCAGCACTGGTTTAACCTTAGCTAGGTGCTATTCTCAATACCCAAAAGGCCTTAGTCTACCCAAATGCACATGGATCCATGCTTTTCAAAACTTCATATCACAGATACCGCCCAATCAAAGTTACACTTTAAGATTTATCAAGAAACTATTGGGAATGATAGCATCATGCATAGCAGTAGTACCGCATGCAAGGCTAAACATGAGGACAGTGCAACAGTTTCTCTCACAACAATGGTCTCAAGCACAGGGTCAATTACAGGATCTAGTGTTGCTAGACCACCAGACTCACAAATCTCTACAATGGTGGAATCCCAACAACTTAATAAAAGGGTGGTTATTTCAGGACCCTGTACCTCAGACCATAATAACAACAGATACATCAATGACAGGTTGGGGAGCTCATCTCAACAACCTAACCATACAAGGGGAATGGAATCCAATGCAGTTAACTTATCACATAAACCATTTAGCTGTGTTTGTCGCCCTAAAAGCTTTTCAACCTTTACTCGGGCACAAAACAGTCTTAATAAAAACAGACAATATGACAACAATGTATTATCTGAAGAAACAGGGAGGAACACATTCATTTCAACTGTCCCTTCTAGCCCAAACAATATGGAAATGGGCAATTCACAATCCGATTTACTTGCTAGCTGAATACATCCCAGGGATACACAACAAGCTAGCAGGGCGCAGCAACAAATACACAAATGGGAAATTTACTCCTGGGTACTTCAACAGTACTTTCAAATGTGGGGAACACCAGACATAGACCTTTTTGCAACAAGCAAAATCGCAAAATGCCAAAACTTTGCATCCAGACACCCACACCCTCTGTCCAAGGGCAATGCTCTATGGATCAACTGGTCCAAGGATATTTGCTTACGTTTTTCTCCCTCTCCAATTAATTCCATTTCTGGTCAAGAAACTGCATCACACCTCTCTCACCATTATACTCGTAAGCTCCAATGTGGGCATGACAACACTGGTACACAGCACTTATAGATCTGTCAGTAGTACCACATCGTAAACTTCCAAACCGACCAGATCTGTTAACACAGAACAAGGGTCAAATCAGGCATCCCAATCCCAGTGTTCTCAACTTAGCGATTTGGCTCCTGAAGTCATCGAATTTGGATATTTACACCTTCAATTAGAATGTATGGAAGTTCTAAAGCAAACATGCAAACCTACAACTAGACAATGCTATGCTAACAAGTGGAAACGGTTTGTTTACTACTGTCAGCCCAAAAATATAGACCCACTTAAAGCATCAATACAGGATATTGTATGATACCTGCTTCATTTACAAAAAGCAAATTTAGCTTTTTCCTCTATTAAAATTAATCTTACTGCTATATCTCAGCGTACTTGCAAACCATACAACATACTTCTCTCTTCAGAGTCCCTGTCATAAAAGCCTTTATGGAAGGACTCAAACAAATTATTCCACCAAGAACCCCACCAGTTCCTGCATGGAATCTCAATATTGTACTCACAAGATTAATGGGACCACCGTTCGAGTCCATGCATTCATGTGATATTCAATTTCTCATTTAGAAAGTTGCTTTCTTAGTAGCAATTACTTCATTAAGAAGAGTAAGTGAAATACAAGCATTCACTCTGGAGGAACCATTTTTCTAAGTACACAAACATAAAGTTGTACTTGGGTCAAATCCAACATTTTTACCAAAAGCAGTTTTTCCTTTTCACAAAAAACAATCAGTTGAATTGCCATTCTTCCCACAGCCAGACTCAACTGCTGAAAGAGCTCTTCATACTCTTGACCTTAAAAGAACTCTAATGTACGATGTCGATAGAACAAAAGAGTTTAGGAAAACTAAACAGCTTTTTGTAGCTTTCCAACAGCCACATAAAGGAAATCCTATCTCTAACTAAACAAGGATTAGCTAGATTAATTTTAAGATGTATTCAAACATGTTACATTAAAGCAAAAAGACAACTTTTGATAACTCCTAAAGCACATTCCAGTAGAAAAAGGTGCTTCTATGACATTTGTGGGAAACATACCAATGGCAGACATATGTAAAGCTGCCACATTGTCCACACCACATATATTTACAAAGCATTACTGTGTGGATGTATTTTCAAAGCAACAGGCCAATGTTGGTCAAGCTGTACATAAAACATTATTTCAAACTACTTCAACTCCTACAGGGTAGCCACCGCTTTTTTGGGAGAAGGACTGCTTTTTAGTCTATGCAAAGCATGTGTATTTGCAGCTACACATGCCATCAAACGGACAATGTCACTTACCCAGTGTACATCTGTTTGTGGCATGTAGTGCTGCAGATTCACATGCACCCTCCCTCCTTCTTCTCGGAAGCCTGTAGTCTTTGCAGTTCTTATTTGTACATATGTATATATATTTACATTTGCATGGACATCTTATTTACGTATTACATTTGTAGGAAAATGGCTCCCCGTTGCAGTTACCCCCCACTTTTTGCCTGGTATTGATGCTGACTTGACTGAGACGTGTGCTGGGACCCTGCTAACCAGGCCCCAGCACCAGTGTTCTTTCACAAAAATTTGTAAAAAATTTCCACAATTGCCACACCTCTGGCACTCAGATAAGTCCCTTGTAAAACGTACCAGTGGTACCAAGGGCCCTATGATCATGGAAGGTCCCTAAGTGCTGCAGCATGTGTTGTACCACCCTAAGGGACCCTTCACCTATTACATGCACACTGCCATTGCAGATTGTGTGTGTTGGTGGGGAGAAAAAGGCAAAGTTGACATGGCATCCCCCTCAGGATGCCATGCACACAAAATACTGCCTGTAGCATAGGTAAGTGACCCCTCTAGCAGCCCTTACAGCCCTAAGGCAGGGTGCACTATACCACAGGTGAGGGCATAGCTGCATGAGCAATATGCCCTTACAGGGGGTCATTACGACCTCAGCGGTCTTTTCAAAAGACCGCTGAGGCCACGGGAGACAGAATACCGCCATTGCCGGCGGTATTCCTGGCTCCCTATTATGACATTTCCGCTGGGCCAGCGGACGGTAACAGTGTTACCGTCCGCTGGCCCAGTGGAAATGTCACATCAACATTGCTGCCGGCTCATAATAGAGCCGGCGGCAATGCTGATGTGCAGCGGGTGCAGTAGCACCCGTCACACATTTCACGGCCCCAAATTCAGGCAGTGAAATGCGCGACGGGCTATGCCTGGGGGCCCCTGCATTGCCCATGCCAAGTGCATGGGCAGTGCAGGGGCACCCCAAGTCCCCTTACCGCCTGCCTTTCAATGGCGGTGTGTACTGCCACGGACAGGCTGACGGTTGGGTACTCATAATCCCTAGGGCAGCGGTGCATGCACCGCTGCCCTGGCGATTATTACCGCCAGGCGGAATCCTGGCGGGAAAGTGGAGGGGCCAGCGATATGGCCGTGGCTTTTCCGCCACGGTCATAATTGCTGGCGGAACACTGCCAGCCTGTTGGCGGTGTTACCGCCAACTTACCGCCGGCCGCCAGGGTCGTAATGACCCCCACAGTGTCTAAGTCCATTCTTAGACATTGTAAGTAGAGTGTGGCCATATTAAGAATATGGTCTGGGAGTTTGTCAAAAACGAACTCCACAGCTCCATAATGGCTACAGTGAATACTGGGAAGTTTGGTATCAAACGTCTCAGAATAATAAACCCACACTGATGCCAGTGTTGGATTTATTACAAAATGCACACAAAGGGCATCTTAGAAGATGCCCCCTGTATTTTATTCAATCCTTCAGTGCAGGACTGACTGGTCTGTGCCAGCCTGCAACTGAGACAAGTTTATGCCCCCCTGGGGTGAGAGCCTTTGTGCTCTCTGGGGCCAGAAACAAAGCCTGGACTGGGTGGACGTGCTTCACACACCCCCTGCAGGAACTGTAACACCTGGCGGTGAGCCTCAAAGGCTCATGCCTTTTGTTACAACACTCCAAGGCATCCCAGCTAGTGGAGATGCCCGCCCCTCCGGCCACTGCCCCCACTTTAGGTGGCAAGGCTGGAGGAGATAATGAGAAGAACAATGAGGAGTCACCCACCAGTCAGGACAGCCCCCAAGGTGTCCTGACCTGAGGTGACCCCTGCTTTTAGAAATCCTCCATCTTAAGTTTGGAGGATTCCCCCAGTAGGATTAGGGATGTGCCCCCCTCCCATCAGGGAGGAGGCACAAAGACGGTGTAGCCACCCTCCAGGACAGTAGCCATTGGCTACTGCCCCCCAGACCTAAACACACCCCTAAATGTAGTACTTAAGGGCACCCAAGAACCCAGGAAATCAGATTCCTGCAACCTGAACCAAGAAGGACTGCTGACCTGAAAGCCCTGCAGAGAGACGACGGAAGACGACAACTGCTTTGGCTCCAGCCCTACCGGCCTGTCTCCTGACTCAAAGAAAACTGCACAGCGATGCATCCGACAGGGACCAGCGACCTCTGAAGCCTCAGAGGACTGCCCTGAACCAAAGGACCAAGAAACTCCTGTGAACAGCGGATCTGTTCAACAACAGCTACAACCTTCCAACTTTCTTGCAACTTTCAAAGACCTCACTCTTCCCACTGGAAGCATGAGTCTTCACCCTCTGCACCCGGCTCGAGCTCCAGAGAACTAACACTACAGGGAGGACTCTCAGGCGACTGCGTCCTCGTGAGTAGCCCGAGACGACTCCCCCTGGCCCCCCACAGCGACGCATGCAGGGAGAATCCAGAGGCTCCCCCTGACCACGACTGCCTGTAACAAGGAACCCGACGCCTGGACCAAGCACTGCACCCGCAGCCCCCAGGAACAGAATGAACCGAACCTCAGTGCAGGAGTGACCATCAGGCGACCCTCTGCCTAGCCCAGTTGGTGGCTGGCCTGAGAAGCCCCCCTGTGCCCTGCCTGCACCGCTAGAGGGACCCCAGGGTCCCTCCATTGTATCTAATACAAAACCCGACGCCTGCTTTGCACACTGCACCCGGCCGCCCCTGTGCCGCTGAGGGTGTGTTTTGTGTGCCTACTTGTATCTCCCCCAGTGCTCTACAAAACCCCCCTGGTCTGCCCTCCGAAGACGCAGGTACTTACCTGTTGGCAGACTGGAATCAGAGCACCCCTGTTCTTCATAGGTGCCTATGTGTTTTGGGCCCTCCTTTCACCTCTGCACCTGACCGTCCCTGTGCTGCTGGTGTGGTAACTTTGGGGTTTCCTTGAACTCTCAACAGTGGGCTGCCTATGCCCAGGAACTTAGACTTGTAAGTGTCTTACTTACCTGACGAACTAACCATTACTTACCTCCCCCGGGAACTGTTGATTTTTGCACTGTGTCCACTTTTAAAATAGCTTATTGCCATTTTTACTAGAACTGTGTATGCTATTGCTCTAATTCAAAGTTCCTAACTTACCTGTGTGGAGTATCTTGCTTTTTATGTATTTACTTCAAATCCTGAACTTGTGGTTCTAAAAATAAATTAAGAAAATATATTTTTCTATATAAAAACCTATTGGCCTGGAGTAAGTCTTTGAGTGTGTTCCTCATTTATTGCCTGTGTGTGTACAACAAATGCTTAACACTACCCTCTGATAAGCTTACTGCTCGACCACACTACCACAAAATAGAGCATTAGAATTATCTAATTTTGCCACTATCTTACCTCTAAGGGGAACCCTAGGAACCCTGTGCACACTATCGCCTACTTTGAGATAGTATTTACAGAGCCAACTTCCTACAACATTTACTTGTACATTTACATTATTTCACTCTATCACTCCATCCTATACCCTTCTGCGGTAAAACAATCTAACAAAGGAGTCAATGCCCATGCGCACTATTACCGAGAGGAGGAGTCACTCGATCCCGTGACTCGAAAAAAGACCTCTTCGAAGAAAACCAACTTGTAACACTCCGGGCCCAACACTAGATGGCAGAATTATGCATAGCATGTGAATCTGTAGCACTACATGCCACAAACAGATGTCCACTGGGTAAGTGACATTTTCCTTATATATATATTTTATATGTGTATATATACATTAACTGTTCAGAATAATATCATAAAAATGCACAGAATAAAACAGTAAAATGATTAAGATCACCCAGCAGGTTGCATATGGCAATAGTTATGGAACTTACTTCTCAGTCTCTAGCAAAATGTATTATTTTTCTGTGTAGGAGGATAGCCCATAGGAATTTAGACATGATGTTACAGATGTATATGGTTGGCAGAGACTGTAGGAACACATAAGTTGGTCGACATTGTATCACGTTCATGGATCTCAGTAATGGCAGCAGTAGTATCTTTCTTTACGAGTTATACAATGAACAGAATAGAATCGTATGGAAAGAACTTTGCTCAGTAGCCGTGTCACACGGGCATTTGCCCATAGGCCTCGACCAGTCGTTTATGGTTGGAGAACTCACCAGGTCATAGAAAAGATCTAGCCTAAACCTGGTCAAAACAAATCTGTGCTGTTCGTTGCTCACCTCCTTAAATATAGTTGCATCCCAGGTGAGGTTAAGATCAGCTCGTTTTTAAGAACACTTGGCTTAAGCAGTTCAGCAGTTAGACTTAGTTCCTCTAAATGTGACAAGCAGTCTTTCTTTAGGTTTTTTTCTTGTGACGGCCCGTAGTGCTTCTGGTTTATAGCAGTAGTCTGGGTGTCCTAGATCACTCATTAAAAAAATGTACGTAGCCCAACCATTTCACTTTTCCTACATTAGAGGACCTAAGGTAATCCCGTATACTCTCTTGGTTCATCTTTGTATACTCAGAAATCCATATCTTGTGCCATAGCAAGATCGGTTGGGTTTTAACTAGGTTTAAAAATAGCGGGACCCCTAATTCCGAGTGGCAATACGTGTGATGGACTACTCTGTGGGAGAGAAAAAAGATACTTCAGGAAGGCTTTCTGTATCAGCTGTATGTAGACGTTGTTTACATTCCCCCAAAGGCCTGTCCCGTACATGACTGTTGACATACATTTGGCCTTATACACTGTTAATATCTCCCTACGGGGTTTCTTACCAACCTTGTAAGCAAAATTGTGTAAGGCTGCAATAGTTTTCTGGAAGTGTAGCCCTTTGGTTCTAATTGCCATTTGCCATGTCCCTTTTACGTCAAACATGATCCCCAAGTAGGAAAAGGATGTAACGTAATCTATTCTGGTGTCTTTTATCATGAGACTGGGAGTTTTCGGTAACACTTTCCCTCACCTCATAGCAAATGTCTTGCTTTTGTTAACTAATAGCCCCAGTTCCTCCATATAGGACACAAACATGTTAGTAACTGTTGATATGCAAGTGGGGTTCGGGCCATTAGGACCGCATCATCAGCATATAAAAGGGCAGGGACGGCCCAGGAACCTATTTGGGGCAGGTTGTTACAATGGGCAGATAGTACGTTAACCAGATTATTAATGTATAGGAAGAAGAGAAAGGGTGCCAGAACACAACCCTGCCTTACACCCCTCTCTATTCCAAATGGCTGAGTACATTTGCCCTTGAGTATCGCATCGCTCCATAGCGCTGCATCCATGATATGTTTCCCTGAGAAATTGTATGATCGGTAGGTCCACACCCATGTTCCACATGATTGCCCACAATTTGCTATGAATTATGCAGTCAAAGGCAGCAGCTAAATCAACAAAAACTAGGTATAATCTCCCTTGTTTGACAGTGGTGTATTTCTCGATCAGCATGCTTAGGTTTAGACTCTGTTTCACAGTGCCTACTCTCTCCCGGAACCCGTACTGTAAGTCTGATAAAACATTCTTGTCCTGGGCCCATTCCTATAGTCTGCTCAAGGTAACGAGGCCTGACACTTCTAGGAGAGAGATAGGATGGTAGCAAGTTGGACTATGTCTATCTTCCTTTTTGAAGATTTGGGACAATAATTGATTCCCTTCAGGATTTCAATAGGCCAACTTGACAACAAGCATTCAGGACTTGAGTAAGGATTGGCCCTCAGAGGGTCATGTTGGCTTTTAACAGATCTACAGGGATGAAGTCTGTGCCCGGCGCCTTGCCTGCTTTACTAACAATTTAAGGCAGCAATGATCTCATCCAAGGTCAATGCCAGCCTGATAGGGAAGGTAACGAGGGAGAAAGAACACTATTGGACACAGCATCTACTGTCAGCCCTGCCCTGTTAGTAGGATTGGAACAAATACTAGTAAAGTGACTAATCCAGTCCCCATCACTAATAGCTATTTCAAGGCATGGACCGGTATCAGGCTGGAGGTAGGGTGAATTATTTGCCCGACAAAAAGCTGCAGGGTATTTACTCATATGTGCTTCATGCAGTTTCTCCCATAGATCTTCTTTCAAAACTGTTCCTCTGTGTTAAAACATGCTTGTAGCATTTCCTAGCCGCTCCGACTTCGTTTGTACAGCGTGGTTATTTTTGTAGTGCTAGTTTCAGCGTTTTATGGGTCTTGGTACAATGTTAATCAAACCACCCTCTTGTCCTGTTGTTGCTGCTGTCCCCTACCTGTACTTACTAGTCCCTCCTTAACATCCCCAGCAATCTTTTGGAAACTCTCAATAATATCCTCGGGATCAGATCCCAGGTATAGACAACTTTCAAAAGTCTGCGTACAACCACAGACCAACTTTTTAAAAAAACTCTTGGGGATCAATCTTTGACCAGCGCAAGGTGTACCTTGAGCCTATTAATGTCCATAGCTCCCACTGTACAATAGTTAGGAAGTGGCGCTTGGGATAAAAAATCTCTTGAAGCCATATCCAGGTCTATGCTCAGGGAAAAATGGTCACTGCATGCAGTTGTGTGGGTAATGAAATTTCCAACCCTTGCAGCGTTTCATTTTGTGACCAATATGTAATGTATCACTGGGTTTTTCCCATGGCCACTGAACACAGCAAATCTTGTTACAGACTGCAAGGTCAATATTGAATATAAGATAATTCCCTTGTTCCCTGCACTTAAACCGCAGGCCTTTTCTGAAGCCCTAGTGCAAACTTCCATATTGAAATGTTTTATTCCTGAGAGCTTCAATATCCCTTTTTAGTAGAGTCAAGGCGGTTTTTAACTCCGCTTTCCGGATGTTGTTATAGAAGTTAATTAATGCCAGTGCCTGTTTTGCTGACGTTTCAGCAACAACTATGTGATGGTAGGGTTGTGGAGCCAGCATAGTTATACTAGCTGCTCTCAGGGTGTTTGAAATGTAAGTACTGATCTCCCTCTTTGCTCTCCCAGAGTTGGACGGTTCCGCCAGGGTATGATAGGTTCTGAAACCATTTAGGTGGATTGGCTTTACTACCTATGTTTCTTGTACACAGACTACGGTGAAGTTATTAACAAAATCACACCAGTCTGCTGTAACAACCTTAGATAGTAGACCTGCCACATTCCAGAATGCTGTCCTTGTATTCCCCTCAGGAGAGGTACGTTCACAAATAACCAAGTGGTCCAGAATCAGTGGATTGGGTTTGTCCAGGACGAGGGGGAGGATGTTTTTAGAGTCAGCAATAAAACCAGGAGTAGGTATGTTGCATGGAAGGGGGTAGTAGATCAGCAGGGATGTCGGGTGGTGCACTGAGTCAGTCATTCTTATCTAGATTAGAAGAAGTGCCTGCTGGGATGCTGGAGAGACTAGGATACTTAAACTGAATGTGTGGTTAAGGAAGGTGTTATAAAGATGCATTTGTGGTTCGGCCGCGTTATAAATGCACAGCGTAGTTCGAGCCGTGTTGTAAAGGCTGTTTCCCTAATTTTTTATATTACCGATTTGTTGACATTAACGTTTTTTTGTTCAGAGATACCCACGTGATTTTGAACATATTTTGCAGTACTCACACACGAGTATCAGCCATTCTGATGGACTACATTCTAGTCCTTTGCATGTTCTAAGATGGCGTCCGGATATCCTGACGCTGCCTGTGACTTATTTTTCTTTTCACACTGAACACACGGCTAAATGGCCATCTGTACATGTGTGCCCTTGGCCAATCCTTGGCAGAGGCTCACGCACACGTTAATGGGCTGTTACCCAAAAAAATTGCTTGGGGGCATTCCAGTCATCTTCCAAGATGTGTGGTCCCCTGACTGATTAGCTGATATGAACATGGCGGCCCGCGTCACATGAACATTTACGCCAGCAGGTCATCACAATGAATTCAGGCCTTATTTACATGATACCCCCTATCTGACTTTCATTTTTAGGCTAACTGGGGACAGGGTTGGTCGCTGGCATACAATGCGCAGCACCACGTGAGTACTTGATGTATCTCTGACCCAGACGGTTCCCCTGACATTATGGGATCCAATCCTCTTTACTTATTTAGATGCACTTCTGTTTTCCACACCTTCGGTTTTCTTTGCAGCTGTGCACAATTGTCTGCTCATGACCTAAGGGGCCCATCATATATTGTTCACAGGATAAGACCCCTACCCTTCATAAATGGGATATGACGACCTTTGGGTTCCTTAAATGTTTTATATTGTTAGTCAGAATGTACTGTGAGTTTACTGGTTCTACACATGTGGTCACTTGCCTGCAGTTTCATAGCACAAATCACATTTTGACGACCCTAAGCGCTGTGGTGGATGTGTGAATTTCGCCTGCATTTTCTGAACCAATATACCTCTTAAGTTACAAAATGTGTTCTTTCTTGTATATTTTCTCTTTCTAGGTTGGATCAGACCGAAGATGGGTAGTGTAATTTGTTTGTGCACATTTACTACCACATATCCTTTTTGGTGTAGGTCAGTGCTTGTGTGAATATGTAAGTCATTATTTTAACTCTCAGTACACACAGTTAATATAGAATGCTACAAAATTCATAAAAAGGTTTAAGATATAACGGTGCTTCCAAAATATAGATTTTAGTAATACGCAGGCTGTAGTATAGCCACACCTTTGACCCCGCCCCCTCGCTCACTTACCCCACCCCATTGCATACAGCATTACAGTTCCCACACTTTTTTAATGCACCTCGACCACTGGTTGTATATATTAGCATATTATCCCTCAGACCCGAACAGCTCACTGTCATGCTTCTACAGCATGTTGCAAAAGCACCTCATCGCCTCACCTGCGGTAGTAAGCGCTATATATTATCAATACAACACGATACAGTCTTTAGCACTGAGAGGAGCCCTCCCTGGTAGGGAGAGGTGCGGTGCATGCCGACGAGGCATATTAAGTCTTGAATCCACTCTTATCAAACTGGTTATAAAGCGCGTTATCACTATTAGAATGGGACCATATTTTTTTCTTTTTTTGGGGTTGGGGGACGAGCACTCCATCTGTTATTAGTACTTATTGAAATGCTGCCCTACCCCTAATATATGTATTTATGTACTAGATTTTTTCAACGCTAGTTCCGTTCCCAGGAGAGCTTGTGCTCCAGGGGTGCAATAGAAGAAACTGTGACGTGCTAGAGTTGACACAACACTATACAACAGTGCAACGGTTTTGTTTTAAATTGTGTATTGGTGCACGGAATGAAACATTACGAATTTGACAGTGTCTGACTTTGAAAGAGAAGGTGTATTACGAGTGAGAAAGTAAACAGGCCTCAATTGTGCCATTTTGACTAAAACAAGAGCATTCTGTTTCCTAATTTAGAGGTGTGGGTGCTCTGCCTTGTGCCCAGTACGCCAGCATTGACACAACCAACACAACCATATATGCAAACTTCAACTAATGCCCCTGATGGGATGGCAGATGTTGTCAGCCTGTCAGACCCTCCTGGAAAAAACTTGGTAAATGTCAGTAAAGACGGGGGAACGTTATCTTTTTTCTCAATAAGATATTTGTTTTGCATCTGCCAGTGGTGAGCAACCGCCTTGACATGGCTGCGGCGCCCCCCTTCCCCCTAATTTCATACATGATATTCCTCCCCAGGACCTGGCCCACCCTAGGGACAAATCGAAAAACAAGTGCAGGAGCCTGCCCTTTTTGTTTTATTATTTATTTATTTTGTTTCTTTTTTTTATGCTCAATTTTGCAGCAGGTTTGTGGATCCTCTGCCTCTATGCTAAAAAATAAAAAGAAGCTCACTTTTAGTTTTTGGTCCCTGGCGGGGTACCTCTGGGACTCCACCACCAAGTCTAATGGGGCCAGGGTATTACTATCCTGCTCCCTACTGTGTTTTTTTGTGGGAGTTTTTTTGTATGTTTTCTTGGTACTCAAATGAGTCTGGGTCCCAAGATGGCTGCCAAAACTTCCTGGTTCAAGTGTTCTTAGCCAATCAGATCTCACAATGAGGTCTGTGCAGAGGCTCTGCCTAGATATCTATATTTTTTTCTTTAATAACTCCAAAACTACTGAATGGATTTACACCAGATAACAAAAAGAACTCTTTCTGTGCCAAGAGCTAGCTTTCTGCCAAATTTGGTGTAATTTCATTCAGTGGTTCGGGCTGTAGTCTTGTCTAAAATCCCTATGGGAAATTGCATGGGGAAAACACATTTTGGGACCCCATCTTTTTCTCATCCCCTGCTTGACTAATTACTGTGGAACTTTCCAGATAGCAGCTGAAGTAACTGGTACACTAGTTTTTAAAATTTCATGAAGATTCGTGAAATGGTGCCAAAGTTACTAGCAAAACAAAAATGCTTTGTCTATGTAAGCTAGTTCCTCATTATAACTACCTTTTGTGGCAAGTACCAGTAGGTTTTATGCACAAAGAATTCCCTGACGCTGCTTGGTTACATCCACCTTGCAGGGCCGGTGTGAGTGGCTGGAGTGGGGAATCCCATGCAAATCACAGGATCAGTGTCAGAAGCTTCACACAAACACCAAGAACTCACTCCAGGACCGGATATCACTAAGAAAGTTTCATTCTTTCTTAATGATATCTGGTCCTGGAGTGTGAGTACTTGGTGTTTGAATTATATATATAGATAGATAGAGATATATAGATAGAGCTGTTGTATATCACAAAATGGTCTCTGGTTACTGCCGCACTTTCTCTGCTGGTGCCGCGTTCAGGCTAGACCCACGTCTGTAACAGTGTTGCAATTCCAAATAGATGCTGCACCCCTGGGAATCTTTTTATGCAATACTTTTATTATTTGTAAAACCCGATGCAAACCACAGACGTGTTTTGACTACAAAAGTCTTTCTCACGGTGAGTGAGTCTGTCATTGATGTCGCTTTATATACACACAAGGTACTACCAAAGCATTATGGATCATGTAGGCTCTATTTCACTCAATTGTCACACATGATTTTTACATCGGTTATTAAAATCACCTTATACCCATTATTGTTGGTTGGGGGGAGGGGTGGATAATTCATCATGTAGGCCACTATATATTTCACCAGATCAACTTGTATTTTTTGACACATATACAAACAACCATTATCAATATTTGCCGCTATATGATTGCATTCAAGTTGACTCTTGGTTATATATCACAGGTGCAGGGTCAGTGTCCTTATTTCTATGTTCCGAGTGTGAGCTCAGTGCCTTTACCCATAGTTCATATGTTTACATTTTGATATTGAGGCTTAATACCAGTTTAGAACCCTGGAATACTTGCATATAAACCAATATGGCACCCTGCAATAACTGTATATAGTGAATTTTACATCTCTGAAGTTCCAGACAACCCCCTTAGACCTTCCATTACGTAGGTAGTGAGGGTTAGCATGACATATTTACCTCAGTTCATCTCTTGTCAATACCCCCATGAGCGAATCCTTTTATTTCAAAATACTGTAATATAAACTCAAACTAGTGTGCAAAAAACCCTTTTATTGTAAACAGATGGGAGCGGCGTTAAGCCTTTGTGGGGGTGTCTTTGTGCGTAACCTGATGATGAATCTAGATTCCAGCTTGCGGAATGTAAGGAAATGCCTTCCTTGGCATGGTTACCCCCTAACTTTTTGCCTTTTGTTGATGCCAGTTATGTTTGAAAGTGTGCTGGGACCTTGCTAACCAGGCCCCAGCACCATTGTTCTTTCCTTAAACTGTACCTTTGTTCCCACGATTGGCACAGCCCTGGCACACAGATAAGTCCCTTGTGAATGGTACCTGTGTTACCAAGAGCCCTGCGGCCAAGGAAGGTCTCTAAGGGGTGCAGCACATATTATGCCACCCTGGGGACCCCTCACTCATTACATGCACACTGCCTCACAGCTTGTGTGTGCTGGTGGGGAGAAAATGACTAAGTCGACATGGCACTCCCCTCAGGGTGCCATGCCCACCTCTCACTGCCTGTGGCATAGGTAAGTTACCCCTCTAGCAGGCCTTACAGCCCTAAGGCAGGGTGCACTATACCACAGGTGAGGGCATAGTTGCATGAGCACTATGCCCCTGCAGTGTCTAATCAAAACCTAATAGTAACATGTTTCCTCCTCTAGCCCTCATCTCGCGGTGTTCATTATGGCTTTTGGCTCCGCTCTTTATGGTGGTTTTTATTGTTACAAACCTCTTGTAACATGTTTCTGCTAATGCTTTGGTCACATATACATTTTGAACTATTATTATTGTTAATAGCTATTCAGATTATCTTTTATCATTTTTTTCTTTTCATTACTCTGTCTCTATTGCTTTAACAGTAGTGTTGTTAAGTAGTGATATTGGTTTGTGTATGTATATATATATTGTTAGCAGCCTTGAAAAAGTCCAAGGGACGAAACGCATGTCTGGCTCTCCTCTTTGTAAGACTTATCATGGTAAGATGCTCTATACTGAACTACCTTTTCTATTGATGAATGGATTTTGTTTGCATGTCCACACTACAAACCACATTAACTCATTTGATGTTCTGACAAGCGGGTTCCTTTTCACCCTAGCTGCTTTTTTTTTTAAGTTCTCAAGTGTTTTCAACCTTGAAAAAGTCTAAGGGAAGAAACATGTGTCAGCTGCTTTTTTCTGTGAATACTGTCGCTCGCACAAGAATTCTTATTTGGAAAATAAATCACCACCTTGAAGAAAAACTACTTTGTGACGCACAGGCTCTGCAATCGCAGGCATGAGAAATGTTTAAAGGGCTACTTAAGTGAATGACACAATCAGTGCTGCAGGCCCAATAGTAGCATTTAATTTACAGGCTCTGGGCACATGTAGTGGCTAGGACTTCAAAGTAAATTAAATATGCTAATTGGGGATAAGCCAATATTACTAGGTTTTAGAAGAGATGAACAAGCCCTTAAGCATTGGTTTGCAGTGGTAAAGTGCGCAGAGTCCTAATACCAGCAAAAATGAGGTCAGAAAAAGTGGAGGAGAATGGCAACAAGTTGCAGAGAGGACAACCCCAAGGCTGAAAGGTCTAACACATGTCGCCCCCAGCTGAAAGTGAGGAGAACTACTCAACCCCCTGAGAGTTCTCTTTGCTAAGATTGAAGAACCTAGAAAGATCATTAACACTGGTGTTGTCTAAACCAGGGTTGTGTTCCACCGTAAAGTCCATTCCCTGTAGGGAGGTGGACCGCCTCAACAATTGGGATTTTCACCCCTCATTTGCACGAGCCCCACATGGGTAAAAATCCCCATCAGTGGCCTGGTCATCGCAGGTGCAGTCACTAACCTCAGACAGATGTCATCTGGGTAGCGTGTGGCATGATCCATCAAGACCAGGATAAACGTGTTGCCTAAAGCTGTCTTAGGGTCCAAGAGGCCAATAATGTCGATGTCTACCTCCTAAGAGGAGTGCCAACAGCAGGAAAATCGGTCAAGGGAGCCTTGAGCTTTTTTCCTGACTTCCCGCTGGTCTTGAAGGGAGGGCAGGACCTACAGAATGCATCTCAGGTCGTCTTCTACCAGGGCCCCTTCTCAGGGTCAGCCCGGACTCCCTTCCAAGGGTCGAGTCCCTTGGACCTTGCTGGTCATCTTCTTCGCTGCAAATCCTCCCTTGCCTAGATTTGCATTTGCCAAGGCTTGTTGATGGTCCCCCTGATCACTGACTATCTGCGACCTGGTGACCGGCATGGGACATCATCTGCATGACTCAAAGGACTCCCCGCAGCTCCTAGGCTCCCCACAACTAATCTTCATCTTCACTCATCGACCAGGATCTTCATCCACAGAAGGGTGGGTAGTGGCTCCTGCCCCACCTGGACACTCCTGCGTGGACTGGGCTCTGTCCCCTTCTCTTGCAGGTCCTCTTCTTCCGGAATTCACTGTTGGGTTCCACTGGACTGGTCCTGGTCTTGCAATCTACCTTTTCCAAGTCCCCTTGTTAGTCTTTGAGAAGACCAGGTAACGTAACTCTGCTCCCCTGGTCACTGGGGATCATCTATGTACTCACCTATTGGGTTCTCGAGCTCTCCCATCTCCCTTCTAATTACTCCACATCCTTGGGTGGGGTACCTAACTTTGCGTTCCATTATTTTAGTGTATAGTTTGGGCCTCCTATAGTGTCCTAGCTGTTATCTGCTATTTCTTGACAGTGCTTGTTGTTTTTCCATGCTAATTCCTAATACTTATTGTGTGTGTGT
The DNA here is from genome assembly GCF_031143425.1 of Pleurodeles waltl. Lineage (NCBI taxonomy): Eukaryota > Metazoa > Chordata > Amphibia > Caudata > Salamandridae > Pleurodeles > Pleurodeles waltl. The sequence goes on along the minus strand of NC_090436.1, from coordinate 220,420,710 downwards.
GTGTGTGTGTGTATATATATATATATATCAGTCGAGAGGAAGGTCCAGAGACCGCTGGTGGAGCCATCACCACTCCTTCTTGCCCACTCGAAATCGTCGGGTCACTCGGGTAAGCTCAAGAAGAAGTCGAAGAAGCACAAGTGTTCTTCAACCTCACCCTGTTGGTCAGATGACTCAACATGGAAGAAGGTGCATCCTCACTCTAGGCCACCATTTTTGGAGCCTCTTTCTGGGTCAGCTCCTCATCTCCCCGAGTTTGTGGGAGCTGGAGCCACTCCTGCACTGTTAAAAGAATTTTGTGAGCTCATGCGCCTCCTTTTTGGGCAGTCTGACCCTGTCCGGGAGACTTCAGCCCTGTGGGGCTCGAAGGGGCCTCTTCGGGTTCCACGCTGGCGACTTCAGCCTCAGCTCCAAGGGCCACCCAAGTATCCGCTTCCAGATCCGGACCAGCATCTGTCATACCCTTGCGACCTTACGCAACGACCATTCTGGCGTTTACGCTCTTGATGTCATCTGGGTGTCGTCAATCCCATAATCATCTCCAACACACAGCTGGAGCAGTATCGCTGATTCCAATGTTGACCCTTATTCCTAGGGGTACGACTTCTGTGAGGGTATGGAGGATCGCTGGACCCTTTAGAATTCCAGCTTGAAGACCCTGTCGACTGGGCTCAGGAACTGGTTGAAGCCAGCAGTCTGGATACCTCCCCTGACGCTGGTATGCTTTCTCCCCCTACCATGGCTACAGAGGAGGAGGCTTCCTACTACATTTTGGTGGGGAGAGCGGCCGAGGTCTTGGGCCTTGAGCTGCCATTGGTGGCTGTCAGGACCAATCTCCTGACTGAGGTGCTTCAGCCTGGGGCTTCCAAATCAGAACCCCTTTTGCCATTCAATGAAGCCCTCATGGATGTCTTGCTAGGGACCTGGTCCAAACCTAGCACAGGGCTCCTGTTCATAGGACAATAGCCCGCCGCAGTGGGCCTGCGCCTAACGACCTGGCTTTCCTTACCCCACCCCGAGAGCTTGGTCCCCCAAGGCTCAACCTCCCATGGCGCGTTCCCTTCTGCTTCCCCAGATAGGGAATCATAGAGGCTGAACCACCTTGGGAAGAAGTTGTTCTCTTTCCCTAACCTGGCATTGCGGTCTGTGATCACTGCATGCCTTTTGGACCACTAAACCCATACCTTATGAGACACGGTTGCACCAATGCTGCCGCAGGTCCCAGGGAAGGCCCATGCGATTCTCTTCCAGGCTGTTGCCAATGGGAGATACGCAGTTAAGTTCACAATCAGATGCGGGCTGGATACAACTGACTCTCTGGGCAGACTTCAACGGTGGCATTGAGGTGCCATGCCAGTTACCTACATCTGTTTTTTTCATATAATGTTCAATCTACTTTGAAGGACATACCCTTTGATGACACCTGTCTCTTTGGTGACAAAGCATACTCTGTGCTCAAGCTCTTTAAGGAGTCACGGGCTACACCCCAGTCCCTTGGCTTTGCTGATGCCATCCGCCCCCTGAATCTGCTTTTTGCCCCTTTTGTGGCTGTGAAAGGGGTGCCCAACCACGTCCGTTCCCCTCCAGCCACCCCACCACATATGCTGCTCAGCCTCTGCGTGGCCCTAAATGTGGTATCGCAGCGTTCAAGTGGATCCGGGAGCCAGCGGTCTAGCCAGCTTACCTCCCCGACCTCTGCCCCTCTGCTGCAGCCTCCAAGCCTTCCTGATCTGGCGCTTTCCCACCAAGGACCAGTCGGTGGCAGAGTTCCCCATATTCCCCATCCCCTGCCCTGCTTGTTCGCTATCACGTCAGACAGGTGGGTTTTGCAAATAGTCCAAAGGGGCTACTCCCTCCCCTTCAATACTACCCCTCCTGGCATACCACCACCCTGTGATTGCATGAGGGAAAATCACTTGGCACTTCTCCGCGAGGAGGTTCTCTTGGCCAAGGGAGCTATAGAGAGGGTCCCTGTGCCAGAGTAGGTCCTGGTTGTTATTCTCACTAATTTCTGGTGCCCACGAAGGACATGGGCCTCCGTTCTATCCTCTACCTTCAGTCCCTCAATCTCTTCCTCAGAAAGGAGAAGTTAAGAATTCTCACTCTGGATTAGGTCCTATCTGCCCTGGATCCTGGAGACTAGATGGTAGCGCTGGTCTTGCAGGACGCTTATTTCCATATTTCCATCCTGCTTGCTCAGACGTTATCTGCAGTTCGTGGTAGTTCACAAGCATTTTCAATACACCATGCCCCCCTTTGGCCTTACCAGTGCCCCTTGTGTGTTCACTAAAGTGATGGCGGTGGTCGCAGCTCATCTGCGCAGGTTAAGGGTCTCAGTCTTCGAGGCCTGGCTGTTAAAGGCAAGCTCACCCCAGGCTGCCAGTATCACTTCCAGACTACAGCTGACGTCCTGCATTCACTTGGGTTTCTAAGAAAGTACAATCTCTCTAGCATAGTTACCCACACTTTTTTCACTGGGATCCTGCTAACCAGGACCCCAGTGTCTGTGATCTCGCCTTTAAATTTGGTTGCTGGTAACCTGTTTATACCCACAATTGGCATATTGGTGGACCCATGTAAGTCCCCAGGCTATGATATTTGGGTACCCAGGGCATTGGTACACCAGAGGTCTTCCATGGGCTGCAGCATGTATTGTGCCCCCCATAGGAGCCTATACAAACTGTGTCTGCAGGCCTACCATTTGCAGCCTGCGTGAAAAAGTGCATGCACCCTTTCACTGCTGGTCACTGTAAGTCATCCCTCTGGTAGGCCCTTCCAGCCCAAGGGTAGGGTGCATATCTCTTATTGTGAGGGTACACTTGCATGAGCAGGGTACCCCTATAAACCCTAGATTCTATTTACTGGGCTTTGTAAGTGCAAAGACGCCATCTTAAGGTACGTAGTAGACACTGGCCAACACGATTGGTTACACTACATAAGGGCTTCTCCGAACCTAGGTATGTTTGGTATCAGATATGTTGGAATCATGCAACTACACCAATTCCAGTGCTAGTTGCATGATCCCTTGTACACTGGGGTTCCCTAGAGGATACCACAGTTCTGCCTGTGCAGCCATCAACTGGTCTGGCTGGGAGCTAATGCTGCTGCTGACCCAGAAACTGTTCTGCCCTCCTGCTGGTGAGTCTGGCTCATGCAGAGGAAGGCAGAACAAAGGGGTGGCCCCTGAGCGCCACCAGACTGCTTTGAATGGCACATTTGGTGCCCTCCTTGCATAATCCTTTTTTCACCCGTTCAGGAGCCCCTGGTTCCTGCTCTGGCATGAAACTGCACAAAGGACTGGCAAGTGACCACCCTCCTGTACAGCTCCTCCCCTAGGGAGGTTTACAGAGCTCTGCCAGATGGCAACTTGATTCTGCCATCTTGGAAATAAGATGAGCAGAGGCCCCTGACTGGTTAGTCCAGCTAGGTGATGTCCCTGACCACCTCTGATAGGTTGGTCACTGCAGTAAGTGTCCAACCCTCTTCCTGGGTTACTTGAGGGTGGGAAGGAGTCACTCCCCTGCAACCACAGTCACCTCAAGGCAACATCGAGCAGCAGGTGGGGTCTGCTGTCCCATGGACATCGAAAGGCTCTGCATCACAGGTGGTGGGTCTGTGGCTCCTCTGGGTTCTGCTTGTCTTCTGACCAACCTGGGAGACTATTAGCCCCGTTCCTGTTAGTGGACTAAAACCCCTGTGCACTTTAACTTTTGCTGTTGCCAAGGCTTGTTGACTTTTCTTCCTGGAGATCTTCAGGTGCCAAGAAGCCCTAGCCTCCATCACTTTGCAACTCGAAGCTCAACCCCTCTTCTGCAACTACTGCAACGTGGGACTTCTGTCTTGTTGTGCTGCTGAGGCCTCCTTGTGACTCCCTGTGTCCATCACCAGTGGGTTACTCCTGGGGGCTTTAATGACTTCTGCTGGCTTTCACCTGTCCTGAGGGCTAGCCCTGACTCCCCATCGAGGGTAGAGTCACCTGGACCTTGGTGGTCCCCAAAACTTTGCAAATACATCTTCAGCTCCTGCTTGCATTTGCCAGTGCTCGTTGGCCTCGCTAGTCACTGATCCTCCTGCAGTCCAATGACCATCGAGGGATAGCTCGTAGACAATGTCTGGGATCTTCTGCAGCTCCTGGACCCTGCAGCTGGACTTCCTCCGCCGATGTGCAGGAACTTCACCTCTAGGAGGGTGTGCATTGCCACTGCACCACCTGGGCACCTCCAAGTGTTCTAGACTCTGTCCCCTTCCTTTTCAGGTCCTCCACATCTGGAATTTGTCCTTGGGTTCCACCGGCCTGGTCCACAAGTCACAACAGCAGCTGGACACTCGAGGCTTCCACTGACTTCAGTGAGAATCCCTTCTCCCCCACGCATCCGGGTCTCCTGGTGTAGGTACTCCTGTCTTCTGCGTATCCTTGGGTGGGGGCACTCTCCAGCTTTCCACTTGCCTGCTGGTTTCCTTGGGTCTGCTGGAAAGGGTCGTGAAACACACGAACTTCAGCCACTACTTCCCTGTGTTAGCCTAAGGGACGACTGAGTAGGTAACCCAGTCTGCACCTGGTCGCTGGAGACACTTGCTGTACTTAGCTCTGATGTTTTCATCCTTTCCCAGCTCCTAAATAACATACTTACCTCAGTTGGCCTTACTATTTTGCATTCCACCTTCTTAGTATATAGTCCCCACCCCCACCCCCAAGGCCCTATGTATTTTATGCTATTTCTGCTTGTTATTTTGTGTATATATTGTGTGTAGATATCTCCTAAGGGAGACACACCAATGCTAGTCTAGTAGTTAATGCTGTTACTAAAGGGTCCTTTATTTTTGCAGTACTGTGTGGTTCATTGTTGTGAGTGAGTTACTGACTGACTACTGTGGTTTTGCCAGTGCTTTACATTCCTCCTGGATAAACTACAGCTACCCCCAGAGAGCTTTTGCTATCTGGACACCTATTCACCATTACTAAGGGTTGTCTGGACTCATTATAGGATACCACACCATAGGTGTATACCATAAACTGAGCCAGCCTTCTACAGGGTTCCCTTTCATCTGAGCTGTTGTGGACACAGTGTAGTTTCGGACCTATCCTCCTGAGCGGTAAGTCCAGGATATTTCAGCTATGATAACGATGTTTCAGCCTCCATTCTGGTTTTGGGTGAGAATGACTCTGAGGCTGCTGGGCCTCATGGCCTTCTGCATCCTGCTGATGACTTATGCCAAATGGCATTTGCAAGCTCTGCAGTGGGAACTCAAGGTCCAGTGGGCGCAGCATCAGGGGAATCTCTCCGACATGGTCCATATTTTGGAGCGGACTGCGCACGATCTGCATTGGTGGCTTTTGAACCACGATTGGGTCAGAGGCAGATCCCTTTCCCTTCCCCAACCAGATGCGACTGTGGTGAGAGATGCGTCACTCATAGGTGGGGCCGTGGACCCTTTGTCAGGAGGCTCTCCGGTTATGGACATGGCTTGAACATCAGGGCATATCCCTGGTGGTTCAGCATCTGGCGGGCTCTGTGAATGTCGAGCGCAAACAAACTCAGTTGTCAATACCAGGTTGATCACAAATGGCGTCTCCATCCAGAGGTTGCGCAAGGTCTCTTTCATCAGTGAGGAGAGCCTTGGTTAGATCTGTTCGCCTCCACAGAGAACGTGCAATGACAGCTGTTTTGTGTGTTGGAGTTTCCAAGGCGCACTTGCTTGGTGACGCTTTTCATCTTGAGTGGAACTCAGGCCGTCTTTCTGCACTACCACTTCTGCCCAGAGGTCTCAAGAAGGTCAGGAACGACAAGGCCCATGTCGTTCTTGTGGCTCAGGCCTGGGCATGAAGAGTATGTTATTCTGGGCTCTTGAACATGGCCATTGATCCTCCGATCAGACTGCCCCTTCGGGAGGATCTTTTGTCGCAGCAGCAGGGGACAGTTCTCCACCCGAACGTGTCCATTCTCCGCCTTCTTGCGTGGAGATTGAGTGGTGGTGGTTGACAGTTTTTGACCTGCCCGAAGTCTGTGATGTTATCTTGGCAGCCAGGCATCCCTCGACTAAAACAGTATACGTCTGCAGATGGAACAAATTTGCGGTATGGTGTTCAGACAAGTCTTTTGACGCCCTCTATCCACTTCTCTTTCCGAGGTTCTTTTGTTTATCCTTTCTCTGTCCCTGCAGGGCTGTCCTCTGGGTACCCTCCAGGGTTAATTGTCTGCCATCTCGACCTTTCTCCGATTGCCTGATCAACCTTCTTTATTTAAATCTCCTATTGCTGGAAGATTTCTTTAGGGACTTACCCATCTTTTTCCTCCTTCCCCTTTCATAATACCACAAAGTGTGCTCCTTTTGAGCCTCTTCATAACTGCCCACTTCTTCTTACTCTATAAACAGTCTTCCTTGTTGTTATCACCTCTGCCTGCAGAGTGAGTGAGCTGCAGGCTCCTTCTTTGAAGCCACCTTTCATCTCCATCCACCCTGACAAGGTGGTGCTTCATACTAGGACTTCTTTTCTGCCTAAAGTGGTCATGCCCTTTCATGTAGGCCAATCTGTTACTTTGCCTACTTTTTACATGCCCTCATATCCTTCTAAGGAAGAGGAGAGACTCCACAGTTTGGACTCAAAAAGAGCATTGGCGGTCTATCTTGATCGTACAAAAGAGTTCCGGCTGGACGACCAGCTCTTTGTAGGCTATGTGGGTGAGAAGAGAGGTCGGGCAGTGCAGAGGAGAACCATCTCTAGATGGATGGTTCTCTGCATTAAAATGTGCTACACATTAGCTAAGAAGCAACCTCCAGAGGGCTTGCACGCTCATTCTACGACAGCAGAAGTTGCAACCACTGTGTTAGCATGCAGAATTAGCAGTCCTGGATATCTGTCGGGCAGCTATGCGGGCGTCCTTGCACACATTTATTAAACACTACTGCCTGGACAGTCAGGTCTGTAGAGGACGGGTACTTTTCCTGCTTGGTCCTGCAGGACTTCCTTGTATGATCTTGGTGCTGGTATATCTATTCTGGGGTAAGGAATCTGCAACTAGAAGTTTCTATCAGATGAACAGGTTATTTACCTTTGGTAACAAATTATCTGGTCAAGACATATTCTAGTTACAGATTCCTTACTGACCCAACCAGTCCTCCCCGCTGTGCAAAATGATTTCTAGTGACAGGGACTTCCCTTTTAGAGCCCTAGATCTGGCGCACCAGAGTCAGTGTTCTTCATAGCTCCGTGCTTCTGGTGTGGAAAGTCGTGAAACTAATTTGACGTCAGTGTGCCGGGGTGGTGCCTATATACGACGCGTGACTACGACGCCAGTGACAGACATGGAGTTGACCAATGCCACCTGATGGCACGCAAGGATAGTGATCGAAGACAATGCTCTGGATCCAGACTGAGAACTATGGGAAATAAACTGCAACTAGAATATGTCTCTACTGTGAGAAGCTGGCCTGGCTTGTAGTGGGTACCAGAGGTACTTACACCTTATACCAGGTCCAGTGATCCACCTTGGTGAAATGTAGGCAGTGCCAGCAGCATAGGCTGTCTAGAAGCTAAGGCTGTCTAGAGGTAGCTGTAGCAGAGCAGCCAAGGCTGAACTAGGAGACATGCAAAGCTCTTGCAATATCACTATACTCACACAGTACTTATACACAATAAAACACAATCTTCAGTGTTGCCAAAAATAAAGTTACTTTATTTTAGTGACACAAGGCCAAAAGTATCTTAGAGGCAATACTCCTTCTGGAGGTAAGTATTATACACAATATATACACTAGTAACCAAAATCAGGTAAGTAAATAGTCATAAAATAGTGCAAACAGTGAAAAATACAAAAGATTGCAATGGGCCTAGGGGCAACACAAACCATATACTAAAATAGTGGAATGCGAATGTCGGTTTCCCCCCTAGGCAAGTGTAGTTTGTAGATGAGCGCTGGAAGTGTAAGAAAATACCAAAGTTAAGTAAAATATCCCACCCCAGAGCCCAGGAAAACAGGAGTAAAGTCCAGAAATTTTCCTCAGAACACACTAGAAGTCGAGGTAAAGTATTATGCAAGAACAAGCAAGACTGCAAGAAACCAACGATGGATTCCTGGATCTGAAGACCTATGGAGAGAGGAGACCAAGTCCTGAAGTCAATAAAGAGTCCAAGAAGAAAAGGAGCCCCTGCCAACCTGGATGAAGGTGCAAAATTGGATTCTCCAGTTAGAAGAAAAGTTCAGGAATGCACCAGAGAAGACAGCTGCGGGTTCCTGCTGGGTTCAAGAAATGTCCCACGTTGAGTCGTTGGATGCAGGCTGTTTTCATCGCTGGATTCCACCAACAAGCCTTGGTTCATGTAAGAAAGCGTTTTGCGTCAAAGAGATGCTGCCCGGCCCAGGAGGGACCTGGGGGTCTCGACTCAGACTGAGGAGACAGAGGGGGCTCTCAGCACTTCAGAGAGCCCTCAGAAGACCAGGCAGCACCCGCAGGAGTCCAAGGACACAGGGACAATGAAGTTGCAAAGTGCGGTCGTTGCAGCACTACACAAGAGGATCCCATACCACCAGAGAACAACTCACGGAGCTGTGCGTCGCAGGATAGAGTGCTGGGGACCTGAGCTACGCCGTGCACGAATAACTTTTGGCAGAAGTGCACAGAAGCCAAGCTTGGACAGTATTTCACATAAAATTAATTCCTGTTGTGAGCTTAACCTCAAGAAATATTACGAGCTCAGTGCACAACTTGGCCACTCCCCTGGGAAAGGCTGAGGTTGTTTATTTGTATTGAGAATCTGTAACCTTGGATGAGAGTGTTTTTAACATCACTTCCCTCATATATTGTTTGAAATGTAACAATCTTTTCAAAGCCCCCGCCCTCCTCTGACAAAATCAGCAAAAACTACCACAAACTCTTGTTTAGAGATGCAAAGTTTCATTCTCAATGGTGCAATGTAGTGCCAGTACTAGCTTGGACAGGGGGTGTTCTCCTTGTGTTTTCCGATTCCCAAAATAGAAAATCCCTGCACACAATCATGGATCTTTGAGTGCTTAGCCACTATATCACATGCAGCTGCTTCAAATGACAAACTTTAGAACATTATTCTTCTTCTGACAAAAGAGTGCTAAATGGCAACACTTCATCTTAAGAATGCGTACTTCCACATCATCCAAATGCCAGGCTTGTTATTGGTACCAGAGGCTTGTGGTAATTAAAACACATTACTAATTCAGAGGCCTTTCTTTTAGAGTCACCGCAGTCCAACAAGGTTTCAAAGTGCCTAGCAGTAGTGGCAAGACATTTGCGTTGCAGCCAGGTTTAGGTGTTTCCATAACTGGATGGCTGGCTGAAACCGGAGACGAGGCAAGTCTTTACCAGTTGTTGTGTCCTCTTGACATTGAGAATGATAGTGAACCTGTTGGGGATGGTGGTGTAATATTGCTGTAGCCCTGAACACAAAGTTGCACATGCATCGTCCACATGTTTTGCCGGACAATGGTCAAAAGTGACTCGATGCTGAGAGGATCTAGTTTTGGTGGAGCTCGTGGCACAAACTACAATGATGAATGGGAGGCAACTACTTTCTAGGCAGATAGTTCCATAACCCACAGCCACAGGTGACCGGCATAGACTCTTCCCCTGCAGGTTGGAGAGGCCACATGGACAGCCTCATCATTAAGGTTCATTTTCCACCATAGGAGCATCTCCTCCACATCAGTGTGCTAGAGCTCCCTGCGATATAGTTAGACTCCACAACAAAGTGATAATGATTCCATCAGACAATTTGACAACCATGTATACATACAAAAAAAGATGTGCACACATTCTCCACAGTTGTCTAAGATAGGTCAAGCTGGTTTGCATTGGTTGGTCATTCATCAGGTTCACTTGTTAGTGGAGTGCCTTCTCATAGTGGACAGGGATTTTGCTCATCTACTTTCCACATGACACCAGGTGTCACTGTTCTTACCTGATTTGTCTCCACTGGAGTATTTTGGAAAAATGTAAATACCCTTACTCTTCTGCCCGAGTTTCCTACAGTCCACTCGGAATACACAAATGTACTAGAGGACACCTGGGGGGGTAGGGGAAATTTGGGAAATTAAATGGCAGTGTAGCGGATTCTGATGTGCTTCTGATTGTAGTTCATACGGTACAGCTCACTGGCTACCACTTTGGAAGCTGTAACAAATACACAAAACCAAGGTAAACTTCCTTATAATTAGTCTGACTACAATATTCAAATAGAATTGTATAGCAGCTAGCTTTATTTAAATACCTGTCAAAATATCTCATCTATCTCAGCATGGGTTTTTCTGTCATCTGCTGCTCCTAATATTAAAACAAATGTCTCTAAATGCATGCTGGTTTCATATCAGAAATTTAAATTCTTAAAACACAAACCTAATAAAGCAGTGTGGCAGCAGGAACAAACCAAACTTTCAATAGTAATGAAGAGTTCATTCACTAACAACAACAAAGTCCAAAAAGATAAATAAATCCAAACAAGAAATGTTCAAAATGGTGTCATCTTCTTGGAAAACAGAATAGCAGACCAACTGCTACCGTGTTTCGATAACTTGCATGTTTGTGAATGAAAAAATGTTTGTCTCTGAATTACTTAGTGATGAATGATATGTTCTCCAGTACTGGGGTATATTTCATAAATCCACATGCTTGAATCATTCCCCGAATTGGGAGTCCCACAGTATCATAGTAAGCAGTATATATCAGTGTGATAGGCTGTAAAGGGAATTTAAACTTCAGTTTAATAGCCTATCTATGTCCTTTTAAACAAAAAAGGACCAAGGTTGAAGAATGACCACTCAGGCGACAGCACCCTTTAGAACACTCCCCACAGAGGCATCTTCCCTCAGATTTTTTTTACCACATGACGTGTGACAGGGAGTTTCCCTTAGGTCTGCTCAGTTTTCTTCACAGTTTCTACTGGAATACTTCCAGTAGTGTTCCAGTATGTCAGAAGTGATGAAAGGGATTATTTTGGCCTTGTGGGACCTGTGGCAAGAAGAGGCTGCATTCAGAGAATCTACACACAGAATGTATTTATTGCTTTCACCCGGTCCACCAGGTAAAAGACTGCAAAATTTGCAGAACCTTTTCTACATTGAAACTTAAGGATAGAGAAGGATGTCTTTTGCTTTGGCTTTGAAAGCTAAAAAGAAAGACTCTGGTCATATCTGAAGAGGAGGATATTGAAACTTCTATTATTTCTCAACCAAGATCTAGGAAGACAGAGAGGTCACAACATGGGTCACCTCAAGGACATAAAAAAGCCTTCAAAAAGACGCATCATCTATTGTCTAAAGACTCCTCTTGTGAGGGAAGAACTGGCACAGAATCCACATCTGAGCCTACCACTCCCTCTGTGGTAGTATCTATCAAACCTCTAAAATCCTCTTCTGAGCCAGTGAAGAAAAATAAAAAAAACTGACAGATGCATCGTCATTAAAATCCCCGTCGACAACGATGAAAGTTAGGATGATTCCTGTGTCTCCGTCGATGACCAGCTTGCCGATGACTACTTTGTCAAAAACAACTACTGCGTCAGTGACGACAACCACATCATCGACGTCAACAATGATTACAACATTGACACTACCGTCGTCGAAAACCCCACCATCAATGAAGACCACATTGTCGACAAAGAGCCATACTGTCGACGAAGCCCACACCATCAATGAGTGTGTCATCAATTGAAGAAGGACAATCCACATCAACGGCATTACCAACGATACTGTCAACGAGACCAACATCTTTACAAATAGAGGGAGTAGTTTCCAAATCTCTTTCTACCCCTCCATTGACTACGTCATCAAAGAGGCTGCAATCTATACCTTTGGTACTGCCCCCAGAAATTACGTCGCTTAGCATGGTGTCCCCTTTTCCACTGAGCCACTTGCTTGATGCGGATGATTTGGATGACAGTGATCAGTGTCCCTTTGGTACAGCCCAAAGCCCATCAGAACTGCTTCTCAAATACCATGAACATAAAGAAGAATATTATGAGCTTGTGTATCAAGGCAGTCTGTGTGGATTAGTCTCATTCCCTTCCCTGGTTCAAGACCTACAGGGTATGATTCATGATTATTTTAGACGTTTCCAAACACTGGCAGGAGTGCAGACTACCCTTGAACCGCCTCCTCCTGGTGCTCAATCACTGTGGCGAGTGATGCCCCCGACTCTGAGTATGACGCCAAGAATACCAGTTGCTATGCCTCGGGGATCACCTGACATCAACTTCGTCTCAGGAGGTGACTAAGACAGAGAAGAAGGTGACATTTGTGACTCATGACCTATTACAAATGAGTGGGAAGAGTATCCTATTCCAAAACCTTCCCCTCTGGCACCTCAACTATTTGATTCTGCACCTGAGGATATTGGCTGATTCAACACTCATGGAAAGTGCAACAACATGGTTTTGCTTACCGATAACAATAAAGCAATCTGATTGCTTCCTGTATGATTTTAAAGAACAGGCCAGGAATTCGGTACAAGCAATTCCAATCATAGATTATATATGGGAGGATGGACTCAAAATAATGAAAACTCCAGCTATGGTAGCAGTGGTACTCTTGCACATTGATAAAAAAACTACAAAGCACCAGAAGGATCGCCAGCTTGTCTCATAGGGCATCCAAAACCGGATCTGGTAATTTCCCAAGCAGCTCAATGCCGATCAAAAAATACAGCTGCTGTGATAACCACTCCCCCTGACAAGGAAGGCTGACAACTGGACAATATTGGGAAAAGATTCTCCACTATGGCAGCCTCTGTCCAATCAACTAACTCCCTGGCAATTCTCGGCAGATATGATTACCAGATGTAGTCTAACATCACCACGTACTTAGAGTTTTTGTCAGAGGACAAGAGAGTAGAGGTCAGAAAGATTTTGCGGGAGGAGGAAAGGTCAGCATCTGAGATCGTTGATTGTGAAATGGATATCGCCTCTGTTGATTTCCTGCATTTGGCAGGCTCAGCGGTTCTCAGACAATAGGGCTGGTTAAAGGCTACTACATTCTGTCCAGAAGTGCAAACAAAGATCTTGGACATGCCATATCCTTCCTTCCAACAGCCTCTGCATCCAGGCTGTCAACAGGGGCAAACCAATAGCGCCCCACCATCAGCAGCTTACTCCAAGCAGCCTGGTAGAAAGCAAACCGCTTTGACCAGAGACGACACAAGGAAGCAATGACAACCTTTTAGTGCCAGTTACTTCCTCTGTGGAATGCCATCAAGTAGCAGTCATTATTTTGAGATGCAAAACCCAGTGGAAGAGCAAATACAAACACACCCTGGAGCTCACCAAAATTCCACCTCAGAAACTACCAACACAATCCCTGCCTTCTTACCTCATTCTTCTCCGCAAGGAAGCTTTGACTATGTTGGCCAAAGGTGCCATAGAAAGGTTCCCTCTCCGCAAAGAGGAAGGGGTTTCTATTCTTGTCTTTTTCCTGATCCTCAGGAAATAAGTAGAATGGCGTCCCGTTCTTGATCTCTGAACACCCAACAAGTTCTTCAAAAATCTATATTTTTCAATCAATATTTTTCATATTATTACTCTCCAGGAGATTCTCAATCTTCTCAACCACGAAGATTTCATGACAACACTTGATCTCCAAGATGGTTACTTCCATATTCCCGTACATCCCAAGCATCGAAAGTTTCTCAGGTTCACAGTAGCCGGCAGTCATTATCAGTAAAAGTGCTACGGTATGATGTTAGGTCTGCACCCCAGATATTTACAGAATGTTTGGCTCCAATGACGGGTTACTTACGTCAAAAGGGCCTTGAAGTTGTCCCTTATCTCGACAACTAGCTGATAAAAGCACCGTCTTTTCACCAAGCGTCTTTTGATACTGCAACTTGTCTCCAGACATTTCATGCATTGGGATTCACAGTAAACTTTCAAAGGTCTCTCCAGACACTGTATGATGACTCAACCTCTCCCTTTATTATGCTGATTGCAGAGCAAGTTACAGTTTGAAACTAATTACTATTTTGAAGCCTGTCCTATACCACAGCCTGTATACTGGTGTGAATATGTTTTTTATGCGGTAACGCCTCTTTACTCTTGCTTGATATTAATTTGCCATTGCTCCCTATTCCTATTTCTTTCTGTTTCGCTGTGTGTGACAAAAAAAACTAATTCCAATTCTAATACATAGTTTGGCAGTGTCATTGGTCTGTCTGGGATTGTGACTCCTGGAAATTCATGCATGACAGATGAACTCACAGGTTTTCAACCAATACTCTCACTTTTGTGGACCACTACAGTAGATAAGCTTGCCCCCTACACACCCCCCAAAATGCTTAAACTCTGCCTTCAAGTACCCACACCCATGACCCTTGGCATTGTCATACGGATAAGTTGTTCAGGGTTATTTACGTCTGCTTTTCCCCAACTACCATTGATTCCTTATGTGGTGTGAACGTGGCACTCGTTGTCATTTGCTTGTTACTAGCTGATATATGTAGGGCTGTTGCTTGGACTACTTTCCACATATGCACCTCACACTGCACTGGTAGCTTTAGTGCACTTCAATGTAGACATTGTGGTGATTCAGGGGACTAATAAATCCACTAGAGACTTATTTTTGATCTCATGCTCACAGGTTCACATCTCAATAGGTCCACTCAGCTTTTCATCCTTATGAGGTTAATAAAATGAGTAACACTTAAGGTGGATAACAATAAACATATATTGTTCAGAGCCAAGTTACCATTGAGGTGAATGTGCAGTTTATAACTACACATTGTGTTATGCTAGCCAAGAGACACTGCTTTAATTGGGTACTGGTTTTCATTATTCATAGCATGTGATCTACAGCAGCACATACTGCACACAGAAAATGATATCTTTTATGATCCCATTGCAGTGCTGTAGATTAACATGCACTCTTCCCACATGCTCCTCTACCCGCCTCCCAGGATTCAAGCTGACAGAATACCTTTTGTCAATGACTCTATCTTATTACTTATTTTAGTTATTCACTGTTCCGTTCCCAATACACAGACCTTGTAAGGCTTTGTATCTCAACATATCCCTACCCTTTGTGGAGGAAGGGGGAAAACACAATCTAAAGTATAGTTTATGTCCGACTGCGTTGTCGTTTTCATGGGAGTCACCTTGAAATTGAAACCCTTCTTTAAAGAAAAACAACTTGTAACATTCCAAGCCCAACCCAAATGGCAGGAGTGTGCGGAGCATGTGAAACCCCAGGACTAACAAGGTTGGCCAATTGTTACAGGTAAGTAGTATTTTGTGTGCAGTTGCATCTCTGCAGTACAGATTGGCATCTCACTCAATGGGGAGTCTGTTTTTTTTCTACATCATTAACACCTTTGTTTCCGTCACCTTGCCAAAGTACCACCAACAACATTTACACCGTTGAACATCCTACACCAAAATACTCGCCATCCTAAATGAAGATATCACTCATTAATGGTCCTTTTTATTTATGGTAAAGAAGAAGGTTGAACAACTATACATTGTGTGTAAACTGTTCATCATCAGACGGTCTACTGTTAAAGTACACTTGAGTTTCGTGATCAAGTGGGGTTTGAGAAGTGCTGTCAGACCCAGAATTGAATAAAGAAGATGCAAGAGTGCTCAATGTATTTGAAATACGTATGAAACAACTTACCATGTATTTTTACCATGCATTAGCAGAATATTAGAGAGTTGCCACATTGGTAAAAAGTCACAAAAGGAAGCTGAATCTGTTGAAGATTTTGTTTCAGCATTAAGGAAGCTGGCTGCTGCTACATGAAAGTTTAGTCCAGCAAACAATGAAATAAGAGATCAATTTCTTCTCACGTGTAATATTGATAGATTAAGAGAGGAGTTGTGGTTAACAGATGATCCCTTTTGAGAAAAGTATTAATTGTTGCCAAATAAAAGGATCACACGTTAATGTGTGTCAAAGAAATAAAACAAGATAAAGGAAATAAAAATACAGAGGACAAAGATGTAGTAAGTGTTGTTAAAGAAACATATAGAACTAAGCAAAAGCAGTGAAAATAAGTTTTAAAGGAAGATGTTTTTGATGTGATAAAGAAGGGCACATCGCAAACTCCAAAGAGTGTCCTGCATTAAAAACCACATGGAACAAATATGGAAAAAGAGGTCATTAGGCAGCATCTTATAGAAGCTACAACACTAGTGTGAGAAACGTCTTTAGCGATAGGGAAGATTGAGTTAAAAAACAGAGGTGTATGTTTCTGAGAGAGGATAATATTCTAGATTGGCCAATACAAATACTTTGATCCCAATGCCAGTCCTCAAGTTCACATTCAACCGATACAGGAAAACATATGTTTTGAAAGGGAATTTCCATGTTTTAGCGAGAAGCTCAGTTGCCTAAACATTTACATACACTAAATCAAGTTGAGGAAAGGTACAGTCCCCGTAGCTTCAAAAGTCAAGAGGTTACCCATGTGCATGCTAAGTGCTGTCAGAGAAGAATTATCTAGGTTGTATAAATTTATCATCATAGAGCCTGTAGAGGCAACTGAATGGCTTGCACCAGTTGTAGTAGCCTGGAAGTCTGATCAAAGCATCATTATGTAGTGGTTTAAGGGTCCTTAGCAAGAAGGTTGGTGATCGTTTTCCATTACCCAACATTTCTAAGATATCAGCCACCATAGCAGATGCAAAAATCTACAACACTTGATCTTACCTCTGCTTAACACTAGGTAAGGTTACACCCTGAGTTACAAGAGTGAACGGCATTCATATCACTATTAGGATCTTTTACATGTAAATATATGCCATTCGGGCTTGTTTCAGCAGCATCAGTATTTCAGAGCATAATGTCATTCTTGTTAGGATCCATACCTGGTGTTTTGTGTTATCAGTACAAAGTTTAGATAAGTGGAGAGAATGAGGCACACCATGATGGAAGACAGTAGATGATACAAAACATTTCAGTGAACATGGGTTAACAGTAAAATACACAAAATGCAGATTTTGGCAGGAAGGCATTACCTGTTTAGGACATAAAGTGAGCAAAAAAGGAACTTAGCCACATTAGGAAATCAATTGTTACGTTACAAGAGCTCACTTTTAATATAGAATATCTTCTAGGGGTTAAAAACAGTACAGCAGATTGGCTATCTAGATTGATAGAGGTAAAAATGACTGATACTGGAAAAAAAGAGTGAATATGAAGATTACAGTGGTGGCATTTCTGAACATCCATTAATGGAGGGAATGCTCAAAGACAAAATTCTTGGGAAAATAGAAAATATGCTAAAGGTTGAATGGACTAGAGGGGATGAGGGTAGAAATGTGATTAGATCATTTCTGGATGATTAGAGATGAACTGGCTGTGGTTAATAACTGTTTGTTTAGAGGTACCAAATTAATCCCACCTGAAGACATAAGCAGAAATACAATTCATTTAGCACATGAAGGGCATTCTGGTATACCCAAAACAAAAGAAAGATTGAGACTTGACTTTTGGTGGCCAGAAGTGACCTAGAAAATAGAAATAATAGAGATTCCTCCAGGTGTAACAACTGCGATAAAGTATACTAACAAGAAAACCACCAAGGGTTCTTCGCCATCCCCAGGAGGCACCCTTGACAGAATTAGCTACCAGCTTTGTTGTGCCATTGCCATATGATGTATATCCTTCATACATAATAGTATTGAAGGGCCTATGCTCTATCTGGCGTGAGATAAAGATAACTTCTGATATCGGCACTAAGAAAATTATTAATTTCTCCAGTATTGGATCTTTCATAGATTCACATGCTTGAATCATCCCCGTCGTCGAGGTGGAAGCCTCACGGTAAATTTAAATACATAAAGCAGTAAGTCAGTAAAAGTAAAACCAGTAGGCCCCAGTAGGCCTCATAGGGTATTTTACAGTCTATCCACTTTGTTTTGTGAAAAGACCCAAACTTCCGTATCAACCAATCAGGATTCAGCCCCTCCCAAACACTCCCAACAGAGGCTGAATTCCCTCAGATTTTCTACCGCACGTCGTGTGAAGGGAGTCTCCCTGAGCTCTGCTCAGTTTTTTCCTTATTTCTGACTGAAAATTGTTTTCTCTCAGGAAACTAGCTCCACAGCTTTACCATGTCTGAAAAGACAAAGAAGGGTCTGTTCAGAGACTGTGACAATTGTGGGAAGAAGAGACTGCATGTTGATGACCCCCACAAGAAGTGTATCTACTGCCTCCATCCAGACCACAAGGTGAGAGACTGCAAAATCTGTCGCACCTTTAGTCAAAAAACTCTCAAAGACCATGAGGGTAGACTTCTCTTATGGCTGCAAAAACAGAAAGCCATAGAACATCCTTCCTCAGACGACAGCGAAGCGTCATCACAGACTTCTTGCCCTCAGAAAAGAAACAGGTGAGAGAAGTAGAGGGTCTGATGAACCACCAAGGAAGGTGCCCAAAAAGACAAAACAAGTCTCTACTGAGGCAAAAAAGGATGTTTCCCACTCAGAGACATTGAAACATTTGCCAAAAAAGGTTCATTCAGAACCTACTACGCCTTTGCATCGAAAAAGCACCTAAAAAAAGGCATCCCTGTCTCTATCACCACAAAAAGAGCCAGAAAAAGTCTCTTTGGGGAAAAACCAACCGTCGACGATGGTGTCGACGGTAACAGCTACTACAGTATCGTCGACGTTCACAACACCGGTCTCGCCGATGATTATGACGTCTCCGCCGTTATCGTCAACGACGATAATTACGGCAACATTTTTTAAGAAAGCTTCGTCGGCAACCACATCGTCGACGGCGGAGGCCTCCTGGGTTCACCAATCAACCAGGGCACTCCCATCTACGAAGCACCTCTCAATGAGGTTTAAAAAGGCACTGCCGACGACGGCACCTACAGAAGATATGTCGGCGAAACGACCGTCGTCTATAAAGGGCCCGTCGACGAGAGATCCGTCGACGAGGGAACCGTCGACGATCATATCGTCCACAGCACTAACAGTGTATAAGCCATCCACCTACCTGGATACTTCGCCGCACCATTCCTCATATCATCAGGAAGACTCCACCAGATTCTTACCCCTTTCACTTATTAACATGGGGGACAAGGCGTCTAATATTCTGCCAATGCATACCTCACCAAGTAAAGTGTTGCCATATCCACCACAACATCTTTTAGATGGTGATGACGATGATGCATACTCTCAAAACGACGGAATGTTTGGGGCAGCTAGTAGCCTGTCCCAACTCAATGTCAAATGCCAAGAGTTTGATGAGGAGGAGGATCAGCATTACCAGCCTAGTTATGCCTCAACATCTTATCCACAGGCAGAACAACCATCGCCCCTCGCTATGCCTAGCACACTAGTAGCAGATCTACAATATATGTTGAATGACTACTATAAAAGGTTTCCACCATCAACTCAGTCCACGCCACCTAGACCTGAGAGCTACCAGACACCTCGGCAAACTCAGACTACTAATCTTTCGGAAACACCACAGGCTAGCATACCTGTAACTAGCCAAACTCTGGAAGCTCACCCCTCGTCAGACGACGAAAGGGAAGAGGGTGAGCTAAGAGATTCGGCGGCTAGTGAATGGGATGATTATCTTGTCCCCACACCATCTCCACCGCCAGCAGGTCCAGTAGATTCTCCTCCAGAGGACATAGGAGGTTTCCATAATTTAATAGAGAGAGCGGCAAAACATTTTGGCCTTGCAATTGTTTCTCATGAAACCGAATGATTTTTGTACGACTTCAAAGAGCCATCGAAGAGATCTGTAAGAGCCATACCCATTGTAGATTTCTTATGGCAGGAGGGTTTGAAGGCAATGAAAAATCCGACAACAGTGCCTTCACAAATGCCAAGACTGGAGAAAAAGTACAAGGCCCCAGATGATTCTCCGGCCTGTCTAGTCTCACAGCCGAAACTTGACTCTGTTATATCACAGGCGGCTCAGAGATGTTCCAAAAACCCCTCCGCACCTATAGCGTCTCCCCCAGACAAGGAAGGAAGGAGATTAGACAATATCGGCAAGAAATTCTCCTCTGTTGCAGCAGTCACAGTTAAGGCAGCTAACTCCCTCGCCATCCTGGGAAGGTACGATCGCCAGATGTGGGCAGACATGTCTGCCTTTTTAGATCTACTGCCAGAAGACGTCAAGGTGGAAGCAAAAAGGGTCTTGCAGGAGGGAGAAAGGGTCTCCACGGAGATTATAGACCGCGCAATAGACATTTCTCTCACTGGCTTCAGACAATTAGCTGGCGCAGCAGTCCTGCGCAGGCAAGGATGGCTTAAGGCTACTTCATTCAGACCAGAAGTCCAGAGTCGTGTTCTCGACATGCCTTTTGATGGAGAAAGTTTGTTTGGTAAACATGTCGACGACCTGTTGCAGGCGATCAAGACGGATACCGATACGGCAAATTCCCTAGGTACCCTGCAATATAAAAAACAACCTTTTCGTTGAGCAAGGGGTAGAGGTAATTACTCCTTTCGAGGTGGATACCAACAATACAGATCCCAATATCAGTCTCGTTAATATCTAATTTTATATCACAGTGTGTTTTACTCTAATCATGTGCTTCAGATTATTCGCTTTGTTATATTGTGTTAACATGTCGGTGTCTTCAAAATAATAACAAAACAGATTGTGTCAGGACTTTCTGCCACACAGCTTTTTATTGCTCTTCTATTCAGATATCTATGGATAAATATATAGATATGTGTATATATATATATATATATATATATATATATATATATGTGTTTATATATAGATATATACGTGGATGTATAAAGCTGAACTAAGGTGAGTCACATCACTTAAAAAATTACGATAAAATTACAGTCAATGTAATTTACTAATTAAGAAGACATTACTGCTCGTTATTCTGATTCAAGCATGTGAATCTATGAAAGATCCAATACTGGAGAAGAAAATTAGTTACTTACCTGTAACTGCAGTTCTCCAGTATTGGTATCTTTCATAGATTCACATGCGACCCACCCACCTCCCCTCAGAGGCTCCCCTATTATACAGATATTAAACTTCACACTCCTACTAGAAAATCTGAGGGAATTCAGCCTCTGTTGGGAGTGTTTGGGAGGGGCTGAATCCTGATTGGTTGATACGGAAGTTTGGGTCTTTTCACAAAACAAAGTGGATAGACTGTAAAATACCCTATGAGGCCTACTGGGGCCTACTGGTTTTACTTTTACTTTTACTGACTTACTGCTTTATGTATTTAAATTTACCATGAGGCTCCCACCTCGACGACGGGATGATTCAAGCATGTGAATCTATGAAAGATACCAATACTGGAGAACTGCAGTTACAGGTAAGTAACTAATTTTCTTCTTAAAAGATACTTTCAGTAGAGAGGGATTACCTACCTCCATTCTGTCTAACAATTGTGTCCAGTTCTGTTCCAAAGACACGGAAGAATATCTGAAGAACAGTGGGATAGCACAACGCCTTGTGCACTATACCACCCAGAAACCAACGGAGTTGTAGAAAGGTTAATAAGATATTAAAAGAAGGGTTTCAGTTGGCCAAACCTTGTGGTATTAACTGAATAGAAGAAGTATTGAGGAGATAACAGACCTTTTTGTTTGACTCCCCACCAGATCAGTAACAGAATGCCCTCTGAACTATTAAGAGGAAGAAGACCTAATTCTAAATTAGTGCCTAGGTGGATGAAGTGGCAGAAGGGTTGGATTGATACCAGCATAAGACAAACCTGGAGGCAGAGAGAATTCAAATGACAATGTGCAAGGAAAGAAGATATGATAGGGAACATTACACTAAAGAAAGGGAATTCAAGGTAGGAGAGTGGGTAAGGATCAAATTTCCCACATGGTGCATCCAGTGGTAAAAATTCACCAAACACATGAAGACAGTCCCATGTTTTCACAATACAATAAAAACTCAGGATGGCAGAATTTGGAGCTTAGCACTAGTAGCTAAGCTTCATGAAAGATATATAAGTGATAGAAATTTGATGCAACCCGAAGAAAAAAACTGTAGTAAAGACTATTTCAAAGTCGTGAAAACAACCCAGTAACAAGAGCCAATGACGACGAACCACATGCCAGAAAAACTATACGCACAATGGATATGCGCCCTTCTTACCCTCCCAAATTTATGAAAGGCTGTTACCTAATAGCATTATTTATCTGAGTCACTTTGTGTTTTATCTACTAGGCATCTTCGCCATATGTTTATGCAGCTTAAATGTTTTTGGATATCTCTGTTATAACCAAAGCTGTGCACTTCTGTGTTTGTTTTGATTCTTTCTTAATCATATTCTAATATATATCATATTCTAATATATATATGTAGATAATTATTTATAATCTTTCCTTGTTGTTTAGTTGTTACCATGATTGATTCTTTTCCTCTAATTATTATGGGGGAGGTGTGTGATATCCCCCTCACTTCCTCTTACATTGTTGGTAGTGGAATCTTCCCCCATGAGGAGTTCTAGAATGTTGGTTGGTGAGGTGAAGAGATGACAGTTGGAAGTGAGCTGAAGAGGCTCTGGCTGGGGCACTTGGAATAGACTACTTCTCCTCACATGTTCTCTGTTGTACTATCATTCCTGAGCAGTTGCTACAGTCAGCCCAAATTCTTTTTGAATAACACCAAAATAAGGATTACCACAGGTGTGCCAGAATAACTGCTTATATCTTTACGAGTGACCTCATAAATAACGTGTATAAGTTAATTTTGTTTTGCCTCTTTTGGAGTGTCTTCTAATAATTTACCCATTTTGAAATAAAAATGACAATGCTCCTTACTGTAAAATTCAATTGTTTTAGGTTAAACAGTGTAGAAATGCAGTTACCGCCAAAGCTGACACCCGCACATACTTTTCAGGAGAAATTGCAATCTTTCTTGGGACGCCCAGGTAGCTCAGAAATAATAAAGGCAGAAGGCAGAGGCTACAAACAGTTTACGGGTAAATATAAATAATGCAAATGATGCAAGTTTTGTTTGTGTTTTCCTTTGAGATAGCTGCTTGTTTTTGTGCATATGTTACAGAACTAAATCTTTTTTTGCAAGACCTCATTTGTGCTGTCAGGCCAAAAAAATATTTACATAGATACGTTGCCACTTCTACTTTGAAAGTCAAACTGAGTCAGTGGACTGTTCTCATGGGTCACCTGGAATAAAATTGGCCCGGTGGGTAGAGGGGTGGGAGGGAGATCTACGTGCACCACTGCTCCCCCTTAAAATAAAAGATATCCCCCCCCCCCCCAACCCTCCACCCGGGACCTGGCCCACCCAGGGAGCAAAGAAATTCAAGATTTGTCAACCGTGTTTGCTTTTTTTTCAGTTTTGCTGGGATCTGCGGATCCTGTACGATTTCCCGTCAAAATTGGAGGACAAAAAACATGTTACTAGCACTCGGTGGGGTCCATGTGGGACACCACTACCAGGCCTAGGGGTCAGAGTATTCCCACCCTGTCCCTAATTTTTTTCACTTTTTTACTTGGATGAGGCTGAGTCTGAAGATGGCTGCTGAAACACTTCCTTGTTGGAGTGGTGGCAGCCAATCCGATCTCATTTTGAGATCTGTCGATCCGCGGACCCTCCACATCACAAGATATCTGAAAATCTTTTTTCTTTAATAGTTCAAAAACTGCGTAATGGAACTACACCAAATTACAAAAAGCACTGTTTCTGGAACGAGATCTAGCTTTCTGCCAAATTTGCTGTAATTTTGTTCAGTGGCTCGGATGTAGTTTTGATCAAAATCCCAATGAGAAATTCCATGGTAAAAAAATATTTTGAGAACGCAAGGCCCCCCCCCCCCCCACACACACACACACACACACTCTTTTCCTCAGCCCCGCTCTTGATGAATCACCCTGAAACTTTCAAAACAGCAGCTGAAGTGATTGGCAAACTAGTTTTGAAAATTTTGTGAACATTTGTCAAATGGCGCCAGTTATTAGCAAAACAAAAATGCTTTGTCTATGGAAACTAGGTCCATGTGTGTGTATGTATATATATATATATACACACACACACATATACCCTAGTAAGTAGTTACAGTTAGGACCTAGTTTCCATATAAAAAGTGTTTTGGACTTGGCTATATCTTTGGCACTGTTTGATGAATCTTTCACAAGATTTTCCAAAAGAAACGTGTGCCCACTAATCTTGTTGTGAATGGAAAGTTTTGAGGTGATCCATCAAGTGGGTGATGTGAAAAAGGGGTGGTAAAAAAAAAAAAAAAAAAATCCCATTTAAATTCCTATAGGTGTTTCAGGAATGTGGAATTCCTATCGCCAGACGCCCGGGATCTATTGTTTGATGTCAAGAGCAACAAGTTTTCATGTTTATTTTGTCCTTGGGACAAGTAGGCCCAACCGCCTGCAGAAGAAACCCTTTGGCAGCCAGTTAACAGTCTGCGGTGAGGTAATATATCCATATGTTAGTGCTGTTCGAACTTGTATTTATGGTTCATTAATGAAAGCCTTCATTATTAGGGTGAGCACTGTAAATAAACATTTTAAGGACACTGCACTACTGCTCACAGTGCTTCCAGTAAAAAAAAAAAAAAAAAAGTGTACACACGTTTTGAAAAGTTAAACAATATGATACTAAGTATAATGCTCCCAGAATGCTCTCTGATTAGATGCAAATGTTTGCAGAAGCTTGTAAGCAAGAGTGATGATTCTTTGCTTTCAAAATAAAACATTCAGAACAAAAATGCAAGTAGGAAAAAAAAAAAAAGTTTTGCTACTATGAAATTTTAGGTGCAATTTCTTTGAAACGTCATTAAGTAAAATGTGTTGATACATGCTAGCATTTCAAAAAAATATTCTTAATGGAAAATCAGTGTAACCATTTTCAACAAGATTATGGGAAGCATGAAAATAAACAAGCACTGGCAAAGCCAACCGATCTGCCATTTTATGTGAGTCTTTTGTTTTTGTCAATGCGTGTCTTGTTTTGACATGGCTTTCGTAACACTTTATTGTTGTGGAAGGTGCATGGCCCTCACCATTGTAACAAACACTGGTAAAAAGAAAAAAAGTATCTGATAGAGACTTCTAACTACAGATTCCTTACCTTAGAATTCCCTGGTGTCAGCTTCAATCTGGAATTTTTCTGCTGAGCGTGTCTTCGGGTGGTGTTGCTCGAATCCGCGTGTGTCGTCCAGCTCCGCATGGTGTCGTCAGCGTCACTACCCTTTTTCTCTAATGTTTGTTGAGGCTTTTTTCTTGATTGCTTGAGATGTCTTTGAGATAGACAGGATTCAAGCCGAGTGGTGCATGTCATTGCACCATGTCGGTTACAGATCTGCACAGTGTGTGTCTCTGGTGTCTTGAAAAGGACCACGATTCGACATCGTGTTCCGACTGCTGGGCCATGGCTCTGAAGGCCTTGAGGGAGAGATCCCTCAAACTTCTGCAGCCCGACAGCCATCTTCGGTTGGCGCGACTCTGAGGAGGTCATGGTCCCACAGTAGGAGGAGGTCGCAGCACCGCTCCCGGATCCCCAAGTTTCCTTCTCGCATTCGAGGTCATCGGGACACTCAGATAAGAGCCACAAAAAGAAGAAGTTGTCCAAGCGGACTTCGACTTAGCCATGCCCGTTGGCCGACGAGGCGTCTAGGGTACGTCGACGTTCTGAGCTCGGTTCCGCAGTGCCGTTGCCAGGGCTGACTCTGCATCTTCCCCCTTTTGGTTTTGAGCGGGCTGCACCCTCGGGTGGGTCTTTGATCCGCATCTGGAGCGATGTCGTACAACGCCGACTCCGACGGCGCCGATTAGGCCCAGATCATTGCCTGAGACTTATTTTAGACAGCCAGGCACAAACGAGAAGTGGGAGGGGTCTGATGACCCTTTAGAGTGTGAACTGGAGCAAGAACAGGACTGGTATGAGGATCGAGGAGAAGCCAGTGGACTGGATACTTCTCCAAGATACTGGCATGCTCTCTCCTCACAATGTGGCTACGGAGGAGGGGGCTTCTTATGCCATGGTGGTGCGTAGGGCAGCTGAGGTCTTGGACCTAGACTTGCCCACGGTGCCAGTCAGGATGAATCTCCTGACAGAGGTGTTTCAGCCGGGGGTGACTACATTGGAGCCGATCTTGCCCTTCAATGAAGCCCTTACGGATGTCCTTCTGGGAACATGGTCCAAACCCAGCACAGGGGCTCCTGTGAATAGGACAGTCGGCCGACGCCATAGACCTGCTCCAAATGACCCTAGTTTCCTCACCCAGCACCCCACCCCAGAGAGCTTGGTGGTCCAAGCCTCCACTTCCCTTGGTTCCTTCCCTTCCGCCTCTCCGGATAGGGAATCCAAGAGGCTGGACCAACTTGGAAAGAAGTTGTTTTCTTCCTCCACCCTGGCATTGAGGTCAGTAAACACCTCTTGTCTATTGGGCCGTTGTAGGAAGTTGGCTCTGTATATATTATCTCAAAGTGAGAGATAGTGTGCACAGAGCCCAAGGGTTCCCCTTAGAGGTTGATAGTGGCAAAATTAGATAATTCTAATGCTCTATTTTGTGGTAGTGTGATCGAGCAGTAGGCTTATCAGAGGGTAGTGTTAAGCATTTGTTGTACACACACAGGCAATAAATGAGGAACACACACTCAAAGACTTACTCCAGGCCAATAGTTTTTATGTAGAAAAATATATTTTCTTAATTTATTTTAGAACCACAAGATTCAAGATTTGAAGTAAATACATAAAATGTAAGGTACTCCACACAGGTAAGTAAAGAACTTTGAATTAGAGCAGTAACATACACAGTATTAGTTAAAATGTCAATAAGCTATTTTAAAAGTGGACACACTGCAAAAATCAACAGTTCCTGGGGGAGGTAAGTAAGGGTAAGTTTCTGAGGTAAGTAAAGCACTTGCAAGTTCAGTTTCCTGGGCATAGGCAGCCCACCGTTGGGGGTTCAAGGCAATCCCAAAGTCACCACACCAGCAACACAGGGCCGCTCAGCTGCAGAGGTCAAAGGAGGCCCCAAAACACATAGGCGCCTATGGAGAACAGGGGTGCTCCGGTTTCAGTCTGCCAACAGGTAAGTACCTACGTCATCGGAGGGCAGACCAGGGGGGTTTTGTAGAGCACTGGGGGGATACAAGTAGGCACACAAAACACACCCTCAGCGGCACAGGGGCGGCCGGGTGCAGTGTACTTAGCAGGAGTGGGGTTTTCAATAGAAATCAATGGAGGGACCCGGGTTCACTCTAGCGGTGCAGGCAGGGCACAGGGGGGCTTCTTGGGACAGCCACCGACTGGGCTAAGCAGAGGGTTGCCTGATGGTCACTCCTGCACTGGAGTTCGGTTCCTTTTGATCCTGGGTGCTGCGGGTGCAGTGCATGGTCCAGGCGTAGGGTTCTTTGTTCCAGGCAGTCGCGGTCAGGGGGAGCCTCTAGATCCTCTCAGCATGTGTCGCTGTGGGGGGTGCAGAGGGGTCGTCTCGGGTTACTCATGAGGTCACAGTCGCCTGGGAGTCCTCTCTGCAGTGTTGGTTCTCTGGAGCTCAAGCCGGGGGCATTGGGTGGAAAGGGTGAAGTCTCATGCTTCAAGAGTGAGTTCTTTAAAAGTTGATTCTTTGTTGCAAAAATGTTGCTGTGGGTGAACAGTGCCACTGTTCTCTGGAGTTTCTTGGTCCTTCGTTTCAGGGCAGTCCTCTGAGGCTTCAGAGGTCGCTGGTCCCGGTCGCATGGGTCGCTGTACAGGTTCTTTGAGTCTGGAGACAGGCCGGTAGGGCTGGGGCCAAGTCAATTGTCGTATCTGTCGTCTCTGCTGGGCTTTCAGGTCAGCAGTCCTTCTTCTTTGTGTAGGTTGCAGGAATCTGATTTTCTGGGGTCTGGGTCACCCCTAAATACTAGATTTAGCGGTGTGTTTAGGTCAGGCCAATGGCTACTGTCCTGGAGGGTGACTACCTCCACCCAGTACAGGCTTTGTTCCTTGCCACAGAATGACAAAGGCACTCTCCCCATGTGGCCAGAAACTTGTCTGGTTGTGGCAGGCTGGCAGAAACTGGTCAGCCTAGTACTAGGAGTTGGACTGGTATTCAGGGGGCATCTGTAAGATGCCCTCTGGGTGCATTTTACAATAAATTCCACACTGTCATCAGTGTGCATTTATTGTGCTGAGATGTTTGATACCAAACTTCGCAGATTTCAGTGTAGCCATTATGTAACTGTGGAGTTTGTGTTGGACAAACTCCCAGACCATATACTCTTTATGGCTACCTTGCACTTACAATGTCTAAGGTTTTGCTTAGACACTGTAGGGGCATAGTGCTTATGCACATATGCCCTCACCTGTGGTATATTGCACCCTGCCTTAGGGCTGTAAGGCCTGCTAGAGGGGTGACTTACCTCTGCCACAGGCAGTGTGAGGTTGGCATGGCACTCTGACTTAGTCATTTTCTCCCCACCAGCACACATAAGCTGTGAGGCAGTGTGCATGTGCTGAGTGAGGGGCTCCCATGGTGGCATAATGCATGCTGCAGCCCTTAGAGACCTTCCTTGGCATCAGGGCCCTTGGTACCAGGGGTACCATTTACAAGGGACTGTGTGCCAGGGATGTGCCAATTGTGGGAACAAAGGTACAGTTTAGGGAAAGAACACTGGTGCTGGGCCCTGGTTAGCAGGGTCCCAGCACACTATCAATCATAACTGGCATCAACAAAAGGCAAAAATTCAGGGGGTAACCATGCCAAGGAGGCATTTCCTTACAGCCGTTTTTCCCATACTTTATGGGACATGGTGGCACAGGTGCTTACCCAGGTCTCGGAGGGCGTACAGGACACTATCACCATGCTGTCAAGGATGGGAGCGATGCAGCCAAGTTTACTATCAGGTGTAGATTGGGTACGACCGACTCGCTGGGTGGTAGAGTGATTACGTCAACAGTGGCCCTATGTCGCTATGCCTGGCTTCGTCGTTCTACTGGCTTTTCAGGGGATGTCCAATCGAGTTTGATGGACATGACTTTTGATGGCTCTGGCCTTTTTGGTGAGAAGGTTGGGAGGTTCAAGGATTTTCGAGCTACGGCCAGATCCTTGGGCCTCTCAGCGCCAGCTCGCCAGCAGTCTGTCTTCCGTCCCTTTAGAGACTTCGGAAGGGGCGCGGTACCACACCAGCCCCCACTTAGCCACCGTCCTCTGGCTTCACAACACCCAGTGGGAGGACGTGGTCGTGGTACCGTCAGATCCAGAGGGTATGGCCAGAGGTCGGCCACCACACAGCCCTCCTCCACTGCACCAAAGCCCTCCTAGTGTGGTTCTGTAAGACCATGTCCGTCCAGTTGGAGGGAGGATTCAGTTTAATCTCCCTCACTGGTAATCCATCATATCGGACAAATGGGAACATACGAAAGGGCTATTCCCTCCCCTTCCAATCTTTCCCTCCTTCTATCCCTCTGATAAAAGAATGGCTGATGGAGGATCATTTGGTCTTGCTCCGCGAGGAAGTTACGGCCCTTTTGGCCAAGGGAGCTATAGAAAGGGTCCCGATGTCAGAAGTAGGCAGTGGTTGTTATTCCCGCTACTTTCTGATTCCCAAAAAGAGCAAGGGCCTTCGCCCTATCCTGGATTTAATCTCTTCCTCAAGAAGGAGAAATTCAAGATGCTCACTCTAGCTCCGGTATTGTCTGCCCTAGACCAAGGAGACTGGATGGTAGGTTTGGACTTGCAGGATGCGTATTTTCATATCCCCATCCTGCCCGCCCACAGATGTTACTTGTGATTCAAGGTAGGCCACGAGCACTTTCAGTTTACCGTGCTCCCTTTTGGTCTCACCAGCGCCCCTCGGGTGTTCACGAAGGTGATGGCGGTGGTGGCAGCTTCTCTGCACAGGTTAGGGATTTCAGTCTTCTCCTACCTAGACGAATGGCTGTTGAAGGCTCCGACGCCCCAGGCGCTCGTCACCCACCTCCAGATGACAGCGAACCTCCTGCATTCGCTGGGGCTCGCTATAAATGTGCCAAAGTCACACCCGACTCCCTCTCAGAAGCTAATTTTCATCAGAGCTGTTCTGGACACAGTGCAGTATCGGGCCTATCCTCCCGAGCAGCGAGTCCAGGATATTCAGGTTATGATACTGATGTTTCGGCCTCTATCCTGGATTTCAGTGAGACAGACTCTGAGGCTGTTGGGACTCCTGGCTTCCTGCATCCTATTGGTCAAGCATGCCAGATGGCATATGAGGGCTCTGCAGTGAGACCTGAAGTTCCAATGGGCACAGCATCAGGGAAATCTTTCCGACATGTTTCAGATCTCGGATGGAACTGCAAAGGATCTGCAGGGGTGGTTAGTGAACTGCGATTGGGTCAAAGTCAGACTCCTCTCCCTTCCCCAACCAGATCTCACAGTAGCGACGGACGCATCACTTCTGGGATGGGACAGCCATCTGGGAGAGGTGGCGATCAGAGGTCTCTGGTCTTCGGCGGAATTCGGGCTCCATATCAACTTGTTGGAGCTTTGGGCGATCCGACTAGCATTAAAAGTATTTCTTCCTGTTGTGAAGGGGACGGTAGTGCAGGTGTTCATGGACAACACTACCACAATGTGGTACTACAACAAGGAGGGCGGTGTGGGGTCATGGACCCTTTGTCAAGTGGCTCTGCGTCTCTGGACATGGCTGGAACACCATGGCATAACCCTGGTTGTTCCACACCTGGCAGGTTTTCTGAACGTCAGGGCGGACAAACTCAGCCGGCTATGCTTAGCCGATCACGAATGGTATCTCCATCCGGAGGTGGTGCAAGGACTCTTTCAGCAGTGGGGAGAGCCTTGGTTAGATCTGTTCACCTCTGCAGAGAACGCGCAATGTCAGCATTTTTGCGCGTTGGAGTTCCCAAGGGGGCTATTGCTAGGCGACGCTTTTTTCCGCCCATAACTCTTCTGCCCAGAGTTCTCAAGAAAATCAAGAACGACGGGCCCAAGTAATCCAAGTGTCACCATGTTGGGCACGAAGAGTCTGGAATCCAGAGCTTCTCAAAATGAGCATCAGTCCTCCAATCAGGTTGCCTCTTCGGAAGGATCTTCTGTCGCAGCAGCAGAGGAAGGTTCTCCACCCGAACCTGTCAACTTTGCGGCTTCATGCGTGGAGGTTGAACGGCGACAGTTGATGGTTTATGACCGCTCTCCCGAAGTCTGTGATGTCATTCCGGCAGCCAGGCGTCCCTCTACTAAGTCGATTTACACCTGCCGGTGGAAACGTTTTGTATCATATTGTACATAGAGGTCTATTGATCCACTTTCCTCTTCTCTGTCTAATGTCCTTTTGTTCATTCTATGACTCGCCCAACAGCGTTCCTCCTTAGGGACTCTTAACAGTTATCTTTCTGCCTTATCGGCTTTTCTTCGCTTGCCCGATCAACCGTCTTTAAGTCTCCCATTGTACTGAGATTCTTAAAAGGGCTTGGACATATGTTTCCACCTACGCCTTTTGTTATGCCCCAGTGGGACCTTAATCTAGTACTTACTTTTCTAATGTGTGCTCCTTTTGAGCCTTTACATAACTGTCCTCTCCGGCTGCTCACTATCAAAACAGCCTTTTTGGTGGCGATGACATCTGCCAGGAGAGTTAGTGAGATGCAGCCTTTATCATCGAAACCGCCGTATCTTACGATATATCCTGATAAAGTAGTCCTCAGTACTCGTGCCTCTTTCCTCCCCAAGGTGGTGCCCGCTTTCCATATGGGTAAAAATATCACCCTGCCCACCTTCTTTGCTCCACTGCATCCCTCTAAGGAAGAGGAACGTCTCCGTCGGCTGGACCCAAAAAGAGCTTTATCGTTCTCCGTTGACCGTAGAAAAGCGTTCCGGGTGGATGACCAACTCTTTGTGGGGTACATTGATGCAAAGAATGGTCGGGCAGTCCAGAAACGATCCATTTCACGCTGGGTTGTTCTCTGTATAAAAATTTGCTACGCTTTGGCTAAGAAGCAGCCTCCAGAGGGCTTGAAAGCTCACTCTACCAGAGGGAAAGCTGCTGCCACTGCGTTGGCTCGAGGCGTGCTAGTACTTGATATTTGTCAAGCGGCAATGTGGGCTTCCTTGCACACGTTTGCAAGACACTACTGCCTGTATAGTTAGGTGAGAAGAAAGGGGCATTTTGCCTGCTCGGTCCTACAGTGAAGAATATTCTTGCAAACCACCACCAGGAGTTATAGCTTGGGTATCTATTCTAAGGTAAGGAATCTGCAGCTAGATAGTCTCTACCAGATAATTTGTTACTGAAGGTAAATAACTTGTTCATCCGACAAAGTTATTTACCTTCAGTAACAAATTATCTGGTAGAGACTCTATCTAGCTGTAGATTCCTTACACCCACGCAGGCCTCCCCATTCTGCGGATATATACGTAACGTTTTTCATGATTTTTCCCTTTCTCAAGGGCATGTTTTTGTTCTCAGGCAATCAAGAAGGAAAAGTGAATAATTATTGGTTCTTCCATGACTCTGCACTTCTGGCGTGGGAAGTTGTGGAAAAGAACTGACATACGTGCGCCAGGGTGGTTCCTATATAGAAGACCATGATGTCGCAGGCGGCTCCAACAACGCTGATGATGCCACGCGGAGCCGGACGACGCAAGCTGATCCGACGGCACGCGTAGGGTACTGCTCAGCAGAAAAATTCTGGATTCGAAGCAGACGCCAGGGAATTCTGAGGTAAGGAATCTGCAGCTAGATAGTCTCTACCAGATAATTTGTTACCAAAGGTAAGTAACTTGTTCTTTTGGTCTCAAAAAGCAGACATTGCCACCAGTGGTGTAACAAAGGCCCACAGCCCCCATCCAAGGGGCCCCTCCAGCAGAGCACCTGCTCTGAGTGAGTCTGGACGGGGACCTCTGTGTTCTTTGCAGGAGGCCTCCTCCAGTTTTGTTACCCTACTGATTGTCACAGTAGTTCCTGGCACTGAAAAAAGACTACTTTGTGTGCAATATGCTCCTTGTGGAAGTGCAGAGCGTGATCACCCACAGTTAAGCCAGACGATAGATAGAGAAATAGAAGTTTAATAAAAACAAAATGTCTTTGTTAACACCAGAACTAATTAGAGACCCAATTCTTAAGAAAGTCACAAAAGTGCACCCATGGTAAATGTCTTTGAATTAGTGGCTTTCATGATTTCACAAGAACTTACAGAAGTAGACCAGTAAATCGTATTCCTAGGAAATATTTGTGGACTGTAATTTAGCATGAGCAAGTATGCATGTGTAGATTTGCTCATGTGAAAATCTATTAAGCGTTTACAAGTTTATTTTTTCTCCAACCGCTTTTTTCCCAACCCTAGAAGAACTTCTACTTCTGCCATTGTCAAGAGTAAATTTCCAACCTTTTCCATTATGGGAAAAAATTTGAAATGCTGGTGAAAATCCTTAAAACATGCAAGTTAGTAGGTTTGCAGACTCAGGCATTCCAGCCCTAAAATTATTGCTTACTGTTTCCTCCAGCCCCAGTATGTAGATCTGCGGAAAGGTGGCAAAATAAAGAAATTGCTATAATAGGGAATGAAATAGCAACTATTCAAGCCCTACTATAGTAGTAGCCCTGGCATAATCAGAGAGGCTATTATCAGAGCTCTTACATAATGAGATTGCTGCCATAATTTGTTGCCTCACTCCATGGCACCAAAGGGACAAGTATATTTTGTTTTACTGGACAAGTAGATTTAAGAAGCAACCTGTTCCATACCCCTGTGTTTTGAACATGACTACAGCCCGAACAGCTTTATAGAATTACACCAAATTTGGTAGAAAGGTAGCTTTTGCTATGCAGATTGTGCGTTTTGTTATTTGTTGTAAATTCATTCAGTAGTTTGGAAGAAGAAAAACTAAATTTGTATATCTTGAGGCGTGAACCCTTCGTGACACCACTCACAGCAGAATTGTAAACCCTCACACCACAGAACAGCACTGGTTGACTGGCTTTAACCGGAGTGGAAAGTTGCAGCTCCCATTTTAAATTACTGGCATGGTTCCTGGGCCTGGTAAAAAAAAATATGAAAACTGTGTTAAGGGGTCAGGTTGGATGTAACCTGACCCCATGGGTGGGATATGGGACATGTTATGGGCATAAAACTTCGAAGAAGAGGTTTGTCTGCCGTACATGCCATATTTACAAATCCATTGCAACGCCCAGCACATCCCTTTGTGAATATGGCAAAAAATAAGTTATAAAAAAGGATATTTACACTCACTCAGACACTCATGCACCCACATACAGATCCATTCAGACACTCAGACACACTTAGGCACCCACTCACAGACCCACTCAAACATGCATGCACCCACTCACAGACCAACTGAGGTACTCATGCATACAGTCACAGACCCACTCAGGTACTCATGCACCAACATACGGACCCACTGAGGCACACATGCCCACACTCACAGACCCACTTAGAGACTCATGCATGCATTCATAGACTCAGAGACTCATGCACCGACATGATTAACTCCTGAGCTCCTTTCCTGCTGATTTTGGAGACACATTCTTGATGCACAGGAATATGATCACATCTCCACCAAACAAAAAAGCACTTAATGAGTGGCATGGAGTTGAGTGGGTATGCTGCAGGGTGTGGCCACAGGTCAGGCCCTGAGGAAAGTCACCGCCATGCATGGCTGAATGCCATGGGTGGCGCAAGGGGTATGGGGCTGTAGGGGGTAGGTCCTGCAGCCAAACTCTGCTGCGCATAGCCAAAGGCTGTGTGCGATTGTGGTTGGATTAATTTAGTGTTCAAAATTATTTTATGTTAAAAAAAATAAAAAATAAACTAGAAATTCACTGAAAAAAAACAAAGATTACAGGGATATTATAGTTAGATTCTGAATTTACTCCCACAAAACCATAGAAATTCAGCAGTTATGGTTATCTCAAGAAACCATAACTCGCACCCTGAGTCTGTGGCAGAACACAGCACTTAAGGGGGTCTTAGTTTCTGTGATGTTACCTTAATGCAATGACTGGTGTGTCCTGGCCTGTGGAGTATTCGGGATAGGGGTTCACGTACAGGGACTGTTGGACTATCTGTAAATTGGTCTTGGCACGTTATCCTCAGGTTCTACTGATGGTATGATATTCTGTGTGAGGGTCATGTCTTGGTGGGTAACCTCTCCACATTAGTGATAGGCCATAGTTTGGGCGGGTAGGGGTAGGCTGTGTGTCCTAACAGCAAGAGTACAGTTGGATTTGCAGTATGAAAGTCTGTGGTTATGCTGCATATCTGAAGTGAGGGGCATGTTGTGTTTTTTTTTTTGTTTTGTTTTTTTTTAGATCCCGTTTTTTGGGGTTGCTTGTTTTTTTGTAACAGTGTGGGTATCTCGATGGTGTGGGCTTTTTCCTGTGCATTGATTGCTGGGTGGGACGCTTTGGGTGGCAGAGGTGGGAGGGAGGTTCACATGAGAATCTGCTATGGTTTTGACTGATCAATTAAACATTGTCACATGGAATGTCCGTGGGTTGCAAGGGTAAACCAAGCGATACACGGTTCACTGATTCCTTATATGTCATAAGATCCAGATAGCCCGTCTCCAAGAGATATCTTATGGGGGAGGAAACACAGAAGTTGCACAACAAGTGGCGGGGTCAGTTGTTTTCTGCCTCTTATTCTTCCTATGCTAGGGTAGTGGCCATATGGGTCGCTCTGGGGCTCCCCTTTAGGCACACATATACTGAGGCGGATGTGGAGGGGCTGTATGTCCTAGTCCAGGTGGAATTGCTGGGGTCCTTTGGCGAGGTCTCCGATCTTAAAATCAATATTCATAAGTCGCTTTGGTCCCCCTGGGTAGCTTAATTGGGAGACAGATCAATTGGCCGATGTGGGTCTCCAATGGGAATTAGAGGGTTTTCGGTGCCTGAGGATTTGGGTTACGCACACTGAGGCCCAGCATCAATGTAAAAAACATGGATAGGCTTTTGACCGGGTTGGAGAATTCCATAAAATTATGGAATAAGCTTCCACTCTCAGTAATGGGTTGGGCAGCTGTGGCTAAAATGGTTTTCCTACCGTGCTGCCTGTACCTCGTCCAGAAATCTTTGTTTCTGCTGCAGGACCCTTTTTTTGTAAACTGGATAGCTTATTGGGGAAACTCCTATGGGCGGGTGAGCGAAGCAGGGTGGTGCTGGCAATGCTAAATAAGGACTTGGAGGATCGGGGATTGGTGGTCCCAGACATACAGCTCTACTATTATGCAGCAAACTTGCAGCATGCCGCTAGATGGTTCACGGAGTCTGAAAATTGGGAACAACGGCTTCTGGGGAACTGAGTGGGTGGAGACACTTTACCTCCACTTCTGATGCGAGGTGGCAGGTCGGATTTCTCAGTTCCATATTTGATCAGAACTACGACTGAACTTTGGGCGAAGGTTATTCACAAGGTTCTCTGTAAAGCCCACTTTAGTAGGAAACTGCATCTGTGGGATCTGACACCCTTTAGGAATATTGTTAAGGAAATGTCTATGGAATAGTGAAGGGAGGAGGGGGTCAGGCAGGGGATGATATGTACCTTGGAGAGAGCTTCATCACATTTCCGGATGCACAGGACTTCTTTGGGGTGGGACCAGGTCACGTCTTAGATTACGCTAAACTGGAGAGTGTGACGAAAGAGCTCTGGACAGACTTCCCGGTTGCCCCATGGCACTCAAGAGTGCTGGACAGTCTTCTTCGGTGGGGAGAGGGACATCACCTAATTACCCTCTTTTACAAAGCTCTTAGAGGTGTCATGCAACCCTGACACTTCCCAGCACATGGAGCTTGGGAAAGAGACTTGGGACTGTCCATTTCGGATATGGATTGGGGGATACTGTATCTTCCAACAACAGATTTAATCTACTACATTTTCATTTTCTACATCGTAATTATATCACTCTGGTCAGTTTGAATAAGATAGAACCTGATAAGAGAGCTAAGTGTGTGGGTGCTGTAGTGAGATTGGAGACAGTCCACTTCATCTAGCATGGGCATGTGAAAAAGTAATGAATTACTGGAGACAGGTGGTGCCACTCATAGAGACTGCCACTGGGATTGAAATACAATTGACACCGTTAGCCTGCGTGCTAGGAGTGGTGGTACGTCCTGGAGGAAGTAAACTCCCCCACAGACTAATACATTTGGCCTTATTATTAGCAAAGAGATGGGTGGCCATTGGACAGTTGGGTATAACGGTTCCTCATTTGGATAATTGGTTGCGCGATCTCTTGGAATGGGGAGTGGCAGAAGAACACCACATGAGAGTATCTCGTACCTATGACAGGGCCTCAGATGCCATAATGTTGTGGGCCCAATTACTGGATATGTTTCAGGATGACAGTGATTTGAGCTCCAAGAGTGGATCTGATCTGTAAGACTGGCAGTGTATAGGGCTCATACTCATGATCCTTTTTCTTTTTTGATAGCCAAGTGAGTAGCGGTTATGCCTTGTATAATGGCTGCCTTGTCGACTTAGTTGTATGCATGACGTGTTTTTGATTCTGGCTGGGATAGAAGATGTTTACGCCTGGCAAAAAATTGTGTAATGCTGATCTACCGCTGCCCCTGCTCTGAAATTGTCATTGGAGTATGTATGACTCTATTGAATCACACTGTATGTTTTTTCCTGTTTTGAAAATTAATAAAATGCAGTTTTAAAAATAAAAATAAAATTATAACTCGCGCCCTAAGGTAACTTGAACTTGTGTCCTTGCCAGCCACTGCTAATTACCCCAGATATTACAGCACTCATGACATTATTTATAACATCATTAAAAATATCAGTGTAATATTAGCAGTCATGTTATTGAAGAGAAAACTGTGCATGTCGGTGTGATTTATAGTTATCTTAGGGTGCGAGTTATAGTTACTTGAGCTAACCATAACTGCTGAATTTCTGTGGTATTATGCGAGTGAATTCAGAACATAAATATAACATCCCTGTAACTTTGGCTTTGGTTTTTAAAGGGAATCTTTGTTTTTATAATTCTGTTTCCTAACTATAACATCCTGTATCATTTGTGTTTTTTCATTGAAAAGAATATATATATATATATATATATATATATATATATATATATATATATATTACATTTTTAATTAACACAGGGTGTTAATGTTAATTTGCTTTAATGATGAGCCACAACTTGCAATGGCGTATCAGAGGCTCAATTTCCTTTTCTGGGAGCCTGATATGAATCTGAATTATTGTGCAGGAAGGTAAACATGTATGAAGAGAAGAAAACGAAAACACAGCTGACACAGGTCTTCGGTTCTGCTGTTGGCGTCCAGGATGGGCTTCAACAATCCTTGGTCGGTGCGAGGGGTCTTGTACCCCAGGTGTTGCTACAGCTCCGCTCCAGTGGATCCTTGGGTCTTCTCACTTGGTGGCGAGACAGGCCTGACTTCTTGGCGCACGAGGACCTCCTCCTGGACGGCTGCTGTGACGGTGGACCCCGGGGGTCAGCAGACCAGTGAACTGGACATTGAGGTTGGTGCCTACAAGACGCCTGGAAGTGGCTCCTCCACTCCAAGGGACATGGTGGTGGGCTGGCGAAATGCTGGAGACCCTCCAAAGCTTTTGGAGTCCCCACAGCTGCAGGGCGAGTTGTGATTTTGCGATTGTCAGGATGACAGCAGGTAAGCAGGCTGTGTTTTGCACACAAAAGTTTACCAGGCTTCCGCAATTCTCGCTTTTCTGTCTCCTCTGTGTCCTCTTCTTGTTCTCGGGCTAGTCTGGCTTCTGGTGGCGGGGAGCCAACTAAATACTGAATTTAGGGGCCTTTTAGGGGAGTGTAGAGTAGTAGCTGTAGGAAAGTACTCTCTTTTTCGCATGGTTACCCCACTTTTTGCCTACTGTCAGTGTGTTTTGACTGTGTCCACTGGTACCTGCTAACTAGGACCACAGTGACTGTGCTCTCTCCCTCTAAATTTGTTTTCTTAGGACTTTGCACACCCCACAGTTGGCATACTGGTGCCCCCCATATATACGTTCCTAGTCTATGGAACATAGGTACCCAGGGCATTGGGACACCAGGGTTTCCCCATGGGCTGCAGCATGTATTGTGCCACCGATGAGAGCCTATGCAAAATGTGTCTGCAGGCCTGAAATTGCAGCCTGCGTGAAAAGGTGCATGCACCCTTTCACTACAGGCCACTGCACCAGGTCACTGTAAGTCATCTCCTAGCCCAGAGGGCAGGTACCTGTGTGTGAGGGCACCCCACCATGAGCAGAGTTGCCCCTACGAACTCCAGCTCCATTATCCTGGACTTTGTAAGTGCGGGTATGCCATTTTACCCATGTACTGGACATAGGTCACTGTCTGTGTCCAGCTACATAATGGTAACCACTCCCCTGTCCATCACCACCCCAGGGGTGGTGCCCAGAGCTCCTCCAGGTGGCCACTTGATTCTGACATCTTGAATTCAAGATGGGCAGAGGCCCCTGAGAGCACCTGAGTGGCCAGGTCAGGCAGGTGATGTCACAGCCCCCTCCTTATACATGGTCACCCTGCTAGGTAACCAATCCCCCTTCCTGGGCTATTTAGGGTCTCCCTCTTGGGTGGGTCCTAAGATTTGACATGCATGATTCCAGCAGAACTTCTCTGCATCGTTTACTTCATCTTCTGGCCACTAGGACTGCAACTGGACCCTTCACGGACCGACAATCAGCAACTCCAGCGATGAATTCGCTCTGCAACATTTTCCGGCTTCTTTAAGGAACTGTAACTTTTCCCTGGCTGTGCATCCTCTGAGGGTGGCGCGTCTTCAGCCTGCACAATAAGTAAGAAGGAATCTCCCTTGGAGTGAAGGAGTCACTCCCCTGCATCCGCAGGCACCACCTGCAACGACGACTGGCTGTGTAGATACTCTCTCCTCCGGAACTGCGTGGATCCTGCATCACAGGTGGTGGTCTGGAGTGGTCCCCTTGGTCCTTTCTACCAGTTGTCCAACTTTAGAGACGGTAAGCCCTTGCCTTTTCTCGCAGGACAGTACCCCTGTGCACTGTGACACTTGCAGCTACCAAGGCTTGTTTGTTCCTCCTCCAAGGGATCTTCAGGCTCCGTGTAGCCCTGCCCTCCAGCACTCTTTCCTGCAAAGCACAGTCTCCTGCCTGCTGCTCCAGCGACGTGGGACTCCTCTCCATGTGTGCCGAGTGGGCCTCACTGCGACTTCTGTGCCTGCTGCAGGTGGGGGCTGCCTCCTCTTCTTGTGACTCTCCCAGCTGCTGAGGGTCACGTCGGGCTCCCCTCCTTGGGTCAAGAACCCAGGGCCTTGCTGGTCCTCTTCAGCCTTCCCAAACCTTCTTCTCCAACTCCTGCATTTGCTTGTTGGTGATTTTCCAACACCACTGACTGAATGCAACATGACTGCCGACATGGGACCTTACTTGCATCACTTCTGGAACTCCTCTTCGGCTCCTGTGCTGCACTGCTGACTTTCTTCATCCACCTCGACCTGGTCCTTCATCCACAGAAAGGTGGGTTGTGGCTCCTGCTACAACCCGACACTCCAACTCGAACTGCAGTTGGTCCTCTTCCTTTGCAGGTACTCTTCTGTCAAGATCCACCTTTGTTTTTTTCAAGCCTTGCCTGGGTCTTGCACAGTCCTTTTCCAAAGTTCACCTGTGGGTTTGGGGAAAATACAGGTACGTAGGGCCAGATGTAGCAAAGGGTTTTTCCCATTCTGTGTCAATGGGAAAATGTGTTCGTACATATGGCCCTTAGTCTTCTCTCCTGGTCGCTGCGAGGCACCCTGGTACTTAACTTTTGGGGTTCCTCGTTCCTTTAGCTCCCCTCTGATTCCACTTCCTTGGGTAGGGAACCACCTTTCACATTCCACTTACTTAGTATATGGTTTGGTCTCCCCCCTATGGCCTTCACTATTTGCTGTTGCTTTCTATGCTAATCACTGACTTCTAATGTGTATATAATAGTGTGTTTACTCACCTCGTAGTGGAGTATTGCCTGTGCAGTATTTTGGTATTTGTATTACTATAATAAAGTACCTTTATTTTTGTAACTCTGTGTAGTTCTTTCATGTGTGATGGTGCTCTGTGACTTTAGTGGTATTGCTTAAGCTTTGCATTTCTCCTAGATAAGTGCTCATCCACAGCTACCTCTAGAGAGCCTGGCTTCTAGACACTGCCTACATCTCACTAATAGGGGATACCTCGACCTGGTATATGGTGATAATACCCTAGGTGCTCACCACCCACCAGGCCAGCTTCCTACAGCAGCCAATGGCTACTTACCCTTGGGGTTGCCTACATCCCTGTTATGACCACTTCCTGTGGTGAGTGGGCATATGTCTGTCCCAGAAGGCCTAATACTGACCAAAACCAAAATGGTAGAACCCTTCTTCAAGTGTTCACCTCTGGAAGTCCTCCTTAAGTGTGCTCACAGACTTGAATGGCAGCTGTGTGCTTCTCATTTTTAGTGGGGTGCCTGAGGGTGGCACAGTCTGTGCTGCCACCCTTAGAGACCCTTCCCACTACCCAGGCCCTAGGTACCAGGGGTACCACTCACAAGGGACTTACTCAGGTGGAGGAGTGTGCTAATTGTACAAAATGGTAACTGTTTTTGGGGAAAGAGCACTGGCACTGGGGGCTGTTCAGCTGGAACCCAGTGCACCTCAATTGAAAAACCTCAGTACCATTAGCAATCTGTGGGGTGACCATGTCATAAAGAGTCACTTTGTTACCATTATTATATCCATAATGCATCCTTCTGGCAGCTACCACAGAGAGACAGTTCTTTTTTACGCTAAGATAGAAAATGCAGTTTTATTTTACTCATTCGCTTCCCAAAGCACAGGCAGCACAGAATTATTCTAGTGTTTCTGACTTCAATGAAGATTCCTACGATGCAGAACCATGATGACAACTAACCTTTTCTTCCCTCTTTTCTGCACCTTTGACACAGTCTAGAGCTCTAGAGAATTTTTTTTCTCTCAAAGTCTTTCAACTGCAACAGCAAAATGTCACCTCCAAAACTGTCATGGTTGAACCCATTTAAAAACTTTAGGGGTTAGGTGCTGGTCACCAACTTCGACAACATTTGCTTCTGGTGGCTAGGCTCTGGACATGACTCGCATACCTGAGTCATACCAGATTATTCATCCAAACTGGATAAAAGAGAGAGATGCTAAACTCCTTTTGGTCCAAACCAAAGATGACAAAAGGGGCAGAAGCAAGTCATGGATATATCTCCATTGAGGTCACCAGGATCATCAACTTCCAGGTCTTCATGCCATAAACATAATAAAAATAGGAGGCACAGCATCGGGAAGCTAAAGAGAGGCAAGTCCCTGAG
Organism: Pleurodeles waltl; assembly: GCF_031143425.1. Classification (NCBI taxonomy): domain Eukaryota; kingdom Metazoa; phylum Chordata; class Amphibia; order Caudata; family Salamandridae; genus Pleurodeles; species Pleurodeles waltl. The sequence goes on along the minus strand of NC_090436.1, from coordinate 220,378,497 downwards.
GTGTTGTTCTCTACCCACAGATGCCTTTTTGGAGCCTGACCTCGTCGAGATCCAGGCTCGTTTGGAGCGGGCACCCTGCAAGCAGCAGTGGAGTTCCTAGTGCCATCACCTCCTCCATTTTGCACAGCCCTCTCCAGATTTCCTGATGCCCGTTTTGAATTAGGTAGCATACCTGAATGCCATGTTTCAGGTTTTCAGGCAGGCTGTGATGCCCTCCAGTATGCCTTCGGCCCAAAGTTCCTTTTAGGTTGCCCTTCAGGCTGTCCTGCTGGTGCATCTTGCCCAGTGCCTCAGTGACATTGTTGATGCAGCCACAGACTCAGTCCTGGTCATGGCTCTGAAATTGATGGCTCCGTGAACAGCACAGGAACTGGTACCCATGACTCACAACCTTCAGGGGCTATTCAGCTGTCTAGAAGGGATGCTCAGTGCCTCTTGGAGGAGAAGCAATCTAAGGAGAAGAGGCACTCCTTATATGATCTGTTTCACATGGATTCAGACCCAGATGAGGCTAGGAACCCTTGTGATGCCCTTCAGGGTTGCCAAGACCTTGTGGATGCCATTGGTTTCAACACCTCACCCGAAATTCGAATTCACTGACCCTTTGCGCCCTCTGCTCTCTCATCTTATGGTTATTAGGAAAGTGCCAGAAACTTTGGACTTATCTTGGGTCATTGTAGAATTCATGGACAATACTTTAAGAGATGCTGCACCCAACACCTCATTCAGCAAAACCTCAGCTTTCTAATAATGAAGCCCTACTGAATCATGTCCTTGCCATTTCCACCAGCCTCCAGCTGTTAACAGGACCGTAGCATGGAGATGCAGGCCACTGCTGGGTGATCCCCAGTTTCTTTCAGGACTCCCTTTTCTTTGAAAATCGAGTTGCACCGGCATCCTCATCTTTAAAATTCTGTGTGGCCACATTCCCTTTGGCACCGGGCAATAGTGAATCCAAAAGACTGGAAGCCTGTTCCAAGAAAGGTTTCCCTGTTGGGAGTCTCCTAATGCAGCATATTTCTTAGGCAGGTAATCCATGCCTTATGGAACATGGCTAGTTTCATTGCACCCAAACTGCCCAGTAATTTGTATTCACATTTCTTGGTCATCATGTGGGATGAGGAAGTGACCTCAGGGCAGGTCATTCGGTCTGGCCTCGATAGTGCAGATACCATCACACGAGCAATGGGGACATCAGTAGCGGTTCAGCATGGCTCTGGTATTGAGGTTAATTAACAATGTCTATTTGAGCCTCCTGGACCTTAGAGTGTTTCAGAACCAACATGTCTACTGCATGATCCCTCGATTTGCTGCACCATTGTGCGACAGTCCAGGGGCCACCGGAAGGGTTGCGGTTGGCCCCCTTTCCAGCTAGTCATTCCTTCAACCACCTCTCAGACCACTGCAAGGAAACAACTCTCCTTTGCCCTTCTCAAGGCACACAAAACCAGAGGGAGGCCGGGTATCCTCATTTCCACAAGAATGGAACATCTTACTTCGGACCAGTGGGTCCTTCACATTGTAGAAAACATATACCCTACCCTTCAATCATCCACCCACCTGAGCAGATTACCCATTCCATTTCCAGAAACACCTCCTACTGCAGCAAGAGGTGGCAGTTTTGCTCCAGAAAGAAGCTGTGGTATTGGTGGCAGAGCAGGAGATTGGACAAAGATGCTATTCTTAGTAGTGCCAGGTCCAAGGAATGATGGCAGTCTGTGGCTGATCCTGTATCACAGGATCCTGAACCTCTTTCGTCTGAAAGAGAAGCTGAATATGTTTTCCCTAGCTCCTGTTCGTGTGGTGCTGAAAGTAGGGGACTGGATGAAGTCACTTAACTTGGAGGACTCAAATTTCCACAGATCGATACTGAAGTCCCACAGAAGGCACTTGCCATTCATTGTCAGTGCGACTCGCTATCAGTTTGAGGTATTTCCTTTTGGCCTATCATTGAAACCACATGTCTTCACGAACGTGATGGCAGTAGTGGAAGCTCATCTCAGAAGGTCTGGAATTCAGGTTTTTCCCTACCTCACCAGAGTCTGTTGTGTACTACTTTCAGACAACTGGGAGCCCCATTGCAGTGAGTTCACTTCATTTGATCTGTGATCCCAAAATCTGAGCCCCTGTCCTTAATCTCAGTGAGAGTAGTTCTGAGGGCTCTTAGCTTCCTGCAGCTCCCTTGTTGACTACACCAGATGGCATATGGAGGCAATGCAACTGAATCTCAAGTTCCAGCAGTCTTCATGCCAAGAAAACCTGTCAGATGCAATTCAGAGGAGACTGTACACAATCTGCAGTGGTAGGTGGTTGTTCACCATTAGACTCCGTGGCAAACCTTTCTCTCTTACCCACTCAGAGCTGACTGTGATGACATATGCATCACTGTTGTGTTGGATTGGCCACCTGAGAGGAAAGGAAAATCGGAGAACTCAGGTCTTGGGCAGAAACACAGCTCTGTATCAATCTGTTGGAGTTACAGGCTGTTCATATGGCTTTGAAGGCTTCCTGCCATCTAACAAAGAGATGCTGGTGCAGAGCCTCATGTGCAGCACCACAACTTTGTGGTACTGCTACAAGGAGGGTGGAGTGGGATACTGAGTCCTGTACCAAAAGGCCCTGCACCTCTTGAGTTGGCTGGGGTGTCAGGGCATTGAGAAGAATCATTGGTGGATGCGTTCAGCTGCTGGCGCCAGGAAAATCACATTTGTAGTCTACATCCAGAGGTGGCGCAGGGCATCTTCCGCCATTGGGGAGAACCCTACCTAGATATTCTTGACACCCTCGATAATGCAGTGTCAGCAGCTTTATACTTGAAATTTCCACCCTGCCTCTCTTGCCTTGACTTTAAAAAAAAAATAAAAAAAAAAAAAAAAAACACAACCAGGCCCAAGTCATCTTGGTAGCTCCTGACTTGGCCCTTCGATAAGGTTGCCATTTTGGGAGGATCGTCTGTCCCAACATCAGAGAAGGGTCCTTCAGCCAATCCTGTGCAATTTACACCACCATTTCCACCAGTTAACTGCGTTGGATCTGCCATGAGAAGTGATGAATGTCATTCTGGCCGCCAGGCATCTTTCCATGAAGTCCATTTACACTGGATGCTGGGACAAATTTGTTATCTTGTGTGGAGTCTGCAAGACAGACCCAAAGTGTTGGATGTTTTAGTATTTTGTCTTTGGCCCAGCAAGGCGTTGTGGTGGACACTATCAAAGGTTATTTGTCTCCCCTATCTGTCTTTTTGTGTTTACTGGACCAACCGTCCACATTTTAGTCACCTGTTGTGATGCAGGTTATTAAAGGTTTGACACATGTTACCTCCCAAACCATTTGTAATGCCATAGTGGGACCTTAACTTGGTCTTGAAGTTTCTCTTGTGCTGGCCCTTTGAGCTGATTCATAGCATTACAAACTATATAGTTGTTTCCTATACTACAGAGGAGGATTTTATCTCACTATGGAAGCCTCCGTTTTAAGGTGAATAGAGCATCTTGAGCATGCAAGAGAAAACTAATCAGGACCCCCTTTATATAAGTTCCTGACCTATGAATGTTGATGGCACCATGTTATACAGTTCCTTTTAAACTATTAAGAAAGACTGCGTATTTAGGACCGCAGATCTTCAGAATGCAGGAGACTAAGTCCGTCTGCACCATCAGAAACCGCTGGCCCAACTCCTGGCTAACACAGTGCCTCCCCTACACCCTCAAACATGCAGGGGTGAAAGGTGATTGTGGAAATCTGAACATGGCACTCTGACTCTTCAGGGAAGTCGCGGAAACAGATCTCACCCTTTCTTTGTATTACTCATGCATACCAAGGCGAAACACAGGAGTCATACAAGATTTATTGAAACAATCGTAATCTTGCATAAAGAGAATGAGCTGAGATAATTAGGCAAATGAAACAAAGCAAAGTTACCAGCATAATGAACATGACAAAGATAATGAACAATACAACCATGGTAAATGTGTTCTAGAGGTTCCTCCCTATCCCTAAGGCTATACTGAGAGCATAGCGGATGTATTCATCTGCTGGCCTGATCTACAGGACTAGCCTTAACCCCAGACCTGGAAATGGAGTCAACCTGAGTACAGATGCCAATCCTCTCTGGAAGGTGATAGATTAGCACTAGCAGAGCTGCATGCTGAATACAGCATTTGTCACAGGAAGGTAGTGGCAGGAATATCTCTCTGCTCCTTCTGCGTCTGTGCATCATTTATATAATAAAACCACACTGTGTTTGAAGCACAGCGCTGATTCAATCATGTGTCTGTATGTTAAAAGATGTCTCCTGAATGGGCAACACAAGCACTAGTGTTCTATGTTCCTAACCTTGGAAAGAATGTTCTGATTACATGTTGAGGAAAGGCTAACTAAAACAAGCAAGTTGTACAATATATTTCCAGAATATCCTGCAGGCCAAATGCAGTGTGTGTGTAATGTCAGTGCTAAAAGTGATGCAGGTAAAACATGTAAAATATGAAATCTAAAATGAAGCTAAGGAACGGGGGAAACCACTCCGGTCCAAGAGCTCCTCACAACAGTGACCCCCCCCCCTTCCAATTGGATCAGTTGGTTACACTGTCTTTTTTTTTTTTCCCCCGCACTTCGGTCAACACAGGAGGAGAAGAGGTTGCATACAACGGATCCAAAGAAGGAGGGTGAGCAAGTGCCCAACCAGCTCCTCATTGGTTATATGGGCAGCTGGACAGATAAAGCAGTAAAAAAAAGGACCATATCTAGGTGGAGAATCCTTTGTATTAAGGTCTGCTCTGCAATGACCCAGAAGCAATCCCGGATAGCAGAATGGGCCCTGTCAATGAGAGCCCAAGCTTCAACATCTGCTCTGCCAAGGAGGGGTCCCCATAGGGGACATTTGCTGATCAGCCACTTGGTCATCCCGCCACACCTTTGTCACACATTACCTGGAGTTAGAAATAAGATGGGATGGGCATTTAACCCAATGTGTACTTCTGGATTTCCTGATTACCATCCATCAAGCTCTACCTCCCCGGGGTGTTATTGCTTGGGAGTCTATTTAAGAAGTAACTAATCAGCAGGAAGATGTAGCCATCAGAAGAATTAATTACTTAGCCACGGTAATGATATTTCTTGGGGATACCAGCAGATTGCTCACAGACCCCACCAACATCCTGGTTTTTGATGGATGGTTATAGGGCACTATATTAAGATCCTGTTTTCCATGCTGTTGCATTACGCTTCACGTTCTGATGTAATTCCCATCCTGCTACTTTAGCAGTGCGCCACCTACCACCAGAGGAGAGCTAGGCAAGGTTTTTTACCACACCAGTTTATCGCCTGGAATATTCAAGATCTGAAGAATCTGCAGGTAGGTAGAGTGTACACAAGAAATATTGTTCCCAAAGGGAAGTAACTTTTACTTCTCTGGTACTTTGCTGTCTTACTAACAACATGTTAGCATAGTGCCTTTATTAAAAAAAGAAGAACTTGTGGGATAACATAGTTTCTCAATTTTTTCCAGCTGTGGATCCTCTCCAGATTCATAACCTTGGAATACTTCCTAGCTGTCACGTCTTCTACTTGTTAAAACATTTTTGTACTATGATAATCTACAGAAAAACAGTTTAAGCGTCAAACTCCCAAAAAGCTGTTAGCTGCCCAAAGTATGTGTGTTTGAATTTGAATGGTACACACTACTTTCTATGCGATTTCTTGGCCCCATTACTTTGTTCTTTTATCAAGAGAGATATTCATTAGTCCTCCACTGAAGGTGGGCGGGATGGTTGGTTTTGACTCTGGGAACATTTTCCTTAATGAACAGTTACTACAGGTAGGTAAATCTTCGGCTAGGGGCCTTCCACATTGTTGTACCTTTGAATAGATTTCATAGCTATGGTCATTATCAGATTAGTTAAGTTTGTCAAATATATATACCATACAAACAGCACTATAAAAATACTCACCAAAATGACAATATTCAATCTTATACAATATATCTTCATTTAACAACCATAGTAAAAAAAATAACCTGTAAAATGCATTACATTTTGTATTGAATGATTGTCACAGAAGCATCAATTAACGATCCCGGAAAAGATAAAGAATGATGTGCAATGCCTGCTCTGAATCTAGTCAGTAAATTGTGAACATAAGTATTGGTAATCTATTTCAAGTAAAATTCCTATCCATGTATAGTTTTGACAACAATGAAGACCCTAACCTTTGACAACATAATCTCTTCAGTCTCCCTCATCTGACTTATCTTCATATACCTTTTGGCCAGTGACTGCTTATCTCTTTTCCGGGAAGAATATGGATTGTGGTACAACTCTTGGCAACCCAGGTCAAAACTAATTTTGTATTTATCATCCCCTGCCCACTGTATCTTATGTATGGCGTCCAGTTTTAAGGAGTCCAAAATGACTTCCCTGGCTTGTCAGGCAAGCCACAACTTAACTTCAAAACCCCACAGGATTGGACTAGACTGAGATACATGACTAATTAAAGCCAATTTGATCATGTGTTCTAAACTCGCATATCTAGTTCTTCATAGCAGGCATAATGAGGTGTACTGTTTGCCAAACCCAACAACTGATGTGAAATATGTTTTCTTTAGTTTGTAGTCTAAGAAAGTCTGTAAAGCTCTAAACTCTTGCACCCTAGCCATGGGAATGCACTTACAAGAGAAAACAATTTGTATCAGCTTAATAAGCGTATTTACTGTACTGGAGGCAACGCATAAAACAGATGTAATGTATGTCTGTCTCCAAGTTTCCAGAAGTTGGCTTTGTTTATATTATCAAAGAGTAAACCAAGGTATGTAAAAGAAGAGAACTTCTCTACATTTTTCCCCTTGATACATATGGTATTCTGTTTGGTATTGATTGAGCCAGCGGTAAGAAGTTGTTAAATCAAGGTCATCCATAATGATTTAAATGTGCTGGGCATCAGTTTGGCAATGGCTCCATAAAGGAATTATACAGCAATACAATTATTGTTGTGTTTTCTACTCTAGGAATATCTGTCTCTTAGTCCTAACCCATAAATGTTTTCATAAGGATTATTTCAGATTGTATCACGGGCATGGGTATCAAGTTTGAAAACAATTTGTTTGGAGTTGGTTAGAGTACAGGTTTCTTCTTTCCAGAAAGCAGCTGTACCCTTTCGCTTAAAGACTGACATTAAATCATCCCAAGCTTTTTCACTAAAACCGGCTTTCCTCATTTTAATATTTGTCTAAACTGCTTTGCTAACAGATATGGTTACTGAGAAGATATAGCCACATGCCATAATACCGTACCAGTGCCTAATGACCATCATAGTAATCTAATGCTTCAATTTTTCATTGTAACATTCTGGGGATGATTGAGGGAACATATTTGTTTAGATAATGTACATTGCTAATGGGAATTATCATTGCTGAATTGACTTTCTGTCACACAGTAATCAATTTCCTTTCCAAGTAAATGCTTAGAAACGAAGAAGTAGTTGATAGTGCTGGAACTTCCTATACCTGAACAGTTGGTGACTGCAGAGCTGGCAATACAAAAGTCCTCACTAGCATATGTAAATTCTACTTTAAAAGAACAGATGCAAAAGATACACTGCTCCCATTGCTTTATTTTACATTTGAGAGTATGGTATTGCTAATACTAGCAGATGATTAATCTTGATTATTTACGTTCACACCTCATTTCAAGTTGGTCGCAAGCTAATTTGTCAAATGGGTTGGCACAAAATCTAAATAAAGCTGCAGAAGTATTACAATCTAACTCAGTTTCAAGACAAATTATAGGTGTAAGATGTAAAGAAGTAAAAGTGTCATAATATTTTAGGGAAAAAAACTCTGATTACCCTTGTATATCGGTACGTTATTTGAAACACTAATTGATCTGACTATTGCACAGTTCCAGATCAACACGCCGCCCTTAGCTGGACTATGGTAGATATGAGGACAGGAACTGCACAGGAGGCAACCTCAAATAAAAAAGGAGCCCAGATAGCCTAGATGTCCTGTAATATAGCTATGTTTCATTGATAAATAAAACTAACAAACTGAATGTTTTGATCGTAACCTAGCTATATTACATTTTGAGAAAGCTAAGAAGCCCAGACAGCCAAAGTAAATTAGAAAAATCTAAACAGATGTTTTCTACAAGTCTCTGCCTGATTTTGCGTCCCTCTCAGAAAAAGAGAGGAGGAGCTGACGCAGCTTTCTCACCCACCTGCTTCTGAAAAGGTTGAGGGAGCTCTGCAGTAGAACTGGGTTGTTTTTTAATTCATTTGTTCATTCAGGTCAGAGACAATATTAGTAGTATAAGTCTATGCTTTGGGGCGCAAATTCTTTTAATCCATTATACGAAACTCTGGGTTGCTCTTCAACTAAATTCTCAGATTGTGTGGGACTGATTCCACAGACATAAAGCCTCTTGCTCATATCTTTAGTGCAATGTATGTCTTCACCCATGTGAACTTGAGTGGATGTAGTAGTTAGGTCCACATGGTTCTATATTGCATCAATTTTGTGGTTTGTCAGACTGCGTGGCATCCTCAATCCATCACCCTTGAGCAATGACTTGAAAACATCACTCGTGTATTAGAATAATAAACAAAAACACAAAGATGAAATTAGTCCACAAGTCATCATAACAACTATTTAAACAGACATACATCAAGAAGGTCTCACAAGTTCCTCAACATGATCAACTCAAGAGCAATAGGGATCATAGTGTGGGCGCACTTAAAACTCCTGGGTAAGTAAGACTGTGTAAAGATGTGTGTTCTTTACCATACCATACTGTTAACCAGGGTGAATACCTAAAAGAAGCTTCAGATCCATGCACTTGCATTCCATTTTCTTTTTCAGTTATGTTCGTGCTTCCTATTGAGTGGAGCTCAGCTGAGATTTGATTCAAGTCTCTTTTCCTCTGTATTGGTTAGGCTTTTACCTAGTCATGGGTTTGCCAAATTTACCAGGAGGGTGCCCTATCCTGACTGCATACTTCCAAAACTTCTTGTCGACAGATGAACAGGCTTAAATACTGTGTTATGTTACAAGTTGATATCCCCAACACCTAACACTCTGGATTGCCAGTCGCATGTCTTCCTTGGTGGTTAATAGAGTAACCTCCTGAACCCGAATTCGGGAGACCCTTATTGTATTCTCCAGCATTTTCAGATTTGTTCCAGGGGTGAAACTGTAGTAAAAACAGGCTCCTCCGTAGACTTACTGTAGGAAAGTTGCACCTTTCTGGCATAGACCCCCTTTTTTTTGCCAGGTGTCAGTATGTTTAGACTGTAGTACACTAGGATCCTGCTAACCAGGACCCCAGCGTCTAGTTGTATGGTAACGTTTACACCCCACAATTGGCATACTGGTGCAGACCATTTAAACCCCTAGTATGTGGTACTTAGCTACTTGAGGGCACTGGTACATCATGGCTCCACCTTGGGTTGCACATGTATTGTGCCACCTATGAGGGGCCATGCAAACTATGACTACAGGCCTGCCATTGCAGCCTGTGTCTAATTGTGCATGGGCCTTTCACTCCAGATATAAGGTTTGTCATATCATGGCCACTGCACTCTGACTCTAAGTCACCCCTAGGATAGGTACTTCAGCCCAAGGGCAAGGTGCATTGTTCTACTTCTGAGGGTATCCCTGCATGAGCAGAGGTGCCTATACAAACCCCAGACTCAATTTCTTGGGCTTTGCAAGGTTGGGGAAGCCATCTTAAAGTATGTACTGGACAAAGGTCAACAAGAGTGGTACAACTACATAATGGCTGCACCGAACATAGGCATGTTTGGTGTCAAACATTTTTGGAATCGGGCAACTACACCAATTTCAGTGCTGGTTGCACGATACCATGTACTCTGGGGGTTCCCTAGGGGACCCTCACATGTTTGCTTGTGCAGCGTTGCAGGTCCTGCATGCCAGCCCGTGCTGCTGCCGACCCCAGACACTGTACTGCCCTCCTGTGGCTGAGCCTAACTCAGGCAGGAAAAGGCAGAACAAAGGATTTCCTGTAGGACAGAAGTGTGACTACCACTTCTTTAGAAATAGGTGTTTCTGGGCTGCTCTTTGCATAAACCGGTTTGCACAAGTGCCGAAACCCCTGTTCCCTGCTCTGGCAGGAAACCACATGAAGGACAGGTGCACAGAGCTCTGCCAGATAGCCACTTGATTCTGCTATCCTGGAAATAAGATGAGCAGAGGCCCCTGGGATTATCTGACTGGTTACTCCAGCTGAGTGACGTCCCCACCCCCTCTAATAGGTGGGTCACTACAGTAAGTGTCCAACCCCCTTCCTGGGTTACTTAAGGGCTCCCCTGAGTGGTGTAACCCCAGATTTGTCTGCAAGACTTCAGGAACCATCTTAGTTTCCTCTGTAAGACACGTCTGCACCCTGAACACCGGAACAGCTGCTGTTCTTCGCTGAAACCTAAAGCAAGACTAACCAGTAGGAGGGCTCCTACTGCAACTTTGTTTCCAAGTTCTGCAACCTGGTGGCCGTGCATCCTCCAGAGTCACTGGGATTCTGCCTGCACTTAGAAAATCAAGAAGGAACCTCCCTTAGAGTGCAGTCACTTCAACAACAATAACCGGCTTGTGGATCCTGCTGTCTCACAGACTCTCCAATGCTCTGCAACAGAGGTGGTGGTTCTTAGGCTCTCCAGAGGTCTGACCTATCTTCCTTGCACCTGAGAAGTTTGTGGTCCCTCGCTGGAGTTGCTTGGCTGGAACCACTGTGCACTGGATCTGCTTGTCGTTGCCAAGGCTTTGGAGTTTATCAAATCCTTTTAGACTGCGGGACAGAACGAGAGTCCTCGATTGATGCTCCTAGTTTGATGTTCTGTGAGATAGGTGCTGGAAATATTCACCATTAGTTGGTTTGATTAGTTGTTTTGCTGTTTCTTTCTCCTGTTCCTTTCTTCAGCCTTGAATTGTTACCCCTGGGATTGATTGCAGATTGGTTTAGTTATTTTATTGTTCAATTCTGGTTCTTGTATATTTTGGTTAATTAGTGTTGTTGTTTCACTTATTCTAAACAAAACCAAATGAACTCCATCCTGGGTAGCGGATGCTTCTGCTCGGGCCCATGGTGTGTCTGTGTATGAGCTGGGGTCGGTTGCTTTGTCAAATGTGATTGATTTATGGTTAGATGGTGCTTCTTGACTATGTCCTCCTCAAATAAATTAATTACTTTATTGAGAATTTTAATTCTTTTTATTAGTAATGTCTCCCCAGTTGGCATCCTCAATTTTCACAAATGCATCCACTTCTGTTTTGTATGGATCACCTTATTTTTTAGCATTATCAATTAGTTGTCTATTCTTATTCTTTGATGCTTCTTTCACGTTTGTTTCCCAACTTTTCTATTTTTTTCAGGGTTAGCAGTCTTCACCAGGGAAGATCCGAATTCTTAGTCTTCTCATTAATCAAGTCAAGTTTATTATTTCAGTTAAATAAAACCATAACAATGTTGCCATTAAAAATATCACAATAACAGTGTTACCTTAAATATAACACAATCTGTTAACAGAAGTATAATTAAAGTGCATCTTTAAACTTGCTTACAACAATTGACCTTATGCTGTATCATATGATCGACGCAAGAAAGATGCTCTAGCAATTAGAGGACTGATTGGTTCAGCTGAGTTTAAACCGTGTCTAGTAAGATCTATTAAAAGATCGGTTGGTTCAACTAAGCTAAAACTGTATTTATTATACCCTTTTAAAACTAAAACCTTAATTATATGTTAAAATACTATCTGACCATGTATAATATTCTTTATAATATGCACATTGCCTCAACCCATGGGCAAGTCAACCGTTCATCACTGACGGGCCATCAAGACCCACTGACCTCAGCTCGTGTCCAGCACTAAAGTATTTGTGGGCGTTATACTGGGCAAAATGGAGGCTGCCATCAGAAATTTCACCAATTTGCAGTTCAACTCTGGGTCTGCTGGGTTGAGACTCACTATTATTGTTTCTCTGCATGTTTGCACGCCTCTGATGTCAAAACGTCTTTTTAGTAGACTGGTGTGAAGCATGTAAAAGTGGGGGCATATGGAGACCATATGTGAAAAGTCCTCTTTTTGACATTGCAGAACCCACCCATAGATAGGCTGCCTCATTTTCAGGGCGATTGAGTGGCCAGTGCTGGAGGTTGGCTGAAACGTACGGCCATCAGTCTTTGTTTGATGTAGGCAGGGAAGGCTATATTTAGGTATGGAGAAGGTTTCAAGCCATCATAGTATTTGATCACCATCCAAGAGTGAGAACGGGATCTAAAGTTGTTTTGGTCAACCAGATGTGACTGCGCCTTTACCACATTGTTCACCATACTCTTTAAGGCCCAAATGGCAGTTAAGTGCAGCAGTTTTATAGAACTGAACAGATACGTGTGGTAAGCCAATTGTGCATCATTTGCCAGGATGGACCATAATGATCTATTTATTGGATGTTCGTGATGTTCACAAATTTTGTACCAGGATTTTATTGAAGCAGCCATTATGCCACAGTCTTGCTTCAAAGTCCCAAGCTCCAACCGTGTTTGAGCCAGGAATTAATTTTGGGGGAGGGAGAAGGCCTGTCTAAAGGCGCTGGCCTACAGCCTGTCCAGGAGGGCTGCATCCTGGCCTCTCAGGCCGAATTGGCATACACCACTGTCTGAAGTAATTTGGCGGAGATTACTGCTAATAATGGCTGAAAAGCAGGTCTGTCCAGCTTCTTTGCAAGGGTACTGAAGGCATGAATTAAAACATTCCCTTTATTTAGCATACACCGCTTTTGGTAGGCACAATTGCCTATACTGTCCAGGTATAGCCCCAAAAATGTATAGCAGCTGACCTCCTCCAGAATTGCAACATCAAAAAAGACCTTAAACTGCAGTTCCTCATTACAGAAACTTGTAACTCAGTTATATACAGTGTCTCAAACAGTTATGAAGCTAGAGAAACACCCAGTCTTTGAGAAATGGAACAAACTGTTAGACACACCCTTGATCTCTGAAGAGTGGGAATTCTGTTGTGCACTTACACGGATGCTCACACCCAGTTGCAATCTAAGAATTATCCATTTTAAATTTGCAACCAATGTTATTCGCATATTGTCTCAGGGAGAGCGCTGACTGTGTGAGATGTAGGGTGAGGGACACAGGATTTATGCATATTGTGTGGAGCTGTATGAAAGTGTACCTCTTCTGGGAGCGAGGGACAGGGATCCTTACCAAATGATCTCAGAAAAAGTAGAATGTACACTCAGATTGTTCCTGCTAGGCTTGGTCAAACCCTCACAACCGGCTAATTATGAATTAGTGGTGATAGCCCTGGCGAAAAGAATGGTAGCAATAGTTTGGAGTAGTCATACTGTCCCATGGGGCCTCAGTGGTTGAAAGACTTGACTTATTGCCGGGACCAACTGGAACTATATGCAGAGGAATTACCGCAACCCTCCAGACCAAGGGACATTTGTGGACTGCTGACATTGTACTGGTTGGCTAGACCAGTGAAAGAATAGAGTTATGTCAAATAAGTAATTTGTGATGATCTATGTCTATAATAACAAAATTACACTTGTCTGGCATAAATTGACCTGTAAAGTAATGCACAACTGTATTGCAAAAATGTGATTGACAGTGATTTAATGCATAATGGTAATTTTTTCCAAGTTCGATAATAAGAAAACTAATAAAAAAAAAAAAAATCTTAAATTGCCACCCAGGATGGGTAGAGATTGTCATGGTTTTGGTTGTGTTGATCTCAAGTTTATTGTTTTTGACATAGGATTTTAATGCGTAATGAGCGTTTGGAGCCCTACTTTTGTCAAGCTGAAGAGTAAGTTGTCTGCATAAAACAGGTGAGACAAACAAAGAGTGCCCAAGCGAGGGGGATATGAGTTGACCTACCCTAACTCTGATGACAGGTCTGCCATGAATAGACTGAAGAGGTGGGACACCAACACACACCACTGCTTGAGGTCTTGATGGGTTGGTATCCTCCTTGCCACTCTTGTACTGTTGCCGATTTCAACTTAGTTCAATGATCCGTGTGTAGCTTGTAGCAGCATTTGAGAGGATTTCTCATTGTCTCAGTTTGTTCCAGAGGATCCCTCGATCAACACAGTCAAATGCTGCTTTAAAGTCTATGAAGCAGAGGTGTAGTTTCTTTCTTGGTCGCTGCATCTGTTGAAGTCGGCTGGTAAGATGTTTGTTGTAGTGCTTCGACCTCTAATAAAGTCTGACTGGTTAGTTGGTACCACGTTATTCATCTTTGACCAGTCCATGAGGTTGGCCAGGATTAGAGAGGCATAATGTTTGGCCTCTGCATGCAGGAGCTTTATAAGCTTGTAATTGGCCAGGTTGAATCTATTCCTTCCTTTAACAGGTGGTCGATGATGAATCCAAGCCAACTGCCTGGAATGGAGCCTGTTAAGGGTACCTCTCCTTTATAGAGCCAATAGCATATTCGCCCAAAACTAAGGATCTTCTTTGTAGAAGGCCTATGGGATACCATTTGACCTTGGCGTCCCGTCATGGTGCCCACCTTTTTATGACATTTTTGGCAGAAAGTGTGAGTCGAGGGAGGTTTGGTTGGTTTTCGTCTATTGTCTTAGACACTTTTTTATCTCCAGATGGAGAAAGAAGGTCAGAGTCTTGGGCAGATGTGATTGCTTGTCCTCTCCTGCTTTCAGGCTGTTGGTAGGCTTGGTGTTATGTGGATTGACTGTTTCATTACATTGGGCTTCTGCGGAGCTGATGGCTATAGCAAATGTATGGGAGAGGTGAGCTACCATACTGACTCCAGGATGTCTGAATTGATTGTAGCGTTTATTGGGCTGCAGAGGCTGAGAATTGTCTCCCAGAACTTCCTGCACTTAGCCCGCCTGGCATTATACATCAGTCTTGTTTAGAAGGCCTCTTTACTTGATCTCATGCCTTCTCAAAGTTACATTTATACTCTTTCCTCAGAACTTTTAGTTTTTCCCAGGGGAAAGGGTTGCCACATGGCCTTCTTTGAGGCTCTAATGGTTTTCCTTAGTTCTTTCCTTAGGGCACTACTTTTGCATGAAAAATGTGTTTGCCCATTTCGTCTAGCTAGGCTGCATTCCTCTTTTAAGTTAGTAGCTTAACACTGAAGTTCGCCCATGCCTTACGTTGGTTGCTTATAATACTAGTACTTGCCACTAAAAAGTCTCTGGCCAGGAAGCCGAGATTGGTTATCGAATTGTTGCTTCATCTGAGACGCTTTAAATTTGTAGTTTATTGTGCCTATAGCTGCTGAAGCCAGCGAGTGAACTAAAGGACTTTAGGCCTGGTCTAGAGTTTGGCAGGCGGGTTACTCAATCACAAATGTGATGGATATCCCGTCCATCGTATTAGTATCTCCATAGGCCATAATGTGATCATAATGTTGCGGACAGGATATCCATTACGTACCCCTCTGCCCAACTCTAAATCAGGCCCCAAGTCCTAATAAGAGCATCTGATAGGAGCAATCACTATCCCCGGTAAAATGAATTTTATATTTTTGGGGCAAAGGGATCAATGTTAGTGAAATGACTGGATAGTCAATAATGGACTTGGAGTTTGGACCATGATAGGTGAAATTAGGAGGGTTATCATCAAAAAGCCTTCCTTTTAACACCCTCAAACCCCAAAACACGTGGGCTGCCACAACTTTTGCTCCGTTTTTATCATGGCGCTTTGCTGCAAGGCTTGATTGTGGTGGAACATTCCAACATGCGTTCCCAAATCATCTTCCTCTGGGGTATGGATTAGATATGAGTTGAAGTCCCCTTTCAGAATGGTGTCCCATGATGAGTTGGCATGTTTGATATCTATTATTGTGGAGATTATTGTATCTTGGGGCACTTGGTTTTCACTAGGACTAGGGTGAGCGTAGACGTTGAACAACAAAATTTTTTATCGGGTTTGCTCCAGTTGCCAAATCTGATTATTTGACCTTAATCTGTGGATGGTAATTGTTCTGAGGTAGTGTCCAAACTAAGAGATACACAGACAGCAAGACCACCTTTGGCCCACTCATAATGCCTGGTTTTAGTAGCCAGGACTTGATAGTGAATATAACCTGTGACTGGTAGAGCGGTCATTGACTAGGTCTCTTGCAGGGCTGAGATCTCGAAGTTTTTCTAAGCCTTGGGAGGAGTACCGTCTTGCAGTAGTGTTTTTGCACCTGTAACGTTCCATGAAAGTAGGTGCAAAGCCTCCCGCCACCTTCCTATAATTTTAGTGGGTGACAAGTTCCTGTTTTATAGGGGGAGTTTAACACTGATGCGATCCAATTCCATTGGTGCTGGCTTAGATTGTTAGTCAGCTTGGCTTGCTTTATCACCTCTCAGTATACAATTTGCTTCAATATATTTTTAAGAGAGATAGCTTCCTCCCATATCGCTGTTCTTCAGGGCTTTCTTGAGAGCTTTTTCAAAAGCCTGGGAGGTGCCGCAGCTGATGATGGGTCCAGTTTTGTTTAGCTAATTGTCTCTGAGGGCAAGAAATTGAACACCTCATCAATACTATAGGAAGTTGGCTCTCTATATGGTGCACCAAAACAAAATACACTGTGCACAGAGTCCAGTGGAGCTCCAATTGGTTTGCAGAGGCAAAAGTAGATAGGACTAATGCTCTAATTTGTGGTAGTGTGGGCGACAAGTTAGGCTTATTAGAGGGTAGTTCTAAGCATTTGTTGTATTTTACAGAGGCAATAAATGGAACACACACTCAAAGAATAAATCCAAGACCAATTTAGAAAAAGAATACTTTTGTTTATATATACTTTAAACCCAAGAACTTTGTTAAAAGTACGTTTTCAAGCAGTAATATTTTTTAGTTAAAAAAATCGACACAGTGCAATTTCAGAGTTCTTAAATGTTAACCTATGGAGAAAAACAGTGTTCAACAAACACACAGTTAACGACTCACGAGGTTGAGCTCAGGGAGCAAAGGTAAGAAATGGGCACTGATCAGAACCAGACCAGCAGGTCACTCCAGGCAGCAGTGGGGTGGCGGGTGCAGGGATTTAGTAAGGTGACTGGTGCCCAGTGGTTTTCCATGGGAATTGGTCCTCATGAAGACAGGCTGCAGGCTCTGACTAGGAAGCTAGCTATGAGGCAACAAACAGGTAGGTTGTAGACCTTGAGGGTCCTTTTCTCCGGGTCCCAGGGGCAACGGATGTAGGGGTGTCTTTAGGCAATGGGTTTCTCCATCCGGAAGCACTCGCGGTCAAGGGACCCTGTGTGTTGAGGCTGCAGGCCTCGTCGGGGAGTCCAGCAGGGGTGAAACCAGGGTGGACTCGAGCTCAGGGGAGCCAGGGGACATCGCTGGCACCACTGACCCACCTGAGATTTGGTGATGGGCGATGGGGGCAGGGGATGCTGGAAGTGTCTGGTTTTCTATCACCATAAGGCAGAGGGAGAAGAGGCCTGCGTTCAGAGGCTGCAGACGACTTGGGTGAGTCCAAGAGGGGTGAAACCTGGGTGGGCTCGGGCTCTGGACAGCTGGGGAACCTTGCTGGCACCGTTGGTTATCTTCCCCTTAGGTTGTGGATGTCGGGCGTAGAGGTCACTTTGGGTTTAGGGTCTTTGTTGTTATGGAGGCTGCAGAGTCCTTTCTTGAGACTTTGTTGCAAAGCACATCCGCTGCTTACAGGAGTCTGAGTCTTTGTGGAAGGCAGGCAGTCATCCTGGGTTATTGGAGGCTATGCTGCAGGACAAGTCGTCTTTTGGGCAGAGTCTGTCGATGTCAGCTGCTGCTTCTTTTCTTTTTTTTGCAGGTGCGACTGCTTTGTGTCCTTTTCTTCTTAGATCGTCAGGATCTGAGTTCTAGTATTCAGAGGTGCCACCTAAATACTCAATTTAGGGGCATTACAGGGAGTGCCAGGTGGTAGCCAATGGGCTGACCACCTTTAGGGTGATAACACCTGTCATATGACCACGTCCGGTGTGAAATCACCTCAAACTGGAAATCCCCAGCGGGTCCACAACTAATCAGTTGGCAAAAAACAGTCGAGAAATGGGCGGAGGTGGAAGGATCAGTTCTAATGCGCGAAGCAATGCGAGAACAAAGACCTAGGGAAGACACCATACAATGGGACTCAATTCTGGAGAAATTAAAATCACCAGAAACATCCACCATAGAAGCAACTGTAACTACCTCAGACGCTGACACAGACTCAAATGCAGAACCCGAACAATAAAGCTCTGCGAATGAAAAGAAAGGGAAAAAGGGAAAAAAAAAAAAAGAATACAGCAGCCGAAACCACTGAGACTCACCAACAGAGAACTATATCACAAAATTAGAATTGCATGAGGGGAGGGAGGGGGGTTTAGTTATATAAGTAGAGTAATCAATATATCATTTTTACTGTTATGTTGTAAACTTTAATAAAATATTATTTAAAAAAAAAAAATTAAAAAAAAAGTCCTCTTAACCTTTTTGTAGGTGTGAGACAAAAAACAATACAAAGATATGACCACGTCCGGTGGGAAGTGGGCATAACGCTAACCCCAGCATCCTAATTCCTTCCAAACAAGATGAAGAATTTCAAAAAATAGTGTACACTTCAGCTTGTCCACCTTAGGGGTGGGACTGGCTTGAAGTAGCCACACCACCTAATCTGATTAATTTTCCCGCCTCAGGACAGGAAAGTTGGTCATCTCCGCCATCTTGAGAGGCCTGGGTTGCATTACAAAGGCGGCTAGGCCTTTGAAGCTCCCTGTCCTGGAATGTCCATCCTGCTTGGGTGAGGTGCTAATACCCCCGCCAAGTGCAGGCTTTTGTCTCTGGCCCTTAAGAGCGCTATCCCTCACCTTGGAGGGAGGGGGGGGGGGCTGCAGACACTTGTCTAAGGTGGTTGAATTGGTCAGGACCAGTCAGTCAGCACACTAATAACTGGTAGGTTTTCAGGGGGCACCTCTAAGGTGTCCTCTGGGTGCAGTTATTAATAAATCCCCCACCGGCGTCATTGAGGGTTTATTAATCTGAGTTGTCTGATACCAGACATCCCTTTATACAGAGAAGCCATCATATAGCTTGAAAACTGGTAGTGACCAGTGTCCATCTCATGCATTTAAAATGGCTTTCCTGGTCATTTACTATGTCTGAGGACAGACAAAGACATAGCTCATGCAGATATGCCCTCATGTGTACTATAATGCCCCCCTGCCTTACGGCTATAAGGCCTGCAAGAGGGGGATTTACCTATATTGAATGCATTGTTTAGGGGGCAGGGCACACAGGCTGTGTGCCAAGTCATGTTTCGACTTTTGTGTGCACCTACGACACGCATCCTGCAATGGTAGCCTGTTGTGCTTGGTGAGGGTCCCTTAGACTGGCACAAAAAGTGCAGCAGCCCTTAGGGACCCTCCTTTGTACCCCAGGCCCAAGGTACCAGGGGTACCACTTACTAGGGACATACATTGGGTTTTAGAGGTTTTTACAATTGGGAAAAAGGCCTGTGCAGCTTTTGGGAAAAGAGGCCTAGCAATGAAGTCCTGGTTAGCAGGAACCCAGTGCACTTTCAGTCGAAATTACACCAGAAACCAGGCAAAAAGTGTGTGGGGGGATGACCATGTCAAAAGAGGCACTTTCCTACATAAAGCACTAATTCTGTTGTCTTGGTGTCTCCTACAGTCTGCCTTTTTATATTATTAAATAGGTGTACTGGTTTGTGGAAGAGCTGGGTTCCAAAGAGTGAAACGTACTATAAGAATACTGAAGGGGGACACTTGGACCCACTGATCATCAGTGCCCTAGGTCAGCGGAGAGCCCTGTAGTGCAGCAGGCCTGAAAAAATTACTTTGATTGAGGAAGATAGTAGCACCACTACCCTCGAGGAGAGAGGTCGTGGTTGCCGGAAGTTGTTTTAACAGATCTTGGGACTGATCCATAAGGAGGGTTTTGTCAAAGGAGGTTCTTAACCTATGGCACGGGGGCCTAGGGGGTCCGCAGCACCTATTCAAGGTGTCCTTAACTGCTTAGAAAATTAACAAATTTTAACAGCTTCATAAAATCTATATGAATAAAGAAGCAAAATGTAAAACTGAAAAATATAGAAGGTTTGGTAAATGTGAAGGAATAATAACTTTCCTAGGAAGCATGGAGGACATTTTCAATTCTATTAAGGACATAAGGCGAGGATTATGCATTAACTTTCTTCTTTTTCTATTGTACAGCAGCCTTATGAACAACAAACAGAACAGAGTTTCCCACTAACCTTGGGAAATTGAGAACAATAGACTGTCCAATCATGTAACAATTATCCACTGAATAGAGGTGAATGCTTCCTGTCCCATCTCTTTATTCACTCGACAGCCGCTGTGGATACAGCTGCTTTCCTATTGATCTGCCTTGTGTTCATTTCCTAATAAATAAGTCCGTTTGTAAGTAAAGCATACTTAAGGTGGAAAACTTGTCTTAAGCAAACAGGATTGAACCACTGTCATCAACCTCATAAGTAAATTACTTACATCACAACGAAAAACAGCTGTATGAAGATGATTGTAGGATATAAAATGAGAATGAGGGTGGGTGACAGAATCTAAAACTGTGAGGTGGGGATAGTCGTCTCCTCAGTGTCCTTAATATAATTGAATAGAATTAAAACGTTTTTCATGCTTGTTAGGACATTTTTTAATTCTATGTCAGGACTGGAGGCGAGGATTATGCTTGTTCAAAGTTTAGTTACCACCATAGTGGACTTAACGGAAACTTTTTAATGTGGAGTCATAGGACCAATCTGCAATGTTCACTATGTGCTCTAGTCTTCGGTCTGTCAAAAAGTCCTTATACGCCATGGGGCCTCTCGTTAAATATGCACCATAAATATTTGTGTTAATGACGGCCTCCTGAATTGCCCATTGAAACCACCTGGCCATGGTTGGAGAAGAAACCGCTTTGAATGGTTTCCTGAAAGAAATAAGGAGTTGGTGTTCCCCCATTGGTCTAACCTCTTCAGTCATCATCTCACTTTCCTTCTGACATTTCACCACACATAACTGGGGACAGTCAGGAAAGGCAGGGTAGGAGATTACTCTGGTGTGGGATTTGGTAGATCTGTAAATAATAAAGATGATATCTTCCGGGGTATACATTCTGCCCGTGATGTTAAGCGCTCTTACATCAGACACTCTTCTGCTCAAGTCAAGACACAGCAATATTGCTAATTTCTCAGACAGCTCTTCCCTACATAGGTATTTGTTCTGTGAAGAGACAACCAGACTGACTGTAGGTGGGCCGCCCCATGGCGCGAGGGCAGCGGTTACGAAGTCTTAAGTTTGGCTGGAGCCTGCCTGCTGCTGCTCACACCTCCGCTATCTGATGTGCTGCAATTTGGTGCTCTCTGCAGCCCAGAGTTGCACTGAATTACAATTCATTTAATTTGGCAGGACAGGTCACGACGGGTCCAACTAAGTTTCAAGCACAGTGGGTGCCAGTGAAGTTGCTGCTGACCGGACTGAAGGGATTTCGGTCAATGAGCAGCTGCTAGAGGCCGACATAAGCCCTTAGAGTGGCTCTAGAGAAGTTTGCAGCAACCAGGAGCGCAGCCTGAGAGTCCGTGTGAGACGTGATGGGACACCCAGTGGAAACAAGTTAAATCCATAACATTCGTGGCAGCATTTTATCAGCATAAAACCTTTAATTCTAATTATTCATCAGTATTAA
The DNA here is from genome assembly GCF_031143425.1 of Pleurodeles waltl. Lineage (NCBI taxonomy): Eukaryota > Metazoa > Chordata > Amphibia > Caudata > Salamandridae > Pleurodeles > Pleurodeles waltl. Next base: position 220,356,823 of record NC_090436.1, on the reverse strand, counting down.
TGCACGTGGCACTCTTAATGAAAAACAAGCTGTATGCATCGTTAGTTTATAGAGAAGAAATCTGATCGAAGCATGAATGTATTATTTTGTAACGCTGATAGAGACAACAAAGTCCATTGTGGGGCTATACTTCCACCTGCTGCAATAATGGGGAAGGCAAATTGTTTTGTTTTGAAAATTAATGCTAACCACCAGAGTGGCACTGTGACACGGCGAGCTGCAGCCTCAGTCTACAGCATTACTGCCAGTGAGCTCACTGGCCCTTCTGCTCAAGAATACTGGCAAAAGTCTGAGAGAACTTACTGTGGTGGCACAGGTGAGTCCAGCAAGAGAGTATTCACTGAAGGTGATTGCAGGGAGAGCTTGTCTGTGAGTGTGGGAGAGGAAGTCATAATTCTTTTAGAACTTCATTGCTCAAAAGGGTCTAATTTCTATTATCTGTCTTTCCTCGAAGTTCATTGATTGGTTTTACGTGCAAGAAATTGTCATCCTAAGTGTCACATATGTCACAGTTGAACGTCACTCATACGTACTCTGAAATCTTTGAAATGTCACACATAAGCAATCTCAAAAACTCAACAGCTATGCAAACCTGTGGAAGGGAAGGGGAGTTAATTAATCCAATGATATATCACAGTGAAGGTAAACAGCAATTGTGTCCTAGTAAAACTTTACAGAATGACTGAAATGTACACAGTTCTGAGGACAATTGAGGAACGGTGCTTATCTGCTGATATAGCAGCGAATAAAACTGTGGGGGGGGGGCAGGAAGCAATCACCTCTCTTCAGGAGATAACAGTTACAGGATTGGATAGTCTTTTCTCAATTTCCCTAGGTTCGTGGAAAGTTTAGTTCTGTTTGTTGTTCATAAGGATGCTCGGCAATAAATTAGAAGAAAGTTAATGCATAATCCTCACCTCCGGCCGTGACATAAATTTGGAACTGCAGGCTAAAAATGAAGTTGGCATCCTCACATTGATTCATGGGAGCAATGCAAGGTCTTCAAACAGAATATAACATGGTCAATAGGAGGCCTCAGTTGAATTTAGAAATGCTCCAACCTTCAAATTAAAATTAACATTTTCCTTTTTTACATTTGTGAATTCAATATCATAATTCATAATTTATTTGTTTGATGAATGCTTGTGTTTCTATTGTTATATATAGTTTTGCAGTTCAAATCATTGAAATTGCTTAGGCTGCGGTCCATTGCCTTCAGTAATGACTCGGTAAGGGACCCGGGATCCCAATAATGATTTTGTGGGGGTTTCCTGATTTCAGCATGCTCGTGCATTTCCAAAATGAGGTTACTGTTTGGTTTGATGTGCTGGTTCCACAGGTTATAGCATCAGTGGCAGTGCACAGCTCAACAGCCAGTGCAGTTGTCATCTTCCAGCGTGGGATCTCCTTTCACTATTGATATCTAAGACAACTGCATTAGCTGGGTGGACTGGGGCACAACACCCAATATAGAGCTCATAAACGAGTAAGTTTATTTTCTCTTGATTCGTAAATTATCATGTCTTTAAAAAAATAAATATATATATGTGCTTTAAAAAAATTAAATCATACTTGAGGTACCAAAAATACCCTTAAAGTCCACCAAAATTCTAAAGAAAATTAAACATAGGGCAAAGGGTACTGAACCAATGACTGGCTGAATGCAAGCCCCTTTGTCCAGATCAAAATGACCCAGGCCTGTGACCAGAGGGCTATTGGTGCATGCCTAAGGTTGTGCCCATCAGGTTTTAGGCACCACAAGCTGGTGCTCTGTTCCAACAATGTGCTAGTCAAAGCAGGAGTTGAGGGGTTTAGGGATGTTAGGGACCAGAATGACTGTGCCAGGGTGCCTTGGGACAAGGTAGACTAATTTGAGATAATGGTTTCTGTCCTCACCATCTATCTCGGAAAGCTAAGCGAGTTTGATATAGGAGCATGTTTGTGAATTTTTATTGTATGAGTACTCGGCAAAAGACTTTCTGGTGTTCATTTAATTGGGATCGGGGTTTGGGGAGGCGGGGAATGGGTAAGCATTGTCTTTTGCCTGGCCAGAGTACGGTGCTTTTTGTACAAGCATCACAAGCAAGGTTGAAGTCCACACCTTATGTCCAGGACTTGCTGTGCAAAGCCTTCAAGTATATCCTACATGTTGCACGAGCAGGTGACTAGCCCTGTGGTGAGAATGAAACAAATGGGTTTGGAAGCCCTGCTTTCATAGCCCAGTAAGCACTGATATAGGCTGTACCCACTAGACACTGAAAGCCAGGGTTTGGGCAAATTCCAGCTATGTAGTACATTTACTTACATTCGGATAGCACCATTTCTATGGCCATGTGGCACCTTCTCTATCCTCCTAGCGTGTGGATCTAGAAAGGCCATCGTTTGCCAAAGTCTGTTGTTTTTTTGTTGTTTAGTTACATGTTTAGTAGAGAATTTGGTTAGTATTTATTCGCAGCCTACTTTGCTTCCCCTGTGTGTCCGTGCAACTGTTTGCTCCCAATTATTGCTTCTTTTTTTCTGCTAATATTATTATATTATGTACACTAGGTGTTTTCTGTTTCCTGTATTGAAAACTCATAACTTTAGCCCTCGTTTTGCTTCAGACCTTGAAAGATCCCGTCAATTTGTGTTGCGGTGGGATCTTTTTAAAAATGTGCTGTACGTGGTCCAACTAGTATGTACCGTTAACGTGAAATTAATTTTACTGTATGTTTTAACTGCACTTTTATGATCAATTGTTTTAACAATTACTGTTTAACATTTAAGTTTAGTATTTAGATTCCAAATGCTTTCTGTGAGTTTATGTTAAAGAGTTTGAGCTAGGAAAACCTATGTGTTTTTTTGTGTATGGGTGCCTGAGCAGACATACTATGTATTTCTTTTCACTGGGGGACCATAGAGAAGCAGTTGCCCTTTGCTCGGCCAAAGTAAAGTGTATTTTATTTGCATAGATTTGAGCAACAGGGTATATTCATGTTTTTATTGCACAGCTTCATTTCAAGTAGTGTCTTTGTGTTGATTATCAGTTGAAAGCTGCTTTTTTTCTGTTTCTAATGCTCGCCGCCCTCTTACAGATCCAATTGAAGACGAGGATACAGATGCCCTCTTTAGTTCTGTTCAAGAAATGCTGAAGGCTGCAGTGATGGCTGAGGCCGATATTCTGTCGGAAACATTTTTACTTTTGATTGAAGCAGCCAAAGATCTTAGCAAAGGTTTGAGTGGCCTAGTGCCTGAAAAGCTTTATCTTCCAGCGCCGCCGTTATACTGCCCTCAACCAGCCTCTGTTAGCGAGGTAAGCTTACCCAAGTCCTTATTCTAGCTATAACATGTGAAACTAGAATTTACCTTCTTTATAGTTTCATGCTGTGTGTACCACCACAGCAAACCCCATCTGTTATCTTTTTTCAGAATCCTTCTGCTTGTTTCGCTTGATGACTTTGCATGAGTCTTTGCTTTCATTTTTATTCATACTCCACATTCTTGTTCCGTGTTGCCAATAGGAAGTTATTATGCTTCTGCCAGAACCAAGTGTGCATACTTGCTTCCTGTCACAGGTAGTAGTTGACGGCTATTAGTTCGTGGCTTAGTTGAGCCCAAACCATAAGTCATTCACTTAATAATTATTCAAATTTGTTTTCATGTATTGGCTTTACTAAATATGGTTTCTTTCTGTGACAAAACTTTAGTCATAAACTCTCCTGTTGATGTTGCACTGCATGCAGCAGTGAGCGAAAGGAGGTGTGTTATCTCGAAACATGGATACATTTCCGTGATATCTAGGCCGGCGCGGCTCCTAGATTCCCCCCTCCCCCCAACCAGCAGCAGCAGCTGCTGCAAATCTTTTACTACAAAACGTTAATAAACTTATGTTTATTATTGTTTTTTAGTAAAAGGGGTGGGACCATGGGCTGTAACAAGCCTTGAGGGAGAATGCACTACACTCCCCCTCAGTGCACATCTATGTTTGGTCGGCTGTCTCGAGCCGCCCAAACACACATGCGTACTGTGCTCTCTCCAGCCCAGCACTGTGTTGCCGGGCTCGAGAGAGCAGGCACAGGCTCCCAGTCTGCCTGGCAGCACCCTGGATGGGCACTCCCAGCCAATCCTAACGCTGCTCTGAGCACTGTCAGGATTGGCTGCAGGGCAGGCTGGGAGCCTGTGCCTGCAGCAGAGGAGTGGCGACAATGCAGGTAAGTGTTTATTATTTTTAATTAATTCCACCCCTAATCACCCAGCCCTCTGCACGTCGCCCCGCCCCTACAAAGCACCGCAATCCTCTCCTGTATTTAGGACTCATTATGCAATACCTAGTTATTAACAACCTGTAGGTGAACAACCATGTTTCTATACTTTAGAGGAATCTGTTGGTACGTTTAATGGCTTATTAGGATACTGAAATTATATTTCTGAAGAAAATGAGTACCAACGAGTGGAAGCTACATGTACTGCAGGCAACCTGCTGTACGTGCACCATGTCCAAATTAAGAAGTTACTTACCTTTGGTAATGCCTTATCTGGTAGAGATTCTATCTAGTCGCAGATTCCTAAACTTAGAATATTCCCCAGTTGTCAGACTGGCCCCAGGAACTCTTGAGCTGTACCCGTGCGCACCGGTAGGTGGTATTGAGCGGCGTCACAGCATCATTGGTGTCATTTACAAAAGAAGTGACGTGTGTGCTGCCCATATAGGTGCCACTCCATCGCGCTGACTTCAGTTTGAGACTATTTCCACACCATAACTACACTGCACGGCAGAAGATAACTGACCAGTGTGAAGATTCTAAAGACTTATGTAGGAAGCTGGCTCAGTGTGTGGTGGACACCTATGGTGTTATACCTTATATTGGGTCCAGGCATCCCCAATTAGTTAGTGTTACAGTGTCTAAACAGCCAGGGCTCTCTAGGGTAGCTCTAATAAGCAGCCAAGATATATCTAGAAGGCATGTGAAGCACTTGAAGTACCACAGTAGTGTCACAGTAACTGATGGAAAGGAATCACACTGTGTGGCAAACATAAAGGTGCTTTATTATAGGCACACCAAACTAGACTATTATTGGTATACCTCCCTCTGGAGGTATGAACACACAAAATATACACTGGTAAGTACTAATGAAAAGCATAAATTAGCATGGGCTCTATAGGGGCTCCAAATCATATACTAAAAAACTGGAATGCAAACGGGTGCCCCCCACCAGAATGTATGAAGTAGTTAGACAAGGGCTGGGGGAGAGTGGAACCCCAAAAGGTAAGTACCTAGAAGATCCCCGGCGCCTTGGTGCAGAGAGGGAAGGTACACGATTTTCCTATAAGCTAACATGGGGACGTCGTGAATGGAGAATGCAGAAACATGACTGCACCAGTGGAACCCAAGGGCGGATTCCGGGTGAGGAGAAACTGCAAAAAAAGGGGCCAGAGTCCAGTCGACGCAGGAGTGTCCAGGTGGGGCAGGGGCCAATGCCCACCCTTCTGTATCTGAAGATCCGGGTCGATGGTGATGGATGAAGTCCAGCTACGGGGTCCAGGAGCTGCAGAGGAGTCCCTGAAGTCACCTTTGAGCTGTCCCTCGACAGTCACCAGATTGCAAACGGGTCATGGTCAGGAGGACCACCAACAAGCACAGGCAAATGCAAAGCAACAGTTGGAGGTTTTGCAGAGCTGTGGAGGACTAGCAAGGTCCTAGGGACATTACCTTTGGAGGGGAGTCTGGGCTGACTTTCAGGATGCAGGAGAGCCAGAAGAAGCAGTCGGAGCCCCACAAGCAACTCACTGGCAGCAGGTACAGTAAGTCGTAGTGAGGCCCAGTCAACACACCTGAAAAGGAGTCCCACGTCTCTGGAGCTGCAGAGCGGAGACTGCCCTTGCAGAGGTAGATTGCTGGGGGCCGGGGCTACTTGGAGTCTGAAGATCCCTCGGAGCAGGAGTCAACAAACCTTGGTTGGTGCAACAGTGCAGTGCACAGGGATTCTCTCCCAGTAGCAGAGGCAAGGGCTCACCATCTCCCATATTGGACAGAAGGCCGAGAGGACACAGGGGATCCCCCTGAACCACCACTGGTGTTAAAGAATCTATGCAGATCCAGAGGACAGAAGATCCCACCTGCGGGATGTCATTGCCTTAGGTAGCTGCGGATGAAGTGGAGTGACTCCTTCACTCCAAGGGAGATTCCTTCTTTCTTCTTGGTGCAGCTGAAGTCTTGCTGACCCCAGAGGATGCCCAGCCTTGGAGAGTTTGCAGAATGCTGACAGCAGCTGGTGAAACTATGTTGCAAGGAGAAGTCTTCTCAGGCGGTGTAGTCTTGTTCGGTTCCTCTGTAGCCCAGCAACCGTTGCAGAGGCCAGAAGCAGATGTCGTCTTTGCAGAGTTCCTGGCGGAGTCTTGCACGAGGAGTCTGGGGACCCACCCACAATGGAGTCTCTAAATAGCACAAAAAGGAAATTTGGTCACTCTCTGGGGTGACCACCTTTCAGGAGGGATTACTGATATCAGCTACCTGGCCTGCCCAGTCAGATGCTCCCAGAGGCCTCTGCACATCTTGTTTCCAAGATGGCAGAACCAAGCGGCCACCTGGAGGAGCTCTGGGCATCAATTTTGGGTGGAGATGCTCAGGGGAGTGGCCACTCCCCTTTCCTTTGTGTGTTTTGCGCCAGAGCAGGTACCAGTGGTCCCTGGATTGGTGCAAACCGGATTATGCAAGGAGGGCACCAAATGTGCCCGTCACAGCAGTCCGGTGGCGTGGGGAGGCTACCCCAGCCCAGTAACACCTATTTCCAAAGGAGAGAAGGTTGAACCCCTCTCCTACAGGAAATCCTTTGTTCTGCTGTCTTCTGCTCGAGCTGGTCAAGCAAAAGGAGGGCAGAATCATGTCTGGGGGGCTGCAGCAGGGTGGTCTGCCTGCAGACCCTGGAAGACTGGTAGTAGCAGAACTGAGGGATCCTCTAAGGAACCTCCAAGGTGCATGGGATCATGCCACCAATAGAGGAATCAGTATTCAGGGTGATTCCGATATGTTTGATACAAAACATGCCCAGGTTCGGAGTTACCATTATGTAGCTGGACCACAGGTAGAGGCCAGTACACAGATAAAATGGCTTCCCCGTACTTACGAAGTCCAGGGAATTGGAACTGAAGTTCGTATAGGCACCTCTCTTTATGCAGGGGCGCCACTTAAACACAGGGACCTGCATTCTGCCCTTTGGGCTGAAAGGGCCTACCATAGGGGTGACTTACAGGGACCTAGTGTAGTGACCAGCAGTGAAAGGGTGCATGCACCATGTCGCACAGGCTGCAATGGCAGGCCTGCAGACAGTTAGCATGGGCTCCCATGTGTGGCATAATACATGCTTCAGCCCATGGGACAGCCCTTGTGTACCTATGCCCTGGGTACCATCTAATAGGGTCTTACAGGGGTACACCAGTATGCCAGTGGTGGGGGTGTATGAAGTACCAAAACCAACAAATTTGGAGGAGAGAGCACAATCAATGGCATCCTGATTAGCAGGATTGCAGTGAAAACAGTCTAAACACACTGACATTAGGCAAAAATGAGCAGTAACCATGCCAGAGAGAGGGGACTTTCCTAAAACCTACATGGACCTTTTTAGGTGGAAAGGGAGTTTAGAGATTCTGCCAGATGCTGTATGACCAGGAAAATGTCCTTGCGTTTGGGCATAGATCTCAAATAGGATGAAGTCCTCCGTCCTTCTTTGGCACCAGAAAGTACTGGGAATAGCAACCACAGTCTACTTCAGATGCCAGCTCCCTCTTGATGGCTCCTTTGGCCAAAAGAGCCTGCACTTCCTGCCGCAACAAGTAGAGATAGTCTTCCAACAGTCTATCTGAGGGTGATGGCATGGGCAGTGGGGTCTCTAGGAGTGTAGGGTGCTGGACAATCTGGAGTACTCACTTGTCCAACGTAATGGCGTGCCATTTAGGCAGCTGATGCCTGTTCCTGCCTCCAGCAGGGTGCCATGTTGTTGTGAGGGCATACTAAAGGAGTTTTGAGGCAGTGACTGCCAGGGGAGTGGCGGACTTAGCAGATCTCTGGCTTTTGTTTACCTAGGACATATGGGAGCCGCAGCCAGAAAAAGGCTGGGAAACTTGTTGTCCCTGGTGGCTGTGTTGGAAAGGACACAGCTGGTAGCCTCCGTAGTAGCCACGGAAGGAGAAAAGAAAGAGTGCCTCTGGTGTGGGAGCATGGTAAGTCCCAGTGACTGGGCAGTGACACTACTCTTCTTCAAGCGCTCAAGCCCCAAAATGACCTTGTCGCTGATCAGGCAAGTGCCATCGATGGGCATAAGGGATACCTGGACAACCTCTGAGAAGCCAGTCGATCTCAGCCAAACATGGCAACGGAGTGCCACAGATGAAGTGATGACCATGCCCAGCAAGTCTGTTGTGTCCAGTCTGCATTGTGTTGTGAACTTGGCTGCATCCCTGCCATTGGCAATAGCCTGGGTCAGGATCGCTTGGGGTTGCTCCGAGACTGTAGGCAGCACTTACGCAACCAAATCCCAAACTATGTGGCTGTATCAGCTGAAGAAGCATGCCTTGTTCACCAACTGCAGTACAAGGCTGTCAAAAGAGAATGTTCTCTTCCCAAAGGTATCTAGCCTTTAGATACTGTCTGGAGGAGTAGAAAGGGAAAGGACCAGGATTCACCTTGGAGGTTGATGTCTGCACCACCAGGCTCTTAGGAGGCAGATGCTGGGTGCCCAGGAGCGAGAGGATGGTGACATGTAAACATCCTGTGCAGAGCTTGGTCCAGGCCCGAGCAGGACATCAGAGAGGGCTTCATTGAAGGTCAGAAGGGGTTCTGTGTGTGACACCCTCAGCTGAAAACAAGTATTGACTTTCACTAGGGGTAGGCTGGGTTAAGGACTTCAGCCGCACTCTGAATCACCATAGCAAAGGAGGCCCCTTGCTTTAAAGCCCCACAAGGAGAAGATATCAGTCCAGCTTCTGATGAGGTGCCCAGACCACTGGCATCAGCCAGGTGCTCATACCAATAATCTTCGTCCAAAGGCTCTTCAAGGAGATCAGGGTAACCATAGGGATCCTCAGGTCCACCCCAGTTATATACTTCCCAAAGGGCCTATCAAAGAAAGGCACGGTCTCTGGATGGTCTGGTTCTAGGCAGCATCAGTGTTGCTGTCAAGTGATGCTGGTCCGGTTCCATGTAGGAGTCTGGAGTGACTATGGGGTTGCTGTCAGCGGTGCTGGGAATGGTGCCGCAGGACCATACCCTGGTGAAGGTTGTGGACTCGCGATCAGAGTTGAGATGGATCCATAGGGCCCAACTGGGGCTGATGGCGAACAAACTGGTGGAAACCCAGTTGAGGCTGCACCTGAACGTGTGGGTCCCAAAGGTGTGCCAGAGGGGTCTGGTCACCTAAATATGAGATGCATAGCCTTATAAAACTCTTTGAGTAGTGCAGGGGTTGCTTAGACTTGGGGAAATTCAGGGGGGTGCTGAGCGGGCTCAGACTCAGGCTCCGCTGGTGGAGTGCTGGAGCAGGGCCTAGACTTGTGGGGTTGTTCCAGTGCCTCGTCTCTTGACTTGGAGCGGCATGGTAAAGTCGAAGAGTGCATCAACTTCTTGGCCTAATTGTGCTTGTGGGACTTACCCAACTATGACTTCAACTGCAGTGATGACTGGTGAAAATGACTCTGAAAGCGGCCCTGGATCTTCCACACATCTGGGACTTGGAGCAGTGTGGAATCACCCGATGTTCAGCAGGTAGCAGCTTCAGCACCCGCTCCCAGAGGGCTCTAAGATTTATAGTGCTGCAGTCGGGACATGCCCTGAAGTCATGGGGCTGCTGTAGGAACCACAACAAACTGAGTGGGGGTGTGTCGCAGACATTTGTCTGTGGCAGGCACCACATGGTTTAAACCCACGTTTGCTTTAGGTGACATGCCTGAGCACACTAAATGCAGAAATATTAGAACAGCGGAAAGACAGGAACTTATGTCAGGGCATTGGGGTGATGCCAATATAGTCACTCCACATATCATTGCTGGTGTGGACAACACCTGTGACCCCGACACACAGCCGCACGACACCACCTACCGGCAGGCAGGGATACTGCTCAAGATTTTGCAGATCCAGTTGGTTGCCTGGGGTATATGCTAAGGTAAGGAGTCTGTGGTTTGAAATCTGTTCTTTAGCTTTTTATAGCAGGGATGTGGAATCTGTGTCTTGTTCTGTCTGTTTGATTGCATCAGTACCATGTTCAATAATTAGAACTGGTGAGCGATTCAACTAAGAAATACTAATTTTGCAGCTGATATTGAAAGAACAGAAGCAATTGTTAAGGTGCTAGATTTGCTCCCTACAAAATAAAAACTGAATCTGAAACCGCCCGAGAAGAGCAGGTCCATGTTCAAAATAATTTGCTATGTCTCTTCCTTTTTATCTGCATTCTCTATTGGATTTGTACCATGAAATGATTATTGCAGAGGCCTGTCATTTTTATTGCATACTACAGTGGTTGTTTTATTTGTTTACATTTTTTCATCCTTTTTTATTTTTTATAACTGCTGAAAGATAATAAGAATTTGAATAAATGACCCTGGGAGTGTATTAAGTATGATTGTTTTTTATTCATGTTTTTTTTCTGAATACGGAAATCTTGTCATTTTGAATAGTGAGCTTGATTCAGTTCCCCCAAACCATACTTTGCCTTTTTTAGAAAAGAATACTGTTTGTCCCCCGAGAGTAGAAATATCTCAATTTCATTTACAGATTAAGTATCTGTTGAGTAGCTTTCCCTTGCTAAGCTCGTAGTTTTCTTGGCAACCATCTTGATGCTTTAATGACAAGTTTTCTATGTTGTATGTGGAAAACTAAACAATAAAACTTAAAACAAATAATAGTTGCTAGCCCGAATAGATAATTGTTATTTATTAGCTACTCCATTAATGACTGTTGTTATCATAGGGTGACTATGGTTAGCTACTCAATTAATGACTGTTGTTATCACAGGGTGACTATGGTGACCAGGTTTTAGCATCTGAGAAAGATTATCGTCAAAAGTTGTCTGGTGTCCTTCAAAGAATCCTTCTTCTCCTGCGTGCAGCTCGTTGCTCAATTCCTTCAGCCCAGTGGTACATTAAGAAACTGAAATGGGCCAGAAAAGTTATGCAAAAGGTAAAACAAATATTGTTCCTTGGCATGGCCAATAGGTGAGAGTGTAATAAGTATTCGCTAAATGTTGTAGTCCTGTTGAGAAAATTTGATGTAATGAAATACCCTTGAATACCTTATATGGAATTTCACACTGAGTGCTTTTAAATCAGTTTTAGCCTTAGAACCTAATTTAAACAGTTCTGTGAACACACAAACATAACTGAATTCTAACCATTTTGTTTGTTTTTGATTGTGTGTCTAATACTACACCTTATTCTCTTCCGTTTGTTTCTTGGAATCTTTGGTGGTCTTGCTGTGTCGCAAATATACATTCTTGTGTAATTTCTCGTTGACTTAGTTATACCGCCCTGACGTTAGTCAACACATAGTTTGATCCTTTAGAAATTGATAGTGTAGGAAGCTAGAACGGTATGAACTATATCAACATGAGATATAGTGTGCACAGAGTCCAGGTGTTTCCCAGAGACTTAACAGATGCTTAAGTAGAAAATACTAATGCTCTCTTTTGTGGTAGTGTGGTCGCACAGTTAGACTCATCAGAGGGTAGTGCAAAGCATTTGTTGTACACACACAGTCAATAAATGAGGCACATACTCGAGGACTAACTCCAAGCCAATGTATTTACATTGAAAAATATATATTTTGTTACTTATTTCTGGAACCAAAAGGATCTTGTTGCAGGCAAGCACATCTGCAAGTTAATATCAAACATATGTATCTATAGCACTTTGTTTAGATTTGGCAAAGTTACAGGAAAGTAACACTTTTCACTTTTAAAAGTTGACAGTGCAATTTTCAGAACAGTCCTGGGGGGTAAAGTGTTAATGCAGTTGTGAGGTAAGTACTCGGCTTACAGTTCCAGTCTCCGAGGTTAGGATGTACACTGGTCGGGGCTCAGGGTGACCCCAAACTTACACCACCAGCAACACGGGCCGGCTGGGTGCAGAGGCCAAAGTTGAAGTTAGATTTTGACTGGGATCCTATGAAAACTGGGAGCACTCGGATACATATCCACAGGCAGGTAAGTACCCGCGACCTTGGAGGGCAGACCAGGGGACCCACAGGACAGCACCACACACACACACCCTGTGCGGCCGGGTGCAGGGTGCAAAGTGTCTGGCTCCCAATTCTTTCCTATAGGGGAACACTCAGGGTCACAAAGATGCTGCAGGCTGGGGCCAGGGGGTTGGTTCCGGGATACCACAGGCTGGGCAAGGAGGAAGACCTCCTGCTGTACATTGCTGGACCAGTGGTTGGATTCTCTAAGGTCAGGGGACCGCGGATGCAGGGTTATCTTTAGGCGTCGTGAATCTTCGTCCAGTTCTCTCGCTGTCAGTTGGGTCCTCTGGATTTAGGTTGCAGGCATCGTCGTATTGGCCAGGAGGGGTCAACCCAGGGTGGACACAAGGTTGGATTTGCCTGGGGACCTGCTCTGGACTGGTGGACCACCTGGACTCGGGCCATGGGCATCGGGTGCAGAGTGAGCAGGACTTGTAGATCCGGGCAGTTCTGGAGTCCTTTGTGGAAGATTTTGTATGGACAGGGCCCTTCCTTCTGGACGTCTTCGTCCTCTGGTGGGAAGGCAGTTCTCTCGGGGTTTGGAGAGGTCACTGGTCCTGTAGGATGCATCTCCTTTTGGTAGCAGAGTCCTTGAAGCTGCAGACAGGACGGGAGGTCTGGGGCCAAGTCAGTTGTCGTCTGGAGTCTTCACTGCTGGGGGTTCCGCTTAGCAGTCCTTCTAATTTCTTCTTCTTTTGAGGTCATCAGGAATCTGAGAACTAGGTTCATGGGAGCCCTTAAATCCTGGATTTAGGGGTGTTACAGCGGTCAGAGAGCAGTAGCCAATGGCCACTGTCCCGGAGGGTGACTACATTCTTAGGGTGCCCTCTCCCTTTGGGGAGGGGACACAGACCTAACCCGATTGGTCCCTGTCCTGCAAACCAAGATGGAGGATTCTAAAGGGAGGGTGCCACTTCAACTCGGGACATCTATGGGGTGGTCCTAGCTGGAGTGGTCACTCCTCCCTGTTTTACCTAATTGTTCTGACGGACCTGCTGCCAAAAGTGGGGCCTCGTCCAGGGGGCAGGCATCTCCACTAGCTGGAGTGCCCTGGGGCAGTGTAACAGGAGGCCTGAGCCATCGAGGCTCACCACCAAGTGTTACAGTTCCTGCAGGGGCGAGGTGTGAAGCACCTCCACCCAGAGCAGACTTTGTTTCTGGCCTCAGAGAGCACAAAGGATTTCACCCCATGTGGCCAGAAACTTGTCTGGTAGTGGCAGGCTGGCACAGACTGATCAGTCCTGCACTAAAGAGTTGGTTAAAATGCAAGGGGCACCTCTAAGATGCCCTCTGGGTGCATTTTACAATAAATCCAATACATGCCTCAGTGTGGGTTTATTGTGCTGTGAAGTTTGATGCGAAACTTCCCAGATTTCAGTGAAGCCATCATGGAGCTGTGGAGTTCGTAATCACAACCCAGCCCATGTACTTAATATGCCACACTGCACTTACAATGTCTAAGAATGGACTTAGACACTGTAGGGGCATATTGCTCATGCAGCTATGCCCTCGCCTGTGATGTAGTGCACCCTGCCTTAGGGCTGTAAGGTCTGCTAGATGGGTGACTTACCTATGTCACCAGCAGTGGTTTGTGAGCATGGCACTCTGAGGGGGGTGCCATGTCGACTTGGTCTTTTTCTCCCCACCAGCACACACAAGCTGCAAGGCAGTGTGCATGTGCTGAGTGAGGGGTCCTCTAGGGTGGCATAATACATGCTGCAGCCCTTAGAGACCTTCCCAGGCCATAGGGCCCTTGGTACCATGGGTACCTTTTACAAGGGACTTATCTGTGTGACAGGCTGTGCCGATTATTGAAACAAAGGTACAGTTTAGGGAGAAAGAACACTGGTGCTGGGGCTGGTTAGCAGGGTCCCAGCACACTTTCAATCACTTCAAACACTGTAGGCCCTCACCTGTGGTATAGTGCACCCTGACTTAGGACTGTAAGGCCTGCTAGAGGTATAACCTACATATGCCACAGGCAGTGGTTTGTGGCCATGCACCCTAAGGGGGATGCCATGTCGACTTTTCCTTTTTCTCCTCAGCAACACACACAAGCTGCAGTGGCAGTGTGCATATGTTTGCTGAGGGGCCCTTAGGGTGGCACAATACTTGCTGCAGCCCTTAGGGACCCTCCCTGGCCACAGGGCTCTTGGTACCATGAGTACCTTTTACAAGGGACCTAGCTGTGTGCCAGGGGTGTGCCAATTTGGGAAAGAACACTGGTGCTGAGGCCTGGTTAGCAGGACACCTTGTATCACACTGTCAAGTCGGCATCAATATCACACAAGACGTGGGGGGGAGGCGCGCATATTCCTTAACTTAGAATTCTCCCGATGCTAGACTGGATCCAGAAAAAAGTTATCAGCAGTACCTCTGCACTTTGATAGAGGGTATTGTGTGACTCCATATTGACGTTGTCCACTGGATATGACGTCAACAGAGTCCATATAATCCTTCCTCTGCATTGACGTTCGTTTTCTTCTTTTCCATGCTTCCCCGCAGATCCGAAGAAGCGGATCCTCTGGCTATTTTTGGTCTCTTTCTTGACGGTCTTCCGTCAGTTGGAACAGTGTGTATGACTTCTGGCTTTAAGCCTTGTGGGTCCTATGCTTGACAGATGTTTGTCAGGGACCCCCATTCTGTCTGCATTTGGTGCATAGGTGCCCATTATGACTCAGTTGTCAGTGTTTCCAGGACTCCTTTAGATGTCAAAGTCCTTCTCCATCTAAAGTCTGTCCATGCGAACACTGCAGTAGCCATTTGTGTGTGGCTCCAGCGACGTCTCAAGATAAGTGTCTTCTGCAGTGAAAGTCGCGCCATCCTCCAACTTCACCGCTTCCACACAGCTCTTCTCATTCTTCTGTGGAGGAGTCCGTGCAGGAGTCTGCCCCGCTCCTTCCTGTTTTTCCTGAAACTGGGGCCACTCTGGCCCAGATACGGGGCTATCATACATCCCTGCACGCCATTTTTGGGCCCACCCTTTCCCTGGAGAGCCTTCAGGCCCCAAGGAGGTGGAGGGTGCCCTGACGGGGTATTCAGCGGCGGCTTTGCCCTCTGAGCCCGTTGGGCCCCCTGGCTCTGTCACTGGAGTTGTTTTGGTGCCAGTGCAGGGCCTTCTATGGCTTCCACTTCCCACGCTTGTCTCTTCCCTGCTGGCTCCATTGCCCGTGTCGAATTCTGCTTTGCAGACTCTGGTGGTGGTGGTGCCGTTGACTTCGATGGGAGTCTCAATGACGTTAACCGACTCACCTTCGAACGTTGAGGTTTCACCTTCACAACGTCGATCCTGACACCAGGAGCAGAGCTGATGGAATCAGCTATCTCCGATTCTTGCCCAATGTCTTCTGGAGCCCATCCTCCAGTTCCACAATCGGAGGAGCATGGCTTGCCTCTTGCTTCCGACACCATTCCAAATACACAATCAGATTGGTTATTTGAATTGGGCAACGCTAGTGGTCTGGACTCCTTCCCAACCTCAAAGTCCTGTCGCCACCTGGGTTGGCTACAGAGGCAAGTTAAGATATGTTAAAACGTGTTTTGAAGGTGTTGGATTTACAGTTTCCTACTGTTCAGTTGTCAAAGCATCCTTTACTTGATGTCCTACATCCTGACCAGTCTTCTGTAGAGCCTGTCCTTACTTATTGTGAGACTCTTTACGATATACTCTTGGGGGTTTGGGCCCAGTCAGAATCTGGCCCTCTAGTGGAACGCTCTATTTCACATAGACACAGACCAGCCCCCAAGGGTCCATCTTCCCTCTGTTGGCATCCGACTACTCAAAGCTTTGTGGACAGAGTCCTACTCATGTCCCTCCAGAGTGAGAGGCCAGGCAGCTTGACACTTCTGGTAGGTGTATTTTAGTTTCATCTAGCTCTGTCCGGTGTTCTATCAACAGTTCTTGTGTCCTTGCTCACTTCTCCCATGTCTTGTGGGATTCAGTGGAGCGTATTTTGCCCTTCCCTTCTTAAGTTACAGACTTCATTTGAGGAGGCTATCGATGTCCACTTCCATAGAAGAAAAAGGACATTGCCACCAGCCCAGTACCTCCACCTTTTCCACGCTCTCCTCCACCACATCATTCACACTCGGAGGCAGACGATTTAATGCCCCAAACTCCATTTGGGTCACCAAACTCCTATGTAGAGGTCAGGGGAGGGAGGATGACACACAGCAGCCACCATTAGATCCTAGGGACACATATGATATTGTCCCATCAGCGGAAACAGATCCTGATTTATATCCTGCAAAACCATCTCCACCAGATGACACTACATCTTTTAATGAGCTGGTAGCTAGGGCGGCTGCATACCATCAGGTCCCATTGCATAAGGACCCCACAGAAGATGATTTTCTTTTCAAAACCTTTTCTTCCACCACTAGGACATTTCATTATCTGCCCATGTTAAAGAGGATGATGCGGCATGCGGATAACATTTTTAAAAATCCTGTTTGTGCCCAATAATTACACCCGAGGTTGACAAAAAATATAAACAAGCCCCATCAGATCCTGCTTATGCTAAGGGACAGATTTCTCCAGATTCCTTAGTAGTCTCCAATGCTTGTAAAAGAGCTAATTGTCAAACTTCTGGGGATGCACCTTCTCCTGACAAAGCTCATTAACACTTCGGGCAAAAGGGTGGGGGTTCAAGCAGCCAACCACTGGAGGACTGCCAACACACAAGCCCTTTTGGCAAGATATGACAGAACACACTGGGGTGAGATGGAAGGTCTTATTCAACATCTCCCAGAAGAATTTAAAAAGAAGGGACACCAACTCGTACAGGAGGGCAATTTGGTTTCCAACAATTTTAATAAATCTGCTCTTGATGTGGGAGATGCAGCTGCCAGGGGAATAATCACAAGTGTATTATTATGCTGTCACACATGGCTGCGTATATCAGGTTTTAAACCTGAAGTCCAACAAACGCTGTTAAGTTCCTCCTTTGATCAGGTAAATCTTTTTAGTCCTCAAGTAACCAAGCTCTAGAAAAAATAAAATAAAGATGCTGATGTTACAAAGTCTATGGAAGCTCTTCAGACTTCTGGAAGCCGAGGCTCTTTTCGTAAAACGGCTTTCAAACAAAGTAACAAACAAGCAGCATCAGAACCCTCTACCTCTTTCAGACAGCAACATTCAGCATCCCTTTCAAAAGGTTTTTATAGAGGATCATATAGAGGAAACAATTCTGAAGGTAGAGCAAGAGGTGCCTCCACTTGTACCACCACTTCCACCTCAAAACAGTAACTCTCTCCTCATTCCCTCTGATCACACAACACCTGTTGAGGGACATTTACAGCAGTTTTTCCCCAGCTGGCAAAATATAACAGACCAGCAGGTTTTGGACATTATCCAACATAACCACACCTCCAAATATTCCACCAAAAAAGCACAAACTCCCTCTAGAACATCTCCAATTGTTAAATCAAGAGGTACAGGCTTTCCTTCACAAAGGAGCAATAGTTCCCAATCATCAAAAGGGAAAAGGAGTTTATTCAATGTATTTTCACATTCCCAATTCTAGATCTCAGACTACTGAATCAATACATCCTATCAGAGCATTTTCATATGGTACAGGTTTAATACTACTATTACAACAGAGACTTTATGTCTGCCCTAGATCTAAAGGATGCTTATTTCCATATCCCAATACATCCGTCACACAAACAATATCACAGATTTGTCATACAAGGCAGACATTAGCAGTTCAAAGTTCTCCCATTCAGAGTAACAACTGCACCTTGCAGTAGTCGCAGCATATCTACGCAGACAAAGTATTCATGTCTTCCCAAATCTGGACGATTGGCTTATCAAATCCAGTTCCCTTAAGCAATATCTGCAGCACACACAGACAACCATTCATCTCCTACACCAGTTAGGGCTTACCGCCAACATACAAAAATCACACCTACAACTTTCTCAGATATAGCCCTCCATAGGAGCTGTTCTCAAAACACACATAGGATTATCTTACCCCAATACAATCAGGGTTCAGAATATAACAACTTTGAGTCAACTATTACCCAATCAACATGTTCCAGTACAGACAATCCAAAAAATTCTAGGGATGATGGCAACTTGTATTTCAGCAGTCCCATATGCAAGACCACACGTTCATCCACTACTGGAGTGTCTGGCAAGTCA
Source organism: Pleurodeles waltl (assembly GCF_031143425.1). Taxonomy (NCBI): domain Eukaryota; kingdom Metazoa; phylum Chordata; class Amphibia; order Caudata; family Salamandridae; genus Pleurodeles; species Pleurodeles waltl. The sequence continues at coordinate 220,338,469 of NC_090436.1, read as the reverse complement.
ATGGTCTCAAGCACAGGGTCAATTACATGATCTAGTGTTGGTAGACAGCTGCACCCACTCTTCTCTGCGATGGTGGAACACACAAAATTGAACAAAAGGGTGGCTGTTTCAAGACCCGGTTCCCCAGCTCACCAAACATCAAGCTCTACACATAAATGACTTAAAGCTTCAGGCAATTCACCTAGCACTCAAAGCTTTTCTAGTACACCTCCAAAGCAAGACTGTCCTAGTCCGGAAAGACAATACAACAGCCATGTTTATTTACAAAAACAGGGGGGGGACACACTCTGCAGTTGTCTCGACTAGCTCAGACAATCTGGCACTAGGCAGTTCGACACCGCATTCAGCTGTTAGCAGAACACCTCCTAGGGACGGACAACAATCTTGCCAACCTACTCAGAAAGACACGGCAGCAAGTTCTCGAGTGGGAACTCCACCCTCAAGTCCTACAAAAATACTTCCATCGGTGGGGATTTCCACACATAGATCTGTTCGCAACAGCAAACAAGTTAAAACACCCAAACTTTGCCTCCAGGCTCCCACACCCCCTCTCCAAGGGCAATGCTCTATGGATGAATAGGTCAGGGATATTTGCTTACACTTTTCCACTTCTCCCTCTCCTTCGCTTTGTGGTGAGGATGCTTAGACAAATCTCTCTCATCCTTATTCTGGTGGATCCCACTAGGGCACGTCAACCATCAAACACTGCTCGAACTTTCAGTAGTTCTAAACGAGAAGCTCCCCCTCCGCCCGATACCTATGCTTACCTCCTGAAGGCATGACCATTCTTAAGGAAACACACCAACCCACAACTAGAGCAGGCTATGCCGCTAAATGGAAAAGGTTTGTTATTTATTCTCAAATCAAACAAATTGATCCTTTTAATGTAACTGTTCAAGATATTGTTTGCTATTTGCTCTACCTGCAAACTTGTGGCCTAGCATATACTCCAATACAACTTCATTTGACAGCAATTGCAGTTTATCTACAAAATAGGTAACATTTAACATTATTCAAAATCCCACTCAATAAAGCATTTATGGAAGGCCTTGAAAGAGTGATTCCACCCACAGTGCCTCCAGCACCAACATGGAATCTTAATATTGTTCTTACAAGACTTATAGGACCTCCATCTGAACCTTTAAATGCATGTCCAGTCCAATTTTTTCTTTGAAAGTAGCCTTTTTGGTGGCTATCACTTCACAAAGACGTGCAAGTGAACTTCAGGCATTAACCTTAGAAGAATATTTTTTCCAGGTACATAAGGATAGGGTAGTACTTAGTACCAACCCAAAATCTCTTCCAAAAGTGTTTTCCGCTTTCCACTTGAACCAATCGGTTGAGCTAGCAGTCTTCTTTCCTCAACCTGATTCAGTTGTTGAAAGAGCTCCCCACACCTTAGATGTTAAAAGAGCATTATCGTACTACATTGGTAAAACTAAAGACTTTCGTAACACTAAACAACTTTTCATGTCTTTTTCATGTCCACATAGAGGGAACACTAAGTCTAAGGCGGGTATAGCAAGATGGATAATCAAATGTATCCAAACATGCTATATAGAGCACACTCAACTAGTTTAATAGGTGCATCTATGGCTTTTTGGAGAAACATACCAATCATTGACATTTGCAAAGCAGCCACATGGTCGAATCCACACACGTTTATCAAACATTACTGTGTGAATGTCTTTGCATAGCAGCAGACAAATGTTGGACAAAATGTGACTCGTACTCTTTTTCAGACAACTGCAACACCCACGGGTTAGCCACAGCTTTTGGGATGGCACTGCTTTACATTCTATGCATAGCATGTGTATCTACAGTCACACATGCCATCTAACTTACCCTGTAAGCATCTGTTCATGCAATGTAGTGCTGTAGATTGAAATGGCCCGCCTGCCCACCTCCCTGTACCCCCGTGGCTGTTGCAGTATTTTTATTACACTTCACATGCATGGACATCTCTTACTTAAACTATATTCACACTCCATTCTCACCCGGCTGCGGGAAAACAATCTAACAATGGAGTTGATACACATTTCCGGTATCACCAGAAGGAGAGGGGGTCACTTTACCTTGCGACACTGCCGACTTCTTCGAAGGAAAACAACTTGTACACACCGGACCCAAAACATGATGGGAGAAGTATGCAGAGCATGTGCATCTACATCACTACATGCCACTAATAGATGCTTACGGAGTAAGTAACATAATGCATATATAAACAATCTAACTATGGAGTCAGTGCCCATGTGCAATGTAACCGAGAGGAGGAGTCACTCGATCCCATGACTTTGAAAAGACTTCATCGAAGAAAAACAACTTGTAACACTCTGAGCCCAACACTAGATGTCAGAAGAGATATGCATAGCATGTGAATCTGCAGCACTACATGCCACGAACAGATGTACAATGGGTAAGTGACATTTTCCATATGTGTGTATGTGTACATATATGTGTATATATATGCGTGTATATGTGTGTGTATATGTGTCTATGTATGTAAGGAAATGCCTCCTTTGCATGGTTACTGTAGAAGTTCGCTCTGTATAAACTATTTCAAAGTAAGAAATAGTGTGCACAGAGTCCAAGGGTTCCTATCAGAGGTAAGATAGTGTCAAAAGTAGATCATTCTAATGCTCTATTTTGTGATAGTGTGGTCGAGCAGCAGGCTTATCAGAGGGTAGTGTTCTCAGTGCTAGTGTGCAATTTATTGTAAAATACACCCAGAGGGCATGTTAGAGATGCCCCCTGAATACATACCCGACTTCTAGTGTAGACTGACCACTTCCTGCCAGCCTGCCACACACCAGACATGTTGCTGGCCACATTGGGAGAGTGCCTTTGTCACTCTGTGGCCAGGAACAAAGCCTGTACTGGGTGGAGGTGCTTCTCACCTCCCCCTGCAGGAACTGAAACACCTGGCGGTGAGCCTCAAAAGCTCACCCCTTTTGTTACAGTGCCCCAGGGCATGCCAGCTAGTAAAGATGCCCACCCCTCCGGCCACTGCCCCCACTTTTGGCGGCAAGGCTGGAGGAGATAATGAGAAAAACAAGGAGGAGGCACCCACCAGTCATGACAGCCCCTAAGGTGTCCTGAGCTGAGGTGACCCCTGCCTTGAGAAATACTCCATCTTGAGTTTGGATGATTCCCCCAATAGGATTAGGGATGTATCCCCCTCCCCACAGGGAGGAGGCACAAAGAGGGTGTGTCCACCCTCAAGGACAGTAGCCATTGGCTACTGCCCTCCTAGACCTAAACACCCCCCTAAATTCAGTATTTAGGGGCTCCCCAGATCCCAGGAAATCAGATTCCTGCAACCTGAAGAAAGAAGGACTGCTGACCTACCAGCCTGCAAAGGAGGAGGAGGACGACAACTGATTTGGCCCCAGGCCTACCGGCCTGTCTCCAACTTCGGAAACCTGCTACAGCGACGCATCCGACAGGGACCAGCGACCTCTGAAGCCTCAGAGGACTGCCCTGGACTACAGGACCAAGAAGCTCCCGTGAACAGCGGCCCTGTTAAAAACCAGCTACTTCTTTGCAACAAAGAAGCAACTTCCAAGGACTTCACGTTTCCCGCCGGAAGCGTGAGACTCTACACTCTGCACCCAACACCCCGGCTCGACCTGCAGAAAACCAATACCTCAGGGAGGACTCCCCGGCGACTGCGAGCCCGTGAGTAACCAGAGACGACCCCCCTGAGATCCCACAGCGACGCCTGCAGAGGAAATCCAGAGGCTCACCCTGACCGCGACTGCCTGTAACAAGGGACCCAACGCCTGGAACCAACAGTGCACCCGCAGCCCCCAGGACCTGAAGGAACCGAACTTCAGTGCAGGAGCGACCCCCAGGCGACCCTCTACCTAGCCCAGGTGGTGGCTACCCCAAGGAGCCCCCCACGGTGCCTGCCTGCATCGTTGAAGAGACCTCCGGGTCTCTCCATTGCTTTCAATACTGAACCCGACGCCTGTTTGCACTCTGCACCCGACCGTCCCTGTGCCGCTGAGGGTGTACTTTCTGTGCCTGCTTGTGTCCCCCCCGGTGCCCTAATAAACCCCCCTGGTCTGCCCTCCGAGGACACGGGTACTTACCTGCTGGCAGACTGGAACCGGGGAACCCATGTTTACATTGAAGCCTATGTGTTTTGGGCACCTCTTTGACCTCTGCACCTGACTGGCCCTGAGCTGCTGGTGTGGTAACTTGGGGGTTGCCTTGAACCCCCAAAGGTGGGCTACCTTGGACCCAACTTTGAACCCTGTAAGTGTTTTTACTTACCTGTGAACTTAACAATTACTTTACTCCCCCAGGAACTGTTGATTTTTGCAGTGTCCACTTTTAAAATCGCTTATTGCCATTTTTATCAAAACTGTACGTGCCATTGTGATTATTAAAAGTTCCTAGAATACCTGAGTGAAATACCTTTCATTTGAAGTATTACTTGTAAATCTTGAACCTGTGGTTCTTAAAATAAACTAAGAAAATATATTTTTCTATATAAAAACCTATTGGCCTGGAGTAAGTCTTTGAGTGTGTGTTCCTCATTTATTGCCTGTGTCTGTACAACAAATGCTTAACACTACCCTCTGATAAGCCTTCTGCTCGACCACACTACCACAAAATAGAGCATTGGAATTATCTCTTTTTGCCACTATCTTACCTCTAAGGAGAACCCTTGGACTCTGTGCATGCTATTTCTTACTTTGAAATAGTACATACAGAGCCAACTTCCTACATTGGTGGATCAGCGGTGGGGTACAAGACTTTGCATTTGCTGGACTACTCAGCAAGTACCTGATCACATGACTAAATTCCAAAAATTGTCATTAGAAACTGATCTTTGAAATTTGAGCTATTTTTAAAAAAATGTTAAAAGTCCTGCTAGGGCCTTGTGTTAGTCCCTGTTAGCATTTCTTTTAGAGTTTAAAAGTTTTGTAAAAGTTTGAATTAAGTTCTAGAGATAGTTTTAGATTCTCAAAAAGTATTCCAACTTTTAGAAACAAAGGCGGTCATTATGACCCTGGCGGTATTATAACGCAGGGCCAAAACGACGGGAGCACCGCCAACAGGCTGGCGGTGCCTCCTAACGTATTTTGACCGCGGCGGTAGCGCCGCAGTCGCACCGCCGGGGCCGGCGGTTTACCCCCACAATGGCCCCGGCGGATGTAATCCGCCAGGGCAGCGCTGCCCAGGGTATTACGAGTCCCCGACCGCCAGCCTTTTTCTGGCGGTCTGAACCGCCAGGAAAAGGCTGGCGGTACGGGGAGTCGTGGGGCTCCCTGACAGGGCCCCATGCAGCTTTTCACTGTCTGCTGTGCAGACAGTGAAAAGCGCGACGGGTGCAACCAGGTTTCTGCCCGCCGGCCCAGCGGGGGTGCGGCCGCATTGGCGGCTGCATGGCGGTCAGATCTTGGCAGGCGGGGTCGTAATGACCCCCAAAATGTCTACTACAGAAGAGGTAGTGATGGAACTCAACCTCACCCCTTACCTGCATCTTAGGATGTCAGAGTTAAGGTCTCTCTGTAAAATCAAAAAGATAAAAACTTGTTCAAACCCTACCAAAGTACAGCTCCAGGAGCTCTTGGCAGAGTTTGCTAAAAACAACCCCTCTGATGATGGCCTCACAGAGGGGGACACTAGTGATTTGGAGGAACTCTCACCTCCAGTCCTAGATAGGGAGACCAGGGTTTCTCCAACCCTGACTCCACAAGTGATAGTCAGAGATGCTGCTTCTCTCACAGGAGAGTCCAGCAACTCTGGAAGCATTGAGGGCAGCCTCAGTGAAGATGACCTCCTGTTAGCCAGGATGGCCAAAAGATTGGCTTTGGAAAGACAGATCCTAGCCATAGAAAGGGAAAGACAAGAGATGGGCTCAGGTCCCATCAATGGTGGCAGCAATTTTAATAGGGTCAGAGATTCTCCTGACATGCTAAAAATCCCCAAAGGGATTGTAACTAAATATGAAGATGGTGTTGACATCACCAAATGGTTCACAGCTTTTGAGAGGGCTTGTGCAACCAGAAAAGTAAACAGATCTCACTGGGGAGCTCTCCTTTGGGAAATGTTCACTGGAAAGTGTAGGGATAGACTCCTCACACTCTTTGGTAAAGATGTAAAATCTTATGACCTCATGAAGGCTACCCTGATTGAGGGCTTTGGATTCTCCACTGAGGAGTACAGGATTAGGTTCTGGGGGGCTCAAAAATCCTCGAGCCAGACCTGGGTTGATTTTGTAGACTACTCAGTGAAAACACTGGATGGTTGGGTAACTGGAAATGAAGTGCATGACTATGTTGGGCTTTACAATTTGTTTATGAAAGAACACATTTTAAGTAACTGCTGCAATGAAAAGTTGCATTAGTATCTGGTAGATAGGTCCAATTTCTCCCCAAGAATTGGGAAAGAAGGCAGACCACTGGGTCAAGACTAAGGTAACCAAAACTTCCACTGGGGGTGACCAAAAGAAAGGAGTTACAAAGCCTCCCCAGGAGAAAGTGGGTGACACTAGAAACAAAGAAAAAGAGTCCTCTGTAGGCCCCCAAAAACCAGACCAGGTGGGTGGGCCTCAAGATACAACCCAAACAAAGGTGGGTACCAAGGTAAGAACTGGGATGCCACTAAGGCATGGTGCCAAAACTGTAGACAGACAGGGCACCACACCAAGGACACTTTTTGTCCCAAAAACAAACCCCCTAGCAAAATCCCAGGGGTGACCAGTGTAGCCATTGGGGATGACTCCTCAGATGAGGAGGTCTTCATAGCCTTCAACTGGAAAAAGGGCCCAACAGGTGAGTTGGAGATTCCAGAGGGGAGTAGACACTTCCACCACCTACTGGTGAATGGAATCCGAGCCACTGCCCTGAGAGACACTTGTGCCAGTCACACTATTGTGCATGACAGGCTGGTATTCTCAAACCAGTACATCCCAGTTGAGACTGCCAGAGTAAGAGTTAGCCCAGACAGGGTCACTGATAGGCCTGTGGCTTTTGTGCCCATAGAAGTGGGTGGGACTTTTAGCTGGAGAAGGGTGGTAGTCAGTACAGACCTTCCCCTTGATTGTCTCCTTGGAAATGACTACCCAGAGGTTAGTCAGAGCCCATAGAGGGACTGGTCCAGTGCCAGTCCTCTCCCAAGGATTCTGGAGGTGCTACCCCTGCAGTAACTGCAAGCAGGCCCCAAAAGAAAAAGAAAAGAAAACAGAGTAGGAAAGGTGGACAACCTTTAGCCAAGGTTCCAGCAAGCCAAGGAGATTCTGCTCCAGTAGGGGAGAACTCCAAAAATGGCACTGGTAAAGTTTAACCTGACCCACAAAAAGTCCTGGCTAGTCAGGCAACTGTTAAACCTGAGTGGGTGGCTCCTCAGTTAAAAGAAGAAAGAGTGGAAGAAGGGTGTTTACTACAAGATGTAGTAACCCCCCCACTCTTACACAGCAGGCAGGCACCCTGAACCCAAAGAAGCCTGTAACTTAGCTCCTTCCCTTGCAGGTGATGAGCTAAAGGTGTGGTTCTGGGCACTGACAGCTGTCAGTGGTCTCTGCTGGGTGTTAGCCTTTATGGCTGCATTATCCTTGGCATGGTTGTCTGACCCCATGCCAAATAGCAAGTTAGGCCCCCTGACCCTGTTGGTCATGGTGGGGTTACTCCAGCTCTGGGTAACTTCTTTGGGTAAGCTAGGGGTGACCCTGGCTAAGATAAGATTAGCAGAGGTGGATACCTCTTTTTTTAAACAATATTTTATTGTCATTTTATTTTAATACATTATTAATACAATTATAACGTGTACAGTAGTCCACATTAATTATTACCAACAGTTAATGTACTGTTCCAATCTGCCGATAGTACTTGCCTGATCGTGTTCATGGTCTATGCAGCTTCTCAATAGATATTCATAATAACTATTTACATGATGGTGGTTAGTTAAGGTGAATGCTCCTAGTAGGTTGGGTTAAGGACTAGGCAGCTGGGGACTGGAGTTCTCTTGTTAAGTTTAAACTCAGCTGTCTACTCAGGGGTTATTGGACGTGTGTGTGTGTACCTGGGCTGGCTCCTGATCAGAGTTATATAGTGTCGCTCATTCCCTTGTGGCTGCTGCCCTCCTTGGCTATCCTACGTTCTGTGCTAGGTCCACCAATCTTCCCCTTCTGTTCGTAGTGCATGTTATGTGTTCTGGTCTATCTAACTACACTGGCCAGATGGTGTCTCGGCTACTCTCCTTGTGTTTCCTCGTCGCTATCTCGAGATTCCCATCCTCTTAATATTTCCTCCCATAAAGGGGCAATGGGTTTCTGGCGCAGTCCCCTCAATTTTTCACGCTCCAAGACCTGGAGTTCCGCTCTGGCCCATTTCGTGACTTCACGTCGCCAGACTTCTAATGGGGGGGAGCTAGAAGCTTTCCAGTTTAGTGTTATTTTTCTCCTGTAAAGTGCCAGTGCCAGGTCCAGAAATCTGTTAGTTACTGCACCAAGCGCCAATCCCGAATGCAGTCCCAACAAGCACAGCGACGGGGTCAGCGGCAGTTTGACACCCAGTGATTTCTCAAGTTGGCACATTATCACCTCCCAGGCTCGCCGGATATCCGGGCAATGCCATAGCATATGGTCCAGGTCTGCATCTAGTTTGTTGCATCTGGGGCATGTTCTGGGGTCTACTCCATAAATGATGTTTAGTCTATGCGGTGTGAGATAAGTTCTGTGCAAATAATTAAATTGTATATATCTTAGACGTGTGTTCCTAGTTACTGTCCTAGGGTATGCCATTGCTTTCTTCCACTCAGCCTCTGTCAGGGTATTACCTAGTGCCCTTTCCCATCTCTCACGAAGTGCTTGGAGGGGAGTCAGAGTGCACTCATTTTGGGCCCTGTACAGTTTTGCAACCAGGTGGGTATCCTCTCCCATAGTCAGGAGGATATGTATAATATTGTGTGTCTCTGGTTCTGCATTGATCGTTCCCCAGTTTATTTTAATACGGTGAGTCAGGTGTTGGTAGGTTAAAAACTTCCCAGTTGGTATTTGATTTCTTTCAACCAGATCCGTGAATGATCTCAGTATTCCTCCCTGAAAGAAGTCTCCAAGAGTTCCAACCCCTTTACTCACCCATATCCCTAGTCCACCGCAAGTCCTCGATCCGTCCAATGGGTCAAGCACCAGCCACTGTAATGGAAGGGCCGGGGAATATGGTGTACCTATTCCCGTTCTGCGTGAGCATCTCTTCCAGCATTCTAACGCTGTTTTCAGTAATGTACTCTCTACTTTGCACTTCACTGTTCGGGCTAGCATGAACGCCAGCATCCGATTTCCGCCACTCGCCGCGCCTGCGGTGAGCTCCTCCGTGCATCCTCTCCCCGCCAGCCATCCGGCCACCCACTGCAACTGACAGGCCAAATAATAGGATTCAAAATCTGCCACCCCGAGGCCCCCCACGATCACCGGCCTACAGAGGACAGGGAGCGAGGCGCATCTGCGGCCTCCATCCCATATAAGCTCTCTGAGTAGGGTGTTTAACTCGTGGAACCAAGTTGAGGGAATCACTATTGGCAGATTAGTAAAGAAATACAGGAGGCGTGGGAGCATTATCATTTTTGATAGGGATATCCTAGCTGATATGGTCAGTTTCAGAGATCTCCAAAATCCCACTGAGGAGCGGAGCGCTCGGACTTCCTTACCTATGTTACCCTCGCGTAAGTCTCTTAGGTCGTGGAACACCTGGCTGCCCAGATATTTAAAGGTGCGTGGGGCCCACACAACGTCCGGAGGGCACGTCGATGGGTGTACTCCGCCTGATTCCTTTGGGAAGACAAAGGTCTTACTTCTATTTAATCGGAGTCCTGAAAGGGCTCCGAAATTATCTAGCTCCTCTAGTGCCCAAGGCAGGCCTGTCTCGCCCTCCCTCAAATATATTAGGACATCATCTGCGTAAAGTGAGATGATAATTTCAGTTTGTCCTAGCATTATACCCTTGCCCAAGCCGGCGGAGCGGAACTGGGCGGCCAGAGGCTCAATAGCCAGGGCGAACAACAGAGGGGACAGAGGACATCCCTGCCTAGTGCCCCTGTAAACTGGATATGCCTCCAAGACCGATTTTCCGGTCTTCACTCTCGCAAGGGGGGATGCATATAATAGGTGGTTCCCAGCCCCATTCTGAGCATCACTGCCCGTAGGAAATCCCATCTTAGGGAGTCAAATGCCTTCTCGAAGTTTATTGCCAGCAGGGTTGCACCCGGGGGCTTCTCAGTGTGTGGCATGTGTAAAATGGAGAACAGGCGCCTCAGATTTAGGGATGTGTTCCGTGCTGGAATAAAACCATTTTTATCCTGGTGTATCAGATTAGGGATATGTTGAAGGATCCGATTGGCCATAAGCTTACTGAGGATTTTGAAGTCACAATTTAGCATTGACAGTAGGTGAAAGTCGGTCACCGATAATTCGCCTGTGTGTCGCTTAGGCAGGGGGATTACCAGTGCCCCCCTCATAGAGCCGGGAAGTATACCCCGTTGGAATGCCTCTGTGAATGTTTCTACCAGTCTGGGAGCTAGCAATGAAGTGTACTTTTTATAGAAGTCCATCGGCAGCCCATCAGTACCTGGGGTTTTCCCAGCTGCTAACTGTGATATGGCTTCTTGTACTTCTTCCAGGGACACCGGACCCCCCAAGACATCCCTGTCACTATCTGTCAGTGTGGATGTTGGTAACGGGTGTAAGTATGCATGGACCTGCTCTAGTTCGATTGGGTCTGGCTGCCTGTATAAAAAGGTATAGTACTCTAGGAAAGCCTCATTGACTTCTCTAGGTGCGTGGTGAGTCCTCCCCTTCATGTCACGCACATTTACTATAGGGGCCCCTTCGCTTCCCGGTCTCACCAGCCAGGCCAGCATTCTCCCAGATCTACCCTCTTCTGCTTGTACCGAGGCCCAGTATCTTCGTGCGCTATGTAATCTTAATTGTTCTTCCATTCGGGAATGCGAGGACCTAGCTTCTTTTAATCTGTCTTCCTCTGTTTCTGTACCGTTACTGTTCCTTTCTACTTCATGGATGGTCTTTTCTAGCTTAACCAGCTCCCTCTCTAGTGTGCGCTGGATTCCAGCCGTCTGGCTCATGCATTGGCCTCTCAATGCTACCTTGAGGGTTTCCCATTCTATGCCCCTTGATGTAGCTGATCTGGCATTAAGGGTGACATGATCTGTTATGTGGGAGCGGAGTGACTCTCTGTATGACTGGTCCTCCAGGGCCGACGGACGTTATCTCCACAATGGAATGGAGGGCCTATCCTCAGTTGCCCTCCATACCAGTAATAAGGGGTTATGATCAGACAGGGTGCGACCTAGGTATTCCGTGTGAGTTATATTTTGTGTGGCCTGTGTAGAGCATAGGATCCTATCTATCCTAGTGTGTAGGCGGTGTAAGCTAGAATAGTATGAATAGTCCCTGTCCGTCGGGTGTTGGGCACGCCAAGCGTCTATCAGTCCCCAACTCGGCATCCAATCTTTGGAATGGCTGGCTATTTTATGTGTTATCGCCCCCTTAAGTGGCGGGGTGGAGCGGTCCATGTCCACATCTACCACACTATTGAAATCTCTTCCGATGAATAATTCCTCCCCGTTTCTACGTGTAAGATGTCTAGACAATTGCTGTAAAAAGGGGATTTGGTCCTGATTGGGGGCGTAAATGCTGCATAAGGTGGTAGGTACACCGTGTAGGAGGCCCCCTTCACCATCACAAACCTACCTTTGTGGTCAATTTTGGTGGATGTAACCTCAAAAGGAACCCCAGCTCTTATCCACACTAATGCTCCCCTGGCGTAGGCTGAGTATTTAGTAGCGAAGATCTGACCCCTCCATCTGCGCTCCAATTTATCAATCTCATTAGCTTTGAGGTGGGTTTCTTGCAGCAGGCCAACATGTACCCCCCTCCGTTTCAAGTACGAGAGTACACGATGTCTCTTAGAGGGCAAACCCAGTCCCCTGACGTTCCAGGTCAAGAATGAATAACTAGCCATGTCGGTGTGTGGTGAACCGCATTGTTCCCCCCTTCCTTCCCGTGCCTTAGTTCCCTACTCTCCTCATTAAGTTTAATGTGAGTAAATTGTAACCTCAGTGCCACCATCAAGAAACTAAATTGTAAACCCCAACGCCCCAACCCCAGGGCACCTCTCAAACTGTAGGTTGCCCAGTTAACATTGCAACAGTGCAGTAATAACAAGAAGTCAGTTTGAGTTCTCGCCATTCCGATTGAATGGCCGAGAAACCGTTTGAGGGGGTGGCTGCGAGGTCGTCAAGGCCTCTTCAATAAAGTATTGTTATCCTCCAGTGCCAGTCGGGAAGATACTTATGCCAGTTCATCCGATGTTTGGGGGGTCACTCTAGGGGCGTCGCCGAGGTAGCTGGAGCCTCCTTCTGAAGAGACCGACGCCGTGTCTGAGTCTTTTGCACTATTGACTTGCGAGGGTGCACTCCTGCACACCGAGACCACTGCATCCAGGGCCTCTATCTTCGCTGACTCTCTCTGGGCCCTGGTTGGCCCCGCGGGCAGCCGCTGCCTATTACGCTGTCTCTTCTTACCTCTGCGTGCAGCTCGTCCGGGCTGTTCGTGGCGGCCCGCCGTCCGGCCCTTCGACTCCAACCATTCCCACGCTTCCTCTGGCGAATGTAGAAACACCGTTTTGCCATCCAGGGCCACTCGTAGTTTGGCCGGGAAGAGGAGTGAGTACTGGATCCCCTCCTCGCGGAGGGCTTTTTTCACGGACAAGAATGTGGCACGTTTCAACTGCACTTCCAAGGTGAAGTCCGGGAATAGCATCACCGCGCTGTTTTCAACTTCAAACGGCCCGCTTCTCTGGCTCTACGGAGCAGACAGTCCCTGTCCCTATAATGCATTAACTTCGCTACCACCACCCGCGGTGGCCTCCCCGGCGCCAAAGGTCTCGAGGGGACTCGGTGTGCCCTCTCCAGGGACAAAAAGGCCGTAAGGTGATCCGGCGCCACGACTGTGCGCAGCCATCCTTCGAGGAATTCCACCATGTCAGAACCTTGCGCTCCCTCCGGAAGGCCCACCACCCGAATGTTGTTCCTCCGGTTCCTGCCTTCTGCATCTTCCACGCAGCATTCAAGGCGGTGTACCCGGTCTGTCAGCTGTAGAACTGAGGCTGCAAGGTTTTCGTGCTTCGGAGGGAGCTCTGCTATGTCTGTCTCTGTGGCTTTTACTCTGCCTGCCAGTTTGGTGTGATCTGCCCTCAGCAACCCTAGCTCCACTGCCACTTGGTTAATGTCTTGTCGTAAAGTTATTTTTGTGTCTTCAATGGCCCCCAGAATCTTCTCCAGGGTTGCCTGGACCGTTGGTTGCGCGAAGTCCCCCATGGTTTCTTTCTGTTGTGTACTTATAGGATTACAATGCAATGTCTTGCTTCTGGTCTTAACTTTGGAAGACATTCAGGACTCGTATTACTGTGGGCTAGATGTAGAACAGGGTGGTGACCCACTCACCGGCTGGGGATGGGTGTATTCATTCTCCTGTCGGACCCAATTGTTCTGATCTGCGGTCCTCCGGACTGGTTGCCAGAATATGCAAGCCTGGTTCCAATCAAGTTGTCTCGGAGAGGTGGGTCCTCACGGCCCAGGCCAGCAGGGCCTTCCAGCGGCGGTACCGTATCTGTGCTCCCGCCAGTCGAGTCGTCGCTCCCCCGGGGGCCACCAGAGGAGTTCCACCGTTCATCTGCAGCTAGCAGCACTCAGCTTCAGTCTCACCCGGAATCACTCACTGGTGCTCGGCTCTCTTCACCTCTGCCCAACTCTGCTCGTGCTTCATAACTCCGGTCCGGCCGAGCCGGAGCCTTCCGGTGGGCTTCCCTCTGCCGATCTCCGCAGCCGGGTCGTCGCCCCCCCCCCCCCCCCCCACCCCTGGGAGCAATCAGTGGAGTTCCATGCCTCTGCCGCAGCAAGCAGCACGTAGCCTCAGCCTCACCTGGAGTCAATCACCGGCGTCCAGCTCTCCTCACCTCTGCCCAACGCTGCTCGTGCATCGTAACTCTGGTCCGGCTCAGCCGGGGCCTTCCTGGCCGGCTTCCCTCCACCAGTCTCGGCGGCCGGGTCGTCGCCCCCCTGGAGGTAACCAGGGGAGTTCCCTGCCCCAGCCGCATCAAGCAGCACGTAGCCTCCGCCTTAGCCGCACTCGGGGTCACTCATTGTCGCCCGGCTCTCCTCTTCTCTGCCCTGCGCTGCTCGCGCTTCGTAACCCCGGACCGGCCCAGTCCGGGCCCACACGCTCGCCGGGTCCTGGTCACCCGGATTCGTCACTGCAGTTCTTCCATTCGGCCCGGTGGCCTCGGCGGCCAGCCCGGCTCTGCACTTTCAAGATCGTATCCCCGGCTCCGGGAAGATGCTGAGTTTTATTGGGTCCCGCCGGCCTCCCTCCGCAGCTCCCGGCAGCCGGTTCGTCGCTTCCCCGGGATTCGCCAAGGGAGCCCCGCGTCTCATCTGCAGCAAGCAACACATAGCCTAAGACTCACCCGGGGTCATCCACCGGGGTCCAGCTCTCCTCGCCTCTGCCCAACGCTGCTCACGCTTCGTAACCCTGGCCCGCCCCAGCTCTGGATCCCACTCACGTTGGGTCCCGGTCGTATGGGTTCGTCTTGCGGCTCTTCCTCTCGACCCGGTGGTCCCAACTGCCAACCCAGCTCCGCAGCTTCAGACTCGCACTCTTAGCACCCTGGAGGATGTTGATTTACTCAGAATTAATTAAGGCCTCAACGGAGTTCTGATACTAAGCGTCCGCCATGTTGGCCCAATCAGCCACGCCCCCAGCAGAGGTGGATACCTCTAACCCCAAAAGAGAGAGAATGGGTGAAGACATTAAAAGCACAGACAAGAGGTAATTCAGACTAGGTCCTATCACTGTGGAAGTGGGTCAGTTCCCCAGAAGGAATGACCTGAACAGGAGGATGTAAGGCAGAGTAGGCCCTGCAACAAACCAGCCTATTTCCTCTACTCTTCCTCACCTGACAGACTAGGAAGACTATCCCAGCTTTGGCTGAGTCTCCTGGCCTGTGGGGTGGGGGGGGGGCTTGTGTAAGAAAATGGCTCCCTGTTGCAATTACCCCCCACGTTTTGCTTGATACTGATACTGATGCCGACTTGACTGAGAAGTGTTCTGGGACCCTGCTAACCAGGCTCCAGCACCAGTGTTCTTTCACCTAAAATGTACCATTTTCTGATGGATACAACTACCTGTGGATTCCTCACCTAATGAATACTCCCATTGCGCCAGCATTCGACGGAAATCTTCTTCCTAGCTTCTGCACGTCGACGAGAACGTCACATTTGCCCACGCGACGCCGTCTGACGTCATACAGGCAATAAGAGGTCCTCGCCGACGTCGGTTCCCTTTTTTCCGTGCCATTCAAAACGGTTATCTTCGAGGGAGCTACTGTTGCTGTTCGGCAGTTACAGTGTGTTACAGTGTGTTTTTTGGCTGTGTTTTTTCTCTGAGGTTACTATGTCTCAGAGGAAGTCAGGTTTTAAGCCCTGTCGTGAGTGTGGGGGCAGAATGTCGGTAACTGACCCACATTCTGACTGTTTGTGGTGTCTAAGTTCCGATCATGATGTGGCCAGGTGTGATTCATGTCAGCATATGAATCTGAAAGCCCTGAAGGAGCGTGAGGCCAAACTTTTTATGGCGAAGTCGAAGAAAAAAGAGAAGAGGCACCATCGAAAATCCTCCTCACCGAAGTCTCATCGGCGTCATCGAGACTCCCGGCGCCGTCGAGAATCACGGCGCCGGTCGAGTAAATAGAGGTCTCGGTCGAGGTCGCCGTCAACTCTGCGTCGGAAGACTTGGGAGGTCAGTCCCACAGTCACTCCCCATCCGTCGACGCCGTTGCCTTCTCCAGCCTCGCCGACTTCGCCCGGATCTTCGGGCCAACCGCCTTCAGTATTTGAGGTTCCGCAGCCTCAAATGTTCTCTCCGACGCTGCAGACGTCGAGGCCGGCGTCGGTGTCGCCTTCGATCCAGGCACCCCAGTATCTGGCCTTTCCGGCCCCTGGAGCCGATAATACCGCATTTTTAAATACAATGTTTTCCATCTTTCAGCAGATGGCTCCAGGTGGCGCCCCGGCTGGGCCTTCGGGTCCTTTGGCTTTTAACTTGGGGGCTCCGGCTCCGCTGCGACCAGCACCCTTCATGCCCTTTCTCCCCCTGGGGAACGTGGGCTCTGCGCCTGTGTCGGCTCCGGTGGCTCCAGAGACTTCAGCTCTGGGAGTTTAGACTCCAGCGGCTTCGGTGTTTCGGCCAGTGACGCCGTCTAGGGCTTCTGCGACTCCGAAGCAGTCTTCCCTCCATCCGACTCCTGGTTCGGGGCCGAAGCTACCTGTGGCGCCTGTTGACCCGCCGTTGGACGGATCCGGTGATCGGCGTCGTTCTTCGACATCTGCTGACGCCATGTCGACGCCGAGGATTGAGGAGAGCCTGCACTCGAGGAGACGTGCTCTCCATCTCCTAGAAGAACAAGAGTATCAGCAGAACCTGGAGGAAGAAGAAATTGAAGACTCTGGTGAGGGTCTTCATGGGCTGGACACCGCTAGTGGCCTTGATACTTCCCCTGAGTGGGACTTGTCCTCTCCGGGGGAGTATACTGAAGAGGCGGCCACTTTTCATGCTGTTATAAAGAAGGCAGCTAACTTTCTGGAACTGCCTTTGCCGGTGACTGAGGCGAAGCAGAATCTGCTGACAGAGGTGTTGCATCCGGCCTCTACGTCAGCAGAACCTCTTTTGCCGTTCAACGAGGCGCTGTTGGAACCTGTGTTGGAGGTCTGGAAGAAGCCAGTGTCTTCTTCGGCTGTCAATAGGTCTGTGGCCAGGAGGTATCGGGCTGCTCCGGCTGACCCTGGCTTTCTTACAAGACACCCAACGCCTGAAAGCTTGGTGGTCCAGGCTTCCTGCTAGGCAAGGTCTGCGCCTGGGTCTTTTCCATCAGTGCCATCGGACAGAGACTCCAAGAAGATGGACATGCAATCCAAAAAGGTGTTCTCGTCATGCAGCATGGCATTAAAGTCCACCAATGCTACGTGTATTTTAGGGAGGTACATTTATGCTCTGATGGACGAAATAACATCTACGCATACAGAGGTTCCTCAAGGGCTGCTGAATCTCGTGTCGGACGCTCAAGCTGCTGCAACCCAGGTTATCCAATCTGGGTTGGATACAACTGACTCTGTGGCTAGAGTGATGGGCACGGCTGTAGTCACGAGAAGACAGGCTTGGCTTCGTAACTCAGGGTTTTCATCAGATGTGCAGTCGACCCTGCTGGACCTCTCTTTTGATGGAGACAAGCTCTTTGGTGCCAAGGCAGATTCGGCCTTGGAGAGGTTTAAGGAGAGCAGGGCCACGGCCAAGTCGTTAGAATTACAAGCCAAGCCACTTCTTCTGCCTCCTCCAGATTTTTTAGGAGGTTTCGAGGATTTGGTCGTGGCTCATCCTCCTCTTCCTTTCGGGGGAAATTCCAGCAGCCTACCTCTTCTCTCACCTATAGATCTTTTAGAGGGAGGGGTAGAGTCCGTACCAGGGGAGCCTCTCAGCAGCGCACTGCCTCTTCCTCTTCCTCTGGAGGGGTGCAGCAGGGGAAGCCGCCTTAGGCTTCCACCAATTCCCACTCACTCCTCTCCTGTAGGGGGAAGGTTACTGTATTTTCTTCACAAGTGGGAGGTCATCACATCAGACGCCTGGGTTACCAGCATTGTGAGAAAAGGCTACACCCTTCCCTTTCGGGAGTTTCCGCCCCCCTTCCCGCCCCGCCCATCTTATTGTTCAGAAGAACACCTCCTGTTGTTAGAACCGGAGGTTCAAGTCCTCCTTTTAAAGGGCGCGGTGGAGTTGGTTCCAGAGCAGGAAAAGGGTCAAGGTTGTTATTCAAGGTACTTCCTGATTCCCAAGAAGGATGGTCGGTTGAGACCAATCCTGGACCTGAGGATTTTGAATTGGTTCCTCAAACAGGAAAAGTTCAAGATGCTGACCCTAGCTCAGGTGCTTTTGGCGTTGAACAAGGGAGATTGGATGGTGTCCGTCGACTTGCAGGATGCTTACTTTCATATCCCGATACTCAAGTCGCACAGAAAGTATCTCCGGTTTGTGGTAGGGTCGCAGCACTATCAGTTTGCGGTCCTCCCGTTTGGTCTTACTTCAGCACCTCGAGTCTTCACGAAGGTGATGTCGGTGGTTGCGGCAGAGCTCAGAAGGAAGGGGATAGCAGTATTCCCTTACCTGGACGACTGGTTGATCAAAGCCAAGTCCCCGGAGCTTGTGTTGCATCATCTGCAGTCGACAACCCAGTTGTTGTTCGACCTGGGCTTTTCAGTGAACGTGCCCAAATCTCACCTAGAGCCCTCTCAGCGCCTCCTGTTCATAGGGGCAGTACTGGATACAACATTGAATCAAGCCTTTCCTCCGCCTCAGTGGATGCAAGACATTCAGGGGTTGGTTCCAATGTTTCAAAGTGGAGCGGTCATTCCAGTCCTCAAGGTCCTACGTCTGCTCGGTCTGTTTGCCTCCTGCATACTGTTGGTCACGCATGCTCATGAGGGCTCTTCAGTGGTGCCTCCGAAGGCAGTGGTCTCAACACAAAGGGGATCTCGAAGGTTCTGTCAAGGTCTCCAGAGATGCTGCCACGGATTTGAAGTGGTGGATTGCGGACGACAATCTTTCCCAGGGAAGGCCGTTCACGCAGCCTCCACCAGTGACCACGGTCATAACGGATGCTTCCACTCTAGGGTGGGGAGCTCATCTGGGGGACCTGGAGATCAAAGGGCTTTGGTCTCCAGAGGAACAGATTTTTCATATCAATCTGTTAGAGTTATGGGCTGTACGGCTGGCTCTCAAGGCCTTCCTCCCATCCCTTCTCGGTCAGTCGGTTCAGGTCCTGACAGACAACACTACCGCGATGTGGTATATAAACAAACAGGGAGGAGTGGGGTCGTACCTTCTCTGCAGAGAAGCTCTTCGACTATGGTCCTAGGCAAAGGACCATCAGATTTGCTTGTTAGCAAATCATCTGGCCGGAGTCTTGAATGTAGGTGCGGACAATCTCAGTCGCCATTTCTCCGCCGACCACGAGTGGCTTCTCCATCCAGATCAAGTCTGTTTAATCTTCCAGATGTGGGGGTTTCCTCTGATAGATCTGTTTGCCACCCGGGAGAACTCGCACTGCCCGTTATTCTGCAGCCTCCAGTATCCGGTGCAAGGAGCGTTGGGGGGACGCGTTTCAGAGGACCTGGTGCGACCAGTTGCTTTACGCGTTTCCCCCCATACCCTTGATTCCTCGAGTATTGAGGAAAATACGCCAAGACCGGGCCCAAGTAATCTTAATTGCTCCGGATTGGCCAAGGAGGGTGTGGTATTCCGACCTTCTCCAACTCTCACTGTGCCTTCCGCTCCGTCTCCCTCTCAGGGCAGACCTCCTCTCGCAGTCGCAGGGGCAGGTTTTACACCCCAACCTCCAGAGTCTGCACCTTCATGCCTGGAGATTGAACGGGGCAACCTGAGTTCCTTTTCTCTCCCGCCTGATGTAGTGGATGTTATCTTAGCGGCCAGGCGACACTCCACTAAATCTATCTACGCTAATAGGTGGTCTAAATTTGTGGTATGGTGTGGAGAGAGACAGATTGATCCCTTACGTGCTCATTTGTCAGATGTTTTATCTTTTGCTTTGTCTTTAGCACAGAGGGGTTGTGCAGTGGCTACTGTTAAGGGTTACTTGTCTGCTTTGTCAGCCATCATATGTCTTCCAGACCAGCCTTCGTTATTTAAATCTCCTATAGTACTTAGATTCTTGAAGGGCCTTATGAATAAATTCCCTCCAACTCCTTTCGTTATGCCTAAATGGGATTTGTCCTTGGTCCTAACTTTCCTTATGGGGTCCCCTTTTGAGCCTATGCATTCTTGCCCCTTAAGATTGTTAGTTCTTAAAACAGTTTTCCTGGTTGCTATAACTTCTGCAAGGAGAGTGAGTGAGTTGCAGGCTTTATCGGTAAAACCCCCTTATACAACTTTTTATGGGGATAAGGTGGTGTTGAGGACCAAGGCTGCTTTCCTTCCGAAGGTTGTTTCACCCTTTCATTTGGCCCAGACAATTACTCTGTCCACGTTTTATCCTCCGCCTCATCCTTCAAAGGAAGAAGAGAGACTACACCGCTTGGACCCAAAGAGGGCGCTAAGCTTTTACATAGACAGGACAAAGGATTTCAGGCTGGAGGATCAGTTTTTCATCGGATACGTGGGAAAGAGGAGAGGAAAGGCAGTCCACAAGAGAACACTCTCCAGGTGGGTTGTTCTTTGCATTAAAATGTGTTACTCTTTAGCAAAGAAGGATCCTCCTGATGGTATTAGAGCTCATTCCACCAGAGCTAAGTCGGCCACTTCGGCCTTGGCCAGAGGTGTTCCTGTGGTCGACCTCTCCAAGGCCGCAACTTGGTCGTCCCTTCATACTTTTGCGAAACATTACTGTTTGGACTCTGAGGTCAGAAGGGATGGCCATTTTGCACGGTCAGTGCTGCAGGATTTCTTGGTTTGACCATTCAGGCACCCACCACCGAGCGCGGTACTGCTTTGGGACTCTATTCATTAGATGAGGAATCCACAGGTAGTTGTATCCATCAGAAGAACGAGTTACTTACCTTCGGTAACGAGTTTTCTGGTAGATACATTAGCTACCTGTGGATTCCTCACGGTCCCACCCGCCTCCCAGTTGCCTGTTTGGTCTAACCAAGTAATTCTTGAGTGTGATCCTCTTGGCTTTGAGGATGGGTATAGGTTATGTATATATATGTGTGTATATATATGTATGTATGTATGTATGTGTATATATATATATATATATATATATATATATATATATATATATATATATATATATATATATATATATAGTTTATATATTTATTTATTTGTTTAAAAAAAAATATATATATATATTAAATTAGTAGACCGACTTCTCACAATGATGTGTTGTTTACAATGTCATTAAATATTGCTATTGTCTTTTCATCTCAATGCATTATTGTTCTCAGGCACGTAAAAAATGTTGGTACTCACGTCGGCAAGGACCTCTTATTGCCTGTATGACGTCAGACGGCGTCGCGTGGGCAAATGTGACGTCCTCGTCGACGTGCAGAAGCTAGGAAGAAGATTTCCATCGAATGCTGGCGCAATGGGAGCATTCATTAGGTGAGGAATCCACAGGTAGCTAATGTATCCACCAGAAAAGTCGTTACCGAAGGTAAGTAACTCGTTCGTCTCCACAATTGGCACAACCCTGGCACCCTGGTAAGTCCCTTGTAACTGGTACCCCTGGTACCAAGGGCCCTGATGCCAGGAAAGGTCTCTAAGGGCTGCAGCATGTCTTATGCCACCCTAGGGACCCCTCACTCAGCACAGACACACTGCTTGCCAGCTTGTGTGTGCTGGTGGGGAGAAAATGACTAAGCCGACATGGCACTCCCCTCAGGGTGCCATGCCAACCTCACACTGCCTATGGCATAGGTAAGTCACCCCTCTAGCAGGCCTTACAGCCCTAAGGCAGGGTGCCCTATACCACAGGTGAGGGCATAGGTGCATGAGCACTATGCCTCTACAATGTCTAAGGTTTTGCTTAGACACTGTAAGTGCAGGGTAGCCATAAGAGTATATGGTCTGGGAGTCTGTCAAAAACGAACCCCACAGCTCCATAATGGCTACACTGAATACTGGGAAGTTTGGTATCAAACTTCTCAGAATAATAAACCCACACTGATGCCAGTGTTGGATTTATTAAAACATGCACACAGAGGGCATCTTAGAGATGCCCCCCTGTATTTTACCCAATTGTTCAGTGCAGGACTGACTGGTCTGTGCCAGCCTGCTGCTGAGAGACGAGTTTCTGACCCCATGTGGTGAGAGCCTTTGTGCTCTCTGAGGACAGAAACAAAACCTGCTCTGGGTGGAGGTGCTTCACACCTCCCCCCTGCAGGAACTGTAACACCTAGCAGTGAGCCTCAAAGGCTCAGGCTTCGTGTTACAATGCCCCAGGGCACTCCAGCTAGTGGAGATGCCCACCCCTGGACACATCCCCCACTTTTGGAGGCAAGTCCAGGAGAGATAATGAGAAAAACAAGGAGGAGTCACCCAGCAGTCAGGACAGCCCCTAAGGTGTCCTGAGCTGAGGTGACCCCTGCCTTTAGAAATCCTCCATCTTGATTTTGGAGGATTCCCCCAATAGGAATAGCGATGTGCCCCCCTCCCCACAGGGAGGAGGCACAAAGAGGGTGTAGCCACCCTCAAGGACAGTAGCCATTGGCTACTGCCCTCCCAGTCCTAAACACACCCCTAAATTCAGTATTTAGGGGCTCCCCAGAACCTAGGAAACTAGATTCCTGCAACCTAATACAAAGAAGGACTGCTGACCTGAAAGCCCTGCAGAGAAGACGGAGACACCAACTGCTTTGGCCCCAGCTCTACCGGCCTGTCTCCCCACTTCAAGAAAAACTGCAACAGCGACGCGTTCAACAGGGTCAAGCGACCTCTGAAGCCTCAGAGGACTACCCTGCATCTTAAAAGGACCAAGAACTCCTAAGGACAGCGACTCTGCTCCAAAGAAGAAACATCTCTGCAACAAAGAAACAACTTTTAAAGAACACACGTTTCCCTCCAGAAGCGTGAGACTTTGCACTCTGCACCCGACGCCCCCGCTCGACCTGCGGAGAACCAACACTACAGGGAGGACTCCCCTGCGACTGCAACCCTGTGAGTAGCCAGAGTTGACCCCCCTGAGTCCCCCCAGCGATGCCTGCAGAGGGAATCCAGAGGCTCCCCCTGACCACGACTGCCTGCTTCAAAGAACCTGACGCCTGGTAAAGAAATTGCACCCGCAGCCCCCAGGACCTGAAGGATCCGACCTCCAGTGCAGAAGCGACACCCAGGTGGCCCTCTCCCTTGCCCAGGTGGCGGCTTCCCCGAGGAGCCCCCCCTTTGCCTGCCTGCTTCGCTGAAGAGACCCCTGGGTCTCCGATTGAAACCTATTGCAAACCCGACGCCTGTTTGCACTCTGCACCGAGCCACCCCCGTGCCGCTGAGGGTGTACTTTTTGTGCTGACTTGTGTCCCCCCCCGCTGCCCTACAAAAACCCCCTGGTCTGCCCTCTGAAGACGCGGGTCCTTACCTGCTGGCAGACTGGAACCAGGGCACCCCCTTCTCCATTGAAGCCTATGTGTTTTGGGCACCACTTTGACCTCTGCACCTGACCGGCCCTGAGCTGCTGGTGTGGTAACTTTGGGGTTGCTCTGAACCCCCAACGGTGGGCTACCTTGGACCCAACTTTGAACCCTGTAGGTGGTTTACTTACCTGCAAAACTAACAAACACTTACATCCCCCAGGAACTGTTGAAAATTGCACTGTCTAGTTTTAAAATAGCTTATTGCCATTTGTGTGAAAACTGTATATGCTATTTTGCTAATTCAAAGTTCCTAAAGTTCCTAAGTGAAATACCTTTCATTTGAAGTATTACTTGTAAATCGTGAACCTGTGGTTCTTAAAATAAACTAAGAAAATATATTTTTCTATATAAAAACCTATTGGCCTGGAATTGTCTGAGTGTGTGTTCCTCATTTATTGCCTGTGTGTGTACAACAAATGCTTAACACTACCCTCTGATAAGCCTACTGCTCGACCACACTGCCACAAAATAGAGCATTAGAATTATCTCTTTTTGCCACTATCTTACCTCTAAGGGGAACCCTTGGACTCTTTCTATTTCTTACTTTTAAATAGTACATACAGAGCCAACTTCCTACACCCACCTCCTGGGTTAATATTGCTTTGGCATCTAATTCTAAGGTAAGGAATCTGCGGCTAGTTGTCTCTATCAAATGAACAAGTTACTTACCTTCGGTAATGCCTTATCTGGTAGAGACACAGACTAGCTGCAGATTCCTTAACGACCCACTAATTTCTTGGTATTATCTTACCTCTTAAGCTTTCATAAGCATGTAAACCTTTTGGAGGCTCAAAAGAGGACCTTAGGAAAGGGAGTGATAAAAATAGCTAACGTTATATGACAACAAAGAACAGGGAGAAACATTACAAAACATTTAACTTTTCATCAGTTATGAACAATCAACTTTATAATCACGAATGGCAAAACATCGTTCTTGCCTGCTTTATCCAACACAGTATGTCTATCTACTTCAGCGACCATAACATAGAGAACAAGAGTGCCAATAAGTCTGCCATTTATTTTTTGATACCACTGTAGTTGAAGCATCGCTTTAGCACTATTGTCTGTGAAGTAGATTCACCTGAATTCAGACTGAAGTTTTGTGAAAATGACTTTGTTCACCCTCTGGATTTAGCTGCAGAAATAATTCAGGACAACTTCTGTCATAGTAGAATGTTTACAGGTGCCTTTTTCAGTGTTGTCATGCTTAGGTTGCAACATTTTGACGTTTACTGTGTTGAAGACATCACCCCATTGTCAACAGATTACTTCTTCTGCATGCTTACGATCTATGCCACCCAAATGTTAATAAAACTGCAACTTTCTAAGACTGTGGTGGACTAATGTCCAACTGCCACTACTTGCATTGGTACTTCATTGTTCCATGGATCATACACCGAAAGTGCAGGTTCTGCAACATTATCCTTTTCTACTTGCATGCCTTGTGCACGTTCCCTAGTGATAGCTATCATGTATTGTCTGATTCAAATGTAAATGATAGTTCGTTTTTTAACTTTCAGAAGAACTTGTGACTGATGACTTTCTGTCCAGCTATGAAAGAAAAAAAAAAACAATTAGCAAATATAAATGATTGGTTTTTGAAATGTTAAGTAAAAAAAGAGTGTTTCCTTACAAGTCCTGTTTCCGTGGTGCTATATTCTTTCGAAGACTAACATTGTTCACAAGGCGGGGTGCAAAATGGGTTTAAAAAGTACATGTGGAAAAACAATTGTTTTGTTGAACCTCCAAGAAAGTCAGTTTTAGTTCATTGCCATAAAAAAAATGTCTTCACTTATTAGCTTTGTTTATTTTTTGTTTTACTTTGGACCAATGTGGTATGATTTAGGCATGTTTTTTATTTATAGCTTACATGTATTTTTTTCCAGTATTATTTTCAATGAAGTAAAAAAGAAATGCACATGGTGCCATTGAGACTAGGTAGAGAGGTACTGGACCTGAAGCATCTGTTTAAGTGTTGCCCTTACTGAAAGAAGGACATCAGTCTGTCACAATATGTTGCTTGCACATGGGGCCAATGCCACTGTGACTGGGAAGTGAGGTATTCAGCCCCTGCAGAAGCAACTGCACAGATGGTGAATCTGGTTGGAGAGTCTTATGCTCCCAACAACAACTGCGCAACTGTGCAGATGACTTAAATTTCACGGTGGCTATGCTCTCCTTGTGTGATAAATAAGGTGATGAGTGGGAAAATATCTTCACCCATCATCTTATTTCACATGATTAGGGACAACGAGTGAAGGAGATATTTACAAACTTCCCTTCTTTACTGAGCACCAAATTATGATTTAGCTTTATATTGACATCTTTTGTATGTTCTTCATGTTCACGTACATCTGTACAGGCTTTAGAGATAATGTATCATGCAGTGTGTTTTATGTGTATTGCTAATCAGTTATCCATGAACATTTTAAATGGTGGTGTACTGTGTACGAAAGGATTTATATTGATGGTGGCATGTCTGTTGTTGGATACATTAAATAAATGTTCCACTTTGGTGTGTATAGCCATTATCCATAATTTGAATGTCTTTTTTTGTAATCATTTGTTTCCTAAAGGTTGATGCTGACTTGAAATGTGTATTGTATATAGTTTGTGTGTGTGTGTGTTTCCCTGTAAGCTCTCACGCACACATAATGGTGCAGACTTACTATGGCCATAATAACATTCTAAATGTTCTCTGTGAGTCAGTACGTTTTGTACAGATTATATAGTGTTTTTGTGTAGCAACTTAAATTGCCTATGTTACAATTCCCTCTTATTTCTCTGATTGGATTTGCATTGATTGTGGGCCGTGTTGAGTGTATTTTTAAAAGAGCCCATTAGATGTCTGTGAACATAAACAGTGGTGTAAAGTTAAAATGTGGCAATTTAAATTGTAAATGTTCACCTCTCTTGAAGTGTGGGTGAGAGGATGCATAATAGTGCTGGGGCATGTTTGTATTTTGTATATGTGTGCATGCGTCTTTTTGCATTTGACGTCTGTTTTTTTTCCCTGAAGTTTTAGCAAATACAAATAATGTTGCAAAGGTGTTGCATGTGCATCCACCTTCCATGTGTAGTGCTATTTTGTTTGTTGAATAGAATTCTTGTTGATGGTTGTTTGTTGTTTCTTTTAGGTGTGTATGTGTCGTTGTAGTTTTTCAACAAATTGTGAACAACAGTAGGGCAAACTTGTTATGTACAAAGGTTAATTCCATGTCTGATTTTGTTCTTGTGTGTGACAGAATTGGTATTAGTGCTGTAGTGTGTATTGTCTGTATTTTATATATGTGTGTTTGTGAGAGAGCTCTCTGTTTTATGTAAACATTTTTGTAAACTGATGATTTGGGGCCATATGTGAAAATTTTGGGAATAGTAATTGCCTAATAGTGATTTTATGCAAATTGCAATTCCTAATGTATGAAACACAGTCTGTTTAATTTAGCTATTACAAATGAGTTCGCAAATAAATCTACCTCCTGAATATTAAGGAGGGAAGTTGAAATTTGTGACCCATTAGGAAATGCAGTAATCACAGGGATTGTGGCTGCTGGGGTCAGAAGACCACCATGTTGGTGATTGCTTTTTAGTAAAGCAAACTTTTTTTTTTTTTTTAATGCAGGACGTTTTCCGTAAAGGAATACGAAATGTGTTTCAAAAGCATAAAATGAAATGTTTAAGTTTAATTTTTAAGAGTCCCTTGGACCACAGCCTGCTCTTAAAAAATATTTGTATTTGTTAAGCATTCACAAAAGGAAAGGGGACCTGTGAGAACGCCTTCCCGTTTGTGAATGGTCACCACCACCCTTGAGGTGCTGGCAAAAAATGAATGTTTTGCAACCATAATACGGTCACAATACATTTATACATAGCACTGAAATTCGGTATTTGGAAGGGATGCCTTAAACACGGCCCTTCCAAATACCGAATCGCTAAACACAAATTGTGACAGTGGCGGCCCGTCCTTCAGGGCGGAGTGCCCCTCTCCCCCCCCCCCCCCCCCCCCCCACACCTTTTGCCCCCATGATGAGTGTCTGTCAGGCTGAACAAAGGTCAGCCTGACATACACTCTTCATGTTCAGCCCAGGCAGCCAGGAGCAGACATGCTCGATTTGCGCAGACTCCTGGCCGCCTGAGCTGAACTTTGCTGGGCTGATGAGGTCACAGCAAAGGTGCCTCGAGGCCCTCCCCTGGGTGATGAGGAAAGCGTCACCGATTGACACACTCCCTGGGCGCTTCAGTTTAAGCCCTGAAGTGCCCAGGGCGAGTGTCAATCAGTGACACTTCGTCACAGAGTGGGGTGGGGTCAGCAGTCTCACTGACCCCACCCCACTCTGTGACCAGGCTGGGACTGCTGCCTTCCCTCATTGGCTGACCCAAGGTCAGCCAATGAGGGAAGGCAGCAGTCCCAACCCTCCTGGGACCTGGAGGCTGAAGGTAAGTGTGTGTGTGTGTGTTTGATGTTTTAAATTGAATGTTTGGTGCGCGTGTGTATGTTTGAATGGTATGAGTGTTGTTAATGGATGTGCGTGCATGTGTGAAAGAATGAGTATGTGTGATGTTTTAAAATGAATGTATGGTGCTTGCGTGCATGTTTGAATGGTATGAGTGTTGTTAATGGATGTGCGTGTCTGTGTGTGAAAGAATGTGTGTGTGTGTGTGCGCCCCGCCCGCCCCCTCCCTCCTAAAGCTGCCGGCCGCCACTGAATTGTGATTCGGTAGCATGTTACCGAATCACAATTTGTGCTCTGTATACATATGCAAAAGCATTTTTGCGATCAGTAATGGGCCGAATCTGTGAATTGGGCAATTTCCGACCACAAAAACGCTTTTGTACATATAGCCTTTAATGCCTAGTACATTTTCAAAAATGGCTACTGCACGTGTGGTAAAATAATCTTAAACTTGTAGGAAAATCTAAATACTTAGACATGCTCGCAAGATCAACACATTTTGCTTTATGTCTCCAAAACGACAGAAAAGATTTTCATGAATCAAAAAATGGCACTGAATGAATGAAAAGCCATTATGTCCTAATAATTTTTGTATGTTATGCAAGAAGAGTCTCCTATGAAAAATCTAATTACATTTGTGAGTGACAAACTATTTTAGGACACGCCTCGGTGCACCTCTTGTCTGATCTGTATTCCGTTTAGGAATGTCTTTGATATCCTAAGATTCACCTAGATTGATTAAATGGTGGCAAAGTTAATATAGGATACAAAAATCACATTTCCAGTGGTGTGTCATCAACCTTAATTGCAGAGGCACTAGTCCTCTGTAGTATAAATACATAGATACCTCGAGAGATATCAGTCAGAAGTAAATTCACCTTAAATTTAAAAAAAGTTTGGACAACTTTGCAAGTTAAAAAGAGGCAAATAAAGACAGGCAAAGGAGATGTGCTCGTTCTATCCAAATTATTATTCTTATTTGTTTTTGTGTCCTCATTTTGAATTTATTATTTTTCATTCTGGTTGTATTATCTTTACTTCTAGATTAGAGCAAAAAGCTTCCTTCCTCCATTGAGTCAGCTTCCTGAATCACTGCTAAACTATTCGCGCACCAATTCAACCTTCTTTAAGACAGGACCTGATGGAGACAAACTTGATGATGTATCCTGTAAAATAATTGGTTTGTATCTTTAATCTGTCATTCTTTTGTCGTTTACAAACAAAGTAGTTTTGGTTTCAAGCTCTACAAATACAAGCAAGTTAACTCGATTTTCTGTTGCTGTGACTAATAGGGAATTTTCTTAACAATAGAGAACGCTTCTACCCAACAAAATGAGTACAAGAAAATATACTTCTTTCTTTGCTGTTAAGTTCATGATATATTTTAGGAAAAGTGGCAGTTTTAGAGATAGTTAAATGTATTTTCAGAAATATTGAATACAATCTTTTTGTTAGATGAATGGCCTAGCAAATTGTTTAGTGCTGTTGTGGCAGGTCAATATTTTTTTAGTATAGTACATTACAATGTTTTGTTTACTATTAGTACATAGTTTGTTTTTAATTTGATATTCCATCAGGATCATTTGAATGCAATTATCTCTTCTAGGTTCCTTCAGAGAGCTCTGTGCATTGTGTTGGATGCTTCATGTTCGTGAAAAATTGTCTGATGGTTGTAGACGTTACCAAATTTCACGGGACAATATGGAAAAGCAGCAGGTATTTAGTCAACAAACCAACACTTCTACATAAAACTGCACGTGATCTATTCCAGTGTATGTAAACTATTATGGTAATCAAAGTGAGGCTACATATGCTGCGATATTGCTTCTTCTTTCTGTGTCTGTCACTTTATATGTCGGGATGAGATGCTAGTAGCTACTAATACTTTCCTCCATGATTTCAACAAAATACTGACTTAATTTGTGAGTTTAATATGCACATCCTAGAGTTGAGCATAGGTTCTGAAGGCTGCTTACCCACACTGAGAGGACACTTTTATGTATTTGCAATGGTGTTTTCTTTAATCCTTTGAGACAGCTTAAAAGTCGTTTTGCATTTTGAAATGCCATTATGTATGTTCTTAAGCAGGCTACACATTTTCATTGCCAGGCAGAGAGTAGCCAAAGAAACTATATTCTCCGGGGCTGTGTTGCTGATGTCCCAACTTTTATAATCCCATTGTGGCACCATTACCATCTTCTTATCTAGTCCATATTTAAAATTGTTTATATTGCTTTTTATTTTTAACAAAACAAGAGGATCATTGATTGTATATCAAGTGTGCTGCACTTTTTTAAAGTCTCTAGATTCCAAATCTCGTTTTCGTTATTGTTGCCATACATCATATTAATGAATAACTACTGGTTTTCTCTTCCATAGTTCTATGTCCTGTTACAGAGTTCCAGTGACAATCCCATTCTTTTACTTTTAAGAAAAAACATGAAATATCCTCCAGGAGTCCCAAATATTTGCAGATTTTTTCAGGCATCCTCTCCCTTAATACTCAGGTCTCCACTGCCATACACCAAACCATATTTCAACACCGTTGGTCCAGTTTAGATACTACACTGTCCCATAGCTTTGCTATACTACTTCTTGCCACTATTGGCCACTTGGTGTCATCCTATTTGCATTGGGCAGTAGTCTTATTTCCTTCCTGAACACTTGAGCTGGGCAGTGGCTGATAATGTGTGAAAATCCCCCCATCCCCTCCGTCCACATCCTCAGACACAGAGGATCATTTTGTGGTTCTGGTTGTTCTATTGTACAATAAATGGTGGGCATTGGCTCCTGCCCCACCTGGACACTCATACGTCGACTGGGCTCTGTCCCCTTCTTTTGCAGAGGCTCCTCACCCGCCCTAGGGGTCCACCGGTTTGATCCTGCTTATACATACTCCAACAGAGATACCCCCTTGTTAGCCTATGGGAAAACCGGGTAACTTACCTCTCTACACCCGGCCGCTGGGGATCTTTTAGTTACTTACCTTTTGGGGTTCCATTCTTCTCCAGTGTTTAATCCATACACACTGGTGGGGGGGGGGCATCCTTTCGCATTCCATTTTTTTTTTGTATATGGTTTGGCCCCCCTCTGGGGCCCTTGCTAATTTATGATTTTTCTGAGTACTTACCCATGTATCTCTTGGGCGTTCATACCTCCAGGGGCAGGTACACCTATGGTAGACTAGTTTGGTGTGCCTATAATAAGGTACCTTTATTTCTGCTGGACACATCTACCTGTGGATTCCTCACCTTTTGAATTCTCCCAATGTGCCAGCATTCAACAGAAATCTTTTTTTTCTAGTTCACCACGTCCACATCACAATGGAATGGCTCCTCACAAGACTCCCTCTGATATCATTGGTGACATAAGAAGTCCTCCCCGGTGTACTAATATCGGTTCCCTTTTTTTTCTACACATTCGATGGTAACAGTTTTTCTACCTCTCCAAGTGTTACGTTGTGTTGAGGGAACTTCTTGTACGAATATTATTTGTGCTCCAATGTCTCTGCCGAAGAAGTCGGGCTTTAAGCCTTTGATTGGAATGTGGAGGTCATATGTCTGTGACTGACCCGCATGAGAACTGTGTTTGGTGCCTGATTTCTGACCACGACATTGGGAGATGCTCTTCATGCCAGAGGATGAACCCAAAGGCACTTAGACAAAGAGAAGCAAAACTGTTCCTGGCTAAGGCCATAAACGAAAAGAGGGGCCGTCGAAGATCCAGGCCTCGAGAGGAGTCTTCATCCCATAAGTATTCTCGTTCACATAAGAAGCGGCGTCATCACAGTTCCCGGTATCACTTGTCTCAAGATGTCAGGCCAATGTCCTTGTCACCAGCATCCAAGTCACAGGACCGTCCAACCTGGGAGGTGAGCCCTACCCCTTCAGCTCCACAATCGAAGTCGACCGAGATGGCACCGATGCCATCTTTGGTCGAGATCTTGGAGTCACCTGCAAGTCCTATGGCGCAGTTCTCTCCTGTTACTCCGCCAGAACATGAGATTGAGGCTCGGGAGTCAAATGAGGTCCTGCCTCAAATAGATTATCCGGCCTTTCTGGCTCCTGGTGCAGATCCTTCTGCCTTTTTGAATGCTATGTTCAGCAATTTTAACAGGGCCATGACCCCTGCAGGTGTGCCTGTAGGCCCCATGGGTCCGTTATCCTTCAATTGAGGTGTCCCGGCGCCATTTTTTATGCCCTTTTTGCCCACCGCTCCATCACCTTTAATACAATGCCAGATAATTCTCGTAAAGGGTGGAGTCATTCAACACCTACCCGGGGAAAGGTCCTGGCGCTAGCGCCGCAATATACATCCATGGCGTTGATTCATTCTTTATCGACGCTGAGACTGCAGTCTACATTAAGATCGACAAGAGAGGCCTTGAGACTCTTAGAGGAGCAGCAGTATTTGGAGAAACATTATGATTTGGAGGATGGAGAAATCCCTTACATGCTCATGGTTTTGAAGGGATTGATGTATCAAGAGGTCTAGACACCTCTCCTGAGTGGGAATTGCCATCTCCTGGAGGTATTCCACCTCTGGAGATTACTTCCTATCACTGTGTGATCAGGAAGGCTGCTGACCTTTTGGAGTTGCCATTGCCAACATCGGAGCTAAAATCCAAAATACTGACTGGGGTTCTCCACTCCTCCTCTGCTACATCGGAAACTTTGCTACCCTTTAAGGAGGCCTTATCAAAGCCGGTTCAGGATTTGTGGCGGAAGCCTATGTCTACTCCTGCTGTATGCAAGGTCATCGCTAGGAGATATAGGGCTGTACCAGGTGACCCGCAGTACCTCAGCCACCATCTGACACCTGAAAATCTGTTGGTCCAGGCTTTTTGTTCTGCTAAAACTGCTCCTGGCTAAAAAGGTGTTTTCGTCATGTAGCACAGCATTGGGCTGATGGACTCTGCTAAGGAGGTGGTGTAGGAAAGTACTGTTGTCAGTATGTTTTTGATTGTGTTCACTGGGATCCTGCTAACCAGGACCCCAGTGACTGTGCTCTCTCCCTTTAAACTTGGTTGCTTGGAACACAAACACCCCACATTTGGCATATCAGTGCCCTCTGTAAGCCCCTAGTATCCAGGCCATTGGGGCACCAGGGGTCCACCATGGGCTGCAGTATATATTAAGCCACCAATGGGGAGCCCATGCAAAGTGTATCTGCAGACGCGCTATAGCAGCCTGCGTGAAAGGGTGCATTCACCCTTTTCACTACAGGTCACTGCACCAGGTGACTGTAAGTCACCCCTATGGTAGGCCCTCCTAGCCCAGAGGGCAAGGAGCAGCTACCGGTGTGTTAGGGCACCCCTGCATGAGCGGAGGTGCCCCCCACGAACTCCAGCTCCATTTTCATGGACTTTGTGAGTGCCGGGACACCATTTTACACATGTACTGGACGTAGGTCACTACCTATATCAAACTACATAATGGTAACTCTAAACCCGGGCATGTTTGGTATCAAACATGTCAGAATCATACCCCAATACTGTTGCCTCTTTAGAGGACCCCCAGCATTGCTCCTACCAGCTTTCTGGGGTTTTCCAGGCAGCCCAAGCTGCTGCCACCCCTCAGACAGGTTTCAGTCCTCTTGCGGCTTGAACAGCCCAAGCCCAGGAAGGAAGAACAAAGGAATTCCTTTGGGAGAGGGAGGCAACACCCTTTCCCTTTGGAAATCGGTGTTACGTAGCTTGGGAGGGGTAGCCTCCCCAAGTCACTGGCGTACTTTGAAGGGCAAATTTGGTGCCCTCCTTGCATAACCCAGTTTCCACCGGTTCAGGGACCCCCAGTCCCTGATCTGGGGTGAAAGTGGACAATGGAAAGTGGAGTGACCATTCCCCTGTCCACCACCACCGCAGGGGTGATGCCCACAGCTGCTCCAGAGGGCTTCTTGAATTTGCCTATTGAATCCAAGGGAGGCAGAGTCCTCTGTGAGCATCTGAATGGCCAGGTCAGGCAAATGTCGTCGGAGCCCCCTCCGGATAGGTGATCACCTGGCTAGGTGATCACCTCCCTTCCAGGGCTATTTAGGGACTCCCTCTTGGGTAGGTCCTCAGATGCGACGGGCAAGACTCCAGCAGCACTCCTCTACACTGTTTACTTCGACTTCTGGGCATTGGAATGCAACGGGACTCCACAGGAACCAGCAATCTGCATTTACAGCTACAATTTCGCCCTGCAACATTGTTTATCCAACTGTTTCCAGCAACTGCAACATTTCCCCGGCTGTGCATCCTCTGAGGGCAGTAAGTCTTCAGTCTGCACAAGAAGGAATCTCGCTTGGAGTGAAGGAGTCACTTCCCTGCATCCACAGGCACCAACTGCAACGACAACCAGCTGTGTTGATCTCCTCTCATCCTGAGCTGCTTGGATCCTGCATCACGGTTGGTGGTCTGGAGTGGTCCCCTTGGTCCTCTCTGCCAGCTGTCCAACTTTGGTGTAGGTAAGCCCTTGCCTTCCCACGCAGCACAGTGCCCACATGCACTGCGTCTTTTGCAGCTACCAATGCTTGTTG
Source organism: Pleurodeles waltl (assembly GCF_031143425.1). NCBI lineage: Eukaryota > Metazoa > Chordata > Amphibia > Caudata > Salamandridae > Pleurodeles > Pleurodeles waltl. Next base: position 220,304,273 of record NC_090436.1, on the reverse strand, counting down.
GTATTTCCTCAAAGGGATCTTCAGGCTCTGTGTAGCCCCAGCCTCCAGCACTCTTCCAAGTGATGCACAGCCCTCTTTGTGCTTCTCCTGCGATGTGGAACCTCTCCTCAGGTGTGCTGCATGAGCCTCTCTGCAACTCCTGGCTTCCTTGCCTATGGGTCTTCTGTGGGAGTTGCCTCCTCTTCCTTGGACTCTGCACTGCAGAGGGTCACCTGGGACTCCCCCGTGGCCTGAGTCCTCCCTGGACCTTTCTGGTCCCTTGCAGCTCCACTTTTCCTCCAACTGTGACATTTGCCTTTGCCAAGGCTTGTTGGTGTTTTTTTCACACCACAGACTGACTGCAATCCTTCATCCAGCGTGGGACATTGACTGCATTACCCAGGAACTCTTCATGTGCTTCAGTGCTGCATTGCCGACTGTCTTCGTCTTCCCGTTGACCAGCTCCTGCATTCACAGACAGGTGGGTAATGGCTCCTGGCACCACCGGACACTCGAACTGGACTTGGTCCCCTTCTTTTCCAAGTCCACCTCTTTCAGGATCCACCTTTTGTTGCTTGCAGACTAGTCTGGGCCTTTCAATATCCTTCTCTGAAGTCCTGTAGGTTGGTTTGGATAGAACCACTAACTTACCTCTTTCCTCCTGGTCACTGGGGGTGACTGGGGGTGTACGGGGTACTCCATTACTTAGCTTTAGGGTTTCCTAGTACCTCCAGCTCCCCCTTTATCAATTCCACTTCCTTGGGGCGGGACCCAACCTTCGCATTTCACTTTCTTAGTATGTTGTTTGTCCTCCCCCTAGGCCTTCAGTATTGCCTAATGCTTTTCACTGGTTTCTATGACTTTTTATGCCTATTTCCTGATTGTTACTGTGCATAGCTATTGTGTTTACTTACCTCACACTGGAGAATTGCTTATCTAGTATTTTAGTATGTGTGTCACTAAAACAAAGAACTGTGTGGTTCTTTCATGTGTGTAAGTGCTGTGTTTGTTTTTTTTTTTTTTTTTTTTTTTTTTTTTATTTTTTTTTATTCATTAGCTTTATTTCGGTAAATATAAATACCATAAAAGCGCATCACACAAAAAAGAAACGGCAAGCTACATAATAAACAATTTAAGTCATAAAAGATTGAAAAGGAGAAAAAAAAGAAAAGAGAAATATTTACACATAAGCAGTTCCCTCATGGAAAATCGCACCTTATAGTTATGTAAAAACGCATTATAGGTAAAAGAATAAAATACAAGCGTGGCAAACCATATCAGATAAAAAGGACATTTCGATTTAAAAAATATCTAAGAAAGATTAAAACAGCAGGTAGGGGATGCATCTGAAGCAATAAAAGTGATATGTGCATGCAATGATAAATCCATCAATTGTTGTTTACCACATTCATTGTTAAATTTCCCTCTGCTTTTTTAAGCGTGTTCAATCTGATACGCCAGATTGAGTCTAAATATTTTGACAAACAACAAACCACTAAAACCGATGAATCAGATTTAAAAATTCTCAAAGCTAGCAAGCAGTTTTTAAAACCCTTACTTCTGCACAGAGGAATGATCCAACGGGCTCTTTGTTTGGAGTATGCGGGGCATTGGAAGAGAATATGAGTTACTGATTCTTCTCTAGCACAGCCCATCGGACACATCTTAGAAGAACAACTAAAATTAGGCCATTTATAAGTGAGGGAACGCAAAGGAAGAGAGCCCACCCTGAATCTAATGTATAATGAACGAGCAAACGGGGAAGATACTATATCCATATATTGTGCAAATTCATAATGACATTTAAAATATAAAAAGTTTCCCGTCATGGATGATGACGAGACAGCGGACAGTTGGGAAAGTTGAACATGGAGCCAGAAAGCATCCTTTAGAGTCTGGGTTGCATTCTTAGGAATAGATAATGGTTCCTTCCAATAGGACCCCAAACCAAGAAGCGAGAGGGTCCTTTCTACATATGCACACCACTTGATTTTGGAGCTAGTGTTGTTGGCCATCAAGTTAGCTAGCGCACATCTATAATGGACAAGAGAATCTGATGACCATAGGCGAATCCAGTACAACAGGGGCTTGAGTGCAACAATCTGGCTGATAGAAGGGAGATTTAGGTCCATGCGTATTGGGAGCATTGGGGTACTGGAAGGAACTCTTAGCAATGACCTTAAGAAAGAGTTCTCCACTTTTATCAAATCATCCAGGCAACAATGGCCCCACAGTTCAGCTCCATAGATTGCTCCCCCTCTTGCTTGTAGTTTGTAAATTTCTACTGCGGGCGTCATGGCAAAGCTAGGAGATCTAGCTGCAAATCTTGCAATGCCACTCGCTCGCTGTTGCAATCGTAAAGTTGCCTTCTGGATGTGGCGCTGCCACTTGTGCGAGTCTTCTAGTTTCAGGCCTAAATAATCAAAATCGCTGACTCTTTCCAGCGCGGCACCCTCTAAATAGATAGGTCGTCTCATTCTGCCTTTCCTATCGCCAAACACCATGCACTTGGTTTTTAATCGGTTGATTTCGAGCCCATAATCATTGCAATAGTCAATGAATCTTGAAAGCAGGGTTGATAGGCCTGTGGCTGTTTGAGAAACCAGCAGGGTGTCATCGGCAAAAAGAAGGCAGGGGATCTTCTGCCCTCCTATTTTAGGCGAGTCGTTAGAGCACTCCATAAGATAAGGGATGCATGCGTTTATGAAGAGAAGGAATAAGGTAGGGGCAAGAACACAACCTTGTCTTGCACCTCGGGCAGTAAGGAATTTTTCTGTTAATTCACCTTGTGGGCCCCATCTAATTCTGCCATAGTTGCCAGTGTAAAGATCCCTGATAATATTTAAAATAGAACACGGGACTCCTATTTTAGACAGAACTTCCCACAGTTTGTGGCGGGGTACTAGATCAAAGGCCGATTTAAGTGCTGTGTTACTACAGTGGTATTGCATGAGCTTTGCATGTCTCCTACATGAGCCTTGGCTGCTCATCCACAGCTACCTCTATAGAGCCCTGGCTTCCTAGACACTGTCTTTACCTCACTAATAGGGGATACTGGACCTGGTTTAGGGTGAGCCATAAGTACTCACCACACACCAGACCAGCTTCCTACATTGGTGGTGCAGCAGTGGGATAAGCCCTTGCAATTGCCTTACCACTCTGTCACTTGTTACGTTCCACAGGAAAGATCATTTACTAACTGGGGTACACACTGTACTTAGTATCAGGGATCTAGTCTCCTAAGTTTGGGTAAGCATGGGGGTTGGCATAGCCCTTGCTCCAAAGTTCTGTAGGGAGACTAAGTTAGAGTAGTTTGGAACACCACTCTAACCACATATCATGTCATATCATGTCTTCAGTACAGAACACATCTCAGGCCCTGGATGCACCATATGTGGGTCTAACTTTCCAGGAGTTGAGGGAGTGGGGTTCACATAGAAAACTGAAGACAGGTAGGAACCCTAATAAAGGCTTCTGGGCCTGCTCCTCCAGGATGATCAAGACAAGGCTGATAGCCAGGAGGAGGAAGATCCAAAATCTAACCCCCCAGTGTTAGAAAGAGTACATCTAGACAATAAGGTGGGTCAAGAGGGTTCCAGGGAGGACCAGGTAGCACCTAGGAAAAAACCCCAGTCCTGCTGGGAGTACTAATGGTAGTGGTAGTGGAAGCCATCCAAGTAGGGCCCCCCTTTGTGCCCAGAGGATTGGTTGAGAGAGTGACCAAGAATAGGGACAGATACTCCTCTGCTGACTCTCGTATCTCCTCAGTATCTGGGGGACACAGTGCTCCATGTACGGTGAGGACTCCCTAGGTAGGAAACTTGGGCAACTGAGACTGGAGGAGGCCAGGCTGCGGCTGCAACAGCCAGCCCTAGATAGGGAGGCCTTGGCAGTGGAGAGAGAGAGGCAGGGTATAGGGTTAGCACCCCATGGTGGCAGCAGTTTTAGTTTCAGGGAGCCTAAGGTCAGGGAGGACTGATATGACTCTAAAAACTTGAACAAGATGGTCCCCCGTTACAAAGTGGGAGATGACATCTACAAGTGGTTCACTGCTTTCGAGAGGCCTGTAAGATACAGAGAGTCCCCCAAAAGCAGTGGGCAGCTATTTTTGGGGTTTCATTCTCTTACAAGGGGAGGGATAGACACCTTACTGTCAGAGAAGAGGATGCAGACAATTACGAAGTTCTGAAAACAGGTCTGTTAGATGGGTTTGGTCTAACCACTGAACAATACATGATAAAGTTCAGAGAGACCAAGAAAGAGTCCTACCAAGATTGGGTAGATTTTGTGGACAGTTCTGTGAAGTCTCTGGAAGGCTGGTTCCATGGAAGCAAAGTCAGTGATTATCAGGGCTTGTACAACCTAATCTCGAGAGAGCACATTTTGATTAACTGTGTGTCTGATCTGTTGCATCAGTACCTGGTGGACTCTGATCTGACCTCTCCCCAAGAATTGGAAAAGTAGGCAGACGAATGGGTCCGCAGAAAAACTCACAAAGGGTGTGACCACAAGAACAAAGATACAGGTAAGCACCAGGAGAAGGGTGGGGACAAATCCAAAGAGTTTTTATCGGGCCCACAAAATTCCTCTGGGGGTGGAGGCAAATTCTCTTCCTCCAGCTTCAAAAAGCCTTGGTGCTATATCTGTAAAAACTAAGGCCATAGGCCAGGAGACAGCTCCTGTCCTAAGAAAAGCATCAAGCCAACCACCAATACAAACCCCACTTCTGCTTCTAGTGCCCCTAGCAATAGCATTAGTGGTCAGCCTAATAACAGTAGTCAGTCTAAGTGTGTAGCTGGGCTCACTTTAGGGACTGTAGTGGGGTCTAGGTTTGTTAGAGAGACCACTAAAGCATTGACTTTGCTACTCTTGCTGCCTGTCCCCTTAACATGGGTTAGTACAGGCAGCATCCTCTGATAAATGGTGTTGAGACTGAGGCCTACTGGGACACAGGTGCCAGTGTCACTATGGTGACTGAAAAACTGGTGTATCCTGAGCACCACCTACTTGGTTACCAGTAACAATGGACTAATGGTCATAACAACACTGTGTGCCACCCGTGGCAGTTGATACTTTCAGCTGAGGGGTATTACTGGTCCTAAAATGTTGTAGTGTCTACAGACTTACTTGTAGAGTGTCTGCTAGGGAACAACTTGGATACTTCAGCTTGGGCTGAAGTGGAGTTGGAAGCCCATGCAACAGTGCTGGCATTCCCAGGGCATATGTTTGCCCTTACAAGAGCACAGGCCGGACAAATCCACTCCCTTGGCAGAACCTACACCAGAAGAGCTACCAGCTGACACAGCTGCGCTCTTGAGTGTAGGGGGGCTGCCAGGGAGGAGTTCAGTAGGGCACAAAAGCCTTGTCTGACACTGGAGGGCTTGAGGCAGCAAGCTGTCATTCCAGAAGCACGGGATGTCAGTGGCCCCCACAAAGTGTATTGGGAAGACATCCTCTTGTACTCCGAGCCAAGGGACCCCAGACCTGGTGCCAGCAAGATTTTGGTGGTCCCTCTGCAGTACAGAGAATTTTTGTTATACCTAGCACATGACATTCACCTGGCAGGTCACCTGGGGGCAAAGCAAAACTTAGGACAGACTTATCCCTCACTTTCAATGGCCCTATATGCCAAAAGACACAAAGGAGTTTTGTCACTACTGTCAATCAATCAATCAATCAAGAAATTTGTATAGCGCGCTACTCACCCGGAGGGTCTCCAGGCGCTGGGGGAGGGGGGACCGCTACTGCTCAAACAGCCAGGTCTTGAGTTGCTTCCTGAAGGAGAGGTGGTCTTGGGTCAGACGGAGGTGGATGGGGAGGGAGTTCCAAGTCTTGGCTGCCAGGTAGGAGAAGGATCTTCCTCCCATGGTGGCTTTTCTAATGCGTGGCACGGCGGCGAGGGCGTGGCTGGTCGATCGTAGCTGGCGGGTGGGAGTATAGAAGGTCAGGCGGTTGTTGAGGTACCTGGGGCCCAGGTCGTGGAGGGCCTTGTGTGCGTGGGTGAGGAGGCGGAACGTGATTCTCTTGCTGACGGGGAGCCAGTGCAAGTCTCTCAGGTGTCCGGAGATGTGGCTGTGTCGGGGGATGTCAAGGATGCGGCGTGCGGAGGCGTTCTGGATGCGTTGGAGTCTTTTCTGTAGTTTGGCCGTGGTTCCGGTGTAGAGGGTGTTACCGTAGTCCAGTCGGCTGGTGACGAGTGCCTGGGTGACCGTCTTCCTGGTTTCGGTGGGGATCCATCGGAAGATCTTTCGGAGCATGCGTAGGATGTTGAAGCATGATGATGAGACGGTGTTGACTTGTCTGGTCATCGAGAGGGAGGAGTCCAGGATGAAGCCCAGGTTGCGTGCGTGGTCCGTTGGTTTGGGTGCGCTGCCCAGGGCAGGGGGCCACCAGGAGTCGTCCCAGGCAGAGGGTGATGATCCAAGGATGAGGACTTCCGTCTTGTCTGAGTTCAGTTTCAGGCGGCTGTTCATCATCCACTCGGCTACGTCTTTCATCCCTTCGTGCAGGTTGGTTCTGGCGGTGGCTGGGTCGTTGGTGAGGGAGAGGATCAGCTGGGTGTCGTCTGCGTAGGAGATGATGTTGAGGTTGTGATGGCGTGCGATGGCTGCGAGGGGGCTCATGTAGACGTTGAAGAGGGTGGGGCTGAGTGATGATCCTTGTGGTACGCCACAGATGACTTCGGTGGCCTCGGATCTGAACGGGGGGAGGCGGACTCTCTGGGTTCTTCCGGTGAGGAACGAGATGATCCACTCTAGTGCCTTCTCTTGAATTCCGATGTTGCTGAGGCGCTGCACTAGGGTGCGGTGGCAGACAGTGTCGAACGCTGCGGAGAGGTCCAGGAGGATGAGGGCCGCTGTTTCCCCGTTGTCGAGCAGGGCTCGGATGTCGTCAGTGGCTGCGATGAGGACAGTCTCGGTGCTGTGGTTGGCTCGGAAGCCGGACTGTGAGTGGTCGAGGGATCCATTAGTCTCGAGGAAGGCGGCCAGCTGTCTGTTGACGGTCTTCTCGATGACTTTGGCAGGAAACGGGAGGAGCGAGATGGGGCGGTAGTTCTTGAGGTCGGTGGGGTCTGCTGATGGTTTCTTCAGGAGGGCGCTGAGTTCGGCATGCTTCCAGCTCTCCGGGTAGGTGGCGGTGTTGAAGGAGCAATTGATGATGTCCCGGAGATGGGGTGCGATGACTGAGTCGGCCTTGTTGAAGACGTGGTGGGGCATGGGTCGGGTGGGGCATGGGTCGGTTGGTGATCCGGAATGGATTGTGGTTCATCGTATGGACGGTGTCTTCGGTGCTGACCGGGGTCCAGGCGCGGAGGGTGGTGTTGGGGGGGGCGTCGGTTTGGTGGTTGGGTGCGTGGTCTGTGCGCCAAAGCTGTTGTGTATGTCGGCGATCTTGCATTGAAAGAACGAGGCGAGTGAGTTGCAGAGGTCTTGTGAGGGGGTGATGTCGTTGTTTCCGGCGCTGGGGTTGGAGAGCTCTTTGACGATGCTGAAGAGTTCCTTGCTGTTGTGTGTGTTGTTTTCTAGTCGTTCTTTGAATGCTGTCTTCTTGGTGGTGTGGATCAGCTGGTGGTGTTTACGTGACGCGTACTTGAGGGCGGTCATGTTGTCTGTAGTCGGGTTTTTTCGCCAGGCTTTTTCGAGGGTGCGGCAGTTCTTCTTGGAGTTCTTGAGGTCGTTGTTGAACCAGGAGGCTTTCTTGCTGTTGGGCCTGATGGGATGGGTTTTCAGAGGTGCGAGGTTGTCAGCGCAGTTTGTGATCCACTGTGTATGGTTGTTGGCTGCTTGGTTGGGGTCCGCTGAGCTGGCGGGAGGGTTCTGGCTCAGTGATGTGGAGAGCTGGTCGGTGGTGATCTTGTTCCAGCTCCTGCGGGGAGCCTGTTGTGGGTGGTGGTGAGTCGTGATTTTTCTGAAGCTGAAGTGGACGCAGCTGTGGTCTGTCCAGTGGAGTCCGGTGGAGTGGCTGAAGGAGATGTACTTGCTGGAGGAGAAGACTGGGTCAAGCGTGTGTCCGGCGTAGTGGGTGGGGGTGTTCACCAGTTGCTTGAGTCCGCGGTTGTCCAGCAGGGTGGTGGTGGTGTTGTCATTGTTGTTCTCCAGGTTGAAGTTGAGGTCCCCTAGGAGGATGTAGTCAGCGTAGGGGAGGGCGTGTGGGCTGATGAAGTCTGCGATGTCTTAGCTGAATTGTGTGCGGGGTCCTGGGGGTCTATAGATGAGGGTGCCTCTGAGTGTGGTCTTGGGGTCGGTGTGAATCTGGAAGTGGAGATGTTCGGCAGCTGTGAGGGTGTCGTCGGAGTTGGTCGTGATGCGGATGGTGTTCTTGTGGACAATGGCGATGCCTCCTCCTGTCTGGTTGACGCGGTCCCTCCGGGTGATCTTGTATCCGTCCGGGATGGCGATGGTGATGTCGGGCGCTGAGGAGGCGTTCATCCAGGTTTCTGTGAGGAAGGCGACGTCTGGAGATGTGGTGTCGAGCAGGTTCCAGAGTTCCACGGCGTGTCTGTGGATGGAGCGGGTGTTGAGCAGGATGCACTTCAGGTGGTTGCTGCTGGTGCTTGGTTTGGCGGGCGCGGTGCGGGTCTGGATGCAGGAGAACTTGCAGGATTGGCAGGTGAAGGGTCCGTGGGTGCGTCTTGGGGCGGCACGGCAGCACCCGGGGATCCGGCCGGTGTTGAGTGCAAGGAGGGTGGCGGCGCTGTAGGTCTTGCGGGTGGGCTGGCCTCTGCGGGGGCCAGGGGGTCTGGCGCTGGGCGCGGGCCAGGCGAGGACGGGCGCAGACGGGCTTGCCTTAGGCGCGCCTTCGGCGCGCCAGCGGCCTCCATAAGAGTGGGAGCGGGAGGGAGGAGCAGCTGGGAGGTGGGAGCGGGGCGGCCAATGGGGAGCGAGGGGGGCGGAGCTACGGGTCGCGGCGGCGGGAAACGGCGGCGGGAAACAGGGGGAGACGCTGGGCGCAGGGACCCAGGAACAGGACCAAAGAAGGTGAGGAAGCGAAAAAGGCGGCAACAGGACACAGGTAAGGAGCAGCAGTCAGCGGTCACACAGGGGCTGCGTGGCGGTGAGGGGAGCGACCTGCCTGGTGAACAGGGTCAGAGGTCGCTCTCTCTACTGCTGCGCGGCCTCCATAAGAGTGGGAGAGGGAGGGAGGAGCAGCTGGGAGGTGGGAGCGGGGTGGCCAATGGGGAGCGAGGGGGGTGGAGCTACGGGTCGCGGCAGCGGGATACGGCGGCGGGAAACAGGGGGAGACGCTGGGCGCAGGGACCCAGGAACAGGACCAAAGAAGGTGAGGAAGCGAAAAAGGCGGCAACAGGACACAGGTAAGGAGCAGCGGTCACACAGGGGCTGGGTGGCGGTGAGGGGAGCGACCTGCCTGGTGAAACCTGATAAGCCAGTAGCAAGACGGGGCATAAAACATCAAAGACAAGACAATAAACAAGATAATGATGAAAAATACATGAAAAAACAAATAATAATAAACAAAAGAAAAAGAAAAGTTACCAAACTAACCCATAAAAAAAAGTATTATGCAACTGTCAATGATGTATTCCAACAGCAAGATATATGTATGGCTACAATTCGATAACTATAATGGCAAAACCACGTGTGATCTTACCATCAGCAATGAGCCAGTGTATCAGAATATCAGATAGGCATACCAGAGCGGCCATTTAAAAATGGTCAGAACTATATTCTGTTATGCATGCTAATAACAACTAAAAGACACGTGATAACCGAATCATCAAATCCCAGTCTTTCTGCAGTCACTGGACCCACCATCAGACGGCACTCCAGAAAAGAAAAGCTGCACTAATACTTATTAACTGAACACCCCAATATCACCAAAAATTATACCAAAACCACCATATCTATATAAAGCAACAGAAATTGAATAACTATAATACTTAAACTACACAAAAAAATACCATAAACTAAAGAAAATAATGAAATTCCTCTTCAGTATTATGACCCATATCAACGGCCCATAGGCGGCAATCCACGCCACCTCCTTATGCAGTTGGGCCAATTCTCTATTACACCCTCTGAAGTTGGGTAATGCCGGTCCAACCCATGAAACTAGATCTTACCATCATCGGGTGTAGTTCCATTATATGGAGTGCCAATGGATATCTAATATCCTTGTTTTTTTATAGCACAAATATGCTCCTGTATCCGAAGTTTAAGGGGCCTGATTGTACTGCCAACATAGATTTTACCACAATTGCAGCCAACAATGTAGACAGAATACTTTGTTTTGCAATTAATGAAATGTCTAATTTCATATCTTTTGCTAGTATTATAGCAAAAGTTTTTAATCTTATCTACACCAAAGCTGCAGATGTTACATTCATGACTTACAAAAAATCCCTTCGGACCTATTGGTAACCAAGTAGGCGTTCTAATCGTTGTGATATAACTGGGACATAGATGATCTCTGAGAGTCGACCTCTCCGATAAATGATCCTCGGTTTATTGCTCAAAGACTTGCCAATGCTAGGGACTTCCACCAACAGATGCCAGTGTCCATAAAGAATCTTATATATATAATTACTCAATGTAGAATATTGAATGACAAATGCCTGAACTTGTCATTCCCTTTATTCTTGTTGGTTTCAAGTGTGGTGCTTCGCTTTACTGTGCCGATACGCTTTTCTGCATTTCTCAGTACATCTTCCTTATACCCACGATCTCTAAACCTCTGTTTGGCTTGAGTAACCTGAGCAGAAAAAGTGTCACTAGTGCTGCAATTGCGTCTTATGCGAACCATTTCGCCAAACGAAGTGTTGTTAACGACTGATTTTTGATGAGCACTACTAGCATGAATAACACTATTACATGATGTGGACTTCCTAAACAAGGTACTGTGTATCTTGCCGTTTTCAACATAAAATTGAATATCAAGAAAATCTATCCGTTCCTTACTATATTGTAGGCTCAAATGAATATTATACAGATTATCATTGAGAAAACGGTGATATACCTATAGTTGTTCCTCAGTTCCCTTCCACAGAATGATAATGTCATTGATATATCTTCCCCCAAAAAACACTGAATCAGTCCATTGTGAGGCATGTCTGCCCCATGCATGCGCCCTCTCATACCAGCCCATAAAAAGGCAGGCATAGGAAGGAGCAAACCTGGAACCCATCGCAGTCCCTTGTGTCTTCTCCCACACTGCAGCTGATGGCTCAGTTGATGGGGTAGTCCTTGCTGACTGCCTCATTGAGTCACAAAAGGAAGACTGCAGGAATCTCCTGGGACAGTTCTAACTGTTTTCATTGAGACCTGGTCAAACCACTTGGTGTGAACACACCATTGACACAGGGGACAGTTTGCCACTCAAAAGTAAAACTTATAGGCAACCTGACCATGTCAGAGACTGCATCAAATCTGAAGTTTAGAAAATGCAACACCTGGGAGTCATTGAGCACTCAAACAATCTTTGGGCTAGTCCTGTGGTTTTGGTCCCAAAACTTCACTCACAAAATGGCAAAAACGAAATTAGGTTTTGTGTTGACTATAGAGGGCTCAACACTGTTACTAAAACAGATGCTTATCCTATCCTTATGGCAGATGAGCTAATAGATACACTGGCATCTGGCAAGTATCTAATCACCTTTGAATTAACTGCTGGCTATTGGCAGATTAGATTATAAAAGGATGCAAAACCAAAGACAGCATTTTCAGCCATTTCAGGGCGCTATCACTTTACAGTGATGTCATTTGGACAGAAAAATGCACCTGCCACATTTGAGAGGCCAGTGAATACTGTTCTCCAAGGATTGGAAGACTATAGTGCAGCTTATCTTGATGATATAGCTGTCTTTAGCTCCACCTGGGAGGATCACCTGGTCCGCCTGTGGAATGTTTTGGAGGCCCTAAGAAAGTAGGCCTCACTATCAAGGCCTCTAAGTGCCATATAGGGCAGGGAAAGGTTGTATATCTGGGCCACCTGGTAGGTGGAGGCCAGATTCAACCACTGCAGAGGAGGAGTCAAACCATTTTTGGATTGGACGCCCCCCTGCTACCCAGACAAGAGCCTTTTTAGGTATCAATGGGTACTACAGGACGTTCATTAAGAACTACCGCTCCATTGTAGCCCCTCCTAATGACATCACTTCAAAAAGGATACCTAAAAACGTTTTGTGGACAGCTTCGTGTCATACAGCTTTTCAAGATCTTAAACAGGCCATGTGCTCTATACCCATTTTAAGAAGCTCTGACTACACCAAGCAGTTCGTTGTTCAAACAGATGCTTGTAAGGTAGGGGTTGGGGCAGTTTTGTCACAAATTGATACAGAGGGCCAGGACTAACCTGTAGCAAGCAGAAGGTTGACCCGCAAGGAAAGCATTGGTCAGCCATTGAAAGGGAGGCGTTTGCTGTGGTTTGGGGTTTGAAGAAGCTGAGGCCACATTTGTTTGGCACTCACTTCCTTGTTCAGACAGACCACAAGCCCCTTCTATGATTAAAACAGATGAAAAGAGAACATCCCAAACAGTTGAGTTGGTCCATATCCCTGCTGGGAGTGCACGGTACAGTGGAACATAGACCTGGGAGAACCACTCCAATGCAGATGGGCTCTCCATATATTTCCAGTTAGACAACGAAGACTTTCTGGGCAAGGTTAGCCATATTGTCCTCTCTGTGTTGTGTAGGAATGTGCCCTCTTTCTCGCATGGTTACCCCCACTTTTTGCCTGTTGTCAGTATGACTTTGTAAACAGGACCCCATTGACTGTGCTCTCTCCCTTTAAACTTGGTTCCTTTGACCACAAACAACCCACATTTGGCATACTGGTGCCCCCTTGTAAGTCCCTAGTATATGGTACCCAGGGCATTGGAGAACCAGGGGTCCCCCATGGCCTGCAGCATGCCCATGGGGAGCCCATGCAAAGGGTATCTGCAGGCCTGCCATTACAGCCTGCGTAAAAGGTTCACTACCTATGTCCAGCTACAAAATGGTAACTCCGAACCTGTGTATGTTTGATATCAAACATGTCTAAATCAAACCTGAATTATGTTGCTAGTATTGGGATTATGATTCCATGCACGCTGGGGGCTCTTTAGAGGACTCCCAGCATTACTCTAACAGGTTTCTGGGGTTTTCCGAGCAGGCCAAGCTGCTGCCACCCCTCAGTCGGGTTTCTGCCCTCCTGCTGCTTGACCAGCTCAAGCCCAGGAAGGCAGAATAAAGGATTTCCTTTGGGAAATGGAGGGAACACCCTCTCCCTTTGGAAATAGGTGTTACATGGCTTGGGAGAGGTAGCCTCCCCAAGCTACCAGTTTGTTTTGAAGGGCATGTTTGATGTCCTCCTTGCATAAACCGGTTTGCACTAGTCCAGGGACCCTCAGTCCCTGCTCTGGCACAAAACTAGACAATGGAAAGGGGAGTGACCACTCCCCTGTCTATCAACACCCCAAAGGGGGTGCCCAGAACTTCTTCTGGTGGCCCCTTGATTCAGCCATCTTGAAGCCAAGGTGGGCAGAGACCCCTGGGTGCATCTGAGTAGCCAGGTCAGGCAGGTGACGTCACAGCCCACTATTGATAGGTGGTCCTCCTGCTACGTGACTTAATCACCATTCCTGGGCTATTTAGGATCTCCCTCTTGGGTGGGTCCTCAGATTCGATGTGCAAGATTGACTCCTCTGCGTCATTTACTTCATCTTCTGGCCACTGGGACTGCAACCTGTCCCCCCAGGAACTGACAATCTGCAACTTCAGGGATGGCTCCGCTCTGCAACATTGTGTACCTAGCTCCTTCCAGCAGCTGCAACATTTCCCCTGCTGTGCGTCCTTTGAGGACCACAAGTCTTCAGCCTGCAGAAGAAGTAAGAAGGAATCTCCCTTGGAGTGAAGGAGTCACTCCCCTGCATCTGCAAGCACCAACTGCAACAAGAATCGTCTGCATGGATCTTCTCCCCTCCAGAGCTGTGTGGATCCTGCATCATGGGTGGTGCTTTGGAGTGGTCCACTTGGTCCTCTCTAACAGCTGTCCAACTTGGGAGACTGTAAGAACTTGCCTCTCCTTGCAGGACAGTACCCCTGTGCACTGCGACTCTTGCAGCTACCAAGGCTTCAGTTTTCCTCCTCCAGGGGATCTTCAGGCTCTGCGTAGCCCCGGTCACCAGCACCTCTTCCTTTCTGCTGCTCCAGCGACGTTGGGCACTTCTTCAGTTGTGCTGAGTGGGCCTCACTGCGACTCCTGTGCCTGCCACCCGTGGGTCGCATGTGGGGGCTGCCTCCTCTTCTTGAGACTCTCCCAGCTGCTGAGGGACTCCCCTCCTTGGGTCGAGTCCCCTGGACCTCGCTGGTCCTCTTCAGCCTTGCAAAACCACCTTCTCCTACTCTTGCATTTGCCAAGGTTTGTTGGTGTTTTCCAACAGCACTGACTGACTGCATCATGACCGCCGACATGGCACATCACTTGCATCACCCCTTAAAACTCCTCTTTTGCTCCTGTGCTGCACTGCTGACCTCCTTTGTCCACCATAGACCTGGTCCTGCATCCCCAGAAGGGTGGGTAGTGGCTCCTGCCACAACCGGACACTCCATCACAAACTGACCTTGGTTCCCTTCCTTTGCAGGTCCTTTTCTGTCAGTATCCACCTTTGGGTTCTTCCAGTCTTGTCTGGGTCTTGCAAAATCCTCTTCCAGAGTCCTCCAGTTGGTTTTGGGTAGAAGCAAGTACTTACCTCTGCTCTCCTGGTTGCTGGGGGGGGTCACTCTGGTACTCACCTCTTGGGGTTCCTAATTCCCGCCCCCTCTACTGATTCCACTTCCTTGGGTTGAGGACTGCCTTTCACATTCCACTTTTTAGTATATGGTTTGGCCCTCACTATTTGCTATTGCTTTTACCAATGCCTAATGCTTTTTATGCTGCTTTCTGAGTGCTAATGTGTATATAACAGTCTTTTTACTTGCCTCCAGTTGGGGTATTTCCTATACAGTATCTTAGTCTTTGCGTTACTATTACTTTTATTATTTTTAGTACCTTTATTTTTGTAACGCTCTGTGGTTCTTTCTTGTGTGTAAGTGCTATGTGACTGTAGTGTTATTGCATAAGCTTTGCAAGTCTCCTGGATAAGTCTTGGCTGCTTATCCACAGCTACCTCTAGAGAGCCCTGGCTTCCTAGACACTGCCTACATTTCACTAATGGGGGATATCTGGACCTGGTATAAGGTGCTTACACCATGGGTGCTCACCACACATCAGGCCAGCTTCCTACATTGGTGGTGCTGCGATGGCATAAGACAATTGCAATTGCCTTACCACTGTGTCACTAATCATGGTCCACAGGAAAGACTAGTACTAGCTTTTAGGTACACACTACACTTAGTTGTCAGGATTTCTAGTCTCCTAAGTTTGGGTAAGCTAATGGTCTAGCATAGCCTTTGCTCCAAACATTCCTAGGGAGCCTAGTTGTTAGAGTAGTTAAGTACACCTACACCAATCTAGCAAGAATGTCTTCAGGAGAGCACAACTCTCAGGCCCCAGCCTCTCACTATGAGAGTCTTACCTTCGAAGAGTTGAGAGAGATGTGTGCCTCTAGAAAACTGAAGACCAGTAGAAATCCCAAGAAGTCTGCTTCTAGGGCTACTCCTCTAGGCTGACCAGGCCAATGCAGGCAGTCAGGAGGAGGAAGTAGTAGAAACCAGCCCTTCAGTCCTAGACAGGCTAGTTTTAGGCTCCACTGGGGAGGGTCAGGAAGATCCTGTGGAACACCACAGCCCTGTTAGGAGCACTGCAGGCAGTGAAAAGAGGTGTCATGTCAGTAGACCCACCTTTACTCCTAGAGGGTTGGTTCAGAGAGTTCCCAGACAGAGGGATAGATCCTCCTCTGCCAGTACTCATGTCTCCTCAGTATCTGAGGGGACCCACTGCTCCACCTCAGGGGAAGATTCTTTAGACAGGGAGCTTAGGTAACTGAGGTTGGAGGAGGCCAAGCTGTGGTTGCAGCAGCAACAGCTGGCCCTAGATAGGGAGGCCTTGGTAGTGTTAAAAGAGAGATTGGGTTTGTGGTTGGCACCCCATGGTGGCAGCGATCTTAGCTTTAGGGCCACCAGAATCATGACGGACTCTTATGATTCTAGGAACCTGAGCAAGATATTCCCACTTTACAATGTGGGAAATTATATTTTCAAATGGTTCACTGCTTTGAAGAGGGCCTTTAAAGTTCAGAAGGTCCCCCAAAGGCAGTAGGCAGCAATCTTGTGGCTCTCTCCTCTAACAAAGGTAGAGACAAACTCCTCACTGTCAGAGAGGAAGAATCAGACAATTATACAGAACTAAAAAATGCACTATTAGATGGTTTTCGCTTGACCACTTAATAATACAGGATCAAGTTCAGGGAAAGAGTCCTCCCAAGATTGGGTATATTTTGTGGACTGCTCAGTTAAAGCTCTGGAAGGCTGGTTGCTTGGGAGCAACATGAGTGACTACCAGGGCACATTTAGAATAACTGTATACCTGATCAGCTGCATCAGTACCTGGTGGACACTGAACTGACCTCTCCCCAAGAATTGAGATAGAAGGCTGACAAGTGGCTCCACACCAGGATGAATAGAAAAACTCACACGGGGTGACCACAAAAAGAAGGAAGCAGGTAAACATCAGGATAAGGGTGGGGACAAAGATAAAACTAAAGTCTTTATCAGGCCCACAAACCCCCTCTGGGGGTGGGAATAGATCCTCTTCCTCAAATTTTAAGAAACATTTGGGCTACATTTGTAAAAACAAAGGCCATAGGGCAAGAGATAGCTCCTGTTTTAAGAAAGGCACCAAGCCCCCCACCACTACCAATACTACTTCTGCTCCTAGTGCCCCTAGCAATAGCAGTAGTTGGTGAGATGACCCACTCACCTGAAATGTAGGATGTCTGCAGGGGTGAATGTATGCCCCGACCACCTTGAACACCTCTCAGCACTTCCTGGTGGACACTGAAACCCCGGCAGGTGTCCCAAAAGGAAAGGGGGAGTGGAAGAGAAAGAGATAAAAACACTGCCACGTCTTTCTGGTCCAGCCAGGGTCCCTGTATCTTCGGGGAGGGGGCAGGTTGTTGTTGACAGAGTGATAGTAGAGCTAGTGCACTCAACTTCCTTGAAACTGAATCTCTCTTTCTGATATGGGCACGGGAGTGGTAGAAGAACACCGGGATGCTCCAGCACTTTTCTTGGATAATAATAACGGTTGGCCCAATCACTAACACTGCATTACCAAAAACCCAAACTGAGTACCATAAGAATAAATAAATACTGCAGCACTAGGACTGGCTTCACAGAGATTCACTGTTGCAAACTATAATTAGAACTGTGGTTGCACTTATCATGCACAAGAAAGACAAACAAGGACATT
Organism: Pleurodeles waltl; assembly: GCF_031143425.1. Classification (NCBI taxonomy): domain Eukaryota; kingdom Metazoa; phylum Chordata; class Amphibia; order Caudata; family Salamandridae; genus Pleurodeles; species Pleurodeles waltl. The sequence continues at coordinate 220,286,947 of NC_090436.1, read as the reverse complement.
AATTATATCACATATAACTTTCCTGCATGCATAGGGTTAAACTAAAAGGAACAAAAACAATACAAGAAATACAAATGTCCACTCTGGGTTTAAACAGTTACGGTGGCACAGTTTGCATTGGTTTCACTGTGTGGGTGAAAAACCCTTCAAAAGCAAATTCCTCAAACCTGAAACACAGGCAAGAATGACACAATTTAAATCCAAGAGTTATGCTATTAGAGAAAGAAAGGTCACGTAAATGCCCTTTTAAAATTACACTGTCACTTTTTGTAGTACTTGAGCTCACGCAGATTTCCTGAAGCACATTTAGGCAAGTAACTACAATAATAATGTAGAATGTTCAGAAATGCATTTCTCTCTTCAAGATAAGCACTCTGCCAAAATATGAGGTCTGAAATATACCAGCTGTTCTAGGAAAGCACGGCGCTCAAAGAACAGACTCCCTGGAGAATACTAGTCACTTAGCTGCAGTCTTTTCTGGAGTGCTGGAGGAATGCCTGGTGTCAGCTGGTACAGGAACGAATAAATAATTGCCTCAAAAGTCCTGAATACGAGGATGACAGCAGGGGCTGGACTGCCAAATCAGATGCTGAAATCAGGAAGCAAAACAAAGCCAAGCAGTGAAACATGCTTCGCTCTGCTATTTATAGCCAATCAGGAAAGAAGTTGAGTTTCACATGTGGCTGAGTCACCACACCCAGTTAGAAGCACATGTCCACACCACATCCAATTAGAAGCACATGTCCACACCACACCCAATTAGAAGCACATGTCTACACCTGCTGACATTAGCAAACAAGCATTTGTAAAACAAGCGTGGATAAAACCAATTGCGTAACACACAGCACATTATGTTTACTTAGAAACATGAAGGTTTAATCAAGAACAGAGATATGATTTATCCTAATCTCTGGGGATGCTGACAGATAACACAGGAGGCACCTTGGGGATTCCTGACAGTAGTGGTGATAACAACAATGACAGTAGTCAGTCCAATTGTGTAGCTCGACTCATCTTGGGATCTGTAGTGGGATCTAGATTAGTCAGAGGGACCACTGAGGCTGTCATGATCTCTGATGGGGGCAGTGACTTTGACACCCTAGCTGCCTGTCCCCTTAACCATGGGTAAGTAGATGCAGCATCCCTTAATTGTGTTGAGTCTGAGGCCTACAAGGACACAGGCGCCAGTGTCGGTATAGTGACTGAAACACTGGTGTCTCCTGAGCAACACCTACTTGGTCACATGTAGTAAGTGACTAATACAGTAACACTTTGTGCCACCCCATGGTAGTTACTGACTTTAGCTGGGGTGACGGGGGTGTTACTGACCTAAAACGGTTGTAGTGTCCTCTGATCTACTTGTAGAATGTCTGCTAGGTAATGACTTGGAGACTTCAGCTTGGGCTGAAGTGGAACTGGAGGCCCATGCAGCAATGCTGGGCTTTCCTGGGCACATCTTTGCCCTCACACGAGCACAGGCCAAGAAACAAAGGGAACAGGGAACCCTGGAGCCTGGAACAATGGTCCAGGAGTCTCTTAAACAAAAGAGCAGAAATGGTCAAAAGGTACCCCCTGCTCCAGCCTCCAGTGCAGATGCAACTCATGAGGAAGAAGAATCTACTCCTTAGGTGGAACCTACACCAGAGCGCCTCAAAGCTGACACAGCTGAGCTCTTGGGTAAATGGCCTGAAGCCCTACTATGACAGGTCTAACATGACCTTACTCATGGCAGCTAATGAGGGACAGGAAGAGGAGAGTGGTCCTCTCCCTGACCTCTTCTCCCACAAGACACTAGATGGCTCAGTAGATGGGGTTTGGCTTGCATATTGACTCTCTCAGTCACAAAAAGATGACTGCAGAAATCTCCAGGAACAGTACTCTGAACTGTTCTTCCCTGACCCCTGGTCAAACTACCTGGTGTGAACTGACCATTGGCACAGGTGACAGCCTGATTGTTATAAGGAAAATGTACAGGCAGCCTGATCATGTCATGGAGTGCATCAAATCAGAGGAGCAAAAGATGTTAGACCTGGGAGTTATTGAGCCTTCTGACAGCCCCTATGTTAGTCCTGCAGTCCTTGTGCCAAAATCACACTCACAAAATGGGGAAAAAGAGATGAGGTTTTGTGTGGACTATAGAGGTCTCAATACTATGACTAAAACAGATGCTCATCCTATCCCTAGGGCAGATGTGCTCATAGATACAATGGCTTCTGCCAAGTATCTGAGCATCTTTGACCTGACTGCTGCCTACTGGCAGATCAAGTTGTCAGAGAATGCCAAACCAAAAACAGCATTCTCCACTCCTGGGGGCACTATCACTTTACAGTGATGCCCTTTGGACTAAACAATGCACCTGCCACTTTCCAGAGGTTGTTTAACAAAGTTCTCCCAAGTCCTGTAAAGCTACAGTGCAGCTTTTCTGATGGATACAACTACCTATGGATTCCTCACCTAATGAATACTCCCATGGCGCCAGCATTCGACGGAAATCTTCTTCCTAGTCTCTGCACGTCGACGAGGACGTCACTCTAGCCCACGCGACGCCGTCTGACGTCATACAGGCAATAAGAGGTCCTCGACGACGTGCCGACGTCAGTTCCCTTTTTTCCGTGCATTCGAAACGGTTATCTTCGAGGGAGCAACTGTTACTTTTGTGGTTACAGTGTATTTTTGCTGCGTAGTCCTTTTCTGCAGTAATAATGTCGCAGAGAAAGTCGGGTTTCAAGCCTTGTCGAGAGTGTGGGGGCAAGATGTCAGTTACAGATCCTCACTCCGACTGCCTTTGGTGTTTGAGCTCCGACCACGACGTCTCAACTTGCGATTCATGCCAGCACATGAATCCGAAGGCCCTCAAGGAACGTGAGGCTAAGTTGTTTATGGCGAAGTCGAAGAAAGAAAAGCATCACAAGAAGTCTTCTTCGCCAAGGCATCGGCGTCATCGAGACTCCCGGCGCCGTAGAGATTCACGGCGCCGTTCAAGCAAGGAGACTCGTTCCAGGTCGCCTTCGGATCGGCGCCGGAGGACTTGGGAGGTCAGTCCCACGGTCACGCCGCATCCGTCGACCTATCCGGCGTCACCGACTTCACCTGGGCAGGCGTCGGTGATTGAGGTGATGCAGCCTCTTGTGTTGTCTCCGGCGTCGCAGACGTCGAGGTCGGGGTCGCCTTCGATACAGGCACCCCAGTATCCGGCTTTTCCCACTCCTGGAGCCGATAGTACCGCATTCCTAAATGCGATGTATACCATCTTCCAACAGATGGCTCCAGGGGGTGCTCCGGCTGGTCCTTTGGCCTTTTCATTGGGTAATCCTGCGCCTCTACGGCCGGCACCCTTTATGCCCTTTCTCCCTTTTGGGAACGTGGGCTCGGCGCCGGTGTCGGCGCCGGTGGCCGCTCCGTTGGCTTCAGAGGGATTGGCCCCGGAGATTTCCATCCCGTCGACGTCGGGATTTTGTCCTGTGACTCTGGTGGGTCCATCTGCTCCAAGTTCTCTTCGTCCTGCTCTTTCATCAGCGTCGAAGTTGCCTGTGGCGCCTGACGCAGCGTCGGTTGCTTCTGGGGATCGGCGCCGATCTTCGACTTCGGCGGAGGCCATGTCGACTCTGCGTATCGAGCAGAGGCTACATTCGAGGAGACGGGCTCTTCGTCTATTGGAAGAGCAGGAGTACCAACGAGTCCTGGAGGAAGGAGAACTGGAGGACTCTGGTGATGGACTGCATGGTCTGGATACAGCCAGTGGGCTGGACACTTCCCCTGAGTGGGATCTTTCGTCTCCAGGGGAATATACGGAGGAGGCGGCTTCCTTTCACGCTGTAGTACGGAAGGCAGCTAACTTTCTGGACCTGCCTTTGCCGGTGGCAGAGGCGAAGCAGAATCTTCTAACGGAGGTGCTACATCCGGCCTCTGCTGCAGCGGATACTCTCTTGCCGTTTAATGAGGCTTTGCTTGATCCGGTGCTAGAGGTGTGGAAGAGGCCAGTTTCTTCCTCAGCGGTTCATAGGGCTGTGGCCAGGAGGTATCGAGCTGCGCCATCTGACCCTGGCTTTCTTTCTAGACACCCTACACCGGAGAGCTTGGTGGTGCAAGCCTCCTGTTCATCAAAATCAGCGCCTGGATCTTTCCCGACGGTGCCTGGAGACAGGGACTCGAAAAAGCTGGACGCGCAGTCCAAGAAATTTTTTTCATCCTGCAGTCTGGCGTTGAAGGCCACCAACGCAACTTGCATTCTGGGGAGATACATCCATGCTCTTATGGATGACATTTCGTCATCATTTACGGAGCTTCCCCAGGGTCTTTTGGATGTTGTTTCGGACGCCCAGGCTGCTGTGACCCAGATTATTCAGTCTGGGCTGGACACGACCGACTCGGTGGCTAGGGCAATGGGCACGGCTGTGGTGGCAAGGAGACAGGCCTGGCTCCGTAATTCGGGGTTTTCTGCGGATGTGCAGTCAACCCTATTGGACCTCCCGTTTGATGTGGACAAACTGTTTGGGGCCAAGGCAGATTCGGCCTTGGAACGATTTAAGGAGAGCAGGGCCACAGCCAAATCGTTAGGGCTCCAAGCTCCTTCTTCCTCTGCCTCTTCCAGATTTTTCAGGAGGTTTCGTGGATTTGGGCGTGGCTCTTCCTCCTCTTCCTTTCGGGGGAGATTCCAGCAACCTGCCTCTTCCCATCCCTATAGATCTTTTAGAGGGAGAGGTAGGGCCCGCACCAGAGGAGCCTCTCAGCAGCACTCTGCCTCTTCCTCGTCCTCTGGAGGGGTGCAGCAGGGAAAGCAGCCTTAGGCTTCCACCATTTCCCACTCACTCCTCTCCTGTAGGGGGAAGATTACGGCATTTTCTCCGCAAGTGGAAGACTATTACAACGGACACTTGGGTTCTCAGTATTGTGGGAAAAGGCTACACCCTTCCCTTTCGGGAGTTCCCGCCCCCCCATCCCGCCTCGCCCATCTTATTGTTCAGAAGAACACCTCCTGTTGCTAGAACAGGAGGTACAAGTCCTCCTTTCAAAGGGCGCAGTGGAGTTGGTCCCAGAGCAGGAAAGGGGTCGAGGTTGTTACTCAAAGTATTTCCTGATTCCCAAGAAGGATGTTCGGTTGAGACCAATCCTGGATCTGAGGATCTTGAGTTGGTTCCTCAAACAGGAAAAGTTCAAGATGCTGACCCTAGCTCAGGTGCTTTTGGCTTTGAACAAGGAAGATTGGATGGTGTCTGTCGACTTGCAGGATGCTTACTTTCATATACCGATACTCAAGTCACACAGGAAGTATCTCCGGTTTGTGGTAGGATCGCAGCACTATCAGTTTGCGGTCCTTCCGTTTGGTCTTACTTCTGCACCTCGAGTCTTCACAAAGGTGATGTCGGTGGTTGCGGCAGAGCTCAGAAGGAAGGGGATAGCAGTATTTCCTTACTTGGACGACTGGTTGATCAAAGCCAAGTCTCCGGAACTTGTGTCGCATCATCTGCAGTCAACGACTCAGTTGTTGTTCGACCTGGGCTTTTCGGTGAACGAGCCCAAATCTCACCTGGAGCCCTCTCAGCGCCTCCTGTTCATAGGGGCAGTACTGGATACAACATTGAGTCGAGCCTTTCCTCCGCCTCAGCGGATTCAAGATATTCAGGAATTGGTTCCAATGTTTCAAAGTGGAGCGGTAGTTCCAGTCCTCAAGGTCCTTCGTCTGCTCGGTCTGTTTGCCTCCTGCATTCTGTTGGTCATGCATGCTCGCTGGCCCATGAGGGCTCTTCAGTGGTGCCTCCGAAGGCAGTGGTCTCAACACAAGGTGCTGTCAAGATCTCCAGAGATGCTGCTGTGGACTTGAAGTGGTGGATTGCGAGCAACAATCTTTCACAAGGAAAGCAGTTCGCACAGTCGCCACCAGTGGCCACGGTCATAACGGATGCTTCCACTCTAGGGTGGGGAGCTCATCTGGGGGATCTGGAGATCAAAGGCCTTTGGTCTCCAGAGGAACAGATGTTTCATATCAATCTGTTAGAGTTATGGGCTGTACGTCTGGCTCTCAAGGCCTTCCTCCCTTCCCTTCGTGGTCAGTCGGTACAGGTCCTGACGGACAATACTACCACGATGTGGTACATAAACAAACAGGGAGGAGTAGGGTCGTACCTTCTCTGCAGAGAAGCTCTTCGACTATAGTCCTGGGCAAAGGACCATCAGATTTGCTTGGTAGCAAATCATCTGGCCGGGATCTTGAATGTACGTGCGGACAGTCTCAGTCGCCAATTCTCGGCAGACCACGAGTGGCGTCTCCATCCAGATCAAGCCCGTTTGATCTTCCAAAGGTGGGGATTTCCTCGGGTAGATCTGTTTGCCACTCTGGAGAACGCGCATTGTCCGTTATTCTGCAGCCTCCAGTATCCGATGCAGGGAGCGTTGGGGGACACGTTTCAAATAACCTGGTGCGGCCAGTTGCTTTACGCGTTTCCTCCCATACCCTTGATTCCTCGAGTATTGAGGAAGATTCGCCAAGACCGGGCCCAAGTCATCTTAATAGCTCCGGATTGGCCAAGGAGGGTGTGGTACTCCAACCTTCTCCAACTCTCAATGTGCCCTCCGCTCCGTCTCCCTTTCAGGGCAGACCTCCTCTCGCAGTCACAGGGGCAGGTTTTACACCCCAACCTCCAGAGTCTGCACCTACATGCCTGGAGATTGAACGGGGCAACCTGAGTTCCTTCTCTCTCCCGCCTGATGTAGTGGATGTTATATTAGCGGCCAGGCGACACTCAACTAAATCTATCTACGCTAATAGGTGGTCTAAATTTGTTGCGTGGTGTGGAGAGAGGCAGATTGATCCCTTACATGCTCATCTATCGGACGTTTTGTCTTTTGCTCTGTCTCTAGCGCAGAAAGGTTGTGCAGTGGCTACCATTAAGGGTTATTTGTCGGCCTTGTCAGCCTTCATTTGTCTTCCAGACCAACCATCGTTATTTAAATCCCCTATTGTTATCAGATTCTTGAAAGGTCTTCTAAATAAATATCCTCCAAAACCATTCGTTATGCCGCAATGGGATTGTCCTTGGTCCTGACTTTCCTTATGGGGTCCCCTTTTGAGCCTATGCATTCTTGCCCCTTAAGGTATTTGGTTATAAAAACAGTTTTCCTGGTAGCTATAACATCTGCAAGGAGAGTGAGTGAGTTGCAGGCCTTATCGGTAAAGCCCCCTTATACAACTTTTTATGGGGATAAGGTGGTGTTGAGGACCAAGGCTGCTTTCCTCCCGAAGGTTGTTTCACCGTTCCATTTGGCTCAGACAATTACTTTGTCCACGTTCTATCCTCCGCCTCATCCTTTTAAAGAGGAAGAAAGACTGCACCGTCTGGACCCAAAGAGGGCGTTGAGCTTCTTTATTGATAGAACAAAGGATTTCAGGCTGGAGGATCAGCTGTTCATCGGGTACGTGGGCAAGAGGAGAGGAAAGGCAGTCCACAAGAGAACACTCTCCAGGTGGGTTGTTCTTTGCATTAAAATCTGTTACTCTTTGGCAAAGAAGGATCCTCCTGAGGGCATTAGAGCTCATTCCACCAGAGCTAAGTCGGCCACTTCGGCCTTGGCCAGAGGTGTTCCTGTGGTCGACATCTGCAAGGCCGCAACTTGGTCGTCCCTTCACACTTTTGCGAAACATTACTGTTTGGACTCTGAGGTCAGAAGGGACGGCCATTTTGCACGGTCAGTGCTGCAGGATTTCTTGGTTTGACCATTTAGGCACCCGCCACCGGGCGTGGTACTGCTTTGGGACTCTATTCATTAGGTGAGGAATCCACAGGTAGTTGTATCCATCAGAAGAACGAGTTACTTACCTTCGGTAACGACTTTTTTGGTGGATACATTAGCTACCTGTGGATTCCTCACAGTCCCACCCGCCTCCCCGTTGCCTTTCTGGTCTTACCAAGTAATCCTTGAGTGCGCTCCTCTTGGTCTTCAAGGTTGCAATAGATGTTGTATATATGGATACTTGTGTATATTTATCTGTATATATATATGTATATATCTTTGTGTATATACATGATTTGCATATATTTGTTCGTTTTTGAAAAAAAAAAAAAAGAGAGAGTTATATTAAATTTACAGCTATTCATTGCAATATTGTGTATTTTACAAGGTTATGGGATGTTGCCTTGCTCTTTCATTGCATTGGGTTGTTGTTCTCATGCACGTAAAAAATGTTGGTACTGACGTCGGCACGTCGTCGAGGACCTCTTATTGCCTGTATGACGTCAGACGGCGTCGCGTGGGCTAGAGTGACGTCGACGTGCAGAGACTAGGAAGAAGATTTCCGTCGAATGCTGGCGCCATGGGAGTATTCATTAGGTGAGGAATCCACAGGTAGCTAATGTATCCACCAGAAAAGTTGTTACCGAAGGTAAGTAACTCGTTCATCTAGACGATATAGTTGTCTTTAGCTCGACCTGGGAGAATCATCTAGTCCACCTTGGGAATGTCCTGGTGGCTCTGCAAAGAGCACACCTCACTATCAAGCCATCAGAATTCCCGATAGGACAGGGAAAGCGGTTCATCTGGGCCACCTGTTAGGTGGAGGCCAGATTCAACCACTACTGGACAAAATCCAGACAATAATGGATTGGACTGACCATACCACTCAGACCAAAGTCAGAGCCTTCCTATGCCTGACAGGGTACTATAGAAGGTTCATTAAGAACTATGGCTCTATTGTAGTCCCTTAAATGACCGGACATCCAAAAGAATGCCCAAGGAAGTTGTGTGAATAACTAGCAGCCAAAAAGCTTATGATAACCTTAAACAGGCCATGGCTCTGCTTCTATCCTAATTTTACTCCACACAATTTATTGTGCAGACAGATGCTTCTGAGGTAGGGATAGGGGCAGTACTATCTCAACTAAATGATGAGGGCCAGGACCAATCTGTAGGTTTCATGTGCAGAAGGTTGACCCCCAGGGAAAAGCGTTGGCCAGCCATAAGAGAGGAAGGCTATTGCTGTGATTTGTGCTTTGAAGAAGCTGAGGCCATACTTGGTTGGCACTCACTTCCTTGATCAAACCGACCACAAGCCCCTCTTATGGCTAAAGTAAATGAAAGGTGAAAATCCCAAATTGTTAAGGTGGTCCATATCCCTACAGGGAATGGACTATACGGTGGAACATAGACCTGGGAGTAACCACTCAAATGCAGATGGACTCTCGAGATATTTCTGCTTAGACAATGAAGACTCAGCTCGGCAAGGTTAGTCTTATTGTCCTTCATTGGGGGTGGGGTGCGTTGTGTAGGAAAGTATCCTCTTTTTGACATGGTTACCCCACCTTTTTTCCTGCTGTCAGTATGATTTGACTGTTTTCACTGGGATCCTGCTAACCAGGACCCCAGTGTAAGGAAATGCCTCCTTGGCATGGTTACCCCCTGACTTTTTGCCTTTGCTGATGCTAAGTTTTGATTTGAAAGTGTGCTGTGGCCTGCTAACCAAGCCCCAGCACCAGTGTTCTTTCCCTAACCTGTACTTTTGTTTCCACAATTGGCACACCCTAACATCCAGGTAACTCCCTTGTAACTGGTACCCCTGGTACCAAGGGCCCAATGCCAGGGAAGGTCTCTAAGGGCTGCAGCATATCTTATGCCACCCTGGGGACCCCTCACTCAGCACAGACACACTGCTTGCCAGCTTGTGTGTGCTAGCGGGGATAAAAAGACTAAGTCGACATGGCACTCCCCTCAGGGTGCCATGCCAACCTCACACTGCCTATGCAGTATAGATAAGTCACCCCTCTAGCAGGCCTTACAGCCCTAAGGCAGGGTGCACTATACCATAGGTGAGGGCATAAGTGCATGAGCACTATGCCCCTACAGTGTCTAAGCAAAACCTTAGACATTGTAAGTGCAGGGTAGCCATAAGAGTATATGGTCTGGGAGTCTGTCATGCACGAACTCCACAGCACCATAATGGCTACACTGAAAACTGTGAAGTTTGGTATCAAACTTCTCAGCACAATAAATGCACACTGATGCCAGTGTACATTTTATTGTAACATACACCCCAGAGGGCACCTTAGAGGTGCCCCCGAAACCTTAACCGACTACCCGTGTAGGCTGACTGGTTTTAGCAGCCTGCCACACTCCAGACATGTTGCTGGCCACATGGGGAGAGTGCCTTTGTCACACTGTGGCTAGTAACAAAGCCTGTACTGGGTGGAGGTGCTTCACACCTTCCCCTGCAGGAACTGTAACACCTGGCGGTGAGCCTCAAAGGCTCACCCCCTTTGTTACAACACCCCAGGGCACTCCAGCTAGTGGAGTTGCCCGCCCCCTCCAACCACGGCCCCACTTTTGGCGGCAAGGCCGGAGGAGATAATGAGAAAAACAAGGAGGAGTCACTGGCCAGTCAGGACAGCCCCTAAGGTGTCCTGAGCTGAGGTGACTCTAACTTTTAGAAATCCTCCATCTTGCAGATGGAAGATTCCCCCAATAGGATTAGGGATGTGCCCCCCTCCCCTCAGGGAGGAGGCACAAAGAGGGTGTACCCACCCTCAGGGCTAGTAGCCATTGGCTACTAACCCCCCAGACCTAAACACGCCCTTAGTATTTAAGGGCTCCCCAGAACCTAGGAACTCCGATTCCTGCAACCTAAGAAGAAGAGGACTGCTAAGCAGAAAAACCCTGCAGAAAAGACGGAGACACCAACTGCTTTGGCCCCAGCTCTACCGGCCTGTCTCCCCACTTCTAAAGACACCGCTCCAGCGACGCTTTCCACAGGGACCAGCGACCTCTGAAGCCTCAGAGGACTGCCCTGCATCTAGAAGGACCAAGAACTCCAGAGGACAGCGGCTCTGTTCACCAAAGACTGCAACTTTGTAACAAAGGTGCAACTTTAAAACAACACGCGTTTCCCGCCGGAAAAGTGAGCCTTGGCACTCTGCACCCGACGCCCCCAGCTCGACTTGTGGAGAACAATCACTTCAGGGAGGACTCCCCGGCGACTGCGAGACCGTGAGTAGCCAGAGTTGCTCCCCCGAGCCCCCACAGCGACGCCTGCAGAGGGAATCCCAAAGCTCCCCCTGACCACGACTGCCTGCTTCTAAGAACCCGACGCCTGGTAGGGACACTGCACCCGCAACCCCCAGGACCTGAAGGATCCGACCTCCAGTGCAGGAGCGACCCCCAGGTGGCCCTCTCCCTTGCCCAGGTGGTGGCTACCCCGAGGAGCCCCCCCCTTGCCTGCCTGCATCGCTGAAGAGACCCCTTGGTCTCCCATTGAAACCTATTGAAAACTTGACGCGTGTTTGCACACTGCACCCGGCCGCCCCGTGCTGCTGAGGGTGTACTTTCTGTGTGGACCTGTGTACCCCCCGGTGCCCTACAAAACCCCCCTGGTCTGCCCGCCGAAGACGCGGGTACTTACTTGCTGGCAGACTGGAACCGGGGCACCCCCTTCTCCATTGAAGCCTATGCGTTTTGGGCACCACTTTGACCTCTGCACCTGACCGGCCCTGAGCTGCTGGTGTGGTAACTTTGGGGTTGCTCTGAACCCCCAACGGTGGGCTACCTTGGACCGAAACTTGAACCCCGTACGTGGTTTACTTACCTGCAAAAACTAACAAACTCTTACTCCCCCCAGGAACTGTTGAAAATTGCATTAAGTGTCTACTTTTAAAATAGCTATATGTGATTTATGTGAAAACTGTATATGATATTTTGGTAATTCAAAGTTCCTAAAGTACCTACCTGCAATACCTTTCATTTGAAGTATTACATGTAAATCTTGAACTTGTGGTTCTTAAAATAAACTAAGAGAAGATATTTTTCTATACAAAAACCTTTTGGCCTGGAATTTTCTCTGAGTGTGTGTTCCTCATTTATTGCTTGTGTGTGTACAACAAATGCTTAACACTACTCCTTTGATAAGCCTACTGCTCGACCACACTTCCTGACTAAGGGTTCATTTTGACCCTGGCGGCCGGCGGTAAGGTGGCGGGAACACCGCCAACAGGCTGGCGGTGTCCCGCCAGCTATTATGACCATGGCGCAAAAGCCACGGCCATACCGCCGGCCCCTCCACTTTACCGCCAGGTCTCTGCCTGGCGGTCATAATCCCCAGGGCAGCGGTGCAAGCACCGCTGCCCTGGGGATTATGAGTCCCCGACCGCCAGCCTGTCCGTGGCGGTAAACACCGTCATGGAAAGGCTGGCGGTAAGGGGACTTGGGGTGCCCCTGGGGGCCCCTACACTGCCCATGCACTTGGCATGGGCAGTGCAGGGGCCCCCAGGCATAGCCCCGTCGCACATTTCAAATGTGCGACGGATGCTACTGCACCCGCTGCACATCAGCATTGCCGCCGGCTCCATTACGAGCCAGCAGCAATGTTGATGTGACATTTCCGCTGGGCCAGCGGACGGTAACACTGTTACCGTCCGCTGGCCCAGCGGAAATGTCATAATAGGGAGGCAGGAATACCGCCGGCAATGGCGGTATTCTGTCTCCCGCGGCCTCGGCGGTCTTCTAGGAAGACTGCCAAGGTCGTAATGACCCCCTAAATGTGTCTCCGAGATATCAGGTGGAGACTTCTTCTGAAATGAAGGCGAAGCCCCTTGTAAAACACGACCTCAGATTAAAGAGATGGCAAGAACGTTGAACTATGATTATACACAGAATATCTACCCTGTAACATTTATGTATTCACAACATAAACCTTTGATCAAGACTTAAAAAATCTCAGACTCAAATATACTTTTCATATGCTAAGTTATTCAAAGAACAATGAAAACTTTGATTTGTTTATCTCCCACAAAATACTTTCACATTCATATTAATAATGTCAAAAAGGTTTTACTCATTAAACCTAAAGCGCCTTACTTAATAACAGCACAAAGCACTTTTACTCAAGTAATCTAAATCACTTAGATTATTATGCCAAGAACCTTTTCCTCCTGTGAATTGAAGCGTTTTATATCTGGGAACGAAAGCGTCTGAATCATCATGCCAAGAGCACTTTACATCTAAGAATTGGAGAGCCTGAGTTATCATGCCAAGAGTGCTTTACATCTAGAAACTGAAGCACCTTGAATTAATATGCCAAAAGAGCGCTTTACATCTGTGAACAGAAACACTTTGAATTACTTGTGCACAAAGTGCGTTATCTCTGTGAAATGAAACACTTTGAATCACTGAGCCAAAAGAGTGCTTTACATCTGTGAGCGGAAACACCTCGAATTACTGTGCATAAATGCACGTTACCTTCTGGAAGTAATAACTTCCTCCAAACTTGGATTCAGCAAGGCCTTACCACTACGCGTACGACCTACTCGTATTAGGCTGCACCGTGGATTTTGCTTAGACGAAACTCTGCCATTCAGAAACTCTGGAGTTCTCCAGAGAAACCTCCACGAGGTCTGGCTGCATCGAAGTCTTCAAAATAGTGAGCAATGTGTTTGAGTGTGGCTGGGCTTTATAAGCCTGCCACACTTGAACATGGCCGCCGCCTCTAAAAACATGGGAAATGTAGTCCCTTCATAGGATAGCACTGATAAATGCATTTGTCCACCAATGCCCTGAACCTGCAGCTATGTGAGCTTTGCCACAGGGCAGACAACGCTGATGGGCATTCTCGGAACAAGCGGGGATGACCAGTGGTGCGCATAAAGCGCCGCCGAGATGCGCAGTGGCATTTCGGGCGAGACATGGACCGCGCTTGGCCTTATTCCTGTCAACTTGGCGGCGATATCTCGCTACAGGCGTTCGCCTACGTCTCCATCTCTGTGGTCGTCTAGATTAATCAAACAATTTCTCAAAGGGCTCTTTCGAGTTTTTCTGCCGGTAAGACCTCCTCCACCATCTTGGCAACTCAACATGGTTCTCTCTCAGCTTATGAAACACCCATTTGAACCGATAGAGTGGATCTGAAGCATTTATCCTGGAAAGTGGCTCTGCTACTAACCCTTAATTCTTCTAGACGGGTCAGTGAGATCCAGGCGTTAACCATTCAGGAGCCTTTCCTCCAATTTAAACAGGATATAGTCATACTTTGTACCAACCCCAAGTTTGTACTAAAGGTGCCATTAGACTTTCATATTATCCAAACGGTGGTCCTGAAATCTTTCTTTCCAAACCCAACATCTCCAGCAGAGAGAGCTCTCCACACAATGGACAACAAAAGAAATCTCAAGTTTTACTTGGAAAGAACCAAGGATTTTAGAAAGACTACTCAACTTATTTGTTGCATATAGTGCCCCTAGGAAGGGACAGGCCCTTTTCAAGAGAAGCATAGCCAGGTGGATAGTAGCTGCTATAAACCTTTGCCACCAAGCGGCTGGAAAGCCTTTACAATCCTCAGTAAGGGCACATTCTACGAGAACTGTCTCAGCGTCTGTGGCTCTGTTTGCAGGGGTACCCCTGCAGGGCATATGCAGAGCAACAAACAACAGCAAAATGAGGGGCAGATGTGGGAGGTTCGGAGAAGGCAACTCCTGGTCCAGTGTGTAAGTCTCCCAATAGTGGATCCAAATAGTGTACACACAGTTCTAAAACAACAAAAAAAGGGGTTCTCTAGGCCAAAGGTTTCCACAAAGACGGGCAAGTACTAAGCTTGAAGCAAGAGCCCTCACTCACCTTCCGGTGACATGCTTCATCATAGGGCCATGCTCCTCGGGGACTGAAAGTGCTCCTAGGTGAACCAACAGTCGTGGTTCCACTCCAAACCGTAATGGAGTTCTGAGCCTGATGCTTCCCTGATGGGGCCCACCAGTAATACTTGGAGGGTTTTTTGACTTCCCTAGTAGGGGACTCGGATTATCATATGCAGAGCAGCCATCTGGAAGACCAGTCACACATTTACGAGGCACTATTGTCTGGGTGCCATTCCTAAGGGAGAAGTAGTGGTTGGTCAGGCGGTCCTGCGACATCTGTTTCAGTAACGGTGAGCTCACATTGCCTCCCTCCATCTTTCTTTCTACTTCGCACATTGCATGGTTTGTTTGATATGTTTTATTTGCATGTATTCCTTATGTTATAGCATATGAGTGTCTGTGAAAAACAATGATATTATAAGTACGGAACATAATGTTGTTCATGCTTTCAAGAACAGCTCGGTAATCTCTGATCGAGTTAGAGTATGTAAGATCATTCTAATGTGCTCTCAACACTGCTTTAGAGTCTGATTCAAGCATGTGAATGTATGAAAGTTCCAATACTGGAGTAAGAAAATAAGCTACTTACCTGTAACTGTAGTTCTCCCCGTTGGGGGTTCAAGGCACAGCACCAGCAACACAGGACCGGTCAGGTGCAGATGTTACATGAGGGCCCAAAACACATAGGCGCCTATGGAGAACAGGGGTGCTCTGGTTCCAGTCTGCTGGCAGGTAAGTACCTGCGTCCTCGGGGAGCAGACCAGGAGAGTTTTGTAGAGCCCTGGGTGGGACACAAACAAGCACACAAAACTCACCCTCAGCGGCACAGGGGTGGCCAGATGCAGTGTGCAAAGTAGGCATCGGGTTTGCTATAGAAAGCAATGGAGGGACCCAGGGTCACTTAAGCGATGCAGGCAGAGCACAGGGGGGCTTCTCGGGCCAGCCACTGACTGGGCTAGGAAGAGGGCCGCCTGCTGGTCACTCCTGCACTGTAAGGTGGTTCCTCTCAGTTCTGGGGGTTGCGGGTGCAGTGCTTGGTCCAGGCGTCTGGTTCCTTGTTACCAGGCAGTAGTGGTCAGGGGGAGCCTCTGGATCCTCTCTGCAGGCGTCGCTGTGGGGGTGCAGGGAGGTCAAATCAGGGTACTCACGTCGTCCTAGTTGCCAGGGAGTTCTTTCTGCGGTGTTAGTTCTCCTGAACTCGAGCTGGGGGCGTTGGATGCAGAGTGAGAAGTCTCATGCTTCCAGCGGGAAGAGAGAGTTCTTTAAAAGTTGCTTTAAAGTTGCAAAGTTGTTGCCGTTTTTGAACAGTGCTGCTGTTCTTGGGAGTTTCTTGGTCCTTCGGGTTCAGGGCAGTCCTCTGAGTCCTTAGAGGTCACAGGTCCCTGTCGGGTGTGTCGCTGTGCAGGTTCTTTGAGTCTAAAGACAGGCCGGTAGGGCTGGGGCCAAGTCAGTTGTCGTCTGTCGTCTCTGCGGGGCTTTCAGGTCAGCAGTCCTCTTTGTTGTAGGTTGCAGGTATCTGATTTACTGGGTTCAGGCTTGCCCCTAAATACTAAATGTAGGGGTGTCTTTAGGTCTGGGGGGCAGTGTAAGGAAATGGCTCCCTGTTGCAGTTACCCCCCATTTTTTGCCTGATATTGATGCTGACTTGACTGAGAAGTGTGCTGGGACCCTGCTAACCAGGCCCCAGCACCAGTGTTCTTTCACCTAAAATGTACCATAGTCTCCACAAGTGGCACAACCCTGGCACACAGGTAAGTCCCTTGTAACTGGTAACCCTGGTACTAAGGGCCCTGATGCCAGGGAAGGTCTCTAAGGGCTGCAGCAGGTCTTATGCCACCCTAGGGGCTCCTCACTCAGCACAGACACTCTGCTTGCCAGCTTGTGCGCGCTGGTGGGGAGAAAATGACTAAGTCGACATGCCACTCCCCTCAGGGTGCCATGCCAACTTCACACTGCCTGTGGCATAGGTGAGTCACCCCTCTAGCAGGCCTTACAGCCCTAAGGCAGGGTGCACTATACCACAGGTGAGGGCATAGGTGCATGAGCACTATGCCCCTACAGTGTCTAAGCAAAACCTTAGAAATTGTAAGTGCAGGGTAGCCATAAGAGTATATGGTCTGGGAGTCTGTCAAAAAAGAACTCCACAACTCCATAATGGCTACACTGAATACTAGGAAGTTTGGTATCAAACTTCTCAGAATAATAAACCCACACTGATGCCAGTGCTGGATTTATTAAAAAATGCACACAGAGGGCATCTTAGAGATGCCCCCTGTATTTTACCCAATTGTTCAGTGCAGGACTGACTGGTCTGTGCCAGCCTGCTGCTGAGAGATGAGTTTCTGACCCCATGTGGTGAGAGCCTTTGTGCTCTCTGAGGACAGAAGCAAAAGCCTGCTCTGTGTGGGGGTGCTTCACACCTTCCCCTTGCAGGAACTGTAACACCTAGCAGTGAGCCTCAAAGGCTCAGGCTTCGTGTTACAATGCCCCAGGGCACTCCAGCTAGTGGAGATGCCCACCCCCTGGACACAGCCCCCACTTTTGGCGGCAAGTCCAGGGGAGATAATGAGAAAAACAAGGAGTCACCCACCAGTCAGGACAGCCCCTAAGGTGTCCTGAGCTGAGGTGACCCCTGCCTTTGGAAATCCTCCATCTTGATTTTGGAGGATTCCCCCAATAGGATTAGGGATGTGCCCCCCTTCGCTCAGGGAGGAGGCACAAAGAGGGTGTAGCCACCCTCCCAGACCTCAACACACCCCTAAATTCAGTATTTAGGGTCTCCCAGAACCTAGGAAACTAGATTCCTGCAACCTGAAGACGAATAAGGACTGCTGACCTGAAGCCCTGCAGAGAAGACGGAGACACCAACTGCTTTGGCGCCAGCCCTACCGGCCTGTCTCCCCACTTCGAGAGAAACTGCAACAGCGACGCATCCCCCAGGGTCCTGTGACCTCTGAGGCCTCAGAGGACTACCCTGCATCTAAAAGGACCAAGAAACTCCAGAGGACAGCGGCCCTGTTCCACAAAGACTGCAACTTTGCAACAAAGAAGCGACTATGAGCCCGTGAGTAGCCAGAGTTGACCCCCCTGAGCCCCCACAGCGACGCCTGCAGAGGGAATCCAGAGGCTCCCCCTGACCGCGACTGCCTGCTTCAAAGAACCCGACGCCTGGGAAACACACTGCACCCGCAGCCCCCAGGACCTGAAGGACCCGAACTCCAGTGCAGGAGCGACCCCCAGGTGGCCCTCTTCCTAGCCCAGGTGGTGGCTACCCCGAGGAGCCCCCCCCCCCACCTTGCCTGCCTGCATCGCTTAAGAGACCCCCCGGGTCTCCCATTGAAACCTATTGCAAACCTGACGCCTGTTTGCACCCGGCCGCCCCTGTGCCGCTGAGGGTGTACTTTCTGTGCCTGCTTGTGTCCCCCCCGATGCCATACAAAACCCCCTTGGTCTGCCCCCCTGGTCTGCCCTCCTGCTGGCAGACTGGAACCGGGGCACCCCTATTTCCATTGAAGGCTATGTGTTTTGGGCACCACTTTGACCTCTGCTCCTGACCGGCCCTGAGCTGCTGGTGTGGTAACTTTGGGGTTGCCTTGAACCCCCAACGGTGGGCTTCCTTGGACTCAACTTTGAACGCTGTAAGTGCTTTACTTACCTGTGAACCTAACAAATACTTACCTCCCCCAGGAACTGTTGATTTTTGCACTGTCTCCATTTTTAAAATAGCTTATTGCCATTTTTGCCAAAACTGTACATGCTACTGTGATGATTCAAAGTTCCTAAGACACCTGAGTGAAATACCTTTCATTTAAAGTATTGTTTGTAAATCTTGAACCTGTGGTTCTTAAAATAAATTAAGAAAAGGTATTTTTATATAAAAACCTATTGGCCTGGAATTGTCTGAGTGTGTGTTCCTCATATATTGCCTGTGTGTGTACAACAAATGCTTAACACTACCCTCTGATAAGCCTACTGCTCGACCACACTACCACAAAATAGAGCATTAGAATGATCTCTTTTTGCCACTATCTTACCTCTAAGGGGAACGCTTGGACTCTGTGCACACTATTTCTTTCTTTGAAATAGTATATACAGAGCCAACTTCCTGCAGGCAGTCCTTGAGGGTGGCTACATCCTCTTTGTGCCTCCTCCCTGAGGAGAGGGGGGAACATCCCTATTCCTATTGGGGGAATCTTCCAAACTCAAGATGGAGGATTTCTAAAGGCAGGGTTCACCTCAGCTCAGGGCACCTTAGGGGCTGTCCTGACTGGTGGGTGACTCCTCCTTGTTTTCCTCATTAGCTCCTCCGGCCTTGCCGCCAAAAGTGGGGGCAGTGGCTGGAGGGGCGGGCATCACCACTAGCTGGGGTGCCCTGGGGCGCTGTAACAAAAGGAGTGAGCCTTTGAGGCTCACCGCCAGGTGTTACAGTTCCTGCAGGGGGAGGTGAGAAGCACCTCCACCCAATACAGGCTTTGTTCCTGGCCACAGAGTGACAAAGGCACTCTCCCCATGTGGCCAGAAACTCGTCTGGTTGTGGCAGGCTTGCAGAAACTGGTCAGCCTAGCACTAGGAGTCGGACTGGTATTCAGGGGGCATCAAGATGCCCCCTGGTATATTTTACAATAAATTCCACACTTGCATCAGTGTGCATTTATTGTGCTGAGAAGTTTGATACCAAACTTCCCAGATTTCAGGGTAGCCATTATGGAACTGTAGAGTTCGTAATTGACAAACTCCCAGACCATATACTCTTTATGGCTACCCTGCACTTAGAATTTCTAAGGTTTTGCTTAAGCACTGTAGGGGCATAGTGCTCATGTACTTATGCCCTCATCTGTGGTATAGTGCACCCTGCCTTAGGGCTGTAAGACCTGCTAGAGGAGTGACTTACCTATGCCACAGGCAGTGTGAGGTTGGCATAGCACTCTGAGGGGAGTGCCATGTCGACTTAGTCATTTTCTCCCCCCCCCCCCCAGCACACACAAGCTGTGAGGCAGTGTGCATGTGCTGAGTGATGGGTCCCCAGGGTGGCATAAGACATGTTGCAGCCCTTAGAGACCTTCCCTGGCCACAGGGCCCTTAGTACCAGGGGTACCATTTACAAGGGACATATCTGTGTTTAAGGGCTGCGCCAATTGTGGGAACAAAGGTACAGTTTAGGGAAAGAACATTTGTGCTGGGGCCTGGTTAACAGGGTCCCAGCACACTTTCAATCATAACATGCATCAACAAAAGGCAAAAAGTAAGGGGCTAACCATGGCAAGGAAGGTATTTCCTTACAACTACTGTGCAACCAGAGCTGATGTCTGTCTGACAGCCAGTTTTCCAGAGGTGAGGGAGACATGGAATTCGATTTGGAAGAAGAGCTGATTCACTGCTCTGGAACAACAGGAGAGCTCTATGTGAAGGAAGGTGAGAGAAACAAGTCATCCCTACACGAGGAGCGGATACTGGAATAGATGGGAACAATTGATACGGTATTGTGGTTTTGTTCAACAGAGACATGCGAAGAGCCTGACTGGGATTTGTTCCGCTCAGAGCCAGTCACCATTGTCGAAGCAGAGAATTTGTGGCTTTGCTGAAGTGTGTCTGAGCAGGCCTCCCCAACAACCTTGCTATTGTAGTTGTAGGTCTGGCTTGAGTGTGCCTCCGCAGTGTGTGCTTCTCAAAAAGAAAAATGTGCATCTGTGGCACTTGTTGTATGTATGCCTGAATGCACTTATATTGTGGCTAGCACTTACATTTGTATGCTTTGTAGTCTATACCATTTGAGATAATGCTGCTACTTTGAGACATTTGTCAAAATGTGGTGAATAAGTCCATGGATGCCTGTGTTGCTATCTGAGAACATGCCCAACTAAACCCATCTGCTGCCCCACAATGCCTTAAAGCAATCCATTCGCTGACCCTGGACCTGCTCTTGAAGGTGGGCTGCATTGGCTGCTTGATCTAAGTGAATCCAAGCAGTTGCAGTCTTGGGGACCATGAGTCCGCTGATGCTGTAGACTCTTTAGGAGGTCTGCTGTCTGAAAACAGACACCTTCTGCCTCCAGAACACTGTTGTTCTGCCAGTGTTTGCATGCCGTTTGTAGAGTAGCTACATGGCCTGACTATGACCAGTGCACCTTCTCCCACATCGAAGGAACACAGACTGAAGTACAGGAGGCCACTGCAAGGCCTATCCTGGAACGAAACCGAGAGTCTGAGATTGAGTACTTGCTATTATCGCATAGGACTGTTAACTAGAAAGGAGAGCGCTGCACCTGTATGGAGACCTATCATAAAACATCTTTAGAGCAAAGGAGATGGAAGGGGGCAGAGAGGAGTGGTCTTCATGTTTGAAATAATACCTCAGGTATTTAATACTATTTATGATGGTGTGTAATGGTGAGTGTAGGAGGCTGGCTCAGTTTATGGTGTACACCTTTGGTGTGGTACCACATAATGAGTCCAGGCAACACTTAGTGATAGTAAATAGGTGTCCAAATAGCAAAAGCTCTCTAGGGGTAGCTGAGGTAAGCAGCTGAAGCTTATCCAGGAGAAATGGAAAACACTTGCAACACCACAGTAGTCAGACAGTAGCTCACTCACAAGAAAGATTCACACAAGTGTTTAAAAAATAAAGGATTCTTTATTCAGCACTACTACTCGACTAGCAATGGTGTATCTTCCTTTGGAGATATCTACCCACAATATATACAAAAAATAACCAACAGAAATAGCATAAAATGTACAGAGCCCTATGGGGAGGGCAAACCATATACTAAGTGAATGCGAAAAAGGCCAACAAAGGTATGTGTGATAGTTAACTAGGGGCTAGAATTAGTTGAAAACAACAAAGGTAAGTATGGTAAGTGTCTCCAGCGACCACGTGCAAGGTAGTTACCTACCCAGTTCTCCCATAGACTAACAGAGGGAGTAGTGGTTAGAGTTCGTGTGATTCAGGCCCCTTCCCAGTGGACCCCAAGCAAACCAACAGGCAAGAGAAAGGCTGGAGAGTGTCCCCACTCGAGGATACCCAGAAGACAGGAGTACCTACACCAGGAGACCCAGATGCAGAGGGGAGAAGGGGCTCTCTCTGAAGACAGTGAAAGCCTCGGATTGTTCTGCTGCTGTCAAGACCCGTGGACGCGGCCTGTGGAACCCAGGGACAGATTCTGGACGTGGAGGACCTGAAAAGGAAGGGGACAGAGTCCAGCACCCATGGAGGTGCCCAGATGGTGAAGGTGGCAATGCCCACCCTCCTAGAGGTGAAGTCCCACATCGCAGGAGTTGCTTGACAGGCTGATTTTCAAGTTGCAGAGTGCTGGAGCCCTGGGCTTCTTGGCACCTGAAGATCTCCTGAAGGAAGAGTCAAACAGCCTTGGCAAGAGTAACAGTTGTGGTGCAGAGGGGTTCCAGTCCAGTGGCAGGAGCAGGGGTCCTCTGTCCCCCAAGTTGGTCTGAAGTCAAGCAGGTCCCAGAGGAAGCCACAGACCCTCCACCTTTTGAAGCAGAGCCTTTCCCTGTCTGTGGAACAGCAGACCGACCAGCTGGTCAACGTTGTGTTGAGGTGTACCTGCAGATGCAGGGGAGTCACTCCTTCACTCCAGGGGAGATTCCTTCGTGCTTCCAGGTGCAAACAGAGTCTTTGTGAACCTGGAGGATGCACAGCTTCGGTTGTTGCAGAATTTGTGTAGGATCCAGAGAAACAATGTTGCATTGGGAGCCTTCCCACCAGAAGAAGACGTTTTTCGATTCCAAAGCAGACCAGAAGCAGTTCCAGAGGCCAGGATCAGAGTATGTCTTGCAGAGAGTTCCCTGTAAAGTCTTGCTCAACAAATCTGAGGACCCACCCACGGGGTGCCATTCAGTAACCCTAAAAGGGGTTTGGTCATTCTCTGAAGTGACCCACCTGTTGGAGGGATGTCAGGGACGTCACCTACCTGGTCTAACCAGTAAGATGCTCCCAGGGCCCTCTGCCCATCTTGTTTTGAAGATGGCAGAATCAAGTGGCCGCCTGGCAGAGCTATGTTCAACTCCCTAGGGAGGAGCTCGCAGGGGGCTGGTCACTCCATTGTCCTTTATGCAGTTTCGCGTCTGTGTGGGAACCGAGGGTGCCTGAACTTTTGCAAACCGGATTAAGCAAGGAGGGCACTAAATGTGCCCTTCAAAGCAGTCTTGTGGCGCTCAGAGGCCACCCCACTCCAGCCCTAAGCAGTCGCGGGTCGCAAAAGGGGAGGGGCGGCGTGCGGGGGAAGGGGGTACACATTACATTATATTAAAGTTTTTTTTTAAAACAATTACCTTCTCCGCCTCTGCACAATGCTGCTCCTCTGGTTCGTCGCTGGCACTGCAGGCACAGGCTCCCAGCCTGCCATGCGACCAGTCCGTCAGGATTGGCTGTGAGCACCCAGCCAGGGTGCTCCCAGGCCACCTTGGAGTCTGTGCAGTCTCTCTCCAGCCCAGCAACTGTGTTGCCGGGCTGGAGAGAGTGCCACTGCGCATTTGTGTTTGGCCGGCCTGAGACTGCTGTCCAAACACACATGCGCTCTGAGGGGAGTACTCTGTGCACTCTTCTCAAGTGTTTGTCACCCTAATGCCCTGCCCTTTTTCAAGAAAATGATAATAAACACTGTTTATTATTGTTTTCTTGAAAAGGTTTTGCAATTGCCGATACTGGCGGGGGGCGATTCTCCTCCACCCTAATGGAGGAGCCACTTCTGGCCCTTAGACACCTAATACACCAGGGGAAGTGGTCAAACCTTTCCCTTGCAGGAAACCCTATGTTCTCCTCTCCAGCCTGAGCCAGGCGGACATTGTCTGGGGTCAGCAGCAGCGAGGGCTGGCAGCTAGATCTCATAAGGCTGCACAGGCAGAACTGGGGGACCCTCTAAGGAACCCCCAGAGTACATGGTATAATGCAACTAGCACTGAAATCGGTGTAGTTGCATGATTCCAACATGTTTTATACCAAACATGCCTAGGTTTGGATAAGCCATTATGTAGTTGGACCACCCGTGTTGACTGGTGTCCACTACTTACTTTAAGATGGCTTCCTCACACTTACAAAGCCCAGGGAATGGAGCCTGGGATCTGTAGGGTCACCCTGCTCATGCAGGGGTACCCTCACACTTATGCACATGCACCCTGCCTTTGGGGTGAAGGGTGTACCAGAGGGTTGACGTACAATCTAAGTGCAGTGACCAGGATATAAGGCAAGCCTTATATCTGTGGTGAAAGGGTCCAAGCACCATTTCACGCAGGCTGCAATGGCAGACTTGGAGACACATTTTGCATGGGATCCCATGGGTGGCACAATACCTGATTTAGCCGATGGGGGACCCCTGGGTACCTAAGTACCATTTAGTAAGGACTTACATAGGCGCACCCGTATACCAGTTGTGGGTGTAAAAGGTTTACCAACAACCAAATTTAGAGGAGAGAGCACACCCCCTGATTAGCAGGATCACAGTGAACTACAGTCTAAACACAATGACATCAGGCAAAAAGTGGAGGTAACTGTGCTAGCAAGATGGCACTTTACTACAGTGAGTCTTACTGTGTGAAAGATAAAAGATAAGTTCTGAGATAGAGAATCATGTTATTGCACTTTCTGGTCTTTGTTGATTACTGATTCCTTTGTACCCCCACACTAACATCGCTGAAAAGCCTGTGACTGCTCATCATCTCTGCCAGTGAGAGTCAAGTACAAAAGGGGTTGTACTTGGCCCAGTTGCAGAGCCATAGTAGGACGGATCCTGAGACCTCAGAGGCAAATAACCCTAGCACCCTCGGCTGTGGTACATAAGCTTCTGTTTAGACCATGGCCATGAGACGGTATCTTGACAATTAGTAAGATGTATCTAGAACCTTTTAAGAAGTCATGTGTGTAGGAGTCAGTGAACGGGTTGCTCTGCAAGAGAAGTGTCTTTGGGATGATCTTGAATTCATAACAACTTGGAATTTCTGCATGTTTAGCTGATGCCAGAGAAATATTCAAAAGAGGGCAACCTGTAATTATCTTCTGGGGTTGATTTGAGCCTCCATCCATTGTTCATGCTCTTTATTTTAGTTCCTAGTCATTTGAGCTCATACTGCTGTTTAGACGACTGCCCCATGCCCCATTCACTGTCTTTGTTCCATCTTTGACTACATGAAAGTTGAGTTTGTACACAAAGTAGGAATCCACAAAAACTCCATCTTCCCCTGGCTGTCTAAATAGCCATATTGCATTGTGGGCTGCAAAATGGTTGTAATTGTATCCTCCTAACACAGAACGATTTATTAGAATTGTAGTTTAAAGGCATTCTGTAAAAATGTAAATTGTAAACATGTAAAAAATTACATTTATCTTATACATGAACTGTTGCTCTGTGGAAACCGTTGGTGCAATTTGTAACTTATGCAGTTAGTTACAGTCATATTGTGAGCAGCATACGCTTGTCAACACATTTCTTATTTGTATATCTCTAATTGTAAATTTAAATTGCAAAGTGTTCAATTTGTTGATTGAATTCATGGAAATGTGCCCCTGACATTTTTACATATATTTTCTACACAACGACTACAGTAAAAATACAAATAAATATTTTTTTCTTTGATGTTTTGCTTGGTGTATTATCTGCTTAACAGAAGTTATAAATTGATTTCTTTTAAGGACTTTGAGAAGACTGTCCCCTTTGATTCTTCAGTTGTAGAACAGTGCCTGAATGCTTTGGAATGGGCTTATCGAATGTTACCTTTTTCTGCTTTTTTAAATATTGAAGAACTTGTTCAAGACATAATTCTCAGCCTCATTGGAGAGCTCCCTCCAGTGCAAAAGGTAAAACAGCGATGAAATGAAGAAAATGTAAATGCTTTCTTGCTCCTAAATCCGACATCACTTGTATCTCTCTTTCAAGGGCACATGTTAAAAATATCTAATTTGCATAAATACCTTAACAATTACTTAGCATTCAAACAAGGTTCTCAGAGACAAAAACAAAACATAAACAGTGGCTGACCAAAAGAAGAGTGAAACAGCTCTAGCTTCTCTATTACCTGTTCAGTTCTGTTCTGAAAACACAGCTAACTGATAATTATAAAACAGGACTGATTGTGTTAATCCTATTACAAGTGTAGACTTCCAGAGAAATCAAGAGTTATATTAGTAAAACTAGATGCTCAGACAATTTGTGCTTATTATTTGACTACACCGGCAACTGATAAAGCCTAATGTATGCAGATTTTTAGTTTTTGAAATACATGTCCTGTCTCTTGAAGAGCCACTTCCTAGTTTCATAAATTGTAGTTGTTTTGTGAAGTCATCCTGATTTTCTTACGAAGGCTGTTAAAATGTCACAAAACGTACATATCATTTCCTTTTCTAGAATTCTGTCTCAACCATCATTTAAAAAAAACCTTTATATTTAGTTTTTTTAAAGCATGCCACATCATCAACATCCCAAGAAGCAAGTGCATTTAACATAGTATATTTCCAGACAGGTTTTGCATCCCAGGAATTACAGGTTCCAAGGTCCTCCCCCTTTCCTCTATGACTGATGTATCAAGGTATTTCGGCCTCACCTCCCTCAAGGTAATCTGTTATTTTGGGGCTCAAATGTTCAACAACATTTCTGAAAATTCCACAAGAGCCTTAGTCACTTCCTCATCTCTGCAAGACTGATTCATATGTTATTCATCAGCTAAAGCCCAGAACCATCTTTTTTACCAGGGCTGTGCCCAGCACACACATTCATAACCTCATTTTACAATATTGTCACTGTGACCACATACTCAACAAACATGTAATTATTTTTACCATAGCAAGGCCTGTTATTCCATTCAGAGTCGTCACCACCTCATTCCAAAGCTCGCTACTATTGAGCATGCCCACGTTATGTCTAAGCAGTCCACATCAGTTGTACCACATCTACCACAGATGAACGTCCCACCTGGATAGATCATGGCCAATTTGCAGGGGATCAAATATGTTCTGTGTAACTAGTGAAATTGTATGACCATAACTGCACCCAAGCACATAAGAGACTGAAAAAGGCCCTAAATGCCCCAAAAAGGTGCTGGAGTGATATACGCAAACGCAGACAGGAATATAAGACAGCAATAAAGAAAAGGAAATTGACCATAAAAACAAACTTGTGGGAAACCCTCCATATAGCAAGTCGCAAGAAAGATAACATACTCTTCTGGCAGACAATAAATTCCCCTATGCTAGGGGACAGTGACACTCCTAGGATGGAAATTGCTATCTCCGAAGAAGACTGGGTAGCACATTTCTCTAATATATATTCCCTGACGAGTGACACACTAGAGCATACCCACGACCACGATGCACAAGAAAGTCCGCGCCTAATCATAACCCCCCAATTTAGCCTTCAGGAGGTAGAGGAAGCTTTAATAGAAAGTAAATCAGGGAAAGCGCCAGGCCCTGATGGCGTTCCGATTGATTTATTCAAGGCCAACATGGAGCTGTGGGGGCCTGTACTGACGCAGACATTGAGGGCTATCTGTACATGCGGACCCCTACCATCCTGGAGAGACTCTAACATAATCCCAATATATAAAAAGGGTGACCGCCTCAATCCAGCCTGTTACAGGCCAATCTCCCTGCTGGACACAACAGCTAAAATAGCAGGGAGAATAATTCTGAACAGGCTACAAACATGGGCAGAGGAAAATAATGTTCTAACCCCGGTCCAGTATGGATTCCGAAAAGGAATTGGAACAGTGGAACAAAGTCTAAATCTAAGTCTTATTATTGCAAAGTATACTAAGATCAGAGCAGGCAACCTGTACCTGGCCTTTATTGATTTATCATCAGCCTTCGACTGTGTGATTCATGATAAATTATGGGATATTTTAAACAGCATGGGGGTGGAACCGGCCATAATTCAATTTATTCGTGAAATGCACACAGGGAGCAGAGCAAGAGTGAGGTACGGCCTAAAAGGGGAATGCACTCGCCCCTTTGGTTTATACAGAGGAGTGCACCAAGGATGCGTTCTTGCTCCGTTCCTGTTCTCAATGTACATAAACAACCTAGACAAAGAACTGGCCACTAAATGTAAAGATCTACCCCAAATAGATAACCAAACTGTCCCGGCATTACTTTACGCAGACGACGCAGTACTAATGGCTAGGACCCCAATAGCTCTCCAGAAACTCTTAACCTGCATTACATACATGTCACAGCTGAGTCTTACTGTCAACCGCTCAAAAACTTTTATCATGAACTGCGGTGGGAAGCGCGGGAAGTCTTATAACATCACTATTGCAGATTGCAAGGTCGAAACCGCGCAATTTTTTTCATACTTGGGCATAACTCTTGATAAGTTGGGTTCCTGGGCCAACTGCAGGAAGATGAAGAGAGTGCACTTGATTAAAACAACGATGGCACTACGACTCTTCTCCAAAAGGCTTGGGGGGATTACACCACCTAACATGGTAAAGATCTACAAAGCCAAGTGCATTCCAGCTGTTACGTACGGGGCAGGAATTTGGGGTCATACAAACTGTGATCTAGTTCAGACTGTGGAGAATGATTTCCTACAACATCTGTTGAGGGTACCAAAAGGTACTTCATCGTACGTCACGCACTTGGAACTTGGGGTTCCTTTCATTGCAGACCTGATAAAGATACAGCCATTGCTATTATGGCATAAAGTCTGGACCTCGGAGCACACCAGCTTTAATAAGGCCATTCTTACTGACTGTACGAAGTCATTATACACATCAAGGGTACCATGGTTAAAATACATCACAACCTTTTTTGAAAAATTGGGCAACAAAGACTACTACTCAAATCCAGCCTCGTTGCAGAAGATATCTAGGAAGGACCTGAGCAAGCTGGCATTAAAACACCTAGAAGACATACGTTGGGGTGTGGAATCAAAAAAAACTTCAGTCATTCATAACCAAATAATTTTGACGGCGGAGGGCATGCAGCCTTACTTGGCAAACATGGTACTCCATCGCCACCGTTATGTCCTTACCAGACTTAGGCTAGATACGTTTCATCGCCTAGTTTCATTTCCAACTATGAATGATTGGTCAATCTTGTTAAAACCATGCCCCTGTGATGCAAAAACACCGCAATCGACAATTCATGTGGTCTTATTTTGTAATTTTTACGCCTACCAGAGGAAACGCCTAGTTGTTCCACTTTTAAGGAAAATTAATCTCCCCCAATGTCGCACAGCCTATGCCTGTCTCCAGTCACTCTCTTCCTTAGAAACGTGTGGTATTTTAGCAAATTTTTTATGTATGGTATTAAAGATAAGGAAATCTATGGGGGAGACGTTCAAAATATAATCTACTGTGATAGGTTTCTTCCATTGTTGTGTTTCTTTTCCTTCTTTTACTACATTTTTAGTATATTTGTATCGTTTTATCTATTTTGACTTTTATTCTTTATTGAAACACATGTATTATAACCAGAGATCTTTTTTATGACTGTTATGTCTTTGATGACTTGGTGAAAGTCGAATAAAGATTTTGTACTACTAGTGAAATTGTATTAGTTTGAAGCAGGTGCTTCTGAGGGAAGATCTTATAGACCAGTTCTCATGTCTTTTTCCACTTTGACCACTTCAGGTCATCCGGAAGTCTGCTGCTAATCGTTCCCTTGTTTTGCCTACATCTCACATTGTCATTTACCGTCTTAGCATTAAGCAAATAATACATTTTCTACATCCCGCCATATCCAGTAATCTGCACGCTGCACCATAATCAGCGAACGGCCTTAGGGAATGTATTCCAAATAGAGCGAAAAGTAAAGGCCACCCTTGCAATTGTAAACATTGGCCTTTTCCTAGCCCAAACTTTACTTGCACCTGCTCGTACATGATAAACCTATTATTTAGGAACAGATCTCCAGCCATGCTGCATCTTCCTCTCACCAAGTATGAATGTGTGGAAAAGGTTTAAGAATCCAAATGGGCAGATCGCCAACAAAGGGAGGGATTTCCAAGATTTTGGCTCCCACTGGGTGCCACAATTTTAGATCCCGACAAACCAGCCCTGGAGTGCTACCCGGGACTCTGAGGCCCATCATGAATAATTTTGGCAATGTTCCACCCATATACATACCAGCAAGGAGCTGCTTCTCCCGGTTAAGGTTCTCCTCAGGCTAATACACCTCGTGTTGCAACTGTGCTGTTGCATAATACAAATACATATACGGAAGGCCAAGGACTCGCTTCACCCATGAAAATTTCAGTATATCTGACTTGACTCAGCTATGTGTATCTGCCTATACCAAGGTACATAGAAATCTGTCTAATCTGTGGAATGTTGCATTCAAGGCGAGCACAATGGGGGAGAAAAGCCCATCTTTGCCGCAGATATTCAGCCCGTAATAAAGAAGGGAATTGTGTCCCAGAATGCTACAGAGAATTCCAATCCAACCACCACTCTGCCTATATTAAGTGTATATTGGGCTTGCGGATAGCAAGTTTTCCATAACGCTAAATAGCTGACCCCTTTGCATTCCCATTCAAGTCCTACACTAACGGCAAGACTTCAACACTGAGATTTACCACAGTTAGTTTGTAGGTCAGACACTGCTGCAAATTTCTCCAGTTTTTCCAGTAAGAGTGACATTTATCTACATGGGTTTCATAAATATACTAATGCATCATCTTCATACAAGGAGATCACTTTGGTCACATTGCCCACTCAATTTCCCCACAGATGAAGTCTCCCCCGCAGACCACAGGCTAATGGCTCATTTGCCATTGCAAATAATAATTGGTGATAGCAAGCATTCTTGTCTGATTCCCCGTTCCAAGATGCTCAGCTTTGACGTTTCCTGTGCGTAATGTGGCCCTTGGTTTCGTATAGCGCAAATTAATCCAATTTATATAGCTAGGGCCAAGCCACATGCCTTTCATCACGGCCCATAGGAACTGCCACTTCACTGTGTCAAAGGCATGTTTCAAGTCAAGGGAAGCTAACCTATATTCTGCTCTGAAGCTTTTACTGCTTGCTTTACATGCAATAGTTTCCGTATGTTATATCCGGTATCCCTGCCAGGAATAAAGCCTGTCTGGTGACACACATTGAGTGAATTTATCACCCCAAAAAGTCTTTGTGCAATGATTTTGCTTAGTAATTTCACATCAGTATTGAGCATCGACATAGGCCTATAGGACGTAGGCAGCTCCTGATCTTTCCCCTCCTTAGGGATAAGCACTATTACAGTCTCCTTCTGTGAGTGAGGGAATTATCCCTTCTCACGTCCCTTAGTAAATGCTGCCAGCAACTTATCCAGCAGGATAGGCATCATCTAGTAAAACTTCCCCGGGATGCCATCTGCTCCTGATACCTTAGCATTATTCCTACCCTCCAAAGTCTCTTTGAGTTCCTCCACTGTAAGTGGGGCCTCCAGTGTTAGCTGCTGTTCCTCTGTCAAACATGGGTGCCCGACCTCCCGCAGGTATTGTATGATGTCATCGGAGGGGGGATATTCTATTTTTGAGGATGAGGTGTCCCTTGCTACAATGTTCTTCCCGTCTTAACTCCTCAACTTCAGCATATGGGTTTGTGTTTTTTTTCTCTTCATCAACCACGCCAGCATCCACCCTGCCTTAGCCACTTCCCTGAACAATTTCTGTCTGCAGTACTTGTGTGTATATTTGTCTAATCTTGCCTTGGTGTTTTGAAATAAAGGAGGTCATCAGTTTTGCCATTTTGGCCAGTTGCCATTTCAAGGCAGTTACCTCTATCTACATCTCATCAACACTACCCTCCACTGCATGGACCCTATTGGAGACCTTAAGCGTGTCAGCATGAAGTAGGTTAATCTCCATCGTAGCAGTTTAAATTTTCCCCTGCAGTAACGCTGAACATTAGTGACTTAAGCCTGCATAGGTTCTTCCATCATTATCTCCTGAGTCAACAATCTTTTATCTGTCTTGCGGTTCTCGGTGGGAGAGGCTGCGGGGTGGTGTACTGCGTGATTGTGTTGATCTATTGCAATTTTGCCACTTTGTCCTTCAACTTTTCACAATTCCTCTGCTCCTGTAAAATATCTTGCTATAATAGATTGTGAAAGTGTTCTGATGTATTGTATAGTGAATCGTTTCTTTCAACCTAATCAGTTCCAGATATCACAGGTAGGCTTTTTAGCCTGGATCCAAACCGCAGTGTCCTGTGGCTCACAGTTTACTTCAAGGAGTCATTTGCCGCATCTGCTGCCTCTGGTGTTTGAGCTTATGGCATGGCTCCAGTTTGTGAGGAATGGGCCTTCATACACTCAGAAGTGGTCCAGGACAATGAAGCAAAGCTGTAAGTCACCAAACTCAAAAATAAATCGTCCAAGTCCTGTTCTCGCGTATGATACTGCGACAGGTCCTCTTCACGGTCGAGGTCATCCTGTAAGGAAATCCAGTTCGAAGCAAAAACACAAGAAGGCTAAGTTGAGCTTGACCCCATCCCACCATTCTGTAGCTGAGCCGATCCCACAGTTGATCTTGATACGCCTGAGTTCCCTGGGCCATTGGTGATGCCACAGAAGAGAAAGATCTTCATGGAGGCTATAATGCACATTTTTGGCACTCTTCCGGCTCCTTCAGGTGCCTGAGGGCCCCATGGTTCCATAGGGGCTTGCAGTCGAGTTACCGCCTCAACGCATACGCATATCAGCCGCTGTTACCTGCTTTAGGTTTCACACCAACTCCAGTGCTGACTTACATTCCGGCTTCAAGACCTAAGCTGGTCCATTTCTTCTCGCTGGTCCTGATGTTGCCGGAGATGGATGCTATGCTGACCCTGGTTTCTGACCCAAATTGGCCTCACCCCAACTGAGGTCACACTCTGACTCCACTCCAGCACACCTGGCTCTCATACAAATTGATTCTGACAAAACATTCCCTCTTCCACCATATTTTTGGTTCCAACAAGAGTTTGCTAGCACTTGGAGATGATAATGCAGATGATTGAGGTGATTTTCTCCCACATAATGATGACAGTTTATGTAGGAAAGTGCCCTCTTTTTGGCATGGTTATCCCCACTTTTTACCTTCTATCAGTATGCTTGAATTGTTTTCACTGGGATCCTGCTAAACAAGACCCCAGTGATTGTGCTTTCTCCCTCTAAATGCGGTTGCTCATGACTTTGCACACCCTACAATTGGCATACTGGTGCCCCCATACAAGTCCCTAGTATATGGTACTTAGGTACCCAGCGCATTGGGGCACCAGGGGTTTCCCATGGGCCGCAGCATGTATTGTGCCACCCATGGTAGCCCATGCAAGATGTGTCTGCAGGCCTGCCATTGCAGCCTGCTTGAAAAGGTGCATGCACCCTTTCACCACAGGGGACTGACCATGTCACTGTAAGTCACTTCTATGGTACGCTCGCCCAGCCCAGAGTGCAGGGTGCAGGTACCTGTGTGTGAGGGCACCCCTGCATGAGCTGAGGTGCCCCTACGAACTCCAGTTCCATTGCATTGGACTTCGTAACTGTGGGGAAGCCTTTTTACCCGTGTACTGGACACAGGTGTGTCCAGCTACATAATGGCAACTCTGAATCTGGGCATGTTTGCTATCAAACATGTCGGAATCATACCCCAGTACTGTTACCAGTATTGGTTGTATGTTTCCATGCACTTTGGGGCTCCTTAGAGGACCCCCAGTATTGCTCCTTCCAGTCTTCTGGGGTTTTCTGGGCAGCCCGTGCAGCTGCCACCCCACAGACAGGTTTCTGCCCTCCTTCTGCTTGACCAGCTCAAGCAAGGGAAGGCATAACAAAGAATTTCCTTTTGGAGAGGGAGGCAACACCCTCTCCCTTGGAACTATGTGTTGCATGACTTGGAAGGGGTAGACTCCCCAAGCCACCGGTATGGTTTGAAGGTCCCATTTGGTGCCCTCCTTGCATAAACCAGTTTGCACTGGTCCAGGGACCCTCTGACCCCACTCTGGTGCGAAACTGGGCAAAGGAAAGAGGAATATCCATTCCTCTGTCCATCACCACCTTAGGAGTGTTGCCTAGAGCTCCTTCAGATGGCCACTTAATTCTGCCATCTTGAAACCAAGATGTGCAGAGGCCCCTGAGACCTTCAGAGTGGCCAGGTCAGGCAGGTGACCCCTCCTGATAAGTGGTCACCTTGCGAGGTGACCAAGACCCATTTTAGGGATATTTAGGGTCTCCCTTGCCGGTGGGTCCTCAGATTTGACGTACAAGACTCCACCAGGACTACTGTGCATCATCTACTTTATCTTCTGGCCACTGGAACTGCATCTGGGCTGTTCAGGAATCAACAATCTGCAACTCTAGTGATGACTCCACTTTGCAAATTTGGTTCTTGGGCTCCTTCCATCAACTGCAACATTTCAACGGCTGTGCATCCTCGGAAGTCGACAAGACTTCAGCCTGTACCAAGAAGTAAGAAGGAATCTTCCTTGGAGTGAAGGAGTTACTCCCCTGCATCTGCAGGCACCAACTGCATTGAAGACCGGCTGCATGGATCTGCTCTCCTCTGGAACTGCATGGATCCTGCATCACGGGTACTGGTCTGGAGAGGCCCCGTTGGTCCTTTCTGCCAGCTGTCCAACTTGAGAGACTGTAAGCCCTCTCCTTGCAGGAGAGTACCACTGTGCAATGCAACTCTTCAAACTACCAATGCTTGTTTGCTCCTGCTCCCAGGGATCTTCTAGCTCTGGGTAGCCCCAGTCCCCAGCACTTCTTCTTGCCAAGCACAGTCCCCTTTCTGCTGCTCCATTGACGTGGGACTCCTCGTATGGTGTGCTGACTGGGCCCCTCTACGACCTACTGTGCCTGCTGCCCGTGTGTTGCTTGTGGGGGCTGCGACTGCTTCTGTTGGCTCCCCTGACTTCTGAGTGTCACCTTGGACGCCCCTCCAAGGGTAGAGTCTCCTGGACCTTGCTGGTCCTCTTCAGCCTTGCAACTCTACTTCGTCTTCTTTTGCTTTTTCCAAGACTTTTTGGTGGTTTTCTGGCACCACTGACCCACTGCAACCCGACAACCGACATGGGACACCATCTGCATCACTTCAGGGACTCCTCATGATCTGCTGCACTGCTTGTCCTCTTTTTCCCCCGTCGACCTAGTCCTGCATCCACAGAAGGGTGGGTAGTGGCTCTTGCCATGACCTGACACTCCATCACAAACTGGACTTTGTGCCCTTCCTTTGCAGGTCCCCTTTGTAGGAGGCTGGCCTGGCTTATAGTGGGTATCTTGTGGTACTTACACCTTGTGCCAGGTCCAGTTATCCCTTATTAGTTGGTTAGAAGTGTTCTAGCAGCTTAGGCTGATAGAGGTAGCTATAGCAGAGCAGCTTAGGCTGAACTAGGAAACATGCAAAGCTCCTACTATACCACTTATATCACTTAGCACTATATCACGAGAAAACACAATACTCAGATTTACTGAAAATAAAGGTACTTTATTTTAGTGACAATATGCCAAAAGTATCTCAGAGGATATACTCCCTTAGGAGGTAAGTAATATACACAAAATATACACACACAAACCAAATCAGATAAGTAAACAGTTAGGAAAATAGTGCAAACACTGTAGAATGCAATAGGGAAAAATAGGCCTAGGGGCAACACAAACCATGTACTCCAAAAGTGGAATGCGGACCACAAATGGACCCCAGGCCTAGTGTAGTGTGTAGAGGGTCGCTGGGAGTGCAGGACAACACTAAGGGTGTCTAAG
The DNA here is from genome assembly GCF_031143425.1 of Pleurodeles waltl. Lineage (NCBI taxonomy): Eukaryota > Metazoa > Chordata > Amphibia > Caudata > Salamandridae > Pleurodeles > Pleurodeles waltl. Next base: position 220,251,682 of record NC_090436.1, on the reverse strand, counting down.
ATACCCCACCCCAAGACTCTGAAAGGTAGGAGTAAAGTTACCCTACTACCCCATAAAGACAGTAAAGTCGAAATAGGGGATTCTGCAAGGACACCTACTGACTGTAAAACACCGAAGACGGATTCCTGGACCTGAGGACCTGTAAAGGAAGGGGACCAAATCCAAGAGTCACGCAAGTGTCCGGGGGGGCAGGAGCCCACTAAACGCCGGATGAAGGTGCAAAAGGGCTGCCTCCGGGTGGAAGAAGCCGAAGATTTTGCAACAACGGAAGGTGGCAGGAACTTCTCCTTTGGTCAGAAGATGTCCCACGGCGTTCTGGAGGATGCAGAGTTGTTTCCAAGCAGAAAGACCACAAACAAGCCTTGCTAGCTGCAAGAGTCACGGTTGAAGGTTTTGGGTGCTGCCAGGGCCCAGGAAGGACCAGGACGTCGCTCCTTGAAGGAGGAGACAGAGGGGGTGCTTAGCAACACAGAGAGCCCACGCAGAAGCAGGCAGCACCCGCAGAAGCACCTGAACAGACGTTCAGAAGATCTGAGCACGACAGTGGACTCAGCACAACAAAAGGGAGTCCCACGAAGTCGGAGTCCAACTCAGCGAGTTGGGCAATGCAGGACGGAGTGCTGAGGACATGGGCTAGGCTGTGCACGAAGGACGTCTTGCAAGAGTGCACAGAAGCCCTAGCAGCTGCAGTTCACGCAGTACACAGGATTACTGTCTGGCGTGGGGAGGAAAGGACTTACCTCCACCAAATTTGGACAGAAGGGCCACTGGACTGTCGGGGACACTTGGAACCAGCTCCTGTGTTCCAGGGACCACGCTCGTCAGGATGAGAGGGGACCCAGAGGACCGGTGATGCAGAAGTTTGGTGCTTGCGTTGGCAGGGGGAAGATTCCGTCGACCCACAGTAGATTTCTTCTTGGCTTCCAGTGCAGGGGGAAGGCAGACAACCCTCAGAGCATGCACCACCAGGAAACAGTCGAGAAAGCCGGCAGGATGAGGCGCTACAATGTTGCTGGCAGTCTTCTTGCTACTTTGTTGTGGTTTTGCAGGCGCCCTGGAGCAGTCAGCGGTCGATCCTTAGCAGAAGTCGAAGAGGGAAGTGCAGAGGAACTCTGGTGAGCTCTTGCATTCGTTATCTGAAGAGATACCCACAGGTGTAGGAAAGTACCGTCTTGCCTGGCATGTTACCCCTATTTTTACTGTATGTATGTTTGTTTTTGCCTATGTGTCACTGGGATCCATGTTACATGGCCATGTTCGGAGTTACCATTGTGACGCTACATATAGGTGTTGACCTATTTGTAGTGCACACGTGTAATGGTGTCCCCGCACTCACAAAGTCCGGGGAAATTGCCCTGACAATGTGGGGGCACCTTAGCTAGTGGCAGGGTGCCACACACCAAGTAACTTTGCACCTATCCTTCACTAAGTGAGGGTTAGACATATAGGTGACTTTAAAGTTACTTAAGTGCAGTGTACAATGGCTGTGAAATAATGTGGACGTTATTTCACTCAGGCTGCAGTGGCAGTCCTGTGTAAGAATTGTCTGAGCTCCCTATGGGTGGCAAAAGAAAGGCTGCAGCCCATAGGGATCTCCTGGAACCCCAATACCCTGGGTACCTAGGTACCATATACTAGGGAACTATAAGGGTGTTCCAGTGTGCCAATCAGAATTGGTCAAATTAGTCACTAGCCTGCAGTATCAATTTTAAAAGCAGAGAGAGCATAAACACTGAGGTTCTGGTTAGCAGAGCCTCAGTGATACAGTTAGGCACCACACAGGGAACGCATATAGGCCACAAACCTATGAGCACTGGGGTCCTGGCTAGCAGGATCCCAGTGACACATATCAAACATACTGACAACATAGGGTTTTCACTATGAGCACTGGGCCCTGGCTAGCAGGATCCCAGTGAGACAGTAAAAGCACCCTGACATATACTCACAAACAGGCCAAAAGTGGGGTAACAAGGCTAGAAAGAGGCTACCTTCCTACACCCTTCTGCCAGAATCCACCCTTGGGTTCTTCCAGTCTGGTCTGGGTCTTGCACAATCCTTTTGCTAGCTCCTCTTGTTAGTTTTGGGGAAGACCAGGTACTTACCTCTGCTCTCCTGGTCGCTGGGGGCACTCTGGTACTCATTTCTTGGGGTTCCAAGTTCCTTCGAGCTTCATTCTAACGACTCAACATCCTTGGGAGGGGGACTGTTGTAGGAGGCTGGCCTGGCTTGTAGTGGGTACCTTAGGTACTTACACCTTATACCAGGTCCAGTTATCCCTTACTAGTGAAATGTAGTAGTGTTCTAGCAGCTTAGGCTGATAGAGGTAGCTGTTAGCAGAGCAGCTTAGGCTGAACTAGGAGACATGCAAAGCTCCTGCAATACCACTATAGTTACACAGTACTTATACACAATAAAAGACAATTCTCAGTGTTAACAAAAATAAAGGTACTTTATTTTAGTGACACTCCTTCTGGAGGTAAGTATTATACACAATTTATACACTAGACACCAAAATAAGGTAAGTAAATAGTCATTGGATAGTGCAAACAATAGAAAATACCAAAGTATGCAATAGGAAGAAATAGGTCTAGGGCAACACGAACCATATACTAAGAAAGTGGAATGCGAATCACAAATTCCCCCTAGACAAGTGTAGTGTGTAGAGAATCTCTGGGAGTGTAAGAAAACCACAAAGGTGAATATAATACCCCACCCCAGAGCCCAGGAAAGAAGGAATAAAGTACTGCAAGTTTTTTTAGGACACACTACAAGGCGTGTTTAGAGTTATTGCAAGAACCAAGCAAGGCTACAAACAAAAAATGGTGGATTCCTGGACCTGAAGACCAGCTAAGAGAGGAGACCAAGTCCAGAAGTCGGAGAAGGTTCCAGGAAGGACAGGAGCCCCTGCCAACCTAGAATAGGGTGCAAAACAAGGGTCCCCGAGTTGGACGAAGACTGCAGAAATGCACCAAAGGAAGATGGCTGCGGGTTCCTGCGTAATGCAAAGGATGTCCCACATGGAGATGTTGTATGCAGGTGAGTTGCAGTGTTGGATTCATCCAACAAGCCTTGGTTCAAGCAATGTCGCTGTTTGCGTCAAAATGGCACTGCCTGGACCCGTGGGGTGGTGATGGACAGGGGAGTGGTCACTCCACTTTCCTTTGTCCAGTTTCACGCCAGAGCAGGGACTGGGGGTTCCCTGAACCGGTGTAGACTGGCTTATGCAAGGAGGTCACCATCTGCGCCCTTCAAAGCTGAGGCTACCCCTCCCAAGCCTGTAACACCTATTTCCAAAGGGAGAGGGTGTAATACCCTCCTCCCCAAGGAAATGCGTTGTTCTGCCTTCCTAGGGCTGAGCTGCTCAGGCCCCAGGAGGGCAGAACCCTGTCTGTGAGGTGGCAGCAACTGTAGCTGCAGTGCAAGCCTCATAGAGCTGGTTGGGCAGTACTGGGGGTCCATGGTGGAGCCACCAGGATGCATGGAATTGGCTCTCCAATACAATATTTGGAATGGGGGGACAATTCCATGATCTTAGACACCTTACATGGCCTTATTCGGAGTTACCATTGTGAACCTACATATAGGTGTTGACCTATATGTAGTACACGCGTGTAATGGTGTCTTCGCACTCACGAAGTCTGGAGATTTGTCCCTGGACAGCGTGGGGGCACCTTTGCTAGTGCAAGGGTGCCCTTACACTTAGTAACCTAGCCTTCAGTAAATGAAGGTTAGACATATAGGTGACTTGTAAGTTACTTAAGTGCAGTGAAAATGGCTGTGAAATAGTGTGTGCACTAGTTCACACAGGCTGCAGTGGCAGTCCTTTGAAAGGGTTTGTCTGAGCTCCTTATGGGCGACAAAAGAAATTCTGCAGCCCATAAGGATCTCCTGGAACCCCAATGCCCTGGGTACCTAGGTACCGTATACCAGGGACTTATAAAGGGGGGGGGGTCCAGTGTGCCAATTGGAATTGGTAAATCGAAGTCTCTAAACTATAGTGACTAATTTGGAAGCAGAGAGAGCATAATCACTAGGTTCTGGTTAGCAGAACTTCAGAGACACAGTTAAGCACTACTGACAACACACACATTAGGCCACAAACTATGTGCCCTGGGGTCCTGGCTAGCAGGATCTCAGTGAGAAAGGCAAACCACATTGACAAATAGGGTTTTCACTATGAGCACTGGGGTCCTGGCTAGCAGGATCCCAGTGACACTGTAAAAATATACTGACACACACTCACAAACAGGCCAAAAGTGGGGGTAGCCATGCTAGAAAGAGGCTACTTTCTCACACTTTCTTAGTATATGGTTTTGCCCTCTCCTAGGGCCCTCACTATTCTCTAATACTTATGCCAATGCTTGTTGTATTTATGCTATTTTCCAGTTGCTAATGTGTATATAATTAGTGTGTACTTACCTCCAGTTGGAGGGAACTGCCTGTAATTATTCTAGTGCTGTGTTGTAAAGTAACTTTATTTTTGAAATACTGTGTGGTTCTTTCATGTGTGATAGTGCTATGTGACTATAGTGGGATTGCATAAGCTTTGTATGTCTCCTAGATAAGTCTTGGCTGCACATCCACAGCTACATCTAGAGAGCCCTGGTTTCCTAGATACTGCCTACACCTCACTAATAGGAGATACCTGGACCTGGTATAAGATGATAACACCTTAAGTGCTAACCACACAGCAGGCCAGCTTCCTAGTTTATATATGGATTTACAGGAGGCCATTGGGCTTGATCCTTCCCCTGATACAGGGTTGATTTTCCTCTTTTGGCTTCCAACGTAAGAGAGTGCTTCCTTTGCGTTAGTCATGAGACTTTCTGCCTGGGATGACTTCTTCTGAGCCCTTACTACCGTTCAGAGATGTTCAGACTCTCACCTTTATGTGCACTTGGTCGAAACTTTGCTCTTGCCCATTAGTGAACAGGTATGTGGCTAGACATCACAGACCAGCCCGTGTTGACCCCGACTTTCATAATCAGCTTTCTTCTCATGAGAGTTTAGTGGTCTGAGCCTCTGCTAGCAAGGTGAATTCATACCCCATAACCCCCTCTGACAAGGAGTCAAAAAGGATTGAGGTGTTTGGGAAATGTTTGTTCTTTCTGCCAGTTGACCCTTGAGGTCAAGCCCACTTGAACACAGTCAGTAAGATCTTGCGGGCATTATCAGAAGAGCCTCATTGGCTCAAACCATTGAAGTTGGTCATGATGCATCTACATATGTGATTTGTGCTGGTCTGGAAACTACTAATTGTTTAGGTCAAGCAGTCGGCAGTAGTGACTTGCTCCGTCTCCACACATGGATGAATTCACAGGCTTCTCTGGAGTTGTACAGGCATCCCTTCTACCTTTTGATGGATCACGCCTTTTTGATGAAAAAATTGATTCCAGCCTTGTGCGCCTCAAGGAAAGGTAGGCCGTGGTGTGCTCTTTAGACCTTTTAACCCTTCGCAGACAATTCCCTCCTCAATTTTGGTCTACTACTGAGGTTTGGCATATAGACAACATCAGGCCCCCTGACTGCTGCAGTCACCTCCACCAGGCAGACGATATGCAGTCCACCAGGATACCCATCTTCCCTGACTCCCTCCCTTGGGGCATCCCTCCGCTACAACACCAGTGTCTACGGTCCTTTAGGTTGTCCTTAGTTGCACACAGCCACCGTGAGAAACAGGATCCCAAATTTTCTTCCTCAACAGCATTCCACCACGTCTAACCGATGAGTCCTTAAGATTGTCTGACATGGCTGCACCCTTCCATTTCTTTCTGGCTTTTGCCCAACTTCCTGCCCATATAAAAGGAGCTCTCAGAGGAGCACTTACCCAACTTACTGTAAGAGGTATGTGCTCTACTCTCCACAGTGGCCAATGAGTAGGTGCCAGTCTTGGAAATAGGGACTTCTTGTTACTTCTGCTATTCCCTTGTTTCAAAGTGGGACAAATCCCTTTGTCCTATTTTAAATCTTCGCCCTGTGAATAGATTCCTGTGGAAAGACACTTATTTATTATACTCACAGTGGCCCGAGTTCTGTCTGTCCTGGATCTGGCAACTGCATAGTAGGATGCATGCTTTCAGGTGCTCAGACGTTAGCTGAGGTATAAGATTGGCTATGAGCATTTTGTTTGTCGTGTTCCCCTTCCGTTGAGCTTCGTTGCCGGCTTCCGTTGAGTGTTCACAAACGTGATGATGGTGCTTGTCTCCCATCTTCAAAGGTTGGGATTACCAGTTTTCCCATAACTCGACAATTGGCTGTTGTAGGTAGGCTTGCCACTGTTGGTCATAGACCACCTTCATTCAATGTTGGACCTCCTGACATGGTTAAGGTTCTCGATCAACAAGCTGAAGTCACACCAGATTCCTGAGTAGAGGCATCCTTTTATAGGAGCTGTTCTGGTCACGGTACTGTTCAGGGCCTTTCCTTTGTCTCATCTAGTCCAGAACATTTGGGCTGTGATCCCAATGTTTCAGCCTCAGTCCTGTATCTTGGTGAGAACAGCTCTGAAGCTTCATGGCCATATGCATCTTTTATATTCTTATCCAGTTTATTATAAGGGTGGTGCAGCGGGATCTGAAGTCTCTGAGCTCAGCAGAAAGGAAAACTTTTGGATGTCATCCAGACCTCTCGCCCAGCCAGAGCTGACAGTGGTGACTGATGCGTCATTGCTCGGATGGCAAAGTCATCTGTGAGAGGTGAAGTTTAGATGGCTCTGGTCTCTGGCGGAAATCTGCCTCCACATCACTTGGTGTTGGAGTTGTGGTTCATTCACCTGACATTGAAGGCCTGCCCACCATCCATCAGGGAAAGGGTGGTGCAGCTTCTCACAGATAACATCATCAACATGTGGTCCTTCAATAAGCATGGCAGAGTGGGGTTCTGGGTGCCTCCTGAATTTGTCTGGATCACCAGAACATGTCCTTGATTGTGTCCCATGTAGGAAGCTGGCCTGGTGTGTGATGGACACCTATAGTGTGTCCACCTTATACCAGGTCCAGGCGACCCTTATTAGTTAGTGAGACAGTGTCTATGAAGCCACGGCTCTCTAGTGGTAGCTGTGGTGAGCAGCCAAGACTTATCTAGGAGGAGTGTAAAGCACTTGAATTACCACAGCAGTCACACAGCAACTTATCACACATGAAGGGAACTACACAGTGTTACAAAAATAAAGGTGCTTTATTACAGTACACTGAACTAGATTACTTATAGGCAGCCCCCCAACTGGAGGTAAATACACACTTCATATACACAGTAAGTATTAGGAATTAGGATAGTAAAATAACAAGCATTGACCAGAAATAGCAGAAAATAGCTAGGGCCCTATAGTGGAATGCGAAGTTAGGTCCCCCACCCAAGGATGTGGAATAGTTAGAAGAGAGCTGGGAGAACTTTGAACCCCAAGAGGTGAGTACCTAGATGAATCCCTGCGGCTAGGAGAGCAGAGGTAACTTACCTGGTCTTCCCAAAGACTAACAAGGGGACTTGGAAAAGGAAGATTGGAGGACCAGGACCAGGCCAGTGGAACCTAATACTTTATTCCGGGAGAAGAGGACCTTCAAGAGAAGGGGACAGAGCGCAGTCCACACAGGAGTGTCCAGGTGGGACAGGAGCCACTACCCACCCTTCTGTGGATGAAGATCAGCTGTGGAGCCCAGGAGCCGCAGAGAGGTCCTTGGAGTCGTGCAGATGATGTCCCACGGAGGACACTGGGTCACTGATGGTCAGTGGTCAGGAGGACCACCAACAAGCCTTGACAAACGCAAATCTAGGCAGAAGAGGATTTGCAGAGGAGAAGAGGACCGGCAAGGTTCAGGGGACTCAACCCTTGGAGGGGAATCTGGGATGAACCCCAGCAGTCGGGAGAGCCAGCAGAAGCAGTTGCAGCCCCCACAGGCAACCCACTGTCAGTAGGCACAGTAAGTTGCAGTGAGGCCAAGTCAACACACCTGCAGAAGAGTCCCACATCGCTTGAGCACCAGAGGAGAGAATGTCCTTGCAAGGATGAAGTGTTGGAGGCCGGGGCTACTTGGAGCCTGAAGATCCCTTGGAGCAGGAGTCAGCAAGCCTTGGTTGCTGCAAGAGTCGCGGTGCACAGGGGTACCGAGCTGTAAGGAGAGGCAAGGGCTCACCATCTCCCAAGTTGGACAAAGGGTAGAGAGGACCAAGAGGACCTCTCAAAACCACCCTCTGTGTTGGAGGATCCACACAGGTTCTGTAGAGAGCAGATCCCAGCAGTCAGACGTTGTTGCCTTAGGTGCCTGTGAATGCAGGGGAGTGACTCCTTCACTCCAAGGGAGATTCCTTCTTGCTTCTTTGGTGCAGTTGAAGTCTCGCTGACCCCAGAGAATGCGCAGCTTTGGAAATGATGCACTTACTGGAAGGAGCCGAAGAAACAATGTTGCAAGTCACGGTCATTCTGGGAGTTGCAGGCCTGTTTGGTTCCTGGGTAGCCCAGCAACGGTTCCGGTGGCCAGGAACAGAAGAGGTTGATGCAGAGGAGTCCTGGTGGAGTCACTGACGTCTGTCGCCTGTCCTGACCAACCATATGCTCCCAGGAACCTCTGCACATCTTGTTTCCAAGCTGGCAGAATCAAGTGGCCACCTGGAGGAGCTCTGGGCACCACCCTTGGGGTGGTGATGGACAGAGGAGTGGTCACTCCCCTTTCCTTTGTGTGGTTTCACGCCAGGTCAGGAACCGGGGGTCCCCGGACTGGTGCAAACCAAATTATGCAATGAGGGCACCAAATGTGCCCTTTAGAGGAAGCCAGTGGCGTGAGGAGGTTATCCCTCCCAGCCTTGTAACACCTATTTACAAGGGAGAGGGTGTTCCCCCCTCTTGCACTGGAAATCCTTTGTCCTGTCTTCCTCTTTTTGAGCTGGTTCAGCAGCAGGAGGGCAGAAACCTGTCTGAGGGGTTGCAGCAGTGTGGGCTGCCCAAAAACCCTGTGGAAGACTAGTAGGAGCAATACTGAGGGGTCCTCTAAGGAGCCCCCAGAGTACATGGAATCATGCCACCAATGCTGGCATTAGTATTGGGGTGTGAGTCGGACATGTTTGATACCAAACATGCCTAGGTTCGGATTTACCATTATGTAGCTGGACCACAGGTAGTGAGTGACCTGTGGCCAGTACACAGGTAAAATAGCTTCCAGCACTTACGAAGTCCAGCGCGTTGGAACTGGAGTTCATAGCGGCACCTCTGCTCATGCAGGGGTGGCCTCACACATAAGTACCAGCACCCTGCCCTCTGCGCTAGGAGGGCCCACCATAGAGGTGACTTACAGTGAGCTGGTGCAGTGAAAGATTGCGTGCACCTTTTTACGCAGGCTGCAATGGAAGGCCTGCAGACGCAGTTTGCATAGGCACCCATGGGTGGCATAATACATGGGGGACCCCTGGTGTACCATTGCCCTTGGTACCTAAGTACCATATACTGGGGACTTACAGAGGTATACCAGTAGGCCAATTGTGGGGTCTAAGGTGTACCAGAGCAGCCAAATTTAGAGGAGAGAGCACAGTCACTGGGGTCTTGGTTAGCAGGATCCCAGTGAAGACAGTCTAAACACACTGATAGGCAAAAAGTGGGGGTAACCATGCCAAAAAGAGTGACTTTCCTACATACAACCTGGTGAAAATCTTTAAACGCCAGGGTGAATGACAAATCGTCAATGGCGGTTGCATCCTATTAGTTCTTTCTTTCCACGTAACCAGGCATGGATCCGGAGCTACTTCCCATTTCTTTGAGATACTTTACCTCAAAAAAAGATTATATGTGCAAGGGAAATGTCTTTTCCCAAAACAAAAGGTTTTAAGCTCTGTGAGGATTGTTGAAAATATTTCTGATTAATACAACTACCTGTGGATTCCTCACCTTATGAATTCGTCCCTTGCGCCAGCATCCAACGGAAAGTCTTCTTCCTAGCTGTCCACGTCGACGAGGACGTCATAATGGCACGGCTCCACGTGACTCTGTCTGACGTCAATGTGCCAATAAGAGGTCCTCGTCGGCATACTGACGTCAGTTTTCATTTTTTCCGTGCCTTCGACGCCAACAGTTTTTCTTCCTGGCTCATTGATAACTGTTGCGTTTTTTGGTGGTTACAATGTCGTCTCCAAAAAAGTCCGATTTGAAGCTGGAGGAAGGTGAGATTGAGCCTTCGGATGAATTCCAGGGTCTGGCCACTGCAAGTGGGCTGGATACTTTCCCGGAGTGGGACATTGCGTCTCCGGCGGAGTTCACAGAAGGGGGTCGCATCCTTCCATACAGTGGTAAGGTAGGCAGCAGAGTTTCTGGGCTTGCCTTTGTCTGTGGCGGAGGTGAAAACTAACCTGCTCACAGAGGTACTGCATCCTTCTGCGTCCAGTGCTGATCCTTTGCTGCCTTTCAATGAGGCTTTAACTGAGCCTATATTGGACTTGTGGAGGAAACCAGTAACGACTCCTGCAGTAAACAGGGCAGTGGCGAGGAGACATAGGGGCGCACAAGGAGACCCGGTTTTCCTGTCACGACATCCGACTCCGTAAAGCTTAGTAGTCCAGGCATCTTGCTCCGCGAAGTATGCTCCTGGAATATTCCCTGGAGTCCCAACTGATAGGGAGTCCAAGAGGATGGAGCAGTCTTCGAAGAAGATCTTTTCATCCTGTAGTATGGCGCTTAAGGCTACTAATTCTACCTGTGTGGTGGGCAGGTACGTCGACGCCCTTATGGACTCCGCTAAGGAAATGGCAAAGGATCTGCCACAGGAGATGCAAAGGTCGTATGGATCCCTTTTTATGGATGCGCAGGCGGCTGCACAACAAATTATACAGTCTGGCCTGGACACGTCTGATTTGGTAGCCAGGGCCATGGGAACATCTGTGGCTACTAGGAGGCATGCCTAGTTAAGATCCTCTGGATTTTCATCGGACGTTCAATCCACCTAAATGGATCTACCATTTGATGGGGAAAAGCTGTTTGGAGACAAGGCAGACTCTGCCCTTGAACGGTTTAAGGACTGTCGGGCGACAGCTAAGTCTTTAGGCTTACAGACCTCTGCTGCAGGTTTCGGGGGTTTACTCATGGCTCTGCCTTTCGGAGGTCACAATACTTGGCCCAGCAGCCTGCCAATCCACCCTGTCGTGCCTTTAGAGGGCGGGGTAGGGGTAGAGCCAGAGGGCCAGCCCAGCTGCTGTCAACTTCATCCTCCTCCTCCGGTGGACAACTGCAGAAGCAACCCTAGTTTTCCACACTTTATCGTCCATACTTCTCCTGTAGGAGGAAGATTGAGTCTTTTTCGCTAGAAGTGGGAGTCGATTACAACGGACTCGTGGGTGTTAAGAATTGTGGAAAAAGGTTATGCCCGCCCCTTTCAGGAGTTCCCTCCTCCCTTCCCCCCCCCTCGTCCCTCATTTTGTTCAGAAGACCATCTTCTGTTGTTGCAACATGAGGTTATGACCATGTTGTCAAAGGGCGCAATAGAGTTGGTGCAGTTGCAGGAAAGGGGTCAGGGGTGTTATACAAGATATTTCCTGATTCCCAAAGTGGACGGTCGTCTAAGACCGATTCTAGACTTGAGGATTTTGAATTTGTTCCTCAAACAGGAGAAATTCAAAATGCTGACCCTAGCGCAGGTACTATTGGCGTTGAACGAAGGAGACTGGATGGTGTCTATCGACTTGCAGGATGCGTACTTTCATATTCCAATAATCAAGTCGCACAGGAAGTATCTTTGTGGTCGGGACGCAGCACTACCAGTTTGCGGTCCTTCCGTTTGGACTTACTTCAGCACCTCGGGTTTTTACGAAGGTGATGGCGGTTGTTGCAGCACATCTCAGAAGGAGGTAAGTAGCGGTTTTTCCCTACCTGGACGTTTGGTTGATCAAAGCCAAGACTCCAGAGCTTGTGTTGTCTCATCTGCGAATGACAACCCAGTTGTTGTTCGATCTGGGTTTTTCAGTAAATTTGCCCAAATCTCACCTGGAGCCCTCTCAATGCCTCCTGTTCATAGGGGCAGTACTGGACACAACATTGTTTCGGGCCTACCCCCCCGCCTCAGCGGGTTCGTGATATTCAGGCGCTGATTCCAATGTTTCAAATTGGAGCGGCAGTTCCAGTCCTCAAGGTCTTATGCCTGCTAGGTCTGTTTGCTTCTTGCATTCTGTTGGTCACTCACGCTCGCTGGCATGTGAGGGCTCTTCAGTGGTGCCTCCGCAGGCAGTGGTTCCAGCACGCAGGAGATCTCAGGGATTCAATAAAGATCTCCAAGGACGCTGTAGCGGATCTTCATTGGTGGATAGTGGACGGCAACCTTTCCAAGGAAAACCGTTTTCACTACCACCTCCTGTGGCCACAGTGATATCGGATGCTTCCACTCTAGGGTGGGGAGCTCATCTGGGGGACCTGGAGATCAAGGGTCATTGGTCTCCAGCGGAACAGATGTTGCATATCAATCTGTTGGAGTTGCGGGCGGTACGTTTGGCGCTCAAGGCCTTCCTCCCTTCCCTTCGCGGTCAGTCAGTTCAGGTCTTAACAGACAACACTACCGCGATGTGGTATATAAACAAGCAGGGAGGAGTAGGGTCGTACCTTCTCTGCAGAGAAGCCTTGTGGCTCTGGTCCTGGGCTCAGGACCATCAGATTTGCTTAATAGCGAATCAATTAGCCGGAGTTCTGAATGTACGTGCGGACGGTCTCAGTCGTCACTTCTCAATAGATCACGAGTGGCGTCTCCATCCAGACCTGGTCCTCTACATCTTCGGGATGTGGGGTACGCCTCCGGTGGATTTATTCGCCACTCAAGAGAACGTGCATTGCCTGTTGTTCTGCAGCCTCCAGTATCCGTTGCAAGGAGCGTTGGGGGGTGCGTTTCAGATGTCCTGGAGCGGCCAGTTGCTTTACGCGTTTCCCCCCATACCCTTGATTCCTCGGGTTCTGAGGAAGGTTCGTCAAGACCGGGCCCAAGTCATCTTGGTGGCACCGGACTGGCCGAGAAGGGTATGGTATACAGACCTGCTTCAACTCGCTCAGTGCCGTACGCTCAGTCTCCCGCTCAGGGCAGACCTCCTCACACAGTCGCAGGGGCAAATTCTACACCCCGACCACCAGAGCCTGCACCTTCATGCCTGGAGATTGAACGGGGCAACCTGAGTTTGTTTTCTCTCCCATCGGATGTAGTGGATGTTATTCTATCGTCCAGGCGACACTCCACTAAATCCATTTATGCCGGAAGGTGGGCAAAATTTGTGGTTTGGTGTGGAGAGAATCGAAAAGATCCCTTGATGGCCCACCTTTCAGATATTCTTTTGTTTGCTCTTTAGCAAAGAAAGGCTGTACGGTAGCTACGGTTAAAGGTTATTTGGTGGCTCTGTCGGCTTTTCTTTGCCTTCCGGACCAACCTTCTTTGTTTAAATCTCCGATTGTAAATAGGTTCATTAAGGGTTTAGTTAATAAGTTTCCTCCCACGCCCTTTCACATGCCTCAGTGGGACTTGGATCTGGTATTGAAGTTTTTGATGGGTTCGCCTTTTGAGCCCATGCATTCTTGTCCGTTGAGACACTTGGTCATAAAGACTGTTTTCTTGATTGCGATTACATCTGCTAGGAGGGTTGGGGAGCTTCAAGTCCTTTCTGTTAAACCTCCTTTTACCATGTTTTTCCCTGATAAAGTGGTGTTGAAAACCAGGGCGGCTTTTCTGCCAAAAGTTGTCACTCCTTTTCATATAGGGCAGGCTATTACCCTTCCCTCGTTCTACCCTCCTCCCCACCCCTCTAAAGATGAAGAGAGGCTCCATCGGCTGGATCCCAAGAGGGTGCTGAGTTTCTACCTGGAGAGGACAAAAGACTTTCGTCTGGATGATCAGCTGCTCGTAGAGTATGTTGGACAGCGGAAGGGCAGAGCGGTCCAGAAACGAACAATCTTCAGGTGGGTCATCCTGTGTATAAAAGTTTGTTACTCTCTGGCGAAGAAAGTTCCTCCTGAAGGTATCAGGGCCCATTCTACTAGGGCTAATTCTGCTTTTTCGGCCCTAGCGAGAGAGTTCCATTAGTAGACATATGTAAAGCGGCAACTTGGGGGTCCCTCCATACCTTCGTAAAACATTATTGTTTGACTCTGAAGTGATGAGGGACGGTCATTTTGCTCGCTCGGTATTGCAAGATTTCTTGGTGAAATCAGACAGGCACCCACCACCGAGTGCGGTACGGCTTTGGGACTCTATTCATAAGGTGAGGAATCCACAGGTAGTTGTATCCATCAGAAGAACAAGTTACTTACCTTCGGTAACGCTTTTTCTGGTGGATACACTAGCTACCTGTGGATTCCTCACAGTCCCTCCCCCCTCCCCGTTGCCTGCCTGATTTCACAGCTATCTTGTAATGGTTGATTTTTGCTTATCTGTAGATATGTATATTTGTATATATATATATATATATATATATATATATATATATATATTTATGTATTTGTGTAAATATATGCGTTTAATGGGAGATGTTATTTTGTATATGTATATATTTTTCTTTACCGTTTTGATGGGTCGGTTCTCACCTGTTCGCCTCAAATGCACGTAAAAAATGAGGTGAAACTGACATCAGTACGCCGACGAGGACCTCCTATTGGCACGTTGACGCCAGACGGAGTCACGTGGAGCCGTGCCATTATGACGTCCTCGTCGTCGTGGACAGCTATGAAGAAGACTTTCCGTCGGATGCTGGCGCAAGGGACGAATTCATAAGGTGAGGAATCCACAGGTAGCTAGGGAATCCACCAGAAAAAGCGTTACCAAAGGAAAGTAACTTGTTCGTCTGTGACAAATTCTCATCCGCTTTGCCCATAGTATTGAGCCATAACTTTGAGGCTTGCAGTGAATGTGTGTTGATGAACCTGGAGGCCATACGAAAGCGTGAAGAGAAACTCTGTTGCTAAGCACCGGAAGACTCCACGATGAGACCAATCCAAGGCAAAGGATTGGTCCCTGTCCTGGATCCAGTCCTGAAGTAGCAGGAGTTGTTCCCAAGGTCAGTCATTGCCGCGTTCCAAGTCTTTGGGTAACTCAAAGAAAAAAAGATACAAATCCAAGTGGACTCAGCCCCTTCCAGTCCCACACATAATCCTGAGAAGATGTGAGGATGTCGCCTTGCATCATGATGTTGTTTCCAAAGTTGGTTGACCTGTAAGCCCATTCCACAACTTTTCCCAACATACCCAAAGGTTCCGGGGCCCATCTGCAACAGTAAGGCAGATTGTAGAGTTCTGCAAGGCCATGCTCTGACTCTGATCCTTATTGGCCCCCTCTGCTGCTCCTATGGGCTCCAAGAAGCTGAGATCCCCCACCTCCATCTAGGATACCACTGACAGGTTCCACTGTGGCGACAGTTGGAGCCTTCAGATTCACCACTGGGCCTTCTCCAGCTCCTGCACTGAATTTGCTTCTAGTGCCACGCTCAGCACTGGTTCCTGGAGCCTTGACATAAATGACGATTCCATAGATGCTGGAGGGCAAGGTGCCCTTTGTGCTCTCTGACTTGGAGTTGGCGCTGCTACAACCTCAACCAAGGCTGTGCTTGCTTTTAGTCAAAGCACCACCATCCCCACTTACTGCTTCCATAAGGAAAAACAGATGTTGCATTCCTTATTTGGTAGGATTTGGACAATAGTTATGATGAGGGTGATGAGATAGGGCAACGATACCACAAAGAAAATTATGATGACCTTCAAGAAGCCAGCGGCCTTGACTCTTCTTCTGAGTCAGGACTCCTCTCGCTCCCTCATCCTGAGAAGAGTGCTCCTTCTGCAATGGTCATGCATAGGGCAGCTGAAGTTCTTGACCTTTAGCTCTCCATCTTGAAGGTCAGTCAACACCAATGGATATGCTCCAGCTCCTATAAACCCCTCTTTGTTTCAATGAGGCACTTGAAAATACTCGCTTAGAGGCCGGGGTCAAACCTGCTCTCAAACCCCCCCCACAAAAACACCCACCCACCAGAAAGCTGCCAAATTGTGAGACTTCACTGCCCTGCCACAGGAGTCCCTGCACTTTTGTCTCAGTAATCCTCCCCAGAAAGCTTGGAGGTGCAAGCATTTACTAGTCAGATTAACATGAATACCTTTCCAGCAGCCCCCCGATAAGGAGTCTAAATGAGTGGGGCCCTTCAGGAAAAGGGTATTTTCTTAACCCCTTCTGTGCCCAGGACGTAATGGTTACGTCCTGAGGCACAGTGCTGCTGTGCCCAGGACGTAACCATTACGTCCTGTGCACAGAGCCCAGAGGGAGCGCTCTCGCTCCCTCTGTGGGGTTCCCCCCCACCCCCCCAAGTCAGGGATGGAAGGGGAAGCCCTTCCCCTCCCACCCCCGACCCCCCCAACCACCCCTGTGACGTCAGCGCGCGCTGATTAGTCACAGGGTCTCCCCCATCGCGCTGGAAGCAGAGCTTCCAGCGCGATTGAAAAAGAAATGCTTTTGCATTTCTTTTTCAATCCCATGGGGGAGGCCCCGAGAGGCTTCAAAGGGAAGGAAATGTATTTCCTTCCCTTTGAAGTCTCTCACAGGTTTCAAAAGCCGGATTGCTTGCAATCCGGCTTTTGAAACCCCACTAGACACCAGGGATTTTTTTTTTTTTCTTGAAATTGGCAAAAGGGAGCGACCCCTTGGGCAAGGGTCGCTCCCAGGGGGGCATTTTTTTAGGAAGGCCTTTTCTGCCCCCCTTGGGGGCAGATTGGCCTATTATTAGGCCGATCTGCCCCCAGGGGGGGCAGAAACCTCTAGGCACCAGGGACCTTTTTTTTTTTTTTTTGTGATGAATTCTTTTTTTTTAGGTGGGGAGCGATCCCTTAGGCAAGGGTCGCTCCCCTACGGGGCAATATATATTTAGGCCATTTCTGCCCCCCTTGGGGGCAGATTGGCCTATTTTGATAAGGCCAATCTGCCCCCTAGGGGGGCAGAAACCATTAGACACCAGGGAGTTTGTTTTTGCGCGCGAATGTCACGCAACAAAGCGACCCCTTTGGCAAGGGTCGCTCCCAGGGGGGGCAATTTTTTGGGAAGGCCTTTTCTGCCCCCCCTGGGGGCAGATCGGCCTATTATTAGGCCGATCTGCCCCCAGGGGGGGAAGAAACCCCTAGGCGCCAGGGCAAATGTTTTTTTTGTGTTTTTTTTTTTTGTTCTTTTTTTTTTTTTTTTTTAGAGATGGGGAGCGACCCATCAGGCAAGGGTCGCTCCCCTGGGGGGCAAATTGTATTTAGACCATTTCTGCCCCCCTGGGGGCAGATTGGCCAATTTTAGGTCAATCTGCCCCCAAGGGGGCAGAAACCACTAGGCACCGGGGATTTGTTTTTTGGCGCCAATGTCACGCAGGGGGAGCGACCCCGTAGGCAAGGGTCGCTCCCGGGGGGGGGGGGGGGGGGGGAATTTATTTTAGGCCATTTCTGCCCCCGGGGGGGGGACAGAACACTCTAGGCGCCAGGGCAATTTTTTTTGTTTGTTTTTTTTTGTTGTTGTTTCTTTTTTTAGAGATGGGGAGCGACCCATCAGGCAAGGGTCGCTCCCCAGGGGGGGCAAATTGTATTTAGACCATTTCTGCCCCCCTGGGGGCAGATTGGCCAATTTTAGGTCAATCTGCCCCCAAGGGGGCAGAAACCACTAGGCACCGGGGATTTGTTTTTTGGCGCCAATGTCACGCAGGGGGAGCGACCCCGTAGGCAAGGGTCGCTCCCGGGGGGGGGGGGGGGGTTTGGGGGCAAATTTATTTTAGGCCATTTCTGCCCCCCCGGGGGACAGATCGGCCTATTATTAGGCCGAACTGCTCCCCCGGGGGGGGGCAGAACACTCTAGGCGCCAGGGCAATTTTTTTTTTGTGTGTTTTTTTTTTTGTTGTTTCTTTTTTTAGAGATGGGGAGCGACCCATCAGGCAAGGGTCGCTCCCCTGGGGGGGCAAATTGTATTTAGACCATTTCTGCCCCCCTGGGGGCAGATTGGCCAATTTTAGGTCAATCTGCCCCCAAGGGGGCAGAAACCACTAGGCACCGGGGATTTGTTTTTTGGCGCCAATGTCACGCAGGGGGAGCGACCCCGTGGGCAAGGGTCGCTCCCGGGGGGGGGGGTGGGTGTTGGGGGGGCAAATTTATTTTAGGCCATTTCTGCCCCCCCGGGGGGCAGATCGGCCTATTATTAGGCCGATCTGCCCCCGGGGGGGGGGGGGGGGCAGAAACCTCTAGGCGCCAGGGGAATTTTTCTTTGTTTTTTTTTTTTAGAGATGGGGAGCGACCCATCAGGCAAAAGTCGCTCCCCTGGGGGACAAATTGTATTGAGGCCATTTCTGCCCCCCTTGGGGGCAGATTGGCTGAGTTTAGGTCAACCTGCCCCCAAGGGGGCAGAAACCACTAGGCACCGGGGATTTGTTTTTTGGTGCCAATGTCACGCAGGGGGAGCGACCCCGTAGGCAAGGGTCGCTCCCGGCGGGGGAGGGTGGGGGTTGGGGGGGCAAATTTATTTTAGGGCATTTCTGCCCCCCCCCCCCCCCCCCCCTGGGGCCGGTTGAGCTACAGGCCAAACACCACAGGTAGGCACCTTGCAAAAAACACCTCTGTTTTCTGTGAAAAAATATGTTGTGTCCACGTTGTGTTTTGGGCCATTTCCTTTTGTGGGCGCTAGGCCTAGCCACAGAAGTGATGTACCATTTTTATCGAGAGACTTAGGGGAACGCTGGGTGGAAGGAAATTTGTGGCTCCTCTCAGATTCCAGAACTTTCTGTCACCGAAATGAGAGGAAAAAGTGTTTTTTGGGCCAAATTTTGATGTTTGCAAATGATTCTGGGTAACATAACCTGGTCAGAGCCCCGCAAGTCACCCCATCTTGGATTCCCCTGGGTTTCTAGTTTTCAAAAATGCACTGGTTTGCTAGGTTTCCTCAGGTGTCGGCTGAGCTACAGGCCAAAATCCACAGGTAGGCACTGCTTTTTATAAAAAAAATTGATGTGTCCACGTTGTGTTTTGGGCCCTTTCCTTTCGTGGGCGCTAGTCCTACCCACACAAGTGAGGTATCATTTTTATCGGGAGACTTGGGGGAACGCTGGGTAGAAGGAAATTTGTGGCTCCTCTCAGATTCCAGAACTTTCTGCCACAGAAATGTTAGTAACATGTGTATTTTTAGCCAAATTTTGAGGTTTGCAAAGGATTCTGGGTAACAGAACCTGGTCCGAGCCCCGCAAGTCACCCCTCCTTGGATTCCCCTAGGTCTCTAGTTTTCAGAAATGCACAGGTTTGGTAGGTTTCCCTAGGTGCCGGCTGAGCTAGAGGCCAAAATCTACAGGTAGGCACTTCGCAAAAAACACCTCTGTTTTTTTCAAAAATTTAGGATGTGTCCACGTTGCGCTTTGGGGTGTTTCCTGTCGCCGGCGCTAGGCCTACCCACGCAAGTGAGGTATCATTTTTATCGGGAGACTTGGGGGAACGCTGGGTGGAAGGAAATTTGTAGCTCCTCTCAGATTCCAGAACTTTCTGCCACAGAAATGTGAGGGACATGTGTTTTTTTAGCCACATTTTGAGGTTTGCAAAGGATTCTGGGTAACAGAACCTGGTCCGAGCCCCGCAAGTCACCCCTCCTTGGATTCCCCTAGGTCTCTAGTTTTCAGAAATGCACAGGTTTGGTAGGTTTCCCTAGGTGCCGGCTGAGCTAGAGGCCAAAATCTACAGGTAGGCACTTCGCAAAAAACACCTCTGTTTTTTTCCAAAATTTAGGATGTGTCCACGTTGCGCTTTGGGGTGTTTCCTGTCGCCGGCGCTAGGCCTACCCACGCAAGTGAGGTATCATTTTTATCGGGAGACTTGGGGGAACGCTGGGTAGAAGGAAATTTGTGGCTCCTCTCAGATTCCAGAACTTTCTGCCACAGAAATGTGAGTAACGTGTATTTTTAGCCAAATTTTGAGGTTTGCAAAGGATTCGGGGTAACAGAACCTGGTCCGAGCCACACAAGTCACCCCTCCTTGGATTCCCCTAGGTCTCTAGTTTTCAGAAATGTACAGGTTTGGTAGGTTTCCCTAGGTGGCGGCTGAGCTAGAGGCCAAAATCTACAGGTAGTCACTTTGCTAAAAACAGCTCTGTTTTCTGTGATGTGTCCACGTTGTGTTTTGGGGCATATCCTGTCGCGGGCGCTAGGCCTACCCACACAAGTGAGGTATCATTTTTATCGGGAGACGTGGGGGAACGCTGGGTGGAAGGAAATTTGTGGCTCCTCTCAGATTCCAGAACTTTCTGCCACAGAAATGTGAGGAACATGTGTTTTTTTAGCCAAATTTTGAGGTTTGCAAAGGATTCTGGGTAACAGAACCTGGTCCGAGCCACACAAGTCACCCCTCCTTGGATTCCCCTAGGTCTCTAGTTTTCAGAAATGCACAGGTTTGGTAGGTTTCCCTAGGTGCCGGCTGAGCTAGAGGCCAAAATCTACAGGTAGTCACTTTGCTAAAAACAGCTCTGTTTTCTGTGATGTGTCCACGTTGTGTTTTGGGGCATATCCTGTCGCGGGCGCTAGGCCTACCCACACAAGTGAGGTATCATTTTTATCGGGAGACGTGGGGGAACGCTGGGTGGAAGGAAATTTGTGGCTCCTCTCAGATTCCAGAACTTTCTGCCACAGAAATGTGAGGAACATGTGTTTTTTTAGCCAAATTTTGAGATTTGCAAAGGATTCTGGGTAACAGAACCTGGTCCGAGCCCCGCAAGTCACCCCTCCTTAGATTCCCCTAGGTCTCTAGTTTTCAGAAATGCACAGGTTTGGTAGGTTTCCCTAGGTGGCGGCTGAGCTAGAGGCCAAAATCTACAGGTAGTCACTTTGCTAAAAACAGCTCTGTTTTCTGTGATATGTCCACGTTGTGTTTTGGGGCATATCCTGTCGCGGGCGCTAGGCCTACCCACACAAGTGAGGTATCATTTTTATCGGGAGACGTGGGGGAACGCTGGGTGGAAGGAAATTTGTGGCTCCTCTCAGATTCCAGAACTTTCTGCCACAGAAATGTGAGGAACATGTGTTTTTTTAGCCAAATTTTGAGGTTTGCAAAGGATTCTGGGTAACAGAACCTGGTCCGAGCCCCGCAAGTCACCCCTCCTTGGATTCCCCTAGGTCTCTAGTTTTCAGAAATGCACAGGTTTGGTAGGTTTCCCTAGGTGGCGGCTGAGCTAGAGGCCAAAATCTACAGGTAGTCACTTTGCTAAAAACAGCTCTGTTTTCTGTGATATGTCCACGTTGTGTTTTGGGGCATATCCTGTCGCGGGCGCTAGGCCTACCCACACAAGTGAGGTATCATTTTTATCGGGAGACGTGGGGGAACGCTGGGTGGAAGGAAATTTGTGGCTCCTCTCAGATTCCAGAACTTTCTGCCACAGAAATGTGAGGAACATGTGTTTTTTTAGCCAAATTTTGAGATTTGCAAAGGATTCTGGGTAACAGAACCTGGTCCGAGCCCCGCAAGTCACCCCTCCTTGGATTCCCCTAGGTCTCTAGTTTTCAGAAATGCACAGGTTTGGTAGGTTTCCCTAGGTGGCGGCTGAGCTAGAGGCCAAAATCTACAGGTAGTCACTTTGCTAAAAACAGCTCTGTTTTCTGTGATATGTCCACGTTGTGTTTTGGGGCATATCCTGTCGCGGGCGCTAGGCCTACCCACACAAGTGAGGTATCATTTTTATCGGGAGACGTGGGGGAACGCTGGGTGGAAGGAAATTTGTGGCTCCTCTCAGATTCCAGAACTTTCTGCCACAGAAATGTGAGGAACATGTGTTTTTTTAGCCAAATTTTGAGGTTTGCAAAGGATTCTGGGTAACAGAACCTGGTCCGAGCCCCGCAAGTCACCCCTCCTTGGATTCCCCTAGGTCTCTAGTTTTCAGAAATGCACAGGTTTGGTAGGTTTCCCTAGGTGGCGGCTGAGCTAGAGGCCAAAATCTACAGGTAGTCACTTGGCTAAAAACAGCTCTGTTTTCTGTGATATGTCCACGTTGTGTTTTGGGGCATATCCTGTCGCGGGCGCTAGGCCTACCCACACAAGTGAGGTATCATTTTTATCGGGAGACGTGGGGGAACGCTGGGTGGAAGGAAATTTGTGGCTCCTCTCAGATTCCAGAACTTTCTGCCACAGAAATGTGAGGAACATGTGTTTTTTTAGCCAAATTTTGAGGTTTGCAAAGGATTCTGGGTAACAGAACCTGGTCCGAGCCACACAAGTCACCCCTCCTTGGATTCCCCTAGGTCTCTAGTTTTCAGAAATGCACAGGTCTGGTAGGTTTCCCTAGGTGGCGGCTGAGCTAGAGGCCAAAATCTACAGGTAGTCACTTTGCTAAAAACAGCTCTGTTTTCTGTGATGTGTCCACGTTGTGTTTTGGGGCATATCCTGTCGCGGGTGCTAGGCCTACCCACACAAGTGAGGTATCATTTTTATCGGGAGACGTGGGGGAACGCTGGGTGGAAGGAAATTTGTGGCTCCTCTCAGATTCCAGAACTTTCTGCCACAGAAATGTGAGGAACCTGTGTTTTTTTAGCCAAATTTTGAGGTTTGCAAAGGATTCTGGGTAACAGAACCTGGTCCGAGCCACACAAGTCACCCCTCCTTGGATTCCCCTAGGTCTCTAGTTTTCAGAAATGCACAGGTTTGGTAGGTTTCCCTAGGTGGCGGCTGAGCTAGAGGCCAAAATCTACAGGTAGTCACTTTGCTAAAAACAGCTCTGTTTTCTGTGATGTGTCCACGTTGTGTTTTGGGGCATATCCTGTCGCGGGTGCTAGGCCTACCCACACAAGTGAGGTACCATTTTTATCGGGAGACTTGGGGGAATATAGATTAGCAAAACAAGTACTATTGCCCCTTGTCTTTCTCTACATTTTTTCCTTCCAAATATAGGAGTGTGTGTAAAAAAGACATCTATTTGAGAAATTCCCTGTAATTCACGTGCTACTATGGTCACCCCGGAATTCAGAGATGTGCAAATAACCACTGCTCCTCAACACCTTATCTTGTGCCCTTTTTGGAAATGCAAAGGTTTTCTTGATAGCAATTTTTTACTCCTTATATTTCAGCAAATTAATTGCTGTATACCCGGAATAGAATGAAAACGCACTGCAGGGTGCAGCTCATTTATTGGCTCTGGGTTCCTCGGGTTCTTGATGAACCTACAAATCCTATATATCCCCGCAACCAGAGGAGTCCAGCAGACGTAACGGTATATTGCTTTCGATAATCTGACATTGCAGGGAAAAGTTACAGAGTAAAACGTAGAGAAAAATTGATGGTTTTTTCACCTCAATTTCAATATTTTTCTTTTTCAGCTGTTATTTTCTGTAGGAAACTCTTGTAGGATCTACACAACTGACCCCTTGCTGAATTCAGAATTTTGTCTACTTTTCAGAAATGTTTAGGTTTCTGGGATCCAGCATTGGTTTCATGACCATTCCTGTCACTGACTGGAAGGAGGCTGAAAGCACAAAAAATTGCACAAATGGGGTATGCCCCAGTAAAATGCCAAAATTGTGTTGAAAAATTGGGTTTTCTGATTCAAGTCTGCCTGTTCCTGAAAGCTGGGAAGCTGCTGAGTTTAGCACCGCAAACCCTTTGTTGATGCCATTTTCAGGGGAAAAACCACAAGCCTTCTTCTGCAGCCACTTTTTCCAATTTTTTTGAAAAAAACGAAATTTTCACTGTATTTTGGCCAATTTCTTGGCCTCCTTCAGGGGAACCCACAAAGTCTGGGTACCTCTAGAATCCCTAGGATGTTGGAAAAAAAGGACGCAAATTTGGCTTGGTTAGCTTATGTGGACATAAAGTTATGAGGGCCTAAGCGCGAACTGCCCCAAATAGGCAAAAAAAGGCCTGGCACAGGAGGGGGAAAAGGCCTGGCAGCGAAGGGGTTAAACCAGCTTGGCCCTCAGGTCTGTGAATGCCAGTTCCCTGCTGTGTCGCTATTCACTGGCTTTTTGGGATGCAGTAGTTCAAGTCCTCCCAGGTATTCCAGAAGATATCCGGCCTATTCTAAACTAAGAAGGTGCGGCTAACTTCACAATTCCCTTGAATACCACTAATTCCATTGGCGAGCCATTTGTTCTAGCTCTGCCGTTCGCCACCACGTCTGACAGTGGTCAACAGGTTTTTCAGGTGATGTCCAATCATCCCTCATGGACATGCTCTTTGGCAGAACTCTCCTGTTTGGGGATAAGGCAGATTCTGCTATGGAGAGGTTCAAAGAGTGCTGGGCCACAGCACACTACCTGGGTTTATCTGCACCGTTACGGCAGTCGCATCCGTGCTACTGTTACTTTCGTGGCTTCAGCACAGGTACCCCATATTGGTAGCCAATTCAGTCTCAGCAGGGTGCTCAGCAATTTCTTGCCGAGTCCACATTGCCCACATCCCTTGTGGTCAAGGTCAGCTAGCCACTCAGTCGATTGTCTCCCCACCCCACCCAATCCCTTGGACCCACACCTTCCAAACTCAGTGGAGCCCATCAAGCTGGTTAGAGGTAAGTTCCAACGATTCTTGACAGATTTGCAAACAATATCGTTCGGCAGGTGGTACT
Organism: Pleurodeles waltl; assembly: GCF_031143425.1. NCBI lineage: Eukaryota > Metazoa > Chordata > Amphibia > Caudata > Salamandridae > Pleurodeles > Pleurodeles waltl. Next base: position 220,227,158 of record NC_090436.1, on the reverse strand, counting down.
GCAGATAGTCCAAAAGGGGTACTCATTGCCATTCATTACCTCTCTGCACTACTTCCACCATCCCGGTAACAAATGACGGAGGACTGTGTGCCTTTTATGGTAGGAAGTGCAAGCCCTTTTGGCCAGAGGGGTTATCGAGAGGGTGCCTGCGCCAAAAGTATGTCATGGTTGTTATTCCTGCTACTTTTTGAGTACTTTTTTGCATATTGTCAATGCCTTCCTTCCAGAAGGAAACATTCACACTGGTCAAGGTCTAGTCTGCACTTGACCCTGGAGACAGGATGATGGTGTTTGACCTGCAAAATGCCTGTTTCCATATACGTGTCCATCAGTGCTACTTGCAGATCATAGTGGGACAGGAGCATTTTCAGTTTGCATTTATCTCACCAGCACATCTTGGGTGTTCACAAATGAGATGGTGGTGATCGCAGCAAAACTTTGGAGGTCAAGGGGCTCAGTCTGTCTACCTTGATGGCTGGTTGTAGATGGCAAGCTTGCCCCAGGAAGTCGTCCACTACCTCGAGACCACAGCTACCACCTGTCATCTCTGGGGTTCACTACCAACATGCTGAAATCACACCTGACTCCTTCTCAAAGCCCCCCCCCTTCATCAAAGCCATTCTGGAAATGGGTCGGTTTTGTGCCTTTTCCCCGGAAAGTCCAGGTCATTGAGGCTATGGTCCTGTTCTCCCGATTTCACCCTCTGTGCTGTATCTCAGTGAGGTTGAATTGGAGTCTGCTGGTACGAGTGGCTTTCTGCATCCTGCTTGTCAAGCACACCAGGTGGAATATGCAGGCTCTGCAGTGGAATCTGAAACTTCAAGGGACCTCTCCTACCACGTCCAGATTTTGGAGCAGACTGTGTAAGACCGGCAGTCAATCAATCAATCAGGACTTTGTAAAGCGCACTACTCACTTGTGAGGGTCTTAAGGTGCTGGCGGTGGTTAGTTGTTTTACCGCGATTTATGGAAGCAGCAGATCCCTCTTTCTTCCCTACCCAGAGCTGACAGTGGTGATTGAGTCACTACTGGGTTTTGGCTGCCACCTGGGAAAGTTGTAGATCATAGGTCCTGTGAACCTCTGAAGCTCTGGGACATCTGCTTAGCATTGAAAGCCTTCCTTCCATCCATCAAGGGAAGGTTGATACAGGTGCTCACAAATAACACCACCTCCATGTGGTATTGCATCAAACAGGGTGTAGTGGGGTCAAGAACCCTGTGCCCGGAGGCCCTGCACCTCAGGAAATGGCTGGACTACCAAGTTGTATTTCTGGTGGTGAACCACCTGGCAGGATCTTTGAATGTCTGGGCGGACGAATTTAGCTTGCAACGCCTAGTGAATCACAAGTGGAGTTGGTGCTAGGTCTCTTACACGATTGGAGAGGATGTAGGCCTGATCAATTTGCCTCTGTCGAACATGCAATTTCAGCAGTTCTGGGTGTGGAAGTTTCAAAGGTGTCTCTCATTAGTAGATGTGTTCCACCTCAAGTGGAACTTGGGACTCCTCTATGCCTTCCCGCCAATACCTCTCCTGCCCCGAGTTCTGAAGAAGTCATCCCAGTGGCCCAAGACTGGGTGCAGAAAGTATGGTATATAGAGCTGCTGGACTTGAGCATCTCTCCACCGATCAAGCTGTCCTTCCAGGAGAAATTGCGGCCGCAGCAACAGGACGGGCCGTGCACCCAGACCTTTTCAATCTACACCTTCATGTATGGAGATTGAGATGTGAAAGCTGAACACCTTTGACCTTCTTCTGGAGGTGGTTGATATCATCTTGGCAGCCTGATGTCCCTCGACAAAAACTGTTTACGCCTGTTATTGAGACTGATTTGTGGTTTGTGGACTTCTATATAATTTTTAAGACCAGATTGGTTAAGATACGTTAAGTACTTTTTGAGTTATGATGTTTCAAAGTTTTCCTAAAGTTAGTCTTTCTGTGCGTAATTACGCACCATAGAAATCAATGGAAGGTCACCTAGAAAAATGCATATAAAATCACACAGGTAAGTTCTTTTGCAGGATGGTCAATGAGGTTGGTGGGCACACTATGCCAGCTGGAGAGTCTCGGGCGGCTCCCGGTTCCAGCGGGAGCAGTGCTGGAAAGTCTCGTGGCACAAGCACAGGGCCACTTGGAGGGGCCACCTGGAAAATGAGCTGGTTCGCAGATTTAAAGGTGGTGCCTTTGGGCCCACTTGTGCTGTTGAGGTCGCAAGGGGTTAGGGACCCTTAGCAGACGCCAGGTTCCGCGATGCAGGGCTCAGGGCGGCGAGTTGGAGGTCTTGGATGCTGTGTGCAATGGATCCCCTTGGAGCTGGAGGTAAGTCTACTTCGGGGGCCTTGCAGGATGCCGATGGTGCTCTGGTGGGAGGTCCAGGGTGTTTCTGAAGTCCCTCGACTGGGGCTTCCTCCTGGTCCAGTTGCAGCTCTGGGTGAGCTGTTTTTGCTATTGTCCAACGTGCACTGACTGGTACCTGAGGTATTGGCACAGCTCGACCACGGGAGGGCGCAGTGCCACCAACAATGGCACAAATGTAGGTCTCATCCGGGCTGTTGTTGGTGTGTCGTCGGATCTGGCTGCAACTTCCGGTTGCGGAGATACCGTCCAGTAGGTGAAGTAACCCTCACCGGTTTGCTGGTTCTTTGCAGGTTTCTTTGGTTTCTTGAGTGGTGCCTCCACTCAGGAGGGAGATCTCAGGCTATTTGCGAAGCCTGGAGGTCTTCTGGGTCTTTTGAGGTTGGTCCAGTGGTCAGCTCCTCTGCAGCAGTGATTGTCAGGACACTGGTGCTGTAAAGCAGGGGTCTTGGAGCCTCTTCTGGTGCAGCAGGTCCTCTATTCTCGTCCTGTAGGGTTCTTTGAGGCTGTCTTCTTTCCTTTCCGATGAATCTGATTTCTTGGTCTAGGGGAGCCCACTAAATAGTGAATTTAGTGGACGTTTTAGGGGGAACCTGGTATTCCAATGGGGCACTTACCCTGGGGTTGCTACATCCACTACAGTGACCACTTCCGGTGGGAAGGGTCTCTTCCCTAAACCTCATTGGCTATTTTCCTGGCATCCAACATGGTTGAAAATGAAATGGAGGGTCCACTTCGCCTGCAGGCCCCTAGGGATCGTGCATGCTCAGGGAGACCTCTCCTCCCACCCTTTGTGTGGTTTCCCACCTTTGCTCCTGCCAAAAGTGGGGGTTGACAGAGGGGGAAGCCATCTGCTGCTAGCAGCAGGTTTGGGGGCTTGAGTTTCAAGGGCAGTAATCCTTTGAAGCTCACCACCAGGAGAGTCACATTCCTGAGCGAAGGGGTGTTTGCTCCTTCACCCAGGAAGGGCATTGTCTTACAAACCATAGAGACAGGGCTCTCTCCCACGGTTTGTATATTGGCTGTCTGCAGGTGGCATGTTGGATGGAACCAGTCAGCAACCGTGCCAGTTAGGTTGCTTTTGCAGGGGGCACCTCTAAAGGGGCCCCTGGGTACATTTAGGGTTAAATCTAATACTGGTACCAGTTTGGATTTATTATCCTGAGTTGTTTGATACCAAACAACCTAGGGTGCAGAGTGGCCATCATGTAGCTGGGGAACTCGTGTTTGACCAGTGTCCAGAACATGTATTTAAAATAGCCGCTCTGTTCACACACTATGTCCCAGGTTTGGCAAGGACACAGTGGGGGCATATTGCTCATGCAACTATACCCTCGCATATAGTATGGTGCATCACGCTTAGGGCTGAAAGGCCTGCTAGAGGGGTTACTTACCCATAACATATGCAATTTAGGGTGGGCAGGGCACACAGGGAATGTGCCATGTCAAATTTGTCTTTTTAGGTTTGCCCCAGTACATTCAGCCTGCAATGGCAGTGCTGGTTGCAGAGCCCTAGAGGGTGGCACAATCGGTGCTGCTCCCCTCAGGGACCTACCCTTAATATCCATGCCCTGGGTACATGGGTACCCATTTACTAGGTACTTACAAGGAAAGTTAAGAGTGTATCCAATTGTGCCAAGCATCACAACAGGTTTAGGGAAAGAGTTCTGGCCCAGTGAGGCTGGTTAGCAGGGGCCCTGGGCACTACAACGTCTAGGACTCATCAACATAAAGGCAAAAAGTGGGGGCTAACCATGCAAAAAGAGGCCTCCTCTCACACACCTACAATGTTTTGGACTTATGCTGCTGGGTTTTGGACGAGAGTGCACTAACGCCTGCTAACCAAACTTCAGTGCCTGTGCCCTGACCCTTAAACAGGTATTTCTGATTGGCCTAACCTCTATTGACATAAGCTAATTTACTTCCAAGTCACTAGTATATGATACCAAAGGTCCCCATGGTAGGTCTTTTCATAGACTTCAGGACCTGTGCTATCCTGGTTAGGATAAGGTAAAACATGTCTCCCAACCTGACACTGCCGACAGAACAGTTTAAAAAAATGCTAATTTACCTATACCATCTCAAAAAATAGCTAAGTCCAAACCTCCCTTTTTAATGTGTACATGTCACCCCTAAAGCAGGCCTATCCTAAGGCAAGCTGCAACATATAAAAAATATAACATATGTTTTACATGTTGTGACAGTAAAAACTTGCAATTGTTGTTTTTACTGTGAAACAGTCTAGTCGTCCCATTGTCAAGTATAGAATTACACACTGACAACTCAGCTGTATGGGACTACTAATGTTGGTACTGCAAGGTATCAATAAACTTGTTACTTTAAACCTAACTGGATGCAGAAGTTGAAATTAATGTAACTTGTTGCTATATGCAACTTTTAGAAAGTTACCACTTTGTTGCTCGAGTTTTCAAGTAGTCATTTGTAGATGCTGGCCGTGAGACAAAATTCTGCCCACCTGGGCAGTTGTAAACAGCTACCAAGACGGGTAACAATATAGGCCCTGCAGGGACACTTTAACTTACAGGCCCTGGGTACCTCTGATCCCATATTCTAGGTTCATACAAGTAATAAAGTTATGCCAATTGGGCATAACCAATTTTAACATTACCCTTTAAAGGGTCAAAGCACTGACACAGGCCTGGTTACCAGGCATCAGTGCACTCCGAATAAAAAAAACCAGCAGTATCAGTCCAAGTCTTTGTGGGTGATGATGCAAAAAGAAGCATTTCCTTACAATGAGGAATCAACAGTTAAAAGTCTGTATCAGAAGAACAAGTTACTTTTACTCATTGTCCAAGAAGGGACCTTCGAGAGGACTGAAGGCTCATTCCACCAGGGCCAAGACTTCTACCACTTCGTTGGCACAAGTAGTGCCTGATGTGATAAGGGCTTGTAGCCACAGATTCCTTACCTTAGAATATTTCCTAGTCCTCAGACTGGATCCAGAATTTTTTTAGCAATACCCCAGCTCACTGGTAGGTGGCGTTATAAGACTCAGTGTCAGGGGCATCCGTGCCAGAAGTGTTGTGTGTGGTGCATGTACATGCACCACCCCAGCACGCTGACGTCAATTATTTTCTTTCCACACCAGTCACCGAAGATGTAGAGTTATACCCCCAGTCATTTCCTGACTGACTTTTTTCTCGACTTTTGTTGACTTTTTTAAAAAAAAAATATTTACATCTCCTAGTGTATTAGGGATGTCTCCTAAGAAGCCAACAGGCTTTTAACAATGTGGTGCCTGTCACAGGCAAATGTCTGTAATAGACCCTCATTTGTTTTTCCTCTCGTGCTTGGTGTGGGACTACGACTCCAAGACCTGTGAGGACTTCTGAAGACGCTGATGAAGTGGTCCCTCAAGCTCCTCGTTGCCTGACTGAACGACCCCAGAACTCTCTCAATCTTGGTTGTTAAGAAGTTCCTGGGGCTGCTCATGGAGGAGCTCCTGATGATCGTAGTTTCGATTCAAGTCGTCTGGGGAAATCTCACAACAAAAAGATATCAAAGAAGTTGAAGCATTCTTTGACTTCTCTGTGTTGGTCCAGGTCATTGGACCTGGCTTGAGAGCATCGGCACCCAAGGCTTCCTACTGTAGTGGAGCTTGTGCTATGGTTGGCTCTGCACCTCCCAGGATTTCCATGAGAGAGCGCTACCCTCGTCCAACTCAAGGAGTTTTATGAGGCTATGTACATAACATTTGGGTATCTGATCCTTCTGGGTTGCCTTCGGGCCCTACTGGTGCTGGAGGGACCCTCACTGGTTCTCCTCCAGCTGGTCAGCCCTTGGCACCAGTAGGACCTCTTGGATCCCATGCTAGATCCGGGGCAGCACTGCCCCAAGACCGCAACCTTCCTCGTAGCCCACTCCAGTACCGTCACTTCTGACGCACCGGCCACGTTGTTATACCTGACATGAAGCCAGATGGTCGTCATATAATGTCGACTGCTGTGCCAACCGGAACCATGCCCTCCAAGTCGTAAACAGTGCCTTTTTTTTTTTTGACAGGCCTGGAGAGGATGATAATGGGAGATGCCAGAGGACCCTTATGGTTACCCCTAACCCCTTGCTGACACAGAGGACAACTGGTATGAGGAACTGGCGGATGCCTGTGGTTTGGAAACCTCACAAGCCACTGCCCTGATCTTTCCTTCTATCGGGGCTAAGGAGGGAGGATGCCTCATTCACAATAGTGGTGTAGAGGGCAGCTGAAGTCGTAGACCTCAGATTTCCAACAGTGGCAATCAAGACAAACGTCTTAACAGGTACCTCAACCAGGAGTCACCCCCTCCGAACCTTTACTGCCATTCAGTGAAGAACTTAAAGATGTCCTCCTTGGGGCCTTGTCCAAGCCCTACACAGGGGCTCCTTGGCTTTGGCCATTGCTCTGCTCCTGAGGACCCACGTTTCCTCACCCAGCATCCCACCCCAGAGAGCGTGGTGGTCCAAGCCTCTAGTTCCAGGATCAATCCTGCTGCATTCCCTACCACCCCAACGGATAGGGAATCCAAAAGGCTGGATAGCTTCGTTAAGAGAATTATCTCTTCTGCCAGCCTCACACTGCAGTTCGCGAACAATGCATGCCTTTTGGGCTGAAACCAACATACTGTGTGGGATTTGGTTGCACAAGTGTTGTTCATGGTGTTGGAACAGGCCCAAGCAATACTCTCAAACAATTGCTGATGGGAAAGATGCAGCAAACTTCATCATTAGATGTGGAATTGACATGGCTGACATGCTGGCCAGAGTGTTTTTATCATCACTGGTGCTGAGACACCATGGTTAGGTGAGAACCAGTGGCTTCTCGGGAGATGTCCAAGCTTTGCTCATAGACATGCCCTTTGATGGCTCTCGCCTCTTTGGGTAGAAGGCAGACTCAGCGTTGGAGCACTTGAAGGATAGCAGAACTACAGCTAGGTCTTTGAGACTGTCCATCACGCCTAACCAATCGCAGACTGGCTTTCGGCCCTTCGGTCACTACAATAGGGGCTGCCAGCCCAATACTTTCTCACTCAGCCAGCAAGGGCAACAGGGTTCTGAGTCCTCTAGTGGATGCGGTTCCCACAGATCTTATGGGACTACCAGCCAGAGGTCAGATCAGTCCACCACCCCAGCGGTAGCTGCAGCCTACAAACTCTTTTTGTTGCCCTTATATTGCAATGGGCACCCAGTGGGGGGCAGGATTCACCATCACCTACCTCATAGGAAGTCAGTAACATCCAGCAAGTGTTTTTGCAAATTGTACAGAAGACCTACTCCATCCCATTTCTGGAATCCCCTCCACCCACTTATAACAAGCTGATGAAGGACCATCTCTCTTTGTTCCATCAGGAAGTGTGAGATGTTTTGGCAAAATGAGGCATCAAGAAGGTGCTGGCATCAGAATAAGGTTGTGGTTTATATATCTGGTGACAAAAAAGGATGGAGGCCTTCATCCTGTGCTAGACTTGCACCCTCTCAACTTCTTCCGGTGGTTGGGCTTCCCCATGAAAGGGTTGGGATTGGCATTGTTGATTTCCTTGACCCTCAACAGCACCAGGTAACAGATTTATAGTGGTGGTAGCAGATCATGCCACCAGGTACCCTGAAGCAATTCCCCTAAGGACTACTACTGGGTTTTTGCTGTGGTGTGAGACCGAGGCAGTTTTAAAGATTTAAATGAAAACTGTGCAGAAAAGGGCAAAACTCCAAATTTGGTTATCCGGTTTCTCTGAAACAGATAAAGTCACAAGTTGAGGCCGACCGTGATGAAGCGCCAGCCAAAGGGGCCAAGGTAGGCCCACTGAACAAAGTACATTAAATTGTGCTTGCAGAGGGTTCTGAGATCCTGCATCAAGGATGTGTCACACTGCAATGGTTCTGTGTAGCTGTAAGATGAGATGCAGAATCTGGCATCGAGGATGCATTGTGCTGCAACTGTTCCGAGGAGTTAGGGCTGGGGTGGAAAGTCCTTTCAGTGGTTCTGTGTCGAGATGTCACACAATGGCAGTTGCAATGCGGTCCTGCAAGGTGATGCTTCGTACTGCATTGGTTCTGCCCATAGGACCACAGCTGGGCTGGCACAGCACCTTCAGGCCTACTCTCAAGGGTCCAGGACTGGGGTAGCACCTTTTGGGGGGCACAACTCACAGCAGAGAGTTCAGTTGCACTAGTTTCAAGGTGGTTGGAGCTTTTTTTGTCCCCGAAGCTCTGACCAGGAGGCCAGCCAACTAGCGCCTGGTGGTCCTGGATTCAAAAGGCATGTCCAGTCCTATTCACTCAAGCAGCAGGGCAGCAGAATAGCAGTCCTCCTTCCAGCAGAGCAGCACAGCAGTCCTTCTGAGTCTTCCAGAGGTGTAATGAAGAGTTGTGTCTGAGGGTCTGGCTTTGAAGTAGGAGAAGGTTTTGGAGGTTGTTAGTTGTGACCTTGAGTAAGGAGGAAAAACAGATGAGAGTAGGTTATAAAGCATTAAGGTTTTATTTCACAATGACCGGGAGAATAGTGAACCACGTAGGATTGCCACCTATCACTCAAATAAGATGCACACAGACAGCTCCCATTTATAGTATGATTTTTGCTGACTTGTACATCATAATCACTTCACATCAAAAATAAACAAAGACATACAAGACATGTTTGATCAACATCGCATAATTAAACCCCCTCCCCACACTTTGTGCGATCTGTCCTTATTCTAATCCTCCTCTTACTGTCCTGTCTTTGTCTACCTTTGTACCCTTGAACATACGCAGAGCGTGTGTCGCTGATGCAATTGTGTTTTGATCTTCTTATGTCTTATCTATCCCTATTAAGTTCACCTCAAACCTGATTGCTACTTGAATTCTCTATAGATCATTATCCGGAGGAACTGTCAACACTGGTTTGTTTGTTATACTGGAGATTTTGTAATTATTTTGTTTTATTGATTTCTCGTGACCACTAGTATCTAACAAAGGTCATGCCTATCCTCTTTCTGCGCTTGTCTTCTGTAATTTATTAACTAGAAGCATTGGCATATAATGTTGCCTGATCATGTATACTTCTTTATGGGTACAGGTGGGGTCCCTAAGTGGCACTTCTTCGGGGACCTTCTTTTTGCCTTTCATACTAACGTTACCCCCCTTAGTTGATTCTTCAAATATCTCATATGTTGGCCCATCTTCTTCCTTTGCCTTGGTCCTAGTGTTTGCAATCTTTTTGCTAACATACATTCCCTTCCCCATTTTTGTGACTGTGTTTTTACTGCAATGCAATATGAATTGGAAAAGGCAACATGTAATAAGCAGTACCACTATGATTCTGAATAATGACTTAAACAGACCAGTCATCCAACTCGGAAGCCAGATAAACCAGCCTGAGAACCACTCATCTGTGGCACCTCTTTTTTCATGCATAGTTTCTTGTAAGTCAGGCCAAGTCTGAATGGCTTTCGTTTAAGAGCCATTTACGGCATTGATTCCTCGAATCGACATACAGCAAGCAGTTACAATTTTAGCAGAAACTCCACTGTCGATTTCAAGTCCAGCACACATCTGTTATGCGTTACCATTATTCTCATTGCTCTCATTTCTTCTTTAATCAAATTAAATTGGTCTTCAATGTTGTTCATCCTCTTTAAAAGGTCCCACCCGGTAATCTGCAGCCATCTTGCATTTGCTTTAATTTGTAAAGTGAAGAAGGAAATTCTTTGGCCCCCTGAATTTGTCCGTACCTGCCCATATGGGGAAGATGTTATGGAACCTTCTTTCTCGCCCCTTGTTCCGGAGGAACTCGCTGAATCCTACGCCATTGATTGGACATTGGCACAGGCACCCGCTTAATTTCGCAACCACGTAGGATGGAATAAAGAATCCCACTACCATGTAATACCTACTAAAAATGAACCTCAACATCCAATAAAACATGATGCAAAAGCACCTGTTAGAGAAACCCTCACACAACTAGAGTACCAGGGCGTAATTGAACCCTGTGTCTCCCCAATGAATAATCCTTTATTCCCAGTAGCTAAACCGGACCATTCATACAGAACTGTCTTAGACTACAAACAGTCATACACGCACATTTGCTATACAAAACTCACATAGAACAGCACTGGTGAACAACATAGTGCTCAAATAATACAAAACAACACTGAACATTTCCAATGGTTTCTTATGCCAGAATATAGCGCCTGAGAGTAGAGACTTAACAAGCTTCAGCGCATTAGGCTCCCAGAAAAAAATCTGTTGTTTACCCCAGGGGTACAAGAACAGTCCAGGACTGTTCGCAGCTGTGTGACTGCAATTTTGCACAACATCGACCCTGAAGCTTCGTTCTATGTAAATTATATCTATCTCACGGACGATGAATTGCTACAACATTTAAGACGGGTAGCCCGCATTGTTGTGGGATTTGCTGAATTTGGTTACAAATTCAACTTCAAAAAAACAAAAATAGCCTTCCTCATCGTCCTGTTTCTGAGATATGAGCTATTGAGTAAGGGAAAGAGCCTAGCGCCACAATTCTTGGAAACATGTGCACAATTACAACCTCCAAATACGATTAAAAAAACTCCAATCTCTATTGGGTTTCCTACATTTTGGCAGAATTTACATTCCAGATTATGCAACAAGCATAAAACCTTTATATGACGTAATACATCCTGACTTTTCAAGTAAATTTGGAGAGTCGAACACACATGCATTCTCAGAGACCTGTAGACAGAGATGCTTGCAGCACAACAACTACATACAACAGACAATAAAACACACTTGGTCATCAGCGTAATTGCTGGTGCCATTGGTTTCACCTATGTAACCTTTAATGAGGGTGAGACCGTCCCGATTGCATACAAATCACACTTGTACTCAGCAGCAGAACAACGCTTTGCTCCCACATGAGAAAATTCTCACTGCTGTTCAGATGGCTGTCATTAAAGAAAGACCTCTAGCCCAGGGCAAACACATTATTGTCATTTCTCCCATTCCAGCCCTTGAGGCTGTCACAAAAGCCAGCGTTCCAAACACTAAAGCATTACATCCACTTTGGATACAATGGGCCACGTCTTTGACAGCCACTGATGTAGTTTACATTTTTGACCCAAAATTACAAACTCAAGAATGTTTGCAATATGAACTAGAATTCCCAGTTCCAGTAAACACACTGCCTATTGATCAATATCAAAGAGTCATGTACACCGATGGCTCTGCACAGCCTGCAATTCGCACAAAATATCAATACTCCGCTGCTTGTGCAGTCGTAAGTGGCTACATGGAGGATAATACATTTTGTCCCCTACATACATTCACACAAACCCTAGGGGATTGCACAGCACAACTAGCAGAGCTAAAAGCTCTGGTGATGGCACTGGAACATACGGATCCTGCACAGCTAACGCTGATTGTTTGTGATTCGTACTATTGTGTCCAGTCCTTCAATAAATACCTGCATTACTGGCGCCAGAGTGGATTCAGAGTTTCTAAAGGCAACACCATTAAACACAGACTACTGTGGGGGAAAGTAGCGGATCTGAAGGGAACACTACCAAATGTCCATGTTGTACATACACTTGGAAACCAGTGCGTTGGAATACACGTGGCTGGGAATACACTGGCTGATGAAGCCGCAAAGTCAGCAGTTGCTACGGCCACTGTTGCTAAAGTAACCCGCTTAAGTGCAAAACCGGACAAAGACATATGGGCTGCCGTGAAAGCTACTGATGATGGTAAGCCCTATCCAAAAGCATTTCCTGCTAAATATTCCTACCGAATGGGAGGCTGCCTAAACGCTGAGGTTAAGATACCAGGTGTAGGGGTTAGAGATATTCCCAATAAAGATGTAAGACCAGAATTGATTAAAGCAGCACATGAAGGGGTAGAATCTGCCCATGTTGGTGTGGCGACTACGATATCTTTGCTACAAGCCCGTTATTGGTGCCCAAGCCTATACAAAGAGGCCAAGCAGTATGTCCTTTGTTGTGACATCTGCCAACAAATTAAAGTTTCCACTGCTAAATGCCCACCGCAGACACCCCTCCTAATCTCCAACAAACCTTTACAATGTGTGTACTTGGACCATTGCGGTCCCCTAACACCAGACAGTGCATACAAATACATCTTAGTCACTGTTGATTCTTGCTCCAGATTTCTATGGGTGTGGCCACAACGCTCCGCCGACACTCGTACTCTTAATAAGATTTGCAAGTCTTTATCGGTACATATGTAGTTGCGGCTTTCCACTTGAACCTGGGCCCTGCTTTCGCCACAAGGACATTTAGGGACACCATGGCTTTGTTGGGTGTCCAACTCCAGTACTCGTCTCCATTTCATCCCAAGAGAAATAGTGTTATGTAGCATTTAAACTGTGATTTAAAACAATCCTTAACACCCAGGGTCGTAGTTGGCCTAATCACCTGTTTGGAGTCCAGAGAGCACTAAACAATCTGCGTAGAAGGCCCCTGGGGGATCGTACTTCATAGGAGTGCCTGTTCGGAACTCAAATGTATGTTCCAGATCTTGATGGTCCTGACATGGAGGCGACAGAAACACTTTTTGACATAAATGAACGTGTCACTGTCTTACAGGATTTGCAACAGTTTTGTGACGACAACGCTTCCGCCAGTGCTGCCTCTGCTGGAATTAAGGATGTACCTGTAACGCCTACAGGTTGGATCCCTAAAGTTGGGGATCTAGTACGTGAAAAAGTTGCTGTGAATAAGGAATTTGGTCCTTCTTATCGTGCACTGGTCCTGGTCTTGGGAATAACACAGTACCAGAACTGTCATCCTACCACTGTTGGCAGGTGCCAAAGAAAATCATTTTGTCTCCATCGACAATGTCAAACTACACCATGTGGCTGATCCTGCACAGCTGACCAAAAGGAACAGCCAGTAGTTCCCGAAGCCCTCTCACTACTGGTCAAGAAGTTCCTCTACAAGTTGTAAACAGCAACACTGACACCTCTCCGAGCTTGGGGAGGGTGGAAAATGATCTTGCATTAGTTCCACTGACATCAAACAATACAGAAATAACTGATCGATTTGACACAACTTCAACACAGACAGATGGTGCTATTTATTCTGTGCCACCACGGGAAACACCACCACCACCACCTACTAACACAGCTCCAGTTTTCGCACAAACTGCTTCTGGATACTTTGCCGACATCAACAATGACGTTTCTGACTTATTCGCCTCTTCGACACCTGAACTGTCAAAAACACGTAAGCTGATAAACTGGCTTAAAGCAACTTACTTTATTCTTCCATGGAACTATCTGTGGCTTTCCCTGACTGTATTGGCTTTCCTACTTTGGATTGGGTTTGTTATAACATTCTTATTATTAATACATGGTCATTTTCTTCCTGAAAAATCAACAGTTGAACTGGTGGATGAGGTCCTAAAACCACATTTTTCTTCTCACAAGGTCCGCAGAGACTTGTCTTTTGTGAACATTTCCGCCATACCAATTCCTGATGGGATTGTTTGGGATAAAGTAACATTTGGTATATAAGGCCCTACGGATGTCATTCAAATACAATATGTGTTTAAACTTTCTATGAACGATATATTAATACCCAGAGTTGTTTCTGATGATTGGGATGTGAAAACAGTTGATTCTATGATGACTGAATTGCAGTATTATACTGTATTTGAAAACGAAGATGTTTATCAATCTAAAGAAAATGATGGTGATATGTTTTGTTATAATTATTATGGCCACCATTTCATCCACAGAGCAAGTACCCCAAAGACGGTTTATAATTACACACAATGGGAATATTGTCCGACTCCACCACAAAGGAGTTCCTAAAACATATTCTAAAACATTTACATATTTTTCTGGGCACAGTGTTAAAAATGCTGAGTCGTATTATTTTAAATTACCACCTACAGCAAATGTACTCCTACTGTTGACAAATATGAAATGTATTTATTCAAATTCCTTTGTTTCCCGGTTGACTATAGAGGGCTATTAATATTAGCTGAAGTTGATTGACTTAAAAAGTGTGTGGGGAACTAGAAATTGGCAAATACCGGGGAAGGAAGCTTTATTTAGAGCATGCCTGATACCTGTTCAAATGATTTTTTAAATGAAACTGTACAACAAACAAGTTGTTTAGGCTTAGCAAAGATTAAGGAATTGAACACGCCCAGTATACCTGCCCTTGCTAAATTTTATAAATGGCAAAAATATATTAATGCAACTGAAGACCAGCTCAATGAATGGGTCCAGAATGGCACGTTTAAAGCTTCACTGTCCCGTCCTGGAGGGTGGTTATTGTGGCCAATAGACACCAATGGGTGTCATAAATGTTTTATAAACTCCTCAGGGTTTTAGAGAGCAGGCCGGACCCTCGCTATATATCGTCCGAACATGCAGGTAAGGTAACAATATACAGTGTACGGAAACTATGCCAGCACTAGATTCGGTTAGAGAACACCTCAGTCTCCTGTCTAATAACACTGACTTATATGACTTCTTGTTAGGCCCCAGAAAACAACGCAGAAAATGCTTCCTATGTGAAGTATATAAGGAAATCTGGAAGCTTTCACAACAAGAAGGTGCTGACAGGTTAAGGCAAATAGATCAGGAAAATTTACAGAAGGCATTAGCTGTTGTAGATAATGGGATTAATACCCTATCCGACCAGATATACACCTTAAATAACATTGTCTCCTCTGCAATAGACATTATACAAACAGATATGTCTTCCTTACATCGTGGACAGAGTCAACTAAGGCCCATCATGCAGTCGGGTTGGACACTTCAAACACTGAAGGCAGGTCGCATTCCCTGGTAACACGTCAGCGCAAGGGAAATGTTGTCTACTTTTATTTTAACATGACAACAACAACTAATGGTTAAGAAAGAAGTGACTTATGTCATGCTAAACATCGAAAAGTTAGAAAAGTTGCCTTTTACTGTGGCTGAAATACCATCTGCTGATTGGTTAATACACGTGGTCATTAATCTGCCTATTTCCACCCTGCAATTCACGTCCTGTTTAAAACATATTCTGGTAGGCAGCTATGAAAGGCTGGGCGATAGTTACATTCATGAGGTGTGGGAGCTACCCTTCTTGTACAAATGTCTCAGTGGCATGAAAGAGGTCTTTCTTAGTGGTAGTGAATGCAAGACGTCTGTCAGCCATTCGATGGTTTGTAAACAGCTGTCCTTGCATAGGGCGTGTAACGCATCTGCAGAGAACTTGTCTTGTTATCTGAAGGGAGTTCCAGTTCCCTTGATTAGACCTACGTTCAGGTGCTTTCAAACAGCAGCTATGTCCTCCTCAATGGTGAAGACTGTTGTGGGATGTGAGCCGGAATAGTTTGTTGTTTCGGTCTCTAAGCTTGTTACATGCTGCAGGAACGTACTTTTTCCTCCCACTAGAATAAAAGAGGTAGCTGACATTTGGCCTCACATTGCTACTTCTAATGTGAATTTTCACAAGTTGAGCAGACTCAAGGCTTTATTGTTTCAAAAACATGTGGCTCTCACATATGCACGCGAGTCCTATGCACTTCAGGTGGCAAGGTCGTCTGCAGAGATACAGTCCCTTTTAAGTACCAACTTTCCGAGACACTTTTGTGAACTCGTGGGACAAATATTTAATACGTCCAGTACTACTGGAATTGCAAATTTCTTTAAGGCTGGTGGTTCTGGTTTCGTTCACACCTTCTCCTCCATATTCGGTTTAATACCATCAGCCATCCTCTCAATATTCTCCAGTATTTTCAGGGGATTTCCGATAACTTTAGCTATAGTAGTTGGTGTTTTGCTGTTGCTATTTTTTATGCGCAATGACTGTCCCGCCGCAACAAGGAGGAATGAAAGCGCTCCCATCAGCACAGCTGAGTCATGAACGCATGATGCAGTATTTTGGAGCAAAACACTCCTGGAGCAATTGACGTGTGACTGGTCTCTGTCATTCAGACCGGTCTTGCATTTTGTGCAGCCCGTGTTTCAGTGCCTCTGGTGCTCTTTCGAACATGCACTGGAAGTTTGTCTTTCTACGCAGCGCTTGCTTTCATTGGACACTGATCTATTGATGTTCTTGCTGAGGGCTCATTAACGGTCATGCTCGTCGAGGGTGCGTTTGCTATGGGAAGCTGCTTATGAGTTGCTGTTCCTGGAGGATGTGGCTCTTAACTCATTATTGGGCACACCATGGAATGGCGCCTTGATGAGGCTCAGGCTATGGAAAACGACTGCTCCTTGGTCCTTCTCGGCAATGCCTTTCCAACTTTAACACCTGGCAAAGTGAAAGATTTCCTGTCCTCCACTGTTTCAGAATCGATTGGAAATACTAAAAAATAACTGACTCTTGAAATTCGGTCCTTTTTATGCCACATGTCAACATTTTAAATTGTCTTTATATATATGCTCCTGTGTGCTTTTAGTTTGTCATTATTATTGATTTTTTTTTTTACATGTGTATCTTAGGTTGAGTTTTAGTGGCCTTTTATATATACTTAGGCTTTGAACCACCTTCAACTGACAGGGGGAGGGTGTTGTGTAGTCATTTTAGTTATAGCTCCATGCACGTTATTTTAACATACTAGGCCTGCCGCTGTGCACTTTAACCTAGATATATTTTATTCGGCTTCGCTTTATTATTGTTACAATAGCCACTTTTACGGTTTTGTTTTATTTCTCTCTAACTGTTTTTGCTTAGGGCAGCACTCTGTTCTCAAACAAGACATTCTTACTCCCTCTGTGCTTCTTCCAAGGCTGCAGTAAGATAGGTTGCCAGTGAACATGGTATAAAAGTTTTCTCTCTGACATTCATAGAAAATACACATCCTTACATAGGGACATTTTCTCAGAACATCAGTTGTTTTATTATAAAAAACACTTCCCTGTCCCTTACACGTTAGAGGGAGATTATAGCCAGAGACACACGACTGTATGCTGATTGCTGAATGGTTCGCTACAGATGCGAATGCAGGCTTCAGGCCTTTGCTCAGGTATGGGGGATGATGTCTTCCCAGGGGGACCTGAAGGGCAGAATTAGAGCTTAACACGCTGTGCTCTTATAACCTAGGTAGGAATTAGTCTATTGACTCTAGTGACAATATGGTAGCGTTATTCTTATGCTTCACTCTCCTTGTAACAATTTTAATCTTGTCATGCTGTGTCGTCCTGGTTATTGCAGCTCACGCTTTGCTATCTAATATGCAGTCGCTTCATTAAAATAATTATTGAAACATATAAAGCCTCTGTTTGTCATTGTATATACAAGACTAATGTAACTGAGAGAAACGGATGAGACCTGTGTGACCACGGCTTCCCTGAGAAACCAATTAAGTCATGCGCTTGGCTGCCCATTCATCCCTGCCCTGGAGTAGAGATGAGGCACTGCTAGTTAGCCGGAGCAGAACCCGGGTTGGAGTGACAGGTGTCACTTGTAGTGAGTTAGGCTCAGTCTCCCACAGCACAGGCGATACTGCCGCTTGAAATACAGTAGTTTCATTAGAATAATGAGAGCCTACACAACAGAAGGGTGATCTTTTTGCTCATTGGGTGTTTGTGCAATGCTGAAATTTCTCCCCCCCCCACTCCAGAATGCAATCATACCAGGGAACAGATGTCTTTCCACCTGGGCGGTAGTTGGGCATAGATGTTTTCTCCACATTGCCAGTAATAATCCATTAATCCCGAGGTGCCTTGTTGTAAGAACTTTAGATTTTTAGTTGTGCTGTAGTTGTTGTTGGTTCCCACCGAGACTGTGTCTGTGCCTTTAAAACATAAAGAAGAATGTGTTACTTTTATTGCTTTTATATTTTTGGGAGGTGATGTATCTTGGGGTATATGTATTACAAATGTGCTGACAACCTTTTTTGTTTATGTAATTTAACCCCTCCTCCCATAGGGATATACTTTGACAAAAGATTTGGAGATTGCGTTCCCATTTATTATGTGCATAAATTGATCCATTTACCAATATAACTGATCTTCTCTCACATCCTTTGTAATTCTGCCATCTAAGGTCAGGTACTTTCACTGCTAGCCTTCCCTGCTTTATTATGTATTCTTTCAGTGAATTGTCTTTCAAAGCTTCCTATTACTTGTCCTCTTACTTCCATGTCTTCTGTTTTGTGGTACATTCTATACCCGTCTGTTAATATTGTGGTTAAGCTATTACTTGTCTCATAGACAGCTGTGTTTGTAAAGACTGTCATTACCTGAAAGAGATAGGGCTGCACCTGACCTCTTGTTTTACAGGAAAATAGGTGTATCAAGCAGTGGGTGGGGTTTGGGTCTACCTCTTTTGTTAAGTACAGGATTGGGGTGGACGTTGAGTGAGGTATCAATGAGCATATAAAACAGGATGCATTTGTGGTCTGTTCTCCAAAAAATGTCATATGTGTTATCCCTTAGTCCTGTATGAATCTTGTCGTCCTGAGTGTCCAAGTGTCTGTTGTTCATATCCCTTCTGTGCTGTTATTTTATCATTATTATTATTATTACTACTACTACCATTATTATTGTCCAGTAGTTCTTTAGGTGAAGCAAAACAATGTATATATACATCCATACCCCGCCATACATAAAAGAAAGAATGGTAAAATAATACATATCTCATATCTCTTTGAATTGAAATATTGTTCAAATGCCTTGTTGGAGGGGAGGATGTCTCCAGTTACTTCTTTCTTCAACCTACCCCTTTTTGTTTCCTGTACATCTCTTGATAGTTACATCTTTCACAGGACTGTATGGAAATTCTGAAAGATGCAAAATGGCCTTCCGCCGAAGGTACTTATGCCTCCAAATGGAAGAGATTTTGCATCTGGTGTTCCTCGAAGAAAATAGAGCCTGCATCTTGCCAGGAGGATGTCATCCTGCCATATTTCTTACACTTTGCAAAATCTAGTTTGCAATTCTCTTCTATTGAAGTCCATCTGGAAGGTTTGACTGCATACAGAAAAGGTCCTTAGCAAACCTCTTTCTTTCAGTTGCCAGTCACAAAAGATTTTCTAGAGGGACTAAAGAAAGTTTTCCCACCACTCAGGCGTCCTTCTCCACAATGGGAGTTGAATGTGGTTCTTTCATGTCTCATGCATCATCCATTCGAGCACATACACAAATCATCTCTCCAACACCTCACTTGGAAAACGGCTTTCCTTGTGGCAATGACATCAACACACAGTTAGTGAGATTCAGGCTCTCTGTGCTCATGCGCCCTACACAGTGTTCCACTCTTCCAAAGTAGTGATGCGTACACATCCTAAGTTCTTACTCAAGGTTATCTCTGACTTTCCTGTCAACCAGACGATTTCCTTACCAACTTTCTTTCAAAACCTGTATGCAAAAAGGCCAGGGCACACCAAAAACCAGTTCTGTGTGGTTGATCCAAGTGCTGACTTTGTGTCAACCCATTCCAATATGGCACCTGTACTTTGCCTCTATAACACAAATTCTCTCTTCGATTTAGTCTTTTTTCTATGTCTGTCCCTGCTCGCGTTTATAGGAGCCACTGGCACTCAGGTCTTGTTAGCACGTTACTTTCAGACTCCTTGGGCACGGCATTATTTCTCCGCAATAGGTAAGAACCTTATTCTCGGCTGCTTTTTGTTTGATATTTTCGGTGTTGCACCTTTGTTCCTCTATGCCACGCGCCATAATCGCTTGCGCTTAACTATTTGTATACGAGTTACCGTTCGGAACGCTGTGTTTTGTTTACAATGGTATGACGCGGTCATACACCTAGCAAAAGTAATGCCCTTGGGATGTTGTTTTATTTCTTTTCGTACTTGGATTTAATTATGCACCTTTGTTCCTCTATGCCACGCACCATAATCATTTGCGCTTAACTAATTATATACGCGTTACCGTCTTTCGGAACACTGTGTTTTGTTTACACTGGTTTGACACGGTCGTACGCCTGGCAGTAGTAATGCCCTTAGGATGTTGTTCCATTTGTTTTCGCACTTGGTTTTAAATTATAGCGATAGTCTCTACACCCCCTCACATGATGCGGCACGTCTATTTCTCTGAGCTGGTTTTAAACATTTACGCTTTGAGATACGGTCCTGTTTTTTTTTTGCACAACTAGTGCCGGTTAATCGTTGTATAATGTTTTTTTACGAGATCCCCTTGACTTTTCACGGCTATGTTTACTTTATGTGCAGCTGTGAATCGTCTTTAATTTCTTTCTCTTTTTATTTTTGCTTCCCTAATAGGCTTATCAGGGCCAACTATCACTTTGATTGTTTGAACTTTTATGGCCACCTCTGAGGCATATACCACGTACGCCTTGAAAGAAACACTTTGCTTCATTCTCTACTTGTGCTTGTCTTTTTACATCCAAGGTCCATATTATTTTTTACCACTTGTTCTTCTTGATACTTTTGTTCACACTATATATCTCCCCCGGTTATTTTTGCAGTGTTCACTTACCTTCTGGTGTCTTTTTCACATATGGATTGTTCGCTGCACTTGCTATTTGCTTCTTTAGTACACTAGTGCATTCTCAATATACTGCATCAGGCGGTTCTATGTTGAGTGTGTTTTGCACGTTTTGCATAGTTTTACACACTACTGCTAGTTTATTCTTGCTTTCTTCTCTTTTCCATGCACTATGCCCATCCCACTATCATTGGTATACACGTACAACAGTTTGTTATGCTAGTCACGTTGTCACACCTGGGTCGATGGTTCTAGTTTCTATCTTTAACAGATTGTTTCTCATATTTTGAACTAGTCATTATATCAATATACAAATATGTGCATATTGTTCATCTATCCCACAGCCTTGATAAAGTCTAGAAGACGAAACATGTGTCGGCTGCTGGCTGTATTTTTGGATTGATTGTAATACATGTGGTCTTTGACCTGAATATTGATCACACATATTTATCCTGTCAATAAATGCCTAGTATCCTCCTTGATTTGGACTTCGACTCTGACTGAACGACCACTTGGATCAACCACACAGAACTGGTTTTTGGTGTGCCCTGGCCTTCTTGCATACATTCTACGTAACCACTGACTACTCCCTAGTCAGCGTTTTTTGGGACGCCTTGGTTGTAGGTGCCCTGCCGGGTTGGCACCCATTACATTCTCATTATCTTGTGCTATAGGACTGCTGTGTATGGACATTGTACCAACTTATGTGTTGATGTGCGAGCAATGTTGGCATTTTCCACCTGTTTCTTTTTGTGTTTT
The DNA here is from genome assembly GCF_031143425.1 of Pleurodeles waltl. Lineage (NCBI taxonomy): Eukaryota > Metazoa > Chordata > Amphibia > Caudata > Salamandridae > Pleurodeles > Pleurodeles waltl. The sequence continues at coordinate 220,205,658 of NC_090436.1, read as the reverse complement.
TCTTTCAAAACCTTTCCACTCCAGCTGAGAGGACACTACACTCTGTAGAAGTAAAGAGGGTTTCAAAATTCTATTTAGACAAAACCAAATGTTTAGTAAATCACAACACTTATTTGTCAATTATGGGCTGGTTCGTACCAGCCTGGCAACCTCTAAATAGTCCATCTCTCTGTGAATTGTCGCCTGTATTGTTTACTGCTACCAGCTAGCTAACAAATCTCTAGCTGGTAAACCAAGAGCGCATTCGACCAGAGGCAAGACGGCCACGACTGTCTTGTTGAGGAATTTTCCTCTGTCAGATATCTGCAGGGCTGCGACCTGAAAATCTGTTCACACGTTCACTAAACATTAATGTCTTGGGTGGGACAAGCTTCTCTCAGGAACCTCTTTGCTGTATAGCGCATTCCTATATTGTTCGGTCTCCTCTCCCCGTTTCTTGGATGGACTTGCTATTCTATTCACAGCTTATGACTATACATGGAAATCACCTATGAGAGAAGGAATAGTTTCTTACCTGTAACTCCAGTTCTCTCATAGGGGTATTTCCATCATAGTCATGAGCAACCCTCTCCGGCAGAGTAGACAGAATAATATCTCAGGTATACCACGACTCTCATCGATGACTGCCTACAAAAAGAACTGAGGTAACTGCCTCATTCTAGGCATGGTGGGATACTGGAAGACTAGCTGTTCTTAACGGTCACAGTCTCCTTTGTTTCATTGATAATGGCAGCCTATGAGCTACACTGCCCTGCAATCCTTCATCATTATTTTGCATTATAAAAAGGTTTGTGAAAGAGTTTTCCCCCCTGAATTTTCAACTCATTCATGCATTTGAATGCATGTGCTGTAACTTTGTCCTTTTTAAAGCAAACTGGATGAAGAATTTTGGACACTGTAGCCTTTCCTCTATGCTGCATATGGACATGCTTAAGTGACTTTGCAGGCCTTCCTGAAGTTAGGCTAACATGAACACTTAAGAAGTTATATTGGATAAAGTGCTCCGGGGTCCCCGCAGGTGGGTGGAACTATTCACCGCTCATGACTATCATGGAAATACCCCTACGAGAGAACTGGAGTTACAGGTAAGAAACTATTCCTTATGCTTTATTCTGATCATTTCAGTGATATGCTTGAATATGTCATTTACAAAATAAGTTCAGTTATCTGATCTTATTGCTTCTGGGATCCACCACCTTGGTATAACCTCGCTTACTAAAAAATTAGCAACTGATTTTGCATCATAATGCACACATGGTCCTGCCTTTATCCATTGTGAAAAGGGGCATACTAGGACTAATAGATACCTGTAGTTGTTATATCTGTCTAACATACCTTCAAAGTCAATGTTTAAAGTTCAAAAAGGGCCTTGTGGCTGTGGTATTGTTGATGTAATCACTTTTAGTGTTGGTTTTCAGGAATACTTATGACATGTTTGGCACTCATATATTTACGTAGTCACCATTTTGTGTAAATTTGGTATGAACTTGTCCAGTTGCAACACATTGCACATTGGGGTAATGGCAGTATGGGCAGGCTGATGTATTTGATCTAAAGCAATGATCAGTAACTGTTGGGGCATAATTGGTTTACCTGTTGTGCTCTGTCTGAATATCCATTCATTGCTAGTTTGTGTTCACCCTCTCTGTTTCCAGAGCTCTTTTTCAAAATCAGGTGCTGCCTCTTGCAGTTTTCTGAGGTGTAGTTGGGTAGGTTGGACATATAGTGTTGTCATAGATATATTTGTTTCACCTGTCTAGTTTTCTTAATTTCCTCCTTTCATCCTGCATAAGGAATTTGATGTGTGGCAGTGGACCCCTGTCTGCTTTGTTTGCTGCCTGGTCCACTAAGTAATTGCCTCTAGTAACAGTCTGTTCCCCTGTGCTAAACAATTGACCACTTCCACTCCACTTGGTAATTTTAGTGCTTCACTGACGAGCTCTGAAATATCCCTATGTGCTACCGAAGTGCCATTGCTTTTGAGAAACCCTCTCCTTTTCCACACAGAGATGCTAGAATGTACTGTGGTGGTGGTATATCCCGGACCTGAATACACTGTAATATTGTCTCCTTTCTCCGGTCTAGGGCAACCAGTAGATCTATAAATTCTGCTGCTTGTGCTGAATTATGGGATGACAGTGTTATTTGTTCTGTTATAAGGAACATATCATTGTGTGCCCTCAACTACCACTTTGCACCAGTGTGTTGTATTCCTGTTTCCTGGTCAATTGTTAATGAGCCATCAACAAAGTATATTTTGCTGGCACATATTGGCACTTCCTTAGTCTCATCGCATCTTCTTCCTGCACTGTGTGTGCAATGAGTGTTGTGGGATTAGCAGTGTAACACCTTATTATTTTTAGAGAGGGTAAGGATAATATTATTTCAGAACCTGAAACTCGTTTTGTGGTTAGTGTGAGCCTTGTTTTCTGTATGGCAAAAACTGCGTGCTCTGCATACAGGGTGAGCCCATTACAATAGGCATGCTTTTTTCAACTGTAAAGGCAGCGGTCGGAAGCCCCTGTTCACATGGAAAGTGTCTTTTCATTACCAGGCCTAATAATGCCAGAGGATAATTTTTTCTCTGTACTGCTAACATGGTTTCACCATAACAATGGCAGACTAGATAGAACTCCTTATTGTAATCTGGTGTACCAAGTATAGGGGCAACACTTATCTCTTCTTTTAATTTCTTGAACATAGCAGTCAGTTCCTCAGTCCAGTGTGTATTTCCTTTTGTTTTGCCTCTTTCATTCCTTGTGATGGTGCTATTAGTGAACTGTAGTCAAACACCCACTGTTTGACAAAGTTACAGAGGCCCACAAATTGTTGCATTTCTTGTATCGTTTTGGGCTGTGTCTTTCTCTTGATGCATTCTGCCCTTTCTGTTGTCACGCTTTGGCCTCAGGAGGATATTATTTGACCTAAAAAAATGCACTTCTGGAACCGCACGTTGCACCTTGTTTTCTTCAACTTTGTACCCTGCTTGTGCTAAAACAATCAATAAATTGGTTGTGTCTTTTTTTACATTGTTCTTCTGACTTACTACTTATCAGGATATCATCCACTTATTGTAACAACACACTGTCACTCTGGATGTTTGAAAGATCATTTTTGACTACCCTGTTAAAGATACTGGGGGACTTACTTTACCCATGTAGCATGCAAGTATACAAATACTGTGTTCCACCATAAATATATGCAGTCAAATATTGTCTTTCTGTGTGTAGGGGACACTATAAAAAGCATTGTTCAAATCAGTGACCGAAAAGAATGTTGCGTCGGCTGGGATGTTGGTCAGTATTATTGATGGAACTGGGACCACCTGGAACTCGGGCACCACTATGTTATTTAGTGGGCGGATATCTTATACCATCCTCTAATCCCAACTCTTTGATTTCTTTATAGGATATATCAGAGTGTTAAAGGATGAAATTCCTGGATATATTACTCCCTGCTGCAGTACTGCAGTGCTGCAGTAGTGGGGGTTAGCTATTCAGCTGCCAGTAGTGCTGCAGTAGTGGGTGTTAGCTATTCAGCTGCATCTTTTGGCAATGGACACTGCCTAACCCTTGGTAAAAGTGCTCATGCCTTTATAGTAATCTTTGCTGGTATTACTATAATTAAACCCACATCGTATGGTCTGGTTGTCCACAGCTGCCGTGGTTCTTTTGCTAAATCCTGGTCTTATAGAGTTGAAACTTGACTTGGGTGTTGATGTTCTTACCTCTAGTTCTACTCGAATCTCTACTGTATTTTCAAATGCCGCGGTTGTAGTGCCTGTCTTGTCTTTGTATAAGTGCTCATCTAGTATGTCCTGTAACCTTAGTATGGGGTTCATAAATGTTTCCAATACCCACATAGTTTGGTTCTTGTCAGTGGCTTATAGTATACCATGTGTGGGAATTATTTTAACTCTTTCTATGGCTGTCAAGAGCGTGTCTTGCAACAATGGTTGGATTAGTCCTTGACTTCTGAACAGGAATTATTTCTGTATTTCCACTAGCTTGCCCTCTAGCTAGAGCGTATTCACTATTATGGCATACACTGTCTTTAAAAACCTATTGGTCTGGCTCAATACTGTTTATTTATGAGTAACATCATTGCTCTTCCTTCTGAGATCCCCCAGCTTGTACGGATCATTATACCATCTTAGGTAAAATGTATTGTCATATTCAGTTTGGACATCAGCTCTCTCCCTAAGAAGTTGGCTATAGGCAATGGTAAGTACAATAGTTTTCCATCTACCACAGTTCCTCCTATTTCCATCTCTGCTCTTTTTGTGAATGGAACCCTAATTATAGCGCCAGAGAATCCGTATGTGTCCATATCCGGGTTTAATAACAGGATTTTTCCTCCTTTAATGCAAGATTTTGTCGCCCCCTATAGCTATCAAAAAAATGTATGGAATTTTGTTTAGGGCAACTGTCACAGTAGGTTAATCATCTGATCTGTGCATCACCGATAGAACTGGACACATTAGAAATAGTCGGTGGGCTCCTTCATTGTATGTATGTGTGTTGTTGTTGGCCATTGTTTCCTACATCCCCATAGAATGGACTGTTGCCTCCCATCACTTGTCTTTGCTGGCACTGGGGGTAATTCTGGTGCCCCTGAAACTTGCCTTGATTTTGATATGCCTGAAAGTTGATTTGCTGGATCTGGCTTTAATGTTGATATCCCTAAACGTTATTTAGCGGGGGAGTGTTCAGCATCTGTTGTTTTTGCCCCTGTACATGTTCCTGCATGTCTGTTTGCTTTGTTCTGCATACCCTTGCTATATGGCCAATTTTGGGACAGTAGAAACATTTGATCGACCTTTGGCTGTCCATATTTCCTTCAAAACTTAATCTTTCCCCTCTACCACTTGCCTGATTCCCTCTATAATTCTGCTGCTTTGGCTACCGCCCTACTTGGGCGACTGGTACCACTCTCATTTGTGGTTTTGCTGTGGGCAGTACAGGGGTATATTCGTATTAATATCTATATTCCCTGCCATGCGTGTGAGCGGTTGGTGTGGTGACATTGAGGAATAGGAATGCTGCATAACGTGTCATGTGTCCCTAATCGTGTTGGTATTATTTCTTCTTCTTCTTCCTCTTTCTCCCACTCTCCTTTTCCTTCTCCTGAGGTAGCATTTGTTGGTTCCTCATTTTGTACCCAGTTACATGCTGCATCTTTTAGTCTGTCAAGTCCTTCTTTGTTTATTCTAAATAAAAGGTGCCCTGTTCTCCACCTTCCCAAGTTGGGTCCAGCATCTATATGTCCCTATGCTAACTCTAGTTTCTCTGTCTGTACCCGTTTTGGGCTCTGCTTGATCAGTGTAGGATTTTGTACTACCGGGGGTCTTCGTATCCAGCTGCTAGGGACAAGGCGAGATTTAGATATATCCTTACATATGTGGGGGGTGCTTTTCCCTTTGGAATTGCCTCTGCATCTTTATCATTACCCACAGAGGGATCTTTAATCAGTACATCCTCTAGATACTCACAGCTGTCTTTAAATATAGCCCATAAGTTGAGTAGCCTCCCATTTGTTTAATTTCTTTCCTTTATATTTGGCCCTGATAAAGGTTAGTGTGTGTGTTACAATATTTTTGTCAAAGGACCCATCTTATGGCCAGGTATGTGTATTTTTTTGTTGTTTCCATGTACCACACTTGATTATGTTTCTCTGTTCTTTTCTTGCCGCTTAGGAATATCTTCATCATGTGTTCTAAAGGAGATCCCATTTTTATCCCTGGATGCCTATCGTTTTCGGTAAAATGAGGAGTCTCACCGATCTTTCTGATTATCCAACAACATTTATTTTTATCGTTCCTGCATGACTGTAGTATAAGCAGCTTTCTAGTTGTATTGCATTCAACATGCATCTCTTCCTTTTATTTGAGAGAAGACTGTGTTTGGACTAATGTATTTGTTACATTTAGAGCATTTATTAGCTAATCACAAATACATATTTACCATCCTAAATTATATCTGATCTGAACCATATCCTCAGAATGGTATCATGGGTTTTCCTGTCCTCAATCAAGCCACTCTTTAGATTTATGTTTGCTTCAGATCTTCCCAACCTGGTCGGGAATTGACTTTCTAATCTTTGAATGGGGCTAGTCCATACCTATTTATAACTGTTTTACATACCAGCCTGTGGCATAGAAGTAATGTATGCATACCCTAGATGCCTTGTGCATGTTTACCATAAACATTTGTACTTTACCATAAACATAACCTTACTTCAATTGTTTTAATTTGAGGAGTCCGGGCTGGCCTAACCTTATGACAGAAGCCACCTCAGGGAGAGAATTACCCATGGGAATAGACAGACTTTTGATCAACCTGCTGTCTGCTTGCCTTCTCAGAGAAACGCGCAATCCTATTCACAGTGGGCATTCTCCTTTTCATTGGCTGCCGTTGGCGATGACCCCTGTGACTCCTGGCTGGCTCGCCAACTTGTTAGTTGTGACCTCAAGTGAGGAGGATAAACAGATGAGAGTAAGCGATGAAGCATATAAAGGTTTTCTCTCACAATGGCTGGGCGAGTATTGAACTCTGAAGGTTTCCCACCTGTCTCTCAAATTAGCTGCTCGCAGATATCTCCCTTTTATAGTGTGATTTTGCTGGCTTATACATCATAATCACGTGCCATAAAAAGTCAACAAAGGCATACAAGGCATGTTTGAGCAGCATCACATAAATTAAGCTCCCCCCTCCCACCTAAGCTGATTTGCGCAATCTGACTGTGTCCTTATTTTAATCCTCCTCTTAATGTGCTGTCTTTGTCTACATTTGTCCCTTAAGCATATGCATGCCACTGATGCAGTTGTGTTTTGATCATCCTGTGGCTTAACTGTCCCTATTAAATTGACCTCAAAGCTGATTGGTTGCTCGCATTCCTCCCCTCTTTAGGTCCTGATCTGGAGGAGCTGTCAACACTGGTTTGTTTGTTATACTGGGGATTTTGTGTTTATTGATTTCTGGTGACCACTAGTATGCATCAAAAGTCGTGACTATTCTTTCTCTGCCCTCTTCTTCTGTAATTCATTAACTGGAAGCATTGGTACATACTGTTGCCTGATCATATTTGCTCCTGTATGGGTATGGGTGGGGTCACTGAGTGGCACTTATTCATGGATCTTAATTTTTGCTTTCCATACTGACAAGGTTTGCAGCCACAGAAGTGTTTGGAGTTTCCTGCCTTCCTGTCCTGGCCCCAACATGACTGGGGACACAAAATAGTAATGCCAAACCCTTTGTGAGCATGCTGTGGCAGAGGCTTTGTGATGTGCAAGTGTGGTAGGGGACAGCTCTGACCACTCCCATCAAGTCAGAGGTGGCCTTTAGGAGGCTGGCCTGGCTTATAGTGGGTACCTGATGATACTTACACCTTGTACCAGGTCCAGTTATCCCTGATTAGTAGTGTTCTGGCAGCTTAGGCTGATAGAGGTAGCTATAGCAGAGCAGCTTAGGCTGAACTAGGAGACATGTAAAGCTCCTACTATACCACTTATATTATATGGTTACTTAAAATAAAGGTACTTTATTTTAGTGACAATATGCCAAAAGTATCTCAGAGGATATACTCCCTTAGGAGGTAAGTAAAATACACAAAATATACACACAAACCAAAATCAGGTAAGTAAAACACTTAGAAAAGTAGTGCAAACACTGTAGAACATAATAGAATGCAAAAGGAGACAACAGGCCTAGGGGCAACACAAACCATATACTCCAAAAGTGGAATGCGAACCACAAATGGACCCCAGGCCTAGTGTAGTGTGTAGAGGGTCACTGGGAGTGTAAGAAAACACTAAGGGTGTCCAATATACCCCACCCCAAGACCCTGAAAAGTAGGAGTAAAGTTACCCTACTCCCACAGAAAGACAAAGTCGAGATAGGGGATTCTGCAAAGACAACAACTGACTGCAAAGCACTGATTCCTGGACCTGAGGACCTGCAAAGGAAGGGGACCAAGTCCAGGAGTCACGCAAGTGTCCAGGGGGGGCAGGAGCCCACTAAACCCCGGATGAAGGTGCAAAAGGGCTGCCTCTGGGTGGAAGAAGCCGAAGATTCTGCAACAATGGAAGGTGCCAGGAACTTCTTCTTTGGTCAGAAGATGTTGCATGGCGTGCTGGAGGATGCAGAGTTGTTTCCACGCAGAAAGACCGCAAATAAGCCTTGCTAGCTGCAAGAGTCGCGGTTGAAGATATTGGGTGCTGCCAGGGCCTAGGAAAGACCTGGGGGTTGCCCCTTGGAGGATGAGACAGAGGGGGCGCGCAGCAACAGAGAGAGCCCACACAGAAGCAGGCAGCACCCGCAGAAGCACTTGACAGGCGTTCATGAAATCTGAGCACGGCGGTCGTCTCAGCACAACAAAAGAGGGTCCCACGAAGTCGGTCAACTCAGCGAGTTGAGCAATGCAGGATGGAGTGCTGGGGACCTGGGCTAGGCTGTGCACAAAGGAATCCTTGCAAAAGTGCACAGACCTCCTCTCAGAGGTCGCCATTTTGCCCTCCCACCTCTGCATTCAAGATGGTAGAGGTCTGGGACATACTGGAGAAGCTCTGGGCACCACCGCTGGGGTGGTGATGGACAGGGGAGTGGTTACTCCCCTTTCCTTTGTCCATTTTCACGCCAGAGCATGGGCTGGGGGATCCCTGAACCGGAGTAGACTGGTTTATGCAAGGAGGACACCATCTGTGCCCTTCAACTCATTTCCAAAGGCCAGGAGAGGCTACTCCTTTCCGGCCCTTAACACTTATTTCCAAAGGGAGAGGGTGTAACACCCTTTCTCAGAGGCAATCCTTTGTTCTGCCTTCCTGGGACTGGGCTGCCCATGCCCCAGGGGGGGCAGAAACCTGTCTGAGGGTTGGCAGCAGCGGTAGCTGCAACGAAAACCCCAGAGAGCTAGTTTCCATGCTGGAGCCCCGGGGATGCATGGGATTGGCACCCCAATACCAGATTTGGCTTGGGGTGGACAAAATACATGATCTTAGACGTGTTACATGGCCATGTTCGGAGTTACCATTGTGAAGCTACACACAGGTATTGACCTATATGTAGTTCACGCGTGTAATGGTATCCCCGCACTCACAAAGTCCGGGGAAATTGCCCTGAACAATATGGGGGCAACTTGGCTAGTGCCAGGGTGCCCTCACACTTAGTAACTTTGCACCTAACCTTCACTAAGTGAGGGTTAGACATATAGGTGACGTATAAGTTACTTATGTGCAGTGTAAAATGTCTGTGAAATAACGTGGACGTTATTTCACTCAGGCTGCAGTGGCAGTCCTGTGTAAGAATTGTCTGAGCTCCCTATGGGTGGCCAAAGAAATGCTGCAGCCCATAGGGATCTCCTGGAACTGCAATACCCTGGGTACCTAGGTACCATATACTAGGGAATTATAAGGTGTGTTCCAGTGTGCCAATCGGAATTGGTAAAATTAGTCACTAGCCTGCAGTGACAATTTTAAAAGCAGAGAGAGCATAAACACTGAGGTTCTGGTTAGCAGAGCCTCAGTGATACAGTTAGGCACCACACAGGGAACACATACAGGGCACAACGTATGAGCACTGGGGTCCTGGCTAGCAGGATCCCAGTGACACAGGCAAAAACAAACATACACACAAGTAAAAAATGGGGGTAACATGCCAGGCAAGATAGTACTTTCCTAACTGGCCCATCCAGCCAACACCTATTCCCCTTTTTTCTCACTGTCTGAGAGCAATACACAAAGACCAGCATAGTGTTAAGCATTTGTTGTACACACACAGGCAATAAATGAGGAACACACACTCAAAGACTTACTCCAGGCCAGTAGGTTTTTATATTGAAAAATATCTCTTCTTAGTTTATTTTAAGAACCACAGGTTCAAGATTTACAAGTAATACTTCAAATGAAAGGTACTTCACACAGGTAAGTTAGGAACTTTGAATACAAGCAGTATCATATAAAGTCTTTGTTAAAATGGCAATAAGCTGTTTTAAAAGTGGACATAGTGCAAACATCAACAGTTCCTCTGGGAGGTAAGTAAAGGTTAGATTGTGAGGTAAGTAAAACACTTACAAGCCTCAGTTCTGGGGCATAGGCAGCCCACCGCTGGGGGTTCAAGGCAACCCCAAGGTTACCACACCAGCAGCTCAGGGCCGGTCAGGTGCAGAGGTCAAAGTGGTGCCCAAAACACATAGGCTTCAATGGAGAAGGGGGTGCCCCGGTTCCAGCCTGCCAGCAGGTAAGTACCCGCGTCTTTGGAGGGCAGACCAGGGGGGTTTTGTAGGGCACCGGGGGGGACACAAGTCAGCACAGAAAGTACACCCTCAGCGGCACGGGGGTGGCTGGGTGCAGTGTGCAAACAAGCGTCGGGTTCGCAATAGGTTTCAATGGGAGACCCAGGGGTCTCTTCAGCGATGCAGGCAAGGGGGGGGGGGCTCCTCGGGGTAGCCACCACCTGGGCAAGGGAGAGGGCCACCTGGGGGTCGCTCCTGCACTGGAGGTCGGATCCTTCAGGTCCTGGGGGCTGCGGGTGCAGAGTCTTTCCCAGGCGTCGGGTCTTTGAAGCAGGCAGTCGCGGTCAGGGGGAGCCTCGGGATTCCCTCTGCAGGCGTCGCTGTGGGGGCTCAGGGGGGGGTCAACTCTGGCTACTCACGGTCTTGTAGTCGCCGGGGAGTCCTCCCTGTGGTGTTTGTTCTCCACAAGTCGAGCCGGGGGCGTCAGGTGCAGAGTGCAAAGTCTCACGCTTCCAGCGGGAAACGTGTGTTGTTTCAAAGTTGCTTCTTTGTTGCAAAGTTGCAGTCTTTGGGGAACAGAGCCGCTGTCCTCAGGAGTTCTTGGTCCTTCTAGATGCAGGGTAGTCCTCTGAGGCTTCAGAGGTTGCTGGACCCTGGGAACGCGTTGCTGGAGCAGTGTCTGTAGAAGTGGGGAGACAGGCCGGTAGAGCTGGGGCCAAAGCAGTTGGTGTCTCCGTCTTCTCTGCAGGTTTTTCAGTTCAGCAGTCCTCTTCTTCTTAGGTTGTAGGAATCTGAGGTTCGATGGCATATGTTGCTGCAGATACACGTTTGGCACAGTCCGCTGCCTGGTGTTGGGCTCGGAGTATTACAAGTTGTTTTTCTTCGAAGAAGTCTTTTTGGTCACGGGACTGAAGGACTCCTCCCTCCTTGGCTCCATTGCGCATGGGCGTCGACTCCATGTTAGATTGTTTTTTTCCGCTGTCGGGTTCGGACGTATTCCTTTTCGCTCCGTGTTTCGGTTCGGAAAGTTAGTCAGAATCTCGGAAGAAAGCGTCGGTATTGTTCCGTTCGGTATCGGGATAGTTAGGTACATCGACACCGATCATCGGAAGACTTTGGGGTAGTTTCGATCCCCCATCGGGGCCTGGTCGGCCCGACCGCGTGCGACATCGAAGCCGATGGAACGGACCCCGTTTCGTTTCTGCCCAAAATGTCACAGTAAGTATCCTTATACAGATCAGCACTTGGTCTGTAACTTGTGCTTGTCCCCCGAGCACAAGGAGGATACCTGTGAAGCCTGTCGAGCCTTCCGGTCCAGAAAAACACTCCGGGACCGAAGAGCCAGGCGTCAACAAATGGCGTCCACGTCGACAAAACAACGTTTCGACGAGGAAGAGGAAACATTCTCGGTTCCGGAATCAGAATCCGGAGACTCCGACGTCGAACAACAGCAACAAACTGTGAGTAAGATGTCGAAAAGTAAATCCATCGACAAACCGAAAGCCCAGGGGACGCCACTGCCAACAGGCCATGGCTCGACCCATAAAACAGGCGACCCGTCGAAGGCGCCGAAAAAGGGCACGCCCATAGCGAAGACACCCGACTCCGGTCGAGGGACCGCCATGGAGCAACCTCGGAGCCGAGAAAGCGGCTCCGAGAGACAAAAACAAGATACCGGCACCGAAAAACATCGGCACCGAGAATCCATGCCGAAAGGAACAAAAATTCTGTCGGTGCCGAAACCGAAAAAAGATTCTCTCTCGGCGCCGAAAAATACCACACCTTCATCCTACTCAGAGGAACAAGGAATGAGTGGCCAAATGCACAAATTTGGACAAGAGCTCCAAAGTGTAGAATCGGACTACACACAAAAGAGACTGTACATCCAGCACGACACAGGGAAGATATCAACCCTTCCCCCAATCATGAGGAAAAGAAGGATCGGACTTCCAAAGGATGACGCACAACCACAAGCCAAAGTGGTTAAAAAAGTCACGCCTCCGCCCTCTCCACCACAGGCATCGCCGGCACAAACACCGCCACAAATGCACTCACCAGCGCAAACTACCATAAGTCATGACGATCAGGATCAAGACGCTTGGGACCTGTATGACACCCCAGTGCCGGACAATGATCCCGAGTCATACCCCACAAAGCCGTCACCGCCAGAGGACAGTACCTCATACTCGCAACTGGTGGCTAGGGCAGCAGAATTCCACAATGTCCAACTGCATTCCGATCCTATAGAGGATGATTTTTTATTTAACACCCTCTCGGCTACACACAGCCAATATCAATGTCTCCCAATGCTACCAGGGATGTTACGGCACGCAAAACAAATTTTTGAAGAGCCCGTAAAATCAAGAGCCATCACCCCAAGGGTGGATAAGAAATACAAACCACCACCCACAGACCCAGTGTTTATTACTTCGCAGTTACCACCTGACTCCGTGGTAGTAGGGGCAGCTCGCAAGAGAGCGAATTCACATACATCTGGCGACGCCCCACCTCCGGACAAAGAAAGCCGAAAATTTGATGCGGCAGGGAAAAGAGTAGCATCACAGGCAGCCAACCAGTGGCGCATCGCAAATTCACAAGCGCTGCTGGCCAGATATGACCGCGCACACTGGGACGAGATGCAACTTCTCGTAGACCATCTTCCCCAGGAATACCAAAAAAGGGCGCAGCAAATAGTGGAAGAGGGACAAACGATCTCAAACAATCAAATCCGCTCTTCACTAGACGCAGCCGATACTGCAGCAAGAACAGTCAACACTGCTGTCACCATAAGGAGACACGCTTGGCTACGCACTTCAGGCTTCAAACCTGAAATCCAGCAGGCTGTCCTTAATATGCCCTTCAACGAGAAACAACTTTTTGGCTCTGAAGTGGATACAGCCATTGAAAAACTTAAAAAGGACACAGACACGGCCAAGGCCATGGGCGCACTCTACTCCCCGCAGAGCAGAGGCTCTTTCAGAAAAACTCCATTTAGAGGGGGGTTTCGTGGCCAACCCACAGACACCACCAGCCAACAAACAAGAACCACACCATATCAGGGTTCCTTCCAAAGAGGAGGTTTCAGGGGATATCGGGGGGGTCAATTCCCAAGGAGTAGGGGAAGATTCCAGACTCCAAAAACACCTCCACCTAAACAGTGACTTTCAAGTCACGCAACCCCTTCACTCAACACCAGTGGGGGGAAGACTAAGCCAATTCTACCAATCTTGGCAACAGATTACAACAGACAATTGGGTATTAGCAATAATCCAACATGGCTATTGCATAGAATTCCACAACTTCCCACCAAACATCCCCCCCAAAACACGCAAAATGTCACCACAACATTTAGAACTTTTAGGACTAGAAGTTCAAGCACTACTGCAAAAGGATGCAATAGAGTTAGTACCAGTACAACAAAAAAACACAGGAGTTTACTCCCTGTACTTTCTAATTCCAAAAAAAGACAAAACATTAAGACCAATATTAGATCTCAGGACACTAAATACCTACATCATATCAGACCATTTTCACATGGTCACACTACAAGACATCATTCCACTGCTCAAACAGCAAGATTACATGACCACATTAGACCTAAAGGATGCGTACTTTCATATACCAATACACCCTTCTCACAGAAAGTACCTACGGTTCGTATTCAAAGGAATACATTACCAATTCAAAGTGTTGCCATTCGGAATAACAACTGCACCAAGAGTGTTCACAAAATGTCTAGCAGTAGTAGCAGCACACATCAGGAGACAACAGATACATGTGTTCCCTTACCTAGACGATTGGCTAATCAAGACCAACACAGTAAAAAAATGCGCAAACGACACCACATTTGTCATACAAACCCTTCACAAACTGGGGTTTTCCATCAACTATACAAAATCACACCTAGAACCGTGTCAAACACAACAATATCTACGAGCAACCATCAACACATCAAAAGGAATTGCCACTCCAAGTCCACAAAGAGTGCAGGCATTCCACAAGGTAATAAGTGCTATGTTTCCAAACCAAAAGATACAAGCAAAATTTGTGCTAAAACTTCTAGGCATGATGTCATCATGCATAGCCATTGTCCCAAACGCAAGACTACACATGCGACCCTTACAACAGTGTCTAGCATCACAATGGTCACAAGCACAGGGTCAACTTCAAAATCTGGTGTTGGTAGACCGCCAAACATACCTCTCGCTTCTATGGTGGAACAGCAAAAATTTAAACAAAGGGCGGACATTTCAGGACCCAGTGCCTCAATACGTTATAACAACAGATGCTTCCATGACAGGGTGGGGAGCACACCTCAATCACCACAGCATTCAAGGACAATGGGATATACACGAAACAAAATTTCATATCAATTACCTAGAACTGTTAGCAGTATTTCTAGCGTTAAAAGCCTTCCAACCCATAATAACACACAAATACATTCTTGTCAAAACAGACAACATGACAACAATGTATTATTTAAACAAACAAGGAGGAACACACTCAACACAATTGTGCCTCCTAACACAAAAAATTTGGCAGTGGGCGATTCACAACAACATTCGTCTAATAGCACAATTTATTCCAGGAATACAAAACCAACTAGCAGACAACCTTTCGCGAGACCACCAACAAGTCCACGAATGGGAAATTCACCCCCAAGTTCTGAACAAGTACTTTCAAATTTGGGGAACACCCCAGATAGATTTGTTCGCAACAAAAGAAAACTCAAAATGCCAAAACTTCGCATCCAGGTACCCACACCGCGAATCACAAGGCAATGCTCTATGGATGAGTTGGTCAGGGATATTTGCGTACGCTTTTCCCCCTCTCCCTCTCCTTCCATATCTAGTAAACAAGTTGAGTCAAAACCAACTCAAACTCATACTGATAGCACCCACATGGGCAAGACAACCTTGGTATACAACTCTACTAGACCTTTCACTAGTACCGCATGTCAAACTACCCAACAGGCCAGATCTGTTAACACAACACAAACAACAGATCAGGCATCCAAACCCAGCATCATTGAATCTGGCAATTTGGCTCCTGAAATCCTAGAATTCGGACACTTAGACCTCACACAAGAATGCATGGAGGTCATAAAACAAGCTAGAAAACCTTCCACTAGACACTGCTATGCATCTAAGTGGAAAAGATTTGTTTACTACTGCCATGCCAATCAAATACAACCATTACATGCCTCTACTAAAGACATAGTAGGATACTTACTACATTTGCAAAAAGCAAATCTCGCTTTTTCATCTATAAAAATACACCTCGCAGCAATATCTGCTTACCTACAAACTACTCATTCATCGTCTCTATTTAGAATACCAGTTATTAAAGCATTCATGGAAGGGCTAAAAAGAATTATACCACCAAGAACACCACCAGTTCCTTCATGGAATCTTAACATCGTCTTAACAAGACTCATGGGTCCACCTTTCGAACCCATGCATTCCTGTGAAATGCAATATCTAACCTGGAAGGTCGCATTTCTCATTGCAATCACATCCCTCAGAAGAGTAAGTGAAATACAGGCATTTACCATACAAGAACCATTTATTCAAATACACAACAATAAAATAGTTCTAAGAACAAATCCAAAATTTCTGCCAAAAGTAATCTCACCATTCCATTTAAATCAAACAGTAGAATTGCCAGTGTTCTTCCCACAACCAAATTCTGTGGCTGAAAGGGCACTACATACATTAGACATCAAAAGAGCACTAATGTATTACATTGACAGAACAAAGCTAATCAGGAAAACAAAACAACTGTTCATAGCTTTTCAAAAACCACACATAGGAAATCCAATCTCTAAACAAGGCATTGCTAGATGGATAGTCAGATGCATTCAAACATGCTATCTTAAAGCCAAAAGAGAATTGCCTATTACACCAAAGGCACACTCAACCAGAAAGAAAGGTGCTACAATGGCCTTTCTAGGAAACATTCCTATGAGCGAAATATGTAAGGCTGCAACCTGGTCTACGCCTCATACGTTTACTAAACACTACTGTGTAGACGTACTAAATGCACAACAAGCTACAGTGGGCCAAGCTGTACTAAGAACATTATTCCAAACTACTTCAACTCCTACAGGCTAAACCACCGCTTTTAGGGGAGGTAACTGCTTTATAGTCTATGCCAAACATGTGTATCTGCAGCAACATATGCCATCGAACTGAAAATGTCACTTACCCAGTGTACATCTGTTCGTGGCATTAGTCGCTGCAGATTCACATGTACCCTCCCACCTCCCCGGGAAGCCTGTAGCCGTTTAGAAGTAGATCATAAATCTTAAACATCTGAACATTTGTAAATAATTATTAGAAACTCTTAACGTACATACATATTCACTCCATTGCATGGGCACTATTTATACCAAACAACTCCATCCTCACCCTCTGCGGGGAAAACAATCTAACATGGAGTCGACGCCCATGCGCAATGGAGCCAAGGAGGGAGGAGTCCTTCGGTCCCGTGACCAAAAAGACTTCTTCGAAGAAAAACAACTTGTAATACTCCGAGCCCAACACCAGGCAGCGGACTGTGCCAAACATGTGAATCTGCAGCGACTAATGCCACGAACAGATGTACACTGGGTAAGTGACATTTTCATTCCTAGGTTCTGGGGAGCCCCTAAATACTGAATTTAGGGGTGTGTTTAGGTCTGGGGGGTTAGTAGCCAATGGCTACTAGCCCTGAGGGTGGCTACACCCTCTTTGTGCCTCCTCCCTGAGGGGAGGGGGGCACATTCCTATCCCTATTGGGGGGAATCCTCCATCTGCAAGATGGAGGATTTCTAAAAGTCAGTCACCTCAGCTCAGGACACCTTAGGGGCTGTCCTGACTGGCCAGTGACTCCTCCTTGTTTTTCTCATTATCTCCTCCGGCCTTGCCGCCAAAAGTGGGGCCGTGGCCGGAGGGAGCGGGCAACTCCACTAGCTGGAGTGCCCTGGGGTACTGTAACAAAGGGGGTGAGCCTTTGAGGCTCACCGCCAGGTGTTACAGTTCCTGCAGGGGGAGGTGAGAAGCACCTCCACCCACTACAGGCTTTGTTACTAGCCACAGAGTGACAAAGGCACTCTACACATGTGGCCAGCAACATGTCTGGTGTGTGGCAGGCTGCTAAAACCAGTCAGCCTACACGGGTAGTCGGTTAAGGTTTCAGGGGGCACCTCTAAGGTGCCCTCTGGGGTGTATGTTACAATAAAATGTACACTGGCATCAGTGTGCATTTATTGTGCTGAGAAGTTTGATATCAACCTTCACAGTTTTCAGTGTAGCCATTATGGTGCTGTGGAGTTCGTGCATGACAGACTCCCAGACCATATACTCTTATGGCTACCCTGCACTTACAATGTCTAAGGTTTTGCTTAGACACTGTAGGGGCATAGTGCTCATGCACTTATGCCCTCACCTATGTTATAGTGCACCCTGTCTTAGGGCTGTAAGGCCTGCTAGAGGGGTGACTTATCCATACTTCATAGGCAGTGTGAGGTTGGCATGGCACCCTGAGGGGAGTGCCATGTCGACTTAGTCGTTTTATCCCCACTAGCACACACAAGCTGGCAAGCAGTGTGTCTGTGCTGAGTGAGGGGTCCCCAGGGTGGCATAAGACATGCTGCAGCCCTTAGAGACCTTCCCTGGCATCAAGGCCCTTGGTACCAGGGGTACCAGTGACAAGGGACTTACCTGGTTGCCAGGGTGTGCCAATTGTGGAAACAAAGGTACAGGTTAGGGAAAGAACACTGGTGCTGGGGCCTGGTTAGCAGGCCTCAGCACACTTTCAAATCATAACTTGGCATCAGCAAAGGCAAAAAGTCAGGGGGTAGCCATGCCAAGGAGGCATTTCCTTACACCCATCCCCTCAGGGAGGGGGCACAAAGAGGGTGTAGCCACCCTTCAGGACAGTAGCCATTGGCTACTGCCCCCAGACCTAAACACAGCCCTAAATTTAGTATTTAAGGGCACCCAAGAACCCAGGAAATCAGATTCCTGCAACCTGAAACAAGAAGGACTGCTGACCTGAAATCTCTGCAGCGACGACGGAAGACGACAACTGCTTTGACCCCAGCCTTACCGGCCTGTCTCCTGACTGTAACAGCGACGCATCCGACAGGGACCAGCGACCTCTGAAGCCTCAGAGGACTGCCCTGAACCTTAGGACCAAGAATCTCCCGTGAGCAGCAGCTCTGCTCAACAACAAGCAACAACTTTGCAACTTTCTTGCAACTTCTAAAGACTTCGCTCTTCCCGCCAGAAGCGTGAGACTTCACCCTCTGCATCAGACGCCTCCAGGTTGAGCTCTAGAGAGCCCAACACCACATGGAGGACTCCCAAGCGACTGTGACCTCGTGAGTAGCCCGAGTCAACCCCCCTGGACTCCCACAGCGACGCATGCAGAGAGAATCCAGAGGCTTCCCTTGACCGCGACTGCCTGTAACAAGGAACCCGACTCCTGGACCAAGCACTGCACCCGCAGCCCCCAGGACCAGAAGGAACCGAACCTTAGTGCAGGAGTGACCCCCAAGCGACCCTCTGCCTAGCCCAGTTGGTGACTGGCCCGAGAAGCCCCCTCCTGTGCCCTGCCTGCAACCCTAGAGTGACCCCCGGGTCCCTCCATTGAATCCAATACAAAACCCGATGCCTGCTTTGCACACTGCACCCGGCCGCCCCTGTGCCGCTGAGGGTGTGTTTAGTGTGCCTATTTGTTCCCCCTCCCCCCAGTGCTCTACAAAAACCCCCCTGGCCTGCCCTCTGAAGACGCAGGTACTTACCTGTAGGCAGACTGGAACCGGAGCAGTCCTGTTCTTCATAGGCGCCTATGTGTTTTGGGGACCTCTTTGACCTCTGCACCCGACCGGCCCTGAGCTGCTGGTGTGGTAACATTGGGGTTGCCTTGAACCCCCAACGGTGGGCTGCCTATGCCCAGGAACTGAGACTTGTAAGTGCTTTACTTACCTGACAAATTAACCATCACTTACCTCCCCCAGGAACTGTTGATTTTTGCAGTGTCCACTTTTAAAATAGCTTATTGCCATTTTAACAAAAACTGTGTAAATTATTGTTCGTATTCAAAATTCCTAACTTATTTGCGTGGAGTACCTTGCATTTTATGTATTTATTTCAAATTTTGAACTTGTGGTTTTAAAAATAAATTAAGAAAAAAAAAAAATCTATATAAAAACTATTGGCCTGGAGGTAAGTCATTGAGTGTGTGTTCCTCATTTATTGCCCGTGTGTACAACAAATGCTTAACACTACCCTCTGATAAGCCTACTGCTCGACCACACTACCACAAAATAGAGCATTGGAATGATCTAATTTTGCCACTATCTTACCACTAAGGGGAACCCTTGGACTCTGTGCACACTATCTCTTACTTTGAGATAGTATATACAGAGACAACTTCCTACATTGGTGGGTCAGCGGTGGTGTCTAAGACTTTGTATTTGCTGGACTACTCGGCCAATACCTGATCACACGACTAAATTCCAAAAATTGTCATTAGAAACTGATTTTTGCAATTTGAACTTTATATTTTTATTTTTAAAAGTCCTGCTAGGGCCTCGTGTAAGTCCCTGTTAGCATTTCTTTTAGAGTTTAAAAGTTTGTAAAAGTTTGTATTTAAGTTCTAGAAGTAGTTTTTAGATTCTTAAAAAGTAATCCCAACTTTTAGAGAAATAATGTCTAGCACAGATGAGATGGTTGTGGAACTCAGCCTCACCCCTTACCTGCATCTAGGGATGTCAGAATTAAGGACTCTCTGTAAGCTAACAAATATAAAGACTTGGTCCAACCCTACCAAAGTGAAGCTCCAGAAGCTTTTGGCAGAGTTTGCAAAGGACCACCCTTCTGAGGATAATCCTACAGATGGCAAAATTAGTGACCAGGAGGATGACTCCTTCCCTCCTGTGCTAATTAGGGAGACCAGGGTCCCTCAAACCCTGTCTTACACAAGTAATAGTCAGAGAAACTAGTTCTTCCACAGGGGAGACGAGTAACTCTGGAAGCATTGAGGGCAGCCTCAATGAAGTTGATCTCCTGTTAGCCAGGATGGCCAAAAGATTGGTTTTGGAGAGACAGCTCCTATCCTTAGAGAGGGAAAGACAAGAGATGGGTTTAGCTCCCATCTATGGTGGCAGCAATATAACTAGGGTCAGAGAAGATACTGATATCCTAAAAATCCCCAAAGGGATTGTAACTAAATATGAAGATGGTGATGACATCACCAAATGGTTCACAGCTTTTGAGAGGGCTTGTGCAACCAGAAAAGTAAACAAATCTCACTGGGGTGCTGTCCTTTGGGAAATGTTCACTGAAAAGTGTAGGGATAGACTCCTCACACTCTCTGGAAAAGATGTGGAATCCTATGACCTCATGAAGGCTACCCTGATTGAGGGCTTTGGATTCTCAACTGAGGGGTACAGGATTAGGTTCAGGAGGGCTCAAAAATCCTCGAGCCAGACCTGGGTTGATTTTGATGACTTCTCAGTCAAAACATTAGATGGTTGGATAAATGGCAGTGGTGTAAATTATTATGATGGGCTATTTAACTTGTTTATGAAAAAACATCTGTTAAGTAATTGTTTCAATGACAAACTGCATCAGCATCTGATAGACCTAGGTCCAATTTCTCACCAAGAATTGGGAAAGAAGGCGACCATTGGGTCAAGACTAGGGTGACCAAGACTTCCACAGGGGGTGACCAAAAGAAAGGGGTCACAAAGCCTCCCCAGGGGAAGAGTGTTGAGACATCCAAGGGAAAAAGTAAACAGTCTTCTACAGGGCCCCAAAAACCTACCTGCTCAGGAGGGTGGGTCCAAAGCCTCTTCACAATCCTCATTTGGGTATAAGGGTAAAAACTATCATCCTAAAAAGGCCTGGTGTCACATCTGTACTCAGCATGGGCACCAAATTGGAGACAAGGCCTGTCCCCAAGAAAAGTCCCACAACTACTACTCCAATTAGCACTGGAATAGCCAGTCTCCAGGTGGGATAAACAGTTTGCCCAGAGCAAATCCGGGTTCACACTGAAGCTACATTGGTCTCAGAGGGTGGGGTGGACCTAGCCACACTTGCTGCCTGGCTGCCTAACATGCAAAAATACAGGCAGCAACTCTTAATCAATGGGACTAGAGTAGAAGTCCTATGGGATACAGGTGCCAGTGTCACTATGGTGACAGACAAACTGGTTTCCCCAGTTCAGTACCTAGCTGGACAGACATATCCAGTCACCAATGCTGACAATCATACTAAAGTCCATCCCATGGCAATGGTAACTTTAGAATGGGGAGGGGTCACTGGCCTGAAACAGGTGGTAGTCTCTTCTGCAATCCCAGTAGAATGTCTGCTTGGAAATGATCTGGAGTCCTCAGCATGAGCTGAGGTAGAACTCAAAACCCATGCAGCCATGCTGGGTATCCCTGAACTGGTGAGTCAAGACAATGGCACAGGGCAGGGCTCAGGGTGAAAAAGAAGTGTTGGAGTCTGGAATAATGGCCCAACCTTTCAAGAGAAAAGAATAGAAGACTGGGGAACCAGCTTTAGCACAGGACAAGAAGCAGAACCTCTTTTCGCAGGAAGATGTTCTATCCCCTGAGGGAACTGAGTCCATGGAGCTAGAACCTTACCAGGTTGAGCTCTTGGGCCCAGCGGGACCCTCAAGGGAACAGCTGTGTAAAGGGCAAGAAACTTGTCCTTCTCTTGAAGGCCTAAGACAGCAAGAAGCTGAGGAAGAAAAAGGAAATGTTAGTGGAAGCCACAAGGTATATTGGGAAGATGGACTCCTTTACACAAGAGACAAGAGATCCCAAACCTGGTGCCACTAGGAGAGTGGTAGTGCCTCAGGAGTTTAGGGAGTTCATTCTGACCTTAGCCCATGACATTCACCTTGCTGGGCATTTGGGACAAACCAAGACATGGGAGAGGTTAGTCAACCATTTCTATTTGCCCAATATGTCCCAGAAGGTAAAGGAGTTGTGCACCTCCTGTGTCACCTGTCAAGCCAGTGGTGAGACAGGTGGCCACCCAAAGGCCCCCCTCATTCCACTCCCAGTGGCGGGGGTCCACTTTGAAAGAGTGGGAGTGGATATAGTGGGTCCATTTGAACCTCTCACAGCATTAGGGAACCAATACATCCTAGTAGTAGTGGACCATGCTACTAGGTACCCTGAGGCAATTCCCCTTAGGTCCACTACTGCCTCTGCAGTAGCCAAAGCACTCATTGATATTTTTACCAGAGGGGGTTTCCTAAGGAGGTGGTTTCTGACAGAGGTACCAACTTCATGTCAGCTTACCTGAAACATATGTGGAATAAGTGTGGGGTGACTTACAAATTCACCACACCATCAACAAACCAATGGCCTTGTTGAGAGATTTAACAAGACATTGAAGGGCATGATCATAGGGCTCCCTGAAAAACTCAAAAGGAGATGGGATGTCCTCTTGCCATGCCTGCTTTTCACCTACAGAGAGGTGCCTCAGAAGGTAGTAGAATTTTCACCCTTTGAATTTCTGTTTGACCATCCTGTTAGGGGACCACTAGCTCTTGTAAAAGAAGGCTGAGAGAGACCTCTCCATGAGCCTAAACAAGATGTGGTGGACTATGTGCTAGGCCTACGTTCCAGGGTGGCAGAGTACATGGAAAAGGCAAGCAAAAACCTTGAGGCCAGCCAAAAACTCCAGAAGATGTGGTATGACCAAAAGGCTGCTATGGTTGAGTTTCAGCCAGGGCAGAAAGTCTGGCTTCTGGAGCCTGTGACTCCAAGGGCACTTCAGGACAGATGGAGTGGCCCTTACCTAGTACTTGAGAAGAAGTCAGGTCACCTACCTGGTGGACCTAGGCACTAGCAGGACCCCCAAGAGGGTGGTCCATGTGAACCGCCTCAAACTCTTTCATGATGGGGTAGATGTAAGCATGTTATTGGTTACAGATGAGGACCATGAAGCAGAGAGTGAACCTCTCCCTGATCCTCTCGCCACTGGCCCTAAAGATGGCTCAGTAGATGGAGTGATCTATTCAGACACCCTCTCTGGCCAACAGCAGGCTGACTGCAGGCAAGTTCTCCAGCAGTTTGCTGAGCTCTTTTCTCAAACTCCTGGTCAGACACACCTGTGTACCCATGAAGTAGACACATGAGACAGTATGCCTGTCAAAAACAAAATATTTAGACAGTCTGACCAAGTTAAAGAAGGCATCAAAGTGGAAGTCCACAAGATGCTGGAGTTGGGAGTGATTGAGCACTCTGCAGCCGCTGGGCTAGCCCAGTGGTCTTGTTCCCCAAACCTCACACAAAAGATGGCAAGAGAGAGATGAGGTTTTGTGTTGGCTACAGAGGGCTTAACTATGTCACCAAGACAGATGCTCACCCCATTCCAAGGGCAGATGAGCTAATAGACAAATTAGGTGCTGCCAAATACTTAAGTACCTTTGACTTAACAGCAGGGTAATGGCAAATAAGAATGGCACCTGGAGCAAAAGAGAAAACAGCATTCTCTATACCTGATGGGCACTACTAGTTTACTGTGATGCCCTTTGGCTTATAAAAAGCCCCTGCCACCTTCCAAAGGTTGGTGAATCAAGTCCTTGCCGGCTTGGAGTCCTTTAGTTCAGCCTATCTTGATGATATTGCTGTCTTTAGCGCCAACTGGCAGGATCACCTGGTCCACCTGAAGAAGGTTTTGCTGGCCCTGCAAGCAGCAGGCCTCTCTATCAAGGCATCTAAATGTCAGCTAGGGCAGGGTACTGTGGTTTACTTTGGGTCACCTTGTTTGTGGAGGCCAAGGTCAGCCACTTCAACCCAAGATCCCGACTATTGTGGACTGGGTAGCTCAAAAAACCCAGACTCAAGTCAGGGCATTTCTTGGCTTAACTGGGTCACTATAGGAGGTTTGTGAAGGGTTATGGATCAATAGTGACACTCCTCACAGAACTGACCTCCAAGAAAATGCCCAAGAAAGTGATCTGGACCATGGACTGTCAAAAGGCCTTTGACACCCTGAGCAAACAATGTGTACAGCACCAGTTTTGAAAGCTCCAGATTACTGTAAGCAGTTCATTGTGCAGACAGATGCCTCTGAGCATGGGATAGGAGCAGTCCTGTCCCATACAAATGATAATGGCTTTGACCAGCCTGTTGCTTTTATTAGCAGGAGGTTACTCCCCAGGGAGCAGCGTTGGAGTGCCATTGAGAGGGAGGCCTTTGCTGTGGTCTAGTCCCTGAAGAAGTTGCGGCCATACCTTTTTGGTACTCACTTCATAGTTCAAACTGACCACAGACCTCTCAGATGGCTAATGCAAATGAAAGGAGAAAACCCTAAACTGTTGAGGTGGTCCAAATCCCTACAGGGAATGCACTGTCTAGTGGAACACAGACGTGGGACTGCCCATGCCAATGCTGATGGCCTTTCCAGGTTCTTCCACTTAGACAATGAAGACTCTCTTGGGAAAGGTTAGTCTCATCCTCTTTCGTTTGGGGGAGGGCGGGGTTGTGTAAGGAAATGCCTCCTTGGCATGGCTACCCCCTGACTTTTTGCCTTTTGCTGATGCCAAGTTATTATTGAAAGTGTGTGTCAGGGAGACCAGATCCTCGGGGTCTGCACACGTTCCTAACATGTCTACCACAAGCCTAAGAGAGTCCAAGTGGGGAAAAGGGGATTAGGAAAGGAACAGCTGGGACGGAGACCTGTAGGAAACAAAGGTTAAACAACACAATATCAAGATATAATCACATTGAGGTTCATAAAAACTCTCTGTTGAAATCTAGGGTTCAGTGATACTCAGAACATGAAATAACACTGTTGAATCTAGAGTTCAATGATACTCGGAACATGAAATAACACTTAGACTGAAGAAACATGAATGGTCTAGAACTAGACTCTAACTAGCCTCAAGAAATCTAGGTACCTGGAAAAGAATCAAGAATGGTTAATACAATGTTTTATATGGACTTTTCATGAGTTGTTACATACTGTCTAGGAATACAAGAACCTTCTAAAACAATGTCTCAGAACAAACACTGCCTCATTACATGTGGACCAAAAGGTAATCCAAACATTCCCTGGAAAACAACAGGAATTGTACTAAGGACTTAACATGCACATAGAATGTAACATCTTGAATTTAACACCTCTGTGGAAAATTCAAGGGTCCTGGATAATTGTGTGCACTTCAGGAAAAACTACACATCAAAGTTTTGATTGCCATGAAATGATTGCACACATTGTAAGCTATCTGAACATCAAGATTTAAATGCGGGAAATGAATCACGCACACTGCCGATTCCAACATGTACATGCAAATGCCATGAAATTATTGCGCACTTTGTATGTCAAGAGTTAAATGCACAGAATGAATTGCGCGTCTTGTCGATTTGAATGTCACCATGTAAATGTCAAGAAATGGTTGCGCCCAATGAATATCAAGAGTTCAATGCAAGGAATGAATGGCGCATCTTGCCGATTCGAATGCCACCATGTAAATGCCAAGAAACGGTCGCACACAATGAATATCAAGAGTTAAATGCACAGAATGAATCGCGCGTCTTGCCGATTCGAATGTCAATATGCAAATGGCTAGAAATGGATGTCAATATACAAATGTCTAGAAATGGTTGTGCACCCTGTTGCCGACTCAAATCTCAAAAGTCAAATGCCAAGTATGAATTGCGCGTCTTGGCGATTCGAATATCGACATGTAAATGCCAGAAACCACGAGCACATTCACAAGGAAAAATCTTCCAACATGAAAACTAGGCCCAAAAACTTGAATGCCTTCGAAAACGGGATTGGGGGCCCAGCCCAACCTCCGTCTTGACGCCCTGATCAAGGATCACCAATACAATGAAGGGCAAAGGCCTGGAAGATAAAGGTAGGCCTCTGGAACTGGAGCACAGGAAATTGCTGCTGCTCTGCACCGAGACCTCTGAATAGTGAGCACGTGGAGCTGGGCTGGCTCCCTTATATAGAGTCTGGCCCAGCCCACAAACCACACCCAGTCATGCTGCAGAGAAAGCTTCTAGAAGGCCCTGGAAAGGGACCACACCCTTACACACACTGAAAGCCTGCAGCAATACATT
This sequence comes from Pleurodeles waltl, assembly GCF_031143425.1. NCBI lineage: Eukaryota > Metazoa > Chordata > Amphibia > Caudata > Salamandridae > Pleurodeles > Pleurodeles waltl. The sequence goes on along the minus strand of NC_090436.1, from coordinate 220,179,341 downwards.
GCAAATGAAAAGGATTTACAAGCACCTTGAATATAAGTCTTCAGGATTAAACTCTGCAATGCAAAAGGTTAAACAACAGCATAGCAACATAAAGCATGAATTACGTTTTCTCATATGGTCTGGGTTTTTGCATTTTAGTTGCCCGTAGAGCGTGCACTGCTCTGATGTTGACAGTGTGCTGGGACCCTGCTAACCAGACCCCAGCACCAGTGTTCTTTCCCTAAACTGTACCTTTGCTTCCCTGGCACTCAGATAAGTCCTTTGTAAATGGTACCCCTGGTACCAAGGGCCCTGATGCCGGGGAAGGTCTCTAAGTGCTGCAGCATGTCTTATGCCACCCTGAGGACCCCTCACTCAGGACATGCACACTGCCTCACAGCTTGTGTGTGGTGGTGGGGAGAAAATGACCTTAGACATTGTAAGTGCAGGGTAACCATAAGAGTATGTGGTCTGGGAGTTTGTCAAACACGAACTCCACAGTTCCATTATGGCTACACTGAAATCTGTGAAGTTTGGTATCAAACTTCTCAGCACAATAAATGCAAATCCAGTGTGGAATTTATTGTAAAATGCACCCAGAGGGCAACTTAGAGATGCCCCCTGAATACCAATCCGATTCTAGTGTTAGGCTGACTAGTTTCTGCCATCCTGCCACAACCAGACGAGTTGCTGGCCAAATGGGGAGAGTGCCTTTATCACTCTGTGGCCAGGAACAAAGCCTGTACTAGGTGGAGGTGCTTCTCACCTCCCCCTGCAGGAACTGTAACACCTGGTGATGAGCCTCAAAGGCTCACCCCTTTTGTTACAGCGCCACAGAGCATCCCAACTAGTGGAGATGCTCGCCCCTCCGGCCACTGCCCCCACCTTTGGCGGCAAGGCTGGAGGAGATAATTAGAAAAACAAGGAGGAGTCACCCATCAGACAGGACAACCCCTAAGGTTTCCTGAGCTGAGGTGACCCCTGCCTTTAGAAATCCTCCATCTTGAGTTTGGAGGATTCCCCCAATAGGATTAGGGATGTGCCCCCCTCCCCTCAGGGAGGAGGCACAAAGAGGGTGTAGCCACCATCCAGGACAGTAGCCATTGGCTAGTGCCTTCCCAGACCTAAACACACCCGTACATTTAGTATTCAGGGGCACCCAAGAACCCAGGACATCAGATTCCTGCAACCTGAAACAAGAAGGACTGCTGACCTGAAAACTCTGCAGAGACGACGGAAGACGACAACTGCTTTGGCCCCAGCCCTACCGGCCTGTCTTCTGACTCAAAAAACTGCAACAGCGATGCATCTGAAAGGGACCAGCGACCTCTGAAGCCTCAGAGGACTGCCCTGAACCTAAGGATCAAGATACTCCTGTGAGCAGCGGCTCTGCTCAATAACAAGCAATAACTTTGCAACTTCTAAAGACTTCACTCTTCCCTCTGCACCCGATGCCCCCGGCTCGAGTGCCTGAGAACCGTCACCACAGGGAGGACTCCCAGGCGACTGTGACCTCGTGAGTAGCCCGAGACGACCCCCTGGACCCCCACAGCGACGCTTGCAGAGAGAATCCAGAGGCTCCGCATTACTGTGACTGCCTTTTACCATCCTGTGCTGAGCCATTTTTTGACTATTTGGGGCAGTTCGCGCTTAGGCCCTCATAACTTTTCGTTCACATAAGCTACCCACGCCAAATGTACCTCCTTTTTTCCCAACATCCTAGGGATTCTAGAGGTACCCAGACTTTGTGGGTTCCCCTGAAGGAGACAAAGAAATTTGCCAAAATACAGAAATCTTTTTTTAAAGTGGAAAAAAGGGCTACAGAAGAAGGCTCGTGGTTTTTCCCCTGAAAATGGCATCAACAAAGGGTTTGTGGTGGTAAAATCACCATCATCCCAGCTTTCAGGAACAGGCAGACTTGAATTAGAAAACCCCATTTTTCAACACGATTTTGACATTTTACTGGAACATACCCCATTTTTACTATTTTTTGTGCTTTCAGCCTCCTTCCAGTTAGTGACAGAAACGGGTGAGAAACCAATGCTGAATACCAGAAAGCTAAACATATCTGAAAACTAGACAAAATTCTGAATTCAGCAAGTGGTCATTTGTGTAGATCCTACAAGTGTGTCCTACAGAAAATAACAGCTGAAATAAAATAATATTGTAATTGAGGTGAAGAAAGCAGCCATTTTTCTCCACGTTTTACTCTGTAACTTTTTCCTGCGATGTCAGATTTTTGAAAGCAATATACCGTAACGTCAGCTGGACTCTTCTGGTTGCGGGGATATATAAGGTTTGTAAGTTCATCAAGAACCCTAGGTACCCAGAGCCAATAAATGAGCTGCACCTTGCAATGGGTTTTCATTCTATACCGGGTATACAGCAATTTATTTGTTGAAATTTAAAAAATGAAAAATAGGTATCAAGAAAACCTTAGTATTTCCAAAATGGCTACAAGATAAGGTTTTGAGAAGCAGTGGTTATTTGCACATCTCTGAATTCCGGGGTGCCCTTACTAGCACGTGAATTACAGGGCATTTCTCAAATAGACGTCTTTTTCACACACTGTCTTACATTTTGAAGGAAAAAATGTAGAGAAAGACAAGAGGCAATAACACTTGTTTTGCTATTCTGTGATTTCCCATGTCTGCCGATAAAAATGGTACCTCACTTGCGTGGGTAGGCCTAGCGCCCGCGACAGGAATTGCCCCAAAACACAACATGGACACATGACATTTTCACAAAGAAAACACAACTGTTTTTTGCAAAGTGGCTAGCTGTGGGTTTTGGCCTCTAGCTCAGCCGGCACGTAGGGAAACCTACCAAACCTGCACAGTTTTGAAAACTAAACACCTAGGGGAATCCAAGATGGGGTGACTTGTGGGTCTCTGACCAGGTTCTGTTACCCAGAATCCTTTGCAGACCTCAAAATGTGGCCAAAAAACACTTTTTCCTCTCATTTTGGTGACAGAAAGTTCTGGAATGAGAGAAGAGCCACAAATTTCCTTCCATCCAGTGTTCCCCCATGCCTCCCGATAAAACTGGTACCTCACTTGTGGGGGTAGGCCTAGCGCCCGCGACAGGAAAAGCCCCAAAACACAACGTGGACACATGACATTTTCACAAAGAAAACAGAGCAGTTTTTTACAAAGTGCCTAGCTGTGGATGTGGGCCTAGGGAAACCTAGCAAACCTGTGCAGTTTTGAAAACTAGACACCTAGGGGAATCCAAGATGGGGTGACTTGTGGGGTTCTGACCAGGTTCTGTTTCCCATAATCCTTTGCAAACCTCAAAATTTTGCTTAAAAAAACACTTTTTCCTCCCATTTCGGTGACAGAAAGTTCTGGAATCAGAGAAGAGCCACAAATTTCCTTCCACCCAGCGTTCCCCCATGTCTCCCGATAAAAATGGTACCTCACTTGTGGGGGTAGGCCTAGCGCCCGCGACAGGAAAAGCCCCATAACACAACGTGGACACATCACATTTTCGCAAAGAAAAGGCCTAAAATAAATTTGCCCCACCTCCCCTGGGGAGCGACCCTTGACTAAGGGGTCGCTACCCACCTCTTAAAAAAAAAAAAAAAAAAAAAGTGTCCCTGGCGCCTAGAGGCTTGTCTAGTAACAATAGGCCGATCTGCCCCCCCGGGGGGGGCAGAAACAGCCTAAAATTTGCCACCCCGTCCCCCTGAGGAGCGACCCTTGCCTAAGGGGTCGCTCCCCTTGCGTGACATTGGCGCATAAAAAAAGATCCCCGGTACCTAGTGGTTTCTGCCCTTCTTGGGGGCAGATTGACCTAACAAAAATCGGCTGATCTCCCCCCAAGGGGGGCAGAGATAGTCTTATTACAATGTGCCCCTCAGGGGAGAGACCCTTGGCTAGGGGGTCGCTCCCCACCTCAAAAAAAACAAGCAAAAAAAATAATTATCCCTGGCGCCTAGAGGCCCCCAGGTGGGGCAGAAATGGCCTAAAATAAATTTGTCTCCCTGGGGAGCGACTCTTGCCTAAGGGGTCACTCCCCTTCCGTGAATTTGGCATTAAAAAAAAAAAAACACCCTGGTGTCTAGTGGTTTCTGCCCCCCTCTGGGGCAGACTGGCCTCCTAAAAATAGGCCTTGCCCAAGGGGTCGCTCCCCTCATGCCAGTTTCCCTTGGAAAACTACATCCCTGGTGTCTAGTGGGCATTTCAAAAGCTGGATTGCTTTACAATCCGGGTTTTGAAATGCTCTGAGGGACTTTCCTTCCCTTTGTAGCCTCTCAGGCCCCCATCACATGACTGGAAGAGAAATGCTCTGCATTTCTCTTCCGATCACGCTGGAAGCTGAGCTTCCAGCGCGATGGGTAAGTGGCCTCTGATGAGGTCAGCACGCATTTGCGCGCTGACGTCACTAGGGAGGCAGGGGGGGTCGGGGTGGAAGGGGAAGGGCTTCCCCTTCCATGCCTGCCTTGGGGTGGGAGGGAAGCCCACAGTGGGAGCGCTAGCGCTCCCTCTGAGCTCAGTGCAGAGGACGTAATGGTTACGTCCTCGGTTACGTCTTGCGGCGCAGTGCTCATGTGCCATTGCGTCCGCGGCACAGAACCGGTTAACAAGGAACACAACGCTTGGACCAAGCACTGTACCCGCAGCCCCAAGGACCAGAAGTAGCTGAACCTCAGTGCAGGAGTGACCCGCAGGCGACCCTCTGCCTAGCCCAGTTGGTGGCTGGCCCAAGAAGCCCCCCCTGTGCCCTGCCTGCACTGCTAGTGTGACCCCCGGGTCCCTCCATTGAATCCAATACAAAACCCGACGCCTGCTTTGCACACTGCACCCGGCCGCCGCTGTGCCGCTGAGGGTGTTTTGTGTGCCTACTTGTGTGCCCCCGTGCTCTACAAACCCCTCTGGTCTGCCCTCTGAAGATGCAGGTACTTACCTGTAGGCAGACTGGAACCGGAGCACCCCTGTTCTTCATAGACGCCTATGTATTTTGAGCACCTCGTTGACCTCTGCACCTGACTACTGGCCCTGAGCTGCTGGTGTGGTAACTTTGGGGTTGCCTTGAACCCCCAACGGTGGGCTGCCTATGCCCAGGAACTGAGACTTGTAAGTGCTTTAGTTACCTGACAAACTAATCATTACTTACCTCCCCCAGGAACTGTTGATTTTTGCAGTGTCCACTTTTAAAATAGCTTATTACCATTTTAACAAAAACTATATATGTTATTGCTCTAATTCAAAGTTCCTAACTTACCTGTGTGGAGTACCATGCATTTTATGTATTTACTCAAAATCCTGAGCTTGTGGTTTTAGAAAATATATTTTTCTATATAAAAACTATTGGCCTGGAGTAAGTCTTTGAGTGTGTGTTCCTCATTTATTGCCCGTGTGTGTACAACAAATGCTTAACACTACCCTCTGATAAGCCTATTGCTTGACCACACTACCACAAAATAGAGCATTGGAATTATCTAATTTTGCCACTATCTTACCTCTAAGGGGAACCCTTGGGCTCTGTGCACACTATCTCTTACATTGAGATAGTATATTCAGAGCCAACTTCCTACATTATTATAGGATATGGTCACGTAGGTGCTGCCACAGGTCCCGGAGGAGGCCCGGGCCATTCTCTCCCAAGCAGTTGCAGATGGGAGAGATGTAGCCAAGTTCACAATACGTTGTGGGTTGGACACGACAACTCACTGGGCAAGTCGGCTGCCACGTTTGGTTGAGGATGTCTGGTTTTTAGGGGGATGTCAAGCAATCGCTTATGGACATGCCCTTCGATGGCACCCTTCTCTCCGAAGACAAATTTCTTCCTCCGAAACGAGAAGTTCAAAATTCTCTCTTCGGCTCAGGTCCTATCTGCCTTGGATCCTGGAGACCGGATGGTAGTGTCGGACTTGCATGACGCTTACTTCCATAATCTTGTCCTGGCAGCCCACATGTGTTACTTGCGGTTCATGGTAGGTCACAAGCACTTTCAGTTTACAGTTCTACCTTTTGGCCTTACCAGTGCCCCTCAGGTGTTCACGAAAGTGATGGCGGTGGTCGCAGTTCATCTGCGCAGACTAGGGGTTTCAGTCTTCCCCTACCTAGACGACTGGCTGTTGAAAGTGGGCTTGCTCCAGGCTGGGGTGTAGAGGTTCTGATAGAAGCGGCCAAAGGCACTGGCTATGTCCTGTGTGTGTGAGAGGAGCGTGCCATTAGTATCTCATATGGCATGGATGGCTAACGCTGCCTCTAGTTGGCGTAATTGAGCTGCTAATAGTCGCCCTGCCTTTTCCCCCTGCTCATAATGTCTGCCCTTCAGCCTTTGTAGCGCGTACCCTGCCTTTGAAGTGTAGAGGGCATTAAGCTCAATTTTTGCCTTTTCAAGGTGAGATCGTGTGGCCGGAGAGGGGGTCGCAGTGTACTTGCGAGTGCAAGATGTTATCATTTCCTCTAGATCCTGTCGTCCGGAGCGGTTCTGGGCATTAGCGAGGGTGGCATCCCTCATAAGTTGTCCTATGATTGTTGATTTCGCTGCTGCCCAGAAAACTTGAGGGGAAGCAACCGAGCCCCTATTATCAGTTACATAAGTAGTGACGTGATCATGAAATTGGTCCTTGCCCTGTGGTGTACAATAGCGAGATGCATTCAGATGCCATGGCTTGCGGCCTGGAGATATAAGACCCAGTTCTAGTACTAAATGCACTGGGGCATGATCGGATATCGACGCCTCCAGGATCTGGGAGACCCTAGCCATAAGAACCAGTTTGTGAGAAACAAGGAAATAATAAAACAGCCAGGACTGCGTACCGTGGATCGGCGACATGAATGTGTGCTCCCGATCGAGTGGGTGGGACAGGTGCCAGCGGTCCACCAGCCCTTGATCCTTCAGTACATCTCCCCATAGGGTTCTGTTTGCATTGTCGCTAATATCTAATCTGCCTGTTTGGTCTAGGACTGCGTCGCGAGCCAGGTTCCAATCTTCTCCTCCTGGGGGCATATACGGACCCTACACAGAGAGTTTGAGTTTGGTGAGGATGAAGCGTCCGTCCAGGTCAGACCATGCTTTGAGCACCTTGCACTGTATGGAGTGGCAGATAAGTATTGCAACTCCGCATTTACGCGCAATGCCGGAGCCCCCCCCACAATGTGGATATTGGGCTTCTGCTATAAACCACCCGGCCCACCCAATCTTGGCGTAGTTTTTCGGACTCTGAAGGAGACAAGTGCGTTTCTTGCAAAAGGGCAATATCTGTATGCTTAGATGGTAAGTATGATAGCACCTTCTTTCTTTTGAGGCCATGAACATTCCACGACACTGCCGCCAACAGGAGGGTAGTTCCCATGCCTTGGAGAGTCACCTGGGTCCGGCGAGGCAGGGCAGTTGCTGTCAGTTTTATAATGTGTGCTCTGGATGTACGTACTGTCTGTGTTTGGGGGAATATGCGATGGAGATATCGGGAAGGGAGGTAAGGCGGGGGTGGGAGGGGAACCGCGATTGCACTCCGGAGGATAGGAGCAAGCAAAGAAAGAGGTAGGAGTAGGAGATGAGGGGGAAGGTGGGGGATGGGTAATGGGGACTCGGGAGGCAAAAGAAAAGAGTGGGAGAAGGAAACAAGCAGGAGAGAGATACAAGTCTCAGAAACAGATGAGAAAGTGGTCCAGGTTCGTCACAGGGTCTAGGCATATATCTTGTAGGAGCTTGGTGCCGTTAAACCGTGGGTCTAATCCTGCGAAACCTGCGGCTGACCGCGTCCAAGGTAAGGGGGAGGGAACAGAGAGCTGGTCGAAAGAAAACTAGAACACATCATAGCTAGGTTGGTGAAAGGGGGATAGGGGGAAGGGGCAGGGCTGAGGAAGCAATCCGAATCGTGCGCAGGCATACCTATTGACCATGCTGGGAATATTGTGGGTTATGGAAAATCCAGCTGGGAGGGAATGGAGATGGGTATCGTAAAGTACCCCCCCAGGCGATGGGGGTGCGCTTAGAGAATCATGGTGATGAGGATGAACAAGGAGAGCAACAGAGGCCTCTACATAGGTTATCAGGAGAGCAGGAGGGATCTGATGGAGGGGAAGAATGCTCGCCCCACGATCACCAGTTCAGTTCGTTAACAAGCTATATGTAGATATATTTATGGATACAGATAGCCCGTCGGGGACGGTGGAGCGAGGGTCACCACCCCGATTGTCCTAAATATACCAAGTACCTGGTGTTGGTACTCATTTTTTGGAGAGTAGCTCCAATCTAATTAGAATTGACAACATCAGCAATAACAGCAGCAATAAGAAGAACAAAGAAAACAATGATACATTATAACAATAACAGCATATGTAAACATGCGTAGCGCTCAACCAATGGTCATCCCATAGTCTCGCTGGTGGGGAGTAGGTGGTCCATCACGCATCCTCAGGGGACGTGCCAGTGAATCAGTCAGCAGGGAGCTAGGGCTTCAGAAGAGACCTTGATTTGTCTCGGTCTCCGAGCGGCCCCTGGGTGATGTCAGCAACGGCTTGGAGGGCCAGGTCACTCCCATCCTGAGACCTCGGGCAGACCAAGAATCTACCCCTTTTCTGCATTGAAGACTGAATGCTGATGTCACTAGGATCAGCTGCTGTGAGCGAAGTGGAGTTATGTGGTGGAGGGGTGTTCGTCGTGAAATCCCTGGATTCCTGATCCATTGGTTGGGCGGAAATATTGTCTAAAAGAACGTAGATTTGCAGGGTTCAAGTCGTCTCTGGATTTTCCATCCGCCGTTATCCACATTCTGGCTGGCTCAAAGAATCCAGATTTGATATTCAGATGACACAATTGAGGCCTGACAGCAAGGAATGCCTTCCTTTTTTCATTAGTCTCTTGGGAGAAGCCCGCAGCAATCCGTATCTCTTGGCCATCTTGTCGGTATGGACCGTGTCCTTGTGGCTGCCAGTAGCTAGCGGACCTGTTTGTGGTGCAGAAAACAGGCAGTTATAGGGCGGGGCCTCTTGACAGTTTGTCTGTGAAGGGGGGCAATTCTATGGACTTGTTGGAATTCCAAAGTGGGGGAAAAAGTAAGGTCTGTAATGGTGGGAATAATGTCACTGTAGGAAGGCCCTCATGTCAGTGTCCTCTGATTTTTGTGGCAAGCCAAGGAAGCAGACATTGTCACTACGGCTCCGATCCTCTAGGTCTGTGATTTTGTGCCTAAGGTATTGCCGTTCTGGTTCGTTATCCGGGAGGTTTGCCACTTGACTTTCGACAGTGTGGAGACGGTGGTCCAGATCCGTAACTTTAGCCTGGAAGCTTGCAATGTCCACTCGTATTGATTTAGAGTCGGCTGACAGGTCTGTAGTCTGAGTCCATTGTTTCCAGGCAGCAACCTACTGCAGACACTTCCTGCAGTATACGCTCTGTGGCAGTGTGTGGCTGGGTGCCCACCGGGGCATCTGTGGCAATATTATCCAGATGGCCGGTAGAAGATGACATTGGTCGCAGCTTCCGAGAAGAGTAGTTGACCTGTAGTAGTTGACATGTAGCTTTACTAAATGATTTGCCAGATGATTTGCCAGGGGACTTCCCTTCTGGGGAGGGAGGATGAAGAACACCAGAAGAGCCGGTAGGGCACAAAACCTGAGGCCTGGTGTCGCAGGGGCGATTGCTAGTTACCACTGCTAGACCTGAGTTTTACTGGGCGCCGCTCTGGACATACGGAGCGTTCAATAGTTCCCACTTGGTGTAGGGGATTTCAATGATGTAGGGGAGGAAGTTGGGGGAGCCCTCAGGTCGCCGTTATGCACCCTTGAAGTTCTGTACTGTCCGTAAGCAGGTCCGCGTTGGTTGCCTCCGCTGTAGTGCGTGGATTTATCCTACTACTCAGAGGCCGTGTTGACCTCGCACAAAGTCCCACTTTCGAATCACCTCTGCTCCCAGACTAGCCCTTCAGCTCTCGGTGATAGGAGGATAGTTCCTTGGAGCCCAGAGGCCGTCTGAGAGCCCCCTGCACGGGATGAAAGGAAGATGGCACCTTGAAGCCCTTCTGAAAAACACTGTGGAACCTGAGGGTGCTGGTTGGTACAGTCGTGCCGGGTGAGAGGGTGGCAGTATCTTGGGGTGCTTCTGATATCGCCTTGGAGTGTTTCCAATATTGCCTTGAGTTGCTTCAGATAGCCGGTTGGTGCTCGTCAGCACTGAATAAGGGGATGGAGCCTTTCTGAGGGCGCTTTGGAGCCCAAAGGCACCAGCTGATGCAGTCTTGGAGCCCAACATCACCGGATGCGTCCTCTGGTGCTGGCGGTAAGTCTCTTTGGGGGGGTCGCTTGCAGGACAATGGGGACACACTGGTCAGAGTTCCGGAGTGTTCCTGAAGTCCCTAGACTGGGGCTTCCTTCTGATCCTTTGTTAGCTCTGGGGGAGCTGGTTTTCTCCTGTTCCGATGTCAGCTGACCAGGGCCCAGGGTATTGCTGTATCTCAGCCACCAGGGGTCGCAGCACCACCAAACTCAGTACAGTTGGGGGGCACTTCAGGACTGTTGTCTCTGTGTTGTTGGGTCCGGCTGTGACTTCCGGTCCAGAGATATCGACGATTCAGTGAAGTGTCCACTGGTCTTTTGCAGTTTACTTGCTTTTTCGAGTGATGCCTTCACTCAGGAGGAAGATCCTTGAATCCTGGAGGTCCCCTAGACTTCTTGGGGTCGGTCCAGTGTTCAGCTCCTCTGCTTTCCTGATTGTCAGGACTCTGGTGCAGCAAGCAGGGATCTTGGCGCCTCTTCTGGTGTAGCAGGTCCTCAGTTCTCGGCCTGGCGGTTTCTCTGGTGTTAGTTTTCTTGCCTTCTGGGAATCTTCTTTGAGTCCTTTTCAAATCTAAAATCTTGGTCTAGGGGAGCCCACTAAATACTGAATTTAGTGGGTCTTTTAGGGGGAGCCTGGTAGTGTCCAATGGGGGCACTTACCCTGGGGTGGCTACACCCACTGTAGTGACCACTTCCTGTGGGAAGGGTCACTTCCCTAAACCTCATTGGTTGTTTCTCTCCATTCCAAGATGGAGAAATCTGAATGAGAGGGTCCACTTTGCATGCAAGCCCTTAGCGGTGGTGCATGCTCTGTGAGGACACTCCTCCTACACTTTGTATGGTTTCCTGCCTTTGCTTCCGCCAAAGTGGGGTTTTGCAAAGAGGGAAGCCCTCTGCTGCTAGCAGCAGGCCTCGGGCTCGAGTTTCAAGGGCTGTGGCCCTTTGAAGCTCACCGCCAGGGTGTTGCACATTCCTGAGGGAGCAGGGTTAGCTCCTACACCCAAGAAGGGCATTGTCTTACAAACCAGAGAGCCAGGGCTCTCCCCCAGGTTTGTATATTGGCTGTCTGGAGTGGCATCTGGATGGAACCAGCCAGCAGCTCTACCAGTTAGGGTTAGCTTTTGGAGGGGGCACTTCTAAAGTGGCCCCTCTGTATATTTAAGGTTAAATCCAATACTGGTATCAGTTTGGATTTAATATTCTGAGTTGTTTGAGACCAAACGGCCCAGGGTGCAGAGTAGCCATTATGTAGCTGGGGAACTCATGTTTGACCAGTGCCCACTACATACATTAAAATGGCTGCTCTGTTCACTCACTATGTCCTAGGTTTAGCAAGGACACAGTGGGGGCATATTGCTCATGCAGCTATGCCCCCACATATGGTATGGTGCACCCTGCCTAAGGACTGAAAGACCTACTAGAGGGATGGCTTACCCATAACATATACAGTGTATGGTGGACAGGGCACACAGTGTGTCATGTCGAGTTTATCTTTTTAGGGTTGCCCCAGTACACTCAGCCTGCATTGGCAATGCTGGGTGCATCTGGGTGCAGGGCCCTTGGGGGTGGCACAATTGGTGCTGCTGCCCCCAGGGGCCTACTCTTAATATCTCTTACCCTGGGTCCTGGGCTACCCATTCACTAGGGACTTACAGCGGTATTTAGGAGTATAGCCAATTGTGCCAAGCATCACAACAGTTTTAGGGAAAGAGATCTGGCCCAGGGAAACTGTTTAACAGGGGCCCTGGGCACTACCAACTTCTAGAACACATCAAAATCAGGCAGAAAGTGTGGGCTAACCATGCAAAAAGAGGCCTCCTCTCTCCCTTCTTTTTATGGTGCTGTCACTCAGAACCTCATTACTCATACCCTCACCGATGCCCGTAGCTCCTGCTTCATTCTTGATGTGGGCCGCGGGCGCTGCTCATCTTGCGTATGGGCAGGTAGGCGTGCGCGGCGCCCCTCTCACAGGTCGCCGCGTGTGCCGTCAGGACTCCACTGTGCTTCCAGCGAGGGTCCCAAAATAGCAGCTACTGTCCTTGCAGCGGTCTTATGTTGTCTGCTCCACTCTCAGTCCGGGTGCCGCAGCTTGAGCAGTTGGTGCAGGCGGGTCCCCTCTGGCGGGACCCCACGCACGTTGCATCTCCGACCGGGGAACAGACCTAAACAATCGAGCCCGCGGCTGCCTCCTGTGTTGCAGGGTGCGGGCTGCAACAACGCATCTGTACTCTCCCGGGGGTCCACCGGGCAGCTGGATCTGCCTCCTGACTTCTAGAGGGGGTTGGGAGATGTGGGGGCACCCCCCAATGTCCAACCGGCTCCACCGCCTCCACCGCCTCCACCTAGGACACACTGGGCTGCGGCCCTCGGTTTCAGGCAGCCACCATGTTCGTGTCTCATGCACTAGATTTTGACAGAAAAACTAATTAGAAATGTCCAATGTCGTTTTATCTTTTTTTAATGAACAATATTATTTATTAAAGCTGTGTTGTACGGATTTTGTGCCTGAAAAGTCTATTTATGACTGTTTAAATATCTACAGTCTAAGACTGTACAGTAGGAATGATCAGGATGAATCACAGGAAATAATGGAATAATCATAGGAAAGAAATCTGGCTCAATCATACCTTGATATTCTAATTTGATAGAGTCTTCCTAACAGGGTGTTTATCTTCATGTTTAATAGGGTATTGTGGCTGCACTTTATGGGTATAGCATGATAAGGAGAGTCCTTATCCCAACATGCCTGATAGTGATATAAAGTTGGGGGCCTATGCAAGAGCCCATTTTGCTGCATATGCTTCTTTAACTTTGCTGGGAAGAAGAACAGAAAAGGAAGTTGGTACTACTTCCTCCCCTTGTGGGACTTTTCGAACAAACTCAGGATACCAAGCGCCCTCAGCCAAGAGAACATCATATTCATTAGTTAAATGCTGCCAGAGTATTACTTTATTAGTATGCGGTATCACCCTCAATTTGTATGTCTAAATCAAAAAGCTTAATCTCAAAGGGAGGGACCGGGAAAGTTATGGTCCAGTGCACTGTCTCCCAACAGATAATCAATAACAAGTAAAGTGCACTGTTCCAGAAAAGGCAAGAGGGTTATTTATTAACAGGGAACCCAAAGGTTTAGGAGCAAGAGCCCTCACACACTCAAATGGGTGTCATGCTTCTTGAAAATAAGTGATACACTGTTCCAATCATACAAAACAAAAAATAGTGACCGGGGTCCTAAATTCTAGGAGCAAGAGGCCTCACACACCCATGGGGTGTCATGCTTCATCATAGGCACTGCTCCTCGTCAGACCGGCGCTGCAATGTCTGACGGGCACCACCCCTGATGGGGGGGCTCTTTGCCGGAGATCTTAATATATGGTGGTGCCGTGACCCCAAAGATGACTAAAGTGTCAACGGAGATCAGAAGAGAATGTGGTTAAAATTGACTCTCAAAACCGCCACTGAGACTGTGGATTTTATTGGACCCAATGGACGGTCAGGGCCAAGGTTAAAAATTAGAATCAAAAGAGTGAATAAAGACGTTAAGATCAATCACTCTTGTAATGCAGAACATATCAAAGAGAGGAGTTTGGGAATTCTCCAAAGACTACCCCCTCATGGGTCAACATGTTTCACATGAAGAGTACCGCATTGACGTCTGCCTGGGTACTGGGTCAGTATTTAAACCAAGGCAGACGCGGGAACTACTCTTCGGGAACCACGGACCGGGGTAGGTCTCTGCCTGGCCAGAATTGCTCCAACAAAGGTTGTTTAGCGCTGGACTATGTGTCCGTGTATTCCTAGGATGCTCGTCTTCAATTTTAGGACTGGTACGAGTTAGGAAATTACTAATTCCAGATTCATGTAAGTGATTATTACGCCTCCCAACTAATTGCTGGTCTAGAGGTACTTGTATTAACTTCTTGGTAAATATATGTGGCCTTCATTATTCAGGAGATACATACAGTCACATAAGGTCCTGATGAAGCATCACTGGATCCGTTTGGACCACCAGGATGCGAAACATGTTGACCCATGAGGGGGTAGTCTTTGGAGAATTCCCAAACTCCTCTCTTTGATATGTTCTGCATTACAAGAGTGATTGATCTTAACTTCTTTATTCACTCTTTTGATTCTAATTTTTAACCTTGGCCCTGACCGTCCATTGGGTCCAATAAAATCCACAGTCTCAGTGGCGGTTTTGAGAGTCAATTTTAACCACATTCTCTTCTGATCTCCGTTGACACTTTAGTCATCTTTGGGGTCACGGCACCACCATATATTAAGATCTCCGGCAAAGAGCCCCCCCCATCAGGGGTGGTGCCCGTCAGACATTGCAGCGCCGGTCTGACGAGGAGCAGTGCCTATGATGAAGCATGACACCCCATGGGTGTGTGAGGCCTCTTGCTCCTAGAATTTAGGACCCCGGTCACTATTTTTTGTTTTGTATGATTGGAACAGTGTATCACTTATTTTCAATACTCACACAAGGAGGATATACACTGGACCATAACTCCTCCTGATCCCTCCCCTATTCTCAGGGTGTCATGCTTCATCATTGGGAGATGCTCCTCGTCAGACCGGCGCTGCAATGTCTGACGGGCTCCCCAATAAGGGGGCTCTTTGCCGGAGACCTTTTGTACAGGTCGCCAAGAAAGGGTGTCTAGGCAGACTTGCATCAAGCAACAGGAGAGAGATTAAAATTGATTCTAAACCTCAATGTCTACGAAATTTACTAGCAAAACTCTGGGATCTAGACCAAGATTAAAAACAGCTTGAAAGTGTCTATATGAGATATAATGCTCAAACACTTTCTTCAAATAAGTCAGGGCGACAGAATTATCACTAGGCCTCTAGACTAGGGTAGACTAGGGCTCTAGACTAGGATCCAATGACGCTTCATCAGGACCAAAAAAGAAAGGGCCTTCTCCTGAGAAAAAATGAAAAAACAACCCTGTAGGTTTCTATAAAAGGACAAAGAGAGGTTAGGTTAACCTTCAAGTAACTTACATTGAAGCCTATTGTCCGTCCGGTCAGTTAAACATACGGTCACCCTGTAAACAAAATGGTTAAATGAGGAGGAGGGTGTGTTATAAATTCAAACATAACCCGTGTTTAAAAAGTGCAAACATGAAGGTGGAGACCATCATTCACATACGAAAGAATAAAGGCTTACCATCCCGAATTTAGGACATGGTTCCCTGGGGAAAAGGAGGCCTAAGACTGGGGCTGCTAATATCACAGAACACGAAATAAATAATGAAATCAACATAGCAACCAGAATATTGTTGAGAATATCAATACAAGGAGAAAAATATCAATACAAGGAGAAAAGTTGTATTGCAATCGGAGTCAGGGCAATCAGTAATCAATATTGAAAGTATGTGTATATAATAAAAGGGAAGGAAAACTCCCTAAAATTGGCCAAAAAACTTTTAAATTTAAGTTAACAGCAGATGTATAGCACACCACAACAGAAAAAAATCATATGCCGGGGGTTGTTCCCAAGCAAGGCATGTCAAGTCAGAGGGTTCAAATAAAACATCCCCCAAACAGAGCATCAACCATGTTAGACCAGGTGTTGATCGGGTCCCTGAAAGTCCTGTAGCAAAAAAGAAGTCTGCCGGTCTGCGTACATTCCGGGAACCGGCAAAAGCAAAGGAAGGAAGCCAGACTTACTATAAAGTGCCGCCGTCCGTGTGGGTAACACCTACCCCGGCCGTCCGTCCCGCATTGACGTCTGCCTGGGTACTGGGTCGGTATTTAAACCAAGGCAGACGCGGGAACTACTCTCTTCCGGGTGAGGTATGGCAAGAGAGCCAAAACAGAAGACTGCTCCACTAGAGCTGACTTCCTGGGGTGGAGACATAAAAATAGAAAAGGGACCAAAGCTAACTGGGTCCTGTTGGGAGCCATATTGAAGTACAGCATACGCTGTAATAGTTAAGAAGAATAGATAAGGGATGTGATAGCCGGTAATGGAAAGGTGAATAAAATCACACAAAAACTCATCTTAGCCTACAAAGGAGAAAAATGAAACCCCAAGTAAATACAAGGGGGAGAAGTAAATCAATTTAAGAAATGTAAACCAACAAGTATGTTGACAAAACAGAACAAAGATAAGAGCACCGAATATTCTAATGCTCAAAACAGTGTGAAAATAGGTACTCAACCCGCATGGTAACATTGGTAAAGGAGATCCATATTGCAATACTGGTGATTGGTAACTAGAGGATATGATCCCATGTGTAGCTAATGGGATTACCAAAGAGGTGAGTCATTGAGAAAGGGAAATCCAAGGAATATCGTCATTCAGCCCAACAACATGTATCTTAAGTCTGAAAACCCAGCGTTGTTCCAGTCTATGTAAAGGAGGCGCACTATCGATTCCCAGCTGGGGAGCGTCCAAAACTATCCATACAAGATCATCTGGAGTGTGTGGTGCAGATAAATAGTGAGCACATAGTTTAGTTGTCAAACGCACACATCTAATATTGCTCCTGTGTTCACTAATCCTAGTCTTCACCGGACTGGTTGTCATGCCAATATATCGTAGATTGCAGGGGCAAGTGATCATGTACATGCAGTTTTTGTTGTTACAATTAGTATGTTTGGAGGGATGCCATTGTCCAAAGGGAGGTAGATCTAAAGATTTGACAAGCCTGGTAAAAGAACAAACACTACAATGTCCACAGGGGTAGTGGCCTTTCACAGTTGGAAGGTTCCAAAGGGTCGTCTGAGTGTTGTCCCTATTGTTAATGCGGGGATGGGTATGTACCACCATATCTTTGATGTTATGGGTTCTTTTGAAGGCAAAAAGTGGCTTCGGTATTGATTCTCCCCCGCTGTTTAGGATTGACCATCTAGAGGTAATTATTTTTTAATCTGATTGGATAAAGGGGTGAAGGTGGAAACACAGGTCATGCGCTTTTGTTGTGCCATATTATTGGTCTGTATGAGAGCCTCCCGATGAATGTTTCTGGCCCTTTTACGGGCTTGACTGATGATGCAGGGTGGGTAATGGCGTGCATGTAGTTTCAAAGCCAAGTCTCCAGCTTGTGTCTCATAAACATTGGATGAACTCGCATTGCGTCTTAGTCGTAAAAATTGTCCAAAGGGAAGGTTCTCCCGAAGAGATTTAGGGTGATCAAATAGAAGCAAACTATTGCGATCCGTCGGTTTATGATAGGTGCTCGTGGAAAGTTTACCCTAATTGATATTAATCAGGAGATCTAAAAAGGCTACCTGGGTAGATGAAACCGTCGAGGTGAACTTCAAAAAAGGGTTGAGTGAATTTATCCATTCAGTAAATATGGGTACTTCAGATAAGAGGTCCTGCCACACAATCAGGATGTCGTCAATGTAACAACGCCAGAGTATAATGGAGTTGAGGAAGGGATTGGAGGTGGTAAGAATGAATTGCTTCTCAAAACTGTACATGTAGAGGCAAGCAAGACTCAGCGCAAAGGTACTGCCCATTGAAGTACCACGGATTTGATGGAAGAGTTGTTCCTCAAATTGGAAAAAAAATTCTGTCATAGCTAATCTTGAGCATTGCATAATGAAAGGAACCTGGGAGGAAAAATTCCCAGGGGCTTCTTGTAGAGCCGTTTCTACTACTTGCAATGTTGCTTCTTGTGGAATATTCGTGTACAGAGCTTCAGCGACAAGGGTAATCAAACATTGTACCTCCTCTGTGTTGTTGATATTCTCAATCAAGTTCAAGACATCTTTAGTGTCCTGTAAATAGGTGGATGATCCTTTGACAAGTGGCTGAAAGAAGATGGATAGTGGTTCCAATAGAGACCCCAAGCCAGAAACTATCGGGCGTCCTGGGGGACGATGTGTCCCTTTATGGATTTTCGTTAAGCAATAGAAATACGGGACCCGGGGGTTAGAGGTATCCAGGAACACAGCCTCTTTAGGGAAGATCCAGGAGTGATTCAGTGCCTCCTCTACCATAGTCCTGATCTGGGTTTGTAGTCTCGGAGTGGGGTCTATAGAGATGGGAACATAATATGAAGCATCACTCAACAGGCGTAGACATTCTTGTCTATAGTCTACTGTATTTATTATGACTATAGCTCCCCCCTTGTCGGCTTGCTTGATTAAAATGCTCTCATCACTGGCCAATGTCTTTAAAGTTTTCTTTTCACTGGTAGATAAATTGATGAATGGCTGTTTTGGACGGAGATTGGAAATGTCCAATAACACCGTCTTCTCGAATGTGAGGACCACACAAGGCATTGTTGTAGGGGGTGGGGGGGGGGGGAGAACGAAGGTTGAGGGTTTACGTAGACCAGAATTCTCAAGGGGTAGTTCCATGGGTCTGTTCTGGAAAAAAACATGTAGGCGAACTTTGCGAAAAAATTTAGATAGTTCACAATTGAGTCTAAAGTAGTCTTCTGTAGGGGTCAGGACAAATCCCAATCCCCGGTTCAGCACCAGTGTCTCCTCATTAGAAAGTTGTCTAGAAGACAGATTCACCACTAGGCTCCCTGAGGTAGATTTTTTCCTTGGCTCCTGGTTACCATCTGGGCTCTTCTCTGGTCCATTGCACGTGTTTGCCTCTGCCCCGTCCGCGGCCTAAAAAAGGCATAAATGGCATTGGGGGCCTTGGCTGAAAAAAAGGGTATGGTGTCTGCCAGGGCATGGAATGGTTGGCTGGGAAAGGAGGGTAGTGGTAATAAGGTTGAGGCGGATTCTCATCTGTGCTCCATCCATCAGAGGAGGAGCTAAAGCTATTATTGCGTTGTTTCTTAGATGCGGTCTGTGAGTCATCAGATGAGCGTGACTGAGTATCCACTTCAAAATCTTCTTGGATGTAGGGATAGACCTTTTCTTTACTGAACTTGTTGATATCTTTTTACAGTTTGGAGATCTTTTGGTGAGTTAAAAACTGCTTAGTTTTTATTTAATTCAGTGTTAATCTCAGCAAGGCGGCTTTTGAAAGCAGCCAGGGTAACAGTTGTTTTGAGAGTGCTCTCTAAAAGGTTGATTTGTATGGTAATGGAATCGGCCAGACGCCTGGATGTATTAATAATTAGAACTAGCCAGTCCCTTGTGCATTTCCAGGCTATCTGGGCCCAATCTTTTCTGAAAGCAAGGTCTTGGAGAAAAATTATTGGCATGTTCGACACAAGTTAGTAGGCTATATTGGCTCGTAGATACTCGGTCATTATAGTCCCGTGCATAATGGTCTTAATCAATTCACGTTTCAGTGTTGACAACTTGTCCCAGTCTTCTTTCAGACTGCCTGAGGGTGCAGATCCATCATTATTCAGGATTGAAGGGGTTTGCAGAATTGATGCTACCACATCTTCATCAAAAGTCAGGCCTTGAAAATCTTCCTTCATTGGGATGAAGCGAGGTTGAAGTAAGAAACTCCAAAGGAGTAAAGGAAGTCCCACAGCACAGCTGCTGTACTTACACAATCTCAAAGGGAGGGACCGGGAGAGTTATGGTCCAGTGCACTGTCTCCCAACAGATAATCAATAACAAGTAAAGTGCACTGTTCCAGAAAAGGCAAGAGGGTTATTTATTAACAGGGAACCCAAAGGTTTAGGAGCAAGAGCCCTCACACACCTAAATGGGTGTCATGCTTCATCATTGGGAGATACTCCTCGTCAGACCGGCGCTGCAGTGTCTGACGGGCTCCCCAATAAGGGGGCTCTTTGCCGGAGATCTTTTGTACAGGTCGCCAAGAAAGGGTGTCTAGGCAGACTTGCATCAAGCAACAGGAGAGAGAAGATTAAAATTGATTCTAAACCTCAATGTCTACGAAATTTACTAGCAAAATCCTGGGGTCTAGACCAAGATTAAAAACAGCGTGAAAGTGTCTATATGAGCTATAATCAAACACTTTCTTCAAATAAGTCAGGGTGACAGAATTATCACTAGGCCGCTAGACTAGGGTCAACATGTTTCACGTCTAGTGGTCCAAGAGGATCCAATGATGCTTCATCAGGACCTGCTTGATGCAAGTCTGCCTAGGCACCCTTTCTTGGCGACCTGTACAAAAGATCTCCGGCAAAGAGCCCCCTTTTTGGGGAGCCCGTCAGACATTGCAGCGCCGGTCTGACGAGGAGCATCTCTCAATGATGAAGCATGACAACCATTTGGGTGTGTGAGGGCTCTTGCTCTTAAACCTTTGGGTTCCCTGTTAATAAATAACCCTCTTGCCTTTTCTGGAACAGTGCACTTTACTTTATTGCTTAAATCAAAAAGCTTATCAAGATGGCTGAATATAGTCATTAGTCAGTCTTGCCATTAGAAGCTCTTTAACAGTCTGGCTAACTATTGCGACCTCTGCTGCGCTGTCGAGCAGAGTTCTCACCCACGTCTTGTTCACAAGAAGACTTCTGAGTATTTGTGACGTATTTAGTGGAAATCCCTGCCACTTCCTTGTTTTTAAATTGTGCTGTTTGTTATAGAAGGTTCTTTTCTTATGATGAGAAAGGAGTAGCGTTGAGAGTCTGTTTTCTGTTTCACACACTTTTCTTGTCTGCGGTTGCCTGGCCCCACTCTCTCTGACCTTTTGTCTGTCGAGTCCTGAAAGGAACGAGAAGAATGTGCATCAGAATACTGATAACTATCAGGCTGTGTAAGTGTAAGACAGTAACATAAATTATAAAGATTTTCAAAAGACTGGCTTTGTGGAGATTCAGTCCATGTTTTAGTTTTAGCTTTATCTTTATTTTTATTGCAGCGCTTTTTAGAAGACTCTGGTGTCTGCTTGGTAGTATCTATAACAGATTTGTTTTAACGTTGTGGCTTATTAGGCCTGGTTCCCAGACTATCACAACCTATAGATGTAAATGTTTCAGAAATTATTTTAGGTAGCTCGGGTTTCTGATCCACAACGGTAACCAATCGAGATGTTAGCACATTGCCAAAGAAGCTGCCTCTCCTTTGATGTTACTTAAAATTATTGAAGACACGGTGGCAAAGTTGCCAGCGAGCTTGATTCCCAAATTCAGGGCAAGGGCCGCACCATGTTCATTTTGAATTTGATTAAGCACTTCAGGTAAAACAGCAATTGATGGGGGTATCTGGAGGAATGATATATATGGCAGCAAACACAGTACTCCATGTAGCACAATCCTTAACAGGTGGAACCATACCTAGTGGAAGACACATAGTGAGAATTTTAAATTTATCTTTGCGTCTCTGATGGGAAAACACTGCTTCAAGCTGATTTGGTTTTTTTTTTGCAGTCCAAAACAGACTTTCATCATGTTTGGCAGGTATTTTACCCATAATTGCATTAATAGTAACTGAACTAATTGTAGGCACAGCTAACTGTGTCTGCGCAGCTTGAAGAGCCCTTGCTGAGGCAGTAGTTAATGTAGACATAATGAATTGCATCAGACATAGATACAGTCTACCCAAATGGTTAAAAAGAGCAAGCGTCTCACGCTGATTTCAATTTTGTGCATTACGGTATGGCATAGAACTGGCTAAGACTGGCCAGGTTGCCCCTTCATTACTGAGAGTACCCAGTCATACATATCAAAGTGTATGTGGGAGGGTGCTTTGGAACGAATTATGATGTTCCTAGTGAGTTAATGCTATTTCTAAATATTCATAGGACCTGTATGCAGCTGAAACTGCAGCCTGAGTGTATTTGTGAAATGCTTGTGAATTGGAATTGACTGCAGGAAAATGAATCCAGGTATAAAAACATCACAATTACAAGCTTTGTGTGCTTCAGCCTTGAAGGTAACATCTCCACTGGTGACCCCATGTATAGCTAAATGAGTAGTGACGGCTTGTCTGCAATTAACAGCAATCATCACTGGTTACGCCATATTTAATGAAAGGAATCCAAAGAAGGGAAACAATATAGAGGGTCATCCTTTTAAAATTTCAAGCCTGATAAACATACTGACATGAATAGGTGCCTCCTATTAAAGCTGAGGTGGATAAATCCTTATCACTTCGGATACCTCCATATAAAGGTGTCTTGGGCACACGCAAGAAAACCCATTAACTAGGAGCCAAACCTAGAATGTTAGTGGCGCCATGTTGTATTGTTCCTACGAATTTAGTAGGGTTGTGAATTACATCAACACAGACTTCACAATATGGAGAATTAGGACCTGATTTAGAGTTTGAGGGACGAGTTACTCCATCACAAATGTGACAGATATCTTGTCCGCCGTATTACGGTGTCCACAGGACATAATAGAATTGTAATACAGCGCAGGGGATAGCCTTCATGTTTGTGACTGAGTAACCCCATCCTCTAAACTCTTAATCAAGCCGTTAGTCTACTTATATTGCCAGTAAATGTTGTTTTATTAAGCTAGCTCACAGTACCCATATAAAATCCCTGACCTTTCAGGGTAATAGATGTTGTTGGTTACTTTAAACCTGACTACTCCGATTCCCAGAGAATTTCTGGAAACAAATCCAACTGTTTCATGCATTATTTTTGAATGCCCAAGGTGTCAAAAAGAAAAGCTACAAAAATACATTTTCAAATACTTATTGAAAAGATCTTACTCTTCTAAAAAATAAAAAAATAAAATGAGCTGATGAGACACATATTTTTCACCATTCTAATAATGCTTATTACAAACAATTCAACCACTTTAATTGTTCCTAATGTTACTCGTATCAATCCCTAGTACCTAAACTAGAGCGAGCATAGCAGGAGTCCCCCTCTGCCAAACCTGTTGGGATGATCTAACCCCCATACCTTGCTATTTTGTGTCAGGAAACAAACCTAAGTGCCTTCCCGAATGCCCCTTTCTTAATATTTAGGGCTATCTTCCTTCTCAGGATAAAGGTTGGGGTCAGCAGGGCTGTATCTCAGTCACAGCGCACAGCGGCTCCATGATAATGTCAGCATGAAGTGCTCCTTTCACCAACTTGAGCCTGGATGCTGTTTCTATAATAGAACACTAACCTTATCACCATGGGCCAGAGGTGCAGAACAGCTTTTTAAGTTAGTCTGGGGAGAAAGAGTTGTTTCCTATGAGCAAGAAAAATATAACAAGGGCATCACGTTCTTATTGTGTGACCCTGGAGCTTATTGTGCAGACTACAGGGCAACAATGCCTTCCAGAAATAAATAAATACATGTCACATTCTCGTGTTAAAGGAAAACATATATAACCCTCCATTAGAGAACAATGCCAAATGAAAAAGAAAAGCTAAAATTGGGACTAAATGCGGGCCCTACAACAGGGCCATCACCTGAAGTCTGCAACTTGCTGGAGAGTCAGAGGGCCTGCCTAATGTCTAAATCCGTAGTGTGTGTATATATGTATGTATGTATGTATATATATATATGTATATATGTGTATATATATATATATATATATATATATATATATACAGGGAGTGCAGAATTATTAGGCAAGTTGTATTTTTGAGGATTAATTTTATTATCGAACAACAACCATGTTCCCAATGAACCCAAAAAACTCATTAATATCAAAGCTGAATATTTTTGGAAGTAGTTTTTAGTTTGTTTTTAGTTTTAGCTATGTTAGGGGGATATCTGTGTGTGCAGGTGACTATTACTGTGCATAATTATTAGGCAACTTAACAAAAAAAAAATATATATACCCATTTCAATTATTTATTATTACCAGTGAAACCAATATAACATCTCAACATTCACAAATATACATTTCTGACATTCAAAAACAAAACAAAAACAAATCAGTGACCAATATAGCCACCTTTCTTTGCAAGGACACTCAAAAGCCTGCCATCCATGGATTCTGTCAGTGTTTTGATCTGTTCACCATCAACATTGCGTGCAGCAGCAACCACAGCCTCCCAGACACTGTTCAGAGAGGTGTACTGTTTTCCCTCCTTGTAAATCTCACATTTGATGATGGACCACAGGTTCTCAATGGGGTTCAGATCAGGTGAACAAGGAGGCCATGTCATTAGATTTCCTTCTTTTATACCCTTTCTTGCCAGCCACGCTGTGGAGTACTTGGACGCGTGTGATGGAGCATTGTCCTGCATGAAAATCATGTTTTTCTTGAAGGATGCAGACTTCTTCCTGTACCACTGCTTGAAGAATGTGTCTTCCAGGAACTGGCAGTAGGACTGGGAGTTGAGCTTGACTCCATCCTCAACCCGAAAAGGCCCCACAAGCTCATCTTTGATGATACCAGCCCAAACCAGTACTCCACCTCCACCTTGCTGGCGTCTGAGTCGGACTGGAGCTCTCTGCCCTTTACCAATCCAGCCACGGGCCCATCCATCTGGCCCATCAAGACTCACTCTCATTTCATCAGTCCATAAAACCTTAGAAAAATCAGTCTTGAGATATTTCTTGGCCCAGTCTTGACGTTTCAGCTTGTGTGTCTTGTTCAGTGGTGGTCGTCTTTCAGCCTTTCTTACCTTGGCCATGTCTCTGAGTATTGCACACCTTGTGCTTTTGGGCACTCCAGTGATGTTGCAGCTCTGAAATATGGCCAAACTGGTAGCAAGTGGCATCGTGGCAGCTGCACGCTTGACTTTTCTCAGTTCATGGGCAGTTATTTTGCGCCTTGGTTTTTCCACACGCTTCTTGCGACCCTGTTGACTATTTTGAATGAAACGCTTGATTGTTCGATGATCACGCTTCAGAAGCTTTGCAATTTTAAGAGCGCTGCATCCCTCTGCAAGATATCTCACTATTTTTGACTTTTCTGAGCCTGTCAAGTCCTTCTTTTGACCCATTTTGCCAAAGGAAAGGAAGTTGCCTAATAATTATGCACACCTGATATAGGGTGTTGATGTCATTAGACCACACCCCTTCTCATTACAGAGATGCACATCACCTAATATGCTTAATTGGTAGTAGGCTTTCGAGCCTATACAGCTTGGAGTAAGACAACATGCATAAAGAGGATGATGTGGTCAAAATACTCATTTGCCTAATAATTCTGCACTCCCTGTATAGTAGGAAAGTACCCTCATTCTGGTATGGTTATCCCCACCTTTTGCCTGATGTCAGTATGTTTTGACTGTGTTCACTGGAATCCTGCTAACCAGGACCCCATAACTATGCTTTCTCCCTTGCCACCTATGGGAAGCCCATGCACAATGTATCTGCAGGCCTGCCATTGCAGCCTGCGTGAAAGAGTGCATACACCCTTTTCACAATAGCTCACTGCACCAGGTCACTCTAAGTCACCCCTATGGTAGGCTCTCCTAGCCCAGAGGACAAGGTGCAAGGACCTATGTGTGAGGGCACCCCTGCAGGAGCAGAGGTGCCCCCTCGAACTCCAGCCCCATTTTCATGGACGTCGTGAGTGCGGGGACGCCATTTTACACGTGTACTGGACATAGGCCACCACCTATGTCCAACTACATAATGGTAACTCCAAACCTAGGCATGTTAGGTATCAAACATGTCTGAATCATACCCTATACCCCTGTTGCCAGTATTGGAAGTATGATTACATGCACTCTGGAGGCTCCTTCGAGGACCCCCAGCATTGCTCCAACCAGCTATCTGGGGTTTTCCGGGCAGCCCAAGCTGCTGCCACCCCTCAGACATGTTTCTGCCCTCCTGCTGCTTGATCAGCTCAAGCCCAGACCAGAACAAAGGATTTCCTTTGGGAGAGGTGGGGGTAACACCTTCTCCCTGCGAAAATAGGAGTTACATAGCTTGGGAGGGGTAGCCCCCCAAGCCACTGGTATGCTTTGAAGGGCACATTTGGTGCCCTCCTTGCATAGACCCTTTTTCAGTTGTGCTGCATGGGCTCCTCTGCTACTACTGGGTCCTCTTCCAGTGGGTCTCCTGTGGGGGCTACCTTTTCTTCTGTGGTCTCTTTGCCATGCTGAGGGTCCCCTGGAACTCCCCTCCATGGGTTGAGTCCTCCTGGACCTTGATGCGCTCCGACAGCTCCACTTGTAGTCTACCGCTACCCTTGCCTTTGCCAAGGCTTGTTGGTGACTTTTCCACGCCACAGACAGACTGCAATCTTCCATCCTGCATGGGACGTTGAATGCATCTTCCAGGAACTCTTCACCGACTCCAGGGCTACATTGTGGACCGTCTTTGTCCTACTGTCGACCAACTCCTGCAACCACAGCTGGGTGGGTAGTGGCTCCTGCCACCTCCGGACACTTCTGCGACTTCTGGATTTTGTTCCCTTCTTTTTCAGGTCTTCCTCTCCAGGGATCTACCGTTGGTTTCTTGCAGTCTTGTCTGGGTGTTGCATTCTTCTTCTTTTTAGGCCTTTTGGGTGGTTTGGCAAAAATCCAGTAACTTACTCCTTTCTTCCTGGTCACTGGGGGCACTGTGGTACTTACCTTTTGGGATTCCTAGTTGCTCCAGCTCTCCTTTACAGATTCCATTTACCTGGGTGGGGGTGCTGCATTCACATTCCATTTTTTTTAGTGTATGGTTTGGGCTCCCCCTAGGGTCAGTATTGTCCATTACTATTGCAATGTTTTCTACTGCTGTTTATGCCTATTTCTGATTACTAGTGTACATATCTGGTGTGTTACTTAACTCCAATTGAAGGGTTGCCTATCTAGTACTTTTTGGTAATTGTGTCACTAAAATAAAGTACCTTTATTTTTGTAACACTGAGTGTTTTCTTTCATTTGTGTAAGTGCTGTATGACTAGAGTGGTATTGCATGAGCTTTGCAATGTTCCTAGATAAGCTTTGGCTGCTCATCCACTGCAACATTTAGAGAGCCAGGCTTCTAGACACTGCCTACACTACACTTATAGAGGATACCTGGTATAAGGTGTAAGTACCTTAGGTACCCACCACACACAAGGCCAGCTTTCTACATATGGTACTTAGGTACCCAGGGCATTGGTACACCAAGGGTCTCCCATGGGCGGCAGCATGTATTGTGCCAATGCCCATGCAAACTGTGTCTTCAGGCCTGCCATTTCAGCCTGCGTGAAATGGTGCATGCACACTTTAACCCCGATGTATGGCTCGTCTTACATTGCAGTCACTGCACTTAAGCACTGTAAGTCACCCCTCTTGTAGGCCCTTCACCTCAAGGGCACGGTGCATTTCCCCAAGTGTGAGGGTTCTCCTGCATGAGCAGAGTACCCTTACAATCCCCATACTCAATTCTTTGGGCTTTGTAAATGCGGGGAAGCCATTTCAAGACTTAGTGCACACTGGTCAGTACAGATAGTCCAGCTACATAATGGTTTCTCTGAACCGAGGCATGTTTGGTATCAAACATGTCGCAATCATACAACACTGATTCCATGGTTAATTGCATGATACCATGTGCTCTATGGGTTCCTTAGAGGATCCCCCCAGATCTGTCTGTACAGCCTTGTATGGTCTGCCTGGCAGCCGACTCTGCTGCAGACTCCCAGACATTGTTCTCCCCTCCTCCTGCTCACCCAGCTCAAGCAAGGGAAAGGCAGAACAAAGCATTTCCTGTAAGAGGGAGTGTGACCTCCTCTCCTTTAGAACTAGGTGTCTCGGGTGGGATTGCCTCGCCACACCACCAGACTGCTTTCAAGGGCACATTTGGTGCCTGCCTTGCATAAAGTGGTTTGCACCAGTGCAGGGACCGCTGGTCCCTGCTCTGGCACAAAACTACACAAAAGACAGGGGAGTGTCTATCCCCCCCTCTGTCCAGCTTCTCCCCTAAGGAGGTGCACAGAGCTTTGCAAAGTGGCCAGTTGATTCTCCCATCTTGGAACCAAGATGTGCAGAGGCCCCTGGGAGCATCTGACTGGTTAGGCCAGGTAGATGACGTCCCTGACCCTCTCTCTTAGGTGGGTCACTACAGAGAGTGGCTTACACCTTTTTAGGGTTAGATAAGGGCTCCTCCTTGGGTTAGTCCTCAGATTCATCGAGCAAGACTCTACAAGGAACTCTCTGCAAGACATCTTCTGTTCCTGGCCTCTGGTACCGCTGCGGGTCTGCTTTGGAACTGAAACAAGTCTGTTTCTGGTGGGAAAGCTCCCATTGCAACATTCTTTCTCCAGATCCTGCAGGAATTCTGCAACATCCAAGGCTGTGTCTCCTCCAGTATCACAAGGACTCTGTTTGCACCTGGAAGCACAAAGGTATCTCCCTTGCAGTGAAGGAATCACTCAACTTTATCTGCAGGCACCTCAAGACAAGGACCACCGGCTGGTGAACCCTGCTGTCCCACGGACCGCGTGAAGGCTCTGCTCACAGGTGGTGATTCTGTGGTCCTCTACGGGTCCCTCCTGTCTTCTGATCTACTTGGGAGACTGTGGGCCCTTGCTGCACCCCCTGGAACACCACACCTGTTCACTGCGACTTTTGCTCTTGCCAAGGCTTGTTGGCTGTTCCTCCAAAAGATCTTCGAGCACCGAGAAGCCCCAGCATCTGGCATTCTGCAATCCAAAGATCAGCCTCTGTTCTGCAACTCCTGCGACGTGGGACTTTTGTTTTGTTGTGCTGCTTATAAGTCCTTGTGTGGGGGCTTCAATGGCTTCTGCTGGCCTCCCTGTGTGCTGAGGGTCAGCCCTGACTCCCCCTCAAGGGTAAAGTTTCCTGTACCTTGCTGGTCCCCTAAAACGTGCAATTTCATCTTCAACTACTTCTTACATTTGCCATTGCTTGTTGGTGGCCTTGCTGGTCACTGACCCTCCTGCAATCCGGCGACTGACTGGGGACAGCTCGTAGGTGACTCCTACGATCTTCTGCAGCTCCCGGACCCCGCAACTGGACATCTTTTACCTACCTGCAGGAACTTCACCTCTAGGAGTATGGGTATAGCCACCAGCGCCATCTGCGCACCTCAAAGGGTGCTGGACTCTGTCCTCTTCCTTTTCAAGTCTTTTTCGTCCGGAATCTGTCCTTGGATTCCACCATCCTGGTCTACGGGTTGCGACAGCAGCTGGAAAACTGAGTCCTCCATTGACTTCAGCAAGGGTTTCCAACATCCTTCCACTCCTATGCAGCTGTGTCCCCTGGTGTAGGTACTCCTGTCTTCTGGGTATCCTTGGGTGGGGACACTTTCCAGCCTTACTCCTTTTTTTGGGTTTCCTCATGGTCCACTGGGAAGGGTTCTAAAACTCATGAATTCCAACTGTGACTTCCCGGTGTTAGTCTATCGGACGACCGGGTAGGTAACCACTCTGCACCCGGTCACTGGGGACACTTGCTGTACTTACCTCTGGTGTTTTCATTCTTCCCTAGCCCCTAGCTAACTAAACTACCACACTTACCTTGGTTGGGTTCACTATTTCGCATTCCACTTACTTAGTATATGGTTTATTGGGTGTCGATATCTCCAAAGGGAGCTTTACCAATGCTAGTCGAGTAGTTAGTGCAGTAATAAAGAATTCTTTATTTTTGCAACACTTGTCTAGTTCCTGCTTGTGTGGTAGTTACTGTCTGACTACCGTGGTATTGCAAGTGCTTTCCATTCTTCCTAGATCAGCTTCAGCAGCTCGCCTCAGCTACCCCTGGAGAGCTTTTGCTATCTGGGCACCTAAACACTATCACTAAGGGTTGCCTGGACTCAGTACAGGTTGCCACACCTTGGGTGTACACCTTAAACTGAGCCAGCCTCCTCCATCCACAATTCACTCTTTAGTTCCAAGGGACTAGTGGCAAGCTTTGATACCTTAGTACCTATTTGATTGGTATAACAGTGTCATTAGCTCCTAATTATGACAATAAAACTTTTGGGAGGAGGTACTGTTAGGAACTCATATAGAATTGACTTGATGGTTAGCTGAATGGGGTCCCAAGTACTCTGGCTTAAATGTTACATGAATAAATTGGAGCCCTTTCTCTCCACCATCATCCTAAACATTTTTGTTTTCGATTGTTAATAAATATGCATAGCATAACTGCTGGCTTGTTAGCTAGAAACACTTCTTGGCGCTGGAGCATGTTAACATAGGAACCTAACCCTCCCATGCACAGCCTTGTGCCATTCCTTTCATCATTTGAAGATAATTCACACACCCTCTGTAGTTCTGTGGATTCTACAGTCTATTTTGAAGGCTCCTGAAAGTTATGTGCATTTCATCCATTCCAATTCTTTCTCAAGTGAGAAGAGGAAGTATTTACATCTATCCCGCATGCAGCAAAAAGTTAAATACCCTTTCCTACTCTGCACTTTATCCCCATGTTCAGTCTTGTTAAACATACTCTATGTTGTCAGTATACTGCAAAAGAAATGCACATTTTAGAAGGCATGTTTTAATGTCCTTACTATGTCCTTTTACATTTAAAACATGAAATACTTTGTTTTTAACACATTCTATTTTCCAGTACAAACGGGCTAACTGATTCCCAGCACTCGCAAGCCAGGAGTCAACAGTTGCAACATCTTGGTCAACACCATTATTAAGCGTGGGGGCAAATTAGTTAGTTCGACCAAATATGGATCCTTTACCTTATTCCAGGCCCAATAAGTGGTTTGAACAACTAAGCTATCATGGTGTTGAGACTTTCCGTCTTCCACTTAAAAGGGATCATAAAATAATTGGACCACAGAATGTACCCAGGTGCTGAGTGTTAGAGAACATTTGTGTAGGAAAGTGCCCCTTTTGGCATGTTTAAACCCTTATCTCCCCCCACACACACTCACACTGACGCACTCACTCACTCACTCTCTCTCGCTCACTCTCTCTCTCTTTCTCTCTCTCTCTCTCTCTCTCTTTCTTTCTCACTCTCTCTCTCTCTCTTTCTCTTTCTCTCTTTTTACCTGGTATTGATGCTGACGTGACTGAGTGTGTGCTGGGATCCTGCTAAGCAGATCCCAGCACCAGTGTTATTTCCCTAAACTGTACCATTGTTTCCACAATTGGCACACAGCTAAGTCCCTTGTAAAAGGTACCAGGGGTACCAAGGGCTCTCTGACCAGGGACTGTCCCTAAGGGTAATGGTGGGGAGAAAAAAGGCAAAGCCGACATGGCACCCCTTCCAGGGTACCATCCCCACAAACCACTGCCTTTGGCATGAGCAACATGTCCCTACAGTGTGTAAGTCCATTCTTAGACTTTTTAAGTGCAGTGTGGCCATATTAAGTACATGGGCTGGAAGTTTGTCATTACGAACTCCACAGCTCCATGATGGCTTTACTGAAGACTGGTAAGTTTGGTATCAAAATTGTCAGTGCAATAAATCCACACTGATGCCAAGGCTGGATTTATTGCAAAATGCACCAGAGGGCATCCTATAGATGACACCTGTATTTTACCCAACCCTTTAGTGTAGGACTGACTGGTCTGTGTCAGCCTGCTACTAACAGACAAGTTTCTGACCCCATGGGATGAGAGCCTTTGTGCTCTCTGGTGTCAGAAACAAAGCCTGCTCTGGGTGAAGGTGCTTCACACCTCCCCTCTGCAGGAACTGTAACACTTGGTGGTGAGCCTCAAACGCTCAGGCCTCCTGTTCCAGTGCCCTAGAGCATTCCAGCTAGCCCTCCTGGCCAACATGACGACGCCTGCAGCCTGAATCCAGAGGGACCCCCCTGAACGCAACCGGATCCGATGAAGATATCCGACACTCAAGGAGACACCTGCACCCACAGCCCCCTGGTATTGGGGAATCTGATTGACGGTCCAGCAATGTCCAGCGGGCGCCTCCTCTACCTGTTCAGCCTCTAGTGTCCAGGAACCGACCCACTCTGGACCCACCCTGCAGCATCTTTTGTGACCTCAGGGTCCACCTATTGAAAAGCACTGGGCGCCCAGCTGTGTTTGCAGTCAGCCGCCCCTGAGCCCCTGTGAACCTGTGCCTCCCCCCACCCCACAGTGCTGACCTAAACCCCCAAACCTTGCCCTGGAACCGCGGGTACTTACCTGCAATCTGCTTTCTACCAAGCACCCCCAGTCCTCATACGATTCCAGTGTAAATCCGACACCAACTTGCAAAAACCAAACAAAGTACAGTTGATACGCATGCTTGATACCTATTGACAACTGTACTTACCTGCCATAAAGACCTTCTGGTTCTAGAAATAAAGTAACAAAATATATTTTTGCTATATAAAACAATTGGCCTGGAGTTAGTCATTGAGTATGTGCCACGTTTCTTGACTGTGTTTGTGTGTACAACACATGCTTTGCAGTACCCTCTGATAAGCCTAACTGCTCGATCACACTACCATAAAAAAGAGCATTAGTATTATCTACCATAGCCTCTGGGGAACCACTGGACTCTGTGCGCACTATACCTCATTTTGGTATAGTATATACAGAGCCAGCTTCCTACACGTTGGAAAACACCAAATCAGTGGTGTGCTCTGCGGAGTGAGTGGTTGAAGTGGTTAATTGAGGGAGATTGAGAGACCTCTTAGACTCAGTAAGAGATGCTGCCGGATGATCAGATAAATCATCAAGTTGAATGTTAAAATCCCCATAGTATCATAGAGTTGGCCCAGTGCAAAAACGAGGGGGGGTGTTGTAAATAAAGTTTCCTGCGTCGCCCAGGGGACAGTAAGTCAAGGCACCAGAAAAGGAGTGCTTAGCTGACAGTGAAAGATGAAGGCCAAGGTTCCCAGTGTCCTGGAGATCAGGGAGCTCAAACGTGGAACACAGCAAAGGATGCATAAAGACAATGGCTACCCGCCTCCTTTTTTGTGTGGTTTATCTATGTGAACCAAAGAATACCCCTTGGTAATTGCCAGAGTGATGTCTAGGTCGGAAGAATCATTCCTCTAGGCCTCTGTCATAAAAAGAACTTCTGGTTTGTGGCTACTTAAAAGGTTAAAGATATTAAGGGCATGCTATGCTTGTGTAGGGAACGCACATTAAGGGCGAGGATGTGGTGTAACGGCCACAGCTGTCGACATTGAAGCTAGGGAACCAGGTTTGAGTCTCTGCGTCAGCTCAACATCCTAGGATTCTGGGCAAATCAATTAATCTCCCTGCACCTACCAAAAAAAAAGAATTCATCTGTCCTTCGGGTCGAGTTTGCGCTATACAAAGCAGCAAAAACAAATAATAGAGCAAACTTTTTCATAGTATTGACTATGACCCTCATTGTCTGTGTTCGAATTGTTGATAGCCCTCACTGCCAGCAGAGGTGTATTCTCTGAGGAAAACCTCCAGAGACAAGCTGGACAAGTAGTCAAGCCAGAACAGGCTTCAACATCCAGCTTTTGGGAGTAGGTAGAAAGAGCTTAAGGGACCTCAGCCCTTTAGCAGAGTATTGAATACAAGCCCATCCCACAGGAGTGCTACTGGCAGTGTGGCTGGCGCCAGCCGTGGTCCAGACGTGGACGGGCACAGACAGGCTCGCCCCCAGGGTGCTTTTGGCGCACTAGCTGTGTGTATCCTCACCGTTGTTTAAATATGGATGCAACATTTGTCAGATAACAGGTAACTAGATTGCAGCAAGACAGAAAATGGCACCTCTAATTGGCCCTTACAAGTAAAAATGGCTGTCAACCAGAGTTCGCCCTTATGCCCCCATAACCCTGCAGGAGGCCCCCCAATCCAAAACTGAACAATAAAGTGCAAAAGTATTAAAAAAAAATATGCAGCCAGATCAGATTCATCAAATGCAATCAGCAGTAGTTAAAAACAATAAAAAGCGAGGAGTGCATACCATAGGCGCATCTGTGCTGTTTAAATATGGAGGCAACATTAATCAGATAACGGATGACTAGAGCGCAGCCAGGCAGAAAATTGCCCCTCTTTAAGCAAAGCAGGGCCATAGCACTTCCCTTGAGCTTGTCCGTCCCAGTCATATAATTTTACTAGTTTCTCCCTCTCCCTGGATACAGGAGGGATTCTCAATACCGTCCACTCTGGACCACACTACCAGTCAGGCAAAACAACCAGATTTTTCATGTTTCCCAGCTGCTGCAGCCCCAAACCACTTTGGTGTGTACCTTCCTACACACAGTGACTCTGTGGGATGCAGGATTCGGATTTTTTTCCAGTGGTGGTAAACAATTACTGGTCATACTGGACTATGCCATTCCATTACTCTACACCCCGTTGCACCTCCCGTAACCACCAAGGCAGCTGACAAAGTAGCAACAGTCTGCCTTGCGGAAAGACGTGTAGGCCCTTTTGGGCAAAGGGGCCATAGAGGGGATTCAGGCAACAGAGATAGGAACTGGATGTTACTTCTGTTGTTTAATTGTGCCAAAGAAGGACAGAGGCATTAGTCTTGTTTCCTTTGTCCTCTCAATACATTCCTGCAAAAAGATATTTCAGAATGCTCACACTAGCCCATTTTCTGTCTGATCCAGACCCAGGAGACAGGATGGTAGCACTGAACATGCAGGATGCTTATAGCCACATCCTTGACCTTCATACCCACAGGCACTATCTGCGGTTCACTGTGGGTCAGGAGCATTTTCAAACAGGCTTGCCCTAGACAATTGTAGATCACCTCTAGATAACATCACTGGGAGTCACGAAGGGCTTCTTCACATATGCTTTATTCCTCTGAACCATCCGGGGTATGGCACAGTTCTATGTCTTTGCCCCAGAGTGGAGAGTTTATGATATTCAGGCTTTGATCCTGATGTTTCAGCTTCTGTTGTGAATCCAAATGAGAATGACTCTGGGATTCTGGGACGGTTTTTTGCATCCTGCTGGTAAACCATGCATGATGGCACATGCAGACCCAGAAGTAGTTTCTGAAGTCCAGTGGGCACAGCACTTATGAAGCAGAGCGATGCTGGCGCTGAGCTGCACAGCGACACCTACTGACATGCAAGTGTACTATTCAAAAAATTTCTGGCTCCAGTCAGACTCCTGGGACATATTCACAAGGTGAGGGATCTGTATTTAGCCTATCTGTAGGAGACTGGCTCAGTTTATGGTGTACACCTAGGGTGTGGCACACTATACTGGTTCCAGGCATCCCCTAGTGATAGTGTTTTCGTGCCTGGATAACCAAAGGTCTCTAGGGATAGCTGTAGAGAGCAGCTTAGGCTTATCAGGGAGAAGTGTAAAGCACTTACAATACCACAGTAGTCAGTCAGTGATGTTCATACACGAAAGAACCACACTAGGTGTTACAAAAATGAAGTATTCGTTATTATAACACTAGTACTGTCCTAACGTTGGTACGCCTCTACCTTGAGATATCTCCACACAGAAAATATACTTAGAAAGAAACAGGAAAAGCATAGAAATACATGGAGCCCTATTTGTGGGTGGGGGCCAAACCATATACTAAGAAAGTGGTAAAAGATTAAAGGTGCCCAATCAAGGTAACTATGTTAGGATCTTAGGGGCTGGGGCGTAAGAAATCACCCAAGATAAGTAATAAAAACTGGAGCCTGTGTGCAAAGATGTTATCTACTTGGGTTTCCCATAGACTAACACAGGACTGTTGTGGTTGGAATGTTCAGGATTCAGGACCCATCCCAGAGAACCCGGAGGAAACCAGTTGGCATAGGGAAGGTTGAATAGTGGGCCCACCCATGAAAGCCGAGCTGCACAGGGGTGAAGTGACATCGGAAAACCTTTGTTGGAGACAATGGGAGCCTTAATTATCCAGCTGCTGTTGCGACCCATGGACCAGGTCAGTGGAACCCAAAGGCGGGTTCCGGACAAGAAGAACCTGAAGAAGAAGGGGACTGTGCCCAGACGACATGAAGATGTCCAGGCGGTGCAGGTAGACAATGCCCACCCTTCTTGTGGAGAAGTTCCTGCAGGTCGGTGAAGGAAGAAGTGCAGCTGTGGAGTCCAGGTGATGCAGGAAGATCCTTGGAGTTGCCCACGCAGTGTCCCACATAGATAGCTGAATTGCAGAATGGTCAGTGATCATTGACAAATGCATGAAGAAGCTGCAGGGAAGTTTGCAGGATTTAGGGGACCATCGAGGTCCAAGCAACTCGACCCTTGGAGGAGAGTAAGGCTGGCCGTCAGCACACAGTCGAGCCAGCAGGAATCGTTGGAGCCTGCATGAGAGGACCCATTGGCAGCAGACACAGGGAGTCGTAGGGAAGCCTCAGCACCACAACAGAGAAGGAGTCCCACGCTGCAGGAGTTGGAGTGCTGGAATCTGAAGCTTCATTGAGCTGGAAGATCTTCTGGAGGAAGAGTCTACAAGCATTCCCAGCAGCAACAGATGCAGTGCACAGAGGTTGCGTCCCAGTTGCTACACAAGGACCCAACGTCTCCCAAGTTGGTCAGAAGACAAGTTGGACCTGGAGAGGGTTACAGAACCACCACCCGAGTAGCAGAGGCTTCACTATGTCCGTGGGACAGCAGGATCCACCAGCCGGTTGTTGTTGTTGAGGTGCCTGCGGATGCAGGTGAGTGACTCTTTCACTCCAAGGGAGATTCCTTCAGAGGGGGTTAAGGACGTCATCTTCCTGGCCTAAGTTTGGCTCAGCAGCAGGGAGGCAGAACAGTGTTTGGGGTCTGCAGCAGTGCAGGCTGGCAGGCAGACTCTGCAGGGCTGTACAGGCAGATCTGGGGGTCCTCTAAGGAACCCCCAGAGTACATGGTATCATGCAACTAACACTGGATTCAGTGTAGTTGCATGATTCAAACCTGTTTGATACCAAACATGCCTATGTTCTGTGAAGCCATTATGTAGTTGGACTACTCGTGTTGACCAGTGTCTACTTACATACCTTAACATGGCTTCCCCGCTCTTACAAAGCCTAGGGAATGGAGTCTGGGGTTTGTTGGGGCACCTATGCTCATGCAAGGGTGCCCTCACACTCCAGGCCATGCACCCTTCCCTAAGGCTGAAGGGCCTACCATAGGGGTGACTCCCAGTGTCCAAGTGCAGTGACCACAATATAAGGCAAACCTTATATCTAAAGTGAAAGGTGCATGCATCATTTCACGCAGGCTGCAATGGCAGGCCTACAGACACAGTTTGCACGGGCTACCATGGATGGCATAATACATGCTACAGCCCATGGGAGAACCCTGGTGTACACATGCCCTGGGTACCCAAGTACCATATACTAGGGACTTACATGGGTGTAGCAGTATGCCAATTGTGGGGTGTAAAAGTTACCATGCACCCAAATTTAGAGGAGAGAGCACAGACACTTGGGTCCTAATTAGCAGGATCCAAAAACACTGACACCAGCCAGAAAGTGGGGGTAACAATGCTAGAAATATGCTACTTTGCTACACTACCCACAGAAAGATCTTTCCTGTACGTAGGTAACTTGTTCATTTGGCAATAGCTATATATGTACACGCTAAAAGTATACTGCTCTTGAGAGGAATGGAGGTGTGAAATGTCAAGTTCTTGTGTTTTTTGTCCTCTGAGCCTTCGCTTATTTTTTGTAATAATAATAGAAATATGTGAAAGTTTCTCATTACAGTAGAGACTATCATAATGCTTTAATAGTCCATACCCCTTTCCAACATGTTTTATGTGCATGGAATTTCCTTTACACGTGTTGTCATTTGCAAGGAAAGCTACGCTAGATCTGCACATGTGCACTAGATGCTTATGAGTTACTTGTGCAAAATGTTTTCCTACTACTTACAAAAAGAAGACACGTTCAGTTTCACCGCATTTTGAGAATTATGTTAGAAAAATTGCAAAAACCGTGCAAAGTAAATTAACACTAATAATCATTAACTATGCAAAATGTTAGTAAAGTAATAACAGCCTATCACACTCCTAAAGATGATTAAAAATACGAATATAGTACAATATAATGTATCCACCTTGCATATTTTCCCATTTGTAGGTCGCAGAAATTTTGGTGAAGGCATTTCCCAGCTCAGAAGCTGTCCGAGTGTCTTTGAGAGACAAATACCATTCTCTTCAACAGCGATTAAGACACTGTATGGTCAAAGGTAATGTATATTATGTTTGCTGTTTTATTTTGTACTGGTTACACCATTTAAGTTTCATTTCACTTTCTCAAGAATACCATGGTGAGAAAACAACAACAAAACAAAGTGGGAAAGAAACTTGAAATCTTTGAAGAACAGCTATAGACAGTGGGCACTTGTATGATGAACTGTTGTGAAAGATGACTTAACAAGCATTCAGGTTGAGTCCATGAGTGGAAGGCTGAATGGAGGCTAATTATATGTTTTAGACAATTTAATTCTCCCCTTACCAGTAGTGTGTGTTTATAGTTTTCTATTTCTCTTTAT
Organism: Pleurodeles waltl; assembly: GCF_031143425.1. Classification (NCBI taxonomy): domain Eukaryota; kingdom Metazoa; phylum Chordata; class Amphibia; order Caudata; family Salamandridae; genus Pleurodeles; species Pleurodeles waltl. Next base: position 220,141,141 of record NC_090436.1, on the reverse strand, counting down.
AGATATATGACACACTAGAGAAATACCCTCACTATTTGCGTCGTTCCTGCAGCTGGCCAAACATTTTACTTTGCCTATATTCCCCTATTCTTTTTGCCAAATCCCTTCATAGTTCCGAGCCCAAAACAAAGATATTGAAAGCCCTAGAATCCCCTTGTAATGCAAGTTTCCAAACAGCCTGTATCTCTCAATTGAACCTCAAAGGATACTGCCTAGAAGGCTAGATCTACTTCCAGAACAATAATAAAGTTCTCCAACAAACTACTATTGCTAAACTCGATGGCACGGCTTCTGAATACCTGTCTCAGACATTTAGCCCTACCTTTAAAATAATTGTGCGATGTCAACGAGGTAAAGACACCACCAAAAGATCTTGTAGTTCCTTTCAGTCAGTTGAGTACTGTTTATATTTCCTAATGATAGACTACCTTACATTTCACTCTTCTGTCATATATTTTGATTGTATGTCTTTTGGGAGCCCCCTTAACTGCTTATTTGCTAATTTGCCTAAGTGATGTAAGCTGTTATTAATTTACAATAGCTAATGCTTTTATATTTAACAATGTGCTTTACATTTATCGTATGTTTTGGTATGTTCCTTCTAATTTAGGTCGTATATACGTGTAGTCATTTGAGTAAATGCCAGTTGGGAAAAAGCTTAATAGTTTTAGCATGAGTATGCAAGGTGATTATATTACTTTTATTATCTTACATCATGATTGTGAGTTTTATTTTCCTCAAAATAAGCAGGTTAGAGACTGTATAACAGCTGTTCACATCCCTCTCCCTGTGAGACGTCGAGCTATTAAAGACATTCCAGACAGCAGAGCAGCATGACTCCATGCTGAGCCACACAAAGGCCATTTGGGTTGTTTTTCATAACATCTTTTCCGGCAATTACATAATTTGGCCTTGTCTCACTGACAGGCCTAAAAATGGGAAAACATTTAAAATTGAGGTTATTGCGGTGTGTTGAATATGTTGCAGTACAAAACCTCCATTACGGCAACATCTTTGATGCTTAAAGATTAGTCATGTCAGGATCCTTAGTAAATAAACAATATATAATGTTTCTGCTTTTAGAATACTTATGTTCTGCGCTTATGTCCTCCCTATACTATTAATTTCTGCAGTTATTTCATTTCATTTATTCTGCACTAACATTGGCTTGAAATAAAGCTTTAAATATGCTTATGGATGTGTTGTGTGTGTGCACCTTTGCAAAAGATTGCCAGAAGCCCTAGCAACAATAAATCAAAATGCTGTTCTTGGGGAAGGTCACATAATTGATATTCACACATCCTGACTCTATCTTAGGATTCCTTTTCAAAATCCATTCCGAACCAGGAGCAGGTGTGCCTCTAGTTCCTAGGGCTATGGCCTGCTTGGGAGCATGTAGCGGCCTTTAAGGAATCCATGCTTTGAATATCTTTACCTGTTTCCTCTGGCGTGTCTCCTGGCCACACAGAGCAGTCAGGTCACATCTTTGCCTGTGATCTTTCCTTGGGCGATCCCAATCGTATTCTGTCCACTGTGCTGCTCGCTCCAGGCCTTACTTCCAATCCTCTGTGAAAGCCTCACTAGATTTTCCTCCAGCAATATTGATATTGGATCAGTCAATGTTGATCTCTGATTTAGATCCTTTGTCCACAAGAGTTGTTGTGCTACACAATCACTAATGCACAGCACTGTGTCAAAGGTGAATCCCTTTTGGCTCCACTTCCTTGATGCCAGTGTTCCCAGAACATTAAATCCATTTTCAACACTGATTCTGATGCTTTTTTTTTTGCATGTTGCTACGTATAATGAAGATGATGATGAAGTGTACAATTTACTCCCTCCACATTTTACTGATGCTGGCTTTTTTCTGAACTTGCAGAACATCAGTGGGCTTGGATCTTCACATGGTTTGTCCCTTGATTCGCCACATTGTCATCCTAGTGAGCAGAGTGCTTCCTTAGCTCTAGTCCTAAGGGATCTGCAGAAGTGTTGGGGCTACCTCTTCCCACTGAGGAAGCAAAAGCAAATTTGCTTCAAAGGGGCTTTGGTTAATCCTCTATGTATGTGTTTATGTACTCTGAATGACGCTGAGCATTTGCCTTCCACTTCAGCTTCAGGAGAACCCTATGTAACAACAAAAGAGCAAGTTGCTCTGTACAAACCTCCACAATCTAAAACTTTATGCACACAGATTTAAAGGAACTAGTTGAGAGACTTTGCCCTTCTGACGGAAGTGGTGGATGTCTTTCTAGCTGCTTGTCGCCCATTCACCAAGTCAGTGTATTCTTGCTGTTGGGCTTGGTTTGTCACTGTGTGTGGGAAGAAGCAAGTTAAGAATCCCTTGCAGGTGAGATTTCTGATGTTCTTTTGCTTATTTTGTCTTTCACCTGGCATGGCTTGGCCATGGTCACTGTTAGAGGGTACTGATCTTCAGACCTTTCTTTGCATACCTTTTCAGTCTTTGTTGTTCAAATCAATCACCTGCTGTGATGTATTTCCTAAAAGGGCTTTCACATGCGATCTGTTTTATCATGTCATTGTAGGACCTCAATTGGCTTTGACCTTCCTGATGTGTCTCTGAGCACATTCCTAACATTTTTGAACATGAGCAAACTTCAGGCCTTGTTTGTTCAACCTCTGTATATTACCTTCATTCCTAACATACACATACTGGTTTATCTAACATTTACATCCTTTTTTCTGTGGGATCACCTTTTCACTATGGCTCCATCAATATACATCCTGCATTGGTAAATAGGATCATTACAGTTCTAGTTCCTGTGATTCACTGGGATTGCAATATTCTCTTAATTGGCTAATTCTACTATGCTACAATTACTGGCCAGTGTGGTTGCTGGCAGTACTTTTGGTCCCAAATGTGTATCACACTGAGTGCCTGATTTAGATTTGGGCGGATGGAGTAACGTTCACCAGGGTTTGATGGACATCATGTCCTTCAAACCTAGAGTTGCGAGCCTGGACTGTGAACAACTCCTAATGTTGGGGGGAACCATTATCACTGTGTTTCCTGGCAGTGTTGTGAAAGTTTGACAGGCGGCTCTGCCGTACAGGATGGCCATCCATTAACTCCCAAAGTGGAAGTTTAATCCCCAGGTGTGTGTGTGTGTGTGTGGAGGGCAATATCTATCTATCTATCTGTCGGTCTGTCTGTCTGTCTGTCTATCTATATTTCTATATCTGATAGACTTTTAGCTGCAGATTCCTTATTTTTGAATATCCTGGGCATAGACTGGATCCGGAAACTTTTACATGAGCATACCCCTGTGCACCGTTGAGTGGCTTTGTTTGGCACCGGAGGTGATGCCGCAGTCACCTATATAGGCACCCCTCAGGCGTGCGGATGTCAGTTCTTTTTTTTTCCTGTGCCAGTTAGCGCTCATCCGGAGAAGAGCTACCGCTCTGTCTCTTTTTGACAGTTTTTTTTCACTTTGTCAACTATTTTTGAAAGTGTGTCGAAAGATCTCTTCCAGTAAGGCAGGTTTCAAATCGTGTATCGCCTGTCACTGTGCTATGTCAGTAACATACCCATACCCATACACTTGGTGTGCTTGTGGTTCCTTGAACTCGATCACGATTCAAAGTTGTTCTCAGACTGCTAGGCCATGGTGCCAAAATCTTTGAGGGAGCGGTCCCTAAAGCTGTTTGCGGTAGACGCCAGCTAGTGCAACTCCAAGGTGGTCTCAGTACCAATACCACCTTCTTCTGTCCCTAGAAGAAGGTCGTGGGACTGCTCCAGGAGTCCCAAGTCCTCTTCTTCGCACTCATGGTCCTCAGGATACTCGGGGAAGAGGCACAGGCAGAGGAAGAAGTCTAAATGGACTTCGACTTCACCTCGTCTGTCGGCTGACGAGAAGAGTGAGTAATATCGGCATTCCAGGCACCGTTCTGCAGAGCATTTGCAAGGTCCAGCTCGCGCCTCTCCCCGTTTCTGGGAGCCGGAGTGATCCCTGCCCAGTTGAAAGACTTCTACAAGGCCATGTTCCATGTATTCAAGCAGGCCAACCCCTCCACATCGCTCTCAGGCCACGTGTGGTTGGAGGAGGCCCCATCATGTACCATACCAATGGCTCCGGCTCTGATGGGGTCTCATGGATCCTATCTCTGATCTAGATCAGCAGCGATTGTGCCAACTTGACCTCCTGCTTTTCTGATCCCGATGCCGATGCTCCCTGTGCGCTGGCGCCCACCAGCAGTACCAGCCCCATTCTCATCCCCGATGACCCAGTCTTGGAACATCGTTGATTGACACCGATTCTGGCACCCGCAGGTCCTATCGGTCCTAGGTTACTGCCGTTTTCTGGAGCAGCCAGGCATGGGGGAAGAGTGGGAGGGGTCACTGGACCGTTTAGAATACCAGTTAGAGACCCCAACTTCATTGGACTGGTCTGAGGAACTAGGAGATGCCAGTGGACTGAACACCTCCCCAGATACTAGCTTGTTCTCTCCACCTATCATGGCTACGAGGAGGGAGCATCTTAGGCAATGGTGGTGAAGAGGGCAGCTGAGGTCCTTGACCTTGAACTTCCCTCTATGGCGGTCAAGACTAACCTCTTGACAGAAGTGCTTCAGCATAGGGCTTCCCCTATCCGAACCCTATTGCCCTTTAATGAAGCACTGACTGAACTTAGTCCAAGCCCAGCCTAGGGGCTCCCTTGAATAGGACAATTGTCCACCTCAGTCGCCCTGCCTCGTGTGATCCTAGTTTCCTTACCCAACACCCCCACCCCTGAGAGCTTGGTAGTCCAAGTCTCATCTTCCCGTGACGTGTTCCCTGCTGCTCCGCTGGACCAGGAATCCAGGAGGCTGGATAGCTTAGGCAAGTAAATGTTTTCCTCCACCAGCCTAGCATTGCAGTCATTGAACACTGCATGCCTGTTGGGCTGTTATTCCCATACCTTGTGGGATACAATTGCGCAAGTGCTGCCACAGGTCGACTGGGTGTTGAAGGCGGGCTCATCCCAGGCTGTCGTCTCTCACTTTCAGACTATGGCAAACCTCCTGCAATCACTGGGGTTAATTATTAACGTGCAAAAGTCACATCTTACTACTTCTCAAATGCTCCCATTAATTGGAGCTGTTCTGGACACAGTGCAGTTTTGGGCTTATCCTCCCCAGCAGTGAGTCCAGGATATTCAGTCAACGATACCGATGTTTCAGCCTGTGTCCTGGATTTTGGTGAGAATGTCTCGGATGCTGCTGGGTCTCATGGCCTCCTGCATCCTGCTGGTGAACCATATGCGGGTCTGCAGTGGGACCTGAAGTTCCAGTGGACGCAGCATCAGGGGAATCTCTCTGACATAGTCCAGATCTTGGAGAGAATTGCAAAAGACCTGCAGTGGTGGCTGATGAACAACGATTGGGTCAAAGGCAGACTCCTCTCCCTTCCCCAATCACACCTGTCTGTAGTGACAGATGCATTACTCCTGGGATGGGACGGCCTTCTGGGAGAGGTGGAGATCAGAGGACTCTGATCTCTAGCGGAATTCACACAATCTTGCTGAAGCTTCGTGCCATTCAGCTAGCATTGAAAGCATTTCTTCCCTCTGTCAAGGGGAAGTTAGTGCAGGTGTTCCCTTCGACTATGCCACCGCCATGTGGTACTGCAACATGCAGGACAGGGTGGGTTTGTGGAAACTGTGTCAATAAGCCCTTTGTCTCTTGAAATGGCTGGAGCAGAAGGGCATAACCCTGGTGGTTCAACACCTGGTAGGTTATTTGAATGCTAGGGCGGACAAACTCAACCGTCAATGCCTAGTGGATAACGAGTGGTGTCTCCATTCGGAGGTGTCTGCTCTGTCGGCCTTTCTGTGGCTACCTGGCTGTAGGAAGTTGGCTCTGTATATACTATTTCCAAGTAAGAAATAGTGTTCACAGAGTCCACGGGTTCTCCTTAGAGGTAAGATAGTGGCAAAAGTAGATAATTCTAATGCTCTATTTTGTGGTATTGTGGTTGAGCAGTAGGCTTATCAGAGGGTAGTGTTAAGCATTTGATGTACACACACAGGCAATCAATGAGGAACACACACTCAAAGACTTTCTCCAGGCCAATAGTTTTTTATATTAAAAAAATATATTTTCTTAGTTTATTTTAAGAACCACAGGTTCAAGATTTACATTAAACACTTTAAATGTAAGGTACTTCACTTAGATACTTTAGGAACTTTGAATGAAAACAATATCATGTACAGTCTTTGTAAAAGTGGCAATAAGTTATTTTCAAAGTGGACACTGTGCAAAAATCAACAGTTCCTGGGGGAGGTAAGTAAAGGTTAGATTAGGAGGTAAGTAAACACTTACAAGTCTCATTCCTTGGGCATAGGCAGCCCACCGTTGGGGGTTCAGGGCAACCCCAAAGTTACCACACCAGCAGCTCAGGGCCGGTCAGGTGCAGAGGTCAAAGAGGTGCCCAAAACTCTTAGGTGCCTATGGAGAACAGGGGTGCTCTGGTTCAAGTCTGCCAACAGGTAAAGTACCTGTGTCCTCGAGGGGCAGACCAGGGGGGTTTTGTAGAGCACTGTGGGGGGACACAAGTAGGCACACAAAACACACCCTCAGCGGCACAGGGGCGGCCGGGTGCAGTGTGCAAAGCAGGCGTCGGGTTTAGTATAGGTTTCCATGCAGGGACCCGGGGGTCACGCTAGCGGTGCAGGCAGGCACAGGGGGGCTTCTCTGGACAGCTGGGCAAGGCAGAGGGTCGCCTGGGGTCACTTCTGCATCGAAGTTCGGTTCCTTCAGGTCCTGGGGGCTGCGGGTGCAGTGTTGGTTCCAGGTGTCGGGTCCCTTGTTACAGGCAGTCGCGGACAGGGTGAGCCTCTGGATTCTCACTTCTTGTGTGCATGGGTCACTTCCCTACACCTGATCGGCTATTTTCCTTCAATGCAAGATGCAGGAAAATTAGATGGGGGGGGTCACCTTGCATGCAACACCTTGGGGGTGGTGAAAGCCAAGACTGACCACTCCTCCTGTCCTTTGTCTGGTTTCCCACTGTTGCTCCCACCAAAAGTCGGGGTTTGCAACAGGGGTAGACATCTGCTGCTACCAGCAGGCCTAGGCATCAAGTTTCAAGGGTGGTAAGCCCTTCAAAGCTCACTAGCAGGGCAGTGCACATTCCTGAGGGAGTGGGTGTTTGCACCTCCACCTAGGAAGGGCTTTGTTCTGAGTCCCAGAGAGCAGAATCTCTCAAGCCAGGGGCTCAGGATTGTGTCTGGTGGTGACAGCCTGGTTGTGACCGTTGAGCAACCCTGCCAGGGTAGTTGCGTTTGGCAGGGTACTCCTCTAAGCAATAAATCCAATACTGGTACCAGTTTGGATTTATCATTCTTAATTGTTTGATACCATCAGCCATCATGTAGCTGTGAAACCCGTACTGACCAGTGTCCAGCACATGCATTAAAATGGCTGCCCTGTTCGCTTAGTGTATCCCTTGTTTGGCAAGGACACAGGGGCATATTGCTAATGCATCTACGCCCACACGTACAATATAGTGCACCTTAGGGCTGGAATTCTGCCAGGGGGTTGACTTAACTATAGTGCATGCATTGAGTAGTGCACAGGGCAGACAGGCTGTGTGCCATGCCGAGTTTGTCTTTTAGGATTGCATCAGAACACTTCAGCCTGTAATGGTAGTGCTAGGTGTTTCTGGATGCATGACCAGAGAGCATGGCACACAATCTGTGCTGCTGCCCTCAGGGGCCTACCCTTAGTACCCCATGCCCTGGGTAGCTAAGTACCATTTACTAGGGATTTAAAGTGGCAGCTAAAGGTGTAACCAGTGGATCACAGAAGTTTTAGGGAAAGGGATCTGGCCCAGGGAACCTGGTTAATAGGGGCCTTAGGCACCCACAATTTTGAGACTACACCAAATACCAGGCAAAAAGTGGGGGTGAACCATGACAAAAGAAGCCTTTTCTCACACATGTGGGTGTATGTATCTGTGCCTGTGTGTACAGGCGTCTGTATTTGAATTCCAGCAGGTCCACTTAACTTTTCATTATTCTGAGCTTGATAAAATGAGCACCATTGACTTACATAACAATACACTTCTGTTATTTAGCACTATTATACACCAAGGAAAAAGTATGAGTTTTAACAAATTTGCTACTTATTTGTTCAACTATTGTGTGAATATGAGTTTCTGATAAAGGCTTCCTCACCTTGTGTTTTTCTCTGGCACCAGACTGGATCCGGAAACTTTTTCTAGCAATTCCCTTGTTCTTCAGCACGTGGTGTCTGTGGTTCTGTTTCTGATCCGTCCCACCCTGGGTGTGATGTCTGAACCCCCATGTAAGCATCACCTCTGAAGCTTACATCAGATTCTTTCTTTCCACGTCGTCTGATATGGGTCCGGAACTTCAAGTCCAGTCTTTCTGACAGGCTTGTTTACCTCTAAAATTCACTAGTTTGCAGTATGTCTGTGCTAGACGTGACAACCTTAGGATGGTCTTCCTCCGAAAGTTTTATCTACCTTCTCCACTTTTCTGACCTAATTTTTTCTGTATTTAGGACTCTGTGCACTTTACTGCTGCTAACCAGTGCTAACATGCTTATGCTCTCTCCCCTAAATATGGTAACATCGGATTATCCCCAATTGACATATTTAATTCACTTACAAGTACCTAGTTAAGTGCACTACATGTGCCCACGACGTATCAATTAAATGCTACTCGTGAACATGCAGCACTGATTTTGCTTCCCATTAAGTAGCTCTTTAAACAGATCTCAGGCCTGCCATTGCAGAGCCTGTATGTGCAGTTTTACACTGCTTTGTCGACCTGGCAAAGTAACACTTTTGTCAGGTCGAAACCTTCCCTTTTTATACATATGTCATCCCTAAGGTAGGCTGGGCAACCCACTGGGCAGGGTGCAATGTATTTAAAAGGCAGGAAATGTCCTTTAAAGTTTTACATGTCCTGGTAGAGAAAAACTCCCAAAGTAGTGTTTAACCACAGCAAGGTTTAGCTCTTCCATTGGATAACATTAGGATTACCTTATAAGTGTTTTTCACAATCTGGAAGAGAAACTTTTCGAGTTTGGTGTCTCTGGAATCGCAGTTTAAGATCACAATTTATGGTGAAGTCCGAAATGCTGAAATCTAGTTCTAGTTATTGGATTTTTGTCGTTTTGGTCTTGTTTTATTCCTTGAAATCAGGGCTATTTTTCTAACCTGGTCTAGGGGGTCCTGTTTGTGTGGTGTTTTCACTGTTATACTGTTTGAAGTGTTGCACAAATACTTTACACATTGCCTCTAAGTAAAGCCTGACTGCTCTGTGCCAAGCTACCAGGTGGTTGAGCACAGGTTAATTTGAGGTTTGCTTGTCCCTTACCCTGACTAGGATTGTGGTTTCTGCTTGACCAGGGCTCACACCCCAGTCACTCAGCAACCCAATTTCGAACTGTCTCCCCCTAAAACAAAAGGTTTTAAGCTGTGTTGTGACTGTCATTGTCAAATCAAATCAAATCAAATCAAATCATTAACATTTATAAAGCGCGCTACTCACCCGTGCGGGTCTCAAGGCGCTAGGGGGGAAAGGGGGGGTTATCGCTGCTCGAACAGCCAAGTCTTTAGGAGTCTCCGGAAAGCGGAGTGGTCCTGGGTGGTCCTGAGGCTGGTGGGGAGGGAGTTCCAGGTCTTGGCCGCCAGGAAGGAGAAAGATCTCCCACCCGCCGTGGAGCGGCGGGTGCGAGGGACGGCAGCAAGTGCGAGGCCAGCGGAGCGGAGGGGGCGGGTGGGGACGTAGAAGCTGAGGCGTCTGTTGAGGTATTCCGGTCCCTTGTTGTGGAGGGCTTTGTGTGCGTGGGTGAGAAGACGGAAGGTGATCCTTTTGCTGACTGGGAGCCAATGCAGGTGTCTCAGGTGTGCGGAGATGTGGCTGTTGCGGGGTACGTCGAGGATGAGGCGGGCCGAGGCGTTTTGGATGCGTTGCAGGCGGTTTTGGAGTTTGGCTGTGGTCCCGGCGTAGAGGGTGTTGCCGTAGTCCAGGCGGCTCGTGACGAGGGCGTGGGTCACGGTTTTTCTGGTGTCGGCGGGGATCCAGCGGAAGATCTTACGGAGCATGCGGAGAGTGAGGAAGCAGGCGGAGGACACGGCGTTGACTTGCTTGGTCATGGTGAGAAGAGGGTCCAAGATGAAGCCGAGGTTGCGGGCGTGGTCTGCGGGGGTCGGTGCGGTGCCGAGGGCCGTGGGCCACCAGGAGTCGTCCCAGGCGGACGGGGTGTTGCCGAGGATGAGGACTTCCGTTTTTTCAGAGTTCAGCTTTAGGCGGCTGAGCCTCATCCAATCTGCGACGTCCTTCATACCCTCTTGTAGGTTGGTCTTGGCGCTGGCGGGGTCCTTGGTGAGGGAGAGTACAAGTTGGGTGTCGTCGGCGTAGGAGGTGATGATGATGTCGTGCTTGCGTACGATGTCGGCGAGGGGGCTCATGTAGACATTGAAGAGTGTCGGGCTGAGCGATGAGCCTTGAGGTACGCCGCAGATGATCTTGGTGGGTTCTGAGCGAAACGGAGGGAGGTAAACTCTTTGGGAGCGGTTAGCGAGGAAGGAGGCGATCCAGTCCAGGGCCTGGCCTTGGATCCCGGTGGAGCGTAGGCGGGTGATTAGGGTGCGGTGACAGACGGTGTCAAAGGCAGCCGAGAGGTCGAGGAGAATGAGGGCGACTGTTTCACCGTTGTCCATCAGGGTTCTGATGTCGTCTGTGACTGAGATGAGGGCGGTTTCCGTGCTGTGGTTGGTTCGGAATCCGGTTTGTGAAGGGTCGAGCAGGTTGTTGTCTTCCAGGAAGGTGGTCAGCTGTTTGTTGACAGTCTTTTCTATTACCTTGGCTGGGAAAGGTAGAAGAGAGATGGGGCGGAAGTTTTTCAGGTCGCTTGGGTCAGCCGTAGGTTTCTTTAGTAGGGCGTTGACTTCAGCGTGCTTCCAGCATTCGGGGAAGGTAGCAGAAGAAAAAGAAGAGTTGATGACGGTCTGGAGGTGCGGGGCGATGATGTCGTCGGCTTTGTTAAAGATGAAGTGCGGGCAGGGGTCCGAAGGGGCGCCGGAGTGGATAGAGTTCATGATGGATTTGGTTTCTTCCGTGTTGATGTGGGTCCAGTTGTTGAGGGTGATGTCCGGGGAAGCGGGTTCAGTGGTGTATGGTTGGGTCTGGTGTCCGAAGCTGTCGTGGAGGTCGCTGATCTTGCGATGGAAGAAAGTGGCGAGGGATTCGCACAAATCCTGTGAGGGCGTGACGGCGTTGGCGCTGGGGTTGGAGAACTCTTTGACGATGCTGAAGAGTTCTCTGCTGTTGTGGCTGTTTTTGTCTAGTCTGTCGGTGAAAAAGTTCCTTTTGGCAGTGCGGATCAGGTGGTGGTGTTCGCGTGTAGCGTTCTTGAGGGCGGTCATGTTGTCAGCGGTGTGGTCCTTGCGCCAGGCCTTCTCAAGGGCACGACAAGTTTTCTTTGATTCTTTGAGGGTGTCAGAGAACCAGAGAGGTTTTTTGGTGTTGGTCTGTCGATGCGTGCGTTTGAGGGGAGCAAGGTTGTCAGCGCAGTTGGAGATCCAGTTTGTGAGGTTGAGAGCTGCGTCGTTGGGGTCGGTGGTGAGGGTGCGTTGGTTGGCGGCGAGAGCGGAGAAGAGTTGCTCTTCAGGGATCTTGTTCCACTGTCGATGAGGGATGGGTTGAGTGCGGAGGTGGGAGGTCTCGCGTCGGAATGTGAAGTGGACGCAGCTGTGGTCGGTCCAGTGTAGGGCAGAGGTGTGGCTGAAGAAGACGTGTTTGCTGGCGGAGAAGATAGGGTCGAGCGTGTGTCCGGCGATGTGGGTGGCGGTGTTCACCAGTTGTTTGAGGCCGAGGTTGGCGAGGTTGTCGAGCAGGGTGGTGGTGTTGGGGTCGTTGTTTTGTTACAGATGGAAGTTGAGGTCGCCTAGGAGGATGTAGTCCGGTGAGGCGAGGGCGTGCGGGGAGATGAAGTCGGCGATGGCGTCGCTGAAAGAGGCGCGAGGTCCGGGAGGACGGTAGACGAGGGATCCTCTGAGGGTGGTCCTTGGGTCGGTGCGAATCTGAAAATGCAGGTGTTCAGCGGCGAGGGGGGGGTCTTCGGTGGAGGTGGTGACGCTGATGGAGTCTTTGAAGATGATGGCGACACCTCCTCCTACTTGGTTGGTGCGGTCTTTTCTGGAGATCTTGTAGCCTTCGGGGATGGCGGTAGCGATGTCTGGAGCAGAGGAGGCGTTCATCCATGTCTCCGTGATGAAGGCGACGTCCGGGGCTGTGGAGTCCAGGAGGTCCCAAAGTTCAACGGCGTGCTTGTGGACGGAACGAGCGTTGATCAGGATGCACTTGAGGTGGTTGATGGCGCGTGGGCTTGTGGTTGTGGTAGTTGCGTGGTGGAAGATGCGTTTGCAGGAGTTGCAGGCGAAGGGTCCATGGGTGCGTTTGGGGTGAGCTAGGAAGCAGGTTTTGGAGCGCCCTGGGTTGAGGGCGTGGAGGGTGGTGGGGTCGTAGCGGATCAGCGGGGCTTGGGGACCAGGGGTCGTGGCGCTGGGCGCGGGCCAGGCGCGGACGGGCGCCATAAGAGGTAGGAGGGGGGGGGAGGGGTCAGCTGGGGGCGAATGGGAGCTGGGGGGCGGGGGCGTGCAGGAGGTCGCGGCGGGAAAGCGCGAGGGAGGGGGGGGACAGGTAGAGTGAGAGGAGCTGGGGGAGGGGGTTTAGGGTGGAGGAGGGTGAGTGTTAGGAGGTTTGGAGATTAGGGAGAGAGATAGGAGTAGGGTTGTGAAGATAGGGGAGGGGGGGTTGTAGAGGTGGGTGAGGGAGAGAGGTAGAGTGAGAGGATAGGGAGATAGGTAGTAGAGGGGGTGGCGGGAGGGGGGGAGAGATAGAGAAATAGATAGAGAAAATAGATAGAGAAGTCGATAGATAGGGAAATAGATAGATAGACAGATAGGTAGGTAGGAGGAGGTGGAGAGTGGGGGAGTTAGATAGTGAGATAGGGAGCTAGAGAGATAGGAAGATAGGAGGAGTGAGGGAGGTAGATAGCGAACGGGTTAGCTAGGGGTGAGAGAGGGGGAGGCGAGTGAGGGAGTGGGATGAGGAAGGAGCAGGAGGGCAGGCTCGGGGGAAGAAGACGGAGGAGGTAGAAGAGCCGAAGACAGGAGAACAGAAGACAGAAGAACAGAAGAACAGAAGAACAGAAGAACAGAAGACAGAAGAACAGAAGACAGAAGAACAGAAGACAGAAGAACAGAAGACCGGAAGAGCAGAAGACAGAAGAACAGAAGAACAGAAGAACAGAGAAGAACAGAGAAGAACAGAGAAGAACCGAGAAGAAGAACACAGAAGCACCGAGAAGAACAGAGAAGAAGAACACAGAAGACCGGAAGAACACAGAAGAACAGAAGGGAAGAACAGAAGAACAGAAGAGAAGAACAGAAGAACACAGAAGAAGATTGCAGAGGGGGGGCGAGGAGGAAGAGACAGAGAGGAGGAAAAGAAGCAGGAGCAGGAGAGAAGGTGAGTGGCGCGGGGCAGGGCGAGGGGCTGGGAGGAGGGGGGTACTTACAGTTAGGTGGGTCTCAGGAACACAGGAACTCGGGAACTTGGAGGAGCTGCAGCGGCAGGGGGAGCGACCTACCCTTGGGTCAAGGGTCGCTACCACTGTCGCGCAGCGGCCGCCAAAAGAGGTAGGAGGGGGGGGGGTCAGCTGGGGGCGAATGGGAGCTGGGGGGCGGGGGCGTGCAGGAGGTTGCGGCGGGAAAGCGCGAGGGAGGGGGGGGGACAGGTAGAGTGAGAGGAGCTGGGGGAGGGGGTTTAGGGTGGAGGAGGGTGAGTGTTAGGAGGTTTGGAGATTAGGGAGAGAGATAGGAGTAGGGTTGTGAAGATAGGGGAGGGGGGGTTGTAGAGGTGGGTGAGGGAGAGAGGTAGAGTGAGAGGATAGGGAGATAGGTAGTAGAGGGGGTGGCGGGAGGGGGGGAGAGATAGAGAAATAGATAGAGAAAATAGATAGAGAAGTCGATAGATAGGGAAATAGATAGATAGACAGATAGGTAGGTAGGAGGAGGTGGAGAGTGGGGGAGTTAGTGAGATAGGGAGCTAGAGAGATAGGAAGATAGGAGGAGTGAGGGAGGTAGATAGCGAACGGGTTAGCTAGGGGTGAGAGAGGGGGAGGCGAGTGAGGGAGGGGGATGAGGAAGGAGCAGGAGGGCAGGCTCGGGGGAAGAAGACGGAGGAGGTAGAAGAGCCGAAGACAGAAGAACAGAAGAACAGAAGAACAGAAGACAGAAGAACAGAAGACAGAAGAACAGAAGACAGAAGAACAGAAGACAGAAGAACAGAAGAACAGAAGAACAGAAGGACAGAAGACAGAAGCACAGAAGATCGGAAGAGCAGAAGAACAGAGAAGAACAGAGAAGAACACAGAAGAACCGAGAAGAAGAACACAGAAGCACCGAGAAGAACAGAGAAGAAGAACACAGAAGACCGGAAGAACACAGAAGAACAGAAGGGAAGAACAGAAGAACACAGAAGAAGATTGCAGAGGGGGGGTGAGGAGGAAGAGACAGAGAGGAGGAAAAGAAGCAGGAGCAGGAGAGAAGGTGAGTGGCGCGGGGCAGGGCGAGGGGCTGGGAGGAGGGGGGTACTTACAGTTAGGTGGGTCTCAGGAACACAGGAACTCGGGAACTTGGAGGAGCTGCAGCGGCAGGGGGAGCGACCTACCCTTGGGTCAAATGTCGATGATTGACACCCATGATGTGTGTCTCTGGTGCCTCAGCTCCAAATATGACTTGATCTCATGAGACTGCTGTCCAAGATGGACCTGTAAGGTTATTTGCAACCACAATGCAAAATTTACCATCGCTGAACTTCACAAGCAGAAGCCAAAGAAACTATCTCAGTTGAAGTTGAGGACATGCTTTCTCTCCCAAGACGACTCCCGTGACTAATCATAGTCAAGTTCACGGGGTTGAGGCGAGTTTAAAAAGGCTAAGATACATAAGAAGTCCAGACATGGGTCTCCATCATCCAGCACCTCACTCCACTCTGAGTTGTATAATGCCCGAGTACCTCTAGGCCATAGAGTCTGCCCTCCACACTGGAAATGATTCTAGTGCTGGTCCTGATGCTCCCTGAATTCCCCGGGCTATCATACACACTGCAACAGCGCCAAAAGCTAAAACAGTCCTCAGATACCATTTTTGTTGTCCCACAGGGGTCCCCCTGGCATACCTTTGGGCCCCAAGCATCCAAGAAGACCTTTAGTCTGACTACCACCAGCAAATCCCATCCCTGACTGTCCCTCTCGACTTCTGTTCGAGGCCATCCCCCTTCCTTGAGCTTGACTCTGCAGACTCAGGCCCAGCACCACCCACGGCACCAGATGCATTGATGCCCATGGTGCCACAGCCTACACCACCGGTTTCAGCATTGATGCCGATCCTGACATTGGAAACAGAGCTGATAGTCTTATCAGACTCAGAGACCTCACCCCTTCTGATGGATACAACTACCTGTGGATTCCTCACCTGATGAATACTCCCATGGCGCCAGCATTTGACGGAAATCTTCTTACTAGTCTCTGCACGTCGACGAGGACGTCACTCTAGCCCACGCGACGCCGTCTGACGTCATACAGGCAATAAGAAGTCCTCACCGACGTGCCGATGACAGTTCCCTTTTTTCCGTGCATTCGAAACGGTTATCTTCGAGGGAGTTACTGTTACCTTCGTGGTTACAGTGTATTGTCTGCTGCGTAGTCTTCTCTGCGGTAACAATGTCTCAGAGGAAGTCGGGTTTCAAGCCCTGTCGAGAGTGTGGGGGCAAGATGTCAGTTACAGATCCTCACTCCGACTGTCTATGGTGTTTGAGCTCCGACCACGACGTCTCGACTTGCGATTCATGTCAACACATGAATCCGAAGGCCCTCAAAGAGCGCGAGGCCAAGTTATTCATGGCAAAGTCAAAGAAGAAGGAGAAACATCATAAGAAGTCTTCTTCGCCAAGGTCTCACCGGCGTCATCGAGACTCCCGGTGCCGTAGAGACTCACGACGTCACTCCAGCAAGGAGTCTCGTTCGAGGTCACCTTCGGCTCGGCGTCGGAGGACTTGGGAGGTCAGCCCCACGGTCACGCCGCATCCATCGACGCCGTTGCCCTCTCCGGCGTCACCGACTTCACCTGGTCAGGCGTCAGTGATTGAGGTGGTGCAGCCTCTTGTGTTTTCTCCGGCGTCGCAGACGTCGAGGCCGGCGTCGGGGTCGCCCTCGATCCAGGCACCCCAGTATCCGGCTTTTCCCACTCCTGGAGCCGATAGTACCGCGTTTCTTAATGCGATGTATACCATCTTTCAGCAGATGGCTCCAGGAGCTGCTCCGGCTGGTCCTTCGGGGCCCTTGGCCTTTTCGTTGGGTGATCCTGCGCCTCTTCGGCCGGCACCCTTTATGCCCTTTCTCCCTTTTGGGAATGTGGGCTCGGCGCCGGTGCCGGCGTCGGTGGCCGCTCCGGTGGCTTCGGATGTTTCGGCCCCGGAGGTTGCCCCTCCGTCGAAGTCAGGATTTTGCCCTGTGACTCCGGTTGGTCCATCGGCTCCAAGACCTCGTCCTCCGGCTCCTGCCTCGGCGCCGAAGCTGCCTGTGGCGCCGGACGCGGCGTCAGATGCTTCTGGAGATCGGCGCCGTTCTTCGACGTCGGCGGAGGCCATGTCGACTCCGCGTATCGAGGAGAGACTTCATTCGAGGAGGCGTGCTCTCCGTCTTTTAGAAGAGCAAGAGTACCAGCGAGTCCTAGAGGAGGGAGAGATTGAGGACTCTGGAGACGGACTGCATGGTCTGGATACAGCCAGTGGGCTGGACACTTCCCCTGAGTGGGACCTTTCATCTCTAGGGGAATATACGGAGGAGGCTGCTTCCTTTCATGCTGTGGTGAGGAAGGCAGCGAGCTTTTTGGACCTGCCTTTGCCGGTGGCAGAGGCAAAGCAGAATTTGCTGACAGAGGTATTGCATCCGGCCTCTGCTGCAGCTGAGCCTCTCTTGCCATTTAATGAGGCTTTGCTGGATCCGGTGTTGGAGGTGTGGAAGAAGCCGGTGTCTTCCTCGGCCGTTCATAGGGCTGTGGCCAGGAGGTATCGAGCTGCACCATCTGACCCTGGCTTTCTCTCTAGACACCCTACGCCGGAGAGCTTGGTGGTGCAAGCCTCCTGTTCCTCAAAGTCAGCGCCTGGTTCCTTCCCGACGGTGCCTGGAGACAGAGACTCCAAGAAACTGGATGCGCAGTCCAAGAAAATATTTTCGTCATGCAGTTTGGCGTTGAAGGCCACCAACGCCACGTGCATTCTGGGGAGGTACATCCATGCGCTGATGGATGATATTTCGTCTTCATTCACGGAGCTTCCCCAGGGTCTTTTGGATGTGGTCTCGGACGCCCAGGCTGCCGCGACCCAGATTATCCAGTCTGGGCTGGACACGACCGACTCGGTGGCCAGGGCGATGGGCACGGCTGTGGTGGCAAGAAGACAGGCCTGGCTCCGAAACTCAGGGTTCTCTGCGGATGTGCAGTCGACCCTGCTGGACCTCCCGTTTGATGGGGACAGACTGTTTGGAGCCAAGGCAGATTCAGCCTTGGAACGATTTAAGGAGAGCAGAGCCACAGCCAAATCGTTAGGACTGCAAGCTCCTTCTTCCTCTGCCTCTTCTAGAATTTTCAGGAGGTTTCGGGGATTTGGGCGTGGCTCTTATTCCTCTTCCTTTCGGGGGAGGTTCCAGCAACCCGCCTCTTCCCTCCCCTATAGGTCATTTAGAGGGAGGGGGAGGGGTGGGGTCCGTACCAGAGGAGCCTCTCAACAGCACTCTGCCTCTTCCTCGTCCTCTGGAGGGGTGCAGCAGGGGAAGCAGCCTTAGGCTTCCACCGTTTCCCACTCACTCCTCTCCTGTAGGGGGAAGATTACAGCGTTTTCTCCACAAGTGGAAGTCTATCACAACGGACACTTGGGTTCTCGGCATTGTGGGAAAAGGCTACGCCCTTCCCTTTCGGGAGTTCCCGCCCCTCATCCCGCCCCGCCCATCTTATTGTTCAGAAGAACACCTCCTGTTGCTAGAACAGGAGGTTCAAGTCCTCCTTTCAAAGGGCGCGGTAGAGTTGGTCCCAGAGCAGGAAAAGGGTCGAGGTTGTTACTCAAGATACTTCCTGATTCCCAAAAAGGATGGTCAGTTGAGACCAATCCTGGATCTGAGGATCTTGAATTGGTTCCTCAAACAGGAAAAGTTCAAGATGCTGACCCTAGCACAGGTGCTTTTGGCGTTGAACAAGGAAGATTGGATGGTGTCTGTCGACTTGCAGGATGCTTACTTTCATATCCCGATACTCAAGTCGCACAGGAAGTATCTCCGGTTTGTGGTAGGGTCGCAGCACTATCAGTTTGCGGTCCTCCCGTTTGGTCTTACTTCAGCACCTCGAGTCTTCACAAAGGTGATGTCAGTGGTTGCGGCGGAGCTCAGAAGGAAGGGGATAGCAGTATTCCCTTACTTGGACGACTGGTTGATCAAAGCCAAGTCCCCGGAGCTTGTGTCGCATCATCTGCAGTCAACAACCCAGTTGTTGTTCGACCTGGGCTTTTCGGTGAACGTGCCCAAATCTCACCTGGAGCCCTCTCAGCGCCTCCTGTTCATAGGGGCAGTACTGGATACAACATTGAGTCGAGCCTTTCCTCCGCCTCAGCGGATTCAAGATATTCAGGAATTGGTTCCAATGTTTCGAAATGGAGCGGTAGTTCCAGTCCTCAAGGTCCTTCGTCTGCTCGGTCTGTTCGCCTCCTGCATTCTGTTGGTCACGCATGCTCGCTGGCACATGAGGGCTCTTCAGTGGTGCCTCCGAAGGCAGTGGTCTCAACACAAGGGAGATTTAGAAGGTACTGTCAAGATCTCCAGAGATGCTGCTGTGGAATTGAAGTGGTGGATTGCGGGCAACAATCTTTCACAGGGGAAGCCGTTCGCGCAGTCGCCACCAGTGGCCACGGTAATAACGGATGCCTCCACCCTAGGGTGGGGAGCTCATCTGGGGGATCTGGAGATCAAAGGGCTTTGGTCTCCAGAGGAACAGGTGTTTCATATCAATCTGTTGGAGTTACGGGCTGTACGTTTGGCTCTCAAGGCCTTCCTCCCATCCCTTCGTGGTCAGTCGGTACAGGTCCTGACGGACAATACTACCACGATGTGGTACATAAACAAACAGGGAGGAGTAGGGTCGTACCTTCTCTGCAGAGAAGCTCTTCGGCTATGGTCCTGGGCAAAGGACCATCAGATTTGCTTGGTGGCAAATCATCTGGCCGGGGTCTTGAATGTACGTGCGGACAGTCTCAGTCGCCAATTCTCGGCAGACCACGAGTGGCGTCTCCATCCAGATCAAGTCTGTTTAATCTTCCAGATGTGGGGGTTTCCTCGGATAGATCTGTTTGCCACTCGGGAGAACGCGCATTGCCCGTTATTCTGCAGCCTCCAGTATCCGATGCAGGGAGCGTTGGGGGACGCGTTTCAGATAACCTGGTGCGACCAGTTGCTTTACGCGTTTCCCCCCATACCCTTGATTCCTCGAGTGTTGAGGAAAATTCGCCAAGACCGGGCCCAAGTCATCTTAATAGCTCCGGATTGGCCAAGGAGGGTATGGTACTCCGACCTTCTCCAACTCTCACTGTGCCCTCCGCTCCGTCTCCCTCTCAGGGCAGACCTCCTCTCGCAGTCGCAGGGGCAGGTTTTACACCCCAACCTCCAGAGTCTGCACCTACATGCTTGGAGATTGAACGGGGCAACCTGAGTTCCTTCTCTCTCCCGCCTGATGTAGTGGATGTTATCTTAGCGGCCAGGCGACACTCCACTAAATCTATCTACGCTAATAGGTGGTCTAAATTTGTTATGTGGTGTGGAGAGAGACAGATTGATCCCTTACATGCTCATCTGTCACATGTTTTGTCTTTTGCACTGTCTCTAGCGCAGAAAGGTTGTGCAGTAGCTACCATTAAGGGTTATTTGTCGGCCTTGTCAGCCTTCATTTGTCTTCCAGACCAACCATCGTTATTTAAATCCCCTATTGTTCTCAGATTCTTGAAAGGTCTTCTGAATCAATATCCTCCAAAACCATTCGTTATGCCTCAATGGGATTTGTCCTTGGTCCTGACTTTCCTTATGGGGTCCCCTTTTGAGCCTATGCATTCTTGCCCCTTAAGGTATTTGGTTATTAAAACAGTATTCCTGGTAGCTATAACATCTGCAAGGAGAGTGAGTGAGTTGCAGGCCTTATCGGTTAAACCCCCTTATATAACGTTTTATGGGGATAAGGTGGTGTTGAGGACCAAGGCTGCTTTACTTCCGAAGGTTGTTTCACCCTTCCATTTGGCTCAGACAATCACTTTGTCCACGTTTTATCCTCCGCCTCATCCTTCAAAGGAGGAAGAAAGACTACATCGCCTGGACCCAAAAAGGGCGTTGAGCTTCTATATCGACAGAATGAAGGATATCAGGCTGGAGGATCAGCTGTTTGTCGGATACGTGGGCAAGAGGAGAGGAAAGGCAGTCCACAAGAGAACACTCTCCAGGTGGGTTGTTCTTTGCATTAAAATCTGTTACTCTTTGGCAAAGAAGGATCCGCCTGAGGGCATTAGAGCTCACTCCACCAGAGCTAAGTCGGCCTCTTCGGCCTTGGCCAGGGGTGTTCCTGTGGTTGACATCTGCAAGGCCGCAACTTGGTCGTCCCTTCACACTTTTGTGAAACATTACTGTTTGGACTCTGAGGTCAGAAGGGACGGTCATTTTGCACGGTCAGTGCTGCAGGATTTCTTGGTTTGACCATTTAGGCACCCACCGCCGGGCGTGGTACTGCTTTGGGACTCTATTCATCAGGTGAGGAATCCACAGGTAGTTGTATCCATCAGAAGAACGAGTTACTTACCTTCGGTAACGACTTTTCTGGTGGATACATTAGCTACCTGTGGATTCCTCACGGTCCCACCCGCCTCCCCGTTGCCTTTTTGGTCTCTCCAAGCAATCCTTGAGTGTGCTCCTTTTGGTCTTCAAAGTTGCAATACATTTTGCATGTATGATATTTGTGTATATTTATATATAAATCTATATATATATTGGGTATATACATGATTCGTATGTATAAATATATTTATTTGTTTAAAAAAAAAAAAAAAAAAGGTTATATTAAATCTACAGCTATTTTATTGCAATGTTGTGTGATTTACAATATTAAGAGATGTTGCTTTGCTCTTTCATTGCATTGGGTTATTATTATTATTCTCATGCACGTAAAAAATGTTGGTACTGTCATCGGCACGTCGGCGAGGACTTCTTATTGCCTGTATGACGTCAGACGGCGTCGCGTGGGCTAGAGTGACGTCCTCGTCGACGTGCAGAGACTAGTAAGAAGATTTCCGTCAAATGCTGGCGCCATGGGAGTATTCATCAGGTGAGGAATCCACAGGTAGCTAATGTATCCACCAGAAAAGTCGTTACCGAAGGTAAGTAACTCGTTCTTTCCACCCTTACCTTTATGATATGCTCAATCAGAACCTGACACATATGTCCCCACGTCCAATGATTGGGTCAATGATGATGACCATCTGTTCGCGAGGAAATCGGACAAGTGTTAACAACATTTGATTTTGGAGGTCAGGTCACAGAGAAGTACTCTAATCGCTCGGGCCTGAGTACCACCAGCTGTCAGGGTAGAGCAGTCGGGATAGTGCTTCAGCTCCACACCTGGATTAATTCCACAGGCTTTTCCTGAGACGTCCAACAGTCCTTGATGGGCATGCACTTCGACAGCTATAAACTCTTTGGACCAAAGGTTGACTCAGACTTGGAAAGATTTAAAAAGAGCAAGGTCACTACTTGTTCTCTAGGTGTAGCCCAGCCTGCTCAGCAGTTATAATAGGAACATTGCACCATTTGAGGCTTCTTTAGGGATACCAGCAAAGCCAACGCCAGTAGGTACCTCTGCAGCAACAGTCCTATCAGTCCTTTCAGGAAAGAGGCCGGTGAAAAATCCAACAGCGTTCAGGCACCCAGTGACAATGTGCTACCCGTTGCCACCTACCAGCTGCGACAAAACCACTTTAATTTTCCCTCGGTTGCACATAATATCCTGGTCCCAGGTTGCATCACCTTTCATCTCCACAGCAGCAACCAGAAGTTCAGAATTTAGTGGATAGCCAAAACTATTATTTTACCAAACCTCAATGGTTATCTTAATGGCTTCTAATGGTAGTGTAGGAAGTTGGCTCTGTATGTACTATTAAGGTAAGATAGTGGCAAAAGTAGATAATTCTAATGCTCTATTTTGTGGTAGTGTGGTCGAGCAGTAGGCTTATCAGATGGTAGTGTTAAGCATTTGTTGTACACACACAGGCAATAAATGAGGAACACACACTCAAAGACAATTCCAGGCCAATAGGTTTTTGTATAGAAAAATATATTTTCTTAGTTTATTTTAAGAACCACAGGTTCAAGATTTACAAGTAATACTTCAGATGAAAGGTATTTAACTTAGGTAACTTAGGAACTTTGAATCAGCAAAATAGCATGTACAGTTTTCACAAAAATGGCAATAAGCTATTTTAAAACTAGACTGTGCAATTTTCAACAGTTCCTGGGGAGGTAAGTGTTTGTTAGTTTTGCAGGTAAGTAAGCCACCTACAGGGTTCAAAGTTGGGTCCAAGGTAGCCCACCGTTGGGGCTCAGGGCAATCCCAAAGTTACCACACCAGCAGCTCAGGGCCGGTCAGGTGCAGAGGTCAAAGTGGTGCCCGAAACACACAGGCTTCAATGGAGAAGGGGGTGCCCCTGTTCCAGTCTGCCTGCAGGTAAGTACCCGCGTCTTCTGAGGGCAGACCAGGGGGGTTTTGTAGGGCACTGGGGGGGACACAAGTCAGCACAAAAAGTACACCCTCAGCGGCACGGGGCGGCCGGGTGCAGAGTGCAAACAGGCGTCGGATTGCAATGGAGTTCAATGGGAGTCCCAGGGGTCTCTTCAGCGAAGCAGGCAGGCAAGGGGGGACTCCTCGGGGTAGCCACCACCTGGGCAAGGGAGAGGGCCACCTGGGGGTCGCTTCTGCACTGGAGGTCGGATCCTTCAGGTCCTGGGGGCTGCGGGTGCAGTGTCTTTACCAGGCGTCGGGTTCTTATGAGCAGGCAGTCGCGGTCAGGGGGAGCCTCTGGATTCCCTCTGCAGGCGTCGCTGAGGGGGCTCAGGGGGGTCAACTCTGGCTACTCACAGGGTCGCAGTCGCCGGGGAGTCCTCCTTGTAGTGTTGGTTCTCCACAGGTCGAGCTGGGGCGTCGGGTGCAGAGTGGAAAGTCTCACGCTTCCGGCGGGAAACGTGCAGTCCTTTAAAGTTTGTTTCTTTGTTGCAAAGTTGTTTCTTCTTTGGAGTTCTTGGTCCTTTTAGATGCAGGGTAGTCCTCTGAGGCTTCAGAGGTGGCTGGACCCTGGGGGACGCGTCGCAGTTCTTCTTGAAGTGGGGAGACAGGCCTGTAGGGCTGGGGCCAAAGCAGTTGGTGACTGCGTCTTCTCTGCAGGGCTTTCAGGTCAGCAGTCCTTCTTCGTCTTCAGGTTGCAGGAATCTGATTTCCTAGGTTCTGGGGAGCCCCTTAATACTGAATTTAGGGGTGTGTTTAGGTCTGGGGGGTTAGTAGCCAATGGCTACTAGCCCTGAGGGTGGCTACACCCTCTTTGTGCCTCCTCCCTGAGGGGAGGGGGGCACATCCCTAATCCTATTGGGGGAATTCTCCATCTGCAAGATGGAGGATTTCTAAAAGTCAGAGTAACCTCAGCTCAGGACCCCTTAGGGGCTGTCCTGACTGGCCAGTGACTCCTCCTTGTTTTTCTCATTATCTCCTCCGGCCTTGCAGCCAAATGGGGGGCCGTGGCCGGAGGGTGTGGGCATCTTCACTAGCTGGAGTGCCCTGGGGCGCTGTAACAAAGGGGGTGAGCCTTTGAGGCTCACCGCCAGGTGTTACAGTTCCTGCGGGGGGAGGTGAGAAGCACCTCCACCCAGTATAGGCTTTGCTACTAGCCACAGAGTGACAAAGGCACTCTCCCCATGTGGCCAGCAACATGTCTGGTGTGTGGCAGGCTGGTAAAACTAGTCAGCCCACACTGGAAGTCGGGTATGTTTTCAGGGGGCATCTCTAAGATGCCCTCTGGGGTGTATTTCACAATAAAATGTGCACTGGCATCAGTGTGCATTTATTGTGCTGAGACGTTTGATACCCAACTTCCCAGTTTTCAGTGTAGCCATTATGGTGCTGTGGAGTTCGTGTGTGACAGACTCCCAGACAATATACTCTTATGGCTACTCTGCACTTACAATGTCTAAGGTTTTGCTTAGACACTGTAGGGGCATAGTGCTAATGCACCTATGCCCTCACCTATGGTATAGTGCACCCTGCCTTAGGGCTGTAAGGCCTGCTAGAGGGGTGACTTATCTATGCCATAGGCAGTGTGAGGTTGGCATGGCACCCTGAGGGGAGTGCCATGTCGACTAAGTCATTTTCTCCCCACCAGCACACATAAGCTGGCAAGCAGTGTCTGTGCTGAGTGAGTGGTCCCCAGGGTGGCATAAGACATGCTGCAGCCCTTAGAGACCTTCCCTGGCATCAGGGCCCTTGGCACCAGGGGTACCAGTTACAAGGGACTTACCTGGATGCCAGGGTGTGCCAATTGTGGAAACAAAGGTACAGGTTAGGGAAAGAACACTGGTGCTGGGGCCTGGTTAGCAGGCCTCAGCACATTTTCAAATCATAACTTGGCATCAGCAAAGGCAAAACGTCAAGGGGGTAACCATGCCAGGGAGGCATTTCCTTAGAGGTAGGTAACTCGGTCTCTGTGCCTGTGCCAAGGAAATGTCCAGGAATGCCTACCCACTGCAGCATGGAGGCTGTGAATGTTGACCGAATAAAGCAAAGGGATGGGTGTTTGGCTGATACAGTGGTCCAGGGGAGAGTAAATATGATCTTCAAAAGCACAGATAATGACAGATATCATAGTGACTATTGACTGCCTGGCAGTCTTGCTCCCCAACAAAAGAATTTTTGAAGGTCTTGAGGATTTGGTGAGTACAAGACATTTGCCAAATATTTGCAGATAACCAACATACTCTATTTATTTGAATACACATGTATATTTAGAGTGTATGTGTTTTGTACACAATCTAACTAGGGCCAACAGGACTTTTACCATTTCTCAGCAGATGTCCTGCATCTGCCAAACTGCAAGCAACCCCTTTGTCCTTCTGCAAGGTTCCTGTCACATGGCACAATCCACTTAGCTGCCTCCATCATGCTTGTAATCCTATCCAGGGGTTCAGTCAGACCTTTGTTATGGTGGTCTTTTATGGTGTCGGATGACACCTAGGATTTTGTAAAGACTTCAGAAGTGTAGAAAGTGGAACACTATTGTCCCCCCCAGGACCCCTAAACAAGAGAGGTCTGGTGCCCTCCTCGTAAATCCAGGTTCTTCTGCCTCTGAATGTACAGACCAAAAATCAAAATAATTGTTTGGCCATAACCCTTGGTTACTAAAATACTGGGCTTTGAACTTTCCTTAGCAGGCCCATCACCACAACTGGGACCATAAGACTCCCAGTGCACCAGAATATTTTGTTCAAGACTGGACACGTTCCAAATATGAATACATAAATATCCCAGTATGTCATGTGCACCTAGGTATTCCGAAGCCTCTAGCCTTAAATTCCAACTAGCATTAAATGGAGAATGATATTAAATATTCAGTCTACCGCAAACAAAACCTTCCAAAAGCAAGAAGTCAGGCTACCTTCCTTTCATGTAGGACTTATGAAACTCGGATGATATGATGCATTAATAATCTGCTGACTATGGATTTGTGTTTCTCAAGAGTAAGTGGCTGGATGTCCAGTGATCCTCTTGAAACAGCCTGGAGAAGCAGCCATCCTGCTCTGCTCTTCAAGAAACTCTTTAAGACAGACTGTTCAAACACACTTTTTGCTCTTCTCTGATAACCAGACCATAGTTTGGGGTACCCCACTCTGTAGTGTGGATATCCATCCCATAGCGCATGCAAGAACTTGATCAACATTATGTTGATGTTTGGCCACCAAACGTATTTACTAGAGGCAAAAATTTGGTATTTCTGGGCAGTTGCTCTTCTTTTTTTAAAAAACATTTATTTATTAAAAGTGTAGCGATAACATGCTATTTCAGTACAAAAGCTTGCCCTTGCAGGCTTAAAACACAGCAGATAGAATAACTAAGCACAGGGATGTGTAGAGCCCAGTAGGTCCAGATAATGTGACAGTAAGACCAAGCAGCACACCATACCAGTATCAGAGGACAGTGTTGAAGCTGCTGCTGTCAATGGAATCTGGGCTCTCTGCATGGGGAGGCGGGGGTGTCTGTGTTCCGTGTACTGCACCACCCCTTCGAGCGGTAAAGGCGCTGCTGTAGGGGGTGGGGCAACTGGTGGGGTAGGGGAAAGCAAGACGATGATGGGAGGCAGGGGGATGTGCAGGATATAGGCACCTCAGGTCTTTCATAACAAAGCATGTGCTGATGGGAATCAGTAGGATATTTTCGAGACTGCATGGCTATGTTGCCCAGACTTAGGTCTGGTACTATGTATCTCATGCCAAATGGGGGATTCAGGTGGAACTTGTCGCCATTTCTCCCATTAAGGGGCCCCAGGTGGTTTCATAAATAGGTGATTGGTCGTTCATCCTGTAAGTGAGTTTCTCGTATCCTGCTATACAGTCCAGTTCAAAGAGCCATTCTGTCTGGGAGGGATTAGTGGGCTGTTGCCATTAATGGAGTATGCAAAGTTTAGCTAGCAAAGTAGCAAGCCATCTGCATTCATAGGAGGTTGTTTCAGATAGGTCTGAAAAGGGAGAGGGTGCTGTGCAGCTGTAAGTAATCTCAAATGAGCTTCCAATAGAAGGCATAGCTGGGCAAGTCCACAGGACGTGGTATAGGTCACAGTGGACTGCTTCGCAACACCATCATTTCTCATGATGTGTGGAGTGTGAATGCACCCTTTGGAGCTTCCAGTGGGTCCAATACCAGTCCTGTAGGTTTTTAAAGTAAAGAAACTTCAGCTTTCCCTCAGGACCTTATCATGATCTGGAAGAAGCAGCGCCCAGTCTTCTGGGGTATATGCTTTGCCCAAGACAGGTTGCCAGTGGAGTCTGGTAGCTGAGAGTGATAGGATGGAATGTTGCTCTTTAATGAGTACTGCATTGAGACCAGAAACTAAGCCTTTGTAACGGCCCAAGGCTTGAAGGTATTGGAGAATAGGAGATTGAGGCAAGTCCAGCGGTTGGGAGCTTCTCTTTGGGAAAGACAATGAAATAGATATGAGTAATTCTAGAGGTCTTCTGGGAGAAGCCCAATTCGTTTTGTAGTTTAGCAGAGGATTTGGATTCACCAGCTGTGAGGACGTGATTGAAGCTTTGTATTCCGTGATTTTGCCAGGTCACCTAGTGAAGTGGGTGCCTACCCACACAGAGGGCAGAGTTGTGTCAGAGGAGGACCTTTTGGTGGCCAAGTAGTAGTGGATAATGCTTTTACTCCATTGCTAGGCGTAGATTGTGGCACGCATAACTTTACAATGCTAAAGTGGTCCCTCTATGTCTGTGGGTTGTATTATTAGGCTTCCAGTGCTGTCTTCTATTGCTGGAATGGCAAGCAGGGATTGTTGCTGCCATAGATGAGCACTTAATAACCGACTAGCCTTGTTCATAACGGCACCAGCAGAGTTTGACTAGCGCAGTGAAAAGGGAGTCAGCTGGATCTTTGCCCTATCGTGTTGGGCTCTAAGGGCAGACGTGGAAGTTGCCTTGCAATGAGCTGTGAATGTGTGCACCTCTGCCTCTAGGGATGCAGTATCTGAGTGGGTCCTGTCCTCTCAGTGTTGGTTTACAGGCTGGCCACAGAACTCTGTGGGAGTCTACAAATTCCTTATTGTCTGTAAGTAAGCACAGAGGTATCAGCAGAGCAGTTCCTTACTGGCCTTCTGTCCACAAATGCTTTCATTCTCCAGCGGATCGAAGTGGCAGGGTAACCCCTAGGTCTAAGTCGTGTCAAACTGGGTAGTGATCAGTTAAACCCCCTTCCAGGATATCACAGCCTGTCACTTGGGAGAATGGAGGCCCCACACCAAAAAGTTGTCAATGTGAGACTAGTTGCCATAGGGGCAGGAAAGGAAGGTTTACTCCTCTGAAAGGGAGAGTAATCGCCACACACAGCAGAGGTCATGGTCACTGAGGTCACCAAGCGGTGCCCTATCGTGGCCACGTTGAGTGTCTGTCCACCTGGACCGGTCTAAAGTAGGGTCTGGGGCTAGGTTCCAGTCTCTGCCCATCAAAACCAATGTCCTTCCAAGCTCCTGGAGGATCCACAACAAGCGTGTCAGAAAGTGGGTTTTATCAGCAGCAGGAGCATAGATCGACCTCACATTCAGGGGCACCTGCCCTCCACGTCCATCCATGTTCAGAGGACCTGCCAAGCCAACGTTTGCCAAATCAGTATCACCACTCTGCACTTGTTTGAGCAGGGGGTTCCAGTGCTGGGTTACGCTGTATCATCCACTGTCCTGCTACTACTAACAATTCTGCCCACCCAGTCACGTCCCAGCTTGGTGGATTCCTCAGGGGATAGTTATGGGGATGGAAAAACTAACTACTTCCGGTCTCAGACTTGAACCTGGTCCTCTTGAGCCAGGCAGGCACCTGCCAGACGCAGGAGAGAGGCAATCCTTTAGGTGTTTGTGAGTGGAGGAGAGGAGGAGCTGCTTGGGTTTGGGATATACAGTGTACAACCCTCGTTTGAGGATGTGAGGGTTGTGTAAGATGTTGCTACTGTTTTGGAAGGGAGTCTCACAAGGGGGGGAATGCCAGTAGGGACTACGGAGGCACTTTCTGCAACACCAAACCCCAATAGATGAAGAGGAGGGGCAGAAAGCCTTTTGGGCCTCCCAGTTGTGGGAGCAGCGGTTGTGAGGAAAGGGCAGAGGCAATATTCAGGTTTATAGGAAGCTCGCCTGAAGAGTCCTAGCAGCCTGGGGCAGAGGAAAGGAGAGGGCAACTCCACAACCTTAATATTGAGTGTCATCAAACTGTGGCACACATGGAACTAACTTTGACAACAACAAAAAAAACAGAACAAACAAGTAAAAGGATATTCTCAGTTTTCCACAGTTCTGCTGTCTGCTCTGGCTGGTTGTTTTAGCAGGAAACTGGATTTATCTCTGCCTCTGACCTTGTGGTGCGTCTCTACCACTTGATAGATCCCAGCTCTATCCGATTCTCTTCTGGATGTCCCACCTCATTGTGGGTGCCTGGGCTGAAAGCGGGTGGGACATCTTGAGTATTGCTGTCGCTATGGTTCAGGGAAACCATGCCCATTGACGAGCCTTGAAGTGTGTACAGGAATGCTTGCAGGTTGCCAGGTTCCTGGGACAGTTGCTTCTCATTAAAGTAATAAATCATTGTTTAGGGGAACTGAATTTATTTTGCCAACATGAAACAAATGTATTTGAAAGCAAAATATGTGCATTTGCATAAACTGAACACCTGATGTTTGGGGGCAAATTGAATGCACTAATCCTCCTTGCAACTGTAATCTGTAGATTAGAGTAACCTACCACCTACGTGAACCAATAAATTATTTTTGACCTGAGTAGCAGCACAGCTTAGCTTCCAGGCACATTAGGCCTTCTATACTGCCTGAAATTGATTGTAAGATATGTATATTTGTTTAATTTTTCAACCCTACATTTCCCAAGAAGATTGTCAGTCTTAAATATACTTTTCAGAATCTACTTGGCAGGGCAAGAAATTGTGACTGATAGAAGTGTAACTGTTTATTAAGATAAATTATACGCCGTAGGAAGCTGGCTTGTATATACTATATTAAAGTGAGATATAGTGTGCACAGAGTCCATGGGTTCCCCAGAGGCTTAACAGAGGCTAAAGTAGATAATACTAATGTGCTCTTTTGTGGTAGTGTGGGCGAGCAGTTAGGCTTATCAGAAGGTAGTGCAAAGAATTTGTGGTACACACACAGGCAATAGACGACACACACACTCAATGTCTTAACTCCAAACCAATGGTTTTTATATAACAAAAATATATATTTTTAATTTCTTTTTAGAACCACAAGATTCAAGTTGCAGGTACTTTAATGGATTAGTATTTCACATAGGTATCAACAGTGCTTTGTTTGAAATAGGTAAGTAATAAAAGTTTTTGAATTATTGTCAATAACCTATTTTAAAAATGGACACTGCAATTTTCAGAAACAGTTCCTGGAGGAAGAAATGTTAGATTGTTTTACAAGTAAGTACAACACTTACAGTTTCAGTCTCCGGGTTTTAAGAAGTCCACGGGTTGGGGTTCAAGTCAGCCCCAAACACCCACCACCGGCAACACAGGGCCGGCTGGTTGCAGATGTCAAATTTGAGCAATTTTAACGTGGCCTCCTATGGAGACTGGGGGTACTCAGAATCCAGGCTACCTGCAGGCGACTCGGAGGGCAGACCAGGGGGGGATTAGAAGAGCACTGAAGGGGCCACAAGTAGGCACCAAACACACACCCTCAGCGACACAGGGATGGCCGGGTGCAGAGTGCAAACAGAATGTCAGGTTTTCAATGCAGGTCTTTGAGGAGACCCCGGGGTCACTTAGAGGCTGCAGACGAGGTCCAGGGGGGGGTCTCGGACACACCACCAGTCTGACAGGGAGGAGGGATGCCTGCTGGACGTGACTGCACAGGGTGTCGGTTTCTCCAAGGCCTGGGGGCTGCGGGTGCAGTGTCTTTAGCCGTCGGGTATCTTCTTTCGGAGCTTTGCGGTCAGGGGGGTCCTCGGGATTCTCTCTGCAGGCGTTGTCGTGGAGGGATGGAGAGGTAACTCCAGGGTGGGCACTTGCTGACAATCGTCTGGGGACCCTTTCTTGCTGGATGGATCACCTTGACATGGGCCGTGGGCGTCAGGTGCACCGGGGTCAGAACTCACGCATCCAAAGTGAGGTGGGAGTCCTTGGGTGTAGGTTTTCTTAGACAGAGCCGCTGTCCTCGAGAGTTCTGGTTCCTTTTGAATGCAGGCCAGTCCTCTGGAGTTGGGCAGCAGTCGCTGGTCCTGCTGGATGCGTTGCTGGTCTTTTGCAGGTTCTTTGAAGCAGGAGACAGGCCGGTAGGGCTGGGGCCAAAGCAGTTGTCATCGTCCTTCTCTGCTGGGGGTTTCGGCTTAGCTATCCTCCTTCTTGTAGGTCACCAGGAATCTGATGAGCTGGGTTTAGGGAGTCCCTTAAGTCCTAGACTTAGGGGTCAGAGGGCAGTAGCCAATGGCTACTGTCCCTGAGGGTGGCTACACCCTCCTTGTGCCCACTCCTTTTGGAAAGGGGGCACATTCCTATCCCTCTTAGTCCCTGTCCTTCAAACCAAGATGGAGGATTCTGCAGGGAGGGGATTACCTCCGCTCTGAACACCTTAGGAGTGGTCACTCCTCCCTGTCTTCCCTATTTTCGCTGCCGGACTTGCCGCCAAAAGTAGGGATTTGTCCATGGGGGGTTAGAGGGGGGAGGCGGGCATCTCCACTAGCTGGAGTGCCCCGGGGCACTGTATCCCGTGGTTTTAGCCTTTGAGGCTTACTGCCAGGTGTTACAGTCCCTGTAGAGGGGAGGTGTGAAGCACCTCCACCCAGGACAGGCTTTGTTTCTGACCACAGAGTGCACATAGGCACTTACCCCATGTGGTCAGAAACTTGTCTGAAAGTGTCAGGCTGGCACAGACTGGTCAGCCCTACACTAGCAGTTTGGCTCATATACAGGGGACATCTCTACGAAGCCCTCTGTTTGCATTGTTCAATAAATGCCACACTGGCATCAGTGTGGGTTTATTGTCCTGAGAAGTTTGATACCAAACTTCACAGAACTCAGTGAATCCATTTTGGTGCTGTGGTGTTCGTAATGACAAACTTCCAGACAATATACTCAGTATGGCTACACTGCATTTATAATGTCTAAGAATGGATTTAGACATTGTAGGGACATATTGCTCATGCAGCTATGCCCTCTCCTGTGGTGTAGTACACCCTGCCTTAGGGCTGTAAGACCTGCTAGAGGGGTGACTTACCTATACCACATGCAGTGATTTGTGGGCATGGCACCCTGAGAGGGGTGCCATGTCGACTTTGTCTTTTTCTCTTCAGCAGCACACACAAGCTGCAGGGCAGTGTGTATGTGCTTGGTGAGGGGTCCCCTAGGGTGGCATAATAGATGCTACAGCACTTAGAGACCTTCCCTAGCCACAGGGTCCTTGTTACCATGGGTACTGTTTACAAGGGACTTAACTGTGTGCCAGGGTTGTGCCAATTGTGGAAACAAAGGTACAGTTTTAAGGAAAGAACACTGGTGCTGAGGCCTGGTTAACAGGGTCCCAGCCCACTTTCAATCAAAGTTGGCATCTACACTTGGCAAAAAGTGGGGGGGTAACCATGCCAATGCAGCAGCAAGAACAATATGTATTATTAAATCAGAGCATGAAATGCAGCAGTAAAGTTCATGACAATACAGACATGAATCATGAAATATTCCTCGTTAGTACATATGATGCAGCCCACCTTTACTCATATTAGGTGTAGTACAGTAATCAGGGGATCCCATGACCAGGATTGCGTTTGGCTATGAAAAAACAGGGTGTATAAATCACCACAGTATTTTCCCAGACACGTAAGCTGCAGGAGCACATGCGCGCCTACTACACTGTACGATAACTCCTGTTCCCTCATAATTCTGAATGTGGCGAAGCAGGGGCCTTCCACGAGGTTTCACCCAGCAAAACAAAGGGGGTCCTGGTGCTCCAAGTAGGTACAAAAAACGGAAGAGGGAGCACATGCGGTGAAAACATGTGGGGAGTCCCACCTGGTCCTCCCGCTGCCGGAAGGCTCTAGGTCAGCAACCCGCAAATACACAGGGGCCGCTGGTACTGACCGAGGGAAATTGGGCCTCGTGTGAGGCAGGCCACCCACGAAGGAGGCCGTAACGGTGGATCTCCTCTACTCGTCCCCACAGTACCTTGCTGGCTGGGCTACGGGTGTCAGCTAAACATACCATGTTTTAAGGGCGAAAGCACATGCGCTTTAGTACTAATTAGCAGTGGTAAAGTGCCCAGAGTCCTACAGCCAACAAAAACAAGGTCAGAAAAATAGGAGGAGGAAGGCAAAAAGTTTGGGGATAACCTTGCAGCAAGCACCACTTCCAACTGTACCTGTTGTCGGGTCCCAGACCTCTATATTTGCACCACAAAAGGAAGTCAGATGCTTATTGCATGTATATGAGGCTAAGACAGAATTCAAACACTGTGTGGTTCCTAGCTTTTTTTCTGGGAAAACCTTTAATCGTTTTAGTCCAACAAAGAACAAACAAATGTGTACATGGTCCACGATGAGCCATTTGAATATTAGGCATAATCTTGATAAACATCAAATGGCAAGCAAGAAAGCAAACGGTGCTATACATATCATTGAGATCATTCTCGGCCATCACCATAGTCTGCCAGTTGGGAGTGCCCCGCAGGAAACGCACTCTCAAAGCTCCTCAAGCCTCTAAATCCAGTTTCTCGTCAGTCCTCCGCTGCCTGAAGTGTACCTCCTTTGCCAGGTGCAACTCCAAAACGTCCCACACCTGTAGTGTCTCCAGAGGTGCCCTTTCTCCAATCCATTTAATAGCAACCCAGTACCGGGCCAGCACAGACGCCAGCTTCAGGAATCAATAAGCCATCTTGCACTTTTTGGGTCTAGGAATGTTACCCAGCAAACAGTGTGCTGGAGTCAGTTCACACCTCAGGGCCATGGTCCTATGCAGTCTGTCCACCACGCTGTCCAGAAGGACTTAACCCCCGCACAGTTCCATTCCAAGTGGAAGAAATCTGCCTCCACACCCTTACACTGAGGACAGGCTGGGAATCGCTCCAGGTCATACCTGTGCAGTCTCACAGGGGTCACTAAGGTGAAATGCAAGTAACTCAAGTGTATCAAGTGAAAGCAAGCCTTTTTAGAAACCGAATTTAGCAACGCACTAATCTTGACCCACTCAATATCTGACAAGGGACCATCCAAATCTCTTTCCCAGGTCTGCCTAATCCACAGTTGCCCATGTATTTTGTCTGCCTGCAGTGCTTTATAGGACAGCGATACTAGGTGGCGTCCCAAGCCCAATGTCAGATCTGCGTCCAAGACAGCAGATTCATCAGGGTCATCTGGAAAGGGGACCTAGATTTGTTTGTCTATTTCAACAACTCTAGCATATTGCAGAGACTGCCCGGTTCACAGCACGAAGCTCTGGCGTGTCCTCAAAGAAGATAAAAGCTTCATTAGACTACAGTTTCCCCCTAGTTCACAGCCTCCCTCATGCCATGCTTGAAACGACATGCCCTCCTCCACCCGCGTAATTGGGGAGAACACTCAGAATCTGAGCTTCCTGTGGAGCAGGGCTCTCCTGATGACTACTGTGACCACTCGCTGCCAGGCGTCCTCATTCTCCAGTGACAGCCCCGAGCCCGCCATCAACAACCAAGGAAGCTCATCCCCCTCCACCATTCAGCATGCTGCATTCTGTAGCTGGAACACATTATAGTAGTATTCAAGATTGGGTGCTCCTAGTCTCTTGTCCTGATATGCTTGCATCAGTGTTACTCTTGCCACTGTGTTTCCCCGCCCACAATAATGACATCAGTAGGACGTTCAACAGCCGAAAGATCCCCACCCGCAGTGGACACATCAGGTTGTGTATGGCATACAGGCAGCGTAGCAATAACACAATTTTAGCAACAGCCACTCTCCCCATAAGTGTTAGTGGAAGAGTATTCCAGAAGTGCACTGACCCCTGTATTGAGGTCAGAATCCTCTCTATGTTATGTTGCAGTTGCTCTGCCTCCATGCGTGCCACCATCACCCCTAGGTAGCCAAAGGTGCCCAGCTCTGAACGCAGCCCCAGGTTGGAGACTCTCTCAACAGGGACACCCACTAACGCTGCCGACAGGAAAAGCAATTATGTCATCCTGTTCATTCTGAGGCCAGACACAGCACCAAAGTCCTCAAGGAGCTGCCGCAGAAATGGCAAGAACTCTGGTGGGGATCGCAAGTAAAACAGCACGTTCTCAGCATATAGGGAAGATCACATCTACTACAACCCAGCTCAATTCCCCATTCTTGCAGTACTCGCTAGGGCCGTATGGCCAAGGGCTCCATTGTGAGGACGAATAGCAGCGGGGACAGTAGACAGCCCTGTTAGGCCCCACTGTCTTTCCCCCACCCGTCCGAACAGTAGTTTCCGACTTTAACCCACGCCCTTGGTGCAGTATGCAGCATGCAGATCCAAGCCCGGAACCTTGGCCCAAATAGCTTTGCCTCCATGTGTAGGAAAGAAGCCTCTTTCTTGCTTGGTTACCCCCCCTATTTGCCTGTTTGTCAGTGTGTTTGACTGTGCTCACTGGGATCCTGCTAACCAGGACCCCTGTGATTATGCTCTCACCTCTAAATCTGGTTGTTACTAACCCTTTCTTCACACAATTGCCATACTGGTCCCCCGATGTAAGTCCCTAGTAATGGGTACCTAGGTACCCAGATCATTGAGGTTCCTGGGGATCCCTATGGGCTGCAGCAGTTATTCTGTCACCCTTAGGGAGCCCATGCAAAGGGTTCTGCAGGCCTGCCATTGCAGCCTGCGTGAGATGGGTGCATGCACCCGTTTTCATTACAGGTCACTGCACCAAGTCACTATAAGTCACCCCTATGGTAGGCACGCTCAGCTTAGACAGCCAGGTGCAGGTACCTATTGTGAGGGCACCCCTGCACTAGCAGAGGTGCCCCCCAAACTCCAGATCCTTTATCCTGGACTTTGTGAATGCGGGGATGCCATTTTACATGTGTACTGGATATAGGTCAACTACATAATGATAACTTCGAACCTGGCCATGTTTGGTATCCAACAAGTTGGAATCATACCCCAATACTGATGCAAGTATTGGAAGTATGATTTCATGCACTCTGGGGCCTCCTTAGAGGACCCCCAGCATTGCTACCACCAGTCTTACATGGTTTTCCGGCCAGCCCAGCTGCTGTCACCCCTCAGACAGGTTTCTGCCCTCCTTCTGCTTGATCTGATCAAGCCCAGGAAGGAAGAGGCTCCCTGGGTTCTGCCATCTTGTTTCTAAGGTTGGCAGGGAACTCTGGGAGCTTCTGAGTGGCCAGGCCAGGCAAGTGACATCAGAGCCCGCTCCTGATAGGTGCTTACCTGGTTAGGTGACCAATCCCCTCTTCAGGGCTATTTAGGGTCTCTCTCTTGGGTGGGCCCTCAGATTCGGATTGCCAGACTCCAGCAGGAATCCTCTGCAACTTCCACTTCAACTTCTGACTGAAGAAACTGCATCTGGACTCTTTAGGACCCTACAAGCTGCAACATAGAAGCAAGATGCCGTCTGCAACATTGTATCCATGGCTCCTTACTGCAACATTTCCCCGGTTGTGCATCCTCTGAGGACAGCCTATCTTCATCCTGCCTCAGAAGAAAGAAGGAATCTCCCTTGGGGTGAAGGGGCCACTCCCCTGCTTCTGCAGCACCAAATGCAATGACGACTGGCTGTGTGGATCCTGAATCACGGGTGGTGGACTGAAGTGGTCCCGATGGTCCTCTCTTCCAGCTGTCCAACTTGGGTGGAGATAAGCCCATGCCTGCCCACGCACGACAGTACCCCCTTGCACAGCGTCCTTTGCAGCTGCCAAGGCTTGTTGGCATGTTTTCCATAAGATCTTCAGGCATCCTGACGCTCCAGCCCCCAACACTCCAAACTGCGACACACAGCTCCCTGAGTGTTTATCCGGCAGCGTGGGAGCTTTTTTCATAGTGCTGCATGGGCCTCTTCCTCGACTTTTGTGTCCCTGTGCTGTGGGACTCCTGTGGGTGCTGCCTGGGCGTCTGTGGGCTCTCTGTGTTTCTGAGGGCCCCCTCTGACTCCCCCTCCTGGGTAGAGTCCACCTGGTCCTTCTTGGCGGGTGGCAGCTCCACTTTCTGCTAACTGGGAGCTTTGCATGTGCCAAGGCTTGTTGGGGGAATCCGAAGATGCAAACCCGACTGCAATCTTCCTCCCAGCATGGGACATCACCTGCATCCTCCAGGAACTCAACTTTGTCTTCTTGGGTGCAGTGCTGACTCTCCGCCTTCAACGTTGACTCATCTCTTGCACCTTCAGTCTGGTGGGTAGGGCCCCCTGCCCGTCCTGGACTCTGCTGTGCTTCTTGAACTTGGTACCCTTCTTCCACAGGTCCTCTTTTCCAGGAATCCATTGTTGGTGTCTTGCAGTCTCTTCTGGGTTTTGCATTCTTCTTCTTTCTTTCTAAGGCGATGTTCTGGGGACTTTACAGTGATTTACTCCTGCTTTCGTGGTCGCTGGGGTGGGTTGTGGTGCTTACCTTTGGGCTTTCCTAGTACTCCCAACGTCCCTCTACCCACTCCACTTAACTAGGTGGGGGACAGACTTTTGCATTCCATTTTTTTAGTATATGGTTTGTGCTCCCCCTAGGGCTATATCTCTCTATTGTGATTTTCACTAATTGCAA
Organism: Pleurodeles waltl; assembly: GCF_031143425.1. NCBI lineage: Eukaryota > Metazoa > Chordata > Amphibia > Caudata > Salamandridae > Pleurodeles > Pleurodeles waltl. The sequence continues at coordinate 220,103,519 of NC_090436.1, read as the reverse complement.
TGTTTTCTGAATGCTTTTATGCCCATTTCTGCATACTAGTGTATATAATGTGTGTATCACTTACCTCATAAGGGGGTATAGCCTCTATGGTATTTTTGGTATTTGTGCCATCAAAATAAAGTACCTTTATTTTTGGCTGGGTCACAGATTCCTATGATGGCATGTGCCCTACCAAGTAACCTTTCTTAAAATATGAACAAAATCTAAACACCATATGCTTCCTTGCTAGACACTGACATCCTTCCTGTGCTTCAGTAAGAAGTCAGATGCCTTTGGTATGTGTTTGTTAACCCAACAAAAAACCCAGTAAGCATCTGGCTTCTTTCTCGGGAACAGACACAAAAGTCTGTTATCCAGCAATTAGCCAGATGCTGTTTGGATTTGATGTTTTTGTAGCCGATATAAAACAAAATCACAAAAAACATCTTCTCTTCCTTTGGGTAAAGAACGGTGTGTCTGTGCACCAGAAAGCAGTCACTGATTGATTTTTGTTTTTCTTAGGTTGTCGTGGGGCACAGATGCACTCCTTTATATTACAAAATTTCTCTTGAAAAGAGAAGCATGGGTTTGTGGGTCTAGCATAGTGGTGGTGGGAAATGGGAGGAGCTAGGTTTCCCCCAGCTCTACTTCCCAACTCTCTTCCTTCCTGTTCCAGAAAATATACCTCAAGCAGGTGGTCATGGATAGGAAGGAACTAAGGACAGCAGCAGCTGCCTTGTAACCCCTCATGTAGGTCCATGCATCAGCTTGAGCCTTGGATGGACTTGGCAAGGGCTACTGAATCCCTTCCAGGTCATTTGATTTGCATGTGACATCACTTATGTCACACGTATATTAATGAATCAGTCTGGAAACGAGTATCCAGCTACTTCATACGGCCTCTAACCACAGCACCAGGAGGAGTGTTTCCCATATCAGTGTGCAGGGGTCTGGCATGGGGGCTTGATGGCGGGAGATTTTTTTTTCTTTCTTTTTTTTTTCTTTTCTTTTTAAATGAGGGCCACCCTGGAGTGAACAACTTTAAGAAACACATATATATATATATATATATATATATATATATATATATATATATAGTGCTCTCTACTCAATCTGGACTAACAGTTGGTGGCCTGAAGAGTGCACCTTTTTGTGTATTCCTAGAAAAGCGGATAAAAGCCTCAGGGTCATCTTCAATACTTCTTTGACTTTCGAGACTCAGGTCAATTGCACTACAGGCGCTTGCTTTCATCTAATCAGGACACTCAGGAACCGTTTTCCTTTTATTCCCATTGAATTGCGCCACTCAGAGGCCATTGCTTTAATTTCATCCAGGTTGGATTACTGCAATGCCCTATGGAGGCAAATAGGGCCGGGAACCGCTACGCACGCTCAGCTGGCTACATCTAGGTGCACCGAACAACAGAAAAGTGTGCAGGCGGCAACAGGAAACAAGGCTGAAATTTCGGAGTCATTAACCTGTGCAGAGAGGCTCAATCCTGCCAGCGACTTACACGGGGTGGATGAGGTGAGACAGCTGCTGCAAGCTACGTGCGGAGGCCTGAGAGACTCAGTTGCTAGTTGGAGACCGAGAGGGGACAGGCACGGAGGGCAGATGACTGGGGCACTGGGGGCCACAGAGGAGCCAGATCGAAGTTCCAAATAATCAACCATGAGCTGCACGATATGCCTGACTCGAACATGGCGGCCTCCATGAACCGACACAAAGCATTCTAGAAACTGGGACTTACATTACGGCCAATTCGACAGCCGCAGCTGATCGAAAATACCCAAGAGGGGCCCCCATGCAGGGAGAGAAATCAACACCCAAGATGGAAGGGAAGCATCCCTAGCCTCCACTGAAGAAAACGACAACCGAAGGCATATAGAGAGTCACAGAGATAGCTCTGCCTCTTTTGCATGAGCTCTCCTAAACCAGAGGTTTAACATTCTATATGCCACCAAAGAAGAATCAGTGATCGCTTTTCTAATTACTTCCCTGCAAAGGCGACTGATGGTGACTCTCCTGGCGCGAACATGGCTCTTACCAAAGAGGACCTCTTCTCCACGTGATTTTAAGTCTGAACTGAGGGGAGAACTCAAATCAGATATAGCTGCCTCCTTTGACTCATTTAAATCAGAGATTAATACTCGTTTGTCATCCATCCAAACAGACATTGACTCAGTTGGCCAGCACACAATGGATTTGGAAACAAAATACCAGGATATTGAGCATTGACTGGAACAGATTTCAATTGCTACTACAAAGGGCCCTACTCAAGTGCGAAGATTTGAAAAATAGGTCTCAGAAAGACAACATTTGACTGAAGGGCCTGGAGGAAGTAGTGGAAGGGCCAGATCTAGAGAAATTCATTGTTAGTCTGTTTTTGGACGTACTGGAAGGGGACCTACAGGAGGTGCGGCTGTAGAGAGTACACTGGGTGGGACCTCGGCTTCCCGGAAATAGCTTGAGGCCAAGAGACATACTTGCGAAACTGCATTCCTTTAACCTCAAGGAACGAATCCTCCGAGCTGTGCGAACAAAGGACACAAAAAGCTTTCAAGGATCGACATGCTCCCTTTACAGTGACATTGCGCCAGCCACTTTAGCACAATGTATGCAATTTAAACCAGTAAAAATGGAACTTCACAAAGACCAAGTCAAATATTGTTGGACATATCCTTTTGGCATAGCCTTCGAACTTCATAACAAGCAACACCACTGTACATTCTTTGAAGCGGCAGCCTCAGTGCTGGGACTTTCCCAAACAAAGCTCAAGGAGGCGAGAGGAAGTACTGAAGGATCACCACCGACTCAAGCAGCTAAAACTTCAGTGGGAGATTGGCATGTCCAGCAGAGGAAACAGTGAGACAACAAAAGATGAACTGTTCTTGGAACTTAATGCTATTTGATTACACTAAATGCAACTGAGATGCCGTAAGCATGTGTGAACTATACAAAGGGCCACCATGGGTGGAATCTCACCACGGGACGAGTGGCTGAGACACCACATATGAAGTTTCAACCACATCATATACTCAGATATTACTATATAATTCGAAAACTGTGGGTTATGGCGGTGGCTATGTGCCAATACGCTCACTTAGTTTCTCACATCAATGGACTCCACAGTCTGTAAGGGGTATTCACCCCTATGTTCTGGTTGTTTTTTTCTGTTCAGTTTTATACAGTTAAATGGATGGTCGGAGGGTGATGGGTGGTGGGGGATTGGGGATGGAGAGATGGGATGGTGTGATGGACGAGGGGGGAGGTGCTGAATGGTCAATAGCCGTTTTGGAAAAGGATGCATTTTGCATCCTTCTATCTTATTCTCCTGTATGGTCCTTAACACTCTTAACTTGGAATGTAAAGGACTTGAACTCCCCTGCGAAGCGCCAACAGGTATGGAAGTATATTCTCGGTAGCTGCCTGGATATTGTAGCCCTCCAAGAAACCCACTTGAAGTGCAGTGAAGACCACAGCTTGCAACTTAAGGCGTATTCCTCAACCTATAAATCATCCGCCACTACTAAGCACAATGGGGTAGCGCTCCTATTCCATAACTCCCTATATTTGCATGCTACGGGCAAAAAATCTGATGATGAAGGGCGGATGGTCAAGGGGAGGCTGGAAGGCCGAATATGCAGTATTGTAACGCTTTATGGACCAAACACAGGCCAGTCAGACTTTCTCCTTTCTCTCCTATCCTTGTTGGGGGGATTTGCAGAGGGGAACATTATTATGGATGGGTGACTTTAATATGGTCTGGGATATCACCATAGATGGTACTCGCCAGCATCGGACATATGCTGGTACATTCACAAAAAAAACTAAATCTAGTCTACATCATCTAGGCCTTTTAGATGCCTGGAGTGAATTATACCCCACAATGTGGGATTACACATCCTAGAATAAATCATGTCTTCATTAGCCAACAACTAAAACAATCTATACTGCAGGCTACCATTCACCCTATAGCCATCTCGGATCATGCACTGGTAGAGATAGTGTTGAATTGGTACCCATCGACCCCGAGGACGCACCAGTGGTATTTCCCAGCCTTACTGACATGAGATTGTCTCTTTCTAAATGAGATTCGCGAAGCGATTCAGGAATACTTTCAATTGAATAATAATCAGGATGTATCCCATTCTACAAATTGGGATGCACTCAAAGCATTGATCCGGGGTAAATGTATATCGGTAATGTCTACTCTGCTCCAACAAAGGACCAAAGATCGCATAGCTTTGGAAGCAGAACTGACCCAAGCAGAAAAAGAACATAAATCCACACCCTCTCTTCTCCATAGAAAGGTAATAGCCTTGAGAGGTAAACTTAGAGCCATATACTCCAACGGAGCAGAATTAACTCCTCTCTGCCTCAAGAAAATCACAAACAAACAAAGTAATAAAATAGGTACACACTTGGCAAGACAGTGAAGGGCCAAACAAGAGAAAGCATATATCAGCCAAATTAGAGAGACCTGGGGGGCAGTTCTCCACACTGAAAAGGAAAAGGTAGGAACTTTTAAACAATTTTATAAAACATTTTATTAGGCTGATCACATGATGCTCAAGCTGCTTATCTAGAGACCATATCCCTACCTCAGAGCCCTTCAGCTTATCACAACACCTTAAATCATCCCATAACCAGAGAGGAGTTACAAAACGCAATAAACACTCTTAAACTTCGAAAATCCCCGGCTCCTGATGGATTCAATACACACTTCAACAAGACATTCAGTGTGGAGCTTGTCCCTTATCTGACAGACTTCTATAATTATATAGCAGATTCCCAGACTGTGACTCCGACTATGAGGGAGGCACTAATTTCAATTCTCCCGGAAGCTGGGAAAGATCCGCAACTTTGCGCTTCCTATGGGCCAATCGCCCTACTGAACGTAGATGCTAAACTGTATACAAAAATATTGACCAATAGACTTGAGGACCTCATGCCGGATTTAATACATCCAGATCAGTCCGGGTTCATTAACGGCAGACAGACCCATGATAACCTGAGACGGGTGATAAACTTAATTCATAAAGCTAATAATAAAATTGGCAGTGGACACAGAAAAGGCCTTTGACTGAGTGAACTGGAGTTTTCTTTTCCAGACACTAGGTAAGTTTGGATTTGGTGACTGCTTTATTAATATGATCTGAGCTAACTACATCTCCCCGGGATCCAGAAAACTAGTAAATGGAATAGCTTCAGAACTTTTTAGACTCTCCCGTGGTACTAGACAGGGATTCCCCTTATCCCCTTTTGCGGCAAGAGTACGGGGAAACTCCTCTATTTGTGGCCTCCCCTTTAGCTCAGTAGAGCATAGAATTTCTCTGTTTGCAAATGGTGTTCTCTTATCTCTCACTAACCCCACAACATCGCTCCAAGCCCTACAAACCGAACTCCAACTCTTTGAATCAGTGGCAGGGTTCAAGGTTAACCTCAGTAAGTCTTTCCTACTCAGTATAACTGTCCCTCAAATAGAAATGGAGGTATAGCGGCGTCATCTCCTTTCAAAAGCGTGAAAAGAGAAATCACATATCTCGGTATAAAGATTACCCCCAAAATTGCAGACTTGTATAAAGCAAACTATCTTATTAAGACAACTAAACGTTGGGTCCCACTATAGTTGACATGGGTAGGACGCATGGAAGCAGTCAAAATGATTGTACTACCCCGCGTCTTACACTTCTTCCAAGGACTTCCTAGTGAATTAGAGAATGACTTTTTACCAGCCATATGCACCATGGTGACAAACACCATCTGGCAGGGCCATAGAGCATGCCTGTCACACCGGCTTCTGACATGCCCTCGAGAGGCTGGTGGACTGGCTCTACCGGACTTTGCAACCTACTACAGCGCATCTCACCTAAGAGTTATAACAGAATGGTCCTTTAAAGCCTCCGATATTCAATGGCTACACATGGACAGAGCAGTGGTGGGGAGGACAATTTGGGATGTTTTGTGGAAACCCAAAGGAAATCGCCACAGCAACGCATACATATGCACTCCGACGGCCACCACGCTGAAAGTATGGGATAAAGTAAACAGCGCGAATAGTTCAACTACATTTCCATCACCCTATACACCTATTCTCTACAATGAAGCCTTTCAGCCAGCACTACACCAAGATTCCTTCGATAAATGGTGGGAGGGAGGATGCCTGATTATCTCTGATATGTTTCATGGTGACAATATCATGACTTTTGAGAATTGTTGTCACAACCTTCACTTATCCCCCACCAAGATTTATGACTATTACCAATTGAAACATTGGGTTCTTACCCCATCAATAAAAGAGGCTGCCACTAGGGAGCTACGTCCAATAGAACAATTTGTAAAAAGAGTGAGGGCCACCCGAGGATCCATTTCCTTTCTCTACTCACTATTGCAATCCACCACGCGCACCCCCACAACTCACTATATTACATTTTGGGAACGCACTCTAGGGAAACCGATCACAGAGGGGCAGTGGCAAACATTGTGGACAGATATAACGAAGTGTAATCGATCAGCATGCCTACGGGAGGCACACTACAAAGTACTTTATGATTGGTACTTATACCTTGCAAAACTGCAAAAAATCTTCCAGAATACTTTAGATCGTTGCTGGAAGGGATGCAGCCTTCTAGGGGTCTTCCAACAAATATGGTGGGATTGACTGACAATCCGGCCGTATTGGACAGAAATCCTAGATCAAATCAAAGAAATCTTGGGATACCCAGTGCCATGTACTCCAGAACTAGTGCTTCTGCACCTCTGCTCTCCAAACTTTAAACACCAAACAATCAGTGACTGCTCTATTATGTGGTTATGTTTGGGGGCAGCCAAAATGGCGCTAGCAGCAGCTTGCAAGAAACGAGAGGCCCCTACTATATCCCAATGGCATATCTGCCTCTGGCAAGTTCTTACAATGAAGCGCATGACAGATATTATGAAGGAGACTAGGAAAGGCTTTGATTTTCTGGGGTCCACTAGTCCACTTCCTTTCACAAGGCTTGCAGCACTTTTCGGGCCCCAATCATATACGAGTGCTACATCTCTTCCAAACATAAAATGCATTCTGCCTCATAGCACTAGGACATAATTATGAAGCTATCCTGCTGTTCCCCACGACGGGCTGTTCCTCGGCTCAACCCACTGCTGCTCCACTCGACGACCATCCTTTATGTTTTGAAAGTCATATATGTTTTTTTGTGTGTATTTGTTCTTCAGTTTATCTGAGGCACCTCTGAGGAATGAGAAAAGTACAAAAAATTGGATGTACGTTAAGGTGATATTACACAAAATGATATACTATCTATGGCTGAGATCAAGATAATAGTCAAGAATATAGTTTCTAGATATGTGTCTGATTCTCATTTTACAAAACTGTATGGACTAATAACTTTCCATATTACTATTGGACCTACCTGTTTAATGATGTAACATTTAAAACTGTGCCTTTCAAAAATTTCAATAAATACAATGTGGTGAAAAAGGAGCACATATAAGGGGTGAGAGCAGGTTTTAGTCACAATGTAGATCATTTGTTGGTGGTACCATACTAACTATAGGACTTGTGGTAAATTATAAGATGATTTAACCCAGTGAAAAATATTGATCCTCTGGTGGGATTTGATGAACCATGTTTGAGGGTAACCTCTTTTCTCTCATAATTGTCTCAGAGAGCTTATGGAGAGTCTCCAAAAGCTAAAATGATGTCCGATATTCTGAGTAAAACATATACTTACAACAGAAGCAGCAGCCTGTCAGTTGATTTCCCAGCATTCTATTGCAGCTTCTTAAAATGTTGTAACAAACAACTACAGTGCTACCTTTCTGCATTTACGATAGAAGTATGGAACTCATGGTGCCATCTTAATGAATTCAAAGCTGTAAAACCGAAAGCATTTCCTTAACAAATAAACAAAATGAAGAGGTTTGTTTTGTCATAGAAATTATGATTAGTGCTCTAGAACAGTGGTTCCCAACCTTTTGACTTCTGTGGACCCCACTTTATCATTACTGGAGCTTGGGGACCCACTCTTAATCTTTATTGGAATCTGGGGACCCCCCCACTGAGTCATAACTGAAAGTTGGGGACCTAACTTGTTAATTTTCCATGCAGTCGTGGACCCCCTGAGGAGACTTCACAGACCCCCAGGGATCCCTAGTCCACTGGTTGGGAACCAGTGCTCTAGAGAGCTAAAATCAAGCACTTTTTCTGAGTTCTCAAATGTATTTCTCATCCCTGTCAATAAAACTTTCTGATGCAGATGGAAACATGTACCTTCAACACTAGCAGCAGCCTGTCAGTTAACTCCTCATTGTTCTACTGCACCTTCCCACAGAGCTTTAATAAACAACTAGAGTATTAATGTTTGTCTTTATGACAAAAACGTGCCACACAAAGCCATCTTGATGGCATCAAAGTTATAAAACCTAAGGGCAGCAAGCTGGACATGGAGGGCAGACCAGCTTAGGAAGAGGAATCACAATGGGCCTCGTAGGGTAAGAGGGAGGTGGCAGGGGCACACACACGGAGAATGGAGGGCAGACAGGAGAGGCCAGAGCAGGGGCAGCAAGTTGATCACGAGGGCAAGGCAGCATGATTAGCAACCTAACGTTGATCATTCAGGTACAGAACGGAGTACAGTCAGGAGGTTTGCAGGGTCAGCAAGCTGACTATGCAGCTGGGTCCAAACTGAGGTGGCGTGGTGGGCAAAAAACCAATATATTAAACTCCGATCTTTGTGGCTGGGGGCGAATGTTTGCATTGTTCAGCATTCCGTCCATCATCTGTTCTTTTTGCTTTTGGCACCCTAAGTGGGAAGGGTATGCCCAGGCGTGGGTCCCATGCTCACTGTGCCACTGACTTCAAGCTAGCCAGGGGTGATAGCCCAAAACCGGCCCCAGGATGCTTGGTTTCAGTCCAGGAAGGACCTGGCTTGGCAGTTCAGGCTGAACTATTCCCACTGGGAGCAGGGTTAAGTCTGATTTGCATATGGCTGGATCCAGACTGAAGTGGCGTGGTGGGCAAAAAATTATGGGTTTAGATCTTTGTGATTGGGGGTGAACGTTTGCATTGTTCTTCTGAATATCTGACTCTGATCAAGAATTAAAGGAGCTTGGCTTTACGAAATTACAGATACAGTTCCTGGCTGATCCTTTTAAATGCACTCTCGGCCGCATGTATTTAGCCCGAGAGCCATTAATGGAAAGTCCCTCTGATCAAAGCAAACATAACTTGGGATATATTATTGTAACTAAAATGCTTTAATTTGTATGGTTGCCCCCAATTTTTTAACTGATGCTGTTAGTTTTTCAGCTCCGAGTACACTAAGGCCTGCTAACCACACCTCAGTGCAGTGCCCTGACCCTATACTGTATGTCAATTTGGGAATGGCTAACTTACCTGTAAGTCCCCAGTAAATGGCACCCTGGGCGTGTAAGTTAGAGGGGTAACCCAGGGCTTGCAGCATTGGTTGTGCCAACCCAAGTTAAATGAGTCCCCTAGTATGCCACTGCAGACTGGGAGAGCAGTTCCACACTGCTAGCCTGACTTTGGCATTAGAAGCAATGGCAAAGCCACTACTTCCCCTGTACATGTGTGTAGGCCACCCCTCTGGCATGTCTACTGAGTCCTAAAGGCAGAGTACAACATATGACACAGGACATATATTTTTACATGTCCTGACAGTAAAACATGTAAAACTACTGTTTGTACTGTGGAATGACTTGGTTGCCCAATTGGTGAGTACAGGGTTTGCAATCTTACCCCTCAGCTGTGCTAACTCTTGAATGGTCCGACCAACGTGGGCACTCCAAGGTATCAAACAACTCATTACATTACGCCCAGCTTGTATCTCAAGTGAAAATTAGTTTAACTTGTTGCATTGTACAGCTTTATCAAAGCTGCCACTTTGTTGCCTTCAAAACTCCTGTGCCTTCCCGGGCACAAATGAAGCCTGTTCCTCAAGACAACTTTCTGCTCTCCTGGAGAGACGTGCCAATGACTCTCAGGAAGGAGAATAATGAGGAATTGCAGGCCAGGGAGGTGTCACTGCCCTCCTGCAGGAAGTTACTAGGGTGAAGCTGCCTTTGAAGGGTAGATGTGTAACTCTGGGGGGATGGGAGGGGGGGGGGGATGGGAACTGCCCCGTTGTTCAGTTAGACAGGCTGGCACAGGAAGCAGAGAGGGCAAACCAGTTGCCAAACCAGTTTCCCCAGGAGCGTGTAATCCTGAGGTAGCCATACCCCAGGGATGGGCTAGTGAGTTCTGAACACCGAGGGAGAGGTCTTGCCATTTTAGGAGTGGGCAGATTGGTGCATCCTGGGATAGCCAGATCCACAGGAAGTGGTCACCGGGTGGGAGGTAACCTGGTAGTCCATTGGCTACCAACCGCATCCTGCCCTGAAGTCACTTTCTGAGCATAAAGGGTGAACCACTGGCACCCAGACCTCAGATCTCGATTGACTTAGAAGAAGGAGCGAAGGAGGACTGCCTTGCTGCATCAAGGAAACCAGCAAAAAGATGCTGCACTGACGAAGACTGCACCTGCTGTACCTGGTGGCTAAAGAAGAGAGGGGACTGTGTCTGCTGTGTCCTGCTCAGGTAGAAGCTGTCTCCAGAGCCCAGTCAAGCCAAGAGAACTCCAAGGACCAGCTGACTGCCTGCTGTTCGCAGCACAGTGACACAACAGCTGAAGACGCCTGCTGGGGCAAGTTGGTAGCCCAAATTCTTCAAGCTGCCACTACCACCGCTGTGCAGCACTGATGACCAAGACCTGATGCACAGAGTTGCATCTGAGTTCACTGAGCCCAGGAGTGCTGTTGGAGAGTTGATGGGACCCTCAGAAGGTGAGTTATTCACTCAGGAAGGATTGGCCTGAGACCGAGATAATGGGCGACTTAGTCCAGAGGTGACTGGACTTCGTGGGACATCGATCCTGCAAACAAGACCCCATCACCATCTTCATGGACCAAGGAATCCCTGGAGTAAGACCCCTGTTTATGGAGTCACAGCATCCTTAGAGCATCTACAGCATCCATCATCTCTTGCATCAGGACCACTCCATAGAAGTCCACTGCAACGCAGATAAAGTACCTAGAACTGCTGAAGGTCTGCTTCATCTGTAAAAGTATCTGTTCTTGAGGACCTTGCTGATGCCCGTGTCTAGCTCCTTAGTGAAGGTGGTCGCCCCTTGTACTACTTTTCCTTGAAAAAGTGTCAAATTTGTTGACCATGCCAAGGCTTGTTCGCAGTTGATTGAAATTGATTTGACATATTATTGTTTGTAAAATCTATATCTCTGGAACCGTTCATTGGATCTTTCTTGTAGTAGAGTCTAAATTGTTATAAAAATGCAGCCTATTATTATAAATTGATGTTGGATTTCTTGTGTGTTGTCTTGATTATTTCTCCAATTGTATTGGTCTATTTAAATGCTTTACACGTGTACCTCTGTATAAGCCTTGCTACTCAGTACCACAGCTACCCATGTTTGAGCTGAGGGTTTTACAGATAAAACCTACTTGACCTAAAGAGGTAGGTACATGTATTAAATGGTGAGGTCGCACAACCACACCATATAATACACCCAATTTCCTCACAATTAACCTTGACCATCAAGAGCAAATCACAGAGTATCTTATTAATGTGCACTTTTTTCCCAAATGTCCTAGGTATTTAACAAATTTTAATACATATAAAGTTGGAATCTGATAGACATCAAGCCACAGATTCCTTACCTTAGAGTATTCCCCAGGCTTCTGACTGGATCTGGAAATATTTTGAAAACAGTACCCCTGCACACCTGTAGGTGGCGTCATTCTGGTCCAGATAGCATTGGTGACATTGTCTGCACCAGAAGTGATGTACGTGGTGCCTATATAGGCGCAACCGCAGTGTGATGATGTCAGTTCCTTCCTTTCTGCATCTGTCATTGCAGATCCAGAGAAGGGCTCCTCCTGGTCTTTTTTGAATGACCTTTTTTTCAACATTTTGTGGAGAGTTTTTTCGAGACCTTGTCTTCTGTTGTCTCAAGGATGTCTGCCAAGAAGACTGGTTTCAAGCCCTTTGGCACCTGTCACCGACAAATGTCGGTGACGCACAGTCTCTTAATTTCTTAAAAGTAACAATTGTCTCTTGCAAGCACAAAGTACCTGATTTGCATCAAAATTACATGCAGGATGACTGCTGAAGATGCATGGAAAAAGGTAGATGTTCATCGTTTGTACGGGCGCACCCAGACGATTTGTCGATTCTTTTCCACGTACCAAGGGCTTTGCGTTGATTTCTGGCACTCAGGCTTAAATCCTCTTTGTGATGCGCAGTCTTTTGACGCCCAGGAACGATGTGTGGAAATCCTGGGTGTGCGGGGTGAGGTCACAGCTGTTGCGCCGATCCGGCGGGTGATGTAGCAGGATTTCTGCAGCACGGCTGGCGTTGCATCGATTCCTCTAGCAGGAAGTCGGGCTGTGTCGTTCCGGCTTGGCGATGCGCCGATCCGGTGGCTGTGTGTTGAAGTTCCGGTCGCAATGTTGGCACTGCGTCGACCTCCAGTCTGGGAGCCAGGCTGCATCATTCCGGTTCGGCAATGCATTGATTTTCTCACTGCTGAACAGGCTGTGCGTTGATTCCGGCAGACTGTGCATCAGCTTTCAACGCACAAGGAGTTTCTTTGCAGAGATGAGGTCTTTTTGGCCCGAGACTTCAAGCTCAATCCTAGCCCTTGGAGAGCACTTTTCAGCAGAGCCAGAGGCCAGCAAGGCAGCAGGGCAACAGCAAGGCAGCAGTCCTTTACAGCAAAGCAGTCCAGGTGAGTCCTTTGGGCAGCCAGGCAGCTTCTCTTGGCGGGTTGCAGGTTCTAGTGCAAAGTGTCTTTCCCAAGAACTGTCTGAGTTGGTAGGGTCAAGGACCCAATTTATATACCCAAATGTGCCTTTGAAGTGGGGGAGACTTCGAAGCGTGGCTTAAAAGTGCACTTTACTAGGGATTTACCAGTAGATCAACAATGCCAATTGGATATGAACCAGTGTTACCATGTTTTAAGGGAGAGAGAGAGCACATGCACTTTAGAACTGGTTAGCAGTGATAAAGTGCGCAGAGTCCTAAAACCAGTGAAAACAGTGTCAAAACGTGGAGGGAGGCAGGCAAAAAGTTGGGAGTGACCACCTTATGGCTGTCAGGTCTAACGTGTCTCCCCTCAGCTGAAAGTGGGGAGAGCTAACCAGCCCCTTGGGAGCTCTCATCACTAAGGCGGAAGTATCTGGAGAGACCATCAGCATTGGCGTGGTCAGTCCTCCGGCGATACTCCACTGTAAAATCCATCCCCTGTAGGGAAATGAGCCACCTCAAGAGTTTAGGATTTTCACTCCTCATTTGCATGAGCCATCTGAGGGGTCTGTGGTCTGTTTGAACACAGAAGTGATTCCCAAACAGGTATTGTCTAAGCTTCTTCAGTGCCCAGACCACAGCAAATGCTTCTCTTTCAATAGCACTCCACCTCTGTTCCTGTGGTAATAGTCTTCTGCTAATAAAGACTACCGGTTGGTCTAGGCCCTCCCCATTCAGCTGTGCTAAGACCGCCCTATACCATGCTCTGAAGCGTCTGTCTGCACGATTAATTCTCTGGAGTAGTCAGGGGCCTTGAGCACGGGTGCCATGCACAGGGCTTCCTTCAGGGAGTCAAAGGCTTTCTGACAAGCCTCTGTCCAATTCACCAACCTAGGTTGCTTCTTGGATGTGAGTTCTGTTAAGGGGGCCACTATGGAGCCATTATCCTTAACAAATCTTCAGTAGTATCCAGTGAGACCTAAGAAGGCTCTCACCTCTGTCTGGGTTCTAGGTGGTTGCCAGGCCGTGACTGTTTCAATCTTGGCCTGGAGGGGCTGCACTTTGCCACCACCTAATAGGTCTCCCAAGTACACCACAGAACCCTGCCCAATCTGGCACTTACTGGCCTTGATGGTCAGGCCTGCCTGTTGCAGGGCCTGAAGCACCTCCTTGAGATGGGGGCAGGTGTTCCTCCAAGCTGGAACTGTAGACGGCGATGTCGTCTATTTAGGTTGCACAGAAGGCATCCTTGCCAGCTAGGACCCCGTTAACCAACCGTTGGAAGGTAGCGGGGGCATTTTTCAGTCCAAAAGGCATGACTCGCAACTGGTAATGACCCTCAGGAGTAGAAAAAGCTGATCTCTCTTTTGCCCCTTCAGTCAGGGCAATCTGCCAGTACCCTGACGTTAGGACAAAGGTACTAAGGACTTGGCATCGCCTAGCCTGTCTATGAGCTCATCAGCTATGGGGATGGGGTGAGCATCTGTCTTTGTGACAGAGTTGAGACCCTGTTAGTCCACGCAGAACCTAAGCTCTTGCTTGGCACCGCTAGCAGCAGCCTAGGGAACCAACACCACCGGGCTGGACCAGGGACTGCTAGACTTATCATCCCAAGAGCCAGCATCTTGGCAACTTCCTCCTTGATGTTGGACTTCACCTTATCTGATACTCTGTAAATTGTATTCTTTACAGGGGGACTGTCTCCTGTGTCAATGTCATGGACACACAAGTGTGTGAGTCGAGGGGTGAGGGAAAACAGGGACAAGAACTGCTCCAATAACTCGTAGCAGTCTCCTCTCTGATTTTGGGCCAGGGAGTCTGAGAGATTGACACCCTCCACCGACCCATTACCTTCCTTGGCAGAGAGGAGGTCGGGGAGAGGCCTACTCTCCTCTTCCATGCCCTTATCTGTCACCAGAAGCATGCGGACTCCAGTCCTCTCAAAATGAGGGTTCAGTCTGTTTTGATGAAGCACCCTTAGGAGGTTCCTGGGGTACTTGAGGTCCACTAAGTAAGTGGCCTCCCTCTTCTGCTCCTTGATTTCGAATGGGCCAGTCCAGCAGTCCTGCAGAGCTCTTGGCTCCACTGGCTCCATTACCCATATCTTGTCTCCAGGTGAGAATTCTACCAGGGTGGCCTTCTGGGCATACCATTGCTTCATCACCTCTTGACTGGCCTCGAGGTTGCTCTTGGCATGTTTCCAGAAGCATTGCATCTGGTTGCGGAGGTCCAGCATGTAACTGACCACATCCTGGGGAGGAGGGGGGTTCCTGGGAGCTTTCTCCCACCCCTCTTTTACTATGCTTAGGGGTCCCCTGACTGGGTACCTATAAAAAAGTTCAAAGGGGCTGAACCTCACCCATTTCTGGGGGACCTCTCTATAAGCAAAGAGGAGGCATGGCAAGAGGACGTCCCACTTACTCCTCATGGCCTCAGGTAGGCCTGTGATCATGCCTTTTAGGGTCTTGCTAAAACCTTTATATAAATCCTTTGGATTGAGGATGGAAAGGGGTGGTAAACCGGTAGGTCACCCCACACGCATCCCACATGGGCTTCATGTATGCAGACATGAAGTTTGTGCCTCCGTCAGACACAACCTCTTTTGTGAATCCCACACAGGTAAATATCACCACCAGTGCAGTCACTGTCCTTAGAGGGATCGTCTCTGGATAGCAGGTGGCATGGCCCCCCCAAAACCAGGATAAACCTGTTGCCTAGGGCAGTTTCAGGGGTCCAAGGGACCAATGACGTTGATGCCCACCCTTTAAAAGGGGGTGCCAACGACGGGAGTAGGATCAGGGGGGCCTTTAGCCTTTTCCCTCTCTTGACAGTAGCCTGGCAGGATCTACAGAAAGCATCTGAGGCTACCCGCATTCAGGGCCAATACAAGTGGGTGACAAGCCTGGCAAAGGTATTGTCTTGCCCCAAATGTCCCACCAGGGGGATGTCGTGAGCCAACCCCAGTAGGAAGGCCCGGTAGCACTGGGGGACCACCAGCACATGTGCTGCTCAAGCTTCCGGTACCTTGGGCTCACTGTAAAGGAGACCATTCACCATTCTCCCAATAGATGTGGTGATCACCAGAGGCTTCACCTGCTGCCTGGGCTGTGGCCTATTGCCTCAAACCCTCAAGCGTAGGGCACTTTTTCTGTGCTTCGCAGAACTCCTCCCTGGTTGGCCCACCTTCAGCTTACCAGCCACCAAGCTCAGGCAGGTTACCCAGGGCGGCGATTTCCTCCCCAGTTGGCTCAGGGGCCTCCTCCTCTGGGACCCCGTCAACCACCGCAGTAACATCTGAGACCAGTTTCCCACGCCCCTTTCCCTTCCTCTTTGCAGCTGTCTGGGCGATTGTTCCAAGCTCCAGATGGCCTTGACTCCCTACTGGGGCACCCATGGACCGTGTGGTCATGAAGACCCATTCAGGCAAACATATCTCCAGGTGAGACCTGAGTTCCACCTTCTGCCAGGTAGTATGCTCAAGGTCATTGCCTAACAATCTACAGGCATGGCAGGACTCACTGCTACTTTTAGAGTACCAGAGGGACCCCCCCTCACCCCCCCCCCCACCACCACCACTCAAAGGGAACGAGAGCCATCAGTAGGTGACTCGCACGATTGTCTGCGACTATAACATGGTGGAATGTATTGGGGATGACCTGCTCTGCTGACACCAGCTAATCTCTGATAGTAGTCATGCTGGCTCCTGTGTCACTCAGAGTCTCCACCCTTTGCCCATTAATGGTGACCCACTGCCTGTACTTGGAAGTATTGGCTGGCATGTGGGCTTTTGGCACCATTTCCTCATCTCCCAGGGACACTAGGATTACCTCTATCTGTTCCCCAAAACTATCTGGGACTACCTCCTCCTTGAGCTAGCCACCACAGGTATCTTCCCTCCAATGGGGGGGTGGTGCACTCATGGAACACTTGCAGTCGCCCTTGTAGTGACCAAACTTGGCACACTCTAATCATTTGGGTACAAACTTCCCTTTATTTTTATCAAATAACCTGGCCTATTTTCAGAATCAGGTTGGGACTGGTTACCACCACCTTCCTGGGAATTGTTTTGGGGGCCTTTTGAGAACTCCTTATTTTTAAGTTTTTCTCTCCCCTCTTTGTTCTGATGGGAACCCTGACCACCTTTGTGGGTGTGCCTCCCAGATACCCTTTTGGACACTCTGGTGCTAACCCAGAGGTCCCCCTCCCCCCCCAAGCTTCCTAGGCTCAGTCACCTTACTATCAACTAGATGCTGGCACCTCTGTAAAGCAAACACTGAGCATATGCTCTTTCAGAATCAAATTATACAACCCCACATAGTCATCTACTTTACTGCCCTGCACCTAACCACTCAGTGCTTTACTGGAAGAATCACATAAGTCTACCCAAGTTTGTGTGGAGAGCTTGGTGCTGTCCCTGAACCTCTGACAGTACTTCTCAGGGGTTAGACCAAACTTGGTTTACTAGGGGGCGCAATTCCAGGGGTAACATCCCCCATGGGTTGAGTATGTGTTTTGATCTCTTGGATCTAATGTGAGGAGTGTGTCCCTCCCAACAACTGGCAGATACCCCCACAAACCTGCCCCCCCCCCCCCCCATTGCTTCTCAGGAACCCCATGAGACCTTAGTGCAACTGCATAAGCAGCCAACCACTTACTAATGTCATCTCCCACCCTATAACTTGGCACCACATTCTTGGGTATACAAACCTTCTTGTCCCCAGCAGGTCCTGCAGGTATGCTGCCACCATCACTACTGGACTCAGATTATCTAGCCTTGATATCCAGCTGTTTGAGACTCAGTTCATGAGCCAACAGAAGTTGTTTTCTCAGCCAAAGCCCTTTCAGCCTCAGCTTGTTTGGCTTCTGCTTTCTTTTCCTCCAGCCTTAATCTTGCCAATTGCAGTTGGAATTCTCTCTCCTCCCTCCTTTCCTCTGCGGTCAGGCCATGGCTAGAGACACTGCTCCCTGGTTTACTAGGGGGCGCAATTCCAGGGGTAACATCCCTCACTGCTGGTGGCAAATCCTCTGAGGGGCCATCCTCTGGCTCCTCCACCTCAACATTCTCTTGTGAACGGGCTTCTGCCCAGGCCCTCAGCGCCTTTTGGTGGTACTCCTTCCTGGAGGCACACAGGGTAGGTACTCTCATCCCCTTGCAGAATCCCTTCAGCTGGCTAACAGTGTATGTCTACAGCTTAGCTAGGTCAAACTCTCCAGCTCCTACTTGAGACCCAACCAGAGACATGTTGTATGAGGATTTGATTAAACTGGCAAGCAGAAGAACAAAATTGCAGAAAAAGAGAAAAAATCAAGTGGATCTTCACCTGTGGGTAGGTAGTGTACACATAGCTGTTGTATGTTACTGCACAAATACCAGTCCTAGCCTCACCGCTAATCCCCAAAGTTAGAAATGGGGTCTCTAGTTGGCAGAGGTATGTACCCTTATCCAAATAGGGATCACAATCCTAGTCAGGGTAAGTCACACACAATCCGAATTATCCTATGCCCCGCCTCTGGTAGCTTGGCACTGAGCAGTCAGGTTTAACTTAGAAGGCAATGTATAAAGTATTTGTGCAATAAATCATACAATAGACCAGTGAGAACACCACAAAAAGACACCACACAGGCTTAGAAAAATATACGTTATTTATCTGATTAAATTAAGGTCAAAACTATCAAGCTCTGATAATCACAAGTTGAAATATCACTTTTGTAATAAGAGTCTTGAGTTCTTAAAAGTAACAATTGTCTCTTGCAAGCACAAGGTACCTGGTTTGCATCAAAATTACGCACACAATGACCTCGGAGGAGGAGATACGTGGAAAAAGGTAGGTATGTGTCGGTTTCCAGGCGCACACAGACGATTGTGTCAATTCTTCTACACGTGGCAAGGGCTTTCCTTCGATTTCCGGCACGCAGGCTTGAATCCTATTTGCAATGCGGGGTCTTTGGATGCCCATGGACGATGCGTGGAAATCCTGGGCGTACAGGGTGTGTTGATCTGGCGGGTGATGCGTCAGAATTTCTGCTGCACAGTTGGAGTTGCGTCAGTTCTTCTCACAGGAAGTCGCAATGTGTCGATCCAGTGCGCTGTGCGTCAAAGTTCCGATCGCAAGGTTGGCACTGTGTCAATCTTCACTCTGGGAGCCAGGCTGCGTCGCTCCGGTTCAGCAATGCAGTGATTTTCTCAGCGCTGGACAGGCTGTGCGTTGAGTCCGGCAGGATGTGCGTCGAGTTTCACCGCACAAGGAAGTTCTTTGCTGAGTTGAGGTCCTTTTAGCCCCTGAGACTTCAGGAACAGGAGGCAAGTTCAATCCAAGCCCTTAAAAAGCACTTCTCAGCAGAGCCAGAGGCCAGCAGGGCAACAGTCCTTTACAGCAAAGCAGTCCAGGTGAATCCTTTGGGCAGCCAGGCAGCTTCTCTTGGCGGGTTGCAGGTTCTAGTGCAAAGTGTCTTTCCCAAGAACTGTCTGAGTTGGTAGGGTCAAGGACCCAATTTATATACCCAAATGTGCCTTTGAAGTGGGGGAGACTTCAAAGCTTGGCTTAAAAGTGCACAAGGTCCCCTTTCAGTACAATCCTGCCTGCCAGGGTCCCAGTAGGGGGTTTGGCAGTCAATTGTGTGAGGGCAGGCCACTGTCCTTTGAAATGTAAGTGTCAGGCCCTCCACCCTTCCAGCCCAGGAAGACCCATTCAGGATGAAAATGTGTGCAGGTGTGACTGAGCATCCTGTGTTTGTGGTTGTCTGGGTGAAATGCACACAGGAGCTGCCAACCAGCCCAACCCAGATGTGGATTGGAGACCGGCTGTAAGACTCAGAAGGATTTTAAGTGCAGAGAAATTTCTAAAACAGTGGCATTTCTAAAATAGTAATATTGAATCCAACCTCACCAGTCAGCAGGATTTTGTATTACCATTCTGGTCATACTAAATATGACCTGTTTACCCCTTTCTAATCAGAATCTACCACTCAAACAGTGTATGAGGGTAGCCCTAATGTTAGCCTATGAATGGAGCAGGCCTCACTGCAGTTTTCCACTACCAGGATATATATAACACACAGATATATGTCCTGCCTTTTACCTACACAGTACCCTACCCTCTGGATTACCTAGGACCTACCTTAGGGGTGACTTATATGTAGAAAAAAGGGAGTTTAAGGCTTGGCAAGTACTTTTAAATGCCAAGTCGAAGTGGCAGTGAAACTGCACACACAGGCCATCCATGGCAGGCCTGAGACATGGTTAAGTAACTACATATGTGGGTGGCACAACCAGTGCTGCAGGCCCACTTGTAGTATGCAATCTAGAGGCCCTGGGCACATGTAGTGCACTTTACTAGGGATTTACCAGTAGATAAAAAATGCCAATTGGGTATGAACCAATGTTACCAGGTTTTAAGGGAGAGAGCATATGCACTTTACCACTGTTTAGCAGTGGTAAAGTGTGCAGAGTCCTAAAACCAGCAAAACAGTGTCAAAAAGTGGAGGGAGGGAGGCAGGCAAAAAGTTGGGGGTGACCACCCTAAGGCTGTCAGATGTAACCACTCTCTACAAGACGTCTTCCGCTGCTGGCCTCTGGAACCGCTGCTGGTCTGCTTTAGAGCCAACAAAAGGAAAGGTCATGCAGAAACAGACCATCTTACAATGTCTAGTCATCTACATCAAAATCAGCTACGTATTGGCCAAGAAGCAATCTCCTGAAGGTTTGTGAGCTCATTCTACCAGAGCCAAGGCTGCAACCTCTCTGTTAGCCCGCAGAGTACCTGTCCTAGATATCTATCAGACAGCAACATGAGCTTCAGTGCACACATTTAGAAAGCACTACTGCCTTGACAGTCAGAATCATTGACACACATTTTGCCTGTTCAGTCCTACAGGACTTTCTAGTGTAATCCGTGTCACAGCCCCACCTCCAGAGAGATATTGCTTAAGTATCGAATGTGCGGCTAGAAGTCCCTATCAGATGAATGTTACTTACACCTTATCTGATAGAGTCTCTGTTTAGCCCCAGATCTCCTACAGACTCACTGATCCTCCCCGCACCGTGAACAGATTCAGAGCAAAGGGATTTCTTCTTTCAAGGGTCCTAATTTGACACACCAGTGGTCAGTGTCCTTCGTGGCTCAGCGCTTCTGACATGATAATTTGCTAAAAGAAACTGATGTCAGCACGCTTGGGTAGCAACTGTCACTTCTGCCGTGGACTCCGCCACCATGCTGAACCGAACAATGCCACCTGCTGCCATGCATGGGTACTGCTCACGAAAAATTTCTGGATCCAGTTAGACGCCTGGGAAATATTTTTCTGGTAAGTCTCTCCTAGAAAAGGCATTGCCTAAGGTAAGTAATTTGTTATTTAAAGTTTATAACTGAAACATGGATTAATGAATCCTTGAATCTGGCTTCCCACCTTAGCTTTATTGCATGGTGTAGGAGGCTGGCTTAGTTTATGGTGTAGACACACCTATGGTGTGGCACCTTATACTGAGTCCAGGCAACTCTTAGTGATAGTGAATAGGTGCCCAGATAGCAAAAGCTACATAGAGGTAGGTGAGGCGAGCAGCTGAAGCGTATCCAGAAGGAATGTAAAGCACTTGCAATACCACAGGAGTCAGACAGTAACTCGCAAGAAAGAACCACACAAGTGTTGCAAAAATAAAGGATTCTTTATTTCAGCACTAACTACAAGACTAGCATTGGTGTATCTCCCTTTGGAGATACCTGCACACAATATATACACAGAATAACAAGCAGAAATAGCATAAAGTATATAGGGCCATATTGGGGTGGGGGGGCAAACCATATATTAAGTGAATGGGAAATAGTGAACCCAACCAAGGTAAGTATGGCAGTTGGCTAGAGGTAGATGAACACACCAGAGGTAAATACAGTAAGTGTACCCGCGACCAGGTGGAGCTGGGTTACCCACCTAGACATCCTATAAACTAACACAGGGAAGTAGTGGTTGGGACTTGTGTGTTTCAGGACCCTTCCCAGCAGACCCCGAGGAAACCAACCGACAAGAGGAAGGATGGAGAGTGTCCCCACCCGAGGGCACCCAGAAGACAGGAGTACCTACACCAGGGGACCCAAATGCTGAGGGGAGAAGGGACTCTAACTGGAGTCAATGGAACCCTCTGGTTGTCCAGCTGCTGTCCTGACCTGTGTACCAGGCTGGTGGAAGCCAGGGATGGGTTCCAGAGGTGGAGGACCTGAAAAGGAAGGGGACAAAGTCCAGCTCCTTTGAAGGTGCCCAGGTGGTGCAGGTGGCTATACCCATCCTCCTAGAGATGAAGTTCCTGCAAGTTGGTGGAGGAAGAAGTCCAGCTGCAGGGTCCAGAAGATAAAGAATATCCTAGGAGTCACCTTTGAGATGTCCCTCGAAGGTTGCCAAATTGCAGGAGGGTCAGTGACCACCCTGGGCCCCAACAATCACTGACACAAGCAAGCTGGAGCTGAAGATGTATTTGCAGGGTTTTGGGGACCAGCATGGTCCAGGAGACTCTACCTTTGAAGGGGAGTCAGGGTTGGCTCTCAGCACGCAGGAAGGCCAGCAGATGTCATTAGAGCCCCTATGCGTGACCCACAGGTGATAGACAAAGGGAGTCACAAGGAGGCCTCAGCAGCACAAAAAAACAGAAGTCCCACGTCATAGGAGTTTCAGAAGAGGGGTTGATTTTCGAGTTGCAGAGTGCTGCAGACCGGGGCTTCTTGGTGCCTGAAGTGCTCCTGGAGCAAGAGTCAATCAGCCTTAGCAAGAGCAACAGTCGCAGTGCACAGTGATTCCAGTCCAGTGGCAGGAGCAGGGGCCCACAGTCTCCCAAGATGGTCGGAAGACGAGCAGGACCCAGAGGAGGCCACAGACCCATCACCTGTTGAGCAGAGCCTTTCGATGTCTGTGGGACAGGAGACCCGACCAGCCTGTGGACGGTGTCTTGAGGTGCCTGTGGAAGCAGTGAATTCTTCAATCCAGAGGAGATTCCCTCATACTTCAAGGCGGAAACAGAGTCCGTGTGACCCTGGAGGATACACAGCCTTAAATGTTGCAGAATTCTTGCAGGATCCCGAGAAACAATGTTGCCTTCCCACCAGAAACATACATGTTTCGGTTCCAAAGCAGACCAGCAGCAGTTATAGAGGCCAGAAGCAGATGATGTCTTGCAGAACGTTCCTTGTAGAGTCTTGCTTGACAAATCTGAGCACCCACCCCGGTGGGAGCCCCTAAGTAACAGTACAAGGAGGTTGGGCACTCTCTGAATGAATCCACCTATCAGAGGAAGTCAGGGAAGTCATCTACTGGCCTAGCAGTCAGATGATTCCAGAGGCCTCTGCACATCTTATTTTCAATATGGCAGAATAAAGTGGCCACCTGGCAGAGCTCTGTGCACCTCTCTAGGGGAGGAGCTGAAGAGAGGGGGTTGGTGACTTCCCTGTCTTATGTGCAGTTTTGCAACAGAGCGGGAAGCTGGCGTAACTGAACTGTTACAAACCAGATTATGCCAAAAGGACACCAAATATGCCCTTCAAAGCAGTCTGGTGGAGCTCAGAGGCCACCCCGCTCCAGCCCTTCGCCACCTAATACACAGGTAGAGGTGATCATACCTCTCCCTGGCAGGAAATCCTGTGCTCCTCCTTTCTATGTCTGAGCCAGGCTCACCAGGAGGAGGGCAGAATAGTGTCTGGGGTCGGTAGCAGCATGGCCTGGCAGCCAGACCCTGCAAGGCTGCGTAGGCAGAACTGGGGGGATCCTCTAAGGAATCCCCAGAGTACAGGGGATCATGCATCTAGCATTGGAATCGGTGTAGTTGCTTGATTCCAACATGTTTGATAACAAACATGCCTATGTTCGGAGATGACATTATGTGGATGGACCACTAGTATTGACCAGTGACCACTACATACCTTAAGATGGCTTCCCAACATTTGCAAAGCCCAGGGAATGGAGCCTGGGGTTTGTAGGGTTACCCTGCTCCTGCAAGGGTACCCTCACACATAAGGACATACACCATGTCCTTGGGCTGAAAGGCCTACTAGAGAGGTGACTTACAGAATCTAAGTGCAGTGCCCAGGATATAGGGCACGCCTTATATCAGTGGTGAAAGGGTGCATGCACCATTTCAAGCAGGCTGTAGTGGCAGGCCTGCAGACACAGTTTGCATGGGCTCCCATGGGTGGCACAATACATGCTGCAGCCCATGGGGGACCCCTGGTGTACCAATGCCCTGGGAATCTAAGTACATATACTAAGGACTTACGTAGGTGCACCAGTATGCCAATTGTGAGTTTAAAAAAGTTATCAAGCAACCAAATTTAGAGAAGAGAGCACAGCCACTGGGTTCCTGGTTAGCAGGATACCAGTGAACTACAGTCTAAACACACTGACATCAGGCAAAAAGTGAGGGTAACCATGCTAGAAAGATGGTACTTTTTTACACAAGGGTACTCCAGTAATACACCAGGGTGGATTAAAAGGCAAAGGAAGGGGGGGGGGGGGGGGTGTGGAGATGGCAGTTATTTTTCGCAACTCTGTCCAATGCACTACCTTTCAACTTAGCAATCTGAAAGGAGTTGAAGGGTTATGGTTCAGTATTAAAATGTCTCATTTTTCTTTTTCTGGAGCCCATATCTATCACCCTCCATGCTATGCACCACCAGTTAACTCCAGAGGAGAGGCTATAGCACCTCTTGTGTGCAATATTTTAATTTCTCTGTTAGTAGATTTCAACCTACATATTAAGGATAGCGTAACACCTGAGCGCAGGTCTTACTGGATACACATCGTTTTGATCCCATCTCAGTTAGTTTCTTCCCCTACTCATTTAGACAGTCATATAATTGATCTTATTTTTTGAATTTCCAGTCTACTACTGTTTTGTCCCCACTGTTATTGGTCTGAGCGGATTCTTGCTTATCCCTTTTAGTTTTAATGATGTTAAGGGAAAGTCTTCCTTGGAGTAAGATTGAAGAACATGATTCAACGAAGACCTTGACAAGGACCAGTTCCTCATTGACAAGTTCTCTAGGGGAAGACATGGAACAAGATAGTAAGTGGTTGAATTCTCCTATGGACAATGCATCTACTTTATGGTTCAAATCTGTTTTTATTATTAATTCAGAACATACTGTACAAACATACTCATAAGCTAAGCCCTTAGAGGTGTCCAGCCGGGCAACGAAACAATCAGAACAAGCCATACCATGCCCCCAACTACACCCTCCCTTCTCCGCCATACTCACTCTAACATTAAGCACCTGAGTATCTGTTGTTCCTTCTGCAGCCAGGACCCCATTATATGTCTACCCCATGCTTTTCCCCCAGTTCCATTAATTACAGCAAGCGCAGATACTTAGGGCAGGTCAATTTGTAAGTTTCTGCAGAGAGCAGGGAGAGAAATTGTAGCCACAAATCTCGGTAGGGAGTTAACTTATGTGTTAAAGCAAGGGTCATGCTTCCTATGCCTAGTATGTGCTGCATTCTGTGGAGCCAGTCAATATGAGTTGGGAGTTTCTACGAACCCCACCGTGGAAGGACGGCCTGCAGCACTGCTCTCAATGCTAAAGCAACATGTCGGCTCACCTAGCTCTAAGGGGAAATGTCAAGGGGTTGGGGAAGCCTGGTATATTGTATGCAGGGAAGCTGGACAACTATGTGTCAAAATACGTATCTGTGCTTGTGAAAACTGTGTCCTAGTATTGTGAGTTTCAAACACGCCCAGAGAAACAGAAGCGAGGTCCCCGCAGCACAGCAGCCCTTCCAGCAATCTTCACTGCAAGAGGAGTTCCCTCTATGCAACCTAGCAGGTGTTAAATACCAGTGTGTTTCAATTTTAGCAGCAGATTCTATACTTGCAATATTGCGCACTGTTCATCGTGTCCTGTAGTATATGTTCTCCCATTCCCTGTGCGTCAGGGCTCACCGCAATTAGATCTCCCATCGTCTTGGACCTGCTTTTTTCTCCCCTGTGGGGTGGCAGCAGAAGGGCATATAAGTCATGATAATGTGCCGTTCGCTTTCCTTGGACAAAAGCCACTGTTTAAAAGGTGCAAGGGCAAGTTGTGCGCCACCTCAGACATCTGGATGGGCAACCCAGTGGCAGACCTGTAGATAGCGCATCTGTTCTGTCTCTGGCAGGCCACAGTCGGCCTTGAGATGTTCTAAGGGAATGATCCCCTCCATGTCAAATAAATGACCAATCCATCTAGAGCCTGTTGCCTGCCACGCCACAAAGGCGGTGGGTGGGTGGCCAGGGGTAAAATCTGTGCTCCCCAGGATTGGTGTCAATGGTGAGGGAAACAATGTCAAGACCGTCTGAGTAGCGACTTGGTCAGAAACCCGAAGAGTGGTGCTCGTTACAGGGGAAAAATAAAGCCCCCAGACTCTTTGACTCTTCTGTAGCCAGGGGATTTTCCAATGATGACCTCCTGCTATTGCCCCATCCATAAAACATCAATGCTTCTCAGACTCCTTATGGCCCCATTCCACGACAAACCGAAGTTGCGTGGCTTAATAATAGTGCAAAAGACTATGTCCCTTTCATGGACCGGGTGGTGTAGCCTGTTGTGGTACAAAGGAGGCCCTCGTCCCTCCCAGACAAACAAATGGATTTCCGCCTGGAGCAAAGGAAGCAGGCCTATCGGGGGTGTTAATGGGAAGGCCTGAAACAGGAATAAACCCTTCAGAAAGAGTCATTTTTTAGAGCCGCCACTCTCCCAAGCTAGGAAAGGCAGTAGTATTTCCAATGTGAGAGGACCGCCCAGACCTGTCGGAGTAGGGCTCAGTAGTTGATAGCCACTGTCTTGTTTATAGTGGGGGTTATCTGTATTCAAAGGTATGTGACTTAGCAGTGTGCCCATATAAATGGACAGAGAGAAACCAGCTGTTTCAATACAGCAGGCGTGACAGAGGTTAAGCGCCTGCGACTTTTACAAGTAGATGGGGAAGCCCGAGGCCTTCCCCAAATTGCTCTAGTTCAGCCAAGAAAGCCAGTAGGGCCTATAATGGGTCCTCAAGTGTTACAATAGCATTGTCAGTGTAAAGGCTAATAGTGTGTCCCTTGCCTCCAACCTCACCCCGGTAATGCTTAGATCGTCCCTAATCCTCTATGCCAGGGGCTCCTTGTAAAGAGAAATAAACAGGGTCAGGAGTGAGTAGCCCTGCCTTGTACCTCTGCCTATGAGGAAGGGGGCCAAGGGCACTCCATTCACCCGAACCTCCGATCTAGTTGCCCCAGAGCTGCTAAGGATCCAGATGGGAAATGTGTCTCCGACTCCAAAGTGGGCCAGTGTTGCATCTAGGTAAGACCAATGCACCTGGTTAAAAACTTTATTTCCCGCCATGAGCATTTGGCTTTGTTGATGAGGTGGAGGATTTGCTTGGTATTGTCACCACATTGGCGTGAGGGATAAATCCTGACTGGTCGGGATCTATCAAACTCAGTCAAAGGGGTCCTAGTCTTTTCACAAAAAAGCTAGTGAAAAGCTTGGCATCCACATTGAGTAATGAACTGGGTTGATATGTGCCACATTGGCATTTGTCCTTCCTGGGTTTAGGTATAACTGTGATGGCTGCCTCCAGTATGGAGCTTGTGAGGGTACCTGTGTCCACCAGTGAGTTAGTCTGGTGAGGATAGGAGCGAGCATCTGGCAAAAGTTTTTTAGAAAAGGGCTGGAAAGCCATCTTGGCTTGGAGATCTAAGGAGCTTCTGTCGAGTGATGGCCGTGATGACTTCCACTATGCGAATGGACTGATCAAGGGAAGTGGCATGTTGGGGTGTCCGCTGGGGAGTGTGCGTGTCCTGTAGATAGGTCTGCGAGTCTGCAGACTGCAGGTCATGTCCCTCGTAAAGGGACTTATAGAAGTCCCTAAAGGCGGCCTGCTATGGCCAAATCCTCTGTCACTTCGCTGCCATCTGGCTGGAGAATAACATCCACCCTCTCAGCCTGTCTCCTTGCTCGTTGCTTACTGGCTAGGAACTTGCCACATTTATCCCCCCCCTCCCATGTAGGAAGAGTGCTGTAGTTGCAGCAACACATTCTGCCCTATCCAGGTCTAGACTGCCAAGCTGCGCCCTCGTGGCTTCCAGCTGTTGCCATATTCTAGGGGCCCTAGTCCTTTCATGAATGCCTTCCAACTTTCTCACCTTCGCTTCCAATTCCCCTCTCTTCTCCTTATTAACAGCGGTGGAAATAGCAGTTAGCTGTTCCCGACCACCACTTTCAGAGTCTCCCATACGATAGCTGCAGAGATTTTGTTTGTGTTGTTAACTGCTATAAAATCTTTGATCTTCTGGGGGATGTGGCGTACTGTCAGGTCTATGTATCAAGGTTTCCTGCAACTGC
The DNA here is from genome assembly GCF_031143425.1 of Pleurodeles waltl. Classification (NCBI taxonomy): domain Eukaryota; kingdom Metazoa; phylum Chordata; class Amphibia; order Caudata; family Salamandridae; genus Pleurodeles; species Pleurodeles waltl. The sequence continues at coordinate 220,075,381 of NC_090436.1, read as the reverse complement.
AGTGGTCACCGGGTTGGTGCAAAGGGGCCACCTGAAGCCCAAGGATCAATGGGGCATGATTGTATAGTGACCTAGGTTCATTCTGTGCCCCCTCTAATCAGTCTGTGCACTCCCTGGGTGCCCAAGAAGCAATCAATGTGAGTATATGTCTTAGGGTTATGTGAGTAAAAAGTGTAATCCCTAGTGCGCGGATGGGCCAGCTGCTACTGATCGCACAGTCCAATCTCCAACATCCATTCCGCTCCCTCCCGCGAAAGTTCTCCGGATTGGCCATTGTGTTGTCCCGACCTGTCAAGGTCATTGTCCATCACAAGATTGAGGTCCCCTCCTATCAGGACTGTGTGTGAATGCCATAATGTCTGTCAAGGCCCACATTCTGAATTGTTTCTGGTTCTCATAGTGAGCACAAGCATTTGCCTTCTCAATTCTGCAACCTTGCCCCCCACTGACCTTATAAACGAGCAGGAGAAGTGTATGGAAACTCCCCTCACCCTTCCTTTGTAGGGTTGTATGGGAAATATTGGTAGGGGGAGTGACTGTATTATGTTGCAGTCACCAGGGTAAGTGTGTTTCCTCTAGCAGTCACATATATGTATGCTCTAGAAAGCACAGAATCACTTTGCTGGGCTATTGAGCCCCCTCAGATTCAGTCTAATGCCTTTCAGTTAATCGTGGGCAAAAACCTCCGAAGGGTAAAGCTGTAGACCACCCCATGTGTAATGGCAAGGAGGGGAATTGTAGTGCCTGGGGTGCTGAGGTAGCAGTCGGGCACTGCAAGATGATCCCCCATGTGCATCACAACCCCCATAAGGGAGTAAGTACAATGCCAACATAAACCCCAACCATAAACCAAAACAAACCATTACTTAATGAGTCCACTGGGTAGCCAAGGAAGTTCCAGCAGTTGTTCCTGGACAGGGGCCAGCTACTCCGCAGGCCTGGCACAGTCTCACCATCCCACAGGGAGGCCTTGAAAGCCACAGTTCCTCATTGAGTCTTAGTTTGACTCCTGTCTCTAAGGGTCACTGGCGAGGCTGTTGATGACCACCTGTCATCCCAGGGCAAAGGTTTCAAGGTTTGGGTGAAGGCCTTTAGGTGACGATGCAGGTTTCCTTCTTCGAATGTGGGGTCAGTCCTTATGTTTGCGAGTTCCCGTTGTCAGTGCCTCCCCGGCTCCATGAGGGATGTGTAGGGGATGGCAGTCCACCTCCAGGAATTTCAGCTAATACAGCGTCCCCTCCCACCCAAAGATCAGGCAGAATGGGTGCCTCCAATTGTAGGAAATACCCTTGTTTCTGAGGCAGGTCATAAAGGGTTGTAAGGCCCTGCATTTCTGAAGGGTTAGCGCAGGCAAGTCTTGGTAGAGCATAAGGTTATGTCCTCAAAATTGCTTCGATTAAGCATCCCTGGCCCCACGCAAGATGGCCTCCTCCAACTGAATCATGTCTCAACAGACTGGCCCTATGAACCATGTCAAGTTGGACATCTGACTCCTCCTGTACCCCCAGTAGCTGTCAGAAGAGGGCCTTCACATAGTTCACAATGGCTGTACCCTCTTCCCCCCTTAGCACTCCACAGATTCGTATATTACTCATATGGGAGCAGTTCTGAAAGTTTTCGGTGTGGGCCTGCAAGGCGTCCTGCTGCGAATGCTCAATATTTTCTCTTCATTTTCATTGTCCTCAAGAGTGGACACACTGTTGCCCACTTTCGCCAGGTCCTGCTTGACCTCCCAAAGATCCTGTGCAAGTTCCCACTTTACTGATTGGATATCCTCGCAAAGAGAAGTGAAGAGTGCTTCCATGAATGATCATATCAATGGGGCATCCTCCTCACCTCAGTCCGCTGTGAGCTCCAATCGTGGAGGTCAGGGTTATAGGAAACTAGCTATGTGGTGTACCAAATGTAGTGGTACACCATGCAGATAGTCCAGACGACCTTTCTTGGCATGCTTTAATAATCCCAAGTGCTCTATTTGAGGTAGTGTGGTCAAGCAGCTTAGGCTTATCAGAGGGTAGTGTTGAGTATTTGTTGTACACACAGGGTAAGTAAATGTGAGACACAATAAGAAATCCGAGACCAATTTTAGAAAAATAATATTTTTATATATATATATATTGACACCAAGATCATGGTTATTGGGTAACTACTTTAGACATTATACCTTTTTACATGAGAAACAGTAGAAATAGCAAGCTGTCAGATTTGAGGCATGAGCCTCGAATGTGCTAATGTTATCCTATGAGAGAAACACGCACTGCATTAAAATACTTGCAAACTGTTACCAGGGTTCTTCTCCTGGACTTAAGGGCTTAGGGGCCAAGGTCTAAGAAACCGTCAACAGTTCGGTTTTACCTGCCCTGCTGTTCCCGGGTGCAGAGGTGCTGGTCGCATTGATAGCCTTGAGGGCTACACTGTAAAGTTATTGGAGAAGTACCTGCAAGTGGGGACTGAGGGACCAGTCCAGCAGAATCCACAGGGGGGCTCTGCTGTAGAGGGTCTCTGGGGCATGAAGTCATATTTGGTTGACGTGGACCTGGGCTGGGGGGCTCAGGTGCAGATGTGGTTTGTCTGGTGGGTCGCTCGAGTCAGAGGCGCTCACTTGGTTTTGGGTGACCTGAAGAGAGAAAACAAGACTGCAGGGCCCCTCTCAGTGATGGCTTTGAAGATCCCGAAGTGGGCATGTCTGTGTTGGCGTTTGTGGTGTCTGGGCTGGACATACAACAAGCATGCAAGAGCTCTGGCAGTATTGGTGCAGGGAGGCTCCGGGAGGGCTCAGCATCTCGAGACTTGGTGAAGCAACAAGACTAACCTCCTGGACTCTTGATGTCCTCTTCCTGGTGAGTTACCTCCTTGGTGGAACCGATGGTCAGCAAAACCGTGAACCGGGCAGATGTGGTCGGTGCTTGCAGGTGCAGGGAGGCGGCTCCTCCTCCTCAAGGGAGATGCTGCTTGCTTGGTGAAGTGCTGGGCAGACCTCCAAGGGTTTGGGGAGACTGGTCAGTGCAGGATGAGTCGTTTCTTGCAATTTTCAGGAGATCAGCAGCCAGGCAGGGTTTTGGCACCAATTTTGGTGCTGGTCCACATTTCTTGCGTTGTTGGCTCTTCTTGGTCCTTCTTCGGATCCAAGTAGTCAAACCTGATTTCCTTGTTTAAGAGGGACCCATAAATACTAAATTTAGGTGCTTTTAGGGGAGTGTATGGTAGTAGCCTAAGGGCTGTTTACCCCTGGGGTGACTACACCCTCTACATGACCACTTTCTGTGGGTCGTGGGCATATCCCTAACCAAGAGTTACTAGTTTCACCAAAAACAAGATGGTGAAACCCTTCTTCCAGTGCTCACTTCAGGTAGCCCACCTTAGGGGTGTGACTAGCCTAGAAGTGTAACACATCTCCTGAATAACTAATTTCCAGCCTGCTCTGGTGCTAAATGGGCCTCATGGCAGCTGGTGGCATTCCCCAGGACTTTAGGAAGCCAAAGGTGCATATCAAAGACTGTCGCCCCTCGCTCTTAAATGCTAAAACGCTAGCCATCCTGCTGGAGAAGGTGTGATCACCTTCCTCCAGAGGAGGTATTGTTTCTGGCCCCTGAAAGTGTGGGCTTTCACCTGCTGGGTCAGAAACTCGACTGTGGTGGCTCACTAAGAAACTACTAGGTTTTCAGGGGACACATCTAAGGTGCCCTCTGGATGCATGCCATAATATATCCAGTACTGGCATCAGTATGGATTTATTAAAATGAGGTGTTTGATACCAAACACCATTAGTTTCAGTGCAGCCATCATGTAGCTGGGTCACTTGTAATGACGAGTGTCCAGTGCATGTACTCAAGATGGCTGCCTAATCACTTGCAATATCTAGCAATGGAACTAGACATCAAAGGGGCCTATCTGCTCATGCATATATAATAATAAAATGCACCCTGTCTGAGGGTCAAAGGCCTGTGTTAGGGGTGACTTAGACATAGTAAATGTAGTGTACCTAGTCATGACACACAATGAATGTGCCATGTCTTGTTTTCAAAATGTTTTGCACCATTTCAAACATTGTGAGATGGCAGTCTACATGTGTATGAATGTGGGTCCTTTAAGGTGGCATAATACATGCTGCAGCCCTTAGGGACCCTCTTTAGTACCCATGCCCTAGGAACCAGGCTTACCATTTCTCTATGGACTTACATGGGTGTGAAAGTTCTTGCAATTGGGTTGCAGTCATCATATGTCTCATTTAAGGGGTAGAGCACTGGCACTGGGGGGCTGGTTAGAAGGGACCCAGTGCACTTCCTGTCAAAATGCATCAGTACTCGGGCAAAAAGTGAGGGTGGCCATGTAAAAAAAAAAAGCGCTTTCCTACAAGGCTTGTGCCTCGGGCGGGGTCTCCGTGGAGCGAGTTAACATGTCATTTAGCGCCCATTCCTTCTTTCCCCTCTCAGATGCCATGTTGAGTCACTGGGTGCAATCCATTGCTCAACGTCACTGACCTCTTTCCCTGTGGCCTGGGTCTACCTTCCGAGTGTCTTCCACAGTCGCCAGGGTCTTGCTTGGCTATCTGCAGCCCAATAAATATGTGGGCTCTGCCAAACTCCTCAAGACAGGGACATCCTACTTTGTCGCTAGACGAGGGATGTCCTTGCAGTCCAAGGGGGTTGAGAGATTTTATGCCACTAGCCTAAGCCTCACCTGTTTTGTATATGGGCCGAAGGGGCGGGGGCCCTCCCAGCTTCGTGCCCCGGGGACTCCAGGCCGGTGACACCGCCACCCCTGTTTGTGGCTGGGGTTCCGTTCCCCACTTCTCAGGCATGATGTTGTTTCGAGGGTTGCCGGCACAAGTCAACACACATTTGCCTCCATCTTGTGTCATCGATGAGGTTCGGCTGCCAGAGGCCAGCAGCATAGCAATTGGGTGTCGGTCACAATGCACAGAACATCCCTAGCCTCACCTCTGGGAACAGGTCTCGGTCACCCCTTTTCCAGGTCTCTGGCTTCACTTCAGAGGCTTCTTATTGTGGCGCTGCGACGGAGGAGTGGGGAAACATGCCCTACGCATCTGCCATCTTCACCATTCCCTCAATTTAGCCCCTTTAATAACTTGGGATTTCCTAGACCTTCTTCTTCAGCCCCCTGATTTGCGCTTGCCCTTGCGAGGGGAAAAAACAAAATGCAAAAATATAGATAGAAAATGGAGAAGAGGCTATGCTTTGGCAGGGAAAGATGCTTATAAAGCAGCACTGTCCTAGTGTAAATTAAGTAAGTCGGCTCAAGCAGACTTATTGTACAGAAATTAATTTAGCCAAGAATGCTTCCAGTGAAATATTCCAAATTGTCAATTCTCTTCTGTTGCCCAAGAATTTTTACCTAGGGATTTCTCTTCATTAGTACTTTGTGAAACTCTTTCTGCTTTCTTTTGAGGAAAAAAAAATTGAAAACAAATAATTTGGATTTACTTGTCCCTAAAAAGGCTGCTGTGAGGTTGGAACTATTGTAAGTCTCCATTTCCAGGAGTAAAGTTGGACTTTTGCTGTCTTCTGCATTGGGGAATATGAATTACCTGTATCAGATCCATTGTGGATCTTCAGACCAAAATTGGAAATCATTGTTAGAAAGCGTATAATGACTTCATGATCCAGAATGTGAAGCTGTTTCGATTCTATACTTGGAAAAAGATGTTACATGGACCCATGATTGATTTGTGGCTTGCTCTATGAGTGTTGGCTAAATTCTTGTTTCGACCAAGATCATCAATGCGTTATGGATTTTATACATCTTTTTTATGACAACATCTGCTCATTCTAAGGATTAACTTTATTGTGATGTGTGGTCATTATTGTATTTCGATTTTGTATGGGTTTATAAATTCCTATTGTAAAATCAAGCAAAGATTGTTCTTCTGATTTAGTTCTTGTTTGTATTTGTCTCACATATTTTTTGATAATGAGATTGGTTGTATTGCCACATGTTCCTGGACTATTATTCATAACACGTCTGATTATAATTTGAGAATGCACCGCTACTTTTTGTATATATTGGTCTTAGCAGAGTTTTCTATAGCTAAAACACAGACGTCAGGGCAACAGGTGTGTTGTGGCGTGTAGAGCACCATTGTTCTGTTAATGTTGATACACAGCGAGATGTGCAACAATTAGACCACTGTTGCTGTTTGCATGCTTTTTAATTGTGTAATTGTCTCAAAGTCTAGGATGCAAGCGTATAACAGCTGTAAAGTAATATGACACTGAAGAGACCTCATAACTATTAGGGGAGTTGTTTCCTCACATGAAGTAATGGTTACATGCAAACTGTGAGGCAGTAAAATGTATTTAGCATGTCAGTTTTGATGTACTGTGGTGATAAACTCGAATCTACTCTTTGCACTGTAGCATTAAATGTGTGCTTTTTTTACTACAGTTACTCAAAATAACTTATTATATGATCACATTATAATTATATTCATACCATAACAGTGAAAATGAATGTGGCTCAGTAGCACATGATGTACACTCTGTGAATTTAATAATAGTTCAATTAAGAAAAAATTCATTGCACTTCAAAAAGCTCCCAAAATGCAATCTTTATTGTGAGGGTTTAGCAACTACCAATGCCTTTTTGACTCCCCAGGAGTCATGTTCACGGTTAGCGAGTCCTTCCACTGTTTCTCTTAAATACTGATAATTCCACTTGCCCACAATGAGGCATTCTGGATACCGTAGTCAAGTAAACATAATAAATAATACAAAATAGTATTTGTTTAGAAAAAGAAAAAAAGGAGAAAGAAAAAGAGAACATTTGATGGATACATTTAAAATACCAAATTACTGACTTAACACATCTACTATGGTGATCAATTTACTATCAATTGTGACATTGTACCTAAGAATTTTTTATTCTCAGTGTTCGTAATTCAATTATACTAAGCCTTCATTGAGTAGAAATGAATTTTTAATCTGTCTGTTTGTTCCTCAAACACAGGAGAGAAAGGACAAGAGTACTTACCAAAAACATATAGCTAATTATAAAGCAGCATTTTAGATAAGTTATACCTCTTTATATATTATTATTATTATATATATATATTATTATTACAATCAAAGCTAAGTGCCTAATAACCTTATATCCAACCATTATCTATATCAAAATATCGCATTAGCAAGACCATCTCATTCAATGTGAACTCAAGATCAATTAATAATGCCATAAATATATACTGCAATAGATTATATGTATGTATTCCATATCAATGAGACTATGTAAATTTCTTATATTATATTGATAACAATGAATATTGGTTGAAGTCAACTGACTTAAAAAATGTGTGGGGAACAAAAGACTGGCAAATAAGGGGAAAGGAAGCTTTATTTAGAGCATGCCTGATACCTGTTCAAATTATTATATTTTTAAATGAAACTGTACAACAGACAAGTTGTTTAGGCTTAGCAAAAAGTAAGGATTTGAATGTGCCCAGTATTCCTGCAAAATTTTACAAATAGCAAAAGTATATAAATGCAACTAAAGATGAGCTCGATGAATGGGTCCAAGACGGCACGTTTAATGCTTCACTTTCACGTCCTGGTGGGTGGTTATTGTGGCCCATAGATACCAATGGGTGTCATAAACTTCTTGTAAACTCCACGTGGGGTTTTAGAACAAGTAGGCCTGACACTCACTATGTGTCATCTGAGCATGCGGGAATAGTAACAACATACAGTGTAGGGAAACTCACTAGATGTTGTTCGAGAACACCTCAGTCTCCTGCCTAACGACACTAACTTACAGGATTTCCTGTTAGTCCCCAGAAAACAACTCGGAAAGCCCTTCTCATATTCAGTCTATAATGAAATTTGGAAGCTTTCTCAACAAGAAGCTGCTGCCCGGTTAAGGCAAAAAGATCAGGAAAGTTTACAGAAGGCATTAGCTGTTGTAGATAATGGGATTAATACCCTGTCTGACCGAATATACACCTTAAACAACATTGTTTCCTCTGCAATAGACATAGTACAGAGCGACATGTCCTCTTTACACCATGGACAGAGACAACTAAGATCAATTATGCAGTTAGTTTGAACACTACAAACACTGAAGACGGGTCGCGTTCCCTGGCAACATGGCAGTGCGAGGGACATATTTTCCACATTTAATTTAACGCAACAACAACAACTAATGGCTTAAAAAGAAGTGACTTATGTCATGTTAAATATTGAGTAATTAGAAAAGTTGCCTTTTACTGTGGCTGAAATACCGTCTGCTGAGTGGTTAATACACGGGGTCATCAATCTGCCTATTTCAACACTTCAATTCACATCCTGCTTAAAACACATTCCAGTGGGCAGATATGAAAGTCTAGGAGATAGTTACATACACAAGGTATGGGAGCTGCCCTTCATGTACAAATGTCTCAGTAGCATGAAGGAGAACTTTCTTAGCGGTAGTGAATGTGAGACTTCTGTCAGCCATTCGATGGTTTGTAAACCGCTGTCTTTGCACAAGGCGTGTAATGGTTCAGCAGCGAACTTGGCTTGTTATCTGAAGGGGGTCCCAGTTCCCTTGATTAAACCTGCATTCCAGGTGCTCTCGAATGGCAGCTATGTGCTCCTCAATAGTGAGAGCTGTTGTGGGATGCGAGCCGGAATAGTTTATGCCGTTTCGGTCTCCAAAATTGTTATATGCTGCGGGAATGTACTTTTTCCTCCTACACGACAGAGCGAAGTAGCTGAGATTTGGCCCCTTAACGCTACTTCAATTGTGAATTTTGACAAGTTGAGCAGACTCAAGGCTTTATTGTTTCAAAAACATGTGGCACTTACATCTGCATGCGAGACCTATGTGCTTCAGGCTGAGAGGTCTTCCGCAGAGATACAGTCCCTTTTAAGTACTAACTTTCTGAGACACTGGTGAACTTGTGGGACGCATATTTAATGCATCCGGTACTACTGGAGTCACAAATTTCTTTAAGGCTGTTGGTTCTGGTTTCATTCATACCTTCTCCTCTATATTTAGCTTAATACCTTCAACCATTCATTCAATCTTCTCCAGTATTTTGGATGATTTTTAGTAGCTTTTATATAATTAGTCTTTGAACCACCTTTGAACCCGCAAGGGGAGGGTGTTGTGTAGCCATTTTAGCTATAGTTTTATATGCGTTATTTTAGCAAACTAGGCCTGCCGCTGTGCACTTTAACCTAGATATGTTTTATTTTAACTTTGTTACATTTTTTTAACAATAGCCACATTTGCGGTCTTGTTTTATTTTCTCTATCTAGCTGTTTTTCCCCTAAGTCAGCACTGCATTCTTAAACAAGACATTTCATTCACTCTGTGCTTTCTCAGGGCTGCAGTAAGATAGGTTGCCAGCAACAGTGGTACGCTTTGTCTCCAATGTTCACAGAAACATATACACTCTTACGTGGGGATCCTTTCTTGGAACATCAGATGTTTTGTTACAAAAACACTTTTTTGACCCTTGTACGTTAGAGGGAGATTCCAGACAGATGACCATGACTGTATGCTGGTTGCAGATTGCTTCGCTGCAGCTGCTTATGTAGACTACAGGCCCCTTGCTCAGGTACCCACTTTGTGCCCTAGTACTGACTGCTTTTCATCTGAGGTTGCACTGGTTACCTGCTAACCAGGTCCCCAGAATCAGTGCTCCTTCCCTAAAACAAGGTAATGCTCAATTATAACCCAATTGGTAAGGGCTGTCACTGGTAAATGATACACCTGGTACCCAGGGCATGGGCACTATAGAGTATCTCTAAGGGCTGCTGCATATATTATGCCACCTTGAGGGGCCCACACTCAGACACAAGGAGACTGTCATTGCTGAATGTGTGAAATGGTGCAAATCATTTAGAAAACACAACATTACACACACCCTGTGTGCGATACTCACAACCACTGCATATAATATATGTAAGTCACCCCAAAAGCAGGCCTTCGAGCCCTAAGATCTGGTGCATTATATTGCATGTTAGGGCATATCAGCAGGAGCAGATGTACCCCTTTAATGTCTAGTTCCATCCTATACATTGCAGTTATCTGCAGTCATGTTGAGGACATATACTGGGCAGTGGTCATTACGAGTTGCCAGCTGCATGATGGGTGCACTGAAAATACTGATGTTTGGTATCAAACACCTTGTCTTAATAAATCCATACTGATGCCAGTCTTGGATTTGTTATGACATGCACCCAGAGGGCACCTTAGATTTTCCCCCTGAATTCTACTAGTCTCTTAGTGTGTTGGCTGACTGATATCGACCATCTGCCTCTACAGACAAGCTTCTGACCCCTGTAGGTGAGATCTTGTGCTCGCAGAGGCCAGAAACAACGCCTGCTCTGGAGGGGGGTGATCACACCTCCTCCGTCAGAATGGCTAACAATTTAACATATCAGAGCCTGGGGCTTTAAAGCCCCTGCCGCCTTTGATATACAAATCTGCGTTCTCCCAGTCCTGGGAAACGCCACTCCTGCCCTGAGGCCCATATGGCACAAAAGCAGGTGGGAAATTAGTTACTTAGAAGCCATGTCTCACTTCTAGGCTAGTTATTCCCCTATGGTGGGTTACCTGAAGTGAACACTCAAGGAAGGGTTCCACCATCTTGTTTTGAGTGGAACTAGGAATTCTGGGTCCGGGAAATGCCCACTCTGGCCAGGAAGTGGTCATCTATGCGGTATAGTCTCCCAAGGAGTAAGTAGCCCATTGTCTACTACCCTATACACCCCTAAATTCAGAATTAAAGAGTCTCCATGACACCAGGACTTCAGATTCGACTACTGGAAAACGAATAAAGGCACAAGAAGAGCAGTGAATACAAGATCTGAGGACTTCACCAACACTTGGTGCCAAACCCTGCCCTGCTGCTGGAACTGCGACAATTGCAGCGACCCGACTCGTCCAAAAGCTGTGCATCCTCCAAAAGCTGTGTTGGACTGCCAAGCACTTCAACAACCAAGTGGCATCTCCCTTGGGATGGAGGAGCCCTCCCCCTGCATCTGTAGACACTGACCACATGTGACGGGGACACCATGTTGTTGATCATTAGGCCCACTGATGGAGCCAGCGTGTCAGGAGTAGGTTTTTGAGGTGCTAGGAGGCCAGCCCCGTCTCCCTCCTGAGTTTCAAGGCCCTAGATTCTCCAAGATTACCCCGCCATGCTAATACCCTGACTACCGGAACATTGGCGCTCACTAAGGCTTGTTTATGCCCAGTCTGCACACCACCGCCATCAAGACCTACTGTCACATTGAGGGACTTCACAACAGACCAGCTCCACATCCATAGTGGCCCTGCTGTTTTGGTTTTCTCTCATCTACTAGTTGACTGAGAATCGCGGAAGCCTTCAACTCTAAGTAGCCAGCCAGCACCTCTGCACTCGAGCCCCCCATCCCATATACACAACTTAAGCCTACTCCCTTTTACATGGGATCCCTCATGAGCCGAGCACCACATTGGGTTCTGCCGGACTTGTCCCAAATTCCCCCTCTTGGAGACCCTGTTGTTTGACAGGTCCCTTTGAACCCTCACGCTGTAGTGCATGAGGCTACCAATGTGACCGGCACCTCTGCAACCGGAAACACCAGGGTAAACCCGAACTGCTGATGGTACTTGAGACTCCCTCCCCCCCCACACACACACACACAACTCCGAGCACCTTAAGTCCTAAAAGAGACTCCTGACAGTCATTTCAAATAACTGTATGCCGTGTATGTTTCTACCATAGGATAACATAATCGAGTTTGAGGCTCATGCCTCGAATCTGGCAGTCTGTATTTTCTTAGCATTTCTTTGAAAATTCAATAGCGCTTAAAGTACTTACCTAGTGATGTTGATCTTGGTGTCAAAATATATAGAAAAAACTGTTTTACTTTTATAAATTTGTTTCTGACCTCTCATTGTGTGTCTCAATTATTGACTCTGTGTGTACAGCAAATGCTCAACACTCCCCTCTGATAAGCCTAAACTGCATCACCACACTACCACAGATAGAGCTCTTGGGATTATTAAAGTAAGCCCTTGTAAACAACCAATAAGGGTTGTCTGGATTATCTGCATGGTGTACCCATACATTTGGTACACGCCATAGGTAGGCAGCTTCCTACACTATCTGACCTACTTTTCCCATTTAATGCGACCCTCAGAGAATAGGACAATTGTCCGTCTCCACCGCCCCAGAGGATGCAGGTTTCCTCATGCAACACCCTACCCCTGAGAGTTTGGTGAAGCAGGCTTCCACCTCCCATGTCAACCCTGACGCATTCCTTACTGCTCCGCCGGATAGGGAATCCAAGAGGCTGGAGACACTTGGAAAGAAGATATTTTCTCCCACCACGCTGGCACTGCAGTCTGTAAACATGGCATGCCTTTCAGGCTGCTATTCCCACACTCCTTGGGATATGTTGCATAAGTGCTGCCTGCGATCCCGGAGGAGGCCCAGGCCGTGTTCTCTCCATCTGTAGCAGATGGAAGAGATGCATCAAAGTTCACAACTCAGGCTTATCTTCTGCCCGCACCATCACCAGCCACTTTTCGCCACTTTTGTGGCTGCGGAAGGGGCTACCAGCCATGCCAGTACCCACCTTGCAGCACATGCTCCCCATCCTGTGTGTGGCCGAGGTCACGGTATCTTCAGACCTTATGGATCAGGCAGCCAGAGATCAGGTCAGTCCACCAACCCCTCCCCCGCAGCTGCAGCCTCCAAACCCTCCTATTTTGCCATTATACCATCTCTGGCATCCAGTTGGTGGCATAATTCACCATTATCTGCTCAACCGCTAGTCCATAACATCGGACAGGTGGGTTTTGCAGATAGTCCGATGGGGATAATCCCTACCCTTCTTGACTACCCCTCCTCCCATAGCGCCATCTTACAACAGGCTGACAGAGGATCATCTTTTTCTTTTCCACAAGAAAGCTGAAACTGTCTTGGCCAAGGGAGCTGTGAGAAATGTGGTTGTTGGTTGAATATGGTGTGAGCTCTGGTCAAGTAACAGCCACAGTCCCTTGCAGGGACAGCCACAAAAAGTCACTAAATTAACCTGTGCTTAACCCTGGGTAGCTTGGCACAAAAAGCAGTCAGGTTAAACTCAGAGGCAATGTCTAAAGTATTTATGCAGCACACAAATAGTTATAAAGTGAAAACACAACAAAAGAAAATCCCAAACCAATTGAGAAACGTAGAGACAACTTTAATAAATTATTTAATATCAAAACCATTAAAATCCAATTACTAGAATGGGGGAGTTATGAATTAAAAAAATTTAAGGTTCAAAATAGCAAGTCCTCGTTTTGGAAAATGGCCACCTGGGCACATTTACCTCCACATCCAAGGGTCCAGAAGTTGATGGAGACCTATAGGTGGTTCAAAAATCATTCAGGCTGGGTCCAGGTGCGGATTGAGAATGTTACATCCCTGTGGCTCTGAACAGGAGGCCAGCTAAACTAGCCCTTGGAGTCGCATCTGAATCCCCTGGGTGCAGTTGAAGATGCAGGGCTCTGCAGCAGGGCTGGCTTCGGAAGGATCAAGGCAGGCTCCAGGCAGCAAAGCAGTCCTTCCAGGTACAGCAGCAGTCAGTTCTCCGTAAGCCCTTCTGCAGGTCTGGTAGTGAATTGAGAAGCAGGTCTGAGAGCCCTATTTTTATAACCTGGTGCCCTGCACCTAGAAGTTGGGTGAAGTTTCCAAAACGGTTCGCTGAAGCTCCTGGAATTTCCTGCCTCCCCTGATATGGCTCCTAGCACTCTTGCCCAGAGCTTTCAATAAGGTCAAGAATGACCAGGCTCAAGTTATACTTGTGGCACCAGGTTGGACATGGAGAGACTGGTATCCTGAGCTACTGAACATGGCAATCGATCTTCCGATCAGGCTACCCCTTCGGGAGGATCTTCTGTCGCAGCAGCACTGGAGGGTTCTCCACCTTCTCGCATGGAGATTGAGCGGTGGCAGACAGCCTTTGACCTTCCTCCTCAAGTCTGTAATGTTACCTTGACAACTGGGCACTCCTCCAAGACGGTATACTCCTCCCATTGGAAGAAACTTGTGGTCTGGTGTTCTAACAAAAGTGTTGATCCTCTTTCTTAAGTCATTCTCTTCATTATATATCTTGCCCAGCAGGGCTCTGCTCTGGGCACTCTTAAAGGTTGAGTTTCTGCTATCTCTCGGTTTCTAAGATTACCTGATCTACCCTCTTTTTTCTTGATGTACGCTCCCTTTTAGCAGCTTCACAATTGTCTCAGGCGGTTGCCTACCATCAAAACCACTTTCCTTGTGGCTATAACATCTGCCTGACGAGTCAGTGAGCAACAGGCCTCATCTAAGCCACCTTATCTCTCTAGTCATCCTGAGAAAGTGGTGCTTTGCACGCGGGCTTCCTTTCTTCCAAAGGTGGTTAAGCCCTTTCATTTAGGTCAATCCATCAACTTGCCTACTTTGTATGCTCCACCTCACCCTTCCAGTGATGAAGAGCGTCTCCATCGTCTGGACTCCAAACGAGCATTGTGGTTCTACTTTGACCTTATACAGGAACTTCAGGCAGATGATAAACTCTTTGTGGGGTATGTCAGAACTAAAAAGAATTGTGAGGTGCAGAGAAAGACCGTCTCCAGATAGGTCATGCTCTGCATTAAAATCTGCTAAGTATTGGCCAATTGCTTGCACGCTCATTCCACCTGAGCCAAAGCTCCGAACACTGCATGAGCATGCCAAGTTCAGGTCCTGGATATCTGCCAGGTAGCAACATGGGCCTTCCTGCACACGTTTACTAAACAATACTGCCTGGGCGGTCAGGTCCGTCATGATGGGCATTTTGCCCTTTCCGTCCTGCAGGACTTCTTCTCTGAACTTGGTCCGCAGACCCACCTCTGGGGATGGTTTTGCTTGGGTATCTTTTCTAAGGTAAGGAATCTGCAGCTAGAAGTCTATCAGATGAACAAGTTACTTACCTTCGGTAACACTTTATCTGATAGAGACAATATCTACCTGCAGATTTCTTATTGGGCCCCCCATCCTCCCCGCTCTGCAAGCGGATTTCTAGGGTCAGAGCTGTATCCCTTCCAGGGCCCTAGTTATCCCCACTAGTGATCAGTGCTCTTCACAGCTTTGTTTTTGGAGTCGAAATACATTAAAAGAAACTGACGTTGACACACCTGGGTGGTGACTTTATATGTGCAGCGGACATCGCTTCTGGCTCGGACTACGCACTCAGCCGATCAACATCACTTACTGGTGCGCAGGGGTAGTGCTCACAAAACTCTTCCAGATCCAGTCTGATGCCTTGGATAATTTTAAGTTACGGAATCTGCAGCTAGATATAGGGACTGATTTAGATTACGTTGGAGGGGTTATCACTCTGCCACACAGTGACCTATAACTCATCTGCTGAAATCTAAATCCCATAGGAAACAATGGGATCAGACCCATAGTCTCTACCAGATAAGGCATTACCAAAGGTAAGTAACTTGTTCTTCAAGTGCAAAACAAAAGTCAAATAAGGAACACCTAAACTTGATACAGCTACAGTGCTGCCAAAGATGGATTAACAACCTTGATTTTCTTTCATTTAGGCCCTAAAGGAGAGGAAATGATGTCTCTTGTAATGCACAATTTTCACAAAGTGAGAATTAAAACCTTGAAACGTGTAGTAAGGAACATTGGGCCCATCGAGATGAATATTTGGGAACCAGAAGAAGAGAATCCAGATAATGAGGTACAATTATATGACCGATTTTCCATGGGGACAAGCCTGAGCAGAAGCACTCTTACAGAATTTGGTAAACCACAGGTTTATAGTGATGCAGACACCGGAGATACACTTTCTGAAGCTTTGATGACTGAAGAGCCTATTCCAAGGTATTTCAAAATATGTGGTTTATATTTATTCTTTTTCTTAGTTTTTTGCAATTTTTGTCCAAAATGTATGCGCACCTCAGGATTTCCTTGATTTACATTTGGTCATTCCGAAAGAAAATGTATTTTTTATTGGTGTTTTTTTTTCTTTACCTAATATGAACATATGTTAACGAGAGAAGCTGCTTTACCTATAATGCATTGTCATTTGAAGATGAAGCCCAATCAATTGTGCACTGCGCAGATGGTTAAAGTTAAACCTTTGCAGTTGGAGGAGTAAGCTTCCTTCTGCCAAAATTTCCTCGCCCAGATAGCAATCTAAAGGCAGTGACTGAGGCAAGGGTAGCTTCAACCAGATGGCACCACTATACCCACATCTACTAGTGCTTAATTTTTAAAACAATGTGTGCTGGGTACCAAAGCTTTGCTTAGAAGCCTGCGGCCAGCACAGTTGTGTCAGTGTGCCTAATATCACGCTTGCGCAGTCTTGATTACACCTCATGCCTCTTGACTGTACCACCAGACACTCCCTGTCCCCTTATTTCAGTCTGACAGGCTCCTGCTGTCTCCATTGTCAGTTTTTTCCATCTTTCTCTTCCTCCTCCTTCCTCCACACACCCCCTCGTGTGTCTTTACTCACTCTCTTGCTCTAGGTGAATGTTTAAAAAAGAAAAACAAGTGCCAGCAACCTTTCAAACTCCCACTTTGTCAGACTTGAGTGGCGGCATGTGCCACTGAGTTGTGACATGGCCTAATGAGAAGCAAGGATGGAACTGAGGTGGTGGGGCTCGTCAGTTCGTTGCTGCAATAGCCCCCGCCTCCTCCTCCTAATGGCCTCAGGTATATCCTATATGTTCAGTAGACTGGTGAAATCATTGGGGAGTTCCTCAGACCCATGGAGTAGTAGGACCCTATTGAGAGCGAGGTGCACTGTTAATCCCAAGAATTACATTCTCAGGTGTACATTTGGGTGCCCTCGGATAACAGGATCTTGGAATCTTCCTTGCTGACCTCATCCGTTTGTTCCACACAAATGTGCAGTGTTGGCAAGTGATAACCATTTTGTCAGGATGTGCACACACCACTGGGAAAATAATCCTTCAGATTGAGAGTGCCTGAGGGACTCCTGGGAAATGGTCAATTCCGGTAAAGAAACCCCAGGGATTATTGTCATAGGTGCAACTCCATACTCAATAGATGGCCTTCTCCTTTTCTCTCTACTTCCACTGTTCACTTATTCAGAGTCTCAAGTTAAAAAGCACTGCCCTTTGTGATAGTACGGGTGAGAAGGAACTCCCTGTCAACTGTTCAATACTTAAGAATAAGAACAAATTGGTGATTTTTAGTGAACGTCTCAGTATCTAAACTGTCTTCCCACTCATTCAGTGTACATTTGATTTCACTAGAACAAGGATTCCTTTTCAACCAGGCTACATCATCATGGGAATGTCAGTGTATAGATCTGACTACTCAGACAGAATTGAGGCAGGCTGTACCATTGAGACCCTATAGTAGGACAAACAGCCATCTTTGGGAGGCATGAAACAACTGTTGATTGTTGGGCTCTGATTCTTATTATTGCATGAAGCTTACACTCATAGCAAATTAAAAACAAAGCTCGTAACTCAAGCTCCAAAAATGAATTGGATGGAGTATTTATAGTCCATAGCCTACTACTTCATTGGCAAACAAACATTTTGGAACTCTGCTAGCAATATTCTCATTTGAGAAGCTATTGCAGAAAAGTGCTTGACTCCCTGCTCACACAATTTTTTTTGTTTACGACCTCCTGAAGGTTTAAATCAGCAGACGCTGTGGAACAAGCTGTATGAAATTGTCGATTTTATTTTTTTGTATTTTATTTTTTGTATGTGATCTATCTATCTATCTAGCTATCTATCTATATGAGAAACCATACTAGCATTTGTATTCCAGACACAAAGGGCTCAAATTACAAAGAGCCTCCGCATTTGCGGCCCTACAGTTGTGGCAAAGATGAGTGAGGAGACTCCGTCACAACTGTGGAGCCTCATCCATGACTGTGGAGGCTCTTTGTGAATCGGGCCCGAAGACAGATGTCGGAAGTTAGCATTCAAAAATACTGCCGGATCCGCTCCCGGAGCCGGGAAGGCAGGATACCGCAGATCTTCATGAGGCACTTGCGCCGGCTGGGCATCAGAATCCTGCACCCCAGGCGAAAAGCGAGGACTTTCTTGGGGCACAACCACCTCGAAGACCGATGGCACCGGGGAAGCCTGAGGGCTTTGAGGCTGTGGAGTCACCGTCGGACTAATCTCCCACGTCGCACGACACCGTCTAGATGGAGACCTAGATCGTGAATGACCTCTATCCGAACAACGCAGAGAGTCCTGTCGGCGCCGCTTCTTATGCTTCTTCGACGAAGTATGTGAAGACGATCTCCGATGACTTCTGAGCCCTTTCTTTGCTTTAGCCAAAAAGAGTTTGGCTTCTCTCTCCTTCAGCGCCTTCGGATTGACGGATTCATGCTTCCGCAGGACACACACTCCTCGATGTCATGCTCCGAACTTAAACACCAAAAGCAATCATCGTGAGGGTCCGTAACCGACATGCGACCCCCACACTCCCGACAAGGTTTAAACCCCGACTTCCTAGGAGGAGACATTGTAACTAGAGACAAAAGGGGGAACACCTTCAAAACAGTAACAAGAGCTAGGAGAAAACCGTTAGCGTCGAAGGCACGGAAAAAAGGGAACTGACGTCAGCACGCCAGCGAGGACCTCTTATTGTCACGGTGACGTCAGACGGAGTCTCATGCGGAGCCATGCAATTGTGACGTCCTCGTCGACGTGGAGAGCTGGGAAGAAGATTTTACATTGAATGCTGGCACATTGGGAGAATTCAGAAGTTGAGGAATCCACAGGTAGCTAGTGTATTCACCAGAAAAAGTGTTACCGAAGGTAAGTAACTTGTTCATTACAGCACTTAGGCAGCTTCATTTAGTACAACGAGCAACAAACTGTTTTTACAACAACTTGATGGTGAGTTGTGGCTGAGATTCATTTCCAGAGGACTTCCAAATTGCCACTTATTCAGTGGAAGACTCTACCTTAGTAGGTGACACAGGGCAATGGAGTATGTCAAGGTTTATGGCCTATGTCCTTATTCCAGAGCCAGGTTGAAAAGAGATATGAAGCCTTATGAGATAGTGTTATGTGTTGTGTGATAAAAAGGTTTGCCTTGGTAACACCATTCCTTAAAAAAAACATCTCTGAAGTTTTCAAATGATGATCCATTATCTGGCTACATATTTCATAGAGGTCTTAGTATGTAGGTCCTGCAAGTTTACTCCTAAGAATTTATTTTTCATAGCTGAATTTAGGACCTCTGCTATGTCTTAGTTCTTACAATGTAATCCTTTATTTTTAAGTTGCCATATAATTGTCAAATACGTATAAATAGAAACAACAATGTTTCTCTGGTCCTACGAGTTTAATTTATTCATGCTCATTGTATGTTTGCAAAAACTATTTAAAATCATTAATGATATGGCCAGTGAATTAGATATTCCTGGTAAGGGAAGTAGCACTGCAGGTAAACACATTTTGCTGCTATTGGTGTCCATCTTTTTTTGTATTTTATTTTTTAAACAAAGTCATGTGTCCTTATTAATAACAGAGAGTTGGCTTTCTTCACAAAGAATAGAAACAGATGCTTGATTTTGTTGTAGGTAAAAGCGACTGAACATAAATTCAGATGGTTACTTGTAAACTCAGTTTACCACAGATGCTAAACATAATCTGGAGAATGTTTCCGCTATGCGCCAGGGCTCTGCTAGGTGGCATTGTGCGGCTCCACGTTGGCTCAACACTGCTACAGAAGTTACGGAGTGGAGCTATATATAAACAGCACTTCTCACATCAGTTTCTTTCTTTACGCACGCTTCAATCCAGACCCAGAGCTCTGCTCATGATTCCAAAACGTTTCCATTGTTTGTTAGAGAACGATGTCCACACCTAAAACAAAAGGATTCAAGCTGTGCTGTGATTGCAGGAAGCAGATGTCTATAATGGACAGACCTGCATGAGTTGTGCATTTGGTGCCTGGGCTCTGGATACAACTCCCAAGTCATGTGATAAATGTGCTCTACTGCACCCGAAGGTGATTTGAAAGTGGGATGCATAGTTTTACCTAGACAAACACAAAAAAAAGTTGGGACCTTTGTGCACATTTCACTCCAATTTACAGGCACAGTGCTGATCACGAGTACGGTCCCAGGGTTGCTCCATTTCTCCCTCAAAATCCTTGGGTAAGTCCAAGTGCAAGCATAAGAAAACAAAGTGTGACTTAACCCCATTCTGGTATTCTGACTCAAAAGAGAAAATGCAAGTCACATTCCATTGAGGTCACCAACCATGAGATCCAGTTGCTCAGTTGGTCCCAAGGTGACCCTAGTTTCCCCAGACTGTTGTTGACCCTATAGCAGATTAAGGCCTTTTAAGAGGTAATGCTGCAAATTTTCAGTGTGCTTCCAGCTCCCTCTGATGCTTCTTCGAGCCCCACATAATCACAGGGACCTCCGGCCAAGTTACCAGCAGTGGGTCCCTCCCTGTCGTTCTGTGTCCCCCTCTCAACCCTTTACCGGGCCTGTACATCCTTTGGTACAGACTTTCAATCCGGCTCAGAGAATCCACACCTGTTTCCACATCCTGAACACTGGTGCTATGCCACTGGTGCAGACACCCATGTCAGATCCTGTGCCCATGCTGGCGCGAGCTAGACCAGTATCACACTATGAAAATACAAAAGTGCGACCAGTGGTGATGCAGCCGACCTCTAGCACTATGCCTCTGCCTCTGCCTCAAAGCGGTCAGCAGAGATTCCATTATCTTTTAGGTTCTGACTCTAATCTTGTGCCAAACCAGGGTGCACCCTTGGCTATTGATGGTGGTGGTGGTGAGAGGGATGGTTTGCTCTCCTCTCATTATGCTGATGATGCCTTCTAACTTGATTTACCGAATGCCAATGGACTTGATTCCTTCCCTACGACAGAGCTAGACTTGCCCGATGGGCCACCATTAGAAGGAAGCCCCTCATCTTCAGTCGTAGTTCAGAGGGCAGCCAATGTGCTTACATTACACCTGCCCTTCGTTGAGACTAAGGTGTTGACAGAAATTCTACAGCTAGGGCCAGCAACACCTGAGCCCTTCCTCCAATTTCAAGACATTCTCACAAATACTCTGACTACCAGGTCGAAACTATGTTCTTGCTCACCTGCTAGTGAGCAGGTGGCCGGTTGTCATATTCCGGCACCTGTGATCTGCTGCATTTTCTTTTCAAGCACCCTTATGTAGAGAGTCTCATTGTACAGGCCTCATCCAGTAAGGTAAACCTTGATTAATTTGTGATCAGTCCTCTGGTTAGAGAATCTGAAAGGATTGATGCCTTTAGTGAATGCATGTTTTCTTCTGCCAGCCTGGCACTGTGATTAGTACTGCAAGGCCAATAAACACACTTGCCCTTTGGTACAAGGGCATGGAATCTTGAGACGGTTTTGGAGGATGATCAGATCCATGACTGGCAGGATGTGGCTTATCATTTTATCCGCATCAGTTTGAATACCACAGACTGCAGTGGCAGTGTAGTTGGTACCAGCATTGTCCTTCATAGACATGCCTGGATGACATCCAGTGGATTCTCTGGCGATGTACAGGCACCGCTTATGGATGTGCCCTTTGATGGTCTTCTCCTCTTCTGGGAGAAGTTGGTCTCTGCTTTCAAACGCTTTAAAGACAGCAGAGCTACAGTGCGTTCCTTGAGGCAGTTGACCCCTGAAAAAAACACTTTCCACACCAGTTACATACATTTAGAGGTTATTCTAGATATGCAGTGTATGGTCCTGGACTTTCAGTGCCAGAACAGTGGAAACAGCGGACAGTGCGCAGGCCAGCTGAGGTACTAGACCTCTAGCTCCTCTTCCTCTACTACAACAGCGAACAAACCACTTTTGTTTGCGCTCAGCTGCACATGCTCAACCAGCTGGGAATAGGATCTAGCATTTCCTCCCGGGTTATCAATCCAGCATATCTGACAGATGGGTCTTGCAAATTGGTCAACAACGTTCCACCTGCACCAGAGCACATTTCAGAAGAGCATCTGTTTATCTTGTTGCAGGACTGCCTTGGACCTCTCAACTAGGAACATGGGTATGTGTGGTGAAGACATAACTGCCTTTGAAAGGCATTCCAGACGCATTTGCAGAATAGTATAGACACTTTATATGGCAAGATTGTTGCCTCCATTGGAATCTAATCACCCCTTCATACGGAATCTTTTAGGGAGTGTTCGCTTTGAGAGGAGCCAGTTGCTGAAAAATATGTTTCTATAGCAATTAAGTCATTACAAGCTGGAAAAACACATGGTCACAAAGCACTGCCAGGAGACTTTTTCAGGAATTAAGTATCACTGTTGACTTCACATCTGCTAACACTATTCAGTCAGTAGGCCCAGTATGGCTCCTTTCCATAGCATTTGAGAGGGCCCACCATTTCTGTATATCATTAATCCAGGTCACCTTGCAGATAAATATTGTTCATGTTGGTCCTTTCACTCATCAACATTGAGGTAAAAAGTTTAACGAAACTACTAGCTGGAGTGTTCACTTCATTAATGCATAAGTATCAAAGCACCTTATGCCTAGTAGAGGGAAATTTGGCATGAGCAAACAAATGTATGGTTCCTTGTGCCCTCGTGCTTATTGATGTTCAAAGGGCATTTGACTACCTTATAAGGGTGTTCTTGTAGATCGTACTTGAAGATAAATTTTGATCCCTCTTTTTTGGCATTCATATTTGCTTTATACCAAGATTCCTGTGCAGGGGTGTAGGTAAATGGAGTGTTTTCAGATTTTTTTCCCTATCAAACGAGGAACTAGGTTGGGCTGATCCCTGTCCTCATTGCTCTTTGTGTTGCTTGCAGTGGGGCTTAGAGGGGATGGACTGGTGCAAGGTTTCCCCAGGGAGTAGGGTGAAGAAGGCTGTGTGGCCCTGTACTATGGCAACCTACTGCTATTTATGAGATACACCACATGGACTGGAGAATGGATAAAGCTGATCCTGGATCTTTATGTCAAGGCATCCACTCTCAGGGATAACTGGAACAAGTCAGCAATCTTCCTAATTCATGGCCCCATTGTTTTGGAATCTCTAACATCCCAAATAACATGTTGTTCAGAGTTTTAAATACCTAGGTGTTCGTATGATGTTGAATCCCGCACGGTGCTGGGAGCTCAACTTTGCTTCTTTGCTTACCACAATGGAATGTTATGTTTACATTTGGGAGACCCTGCCCATAAACACCTTAGACAGAAAAGCGCTTTTTAAGAGAATTACCCTGCTGAAACTTTTAAATGGGATGCAGAGCTATCCTTATTCCATCCCTGCCCATTCGTTAACAAGATTAATTTTCTATGTAGGTGTCAGAGGCTGGCACTCTATGTAGTATGCAAAACTAGGCACACTCTGCAGGTGGTCCAGGCAACAACACGTTGGTTTCCAGAGGTAAAAATTAGACCACCTAATGCTCCAATTTTTAAGGTAGCTGGTCGAACAGTTAGGCTAATCCAGGAGATGTGCTAAGTATTTGCTGTCCTCACAAATCCAATTATGCACCACACACACTGAATGAATAACCCGAAACCAGAATTTATAAAAACAAAAATACTTCAGATTTAAATATAAATTTTAAGACCAAGATCTTTAGGATACGTTAAATACTTTTTGAGATATGAATTTTAAGGGTTTGGTAAAGTTAATCTTTCTGTGCGTAATTACGCACCATTGGAATCAATGTACAGTCACCTTTAAAAAATGCATTAAAAATCGTGCAGTTGACTTACCAGTCTCTTCTTTTGCAGGATGGTCTCAGCAGTTGGTGGGCACCTTATGCCAGCTGGAGCACTTCGGGCGGCTTTTGGTTCTGCAAAAGCAGCATTGGAACATCTCTTGGCACAGGGCCACCTGGAGGGGCCACTTGGAAAAGGAGCTGGTTTCCAGATTTAAAGATGGTGCCTGGGGGTCCCCTTGGGCTGTTGAGGTCGCAAGGGGTTGGGGTCTTGTGGAGTACAGCTGGGTCCTTGTTGCAGGGCAAATTGGAGATCCAAGAGCTGTGCTCAACAGAGTCCTTTGGAGATGGAGGTGAGTCTTTTTGAGGGCTGCTTACAAGACAACAGGGCACTCTGGTTGGAGGTCTGGGGTGTTCCTGAAGTCTCTCAACTGGGACTTCCTCCTGATCCTTTTTCAGCTCTGAGGGAGCTTGTTTTCTGGTTGTCTGACGTCAGCTGACCAGTACCCAGGGTATTGACGTAACTTGGCCACTGGAGGGCACAGTGCCGCCAAACTTTGCACACTTGTAGGTCACGTCCAGGCGGTTGTTGGTGTGTCGTCGGGTCTAGGTGAGTCTTCCGGTTGTGGAGATACCGGCTGATTGGTGAAGTGACCCTCACCAGTTTGTTGGTTCGTACTTGGTTTTTGAGTGGTTCCTCCACTCAGCAGGGAGATCTGGGGTGATTCATAAAGCCTGGAGGTCCCCTGGGTTTCATGGGGTCGGTCCAGTGTCCAGCTCCTCCTCAGCGGCGATTTGCGGGTCCTGGGTGCAGCAGGCAGGGTTTTGCGCCTTTTCTTGTGCAGCAGATCCACAGTTCTCTTGCTTTGGACTTTTTTTGGTCCTGGTCTTCTTTGTCTTTTCCAATCTGATTTCTTGGTCTAGGCGAGCCCACTAAATACTGAATTTAGTGGGCGTTTTAGGGGGGACCTGGTAGTGTCCGATGGGCTACACCCAATACAGTGACCACTTCCTGTGAGAAGGGTCACTTCCCTAAACCTAATTGGCTTTTTTCCTGCCATCCAATATGGAGGAAAATGAAATGAAGGGTTCACGTCGCCAGGGCAGTGCACATTCCTGTGGGAGGGGATGTTAGCTCTTCTACCCAGGAAGGGCATTGTTTTACAAACCAGAGAGATTGGGCTCTCCCCCAGGTTTGTATATTGGCTGTCTGGATGTGGCAGGCATGCTGGAACCAGTCAGCAACCATGCCAGGATAGTTAATTTTTGCAAGGGGCACATCTAATGTGACCCCTGGGTACATTTTATAATAAATCCAGTACTGGTATGAGTTTGGATTTATCATTCTGAGTTGTTTGATACCAAACAACCCAGGGTTCAGAGTAGTCATTATGTAGCTGGGAAACTCGTATTGACCAGTGTCCAGCACATATATTAAAATGGCTGCTCTGTTCACTCACTATGTCCCAGGTTTGGCAAGGACCCAGTGGGGGCATATTGCTTATGCAATCATGCTCTCACATATAGTATGATGCACCCTGCCTTAGGGCTGAAAGGCCTGCTAGAGGGGTGACTTACCCATAACATATGCAGTGTAGGGTGGACAGGGCACACAGGGAGTGTGCCATGTCGAGTTTGTATTTTAGGTTTGCACTAGGACACTCAGCCTGGTATAACAGTGCTGGGTGCATCTGTATGCATGGCCCTTGAGAATGACACAATCAGTGCTGCTGCCCTCCGCGACTTACCCATAGTACCCCATGCCCTGGGTGGCTAAGTACCTTTTAATAGGGACGTATAGTGGTAGCTAAAGGTGGATCCAATTACTTTTACAATGTTTTAGGGAAAGAACACTGGCACTGGGATCCTGGTTAGCAGGATCCCAGTGCACTCCAGTCCAAGTTGCATTCAGAAACTAGCAAAAAGTGGAGGTTACTGCAACACGGTGCCAGTTTCTCACAGTAGGGCCTTTGTATGGGAAGGCAAAACATCTCAATTAGCTTGGCTTCAATATATTCAGTCCACCCATGGAGGCAGTTTGGGTATGGCAGATGCTTGCCTGTATTATTAGGTCTCTCGAATACTAAGCATCAGTGGCTGTTATTTCGCTAATAGGGATGATCTCTCAATTAGGAGGTGGCATAGAGAATCTACTACCAATGAGAAGGTCCCAGGCTAGATCTTTTCGCTACTGCAGAGAATGCACAGTGTCTAAAATTTTGCATGTTGGGTCCTTGTAAGGGGAAGTTTTCTGGTTAGAATGGAACAAGGGACTCTTGTACGTCTTCTTGCCCCTACCTCCTGCCTTGAGTTCTGAGGACGATCGAGAATGACCAGTCCCGACTCATCCTTTTGTCTCTGGATTGGTCATGGAGAGTGTTGTATGCGTAACTCCTGAGCATGGTGGCAATCCATCACATCTGACAGATGGGTCATCGTCCTCAGATCATTCAGCATTGTTATCATGCCCTACCATTTATTTTCTCCTTGCCGCGCCTTCTGATTTGGTCAGGATCAAGTACAACATGTAATTCTCAAAGACCTTGTTAGAGTCTGTCCAAGGCCCAGGTACTTGTGGATGGAAAAGAAGTATGGCTTTAATTATACAGTTTTCTCATACTTCACAAATGTGGCACTATGGTAAAAAAAATGGAGCGATGGGAAATAGAGGTGAAAATCTACCAATTAAATATCACAAATGTAAACTGTGTTGCATTTCAAAGAACTGGCAATGAATACAACATGACTTGTAAAGTGCTCTGTTACCTCACAAATGTATCCCTTGCCACTAAAGGACTATGCAGCTGTAAACAAGAAACGTCTATGTATCAAGAGAGATGGAAAAAGCCATGTTTTTAAGGATTTGCAAACATTCAGATGAGTCATCATGTCTAGAAATGAGGATGGCAACCTTTTTATCTACTTTTTGCTGCAACATAAGAGCACCTAATATGCTCAGACAACTTGGCAAAGTGCCTAGTTAGGAGCACCAGATCTCAAGCATTGTGATTGGACATGCTGCATATCAACTGAGAATTGAGGAATGCAGGCCCTTATTTCCCTGTCCACCTTTGCAATATATGGCCATACATTCAAACACAATGCATTTATGTATAGGCTGCCAGTGCAGACAAGCCGGTTTTTACAAAATGTGCTCCATGTTTGAAAGGCCTAAAACTCGACCATCAGCAAGATTTTGATTGATCTGCGTCTGCAGACCCGGGTAGATAGTCCTTCCATAATCAAATCTTGAAGGAACTACAGCTTGTGATTTGTTTCTGCAGGAACTTGACATTAATGACCTCTTTTTTTAAAATTCTTTATTCTGGAGAACATATAAACATCAGCTTAGCGATGGAGGTTTAAACAACATTTTTGTGCTGATCAAGAGGTTGCAATTTCTTGCTTAAGGAACTGGAGTAGTACCCACAGAAGAAGGTCAGTTGGTGTTAGTCCAAAGAAATAAAGGACATCTGAACACAAGACATTCTGGCCCTCATTACAACATTGGTGGTTATGACCCCCTACCGCCACGGTGACGGACACCAACATACTGCCGCCATGGCTACCAGCCGGCAACACGTATTATGACTGCCGACGGTATACCGGCAGAAATCTGGCGGAACACCACTGCCGGTCATGGCGGCTGACGGTAAGGCGGCACTGCTGACAGTAGCACCGCCACGTCAGAAAAACACCGCCGATCGTATTATGAGCAACGATACGGCCCGGCGGTGTTTTGCTGGCGGGCGCTGCTGCTGACAGCAGCGCCGCGGACCGTCTCCTGCTGGAGGACCCCCTGCAAGCAGGTAAGTCGGGTACTCCGACTGGAGAGGGGGGTGTTGTGTGTATGTGGGGGGGATATGTTTTGGGATGCGTGCATGCGGGTGCGAGTCGCATTGGATGCATGCGTGAATGAGTGATTGTGAGTTTAGTGTGTTGTGGATGCATGTGTGTGACAAGGTATGTTGGTGTGTGTTGTGGTGTGTGGGTGTGTATATGTGTGGGGGTGGCAGGAGTGGGTGGGGGGGAAGTGGGGGAGGACTCTGGGGAGTGGGTGGGGGCGGGGGAGACCCCTATCATTGCCAGGGAAGGGATTCCCTGGCACTGATAATGCCTACCGCCATGGTTTTCGTGGCAGTACAGAAACCACGAAAACCATGGCAGTAGGCCGGGTCGTAATGCCAAGGGTGGGAATGTGACGTCCGCCGGGCTGGAGACCGAAGTCTCCAGCCCAGCAGCTGTTACTACCCCAAATCCCTTTTTTTTAAATTTTTTTTTACCATCGACCTGTTGACGGTATTACCGCCACTTTAACACCGACCGCCAGGGTTGTAATGAGGGCCTCTGTCTTTTCATTACCTATCTTAAGATGATAATTGGACATCCAGGGAAGGATATCAACAACACATTTATAAAACACGTATTTCTGTGAATGAAAAGAGGGTTCTTGGTGGACTACCCAAAATAGGTTGGGTATCATACACCCAACAGCAAAATTGTGTGATCTGATTAATGTGGCAGGGAGAGATAAGTAAACTTTAAAAATAGTTTGTTTGATTGGTGAACCCTGTGGCCCATCACATGTAATGCCGTGAAAAGGGAGAAGGGCCACAGCCTGTGATGGCGAAGGAATTGTGTCATAACAAGAGGTGTCTCCCATCCCTATCTCTTTTAAAAGAGAGATACATTTGTGGAGTGAGACTGTCAGATGCAGCCTGTGGGTTAAATAGAACAAAAGCCTCTGAGCAACTGACTCCAAAGCGCGGCTAGTATCATCATCCGCCACAACCACAACATAATCCATACAATGGCAGTAATTAAAACCTACTAACATTTTTCGGAAACCTGAATGTAAATTATTGACACCCTATTCAATATTGTTTGGATCACTGGATCTACCAAGCGGTAGGTGTATAGTTTGCATGATTTGCTGGATAAGCTTTAAGCTTTTTCATTAAATATGAAACCAGCTTCTTCTAATGAGCTGGGGCAGGGGTGTTAGAAAAAGAAAGATTACATAGCTCTGTAAACAAGAGATCAACATTGTCTGAAGCAAGTCTTAAAAACCTAGGAGGGCACGAGTTAAAAGGAGATCCCATTGAAATAGGCAATAAATTAGCACAAAATCTACAGTCAGAGTTAAAAATTTGGTTCATAATTAAGAAGATTCAGAACCTAATAGATCTTCCATGAAGGAAGCATTGCAGTTAATTCTTTGCTATGAAACAATGATAGATTTGCACATAAAGCAAGAGAAGCAGGAATAGAAGAGTTAAGGCTAGTTGGCTTCAAAATTTCCCAGACAGTTTTAATCGATTCTTTGACAGGTTTCATCTATCAGGATCCTAATACAAGGGAAAATTCACTTAGTTTTACAAATACCATTTTTATAGATACTCTGATCTCTAATATGATGTGATTATGCAACAGGTACTCTAATCCTTACCCCAGGAACTTTCTGCTTGCTTGCAGTTGAGCTTCAATTCCTGAAGGCTATTATTGAACCAGGCGGCAGAACGATGTTTACTCTCCCTGAAATGTATTTGAAGAGGAGCAATGTTATAAAGAGCCAAGGTGATCCAGTTAGAGAGCTGGTTAGATTATATATTGGAGTTTTAGTTAGTTCAGGGCAGTGCTTGATTTATCAATAAAAACGTGCCGGTGCCCCAAGCTCTCCTCTTAAACCAGCGGCTGCCGCAATTAAATGTGCGAGCATGAAATACGGAGGCAAGGTAACCCTGAAGCCATCTTGGGCCTCTTTAATCCATTAACAGCCACTCACAGCCCCTTCAGCTCACTCTGGCAGCTTTCTGCTTTCTAACTTTGTGACACTTTTTCCCCTTCCTCCGTCTTTCCCATATGTGTCTTTGCTCGCAGTAAATGCTTGAGACAGACAAGCTCCGGCCCTCAAAAATAAGTGCCGGTGCTCAGCACTGGAAACAGTAAGCACAAATTAAGCACTGAGCCAAAACTTTGGGATGGAAATACTGTTTAAAGGGAAAGTGAAATGAATAGTGAAATATTCAGACCTAGGTATATTAGGAAATAGCACTGATAACCTCATTAGCAGGTGTGTCTATATGATCAAGTGTCGGCCCTGCAAGATGGATAAGGCAAAGTACCAATTAGGTCAGATTAACAAATGAACAAGGCTCTAGACATTGTCTACTTCAGGGATCCCAGGTGTTAAAATACCACAGAGAGATAAAATATGAGATTTTAAGTACACAAGGAGCAATACCTTTAGTCCAGAAGAGCTAATGTTGTTGTTTGGCCCTGGGGGTCGCTAAATCAGTCAGAAGGTCTATGATTGTTAAGGCGATTTGCCAGCTTGTTCTAATAGCATTTTGTACTGTGCAAGCAAAGGAGCAGGTATCGGAGAGTTGGTAAAAATATGATTCGCTAACAATAGCTAATTATCTTCCAGGGCAGTTCTGAAGTTGTTACAGCTGTTTGGTGTTGCTTGAGCAATATCTGGAATAGGCACATCGAGAAACTAAGTTTATGATATATAAAACTTAATGAGCAAGATCAATAAGCAAGTCGTGCAGTTTAAGTTCTTTGTAAGGTGATTGAGTTGAACAATTGTACGAGCTAAGGACCTACAGAGAAAAGTGAAGGAATTTCAGAAACACAATATGGAGTTTCCTGCAGGGACATCAGTAGTAACACTAATGCAATGATTTTGTTGACTCTTTTCACCTAAACCTAGACTTGCATGCTTAAGAATATCGAATAACTGGATCCATCAAGATATTATTGATTACTGGAAGTACTTGGAATTATTATTGATTGGAAGATAGGGGGTTCACCAAATCCTTTGTATAAGATGAAACAGTGTGAAAGTCATGGAAAGGGAAGAGGCAGTTGACAAATAACTCTTAGAGGTAAAAAGCGGGCATGTAAATTCAATAAACGTCAAATATTACTAATTGGAAGTCAAGGAGTAACCTTCAAGAGCGATTGCATATATTTTTAAAATGAAATGCATGTTGATGTGTGCAACTCAAAAAGATGTACAAAATAGACATTTACTTTCAGTTAAATAAACGTCTACTGTTGGGATTGGCCAGCTGACAATGCATATTTCAAAAGTCTCTTGGGTGGGGGGATATTGGTTAACTAATTGCAGGAGATTTCTGTGGTATACTTTTTTTCCTGTGTGCATGTGGTTTTTTGTTTGTTCTTTAAAGGCGCCCCATTATACTTGTAGCCATTTCAATGACAACCTAAATTGAGTAATATTGGAGACACCCTTGAGTTTAAAGAGGGGAGGTACAGGGTAAAGAAATTAAAAGAATATTTAGGGCCACAATGCAATCTGAATCACCTTGTTGTTGGATGTAGTGCGTGTCTAGAGGTGTCAGAAAAGGTGTGACATTTTTCTTTTAAGTGAGGTGGTTGACTACAGTAGCAATCCACACAACAAGTCCTTGTCTTTACAAAGTTATAATCTAATGTCCAGGGTACTAATGTTGTATTTTTTTATGGCGGTATTTTGGGGCCTGCTCATGCATTCATTTGTGATGGTTGTTGGGCAGCAAATGTAGGTGTGACTTAAGCAAAGTTAAAGTAATGTTATTGAAATACTTGAGAGCAGTCAAGATATGATGATATCGTGATGTAGAGCAGCTGGCTTCATAGTTGGACGCCAGCACCATACATGAATTATGAAGTTTCTTCCGTCCACCTGTTGGGAATGTGTGAAAAATCGTGGCCCTACATATATAATATATATTTATAGTTTATTAACACCTTTGTATACATCTCGATCAGTGCCATGCAAGCACTTGTTTGCCACTCTTGCACTTGTAAAGTAAAGAACTATGGTGATTATATTTTCAGCTGATTTGTCATGTACTCCAGAGTATTTTTTCTCAAATAAAAGAGGGGCTTAATAGACCTGAACACTTTCCTCTTATTTTACTTTCAGGATGGAAATGTCAGTTACAGAGGATCTACGTTACAACAATGACACTCTATATAGGAAAAAAGATATTTCTGCCAAAAGTAAGACTGATCAGAAAGAACCAAAAGAGACTACACTGCTGCCTTCTGTGGGAACGTGGGAATTCGAACGAGATGACGATGAATATATTGCTTTTCTAGATCTCTTTATGAGTTACCTGCTAGAAAGAGATCTGATTAATTACACTGATCCCTGCATTCCATTCTTAACAAGTTTTTCAGAACACTTACGTGAATTCGAGCTGAACTCTCTGCTTTTTGATGTGCACACAACACTGAAACGCCGCCAGGGTAGGAGTAAACATTGCAATGTTTTTCGAGCCGGTTATAGCTACACTGCCTCTGCAGAGGCTGGCGCACAACCAGTGAACTCAGTCCAACCATGTGACGAAAAGGAAAATGCTTTACGTAGGCTACCTTCTAATCCCACTTCATTAATATTTCTACCAGCTTCAAAGCCCTCTCTAATTCAATATTTTAATGAAGGTAATAACGCTACGTTGGGAAAAAAAGGTTTGTTTGGTTTAAATCTCCGGACTGCTCTCCAAGAGGACCATCAAGAAGAATCATCTGCTTGTCCAAAGGAACCCCATCAAAGTACTGAAACTCCTGTAGTTGTGAACACTTTCAAAATAATTCACTTTGAATCCGTATTGCCAAGTGAAGAGCTCCTGACGGAATTGAAAACTAAATTTGGGGGTGTTTCAAGATTGTTGGAATGGATGATCAGGTGGTCAGAGAAGCAACTCCTGTGTGGCTCCAGCAAGGAAGAGTTGATCCGTGAGAACAGTACGATAATCAGGGTCAAGACGTCTGCAGCCGCCATCCTTACTTCTCTCTGGCTGTTAGAGGAGCGGCACTGTGCTGGATGCCGAGACAAAAATACCAACTTCAGGGTAATCATTTCTTTTTAAAAAGTCTATGGAGAGGTTTTCTGAAAGATCTTGTTTTTATGTATAATTCTAGCTGTTCATTGGCTTGGTCTTATATGAGTGCCAAAGTTTATCAGTTAATATGTTTTGTGTTGCATGCTTCCTTGTGGCCAGAAATATTATAGCTTCACAGTGAAGAAATATTTTGCTGTTACTAAAATTGTTTAATCAATTTATTCAACCAAAGGTCATTGAAAAAGAGCAATGCATCAGTTCTTCTGCCATAAAAGTGAAATGCATAGATTATTTCTAAACTTTAAACAGAATAAACAGCATTTCAATTTAAAAGAGCACAGTGTTTGCAGGCATTCTTAAAACCCATATAATCAGATTCTTTAAGTAAAATATAATGTACAAGAACACTCCTACGCTACATGGTGTACCTTTGGGGAGGTTGCAGTTATCGGGCGTGGAAATGGTGAGAGCGACTGGTAGGAGGGCTGTATATCCGCAGACTATGCTGTTTGTTTGAAGTGAAAAAGGTACAAAATGTGTCTACCCCAAT
The DNA here is from genome assembly GCF_031143425.1 of Pleurodeles waltl. Taxonomy (NCBI): domain Eukaryota; kingdom Metazoa; phylum Chordata; class Amphibia; order Caudata; family Salamandridae; genus Pleurodeles; species Pleurodeles waltl. Next base: position 220,042,320 of record NC_090436.1, on the reverse strand, counting down.
TGCCAATTCAGATGAAAATCATGTGAATAAAATCGCACTGTAGACATAGATATGGATAAGACTGTTAGTTTTTTTTCATCTAGATAACGTTTGTCCTAGAGATAACCATGTATTTCTTTGATCACTGCATACCACACTGGTGGTGTCAGGAGTGTGCCTGTCTGCTGTGTTATCAGTAGAAGTAGCCACATACATGTACAGGATGCAGCAGTGTGATCAGTGACCGACACCTTCTAGCTTTGTCAGTGCTCAGGAGTGATATCTCCCAGTGTGGCTTCTCTGTAGTTTTTAACTCACAACAGTGAGTCAGGTAGGGATTGAAAGGGAATGCACAGCGACAATCCAGAAAGTGGCAGTGTTTTTGCTATCTACATATCAACCTAAGATGACTATAATGAAAGTCAGTATGCTCGTCACTCTTAATACAGTCACACCACTTTTACTTTTGGACTTTTTTTTCTGAGTTGTGACCGCCTTAAAATTTCAATTGAAGGAAACAAAAAGCAAAAGATTAGGGTTTAAACTCCCCTGTTCCACCTCCTTCACGAGGGTAATGACAGTTGATGCTCTCTTTGCCTTATTTTCCAACTTTCAGAGACAACTTGCCTGAACGTTTGGACTGTATCTAGATGTTCTCATGCTATAGTGTTTATTAAATGTATCATATTAAATACAATGTAAGCTCAGTTCTACTTTACAATTGATTTTTGTCATTATATATGAAATTGATGAATGTTTAGATTCCAGATGCTGAAAATATAAAAGCCCCGGTGTTTCAATCTATGGAACGGCAAACCATGCAGAGGGAGTCAAGTGTGGATACTGGTTATCGTGGGTCAACAGGAACACCAATAGATGCCCTGGAAGAAAATCTTTATGAAGATGTTTGTGAGAGTGATCCTGAGTAAGTCTTTGTAATGACATGATTTGGTGTGATGTTTCAGTCCCATGTCTATGCACAAGGTACACCAACTTGGATTAATGTGTAGGATTAAATGCATTTTGTACATTTTACCATAATCATAAATAAACATCAAATTGTTAAATGTATGGGCATCACATAAAAATATAAAGTAGATACATTGAGCCCATTCAGAAAAGGGCCTGCACATCAGCCTTCATTCTAGTGACTTTAAATTATATGTAATAAATAAAACGGAATGATCCCCACTGCCTCAAAGGCCATGTGCAGCAACTAATGATAATGACTCCTGAGAACCTGGTTGGGACTCAGGTCCTGGAACAGATACAATGAGACCACTCCACCGATAGGTCCTCTCTGCCACCTAGGCTGTGTATTTCACTGGTAAGTGGGCATTTTTCCTGAAAGTGGTGTCTTCTTTAAGTCAGTCTGTAGGCCATAATCAACCAGGTTACATCCATGAATGATCCTTCTCAGCCCCACTGTTATACAGCTCCTTCTTGGATTTTGGAAAATGTGGAACCCAATGCTGGCCAATGTGGCATGTACGTATGGTCAGTTCTCACCAATCTAATCACTTCAACCTTCAGTTATGGAGGCTCCTCTAATGTCCAATGGGTATGATCATTGTGTGATTGAGATATGCAAGGGTCATAGTCAACTGTAGTTTCTCCTAGGTTATTTGAGCTGGTCCAGGATGGATATGTAACAGTCCCAGGCATGCAGACAAAGTCAAACAATATGGAGATCCTAGGAGGAAAGTAGGAGATTGTGGGGGGGCCAAGTTGTTTTTGGTTAAAGCCTGCAGCAGGATGTCAGGGAACATTTTCCTACAAGATAATTCCAACACCTTCCAAGACTTAGGAAGGAGAAGGCTAACTTACTTATATGTAATCCTAGTTCTTTTCCAGGGTAATCATCTTCAAAGTCATAAGCACTGTAAGCACTGAATATTCCCGCCTATGTGCGGGGACCCCGGAGCACAATATATATATATATATATATATATATATATATATATATATATATATATATATAGGTACCAAAATTCCCACACCTGAAAACAATTAAGACACTTCTCCTCCCTTCAGCACGTTCATGCAGTTTCAATTTTTAACATATCTTCATCCATGTGAAAGTCTGTGCTTATATAAATGTCATTCTCCGTGCCTTTTCATCCATTTAAACATTGCAGAGTTATTTTTTTTTCATCTGATAGAGACTTCTAGTTGCAGATTCCTTACCTTAGAATTTTCCCCCAGGGGTCAGACTGGATCCAGAGATTTTTCTTTGAGCAAAACTCTTGCGTGTCGGTAGGTGGCGTAGGTCGACTCCGTAGGCTTAGTGGTCGCCGTGATGACCTCTGGAGTAGTACATAGACGCAGCCCTCGCGCAGTGACGTCAGTTCTTTTCTTTCTGCGCCACGCGCTGATCCGAGAGAGAACCACCTTCTGCTATTTTTTGGCCGAATTCGACCGTTTTGTCGAACTTTTTTGGTTCAACACTTAGTGCGTCGAGGATGTCCCCGAAGACCGGGTTCAAGCCGTGCGAGGACTGCTACCGCGTGATGTCAGTGACGGACCCTCATCTCGTTGCCTGTGGTGCCTCGAGCGCGACCATGACCCAAAGTCATGCTCTGAGTGTCGGGCAGTGCATCCGAAGGCTTTGAGGGAGTGGTCCCTAAAGCTGATGGCGGCCCGGCACTCGACTCCGCGTAGATCCCGATCTTGCTCGAGAGGAAGGTCTCGATCAGTCACGGAGCCATCGCCACTCTTTTTTTCCGAAATCTTCGGGTCAAGGTAAGAAGAAGAAGTCGAAGAAGTCCCATCGCTCTCTGACTTCATCCCGTCATTCAGCTGACGCGGGACGAGCGTCCACGCACTAGTCCTCTGAGCCTACGTCTGGGTCGACTCCGCGCTTCCCCGAGTTTCCTTAAGCCGGAGTGACCCCCGCCCAACTCAGAGTTCTACGAGCCCGTGCGCCTCATCTTTGGGTGTGCCGACCCCGACACGGCGACTTCGTATCCACACCGACACCGGTCGCACAATCAAGACCTTCCCCGGCGCTGGGTCGTTTATCGACGCTCCCGACGTCGGTAGTGCCCACTATCGACGTCAACCCGATTCTCATTCCCGACGACTCGGAGCGGTGTCGGGCGACGCTGCCATCGGCTTCGGTGGGCCCTATTCGCCCGAGGTCAGATTCTGACCCATTTTCCTATGGGTACAAATACGGGGAGGATTTGGAGGGGTCCCTGGACCCTTATGAATACCAAGAAGACCCTACTATGGACTGGGCACAGGTCTTGGGCGAAGCCAGTGGTCTGGATACTTCTCCTGATGCTGGCATGCTCTCTTTTCCTACCGTGGCTACAGCGGAGGGAGCTACCTATAGTATGGTGGTTAGTAGAAGGGCTGAGGTCCTTGGTCTTGAGCTAGCTACCGTCGAAGTCAGGTCTAATCTCCTGACGGAAGTGCTTCAGCCTGGGTCTTCTACGTCTGAACCCCTTCTCCCATTTAATGAGGCTCTCACTGATGTCCTTTTGGGTACATGGTCCAAACCCAACACACGGGTTCCTATAAACAGGACTATTGCTCGCCGCCATCGGCCTGCACCGAACTACCCAAAGTTCCTGTCCCAACATCCTATGCCTGAGAGTCTTGTCATCCAGGCATCCTCTTCTTCTGGCGTGTTCCCTTGCGCACCCCCGGATAGGGAATCCAAAAGACTAGGACAATTTGGTAAGAAGTTGTTTTCTTCCTCCAGCCTCACGCTGCGGTCCGTTAACACCGCATGCCTTTTGGGCCGTTATTCCCACTCGCTGTGGGATACGGTTGCGCAAGTCCTGCCGCACATACCGGAGGAGGCCCGTGCTATTGCCTCCCGAGCAGTCCAAGAGGGGGGAGACGCGGCAAAGTCCACGATCCGTTGTGGGCTGGATACGACCGACTCTCTGGGCAGATCGGTTGCAACGACAGTGGCCGAACGGCGCCATGCCTGATTACGTCCTTCTGGCTTCTCGGGGGATGTCCAACAGTCAGTTATGGACATGCCCTTTGATGGCACCCGTCTCTTCGGAGACAAAGCGGACTCTGCCTTGGAGAGGTTCAAGGATTCCCGGGCTACGACTCGGTCCCTTGGCCTTTCTTCCGCCACTTGCCCCCCACAGTCCGCTTTTCGTCCCTTTCATGGCCACGGAAGGGGCGCCCTGTGGCGTGGGACAGGAAACCTGAGGTCTGTCCAGTCTACCTCTGCCCCCGCAGCAGCCTCCAAACCTTCCTAGTCCGTTCCCTCACTCCCGCCCAGTTGATAGCAGAATCCGCCATCACCTGCCCCACTGGGAACATATAACCACAGACGGGTGGGTTTTGCAAATAATTCGGAAGGGCTACTTCCTCCCTTTAGAATCTGCACCACCACACATGCCACCATCCTTCCATCACCTTTCGGAGAATCATTTGGTGCTTCTCCGCCAGGAAGTCGCGGCTCTCTTGGCCAAGGGAGCTATAGAAAGGGTCCCTGTGCCAGAAGTAGGTCGTTGTTGTTATTCCCACTACTTTCTGATACCAAAGAAGGACAAAGGCTTGCGCCCCATCCTAGATCTTCGGGACCTGAACTACTTCCTTAAGAAGGAGAAGTTCAAAATGCTCACCCTGGCTCAGGTTTTGTCTGTCTTGGACCCAGGAGACTGGATGGTAGCGTTGGACTTACAGGACGCCTATTTCCACATCCCCATCCTGCCTTCCCACAGACGTTACCTACAATTCGTGGTAGGTCATGAGCACTTTCAATTTACTGTGTTCCCTTTCGGCCTTACCACTGCCCCTCGGGTGTTCACGAAAGTGATGGCGGTGGTTGCAGCTCATCTGCGCAGGTTAGGGGTCTCAGTCTTCCCCTACCTAGACGACTGGCTGTTGAAGGTGCCTTCGCCCCTGACAGTGGTCTCCCACCTCCAGACTACGGCGGACCTCCTGCACCAGCTGAGGTTCACTATCAACGTGCTGAAGTCACACCTGACTCCCTCTCAGACGCTCCCTTTAATCGGAGCAGTTCTGGACACAGTGCTGTTTCGGGCTTATCCTCCCCCAAAAGCGAGTCCAAGACATTCAGGCTATGATTCCCTGGTCTTGGGTTTTGGTGAGACAGACTCTGAGACTGCTGGGCCTCTTGGCCTCCTGCATCCTGCTAGTAACACATGCCAGGTGGCATATTCGGGTTCTGCAGTGGGACTTGAGGTTCCAGTGGGCACAGCATCAGGGGAATCTCTCCGACATGGTCCAGATCTCGGCGGGAACTTCAAAAGACCTGCAGTGGTGGCTTTCGAATCCCAATTGGGTCACTGGTAGATCCCTCTCCCTTCCCCACCCAGATCTCTCTATAGTGACAGATGCGTCGCTTCTGGGTTGGGGCGCCCACATGGGAGAGGCGGAGATCAGAGGCCTTTGGTCTCCGGCGGAGTCAGGACTCCACATAAATTTGCTGGAGCTCCCAGCGATCAGACTTGCGTTGAAAGCATTCCCTCCCTCTCTCAAAGGGAAAGTAATGCAGGTGTTCACGGACAGCACTACCACCATGTGGTACTCCAACAAACAAGGCGGGGTAGGGTCCTGGACCCTTTGTCAGGATGCCCTACGCCTCTGGACATGGCTGGAACATCAGGGCATTACCCTGATGGTTCAACATCTGGCGGGCTCTCTCAACGCCAGAGCAGACGAACTCAGCCGCCAACGCACAGTCTATCACGAATGGCGTCTCCATCCTTAGGCGTGCATGGTTTCTTTCTCAAGTGGGGAGAGCCTTGGTTAGATCTGTTAGCCTCTGCAGAGAATGCGCAAAGTCAGCTGTTTTGCGTGTTGGAGTTTTCAAGGCGGCACTCGCTTGGAGACGCTTTTCGTCTCGAGTGGAACTCCGGCCTCCTTTACACCTTTCCTCCTATCCCTCTTCTGCCTAGAGTTCTCAAGAAAATCAAGTACGACCGGGTCCAAGTTATCTTGGTGGCTCCTGACTGGGCTCGAAGAGTGTGGTATCCAGAGCTATTGAGCATGTCCATCGATCCTCCACTCAGACTGCCTCTTCGGGCAGATCTTCTGTTCCAGCAGCAGGGGACGGTCCTCCATCTGAACCTGTCCAACCTCTGCCTTCATGCGTGGAGATTGTGCGGCAACAGTTGACGGCATTTGCCCTTCCACCCGAAGTCTGCAATGTTATCTTGGTAGCCAGGCATCCATCGACTAAAACTGTATCCGCCTGCATGGTGCACCAACAAATCTGTTGACCCCCTATCTGCCCCTCTTTCAGAGGTTCTTCTATTCATTCTTTCTTTAGCCCAGCAGGGCTCTACATTGGGCACCCTTAAAGGGTATCTGCCTGCCATTTCCGTCTTTCTTAGGCTTCATGATCAGCCTTCACTCTTTAAATCTCCTCTTGTGAGTAGGTTCTTGAAGGGGCTCACCCACTTATTTCCTCCCACTCCCTTCATCATGCCTCAGTGGGATCTTAATCTTGTACTTACATACTTAATATGTACCCCCTTTGAGCCAATGTATAATTGCCCCTTACGGCTCCTCACATTCAAAACTGTCTTTCTCATCGCCATCACCTCTGCTCGCAGGGTGAGTGAGCTTCAGGCCCTTTTTTCAAAGCCTCCATACTTGTCTGTGCACCCCGACAAAGTGATGTTACGCACTAGGGCTCCTATAAGAAACTTGAGAGGCATCTGCTCACCATATTTTTCTGACAAGATAGTGCCTTCCATTCTGGGGTAACATCAAGGCACTTTTGGAAGTCAGACCACAATTCCTTATCTTCCAGTGTAATGTACAGATGCAGGAAAAAAAAAAATCCTTGCTCGCTCCAAAATTCTCCACAGTACTTGATGCCGGGCACTGTCGCTGTTTCAATATTTCATACACAAATACTTGGTCATAAATTGCGATGCGCCTCCCAGCCGGTTCAGCGTTTAGGGTTAGGACCAGTACCCTCATAAATAACCACAGAAGAACGACGCTGCTATTGCAGCCTCCGAGAGTGCAGCGTCATTCTTCTATGGTTATTTATGGGGGCTCTGGTCTTAACCCTAACGCTGCACCGGCAGGGAGGCGCGTTACTATTTATGACCAAGTATTTGTGTATGTAGCATAAAAGACTTTACCTAGAAATTCATACACACATATTTACATGTGTCTATGCAGCCTATATTAAAGGATAAAAATAACCAATTTACATTCAGTTTTTCTTTAATAAACATTTCTCCAGATTTAGAGTTCTGTAAATGAGAAAAGAAAAAGCAAAGGGTGCAAATTCAGCCTTTATTTAAGAGAAAACTGCAAGGAACAGCACAGGCATTGTTAGCCAATAGGCTGCGTTAAAGCATTACAAAAGAATAATGGGACTGTGCCTTTAAGACCTCCAGTACCTCTGTACCTCTTGTATCCGATCATGCCCCAAAAGTAACAGGTGACAGTTAGGTCAGTACGTTTTTACAGTGATGTGCAGAACAGTACACAGCCATGTATTAACTGCTGTATGCAAGATTTGTCCGGGGAGGTGGGCGGGTTGCTTATGACTTTGATGAGGATTCTACTGGAAGAGAAGGAGGATTACAGGTAAGTAACTTATCCTTCTCTTCCAGGGGATCCTCATCAGTAGTCATAAGCAATGAATAGAGTAGCAAGGCCATCCCAGACACCTGCGGACGAAGCATGAGAAAGCAATAGCAGTTGACACGTTTATTTAAATAGGTTTCTTAAGGAGGCCTGCCCTACTTGGGTGTCTGTCTTAGTATCTGAATCTAGACAGTAATGCCTTGTGAAAGTATGTACCGATCTCCAGGTATCATCTTTGCATATTTTGGAGATGAGGACGTTCTTTAGTAGGGCATCTGTTACCGCCTTGCCACTTGTACAGTCGGCTTTGAGCCTGACAGGCAATTGCTTGTTTGCCCACTGGTAAGTAAACATAATGCAAGAAACTATACATCTGGAAATAGTTTGCTTAGAGGTGGTGATAGTGTCCTCATAGGATCTTAGTTCACAAACAGGCAGTCAGACTGTCTGATGTCTTTAGTCTTGTCCAGTTAAACGTCAGTACTCGCTTCAGATCTAAAGATTGTAGCACTCTTTTTGCTGGTGTAGACAGATTAGCAAAGGATGTAGGGAGTGAATGGGTTGATTTATGTGGAAATCATACACTATCTTGGGAAGAAAACTAGGGTGAGTTCTCATCACTACCCTGTTGGCATGGAACACTGTATAAGGCTCTTTGGCACATAGAGACTGTATTTCGCTGACTCTGCATGCCAAAGTAACAGTAAAAAGAAAAGTAGTCTTCCATATAAGTTGCTGTAAGGAAGCCTTATGTATAGGCTTGAAAGGTGGACCCAAGAGTTTTGAAAGTACCACATTCAACTCCCAGAGAGGAGAGGGGGAACGTACAGGTGAAAACACTTTTTTTTAGTCTTTCTGGTAAATTTTTAACTACAGTTATTTGGAAAAATGACATTTGAGAAGACTATTTTCTATAAGCAGTAATTTGCTGCAAGATGCACCTAAATAGAGGGAAATTGTAAACCAGATTTAGCTAGATGGAGGAGTAAGGGTAGTACTACCTCCTCCTGGACTAGAATTGGGTTGAAATGAATCTGACCGCACCACATGTAGAACCTCTCCCATTTGAAAGAGTAGTCTGGTCGAAGACCTGTTCGACTCCGAGAATGTTGATGCATTCCTGAGGAAGGCCTAATTGTCCATACATCAGTAATTCAGGAGCCATGCTGTCAAGCTCAGTGAGTGGTGGAGAAGATATGGGTACCACCACTTGGGGGGGGGGGGGGGGCATTCTGGGGCTATCAGCATCATTCTGGTCCTCTATTTGTTTAGTTTGTTGATCACTGTTGTTACCAGAGGAATGGAAGGAAACGTACCGAAATGTCCCTGACCAGTTTATCAAAAGTGCATCCTCCTTCGTTCGTGGTCAGTAGAACCTAGATGTAAAGTCTGGTCATTTTTTGCTTGTTTCGTCTACAAACCGGTCTATTTGAGGCTGCTCCCATTCCTGAAAGATATCTCTCACAACATTGTCTGAAGTTTCGGCTTAGAGAGTATGCCTTCATGTTCTGGACTCCTGGTAGATGAATTGCAGAGATGGTCAATTTCCTCAATATGAGCCTGTGCCAGGTGGCCTGTGCTTCCAGGGATAGGGGGCGGGAGATTGTGTCCCCTTGTTTGTTCAGATAGGGCATTGTGGTCGTGTTCGTTTGGATGGGTTGAAAGACTTGAGGGCTAGATGCACTGCCCATAGCCCCAGCATGTTGATGTGGTGTTGTTGCTCCTTGGAGGACTACAGGCCTTGTGTCTGTAGGGTACCCATGTGAGCACCTCAGCCTTAGAGAGACGCATCTGTGATGATTGTCTGGGTAGGAGTGTCCTGGTGAAATGGAACACCAATCAACAGTTTTTGTTTTTGAGACCACCATGGGATTTATGCTTGCGCAGCTGGAGACAGGTTGATTTTGGTGTCCCAATGGTCTGTGAATTGATCCCACTGATCCTCTAGATTCTGCTGCACAGTCTCTTGTGTAGCCTGGCATTGGGAACAATGAAGATACATGATGCCATGGATCCCAGAAGGGACACTGCTTGCCTGGCTGATGGATGCAGAGTGTGAAGGATGTTGGCAGACTTCCTTGCTATTGATGAGTCTCTCCTCTGAAGGACACAGTTTTGCAACCTTTGTATCCAGTGTCGCCCCGAGGTAGTTGAGTTGAGGCTTAGATGGACTTTTCGAGATTGATCTGCTGACCTAACGACTGAAGGATGTTGACAGAGTGTTTTCTCGTCATATCTGGGAGGAGCTTTTCACTAGGCTGTCGTCTAAGTATGGGCACACAAAGATGCCTTTCTTTCTCAATGCTGCTGCTGCAGCCACTATGCACTTCGAAAATGTTGGGGGTGCCGTCTTCAGGCCAAATGGAAGCACCCTTTATTGGTAATGTTTGGATGCCACCTTGAACCTCAGGAACTTCCTATGCTTCTTGGTGTGTGGAATGTGCAAGTATGCGTCCTTGAGGTCTATGGAACATATCCAATCCACCTGATGGAGCAGCAGGTATATTTGATGGAAAGCCAGCATTCAAAACTTTTCCTTCCTTATGTGTTTGTTGAGTAGACGTTAATCTAGGATGGGTCTGAAGTCTGCATTTGGGCCTTATTTTCTTTACAAGTAAATACTGTGAGTATACTCCTACTCCCCTTTGAGAGAATGGAACCTCCTCTATTCTTCCTTGCAAAGTAGAGCGGAGACTTGGGATTGCAGGAGCTTTAGCTGGTGACCAGAATATTTTGGAGGAGGAACACTCAGAGAAGGGGACTTCAATCGAAGTGAGTACCCATTTGCTACAATATTTAAGACCCAGTTGTCGCTGGTGATTGTGCACCACTCGTCGAGATGGTTGACGATACTTCCCCCACCGGAGTTGGTAATGATAATGAAGGAAGTCAGATCTCATTGTTTAGTGGGCGTCTTTGAGGAGGCTGGGGGCTGTCAAGTGGTTCCTCATCCATGTGCTGATCTGCGGGCTTGGTATTGAGCCTTGGTGTATTGATGATGGTGGTGACGAGGGACACAGTAACAGGTCTGAACCCTCTGAAGTCGTATTGTCTGTATCGTCTACATAATCTTTTCTAACCCCACTACTTTAGGGGTATGCAATGCCATCTTAATGTTTTGTATCTTGTCATCTGTTTGGGATCCAAATAACGAGTTTTTGTTAAACAGAAGATTAAAGATGTATTGTTGCATCTCTGGTTTAAGGCTCGTGAGTCTAAGCCATGATGTACATCTGGTGCACATGCCGTGTGCATAGCCATGTGCCGTTGGGTCAGAACCATCTCCTGCACTAATTATTTGGTTCGCGACCAGGCCACCTCCTTCCAGGATTTTTCAAAGTCTAGTCTATCTTCTCTTGGGAGTTTATCCGCAAATCATGCAGTCGAGTCCCAGAGAGATTTATCATACCATCTGTAGGAAGCTCGCTCTCTATATAGTGCACTAAAATGAAGTACACTGTGTCGAAAGTCCAGTGGATCCCCAATAGGTATCGCAGAGACAAAAGTAGACTGGACTAATGCTCTATTTTGAGGTAGTGTGGGCGAGCAGTCAGGCTTATCAGAGGGTAGTGCTAAGCATTTGTTGTACTCACAGAGGCAGTAAATGAGGCACACACTCAAAGAATAAATCCGAGACCAATTTAGAAAAAAAAACATTTATTTTTATATATGTTTCAAAACCAAGAACTGCGTAATCAGGTAAGTAGATTTACAAGCTATAGGAAAGTACCCTCTTTTTGGCATGTTACCCCAATTTCTGCCTGATGTCAGGGTGTTTGACTGTGTCACTGGGATCCTGCTAACCAGGACCCCAATGCTTATGCTCCCTCTCCTCTCAATTTTGTCACCACATACTGGTACTCAGTATTTCATCCCAAATTGGCATACTGGTCACCCCTTATAAGTCCCTAGTATATGGGACTTAGGTACCCAGGGCATTGGGGCTCCAGGGGATCCCTATGGGCTGCAGCATTACTTTTGCCACCCAGAGGGAGCCAATACAAAGGCTTCTGCAGAGCTGCCATTGCAGCCCACGGGAAATGGTGCATGCACCCTTTCACTGCCATTTACACTGCACCAGGTCACTTATAAGTCACCTATATGTCACGCCTTCCAACCCTGAAGGCTGGGTGCAAAGTACATGTTTGTGAGGGCACCCCTGCACTAGTGCCTCCACATCGTCCAGGACCATTTTCCTGGACTTTGTGAGTGTGGGGCACGCCATTTTACACGTGCACTGGACATAGGTCAATACCTGTGTCCTGAAGAACAATGGTAACTCCAAATATGGCCGTATAAGGTGTCTAACATCTTAGAATTATACCACAATACTGATTCTAGTATTAATATCCTAACAGATGGCAGCGGGCTGTAATTCAATGCAACTAACCCCTTACTACATCCTTATATATAAAAAATTTCAATGATAGGAAATTGTGTGCACTCATACCCACACCTGCTGCCAAGGTGCATTCCTTAAAAAAGGAAAACATTGAAGAAATGCAAATGATGATGCACCACAAAAATCGTATTCAAAAGTCCGATTCTTTAGTTTGAGTCCATTGAGATCTTCTCTTTATTCTTTATTTACGACAGCACATATTCATTACATAGCAGACAGCCAACACATTTTGTCCTTTAAGGGAGGACTTCTTTAGGGCTATTCAGTCCCTTTCATTTCAGTTCGCCATATTCCCACAGTATAATCCATCTAGCAATAGTGTCAGAATCCTCCACTGTCTGCACCTTCGTTAATATCCAACAGGATAACAACCCTTGCTCCTGTCATTGCCGTCATGGCTGTCTGCTATGTAAGGAATATGTGCTGTCATTAAAAAAAATAAAGAGAAGATCTAAATGGACTCAAACTAAAGAATTGGACTTTTGAATACGGTTTATGTGGTGCATCATCATTTGTACTTCCTCACTGATTCTAGTATTGGTTGTATAATTCCATGCACTCAGGGGGCTCCACAGTGGACCCCCAGTACTGCCATACCAGACTTTTGAGGTTTTCCAGGCAGCGCCAGCTGCTGCCACCTCGCAGACAGGTTTCTGCTCTCCTGTTGCTCAAGCAGCTCAAGCCCAGGAAGGCAGAACAAAGCATTTCCTTTGGGAAATAGGTGTTACAGGCATGGGAGGGGTAGCCTCCCAGAGCCTCTGCAAATAGGATAGTGCCCTCCTTGCATAATCCAGTCTACACCGGTTCAGGGACCCCCCAGTCCCTGCTCTGGCGTGAAACTGGACAAAGGAAAGGGTAGTGACCAAGGTGTTGGGGCAGTCTGGCAGCATCTGAGTGGCCAGTCGGTGCAGGTGATGTCGGTCCCTCCCCTAATAGGTGCTTACCTGTGTAGCTCACCAGTCCCCCTTTCAGGGCTATTTAGGGTCTCTCCTCTGGGTGTTTCCTAAGATTCGGATTGGGAGACTCCAGCAGGAATCCTCTGCATCCTTTACTTCACCTTCTACCGACAAAACTGCATCTGGACCCTCCAGGAACCCTACAAACTGCAACAAAGAAGCAAAGACGACTTCTGCAACATTGTATCTTCAGCTCCTGCCAGCAACTGCAACTGTTTCCAGATCGTGCATCCCCTGAGGACTGCCTATCTTCAGTCTGCACCAGAAGAACAAAGGAATCTCCCTTGAAGGAGTCACTACCCTGCTTCAGCAGGCATCCCTCTGCAGTGACAACCAGTGGTGTGGGTCCCCTCTCCTGAAGAAGTGCGTGGATCCAGCAAGCACAGGTGGTGAACTGAGGTAGTCCCGATGGTCTTAAGGTCCAGCTGTCCAACTTTGGTGGCGGTAAGAGCTTGCCTCCCCATGCAAGACAGTACCCCGGTGCACCGCGGGTTTTGCCATTGCCAAGGCTTGTGTGCGACCTTCCACGAAGTTCTTCTCGCACAGCACAGCTTCCTGAGTGGTTCTCCGGTGGTATGGATCCCTTTGTGTAGTGCTGCTTGGGCCTCCATTTGCACCTTCTTTGTCCATGTGCTATGGGACCCCTGTCCGCGCTGCATGGTCATCTGAGGGCTCTCTGAGTTGCTGAGAGCACCCTCTGTCTCCCACTCCTGGGTAGAGACCACAGGTCCCTCCTGGTCCCAGGCAGCACCATTTTCCATTAACTGCATGCTTTGTGTGTGCTAAGGCTTGTTGGCAGAATCCAGCGATGCAGACCAGACTGCAATCATCCATCCTGTGTGGGACATCATCTGCACCAACCTGGGACCCTCATCCATCTTCTTGGGTGCAGTACTGACTGTGCTTCTTCACTGTTGGTTTTTCTTTTGCACCTTCATTCAAGTTAGCAGGGGCTCCTGTTCTCCCTGGACTCTTCTGTGCTTCTGGGACTTGGTCCCTTTCTTCCTCAGGTCTTCAGGTCCAGGAATCCATCGTTGGTGTCTTGCAGTCTCTTCTGGTTCTTGCATAATCTTCTATCACGTGTTCTTGTGTGTTCTAGGAAACTTATTGTGATTTACTCCTGCTTTCCTGGGCTCAGGTGGATTCTATTACTTACCTTTGGTGTTTTCTTAAACTCCCAGCACCCCTCCACACACTACACTTGCCTAGGTGTGAAACTGACTTTCGCATTCCACTATTTTAGTATATGGCTTGTGTCAACTCCCCCTCCCCCAGGCCCTTTCTAGCTAGTGTGATTTTCACTATTTTCACTGTTTTCGAACTGTTTTTACAGCTATTTCTGCATTCTAGTGTCTATACTGTGCATATTACTTACCTCCCAAGGTAGTATAGTCTCTAAGGTATTTTTGGTCTTTGTGTCACCAAAATAAAGTACCTTTATTTTTGTAACACTGAGTATTTGCTTTCATGTGTGTAAGTACTGTGTGACTACAGTGGTATTGCATGAGCTTTGCATGTCTCCTAGTTCAGCCTTGGCTGCTCATCTACAGCTACCCCTAGACAGCCTGGCTTCTAGACACTGACTACATTTCACTAATAAGGGATAACTGGACCTGGTATAAGTACCTTTGTTACCCACTACAAACCAGGCTAGCCTCCTACATTGGTAGTGCAGCGGTGGGATAAGTACTTGCACTTGCCTTATCACTCTGTCACCGGTGCTTTCCACAGGAATGTAACTATATACCTAGAGCTATACATTCTTATACCTAGTACAGGATCTAGTCTCTTACTTTCGGTTCTAAGAGACTAGAGGTTAGGTAGAGTAGGTCTTTTCTTTCTACTTAAACTACTCTAACACTCACTACACTATGTCTACTGCTTGGCCTAGCTCTGAGGCCCTATGAGGGCATGACCTTCAGAGAACTTAAGGGGCTTTGCTTAGAGAGGATCTTAGATGTAGGCAAGGACCCTAATAAGAATTTTCTTTTCTGTCTCCTTCAGGATGACCAGGAGAAGTCTGGTAACCAGGGGTTGGGGTTCCCCATGGTGGCAGCAGTTTCAGGAATTATGGTGTTAGGGAGAATACTTTTGGTTCCAGAAATCTGCACAGAATTGTTCCCTCTTACAAGGAGGGGGATGACAACTGCAAGTAGTTTGCTGCACTTGAGAGGTCATGTAAAGTACAGATGGTCCCTCAGGGGCAGGGGGCTGCTATTCTGTGGTTGTCGTTTTCTGGCAGGGATAGACTCCTCACTGTCAGGGAAGAAGATTCAGATAATTACAATATTTTGAAGACAGCACTCTTGGATGGATTTGCCTAAACCACTGAACAATATAGAATAAAGTTCAGAGAGACCAGAAAAGAGTCTTCACAAGATAGGATAGACTTTGTGGACTGTTTTGTGAAGGCTTTAGAAGGTTGGTTACATGGCAGCAAAGTGTCTGACTACGAGAGTCTTTGTAATCTAATTCTGAGAGAGCATATTCTAAATAATTATGTGTCTGATTTGTTTCACCAGTACTTGGTAGACTCAGATCTGATCTCTCCCCAAGAATTGGGAAAGATTGCAGACAAATGGGTCACACCAAGGGTGAGCAGAAAAGCTCATACGGGGGTGACAAGGACAAGAAGAAGCATGGTAAGTCACATGACAAAGGTGGGGACAAAGATAAAAAGCAAGAGTCTTCATCAGGACCACAAATATCCTCTGGGGGTAGGTCTAAATCATCTTCAAACCAGCAGAATAAAAAGCCTTGGTGTTAACTGTGTAAGAACAAAGGCCATTGGGCAAGTGACCCCACATGTCCCAAGAGGAACATCAAACCTCTCACCACCACAACCCCCCCTGCTTCTACTAGTGCTCCTAGTAATAGCAGTGTTGGTGGGAAAAATACTACAAATAACTAGTCCAAGGGTGTAGCAGGGGCTCACTCTGAGTAATGTAGTGGGGGTTGGTTTAGTTAGGGAAACTACTGAGGCTGTTTTAGTCTCAGATAGTGGCATTGACCTTGCCACCTTTGTTGCTTTTCCCCTTAACATGGATAAGTACAAGCAACAACCCCTAATGAATGATGTTCAGGTTGAGGCCTACAGGGACACAGGTGCCATTGTCACAGTGGTGATGGAAAAACTGGTAGCCCCTGAACAACACCTACTTGGTCATCAGTACCAAATGACTGACGCCCACAATAACACTATTAGCCACCTCATGGCTGTTGTGAATCTCATCTGGGTGGGGGTGGTTATTGGTCCAAAGAAAGTTATGGTATCAATTGACCAACCTGTAGAATGTCTACTGGGCAATGATTTGGAGATTTCAGTTTGGGCTGAAGTGGACTTGGAGGCTCATGCAGTAATGCTGGGCATTCCTGGGCACATCTTTGTTTTCACAAGGGCTCAGGCCAAGAAGCAAAGAGGATAGGGAAACTTGGATCCTGGAACAATGGACCATGTGCTCCTAAAATCTAGCGGTAGAAATGGTAAACCCTTCTCCTCTATCCCTCCTTCCACTGAAGATTCCCTTTCTGATGAGGAGGAGTCTACTCCCTGTGCAGAACCTACTCCAGAGGAGCTCCAAGCTGACACAGCTGAGCTTTTGGGTACAGGCGGGCCTGCCAGGGAAGAGTTCAGTGTGGCACAGTAGACCTGTCTGAGGGTTTGAGACAGCAAGCTGTCAAACAGGAAGCAGGGGATGTCAGTGACATTCAGAGTGTACTGGGAAAATAATCTCCTTTATACACAGGCAAGGGACCCAACACCTGGTGCTACCAGGAGACTGGTCATTCCCTTGCAGTATATGGAGTTTCTTCGGACACTAGCACATGACATTCCCCTTGCTGGACATTTAGGGCGAAGCAAGACCTGGGACAGACTAGTCCCTCACTTTCACTCGCCTCATATGTCTGAAGACACAAAAGAGTTCTGTCGCTCCTGTGTCACTTGCCAAGCCAGTGGTAAGACTGGTGGCACCACAGAAGTCCCCTTGATCCCACTGCCTGTGATTGGGGTGCTCTTTGAAAGGATAGGGGTTGACATAGTTGGCCCCCTTGACACCCTACTGCTTCTGGCAATAGCTTTATCTTGGTGTTATTGGACCATGCCACTACATATCGAGAAACAATTCCTCTGAGGACCACTACAGCTCCTGCAGTGGCAAAGGCAGACCCTCCTGGGAGTCTTTTCCAGGGTGGGCTTTCAAAAAAAGATGGTGTCAGACAGAGGTAATAACTTCATGTCTGCATATCTAAAAAACATGTGGAAAGAGTGTGGGGGTAAGCTACAAGTTCACCACACCTTACCATCCCCAGACAAATGGGTTGGTTGAGAGATTTAATAAAACTCTCAAATGTATGATTATGTGACTATTTGAGAAGCTCAGAAGGAGATGGGAGTCCTATTACCATGCCTCCTTTTTGCCTACAGGGAGGTACCCCTGACAGGAGTGTGCTACAGCCCATTTAAACTCCTTTTTGGCCACCCTGTTAGGGGTCCATTATCCCTTGTGAGGGAGGGGTGGGAGCAACCCTTAAAGCCCCCCAAACAGGATATAGTGGACTATGTACTTGGCCTAGAATCTAGAATGGCAGAGTACATGAAAAAGGTCACCAGAAACCTTCAGGCAAGCCAAGAATTGCAAAAACAATGGCGTGACCAGAAGGCTGTCCTGACTGAGTACCACCCAAGACAGAAGGTGTGGGTATTGAAGCCTGTGGCACCTAGAGCACTCCAGGACAAATGGAGTGGCCCACATCTGATAGTGGAGAAAAAGGGTGAGGTCACTTATTTAGTGGACCTAAGCACTCCCAGAAGTCCTCTAAGAGTACTTCATGTGAACCACCTGAAACCCTTCTATGATAGGGCTGACTTAACCCTACTTATGGCCACTGATAAGGGACAGGAAGAAGAGATTGACCCTCTCCCTGATCTCTTTTCCAACACTGCAGCTGATGGCTCAGTGGAAGGGGTTGTTCTTGCAGACTGTCTTTCTGAGGAGCAGGAAGAGGATTGCAGGAACCTCTTAGGCCAATTCTCTGAACTTTTCTCTCTGACACCTGGTCATACCACTTAGTGTGAGTACATCATAGATACTGGAGACAGTTTACCTTTCAAAAGTAAGATTTATAGACAGCCTGACCATGTCACGGACTGCATTAAGTCTGAGGTTCAGAAAATGTTGGGCTTAAGAGTGATTGAGCACTAATACAGCCCCTAGCACCCAAGCCTCATTCTCAGAATGGGAAAAAGGAGGTGAGTTTTTGTGTTTTTTATAGAGGGCTCAACACAGTCAAAAAGACTGATGCTCACCATATACCCAGGGCAGATGAGCTTATAGATACTCTGGCATCTGCCAAGTATCTCAACACTTTTGACTTGACTGCAGGGTATTGGCAGATCAAGCTGTCAGGTTTGTTATCCCCCGCTCAGATCTTCCCTAGAGACCCCCTGGTCTTAGGAACCCTGCTGTGTAACGCCCAAGCTCCTGAGGCTCAGTTCCCTTTGGGGCTGTTAGGTCTTTTGTCTGGTGAACATGCCCATCTAATAGGATGTCATGGGCCAAAGCTAGGAGAATCTCTGCATTGCTGAGGTACTACCAGTCTCCTGTTGGCACCAGGTGTAAGGTCTCTGGCATCTGTATGCAGGAGCCCCTTCTCCCAATAGGTCATGTGGGTACCACTAACATCACCTTTTTTCTATGCAGGAGCCTGCTGCCTCAGAACTTCAAGAATGGGGCAGGTTTGTTTTCCCTGGCACAGATCTTCCCTAGAGGGTGTTCCTAGTCCCAGGATCTCTGTTATGTAAGGCCTGAGGCTCAGTTCCCTCCGGGGCTGTTAGGCCTTCTCTCTGAAGAGAGAGATCCTGTTCTGTAATCTGTTTGGAAGCTGGTTCCCCAGTCTTCCTGGCCTTTCTCCTGGTAGGTTGGGCCATTATTCCAGGCTCCAACTCTACGTTTTCACTCTGTGCTTTGCTGTGTGCTCTGATTTTGACACCCACTCACTGAGGGGTACCTAGCATAGCTGCATGGGTGTTTCTTTCTACCTCAGCCCAGGCTGAGGACTCCAGATTATTCCCTGGCCGTCATTGGACAGGTATAGCAGGAAATACCACCAACTTCTTTTGGCCTGTAACCCCTCCCCATTCTAAGGACACCATTGCCATAGGATGGACCTTAGCCTGAATGTCAGCATTTAGGACAGTATATGTCTCTCTAGGAAGATACTGGTCTGAGGACACTAGTTGCTCAGTCACCATGGTGACACTGGCATCAGTGTCTCTTTCAGTGCTTCAACTTGAATCCCATATATATGATATTGTTGTCTGAACTTCTCCAGACTACTGGGCCAGATAGGCCAGGCCAGCTACATCTATCCTTGCAATTGAAAGTCTCGGGCCTACCCTCCTGTGCTGGTTTTTGGGGGCCTTTAGAAGACTCTTTGTTTTTGTCCTTGTTTTGGTTATCCTCTTTCCCATTTGGGGGCTTTTGGCCTTTTTTGTGTTGTCTCCCCCACCAGTGGAAGTTTTGATCAATCTTGGTTGCCTTCTTCCCAAGCTCTTGAGGAGATAGTGCACCTAGGTGCACCAGGTACTGGTGCAACTTTTTTTAACACAGTTACTCAACAGATGCACTTTTATTATTAGATTGTAAAGCCCTTCATAATCATGCACATTGGTACCTTTTAACGAGCCACCAAGAGTTTTCATTGAAAAGTCCACAAAATCAACTCAGGGTTGACTCTGGGCTTTTCGAGTCTCCCTGAATTTGATTCACTATGTAGGAAAGTGCCATCTTTCTAGTATAGTTACTCCCTGATGTCAGTGTGTTTAGACTGTAGTTCACTGGGATCCTGCTAATCAGGACTCCAGTGACTGTGGTCTCTACCTAAATTTGGTTGCTGATAAACATTTTAAACTCACAATCGACATACTGGTGTACGTATGTAAGTCCCTATTATATGGTAGCTAGGTACCCAGGGTACAGGTACACCCGGGCTCCCCCATGGGCTGCAGCATGTATTGTGCCACCCATGGGAGCCAATGCAAAACTATGTCTGCAGACCTGCTATTGCAGCCTGCATGAAATGGTGTATACACCTTTTCACCACCAAACCTGGTTACTGCATTTCGACACTATAAGTCACCCCTCTGGTAGGCTCTTAAACCCAGGGGCAGGGTTCATGTCCTTATGTCTGAGGGTACTCCTGGATGAACAGGGTACTCCTACAGACCCCAGGTCAATTCCTGGAGTCTAAGTGTGGTGAAGCCATCTTAAGGTATGATGTGTTCACTGATCAACATGAGTGGTCCAACTACATAATGGGTTCTCCGAACCTAGGCATGTTTGTTTCAAACATGTTGAAATCATGCAACTACACCAATTCCGGTATTAGTTGCTTACCCATGTACTCTGTGGGTTCCTTGAATGATCCCTTAGTTCTGCCTTTGCAGCCTTATGGGGTCTTGCTTGCCAGCCTGCCCTACAGCTGACCCCAGACACTATTCTGCATTCCTTCTGGTGAGCCTGGCTCAGGCCGGGGAGGCAGAACAAAGGATTTCCTGCAGGAGAGAGGTGTGACTACCCCCCCTGTGTATTTGGTGTCTAAGGGCTGGGGTGGCCTCTGAGTTCCACCAGACTGCTTTGAAGGGCACATTTTGTGCCCTTCTTGCGTAACCTAGTTTGCACCAGTTCAGAAACCCCAGTTCTCGCTCTGAAACAAGATATTCAAAGGGCAGGGGAATGATCACCCCCTTGTCCAGCTGCTCCCCCTAGGAAGGCGCACAAAGCTCTGCCAGGTGGGCACTTGATTCTGCCATCTTGGAAACAAGATGTGTAGATGTCCCTGGGAGCATCTGACTGGATAGGCCAGGTAGATGACGTCCCTGACCCCCCGCCCCCGATAGGTGGGTGACTATAGAGAGTGACCAACACCCTTTTAGGGTTGCTTAAGGGTTCCCTCGCGGGTATGTCCTCAGATTCATCAAGCAAAACTCTCCAAAGAACTCTCTGAAAGACATCTTCTCCTCCTGGCCCCTGGAACCGCAGGAACCGCTGCTGGTCTGTTTTGGAACAGAAACACATCTGCTTCTGGTAGGAAGGCTGCCACTGCAACATTGTTTCTACGGATCGTGCAAGAATTCTGCAAAACCCAAGGCTGTGCATCCTCCAAGGTCCAGGGTCACAAGAACTCTGTTTGCATCAGGAAGCACAAAGAAATCTCCCTTGAAGTGAAGGAGTTACTCCCCTGCAACTGCAGGCACCTCAAGACAACGTCGATCAGCTAGTGGGGTCTGCTGTTCCAAGAACATTGAAAGGCTCTGCTTCACAGGTGGTGAGTCTGTGGCTTACTCTTGGTCCTGCTTGTCTTCTGACCAACCTGGGAGACTGTGGGCCCCTGCTCCTGCCACTGGACTGGAACCCCTGTGCACCGCGACAGTTGCACTTCCCAAGGTTTGTTGACTGTTCTTCTGGGAGATCTTCTGTCACCAAGAAGCCCCGGCCTCCAGCAACTTGAAGATCAGCTGCTGTCCTGCAACTCCTGCGATGTGGGACTTCTATTTTGGTGTGCTGGTGAGGCCTCCTTGTGAATCCCTGTGCCCATCACCTGTGGGTCACTCTGTAGGGCTCCATTGACCTCTGCTGGCCTTCCTGTGTGCTGAGGGCCAGTCCTGACTCCCACTCCTGGGTAGAGTCACCTGGACCCTGCTGGTCCCCAAAACTTTACAAACATTTATTCAGCTCCTCCTTGCATTTGCCATCTGGTCACTGACCCTCCTGCAATCCAGCAGCCATTGAGGGACAGCTCGTAGGTGATTCCTGGGATCCTCTTGAACTCACAGCTGGACTTCTTCCACCAACTTGCAGTAACTTCACATTCGGGAGGGTGGGCATTGCCACCTGCACCACATGGACACTTCCAAAGGTGATGGACTCTGTCTTCTTCCTTTGCAGGTCCTCCATGTCTGGAATCAGTCCCTGGGTCGTGACAGCAGCTGGACAATCTGAAGCTTCCACTGACTTCAGAGAGTCCCTTCTCCCCTCTGCATCCGGGGCCCTGGTGTAACTACTCCTGTCTTCTGGGTATCATGGGGTAACAGCACTCTCCATCTCTTATCCGCTGCTTTCCTTGGGGCCTACTGGAAAGGGTCCTGAATTCCACAAACGCCAACCACTACTCTCTGTATTAGCCTATGGGACAACTGGGTGGGTAACTACCTTCCATCTGGTTGCTGGGGATACTTACTGTACTTACCTCTGGTGTTTCTATCTTCTCCTACCTAACTACTGCACTTACTTCAGCAGAGAAAATATGGCGACAAGAACCCTCTACAGCCAACTTCTCCACCCTCAAAGCCACTCATACGCTTTGCCAAAAGAGACCACTACAAGACACGCCTGAACAACAACTCTCAAAACAGCAAAGAACTCTTCACCATCATTAATGAACTAGCCAAACCCAAAGCCAGCAACATAGACCCTTCACACACACAGCCCCTATGTGACGCCCTCCCCAACCACTTCCACCACAAAATCCTGGACATCCACAACAGCTTCATACCACACACACCCACCACACACACCCCTCACTCACCCAACTCAAACCCCACTCATGATCCCCCCCACCACACTCACCACCTGGGCCCCCACCACACACGAAGAAACCGAAAAAACCATGAACTCCATCCACTCCTGATCCCCCTCTGACCCCTGTCCACATTGCATCTACAACAAAGCCAGCCCAACCATTGCCCCCATACTCCACGACATAATCAACTCCTCCTTCGACTCTGCCACCTACCCAGACCCCTGGAAGCACGCGGAAATCACTGCTCTCCTAAAAAAAAAAAAACAATGCCGACCCAGAGATCCTCTCCAACTATCGCACCATCTCCCTCCTCCCTTTCCCCGCCAAGGTCGCCAAGAAACTAGTCAACACCCGCCTATCCCACTACCTCGAAGAAAACAACACTCTTGACCCCTCACAATCCGAGTTCCGCAAGAACCACAGCACGGAAACCGACCTCATCGCATGCACTGATGGCATTAGGACCAAAATCGACAAAGGCGAGACCGTTGCACTCATCCTCCTAGACCTCTCCGCAGCCTTTGACACTGTCTGCCACCACACACTCAGCACACGCCTCCACAACATAGGAATTCGCCACAAAGCCTTAGACTGGCTCACCTCCTTCCTCACTGACCGAACCCAGAGAGTCCGCCTCCTACCTTTCCACTCCACCACCGCCAAGATCATCTGCGGAGTCCCCCAAGGGTCCCCTCTCAGCCCCACACTCTTCAACATTTACATGATCCTCCTAGCCAACATCCTCCATTCACACGGAATCACTATCCTCTCCTACGCAGATGACAACCAACTCATCCTCTCCCTCACTGCAACCCCACCACCGCCAAAACCAACCTACAGGCAGCTCTCCTCAACACCGCCAACTGGATGACAACCAACCACCTCAAGCTTAACTCCAACAAAACCGAGGTCATCATCTTCGGCCCCAACAAAACCGTATGGGATGACTCCTGGTTGCCCACTGCCCTAAGGCCCGCACCCACCCCCGCAAACCACGCACGCAACCTCAGCCTCATCCTGGACCCCTCCCTCTCCATGACACAGCAAATCAATGCTCCAACCTCCTCCTGCTTCCACACACTCCGCACTCTAAAAACAAATCCTTCAAATGGATTCCCCCAGAGACCAGGAAGACAGTCACCCATGCACTCATCAGCAGCAGACTAGACTACGGTAACACCCTCTATGCCGGCACCACACTCAAACTCACACGCAAACTCCAGAGAATCCAGAACACAGCCGTACGCCTCGTCCTTGGCCTCCCCCGCCACGAACGAATCTCACCACACCTCAAAACCCTTCACTGGCTCCCCATAAACAAGACAATCACATTCAAGATCCTCATCCACGCACACAAATCCCTCCACAACACCGGCCCGACATACCTCAGCGAAAGAGTGAACTTCCACACTCCCACCCGCAACCTCCGATCAGCCAACCTTGCCCTATCCACAGTCCCCCGCATCCAACGCACCCAGGAGGCAGGTCCTTCTCCTACCTCGCCCCCAAAACCTGGAACTCCCTCCCCACCAACCTCCTCAAAACCAAAGACGTCCTGCTCTTCAGAAAGAACCTCAAAACATGGTTGTTCGAACAGTGACCCTCCTGCCCTCCCCCCACCCCCAATCGCCTTGAGACCCTTACGGGTGAGTAGCGCGCTCTATAGTTTTTTTTGATTGATTGATTGACCTTGGTTGGGGGTCACTATTTCACATTTCACTTTTTTAGTTTATGGTTTAGCCCCTCCCATAGGGCCCAGAGTATTTTTATGCTAGTTCTGGTGGTTATTTTGTGTACATACTGTGTGTAGATTCTCCAAAGGGAAATATACCAATGCTAGTCTAGTAGTAGTGCTGTAATAAAGTATCCTTTATTTTTTTTGCAATACTTGTGTGGTTCTTTCTTGTGAGTGAGTTACTGTCTGACTATTATGGTAATGCAAGTGCTTTACATTCCTCCTGGATAAGCTTTAGCTGCTCGCCTCGGCTACCCTTAGAGAGCTTTTGTTATCTGGACACCTACTCACTATCACTTAGGGTTGCCTGGACTCAGCATAAGGTGCCACACCATAAGTGTGTCTACACCATAAATTGAGACAATCTTCTACTTTGGTGTTGCAGCGGTGGAATAAGACACTTGCATTACCTTGCCACTTTGTCAACAGTGATTTTCCATTAGAAAGAGAACTGATAACTGGTGGTTACATCCTACACTGGTAACTTCAGATACTTCTACACTTTTGCCTTGGTAGTTAGGGGTCTAGCATATCCCTTTCTTCAAGCCTTTTAAAAGTTTAGAAACTTAGAGTAGGTAGGTGCATCGCATACACTAGTCTATCACCCTGTCTTTAGTTGAGGGAGCTGACCAGACCCAGGAGTCTAGGTATGTAGGTCTTCATTTCAAAAAGCTTAGGGCCCTGTGTACAGCTAGGAAACTCAAGACCGGTAGTAAGTATAATAAAACTGTTCTCTTAGATTTATCTAATATGATAGAGACTTCTAGCTACAGATTCCTTACCTTTGAATTCTCTGGCATCCTCTTCGAATCCGGAATCTTTTTGATGAGCAATACCCTGCGCATGCCGTCAGGTGGCGTTGTTCGGATCCGCGTGCATCATCCGGCTCCAAGTGCCTTCGTCGGCATCGTTGGAGCCGTCTGTGATGTCAGTCGCCTATAAAGGCACCGCCCCGGCACACGTATGTCAGTTCTTTTCCTTCCGTGCTGGTTAAGCACAGGTCCGGGATTGAGCTACCCTTTGCCTTTTCTGACAAGCGTTTTTTCAACCCTTTTGTCGAAGAACTTTTGTTGTCTGTGCGAGGAGATGTCCTCCAGGGAGACGGGGTTCAAGCCATGTGGCTGCTGTCATCAGGCCATGTTAGTGATGGACTCTCACCAGGTATGTCTCTGGTGCCTCGACAGGGACCACGGCTTGAAGTCGTGCTCCGTCTGACGGGCCGTGGCCCCCGAAGGCTTTGAGAGAGCGGTCTCTGAAGCTTATGTCCCGGCAGTTGACTTCGGTCGGTGCGACTCTAAAGAGGTCACAGTCCCGCTCAAAGAGGAAGTTGTGGGACTGCCCCAGGAGCCCCAAGTCCTCCTCTTCCCACTCCAGGTCCACGGGGCACTCGGGGAAGATGCACAAGATGAAAAATTCCAAGCGGACTTCGACTTTGCCATGTCCGTCAGGCGACGAGGTGTCACTGGAACATTGACATTCTGAGAATGGTTCCGCTGAGCTGTTGCCAGGGCCGACTTTGCGTCTCCCTCCTTATCCGGGAGCCGGAGCGACCCGCACTCAAATTAAAGACTTTTGTGAAGCCATGCGCCTCGTTTTTGAGTGGGTTGTTCCTTGGACCCCACAGGAATAATAGGGGCCCCATCAGGTTCGACGCCGGTGGCTTTGACCTTAGCACTCTTGGGAACCCCAGGATCCAATGCAGAGCCTCGTGACAAAGGGTTCACAAACCCACACCGCCCTGCTTGTTGCAGGACCACATTGCAGTGGTGCTGTCCGTGAACATCTGCACTGTCTTCCCTTTCACAACAGGAATAAATGCTTTTAATGACAGTCGGATCGCCCGGAGCTCCAACAAGTTGATATGGAGTCCCGATTCCCACCGGAGACCAGAGGCCTCTGATCTCCGCCTCTCCAAGATGGCCAACCCATCCTAGAAGTGAAGCATCTGTCACTACTGTGAGATCTGTCTGAGGAAGGGAGAGGAGTCTGCCTCTGACCGAATCGCAGTTCACTAACCACCACTGCAGGACTTTTGGAGTTCCCTCTGAGATCTGAACAGTGTTGGTAAGATTTCCGTGATGCTGAACCCACTGGAACTTCAGGTCCCACTCCAGAGCCCTCAGATGCCATCTGGAATGTTTGATTAACAGGATGCAGGAAGCCATGAGTCCCGAACAGGCTCAGAGAGTCTCTCTCACCGAAATCCAGGCTAGAGGCCGAAACATCGGTATCATAACCTGAATATCCTGGACTCGCTGCCCGGGAGGATAAACCCGAAACTGCACTGTATCCAGAACAGCTCAGATGAAAGGGAGATTCTGAGAGGGAGTCAGGTGTGACTTCGACACGTTTATAGTGAACCCCAGCGAATGAAGTAGGTCCTCTGTAGTCTGAAGGTGGGTGACGAGAGCCTGGGGCGTAGGAGCCTTCAACAGCCAGTTGTCGAGGTAGGGGAATACTGAAATCCCTAACCTGCGCAGATGAGCTGCTACGACCGCCATCAACTTGGTGAACACCCGAGGGGCACTGGTGAGACCGAAAGGGAGCATGATAAACAAAGTGGCGAGTAACGCCTGTGGGTGGGCAGGATGGGGATGCGAAAATATGCATCCTGCAAGTCCAATGCTACCATCCAGTCTCCTTGGTCAAGGGCAGACAAGACCTGAGCCAGAGTGAGCATCTTGAATTTCTCCTTTTTGAGGAAGAGATTGATGTCCCTTAAATCCAAGATAGGACGAAGACCTTTGTTCTTCTTTGGAATCAGAAAGGAGCAGGAATAACAACCACTACCTACTTCTGACATCGGGACCCTTTCTATGGCTCCCTGGGCCAAGAGAGCAGTAACTTCCTCACGGAGAAAGATTAAATGATCATCTTTCAGTTGTTCTTTCAATGGAGGGATAGAGGGAGGGAAAGACTGGAAGGGGAGGGAATAGCCCTTCTGTATGATCTATAGCCCTTCAGCATGATCTGCAATACTCATTTGTCAGATGTTATGGACTGCCAGTGAGGGAGATAAAATTGAATCCTCCCTCCAACTGGACGAACATGGTCTTGCAGATCCATACTAGGAGCGCTTGGGCATTGCGGAAGAGAGGCCTGGGTGGGGGCTGACCTCTGGCTAGACCCTCTGGGTCTGAAGGTACCACGACCTCATCCTCGCGCTGGATGCTGTGAAACTGGAGGACGGTGGCTGACGTGTGGTTGGTGTGGTACCCCACACCTCCCGAAGCCTTGAAAGGGGCGATAGGCAGGCTGCTGGTGAGCGGGCGTCAAGAGGCTATGCATCTCTGGACATGGATGGAACAGCAGGGCAAAACCTTGGTGGTTCAACACTTGGCGGGTTCTCTGAACGTCAGGGCGGACAAACTCAGCTGTTGATGGCTAGCGGATCACGAATGGTATCTCTATTCAGAGGTGGCGCAAGGATTCTTTCAGCAGTGGGGAGAGCCTTGGTTAGATCTGTTCGCCTCCCCAAAGAACGCTCAATGTCATCAGTTTTGCACATTGGAGTTTCCAAGGCAACAATCGCTCGGCGACGCTTTTCGACGCGATTGGAGTTCATGCCTCCTATACGCTTTTCCGCCTATACTGCTCCTGCCCAGGTGTCTCAAGAAGATCAAGAACAACCGGGCCCAAGTCATCCTAATGGCTCCCGATTGGGCACGGAGAGTCTGGTATCCCGAGCTTCTCAAAATGAGCATCAATCCTCCGATCAGGCTGTGCCCCTTATGGAGAATCTTCTGTTGCAGCAGCAGGGAAGGGTTCTCCACCCGAACCTGTCAACTCTGCGCCTTCATGCGTGCAGATTGAGCACCAGTAGTTGACGGCTTTTGACCTTCCTCCTGAAGTTTGTAGAGTTATTTTGGCAGCCAGGTGTACCTCCAGTAAAACGGTATACGCCTGCCGTTGAAAACGCTTTGTATATTATTGTACCAAAAGGTCTATTGATCCTCTTTCTGCTTCTCTTTCTATAATTCTCCTCTTCATTCTTTCCCTTACCCAGCAGGTCTCTGCCTTGGGGACTCTCAAGGGCTATCTTTCTTCCTTATCGGCATTTCTTCGGCTTCCTGATCAGCCTTCTCTTTTTAAATTCCCCATTGTACATAGATGCCTCAAAGGGGTTTTACATACGTCCTTTGTTATGTCCCAATGGGACTTAAATCTGGTCCTCACATTTCTGATGTGTGCTCCCTTCGAGCCTCTGCACAACTGTCCCCTCTGGCTGCTCACCATCAAGACAGCCTTCTTAATGGCAATAACATCTGCCAGGAGGGTGAATGAGATGCAAGCTCTGTCATCAAAGTCACTGTATCTCACTATCTACCCAGACAAGGTGGTTCTCAGAACTCATGCCTCTTTCCTCCCCAAGGCGGTGACCCCATTTCATCTGGGTCAGAACATCACCCTGCTCACCTTCTTTGCTCCACCGCATCCCTCTAAGGAAGAGGAGT
This sequence comes from Pleurodeles waltl, assembly GCF_031143425.1. Lineage (NCBI taxonomy): Eukaryota > Metazoa > Chordata > Amphibia > Caudata > Salamandridae > Pleurodeles > Pleurodeles waltl. The sequence goes on along the minus strand of NC_090436.1, from coordinate 220,013,664 downwards.
GATTCCATCAACTGGACCCACCAGAGTTCCAGGTGGATGACCAACTCTTTGTGGGGTACGTTGGAGCAAAGAAGGGTCGGGCAGTGCAGAAGGGAACATTTTGCGCTGGGTCGTTGTCTGCATTAAGATCTGCTACTCATTGGCCAAGAAACAGCCTCCTGAGGGCTTGCAAGCTCATTCTGCCAGGGGCAAAGCTGCGACCACTGCGCTAACTTGAGGCGCACCAGTCTTGGAGATTTGTCAGGCGACAACGTGGGCATCTTTACACACGTTCGCAAAACATTACTTTGTGGACAGTCAGGTACGAAGAGACAGGCACTTTGCCCGTTCATTCCTACAGGACTTCTTAGTGTAAGGAGAAGTATCCGCAGCCCACCGCCAGGAAGTTATGGCTTGGGGATCTATTCAAAGGTAAGGCATCTGCAGCTAGTGTCTCTATCAGATGAACAAGTTACTTACCTTTGGTAACTCATTATTTGGCAGAGACTCTATCTAGCTGCAGATTCCTTACACCCACCCATGCCTCCTCGCTCTGCGGATATGCCTAGTAGGGTTAAGGTTTATCCCTTTCAGGACCCTAGTTTTGCACAGACAAAATGTTGGCTCTATCCATGACTCTGCACTTCTGGCATGGACGTTTTGTGAATAAAAGAACTGACGTATGCAGGCCAGGGTGGTGCCTTTATAGGTGACCGTGACTTCACAGACAGCTCCAACGATGCTGATGAAGCCACGTGGAGCCGGACGATGCACGCGGATCCGAACAACGCCACCAAACGGCGCATGCACAGTGTTGCTCATCAAAAAGATTCCAGATTCCAAGCTGATGCCAGGGAATTCAAAGGTAAGGAATCTGCAGCTAGAATCTCTACCAGATAATGTGTTACTGAAGGTAAGTAACTTGTTCTTCAGGATGACCTACTGAATCCTGATATGTAGAGGGAATTAGATGAAGAGGGGGAACCCCCAGTGCTGGAAAAGGATGCTCCAGGTACTTCCTGTGACGTCACTGGGCAGGATGATGGGGATTCTGGGGAGAACCTTGAGCCTACAGGAAGCTTTGTTGGTAACACGAGAGGGTTGTAGTAGTTTATTTTAGTTTAGTTTTATGGGTTTATATAGCGCATAGCTACCCAAGGGCATCCCATCGCTAACAGTACAGAACGACACTCGGAAAGACCAAGGAAAATAGATTAGCTGCAGAAAAGGATAGTTTTTAACTTCTTCCTAAAAAGAAGTTCTGAAGGTTCATGGTGAAGTTCAGAGGGCAGAGCATTCCAGAAACGGGTGGCCCTGATGGTAAAAGTTACCTCCCTATGATCTCTTGACACAAGGTATATAAATCTGTCGAGAGAAAAGTGATCTCAAGTGTCTAGAAGGAGCATAAATGGAGATCCACCTTCTAAAAAAATAAAATAAAAGAGGGCCCCAATTATGTAAGGCTCTATGAATAATGCACATAGATTTGAAATGAATACGCTGTTTGATCGGGAGCCAGTGAAGTGCTACCAGTGCCGGTTTGGCAGAGAGATGTCTGGGGGAGTTATTAAGAAGTCTAGCTGCCGCGTTCTGCACAATCTGCAGCTTCCTTATTACGTACTCTGGGGAACTAAGATACAGGGAGTTCCCATAGTCCAGACGAGAAAGAACCAAAGCTTGGACAAGAATTCTTCTGGCATTAAAAGGTAGAAGATTAAGAATCTTCCTGAAAGCTTGGACAAGAATTCTTCTGGCATTAAAAGGTAGAAGATTAAGAATCTTCCTGAGAGCCCTGATCAAACCAAAACAGACCGCAGAGATTCTTTTTACTTGCAGCTCCATCGTCAAACGAGGGACAAGCAGGAAGCCTAGGCTTTTTACATGTGCCTTTAGAGGAGGTAGACTATTAAAAGCCTCCGAATGCAATGCCAAAGGGGAGACAGGGGGACCATTGCCTACAATCAATACTTCTGATTTACCATCATTAAATTTAAGTTTAGACTGGGTCATCCAATCGCTGATATCCTTCATACAGCAAGCCAAATTAGCGGAAGAGGAATCCTCAGTGCTAGAAAGGGATACCACTAATTGGGTGTCATCGGCATAGGTGACCATTGAAAGATTATAAGGAGTGACTACTTTGGCCAAAGATGATTGATGAATATTGAAAAGAGTTGGACTCAGGGAAGAGCCCTGAGGAACTCCACAAGTCAGAGACAGAAAAAAAGGAACGATCCAAAACTTGGAAAGATCTCCCTATAAGAAAAGAAGAAAGCCAAGAAAGGGCCATGCCTCCTAGCCCTATCTTGGAAAGTCTATCACAAAGAAGAGTGTGATCCACAGTATCGAAGGCTGCACTGAGATCAAGAAGGATAATAGCAACATGACCTCCTTGATCTAAAAGCTGACGAGCCGATTCAGTCACCGTAAGTAGCGCTGACTCCGTATTATGTTGAGCTCTAAAACCCATTTGAGTAGGATGTAAGTGCTCATGACTCGCAAGATAACTGGTCAGTTGCAAGTTAACATGTTTCTCCAGAATCTTAGCTAAAATAGGGAGGAGAGCAATAGGTCTATAATTATTCAAAGCAGAGGGATAAAGCTTTGGCTTTTTCAGAAGAGGTTTTATATTAGCATGTTTGAGGGACTTAGGAAGAGTGCCTGAAGACAAGGAGCTGTTAAGTATTTCTGTCAGAGATCATATCTGCAGCCTTCAAAAGAATAGAAGGGAGAGCAGGGTCCATGGGGGATCCCGATTTGATGTTAGAGAGAAATTTAAGAGTTAACGCGTCTGTCAGGGGCAAAATATTAACTGGGTCCCAGCACAAAGAGGATTCAGATCCTGCTCAACTAATATCTCCTGAGGGCGGATGAAGGAAAACCAGCATATATCTTAGTGATCTTATCCTGAAAGTGTGCTGCTAATGAATCACTATATGTAGTAGAAGTTTCTATCGGAGAGGCAGGCATAGGATTTATAGTAAGCTCTTTGAAAATCTGGAAATTTTATTTCTGGGAGTTAGAAAAATTCTCTATTCTGTTGCTATAAAAGGCAGTTTGAGCTGCCTTAATAATATAATGATAACTTCTAATGGCTTGCCTATAGGCTTCTTTGGCCGAGGAACTGTAATTTTTCCTTCAGATTCTCTCTAATTTTTTACAATTCTTTCTAAGTTCTAGTAGAGAGTACGAGAACCAAGGATTTGACTTATGAGAAGGTTTTTTTATTCTCAATTTAATGGGCAAAACTGAATTCAAGGAGGTAGAGATCCAACTATCAAATAGATCCACAGCATTAGGGCAGGAATAATCACTGATAGTAGAAGAAGCACGGAGAACAGTATGCCAAGTACTTGGTACCAACTTCGATCAGGTATGCCCTACGGTAGTGAACCTGGGTTGGAGATCTCTGTAAACATCATACGGGAAGATAAATGACAGAAGAAAATGATCAGTCTAAAGTAAAGGCAAAGAGGCTGACATAGTGAGATCGGAGATATTACTAAAAATAAGATCTAAGGTATGACCCTTCAAATAAGTGGGACCAGAAACGAATTGGGCCATGTCCATCGCAGTAAAAGAGGCTAACAGAGATTTCGCCGAAAGACAATCTAAGTTGTCAAGATGAATATTAAAGTCCCCAAGGACAGTTAGATTAGGAGTCTTAGCGATAAGGCTGGCCACTACATCGGGTATGACTTCCAAGAAAACCCGCACAGGGGCCAGGAGGACGATAGAGAAGAATTCCCAAAAAAGTGAAAGTGGAAGACATGCATAGAGAGAAGGCCATACTTTCACATTCTGGGGTCTCAAGTGGCAGTGTCATACACTTAATAGAAATTTTTATAAATAATGGCTATACCACCGCCTCTCATCCGGGGTCTATCTATATGAGCTATAGAATAATATGAGGGCAAGGTTTTATAGATGTCAATTGAAGATTCTTCATTTAGCCAAGTTTCCATCAGGAACAAGGCATCCAGTACTAAATCTTCCAAAAGTGTGTAAATATGTAAAGAATGTGCCAGTAAAGAACGGCAATTAAGCAGCAGCAGTTTGCCCAGTTGATGGGGGGGTATTAGATGGTGGGGCGACAGTAGGCGACCAAGAGCAGCTGGGACAAGAAGAGTGAACAAAAAATTGAGAAGTGTCTGCAAGGGTAGAGCATATCTGGGTGTCTCTAAGAGCGTGCAATTGGGACGAGGAATATACAGATCTATTGGTAAAAAAAGGAGCAGCATCCCTGGGCTCTGGGTGTGGACGGGCGCCAATGGGCTTGCCCAGCAGCACACCCGCTGCACGCGGCCGCCCGCGTTTACATGCGTCATGCGGGAGGGCTGACCTGGCTCCAGGAAAACAACTGGACCTGCAACAAAGATGGCTGCCGTAAAATGGCACCGTAATGGAGGCCACTAAAAATGTAAAAAAAAAAAAAAATAAAGCAACCGGGAGCCTCTTAAGAACATAGGCACCGGCGCTGATCAAAACCCCAATAGAAAAAAGTACGAATGTTTTTTTTTTAAAAAGGTTCTAAAACAGCCCCCAACACAACAGCCTAAAAACAAGCAATAGTTAAAAAATAAATTTAAAAAAAGTTAAAAACTGTTGAAAATAGCAGCAGTAGGAGAATTAGATAGCGATCCAAACAATTTGTTTTGTACTTGGCCCACTTTCACTCCCCCAGTGTTGGTAAAAAGGGTACCTAAGAGGTGTGTATGCATTTTCCCTTGCCTCAGCATCTGCTGTTGGCACCATCCACTCTAGCTCAGATGACGGATCCCTAGATATGGGGTTCAGCTTGCTGAAACTTGAGAAGGCCAAACTCAAGTTGAAAACACAGCAGCTGTCTCTAGAGAGAGGCCCTAGAGATGGAAAGGGAAAGGAGGAATTTGGGGCTAGAACCTCATGGTGGAAGCATAAGAGAGTCCAGAGTCTGAGAAGACACCTGTAATTCCAGGAATCTTGGCAAGACAGTCCCTCCATACAAGGCTGGGTAGATTTGCAGACTGTTCAGTTAAGGCTCTAGAAGGCTGGTTACATAGTAGTAATGTGCATGACTATGAAGAGCTGTACAGTCTTATCATGAGAGAGCACATCCTTAATAACGGTGTGACTCAAAAGCTGCATCAGTACCTGGTGGACTCAGATCTGACCTCTATCCAAGAATTGGGTGTAGGAAAGTACCCTCTTTTTGGCATGTTACCCCCAATTTCTGCCTAATGTCAGTGTGTTTGACTGTGTGACTGGGATCCTGATAACTAGGACCCAAGTGCTTATGCTGCCTTCTCCTCTAAATGTTATCCCTGCATACTGGTAACCCAGTATTTCATACCAAATGGGCATACTGGTCACCCCTTATTAGCCCCTAGTATATGGTACCTAGGTAACCAGGGCATTTAGGTTCCAGGGGATCCCTATTGGCTGCAACATTTCTTTTGCCACCCATGGGGAGCCCATGCAAAGGCTTCTACAGGACTGCCATTGCACCCTATGTGCAATGGTGCATACGCCCTTTCACTGCCATTTACACTGCACCAGGTCACTTATAAGTCACCCATATATCAGGCCACCCAACCCTGAAGGCTGGGTACAGAGTACCTGTGTGTAACGGCACCCCTGCACTAACAGAGGTGCCCCCACGTCATTCAGGACCATTTTCCTGGACTTCATGAGTGCGGGGACGCCTTTTTGTGCATGCACTGTACATAGATCACTACCTATGTACAGCTTCACAATGGTTACTCCATATATGGCCATGTTTGGTATCACAGATGGTGCCCTCCTTGCATAATCCAGTCTACACCGGTTCAGGGACCCACAGTCCCTGCTCTGGCGCGAAACTGGACCAAGGAAAGGGGAGAGACCACTCCCCTGTCCATCACCACCCCCGGGTTGGTGCCCTGAGCTCCTCCAGTATGTCCCAGACTTCAGCTATCTTGCTTTGCAAGGTGTGGGGGCACTCTGGAGGGCTCTGAGTGGCCAGTGCCAGAAGGTGACATTAGAGACCCCTCCTGATAGGTCCATACCGGACAGGGTAGCCAATCCCCCTCTCAGGGCTATTTAGGGTCTCTCCTTTTGGTTTGCTTCAGATTCTGCTTGCAAATTTCCTTCACGAATCCTCTGCAACAACTTCAGACTCTTCTGACCTCGGATCAACCGCAGCCTGCTCCAGGAAATGTTGTAACTGCAACAAAGTGTCTACAAGAGACACTTTTCTTCAGCAACCTCAGCTCCAAGTCAGCAACTGCAACAGTTTCCACGGTGTGCACACTCTGGGAACTCCCTGTCTTCATTCTGCAAGAGAAGTACCGAAGAAATCTCCTGTGGAGTGACTGAGTCACTCCCCTGCTCCAAGCAGGCACCTTCCAAGGCGACGACCGGTACCCTGGGACTCGTCTCACGGCGATGAGTTTGCTCCGAAGGACACAGAGGGTGGACATCGACATAGACTGTCCTGAGGTCCTGCTGATGCAATTTGGAGGAGGTAAGAACTTGCCTTCCCCGCGAACAACGGTACCCCTGTGTATTGTGTCTTCTTCGCCTCCTGAGGCCTCTGTGCACTCTTTGCAAAATTCCTTCGTGCACAGCCTGGCCCTGGTCCCCAGCACTCCACCCTGTGACGCTCAATTCACTGAGTTGTTCTCCGGCGGCTTGAGACCTTCTTGTGTTGTGCTGCATCAACTGCGTTTTGCACCTCCTTTGAACCCAGATCCTGCGGCTTCTGGTGGTGATGGCTGGCATCCTGAGGGCTCTCTAAAGTGCTGAGAGCCCCCTCTTCCTCCTCACACAGAGTTGAGGCCCCCAGGTCCCTCCTGGGACCATGCAGTGCCATTTTGATGAAAAACGTACTTTTGCCGTAGCCAAGGCTTGTTGGCGCCTTCCAACACAAAATCTCGTCTGCTACGATCTTCACGCCGTGGGACATCTTTTGCATCACGCAGGAACCTGCTGGCATCTTCCTAGGTGCATTTCTGCAGTCTTCTACTAACCCTCTTCTGGGTTAGCAGGGGCTCCTGTCCTTCCTGGAACTTCTTTCAACTTCTGGACTTGGTCCCCTTCCTTTGCAGGTCTTCAGGTCCAATAATCCAGCAGTTGTTCTTTGCAGACTTGGTTGACTCCTGCAAAATCCCCAAAATGGGGTGTAGTGTTTCCTAAGGAAACTTGCAGTACTTTACTCCTGCTTTTCTGGGCTCTGGGGTGGGGTTATTTACTTACCTTTACTGTATTCTTACTCTCCCAGCGATTCTGCACACACTACACTTACCTAGGTGGGAATTCGTGATTCACATTCCACTTTCTTAGTATATGGTTTGTGTTACCCCTAGACCTATTTTCTCCTATTGCATTCTATAGAATTTCCTACTGTTTGCATTGTTCTATGACTATTTACTTGTCTAATTTTGGTGTCTAGTGTATATATTGTGTATAATACTTACCTCCAGAAGGAGTATCGTCTCTACGATTTTTTTGATACTGTGTCACCCAAATAAATACCTTTGTTTTTGGTAACACTGAGTATTGTCTTTACTTGTGTATAAGTACTGTGGAACTGGTATTGCATGAGCTTTGCATGTCTCCTAGTTCAGCCTAAGCTGCTCTGCTATAGCTACCTCTATCAGCCTAAGCTGCTAGAACACTACTACATTCACTAACAAGGGATAACTGGACCTGGTGTAAGTACCCAAGGTACCCACTACAAAGGAGGCCAGCCTCCTACACTCCCCTAGGCCCATTTCTAACTATTGTGATTTTCACTATTTGCACCATTTTCTAACTGTTTTTGCAGCTATTTCTGCATTGCAGTGTATATACTGTATATATTACTTGCCTCCTAAGGGAGTTGAGTCTCTAAGGTATGTTTGGCATTTGTGTCACCAAAATAAAGTACCTTTATTTTTGTAACACAAGAGTATTTTCTTTCATGTGTGTGAGTACTGTGTGACTACAGTGGTATTGCATGAGCTTTGCATGTCTCCTAGTTAGGCCTTGGCTGCTCAGTCACACTACCCCTAGAGAGCCTGGCTTCTAGACACTGACTGCAGTTCACTAATAAGGGGAAACTGGACCTGGTATAAGGTTTAAGTACCTTAGGTCCCCTCTACAAACCAGGCCAGCCTCCTACATTGGCAAAGAAGGCAGACAAAGGGTTTCCCACCAGGGTGAGTAAGAATACTGACTGTGAAGGAGGCTGACCAAAAGAAGAAGGGTTCTTATATAACCCAGGAGGAAAAAAGGGGAAACTATACTGAAAAGAAGAAAGGTCTTTATCAGGCCCACAAAGTTATTCTGGGGGTGGGTCCAAATCCTCTTCTTCCTCCTCCAAAATGGAACCTTGGTGTTTCCTGTGTAGGGGAAAAGGCCATAGGGCAGGTGACAGCACTTGCCCTAAAAAAAGCACCAAGAGTACTACTACCACTCTTCCTAGTGCCTCTATCAATAGCATTGGTGGTAATACTTTAACCAATGGTGTAGTTTGGTTCACCTTGATGAGTGCAGTGGACTCTGGCCTAGTTAGAGAGACCACTGAGGCTGTCTTATTATCAGAGAGTGGCATTGACCTTGCCACTCTCGACTGCCTGGCCTCCTAATATGAGGAAATAGAGGCAGTATCCCCTCATAAATAGTAGTGAGGCAGAAGCGTATAGGGATACGGGTGCCAGTGTCACTTTGGTGATTGACAAACTGGTGTCTTGTGAGCAAATCCTACTTGGTCACAATTACCAAGTCACAAACGCATATATAATCACTATGTACCATCCCATGGAAGTTGTTAACCTTAGCTGTGGTAGGGGTGTTACCAGCTCTAAAAGAGGATGGAGGATTCTGCAAGGAGGGGCTCACTTCAGTTCTGGACACGTTAGGGGTGGTCCTGGCTGCAGTGGTCACTCCTCCTTGTTTTACCTAACTGTCCCGCCTGACCTGCCACCAAAAGTAGGGCTTGGTCTGTGAGGCGGGCATCTCCACTAGAATGATTGCCCTAGGGCACTGTAACAGAAGGCCTGAGCCTTTGAGGCTCACCGACAAGTATTGCAGTTCCTGGATGGGGAGGTGTGAAGCACCTCCACCCAGAGCAGGCTTTATTCATGACCCCAGAGAGCACAAAGGCTCTCACCCCATGGGGTCAGAAACTTGTCTGTTAGTGGCAGGCTGGCACAGACTGGTCAGCCCTGCACTAAAGAGTTGGGTAAAATACAGGGGGCATCTCTAAGATGCCCTCTGTATGCATTTTACAGTAAATCCAACACTGGCATTATTGTGGGTTTATTGTGATGAGATGTTTGTGATACCAAAGTTATGATGGCTTCAGTGAAGCCATCATGGAGCTGTGGAATTCGTAATGACAAACTCCCAGCCCATGTACTGAATATGGCCACACTGCACTTAGGGGGTAATTATGACCCCGGCGACGAGAGTGTTAATGTGGTGGTAGTACTGCCAACAGGCTGGCGGTAAATACCACCACATTATGAGAATGGCAGGTTAGCTGCAGTCAGCCCGCCACTTCTCTCATACTGCCATGACGGTATCAGCCGCCAGGCCGGAGATATCAATCTCCAGCCCGGCAGCCGGCACAGTACCGTCGGCGACATTATGAGCCTGCTTTCCTACAACGCAACGAAAACCATGGCAGTAGGCCCTACCAGTGACAGGGAATTCCTTCCCTGTCAATGGTAGGTGGCTCCCCCACACGCCCTACACACACCTGACACCCCCCACCCCCTCTCCATCCAAAGCCCCCCCACCTCCCATACACACACTGACCCCCCCGACATCCAACTACACCCCCGCCCCGATCCAAACACACACCCTCAGCCCTCCGATCATCACTCACACCCCCCACCCCTGCAGATCATCATACACGCTCTCACCCGCAGACACGCACCATGCATACACCTAATCACTCACACTGACATACACGCATTCATAAACGCATACTTCTAGACATGCTCGCACACGTTCTTACACCATCACTCACAGGCATACAACCACTTAAACAACACAACACACACAGACGCATTCACTCACTCACACATTCGTGCACGCACTCAGGCACACACACACACAACACCTCCCCCTATCCCCCTGTCAGAAACCTGATTGACCTTGAGCGATGAGGTCTTCCAGCAGGCGGTATTGCTGGTCATGAGAAGGCTGGTGGCGTTCAGCTGGCGTGGCGGTGCTGGTGGTAGCAGTTCCACCTTACCACCGTCCGCCTCCATGAACACTGCCGGATTTCCGCACTTCGTGTGGCAGAAGTCCGGCAGTGCTCATTATCTGGCAGACGGATGGTAGCCGCTGTGGCGATATTTTGGCCACCGTCACCATGGTGTTAGGCGGTTTTACTGGTGTGGCGGTGCTGGCGGTAGCAGTGCCACCTTACCACCGTTCGCCACCATGAACGCTGCTGGTTTTCCACCCTTCTTGTGGCGGAAGTCCAGCATTGCTCATATTCTGGCAGACGGATGGTAGCTGCGGTGGCGGTATTTTGGTGGCTGTCACCATGGCGGTAGGCAGTTTTTACCGCCAATGTCGAAATGACCACCTTAGTGTCTAAGAATGGACTTAGACACTGTAGAGGCATATTGCTCATGCAGATATGCCCTCACCTGTGGTGTAGTGCACCATGCCTTAGGCCTGAGAGGCCTGTTAGAGGGGTGGCCTACCTATGCCACAGGCAGTGAGTTGTGGGCATGGCACCTTGGGAGGGATGCCATGTCGACTTTACCTTTTTTCCCCCACCAACACACACAATCTACAATGGAAGTGTGCATGTGTTTAGTGAGGGTCGCACAACACATGCTACACCCCTTGGGTACCTTTCCTGGCCAGAGAGCCCTTTGTACCATTGGTACCTTTTACAAGGGACTTAGCTGTGTGCCAGCGGTGTGCCAATGGTGGAAACAATAGTACAGTTTAAGGAAAAAAACTGGTGCTGGGGCCTGGTTAGCAGGATCCCAGTACACACTCAGTCAAGTTAGCATCAGTACCTGGCAAAAAGTGTGGGGGGGGTAAACATGCTAAAAGGGGCACTTTCCTAACATGTTTAGCAGGGACCCAGTGCACTTTCAGTCGCAATTGCTCCAGAAACCAGGCAAAATGTTTGGAGGGGGAGGCGACCATGTCAAAAAGGCACATCCCTACAGCGTTCCAGTAACACCGTAGTACCTGAGACTTTCATGATGACGACTGATGTGCTGCACATCTTCCTGCCCAAGAAATCCATATGTTTTTTTCCTTGTCTGGTGGGACTGACACTGAAGTGGCAATAGTATATGTTTTCTTTGCTGCTGCTTCATTAATTACAAAATCTGGTAGGGGATTGACTTGTAGAAATAGTGTCTTGTTCGGCAGCCTTATGTTTCTTTAAGATTCTGGCTGTGGGTTTTCAAATGGATCAAAAACAACAACAAGGAGGGGCAAACGTGGGAGATTCGGAGGAAGTACTCCTGGTCCCGTGTGTAAAGCTCGCGACAGTCAATAAATCAAATAAGGTACGCACGGTTCCAAAAATGCCAGAAGGTTTTCTTTCAAACTAAGTGGTTCTGCATTCAATGGAAACCAAAATATTCGAAGCAAAAGCCCTCACTCACCTTCCGGTGACATGCTTCATCATAGGGCCAAGCTCTTCATCAGGCCGGCACTGCAATGCCTGACGGGCCCCACACGGGGGCTCTTTGCCGCAGTTCGTTTGAGAGTGATGCACAACCGGTCAAAAAATAGTGAAGGATTGGTATAAGAATGGTTAAAAATGACTAGAGGTAATGGATTTGTAAATTTATTCTAATGCTGAAACCTCTGACATGATTAAAACCAATACACAGGGATATGGTAGATGAATGTCTACACTCCCCATATAAAAGTAAGGTTAGTATAATTACTAAATCTCGTAATAGAGAGTAGTAAAAAAAGAAAGTAAACACAGGATCCCCTGTGTTACTCTATATCGTAGGTCAACATGTCTCTCGCCTTTTTTTTAATCTTAATGCGATTCGTCAGGACCTTAGTACGTACCTAATCCTTTAAGCAATTAGGACTCCCACAATAAGGAAATCAAAAAACCCTCCAAATATTAAAGGTAGGGCCTCATTGGGGAAACATCAGGCTTTGAAAATCCACTATGGTTTCAAGTGGAACCAAAGGTACTGGACCACCTACGCCTGTTGATAGTCCCTGGAACTAAATATAATGATTCCATTCCAGATCCACTTCTGTCTGCGTTAGAGGAAACCCTTTCCCTCCTAGCTATCCCTAGACACATTGTAAGATGTCAGAGGTTTGCTCTGGGGAATCGTCACTGTCTTCTCTTGCGCCTTGAACGCTCTTTCACAGCGGGCTTAAGAAGGAATCCCCCATTGTGTCTTTCGTGAACATTTGAAAACCCATCTTTTTGGACTATCTGCCCCATCGTTCTAATTTTACTCCTTTTACAGGATACACATTCATGAGTATTGCACTTTTCCCGATCTCGTCAATTTACAACTACCAATCTAATTACTCTGTCACCTATACCTTAACTCATTACATAGACTATTTCTCACAATTATCCAAACCTTAATTGACCACTCCACTGATCTAACTATTCACCCTCACTTACCCATCTTATTCTCTCCCCTACTATAATAGTATGAGGACACTCTTAATAATTCTGAGCTATATGCATATGTTTATCATGTATAAACCACTTCACTTCTACATCTAGAGTTGCATAATGTGCAGTAATACTGCAGTAGGATATTTTCTTATTGTTTGAGCGCATGCCCGTTTTTGCTTGGGTAGGAAGCTGGCTCTCTATATAGTGCACTAAAATGAAGTACACTAAATTGAAGTACACTGTGCAGGCAGTCCAGTGGATCCCCAAAGGCTTGCAGAGACAGAAATAGATTGGGCAGTGCTCTCTTTGTGGTAGTGTAGACGAGCAGAGCAGTTAGCGTTATCAAGGAGTCGTAGTAAGCATACTCACAGAGGCAATAAATGAGACACACACTCAAAGAATAAATTCGAGACCTAATTAGAAAAATAACATTTGCTTTTGGATATGCGTTGAACCAAATAACTTTGTCATAAGGTGAACAGTTTTTAAATTAAAAATACTTTTCAGTGTCAAAAATCGACACAGTGCAACTTTCAGAATCTTCAGTGTTAACCTGTGGGACGAAAACAAGAATGCAGTTTTGCAGGTAAGTACTCGTCTTACAAATCCAGTCTTCAGGGTTTTAGGTCAACACCAGGCAAGGTTCAAATCAGTACCAAGAGTGCACCCACAGAGACACGGGGGAAGTCGGGTGCCCAATGTTAACCAATGGAGACCGGGGGTGAACCAAGATGACCAAGATGTGCTGCTCACAAGTGAGTCAATGCCGTGTCAGAGGTTGATCTCCTCGGATTGAGGTAAGCACTGGGGGAGAGGGGCCACAAGGGAGCACCAAACTTACACCCTCAGCGGCACAGGGGCGACCGGGTGCAGAGTGCCAACATGGTGTCAGGCACCCAATGTTGACCCATGGAGACAGGGGTAACCGAAGATGCACTGCTCCCAGGTGAGTAAAGCGGGGTCAGGGGTTGATCTCCTGGAGTTGAGGTTAGTACAAGGGGGGGGCCACAAGGCAGCACCAAACTTAAACCCTCAGCGACACAGGGGCGGCCGGATGCAAAGTGCCAGCACAGCGTTGGGCGTCCAATGTTATCCAATGGAGGAGATTGGTTTCAGAAACAGACTGCAGGCTCTGGCCAGGAGGCCAGGCAAAGACAACCCACATCTGCCCAAGTGAGTAGAGGTCCTGGGTGATGTAAGGGCACCATTGGTCATGCTTCCCAAAGCCCAGGGGCTCCGGGTGCAGGGGTGTCCCTAGGCGCCTGAGAAGTCTAACCGGTCAGGTCGCCGTCCAGGCGAGTCTTCCAGCTGAGGCTCTAGGCGTTGCTTTGGATTCTGGCAGGGGTCAGCCCACGGTGGACTTTTGCCCAGAAGCACATGGGAACCTTCACAGGACCGGTGGGCCACATGGACTCGGGCCATGGGCGTCGTGTGCAGAGGTGGGCCTGGAGGCGGCTTCACGGTTCCTCATGCAGAGTTCTTTTTCTTTAAAGTTGGTTTCTTTTAGACAGGTCTGCTGCCACAGGAGATTGTGGTCTTTATTGAAGTGAGGCTATTCTCCCAAGGCTTTGGCGGTTGCTGGGCTGCAGAACAACTTGTCTTTTGCTGCAAGATCTTTGAGGGCTGCAGGCAGGCCGGTATGGATGAAACCAAGTCAGTTGGTGTCTGCAGTCTTCTCTGCTGATGGGGCTGTGGTATCCATCTCTTCCTAGGGCATCAGAAATCTGAGTTCTAGGGCTCAGGGGTGCCACCTAAATACTCAATTTAGGGTCATTACAGGGAGTGCCAGGCAATAGCCAGTGGGCTGACCACCTACAGGGTGACTTCACCCTTCTTAAGACCACTTCCGCTGGAAAGTGGGCATAACCTTTTTTTTTTTTTTGTAAACTTGTTTGTTTATGCATAGAAAGAAACACGCATAACTATGCAGTACATCATAGCAACTTACATTGAAGGAAAAATACTGTCAGTCGCCCAACCAATGGCAGCACCCATTCGAGGTCACCCACCTGGGCTCATACATTGTGCTCTGACAAGTCGGCACAGAAAAGTAAACATTTATAGTACTAGACTAGGTCGAACCAACCATCACAAACGTATTGGGTATAGTAATTAGTGGCGCCAACCCCTACACAGTTAGTGTAGTGCATTTCAATACATCACCTATCAAACAGACAGAACACTGTGATTATAGTGAGCACCAACAGATCGGAAAATCGTGCAACAATGCCCATATGACATTGAAGGCATCAAGCACACGCGGCTGGGGGGGGATGAGGGAAATGTCACACAAATCTCTCTAGCCGTCCACAAAATGTTTGCATACTGTAGGAACTGCCCCCGCCCACTCCAAACAAGGACTCCACTTCTAAAGTGGGCATGACCTTAACCCTAGTGGCCAATTCCTTCTAAACAAGATGGAGTAATTTAAAAAGTACTGTCCACTTCAGCTTGTCCACATTAGGGGTGGACCTGGCAACTTACTAGTTTAACTAATTTTTGTGCTTGTGCTACTGCCAAAAGTGTGTTCAGTACAGGGGAGTTGGTCATTTCCACAATCTGGAGAGACCTGCGTTACATTACAAAGGCAGCAATGCCTTTGAAGCTCCCAGCACTGAAATGTACATCCTTCCTGGGAGAAGAGGTAACACCTCTGTCTAGTGCAGGCTTTGTCTCTGGGCCTCAAGAGCACTAGCTCTCACCGTTGGGGTCCAGGAACGCATCTGTGGTGGCTGAACGGGTTAGGACCAGTCAATCAACACACAAGTAGCTGGTAGGTTTTCAGGGGCACTTCTAAGATGCCCTCTGTGTGCATGTATTAATAAATCCATCACTGGAATTAGTGTGGGTTTATTATTCTGAGATGTTTGATACCAAACATCCCAGAATTCAGAGAAGGCATCATGTAGCTCAGGAAATCCTAGTGACCATTGCCAGCACAGGCTGTGTGCCATGTTGCGTATTCAATTTTGAAAGCACCTTGTCACGCAGCCTGCAATGGCAGGCTGCATAAGGTTGGCGCTGGGTCCCTCAGAGTGGCACAAGTTGTGTGGCAGCTCTGAGGAGCCATCTTCAGTACCCATGCCCTAGGTACCAGGGGTACCATTTACTAGCGACTTATAGGGGCCTGAAGGGCCAAGTGACCAGGTGCCTTGTTTTAGGGAAGAAACACTGGCACTGGGGATCTGGTTAGCAGGAACCCAGTGCACTTCAGTGAAAGTTTAATCTAAAAGCCAGGCAAAACGTTTGTATGTGTGTGTGTGTGTGTGGGGGGGGGGGGGGGGCTGGGGGGGTACTGCAACCATAACCCAGCTTCCTACAGCTTGCTATTCTCCCATGATGTTCTCTGTAATCTGCTCCTTATTCTTTCACGTAAAGTGTTGGCTTACCTACTGGTGCTGTGCAGCACAGAAAAATGTTAAATAGTCTTGAAACACTGTTGCTCCTTCTGTGAGAATGGCTATTACCCCAAGCTGGTATGCCTGGTTGCACTCCACTAGCTTCTCTGGAGATGCCCAGTCTACTCTTGTAGCTATGCCTTTTGATGTTGAGCAACCATTTGGAGAGAACAAAGCCTTTTCCCTGGAATGCTTCAAGAATAGTAGAACTAATGTTCTGACCATGGCCTAATTCTAGCCTGAGCAGCATTGCAGTTTCACCTACAATATGGAAGGTTTCATGTTTACTCCAGAGAAGTACAGTCTTGGCAGAGGCTGCCTTCTCAGCCCTTTCAAAAGTCTCAGCAACTTTACTTCTCCTTTTGTTCCATAGATGGTGCCATCACCAATTGCAGCAATACAGTCCTCTGTGGGATGGGCCAATTCAAGATCTCTCAGACTTCATCCCTTTGCAGCATAACCCTATGGTAATGGTAGGGTCCTCTCATTTTTAAACTAATTGGGAGACAGCAACGATGGACCACTGAGGCATCCTTTCCTGTCTTCCCTCCAGACCACCTGCCTTTCTCGTGCCTCCTTATAAGTCCCTAGTATTTGGTATTTAGGTACCCAGGACATTGGGGCGCCAGGGGCTCCCTATGGGCTGTAGCATGTATTTTGCCACCTATGGGAGCCCATGCAAAATGTGTCTGCAGGCCTGCCATTGCAACCTGTGTGAAAAGGTGCATGCACCCTTTCACCACAGGTCACTGCGCCAGGTCACTATAAGTCACCCCTATGGCAGGCCCTCCTAGCCCAGAGGGCAGGGTGTGCAGGTCCCTGTGTGTGAGGATACCCCTGCATGAGCAGAGGTGCCCCCACAGCCCCCTCCTTATAGGTGGTCACCTTGCTAAGTGACCAATCCCCTTTTAGGGCTATTTAGTGGCTCCCTTGCGGTTGGGTCCTCAGAGTTGACATGCAAGTCTCCACCAGGTCTCCTCTGTATTGTTTAATTTGGCTTATGGCCACTGGAACTGCAACTGGACTCTTCAGGAACAGACAAGGCTGCAAATCCTGTGACACCTTCCCTTTCCAACATTGTTTCTCCGGCACCTCCCAGCAACTGCAACATTTCCCCAGCTGTGCATCCTCTGGCATCGACAAGACTTCAGCCTGCACCAAGAAGCAAGAAAGAATCTCCCTTGGAGTGAAGGAGTCACTCCCCTGCATTTGCAGGCACCTACAGCAACGACATCCGCCTGCGTGGATCTGCTCTCTTCTGGAACTGCGTGGATCTTGCATCACAGGTGGTGGTCTGGAGTGGTCCCCTTGGTCCACTCTGCCATCTGTCCAACTTGCGAGATAGTGAACCCCTGCATTTCCTTGCAGGACAGTACCCCTGTACACTGCGACTCTTGCAGCTACCAAGGCTTATTTTCTCCTGCTCCCAGGGATCTTCAGCCTTGGGGTAGCCCCGGCCCCCAAGCACTTTTTTCTATCAAGAACAGTCTCCTTTCTGCTGCTCCAGCAACTTGGGACTCCTCTTTAGGTGTGCTGACTGGGCCTTACTGCGACTTACTGTACCTGCTGCCGGTGGGTTACCTGTGGGGGCTGAGACTTCTTCTATTGGCTCTCTCGACTGCTGAGGCTCACCCCAGACTCCCCTCCAAGTTTCAAGTCCCATGGGCTTTGCTGGTCCTCTTCAGCTTTGCAACTCTTCTTTTGCTCCTCTTGAATTTGCCAACACCACTGACCATCTGAAATCCGACAATCAACGTGCGACACCATCTACAGCGCTCCAAGGACTCCTCTTCAGCTCCTAGTCTCCACAGCTGGTCTTCTTCTTCCCCTGTCGACCTGGTTCTTCATCCCCAGAAGGGAGGGTAGTAGATCCAGCCCCCACTGGACTCTGTATCGTGGACTGGACTCTGTCTCTTTCTTTTGCAGGTCCTCGTCTATCAGAATCCACCTTTCGGTTTCTTCTTTTCTGGTCCTGTTCTTGTACAATCCTTTTTCCAATCCTCCTGTTAGTCCTTGGGGAGATACTTACCTCTGTTATCTTGGTCGCTGGGGGCAGAGGGTTATGTTATGTGATGTTATGTTATGATTGCTTATATAGCGCTTAAACTGCCCGAAGGCCTCGTAGCTCTTATATTGCAGGCAAAATCGCAGAAACACACAACACCACTTAAGTTCAGGCTCTGAATAACCATGTTTTCAGGGGTTTTCTGAACGTAATTTCCTGAGAGCTTGCTCGAATCTTAATAGGCAGACTGTTCCAAAGTTTCGCTCCTTGATGGGACAAGGATCTTCCTCCCCATTTCACTTTCCTCACTAAAGGAACATTCGCTAGGATGGCAGAGGAAGCTCTAGGTTGTCTACTTGGTTCATAAAAAGTGGCTAGAGGTTTGAGCATCTCAGGACCAAGGTTATGTAATGCTCTGTACATATAACATAGGGTCTTAAATTAAATTCTCTAGGCAACAGGGAGCCAATGTAATGAGGAAATTCCATTACGTATAGACTGATGTTTTGGGATTTTTAAGAGCATTCGTGCTGCTGCTTTTTGTACCCTCTGAAGTCTGTATATAACATTTTTCGGTGACCCTACGAATAAAGCATTACCATAGGCAATCCGGGACCCTATCAGGGCCTGAATGATCAATCTTTTTGCAGCAAAAGTCAAAATTGCCAGTACCTTCCTAAGAGTCCTGAGAAGAGCAATGGAGGTTCCAGCAATTCTGTTGGCATATTGGGACATTGACAGAAGGGGATCCAGCCAGACCCCCAAACTACTTACAAGATCTTTAGGCGGCGGGAGAATGCCCACCCCTTCTATTATTGTTGAGGCTGGTGATAAATTTTTTGAGGGCCCAAAAAACCACCTCCAATTTTCTGTCATTCAGCTTCAATTTACTCTCCGTCATCCAGGCAGCAACTGCTTGTAAGCAAGGTCCAAGTGCTGTCCCAAGATCCGGTTGCTTGGTAGAGAAGGAGACAATAAGTTGTGTATCGTCTGCGTGGGAATCGAGTTTTAGACCAAACGCTTGAACAAACTCTGAAAGTGGCAGCATGTAGATATTAATTAGCAGCAGACTCAGGGAGGAACCCTGAGGTACCCCGCAGCCACTCGTAATGCATTTAGATAAACAGGATTTCTCTAGTACCTGATAGGATCTACCATTAATGAAAGAGGAGATCCAATCAAGAGCAGTCCCGGAGATTCCAATCTCTTGTATCCTCTTTTTTAGAATATCCAAATCTACCGTATCAAACGCCGTACTGAGATCTAGGAGAATAATGGCTGTTTCAATCCTGTTGTCAAGTTGCATTTTTTATTCTTCCGTGATCGCGACTAGTGCGGTCTCTGTGCCATGCGTGGCCTGAAACCCATCGGAGTAGGGTGAAAAATCTTATTTTCTTCCAGGAGAAGGGAGAGTTGGGCCTGCACGTGCTTTTCGGCTATTTTAGCCGTGATGGTTATCAATGAAATGGGGCGATAATTATTCAACACCTCTGGGTCTAAATTAGATTTTTTTAAGAGAGGCTTAACAATGGCCTGCTTCCATAGGTCTGGCACTATTCTAGAGAAAAGTGAGACATTGATGAGATTAGCAATTACTGGACTTAACACTGGCGCTCCCATAAGAAAGATCTTAGGCATAGCTGGATCCAACGGGGAGCCTGATTTGATGGAACCCAGAAGTCGAGTTGCATTATCTGTATTCATTGGAGTAAAATTCGAGAGAATTACTGCTTTCTTGGCCTTGTAATTGATGCCTTTGTGTTCTCCTTTTTGAGTAGTAGCGAAGGATGAATAAATATCCTGTACTTTTTGATGGAAGAAGACTGCTAGGTTATTAACATGAGCCTGCGGAGCATCAATAGGGCCTGATTTGTTAGGGGGGTAAATAAGGTCTTTGAGAGCCTTAAAGATTTATTTTTGAGAGTTAGCCGCTGCTTCTATTTTCTTGGAATAGTAGTTTGTCTGTGCAATTTTGATTTCAGTATGATAAAGTTGAATCAGTTTCCTATATTCCTCTTTCAAACGTTCATCTTGAGTGTGTCTCCATTTCCTTTCTCCCCTTCTACACTCCCTTTTTAGTTCAAGTAAGTTAGGGGTAATACCATGGAGACTACCTTCTCTGAGGTCTATCACTTGGATCAGAGAGGGGTATAAATTAATCAGGTTCCACTCAGTAACTCACTTCTTGGGGTTCTTAGTTCTTCCAGCTCCCCTCTAACAACTCCTTATCCTTGGGTGGGGGACTTCACTTCACATGCCACTTTCTTAGTATATGGTTTGGCCCTCCCCTATGATCCTTACTATTTTCACTAAGTATTGCCATTGCTTGTTGTTTCTATGCTAATTTCTGATCGTTATTTTGTACATAACGAGCGTGTACTTACCTCCAGTTGGGGGGACTGCTTATAAGTAATCAAGTGTTGTGTTACTATAATATAGTACCTTTATTTTTGTAACTGTGTGGTTCTTTCATGTGTGATAAATTGCTGTGTGACTATTGTGGTATTGCCTAAGCTTTGCATGTCTGCTAGATAAGTCTTGAGTGCTCGTCCACAGCTACCACTAAAGAGCCCTGGCTTCCTAGACACTGCCTACACTTCACTAATAGGGGATACCTGGGCCTGGTATAAGGTGCCAACACCATAGGTGTCTACCACATACCAGTCCAGCTTCCTACACGGTCAAGGGAGCATGTTAGGTTCAGATTTTCCAGTCAGTGTGTGTGGATCGGCTCTGCTGGATGGACTCTCTCCTACCTCTTTATGGGTTGCCCATTGAGCCTCCAGAGTGGCAGGCTACCTTGGTCATAGGTTCCTCTTTGCTATAGCACTAATTGTTGGCATGAGGCCTTTGACCTGCTTCAAAGGAGAGCCGACATTGAAACGTGCATGAGCTACATGCATGGTCTGCCTTACAATGAAAGCGTTCCGCTTTCATCTTGTAGAGCAACAGTCAAATACCACAATCATGCATTATATCAGCAGACAGTGTGGTGTTAGCCAGAGGGGGGACGTGCTGTAACAGCCCAAGAATGACCCTCAGGATTTGAACCTGTGGCCAAACACAGGTTTCTGGAGTGGCTGGTTGAACCCGCCGAGCCGGATCCCGTTTGGAACATACGGCGATCTACTATGGTTACAAAGTCGACGAACTTCACGTGTTTTTCTATATCGTGCTCGATCTGATTAGTTATCAAATGCTCATTTTATTATAGAGCTCGTGGACTTGAACTTTGCACTCTGACGGCATTTGCGTGAAGATGAAACTAGATACGTGAAGATTAAATCAGTGATTAATTAATCCCAAAGTAATTAACGTCCTCAGACCCGAACTGAAATCTCGGATTCCTGTTTTACCGACCTACGTTTGATAATGCGCAAACACGCTGGGTCTCTGGGCCTCCTCCTCCGACTACTGTGCTTCAAGCATCGGTAGCCCTTGGAAATTGACGGATGCGAGGATTATACAAATAATGACAGTAATGATGCGAATCGTTCTGTTCGTCGTAGAAATCTCGTCAGCTGACTTGTCTTGTACAGAAGTTGATTAACATTGATAAAATACCGCCTGGTTTCACGTGGCTTTGAGGGAAGAGGCGTCCTTGTTTGCCTCCCTATAGAATAATAGAAACCATGAAACATAAGACGGTTTCTACTAGATAAATTATAAACGACAATTGATTACACCCCTTACATGTGTGCTTTTCACATCCTCAACCATCACAGTGCTAGATGGTGCCCCAAGACCTTGTAAAACAGTTGTCTAGTCACGCAGCCATGATAGCAAAACAAAACAGATCCGAGTGAGGCTAACAACAAATGCAACTCGTTCATGACCAGGCACTCCTGCACAGTGCAGGCGCTACACCTGAGCAGATGCGGCCCGGAGCACTGACAAATTGCTACAGTACACGGCGGAACCGGCCCCGTGCTACTCCCTGTCCAATAGGCACCGACACCCACTGTTCGCTCTGTGCAGTTCTGTATTAGGCCCCACAAACTTGTACTCAGTAGCATGTAGAGCTTGGTGTCCAGTCTCACGGCGCCTGCGAGAAGATGGAACTATGCAGATTTATATGCACATGTTTTGGTCAAGCGAGAAAAGCCACGATTAGAACTCCGGGGTCGTTGTCTGTATGTAAAACGACATATGCAAGCGCCTGTATTTATATGAAGCGAAATTAGCTGGGGAGGAAAAGAGCACTGGACAGTGAGATGGGTGCAGGTTGGGGAAGGCATATAAAACCGTCTTCATCAACCGGTGGACTTACACGTTTGAATCGGAAGCTCCCATTTGATATTTACAGCTTCATCACATTAAAGATTTAGACCTAAGGAGATTGAAGGGTTCCCCAAATCTCACCGTTCTAACTGCGTCCACGTTAGAGCCGTCGAGTCCCAGTTGCCCGCTGAGATGCTGCTGGTCCAGTCTGACGTTTACCTCGAAATACACTCAGAAGGTCACAATTGGGAAGCTGTCGTTTACGGGCATAGGACATCCGAGTGAAACGAAGATGCGATGCTCCAAATGAGAGGCTATTGAACATTAGGGTTTTGGATAACGGTGACGTTCATTCTGGACCACTGTCCTTTTACCCGATAAGATACCTCGGTAGGCCCATGTACCACTGATGAGTTGTGTGTAACCCTCGGCAATGCAACAGCTAAATTAATTACAGTGCTTCCCAACCAGATGCATGTGTAACCAGGATCACAGGTACCGATCAGAAGAAGATAGCACAACGCGTTAGAGTGCCTGCTACTGAAATAAGTGTGCAACCCTCTGGTTAACGGTTCTTGTAAAAAAAAAAAAAAAAAAAAAAGTATCGTAGGTCAGGGTGCCTACTACTGACCTGTATTTAACCTTCAAGTCTCAGGTTCCAAGCACAGCAAAAAATCAATTGGTTAATGTCACTGCCCCAAACATGTTTGTGCAACATGCATATCCCAAGTACATTTCCGAGATAGCAGAGCAGATTATACAGCATTTTTCAAGTAGGATAAAGTTAAAAAAAAAAAAAAAAACTACCGCAAATGCAGCCAGTTTCAGTGCTAAAAATTACATTAGGGTTACCTGTGTCAGAGGTGCCTTTGGAGGCAATGTGTGAGCTCTCCGAGGCGCAGGGCTGCAGAGTCATCAGATGTGTCCATCAGAGCAGAAGGTTACTTACCTTCGCTATTTATGTTTATGATGAATGCATAATATTTCTGCAGATAACTTAAACCACCCTCCACACACACACCCTCCCCCCCTTTGAGAGAGTGCAGTGATTAATGAGATCCCGTGGTACATAAACACAGTGGGCCTTGTTTACAAACGACACTTTATCGAATGTTTTGTAGCACTACAAAACTTACTACAAAGTACTTTTCACAAACTGCACTTTAGTAGTAATTTGCACCCTGGAGTAACTTAAACTTTTGTAGTAAGTGCCTCATTACATTATTTTGTATGGGGGTGCTGTAGTACTAGTAATTGGCTATTTGTAGCACTGGACTCTGTTTTAAGACACTTGCAGGAAGATTATCCACCGGGAATTTCATTACAGAAGGTATGTGATTTTTTTTCTTTGGGAGTCACACAAGTATAAAAGATTAGCTAAAAGGTATATGAATAAACTGGCCCTACTTGTTTAAGGCATCTCTGATATTTCTTTTACTGAAAAAACTGAAAAAAATAGTTTTAAAAACTATTTCTTTACATTTTCAATCCTTGGTATTTACAGAATGTCCAAACTGTGGGATCTTAATAATGTTATTATGCATTACAGGTCATCTTCTATTCATGATCATAAGGATGAGCTGGAAGAAGTTCAGGATATTCAACAAAAGGTTCTAGATATCCCATCTACATCCGAAGGCAAGGTTTATTATTTTTTTGTGATAGACGTACGTGTGAACATTTTATGGAACTTGCCCATCTCTTAAACTTGGAAAAAGATAAGGTTCTTTAGGATACTTCAGCAGATTCTTGGTGGTCCATTTACAAAATGTTGCATAAACATTAGCAAGGAGTACACTTACACATATTTTCTGTTCTTTTTGGAAGGACGTTGACAATGTGTCAATAGATTTGAGGGCCTTACAGGAGTAAAATTTGAATGCTTAATTTTTGGTCACAGGTCATACTTTTGAGGTCAGGGTGTTGATGTTTGACCTGTTGTTGGTCCCTTGCTTGTTGAGAAAGGCACTTACAATGGCAGTGGCTCTTATGAGACTGTGAAGGTGCACCTTTACATCACCTGGTTTATTCATTAAAAAAAATAGTGAACGTTGTTTCCGCTAGACACATTTGGGGTTCCAGTCAGTTTATCAAAGTCTTTACTATACCTTCAAAATTGATTTGTCGTGGTAATTGTAGAAAGTTGGCTCTGTATATACTATCTCAAAGTAAAAGATAGTGTGTTTTGAGTCCAAGGGTTCCCCTTAGAGGTATGATAGTGGCAAAATTAGATAATTCTAATGCTCTATTTTGTGGTAGTGTGGTCGAGCAGTAGGCTTATCAGAGGGTAGTGTTAAGCATTTGTTGTACACACACAGGCAATAAACGAGGAACACACACTCTAAGACTTACTCCAGGCCAATAGGTTTTTATATAGAAAAATATATTTTCTTTATTTTTAGAACGACAAGTTCAAGATTTGAAGTAAATACATAAAATGCAAGGTACTCCGCACAGGTAAGTGAGGAACTTTGAATTAGAGCAATAACACATACAGTTTTTGTTAAAATGCCAATAAGCTATTTTAAAAGTAGACAGTGCAAAAATCAACAGTTCCTAGGGGAGGTAAGTATTGGTTAAGTTGTGAGGTAAGTAAGACACTTACAAGTTTTAGTTCCTGGGCATAGGCAGCCCACCGTTGAGGGTTCAAGGCAACCCCAAAGTTACCACACCAGCAGCTCTGGGCCGGTCAGGTGCAGAGGTCAAAGAGGTGCCCAAAACACCTAGGTGCCTATGGAGAACAGGGGTGCTCCGGTTCAAGTCTGCCAGCAGGTAAATACCCGCGTTCTCGGGGGGCAGACCAGAGGGGTTTTGTAGAGCACTGGGGGGGGACACAAGTAGGCACACAAAACACACCTTAAGCGGCACAAGGGCGGCCGGGTGCAGTGTGCAAAGCTGGCATTAGGTGTTGTATTGGATTCAGTGGAGGAACCCGGGGTCACTCTAGCGGTGCAGGCAGGGCACAGGGGGGCTTCTCTCTGGGCTAGGCAGAGGGTCACCTGGGGGTCACTCCTTTGGGTCCTTCTGGTCCTGGGGACTGCATGTGCAGTGCTTGGGCCAGGTGTTGGGTTCCTTGTTCCAGGCAGTCGCGGTCAGGAGGAGCCTCAGGATTCTCTCTGCATGCGTCGCTGTGGGGGTTCAGGGGAGTTGTCTCGGGTTACTCACAAGGTCGCAGTCGACTGGGAGTCCTCCCTGTGGTGTTGGTTCTCTGGAACCCCCAACAGTGGGATGCCTATGCCCCAGGACTGAGACTTGTAAGTGTTTTACTTACCTCCTAATCTAACCTTTACTACCCCCCCCCCCCAGGAACTGTTGATTTTTGCAGTGTCCACTTTGAAAATACCTTATTGCCATTTGTACAAAGACTGTACATGATATTGTTTTTATTCAAAGTTCCTAAAGTATCTAAGTGAAGTACCATACATTTAAAGTGTTTAATGTAATTCTTGAACCTGTGGTTCTTAAAACTAAGAAAATATATTTTTCAATATAAAAACCTATTGGCCTGGAATACGTCTTTGAGTGTGTGTTCCTCATTTATTGCCTGTGTGTGTGTACAACAGATGCTTAACACTACCCTCTGATAAGCCTACTGCTCGACCACACTACCACAAAATAGAGCATTATAATTATCTACATTTGCCACTATCTTACCTCTGTGGATTCCTCACCTAATGAATTCTCCCAATGCGCCAGCATTCAATGGAAATTTTCTTCCCAGCTCTGCACGTCGACGAGGACGTCACAATTGCTCGACTCACACTTAACACCGTCTGACGTCATTGAGGCAATAATAGGTCCTCGCTGGCTTGCTGACTTTAGTTCCCTTTTTTCCGTGCCTTCGAAGTAACGTTTTTTTCTCCTGGCTCTTGGGGAGCTACTGTTTCTTGGAGGTGATACTTTGTACTATTCCACTCAGTGGTGAGGAAGGCAGCGGACTTCATAGATCTCCTGCTACCTGCAGCTGAGGTGAAAACCAGTATCCTCACGGAAGTGTTACACCCAACTTCGGCTGCTGCAGAGCCACTCCTTCCTTTTAATGAGGCTCTCACTGAACTGATTCTTGAGGTTTGGAGAAAACCAGTGTCTTCAACTGCAGTTAGCAGATCAGTGACGAGGAAATACAGAGTGGCTCCTGGTGACCCGGGCTTCCTCTCTAGGCATCCGACTCCGGAGAGTCTGGTGGTTCAGGCCTCTTGCTCCTCGCGTTCAGCTTCTGGTTCCTTCCCTGCGGCTCCGTCGGACAGGGAATCAAAAAGGATGGAGCAGTCGGCCAAAAAGATCTTTTCTTCATGCAGTATGGCCCTGAAGTCTGCTAACGCCACTTGTGTTTTAGGAAGGTATATCCATGCCTTGATGGAAGCGGCTAAGGCTGAGATGCCCGATTTGCCCCAGGACATGCGGGGTCTTTTGACTGATGCACAAGCAGCAGCAACTCAGGTCATTCAGTCAGGTTTAGATACTGCAGATTTGGTGGCCAGAGCGATGGGAATGTCCATTGCAACCAGGAGACTTGCTTGGTTGAGATCGTCTGGTTTTTCATCTGATGTGCAAACAACTCTTTTAGACTTGCCATTTGATGGGAACAAGCTATTTGGTTCTAAAGCAGACTCTGCCTTAGAGTGCTTCAAGGAGAGCAGGGCTACTGCTAAATACCTAGGTTTGCAGGCTTCAACTACCACCCTGTTCAGATCATTCAGAAGGTTCAGGGGGTTTGGACGAGGCTCTTCCTTTTGGGGGAGACTCCAGCCAGCAGGCCAACAACCACCTATGCTTCCCTATAGGTCATTTAGAGGGAGGGGTAGAGTTCGAACCAGAGGAGCCACCCAGCAGCACCCTGCCTCTTCCTCTTCCTCCTGGGGGGTGCAACAGGGACAGCAGCCTTAGTTCTCTGTCCATTCCATCCCATGCCTCTCCTGTAGGGGGAAGGTTGTTTAATTTTCTCTGCATTTGGAAGCTGATCACATCGGATTCCTGGGTCATCAATATTGTGGAGAAAGGTTATGCACTTCCCTTTTGGGAGTTTCCGCCTTCCATCCCTCCCCGCCCCTCCTTTTGCACAGAAAACCATCTCCTGTTGTTGCAACGGGAAGTTCAGACCCTATTGTCAAAAGGTGCAGTGGAGTTGGTTCCAGAGCAGGAAAGGGGTCTGGGTTGTTGTAGGAAGTTGGCTCTGTATATACTATTTCAAAGTAAGAAATAGTGTGCACAGAGTCCAAGGGTTCCCCTTAGAGGTAAGATAGTGGCAAAAATAGATAATTCTAATGCTCTATTTTGTGGTAGTGTGATCGAGCAGTAAGCTTATCAGAGGGTAGTGTTAAGCATTTGTTGTACAGGCAATAAATGAGGAACACACACGCAAAGACTTACTCCAGGCCAATAGGTTTTTATATTGAAAAATATATTTTCTTAGTTTATTTTAAGAACCACAGGTTCAAGATTTACATCAAACACTTTAAATGTAAGGTACTTCACTTAGATACTTTAGGAACTTTGAATGAAAATAATATAATGTACAGTCTTTGTAAAAATGGCAATAAGCTATGTAGGAAATTGGATCTGTATATACTATTTCAAAGTAAGAAATAATGTGCGCAGAGTCCAAGGGTTCCCCTTAGAGGTAAGATAGTGGCAAAAGTAGATCATTCTAATGCTCTATTTTGTGGTAGTGTGGTCAGGCAATACATGAGGAACACACACTCAACGACTTAACTCCAGGCAAATAGGTTTTTATATAGAAAAATATCCTTTTCTATATTTTAGAACCACAAGGTTCAAATTTTTAGGTAAGGACATAAATTGCAAGGTACTTCACACAGGTAAATATTGAACTTTGATTTAAAACAGTAGTACACACAGTTTTGGTAAAAATGGCAATAAGCTATTTCAGAAGTGGACACAGTGCAAAAATCAACAGTTCCAGGGGGAAGTAAGTAAACATTAGTTTCTGAGGTAAGTAAAGCACTTACACAGTCAGTCTCCCGGGCATAGGCAGCCACCGTTGGTGGT
The DNA here is from genome assembly GCF_031143425.1 of Pleurodeles waltl. NCBI lineage: Eukaryota > Metazoa > Chordata > Amphibia > Caudata > Salamandridae > Pleurodeles > Pleurodeles waltl. The sequence continues at coordinate 219,985,460 of NC_090436.1, read as the reverse complement.
TCAAGGCAACCCCGAACCCCGAAGCCACAGCACCAGCAACACAGGGCCAGTCTGGTGCTGAGGTCAAAGGAGGGCCCAAAACACGTAGGCACCTATGGAGAACAGGGGTGCTCTGATTCCAGTCTGCTAGCAGGTAAGTACCTGTGTCCTCAGGGAGCAGACCGGGGGGGGGAGGGGTTTGTAGAGCACTTGGGGGGGGACACACACAATCACACAAAACACACCCTCAGCAGCACAGGGGCCGCCAGGTGCAGTTTGAAAAGTAGGCGTCAGGTTTTGTATTGAAAACAATGGAGGGACCCGGGGTCACTCTGGCGATGCAGGCAGGGCACAGGGGGGATTCACGGGCCAGCCACCGACTGGGCTACGATGAGGGCCGCCTGCTGGTCACTCCTGCACTGGTAGGTGGTTCCTCTCGGTCCTGGGAGCTGTGGGTGCAGTGCTTGGTCCAGGCGTCGGGTTCCTTTGTCACTAGGCAGTCGCGGTCAGGAGGAGCCTCTGGATCCTCTCTGCAGGCATCGCTGTGGGGGTGCAGGGAGGTCGACTCAGGGTGTCCACTTAGTTGGAGTCGCCTGGCAGTCCTCGCTGCAGTGTTGGTTTCTCTAAACTTGAGTCGGGGGCGTCGGGTGCAGTGTGTGAAGCCTCATGCTTCTGGCGGAAAGTGAGAATCTCTTTAAAGCTGGTTTCTTGTTGATGTTTTGTAGTTGTTTTTGGACAGAGCCGCTGTCCTCGGGAGGTTCTTAGTCCTTTAGGTGCAGGTCAGTCCTCTGAGTCCTTAGAGGTCGTTGGTCCCGCTGGATGCGTCACTGTGCAGGTTCTTTTGAGTCCGGAGATAGGCCAGTAGGGCTGGGGCCAAGTCAGTTGTTGTCTCCGTTGTCTCTGTGGGGCTTCCAGGTCAGCAGTCCTTCTTCTTTCTTCAGGTTGCAGGAATCTGATTTCCGGGGTTCTGGGGTGCCCCTAAATACAGAATTATGGGGTGTGTTTAGGTCAGGAGGGCAGTAGCCAATGGCTACTGTCCTGGAGGGTGGCTACACCCTCTTTGTGCCTCCTCCCGGAGGGGAGGGGGGCACATCCCTAATCCTATTGGGGGAGTCCTCCAAAACTAAGATGGAGGATTTCTTAAGGCAGGGGTCACCTCAGCTTAGGGCACCTTAGGGGCTGTCCTGACTGGTGGGTGACTCCTCCTTGTTTTTCTCATTATCTCACCTGGACTTGCCGCCAAAAGTGGGGGCTGTGTCCAGAGGGGCAGGCATCCCCGCTAGCTTGGATGCCCTGGGGTGCTGTAAGAAAAGGCAAGAGCCATTGAGGCTCACCGTCAGGTGTTGCAGTTCCTGCAGGGGGAGGTGAGAAGCACCTCCACCCAGTGCAGGCTTTGTTTCTGTCCTCAGAGAGCACAAAGACTCTCACCCCAGGAGGGCAGAAACTCGTCCCAGTGGCAGGCTGGCACAGACCAGTCAGTGCTGCACTGAAGGATTGGGTAAAATACAGGGCGCATCCTCTGTGTGCATTTTTTAATAAATCCAACACTTTCATCAGTGTAGGTTTATTATTCTGAAAAGTTTGATACCAAACTTACCAGTATTCAGTGTAGCCATTATGGCGCTGTGGAGTTTGATTTGACAAACTCCCAGATCATATACTTAATATGGCCACACTGTACTTACAATGTCTAAGAATAGACTTAGACATTGTAGGGGCACATTGCTCATGCAGCTATGCCCTCACCTGTGGTATAGTGCCTTCTGCCTTAGGGCTGTAAGACCTGCTAGATGGGTGACTTACCTTTGCCACAGGCAGTATTTTATGGTCATGGCATCCTGAGGGGGATGCCATGTCGACTTTGCCTTTTTCTTCCCACCAACACACACAATCTGCAATGGCAGTGTGCATGTGTTAAGTGAGGGGTCCCTTAGGGTGGCACAACATATGCTGCAGCCCTCGGGGACCTTCCCTGGTCACAGGGCCCTTGGTACCACTGGTACCTTTTACAAGGGACTTATCTGTGTGCCAGGGATGTGCCAATTGTGGAACAATGGTATATTGAAAGAACACTGGTGCTAGGGCCTGGTTAGCAGGGTCCCAGCACACTTCTCAGTCAAGTCAGCGGCAATATGAGGCAAAAAGTGGGGGGTAACTGCAAAAGGGAGCCATTTTCCTACAACAGGCCTCCTCCGGTATCTGCGGCAGGACTTGCGCAATCGTATCCCACAGGGAGTGGGTATAACTGGCCAAAAGACATGCGGTGTACACAGACCGCAGCGCTAGACTGGAGGAAGAAAACAACTTCTTGCCAAACTGTTCCAGCCCAGCCAGGGTGCTACCCATTCGGACTGGGAGCCTCTGCTTGCTCTTTCCTGCCCGGCAACTGTGTTGCTGGGCTGGAGAAAGCCTACAACGCATGTGTGTTCAGTCAGCCCGAGACGGCCGGCCAAACACACATGCACTCTGAGGGGAGTGCACAGCTCTCACTGCTCGTCACTGTCTGTGGCCCCGCCCCTTTTAATACAAAACGATAATAAACAATGTTTATTTGTATTAAAGGGTTTGCAGCTGCTGCTGTTGGTGGGGGGGTGACGCTCCTCCGCCCTAGCGGAGAAGGCGCCCCTGCTGATTAGCATATATCTAATTCCACTCTGAGGGTTGCATGGTGAACAAAAAAAGATGGACTGAGTTGCACCCCCAAGTTATTACCAGCGTCTAAATTAAATTCAAGCATTCCATCTAGTACTTTTTAGTTTTCTTCAGTGCAATTCTCTGAGTGTGATTTGTATCCCCAGATGTGGGTCTCATACTCGCTGTGCCATAGGACTCAAGCTACATCTACTGAAGAGCCCAATAAGGGCAAAACCAGTATGCTGTTGCTCATTTTCCCCCTCAGAGGGAATCTGTTCTGGGAGTCCAGGCTGAACTGTTACTGTTGGAGCACGACCAAGGCTGATTTGCATATGGCAGGTTCCTGTCCGAGGTTGGCATGGCGGGCAAAAAAAAAAATGAACTAGGTTTTGACCCGAGTAATTACTTGTGGCTAGGAATAATTCAAGTATTTCTGATGAATTATTCTACTTGCAGATTCCTCACATTTGAATATCCCTGGTGCAAGGCTGGATGTGGAAAACTATAGCTCTTCGATGCCAGTAGATGCCATTAAATCTGTTTTGAGGTCAGATGTGGAGTTGTGATGATGTCAGCTGGATCATGTAGCAAAAGGACTGGCTCTCTAGCTTTGGTTCGTTTTCTTTCCCCATGCCTTTCGGTGTGTTCCAGAGCTTCACTCTTCATCTGTTCAGAGATTTTCTATCCCAAAAAAAACATTTTTTGTTTTTGGTGCAGCACATACAAAGTCGCCACGAAAGTCACTCTGGCTTTAAGCATTGTCTATGATGTGATTGATCCATGTCCATCATAGACCTGTCTGTTACACTTTGGCTCAAGGCATGACACCCTGTGTTGTAACCTCTGTCGACAAATACAGGCTGAGGCCATCAAGGAGTGTTGGACCAAACATTTTATGGCTCGCTCCATAGAAGGTTGTAGAATCTGTCAATGAACCAGGCCACAGTTTAGGTCATAACCAAGGTCAGGGTCCCCTTCAAGGTTATCTCCCTCACACAAGTCGCCGAGTGAGAAGAACCAACATCGCAGAAAAAAGCATCATTACTCTTCCACTCATCATTCCAAGAGTGCAGGTAAGACACCTCTGGATTCATCTACTCCAGAGCCAGAGTTGGTGGAACTATCCCCTGCATGGTCTCTGGCGATTCCAGATCCCACACCAACTGCTCCACCACTGACTCCAACTCCTCCCTCCCACAGCAGCCATCTACCTGCAGTACCTGGTGCCTGGAGCAAATTTATCTGGCTTCATATTTGCCATGATAGATATTTTTCAGGGGACAGACAAATCTTCTGGTGTACCATTTGGCCCATTGGGACAGGTCAGTAGAGCTTTTGGTCTTATGCCGTCACTGCCTTTAGCACCTTAATGGTTCTTAGCAGCACCACCCCAATTTGTGACCCTAACTGGCCTGATACCACACAGACCTACGTTACTACCACTGTAGGTCCTGCACAGACCAGGGCTGAGAGCTGCCCCATCATCGTCCTCGGTGCAGCAATCAGCACTGGTCGACTCTCCAACTCAACAACTCCTGGTTTCTGTGCTGAACACCTCTGCTGCAGCCTGTGTTGGAGACGGTACTGGGAGTTGAAAGGCATTTGTCCAGAAGATAATCATTTTGTCTCCTAAAGGAGGGCAGACCTGAAGAAGAACAGCCCTGGCAGCCGTTTCACACAACCACGGACTCAGATTAACAATTTTACTGAGTAAATGATGGCGCGTCTTCCAATAAACTGGCACTTTAGGAGGCAAATGGTATGGATGCTTTCCTGAAATTTTTGTGGATCCCTCTCTAGGTCCTGCTCTTATTGAAGTGGTTTCTTTACATTCAGGTTTAAAGAACAAAGTTACCGAACTTTGAGTTGCTATTGCCTACTGTTGAGTATCACCTTAACATCCTCACGGATGTCTTACAGATGATTCTCTTCACCAGTGAACCACTGTTTCTTTTTACCAAGGCATTGATGGAGACCATCAAAGCACCCTGGTCGATGCAGTCATCTTCATCATTAGTCCAGAGAACCATTGCTTGCTGGTACAAATCAGCCCCTGGGATCCAGCCTTCCTTTGTGCACATACATCACCAGAGTGTTTAGTTGTACAAAGCTCATTTACTGCCTTAACTTTAACTTTGAGCCTCTCCTTAGTTGCTACAGACATGTCATTTGTGATATGGCAGTTTCAGTTGCACCCAACCTTCCTGACCACCAAAAGGACCACTTCATGGAGATTCTAAAAAGTGTACAAAGACTGGCCTGGACACTGCTGACTGTGTGGCCAGGGCTGTGAGATTATCTGCCAGTTAAAGAAGACACCTGACTTCAGTCCACAGGGTTCCCAGCAGCAGCAGATTTGCAAAATCACACTCATGGATGTGAATTTCTATTGAGAACTTCTATTTGGCCAAAATGCAGATGCTGCCCAGCAGCAATTTAAAGAAGGCAAAACGACAGACAACAGCCAGGTCGTCAACCGTCAGCTGGTTCTTCTCGAGCCTTTTGGAAACCTTACTCCTTTGCCAGAGCCATTCAGAGCAGTGTCAAGCTCTAGTTCTTAGCGACAAGTAGCAGCAGAACTCTGTCATCCGCCATCAAAAAGGACGAGGAAAAGGATTGGCCAAGCAACTTCCACCTTTGAGTTGCTCATTCCCAGCACCACCTGGGAAGCTGCAATAGTTTGTAGGTCAAAGCCTACCAGACAGTGCAGCCACACTGGTGTACAACATGGCTAAAACATATTGGCAAAGCCAATAGATCTTGCACAGGGGAGACCTATTGGCTTTGCCAATGCATGTTCTGTGAAGAACAAGGTCATGCTTGTGGGAGGAACAGTGTCCCTTTTTCAACAGGCCTGGATGGTCATCCATGTCAAATGTGGTTAAGGTCAATGGCCCACCCTGTCCAGTGCCCTCCCCCACCCCTGCAGCCCAACATGCAAAACTATTCTTGCATGCCCTTAGTGAAGAACAGCCACCCAGTGACAGGTAGGATTCAATAACTCTTACCAGGTTGGCAACCATAAATCCAGGAAGGTAGGTCCTGTAGACCATTTGCAAGGTATATACCTAACCCTTTCTCTCTTCTCTGCTGCACCTTCCACTGGCTCAGCAGCAACAGATGGAGAACCATATGTCCCTTTTGCAGCAGGAAGTACAAGCCCTGTTGGCCTAAGGAGCTATTGAGAGGCTGCCTGCACCATAAGTAGGACGTGGCTGCTATGCACACTACTTTCTGGTGCCCAAGATGGACAGAGACATTCGTCCTATTTTACTCCTGCGTCCTCTCAACTTCCTCCTCCGCCAGAACAAGTTCAAAATGCTCGCAGTGGCCCAGGTCTTGTCTACACTTGACCCTGGAGACTGGATGGTGTTGTTGGAACTGCAGGATGCATATTTCCAAATACCCATCCTGCAGGCTCACTGACGCTACCCAGGATTCATGGTGGAACATGAGCATTTCAATGTGCTCTCTTTTGTTTTCACCAGTGCCCTCAGGTTTGTTATAAAGTGATGGCGGTGCTGGCAAAACACCTTCAAAGCTCTGGTGTCCCAATCTTCCCCTACCTTGATGACTGACTCTTGAAAGTGGGCTCACCCCAGGCAGTCATCAGCTACCTTCAGACTACTGTGAATCTTCATTGTTGACCTGCCAGTCACATCTGACTCCTCAGATGCTTCCCTTCATTGGAGCCACTCTGGACTTAAATTGGTTTTATGTGTTTCCTTCGGAAAACAGTTTAGGGCATTCAGGCTATGATCCTGATCTTTTAGCCTCAGTCCAGGATTTCATTGAGGTCAACTCAGAGGCTGATGGCCTCCTGCATCCTGCTGGGCAAACTCTCCAGGTGGCCCTGGTGGGCTCTGCAGTGGGATATGAAATCTCAGTGGGCCCGACATCAAGAGGACCAATCCGATCACATTCAGATTTCAGAGTAGACTACAAATGTTCTGCAGTGGTAGTTGCAGGACCGTGATTGGGTCAGTGGCAGACCCTATCCCAACACCTCCCAGAGCTGAGTTGAATGGTTTATCTCTTCTGGGTGGGGGTGGCCATCTCAGCAAGGTGATCAGAGGCTTCTGGTCTCTGGTGGAGTCACTGCTCCATATCAACCTTCTGAAGCTGAGGACAATTTGTTTGGCATTGAAGGCCTATCTTCTGACCATCAAACAGAGCCTGGCACATGTGCACACGGAAAACACCACCGCCATGTGGTATACAGCAAGCCTAGAGGCCCTGCACCTCTGGAAATGGTTGGACCACCAAGGAATTTTCCTGGTAGCAAACCACCTGGCAGGGTTGTTGAATGCCAGTGCGGACATACTCAGCAGTTGACACCTAGTGGATCATAAGTGCCTGCTACACGAGGAGGTGGCGCAAGGTCTCATGTGAATTGGGAGAACCTTGGCTCAATCTTTTCACCACCAAAGAGAACGTGCAATGTCTGTACTTCTGCGCGTTGGAGTTCCCTAGGTGTCTCTCGCTAGGAGAGTAATTCCGCCTTGAGTGAAACTCATGACTCCTGTATGCCTTCCTGCCGATACCACTCCTCCTCTGAGTTCTCAAGAAGACTGGGACTGGCAGAGCCCCAGGTCATCCCGGTGGCTCTGGAATAGGCAAGAATAGTTTGATATCCAGACCTCCTGGGCTTGAGCATCTGTTCACAAATTATTCTGTCTCTCTGAGAAGATCTGCTGTCACAACAACAGGGCAGAATTCTGCACCCAGGCATTTGCAATCTCCACTTTTACACTTGGAGATTGAGCAGTGACAGCTGACCACCTTTGACATTCCTCCAGAGGTGGTTAATGTCATCTGTGGCAGCCAGGCATCTTTCGACTAAGGTTGTATATGCCTGTCATTGGAACACATTTGTAACTTGCTCCAGTGCCCAACAGACCGTCCCATTCATGCAAAGTTATCTGATATTTCATTGTGTGTTTTTGTCCCTAGCCCGGCAAGGCTTTGCACTGGCCACAGTTACAGTATATCTTTCGACACTTCTGGCATTTTATGGTTGCCAGACCAGCCTTCTCTGTTTAAATTGCCCGTCATTATGGGACTTATGAAAAGATTGCAACATTTGTTTCCTCCCTCTCCATTGTCAAGCCTCATTGGGACCTTAATTTGGTCCTCACATATCAAATGGGTACTCCTTTTGAGCCACTTCACATCTGTCCCTTTGCGGCTTCTCACCCTCAAGACGATGTTCCCTGTCGCCATAACATCGGTGCAATATGTGAGTGAACTTCAAGTCCTCTGTCAAGTGTCCATATTCCACCTTTTTTCCAGACAAGCTGGTTTTGGGGACACAACCTAAAGTTGTGATGCCATTACACTTCGGCTACAAAAATTACCATACTGGCATTCTAACCTCCACCACACCCGTGTAAGTAGGATCCATCTCTTGGATCCCAGGAGAGCGCAGAACTTCTATAAAGATTGTACCATAGAATATTGGGTGAAAGATTAGCTCTTTGTGGGGTTTTGGGGGTTCTCTGGAGCAAAAAAATGCAAGGTTGTGCAGAAGAGTCATCTCCCACCGCCCTGATCTTTGCATTGAGATCTGATATGCATTGGCTAAAAACAGCATCCAGAAGGGCTGAAGCTCATTTTACCAGGGCCAAAGCTGCTTCCACTGCGTTGGCATGAGGAGGCCCTGCCCAGTAAATTTGTCAGGCAGCTACGTATGTGAAGCACTACTGTCTGGACAGTCAGGATGGTAAAGAGGGACATTTTGCCTGCTTAATTCTGCAGGACTTTCTGGTTTGAGTCCCTCCGCAGACTGACTACAAATAGGTACTGCTTTGGTATCTATTATAAAGGTAAGGAATCTGTGGCTAGAAGTTGCTATCAGAAGAACAAGTTACTTAGCTTTGCTAATGCTCTTTCTTGTAGAGACTCCTAGCTATCCACAGATTCTTTACCGAACCTCTAATCTTCCACGTTCTGTGGTTGGACTCTAGCCATTAATGAGATCCCACATCTAGGAATCTTCACACTGGTCACATCAATTTGTTTTTGGGGCTCAGCTGCTGGGGGCACGGACACTCTCAAAAGCAACTGTTGTCAGTGGACAAGAGTGTTGACTATATAGGCCATGCATGTTATGTGCAGAACAGCCTCAGTGCAGAGCTTCACTGCACCACCTATATTGTACAGGGGTACCACCAAACAGTTTGCAGAACCACTCTGATACCTTGGGAAATATTCAAAAGTGAGGAATCTACAGCTGGATGTCTCTATCAGATGAACAAGTTACTTACCTTTGATAATGCCTTATCTGGTAGAGACATATTCTAGTTGCAGATTGCTTACCTTAAAATTTCCCCCAGGCGTCAGGCTGGATCCGGTGAGTTTCTTGAGCAGTACCCCTGCGCTCTGTCCGGTGGCGTTGGTCTACTCTGAGTCAGTCGTCGGCATTGTGTGCACTGGCTATGATGTTGCAGGACCTACATAGATGCCACCCCAGCGCGCTAAGTCGGTTTCTTCTCACAGCTTTCCACGCCAGAAGCATGAGCCATGAAGTACACTAACCACTGGTGCGTTAAAAAGTAGGGCCCTGAAAGTGGAGTTCCTGTCCTTAGAAATCAGTTTCTAGGGACAGGGTGGGTCAGTAAGGAAACTTCAACTAGAATAGGTCTCTACCAGATAGGGCATTACTGAAGGTAATTAACTTGTTCATCTGATAGGGACTTCTACTTGCAGATTCCTTACCTTAGAATAGATACCCAAGCAATACCATCCCCGGAGGAGGGTCTCCGAACCAAGAACATGCTAGTAAGTCCTGCAGGACCGAACGGGTAAAGTAACCTTCCCTTTCGACCAGACTGTGCAGGCAGTAGTGTTTGGTGAATGTGTGCAAGGTTGCCCACTTTGCTGCCTGACATATCTTCAGGACTTGAATTCCGCATGCCAACGCAGTGGGTGCAGCTGTTGATCGGGTAGAGTGAGTGCACAAGCTTTTTAGCCAATGCGTAGAACATTTTAATGCAGAGAACGGCCCATCTAGAAATAATTCTGTTCTGCACAGCCCGACCTTTATTCGCATCCACATACCCAACAAAGAGTTGATCAACCACCCGGAACTCTTTGGTATAATCAAGGTAGAACAACAATGCTTATTTTGGGTCCAGGCAGTGAAGTCTTTAGTCTTCCTTAGAAATATGTGGGGAGTGCGTAAAAAGTAGGCAAGTTGATGAATTAGCCTACATGAAAGGGCGTCATCACTTTTGGCAAAAAGGAAGCCCTGGTTCGAAGCACCACTTTGTCAGTATAGATGGAATAGTAGGGTAGCTTAGATGACAATGGCTGCAGCTCGCTCACCCTGCGGGCAGATGTAATGGCCACAAAGGTGGCTGTTTTTAATGTTAGAGGCCTGAGAGGACTATTGTGAAGTGGCTCAAAAGGAGCACACATGAGAAATGTCTATCCCTTTGAGAGAGGGAAGAAATGCTTTCAGTGCCAGTCTGATTGCCCTGAGCTCCAAAGATGATGTGTAGCGTGGACTCTGCCAGAGACCAGACTCTTCTGATCTCATTTGGCCACCCTATTCCAGGAGTGATGCTGTCAGATCTGGTTGGGGAAAGGAGAGGGATCTGCCTCTGACCTAGTTGTGGTTCAAAAGCCACCCTGCAGACCTCGTGCAGTTCTCTCCGAGATCTGGACCATGTCGGAGAGATTCACCTGATGCTGCACCCACTAGAACTTCAGGTCTCACTGCAGAGCCTACATATGCCATTTGGCATGTGTCACCAGCTCGATACAGGAGGCCATGAAGCACAGCAGACTCAGTCGTTCTCACCAAAATGTTCTGGAGTTGCCACTCGGGACGATACGCTTCTAAGAGGGAGTCAGGTGTGACTTTGGGACGTTTTATAGTGAAACCCAGTGAATGCAGGAGGTCTGACATAGTCTGGATGTGGGAGACAGCAGCCTGAGGAGGTGGGAGACAGCAGCCTGGGGTGACCCCGCCCCAACAGCCTGTCATCGAAGTAGGGGAAGACTGAAATCCCTGAAGTGCACAGATGAGCTGCGACCACCGCCATCACCTTGGTGAACACCATAAGGGGCGCTGGTCAGGCCAAAGGGGAGCACGGTGAACTGAAAATGCTTGTGATCTACTGTGAACTGCAAGTAGTGTCTTTGAGCAGGCAGGACAGGAATATGGATATGGGCATCTTTCAAGTCCAGCGCTACCATCCAGTTTCCTGGGTCCAGGGCAGATAGAACCTGAGCCAGAGTGAGCATTCTGAACTTTTCCTTCCTGAGAAAGAGATTGAGGGGACCGAAGGTCTAGGATAAGGCAAAGGCACTTGTCTTTTTTGGGCACCAGATAATTACGGGAATAACAACTATGACCTACTTCTGGCCACGGGATCCTTACTTTGGCTCCCTTGGCCAAGAGAGCCACAGCGTCCTCCCAGAGAAGTGGAAGATGATCCACCATCATCCGATCATAGGGGGGTGGCATGGATGGGAGGGATAGTCTTGAGGGGCTGGTAGTAGCCCCTTCTAACTATTTGCAAAAGCCACCTGTCTGTCTAAGGTGATGGCAAATCCTGCCTCTGACTGGTCCCTGGAGGAGAAGCGTTATACTAGGAAGGTTTGGATGCTACTTCAGAGGGTGGGGGTGAGGAGGAGGTGAACTGGCTAGACCGCTGGCTTCCTGATCCACGAGGATGTTGGATTCCACGTTCCCGGCCATCCAGAGGCTGGGCAGCATGTGTGACACAGTGGCAGGAGGGGAGGGGACGTGGTTTGGCACCCCTTCCATAACCACAAATGGGGCAAAAAGCATACTGAGTGGGACTGGGGGCTGCTGCGAGGCCCAAAAATCTTGCTGTAGCCCGAGACTTCGGAAAGCACTTGAGACTGGTGCCGTCAAAGGGCATGTCCATAAGGGCAGATTGGACATCCTCCGAAAAGCCAGAAGTCATCAACCAGGCATGGCACCTCAAGGGCACCATTGATTCAACCGATCTGCCTAGAGAGTCAGTCGCATCCAGCCAACATCATATTATGAACTTCGCTGCGTCTCTCCCGTCAGCAACAACTTGGGAGGGAATGGCCTGGGCCTCCTCCCTGACCTGTGGCATCACCTGTGCAACCGTGTCCCATAAAGTATTGGTGTAACAGCCCAAAAGGTATGTGGTGTTCACAGACCACAATGCCTAGCTGGAGGAAGAAAACATCTTCCCAGCTGATGCAGCCTCTTGGATACCCTATCTGGAGATGCGGAAGGGAATGCACCTGGGGACGTGGATGGTTGGATAACCAAGCTCTCAGGGGTTGGATGTTCCATAAGGAACACTGGGTTATTTGGTGGTCTGTGGCTGCTGGTGATTGTCCTGTTCACAAAAGCCCCTGTGCAAGTTTTGGATAATGTCCCCTGCAGGGCATCACTGAGGGCTTCCATAAAGGGCAAAAGGGGTTCAGAATTGGAAGCCCCAGGCTGAAGCACCTCTGTCAAGGGGTTAGTCCTGGCTGGCACTGAAGGACGGTCAAGGCTCAGGCTCTCGGCTGCTCTTTTCACCACCATTGCATAGGACGCTCCCTCCACCCTACCCGTAGTAGGGGGAGAAAGTATGCCAGTGTCAGGGGGAAGTGTCCAGACCACTGGCCTCACCCAGGTCCATCTTCCAGTCAATGGGATCTTCCAGCTTGAAATACAAAGGGTCCAGCAACCCCTCCCAACCCTCACCAGATCCCAACCCAAGAGAATAAGGGTCCGGATCCAACCTAGGGAGCAAGGTCCCTGTCAAATTCGGAATCTGTGCCGTGCAGGGCTAGTCCGGCTCTGTGTCGGAGTTGACAATGAGGATGGGGGGGGGGGGGGGATGGTAGAGGTGGTATGACCGATGCCAGTTCGGATCCAGGAACGGATCCATGAGTGCCCCCCGGAGCTGTGGCCGAAGCCGCTGGTACGGAACCTGAGGGGGCCCCTGCTGAGACTGCGGTACCTGAAGGCACTCTATCGGAATTGGACTGCCCAATTATGAGGTGCATGGCCTAATAAAACTCACGGAGTTGGGCAGGGGTCGCGCAGACTCCCAGAAACGCGGGGAGGCGCAGAGCTGACCAAAACGCAGGCTCTGAGGGTGGAAGGCCTGGAACGATCATGCTCCTTTTCTCTTGTGTCGGTAGCCCACAGACGGGGTGAAGTTGAAGATCGCTTGATCATTTTTGTCTTCTTTTTGTGCCTTGACTTACCCAAGCAACCTGAGGACTTGGAGTGGGACGATGAAGAATGGGGGTTGTACAACCGTTCTTGGGACCTTTCTCTTAACTGAGATTGGGAATGACGTGGAGCCGAGGGCCAGGCCACAGTGAGTTTTAGGATCCGCTCCCTCGATTCATGACCTGCCCCTCGGAGCACGACTTTGGGTTGTGGTCGTGCTCCAGACACCACAAGCACCCGAGGTGCATATCCATCTCAGACTTTGCCTGATGACAGACAGGATCTGCAAGGCTTTAACCAGTACTGCGTGATGACATCTCGACACACCAGGAGTGACCACACTCAAAAATCCTCACCAGAAAGTCAAAAAAGACAAGTCAAAAAGTGACTGAGGGTTAGCTCTTCTTCAGATCTGTGCTGGCTGGTGCGGAAAGTAAAGAACTGACGTCAGTGCCCTGGGGTGGCAACTATATAGGTCCACTGACATAGCCGGCGCGCACAATTCCGGCGACAGACATAGAGCCCACCGACACAGGGGAACAGCTTGAGAAAAATCTCCGGATCCAGACTGATGCCTGGGGGAAATTCTAACGTTAGGAATCTGCAACTAGAAGTCTCTATCAGATAGAACATTACCAAAGATAAGTAACTTGTTCATCTAGAAAAAATAATTTAGTTCAATTTTTGTAAGGCATACTCTGTGTCCAGTGTGAAACTATTTTTATCATAGTATTTTCAATATTAAGTGACATCTTGGTGAATATTTTTGCAGTACATAGAATTTTGGTGTATAGCATACACCAAAAGAGGCCACAGCATGAGGTCAGTCCTTTAGAGCATAAAGCTGTCTTAACCACTCAGTAAAGTATTCAAGTCTCTGTATATAGTCTATGTTGATTTGTTGGACTGATGTTGGAAAGTTCTTTCACCATTTGTTGCTGTGCTTTCACACACTTTAGGCGTACTCTGGTGTACCTTATACAGCAACTATGTAATTTATATATATATATATATTTAAACACACTACTGTAGATGTACAGATCTATGTTTGACTTCTAAGGGTCTACTGCTAATGTCTATGGTCACTGCCTCCTGAGGGTGGTCATTTTTACCACTAGAGATTGAAACATCTCCAACTATCCCATTATAGTCCAATAAACCAACATTTGATCATCCATATACAGTTTATACATTGAGTTCAATATTGGGCTGAGTGGTTGATAAACACCTTTAATAGGCTTCTTTTTTGGCTAATGGATTGATCTTCGGATGAGGCATTTTTGCTGTGCTACAGACTGATCCTCTATGTATTGAAATAAACATGAATTAAGATGAGATTTAGTATTAAAAACTAAAATTAAAAATTAGTCATATTATTTTGCACCTGACACAAAATGCGCCTTACAAAAATTTGAACTAAATTATTTTTCGAATTTACTTTTATTCGGCTAGGATTCAATTATTAACCTATACTTTTATAACTTAAGTGTTTCAAAATTTCTCCTTCAGGGTTCTTATTTATAAGTTTTGTCATGGCAGTTTTCGTCCAATTCTTGACCTCGGGTTCTTGAATTGGTTCATATGAAAGGACAAGTTCAGGATGCTCTCCCTGGCTCAGGTTTTACTGGCACTATCTTGGAAGATTGGATGGGGTCAAGAGACCTTTCAGATTTTCAGGACCCTCAGGAAGTACTTGAGCTTTGTGGGTGAGCTCTACCCATTACCAGTTTATAGTTCTTCCTTTTGGATTGAACTCAACAGCTCAAGTCTTCATAAAGGTGATGACGGTGGTGGTGGCTGCGGCCCATGTCAGACTGGTGAGGATTTCCGTGTTCCTGTACATGGATGACTAAAGCCATCCTCTCTCAACAGCTTTACTGCCTTTCAACTTGGGATTTTTTATCAGTTGTCCGAAATCTCACATAAAACCCTCCTAATGCCTCCTTTTCATTGGCACCTTACTGGATACTATCAAGCTTTGAGCCTTCCCTTTTCCATAGACAGTCTGTTACATTCAAGACATGGTTCCCTTCTTTCTGGCAGGAGCATTTTACCTGGTCCTATATGTCCTACTGTTACTTGATCTGTTGGCTTCTTACATCATACTGGTAACACATGCACATTGACACATGAGGGTTCTTCAGTGGTGCTTTAGGAGGCAGTGGTTCCAACATCAGGGAGACTTGACGGAATCCACTATGGTCTCTAGGGCCACTGCAACAGAACTGAGCTGGTGGGGATAAGAGGGCAACCTGATTTGAGGAAGACACTTCTGTCCCCTTTCAGCAGTCGGCACAGTAGTGACAGACGCTTCCATTTTCTGGTGCGATGCTCATCGGGAGGACCTTTGTGATTGTTGCCGAATCATATTTTCAATTTATGATATGGTATTTGGAAGGGGAGTGTTTAGGGCATCCCTTCCAAATACAGAATCATTGTGGTATTTAGCGACTTAATTCTGGTTGCAAAACAGTAATACTTTACCACCAGTTTAAAACTGGTGGTAACTTTATTATCCAGTTATAGTAAACTTTAAATTCCTACAAAAAGGTCTCTCTTAACTGTGTTCCACTAAAGGTTAACGTAACAGATCTGTGCTTCTCCCAAAAGCGGTTTCAAAATTTCACAATAACACGCTAGTTAATCTGGCTTGAGAAGCTGTCCTCACTTCGCATGCATTGTGTTTTTTTCTATTTACAGCAAGAAACTGGGCAGATCAACAAAACTTGTTGCTTAAGCTGCAGCCTTAGAAGGGAATCCTCTCTCAGAACAGGTCATATCCTGCTGACTCACTGCCTGTTTGCAGTTCCTTGCCGGAAGGTGAACAGACTTTTGAAAGGCTGCTCTCTTGTCGTTTTAGTAACATTTGATGCAATGTAAGGAGCCATTCTGTTTAACAGTCTCTTGGCTGAGATTTGGAAAGCAGTTTCACAAACGTTCATGCATCATTTCTGTAGAGATTATTGTTTTGATATGATTGCCAACAAAGGTTCTCTCTCAGGGGATCTCCATTGATAATCATAAGCTTAAATAGTCCTGCCCATGTGCGGGTTTTGTGGAGCACTTCTTTAAGATATGTGTTCTTGGCACTTTGACTCACTTTCTATGGCACTGCTGTAACTACACCGTTACTGGGGCCGACATCCTCACAGACATTGATGCAATGTATGACGCAGAGATACTCAATTTCCCTAGCTATATTCTACTAGGTCTCCCCAATGCCTTAACCTACCCATTACCATCAGCAAGGGGGCAGGCCATATCCCTCGCCCTTTGCAAAGCTATAAAGGTTTTTTGTCGAAATGGGGCACTAAGACAGCGCCAACATATACAGATGGGTACATAAACTCTAGACTATGGAGAAACTGACTGCCTCAGTTGAACATAAGCTTCCCAGTTTTGAGGAATAGGCAATCCCTGTCTTCGGTTTCTGATGCAGAGCTTCCAAGATTTGACCTGCCTGGCATACCTACGAGTACTGCGTCCTACAGCACTGACCCCAACCAGACTTCATGGCCCCTCTTTAGTGGTTTTCAGAGAACCTAGCAATTGCAGATACCTTACTCATCTCTCCTCTGTTGTCCTCACCCCCCCTACAAGGGCATTTGACTTCTCCCCCTCCCTCCCCACCCTCTTCTCCACCTCCCCTCCCCAGTTTTTCGTTATGATAGTTCTTTCTTCTCGCCGGCTGGTGAATATAGGCGAGAATGTGTATTGTACTGTTTGGTTTCCATACAACTGAAAATCAATTTAATCCGTAAATATGTGTTTTTAGTGTACATATTCGCCTTTTGTCAGTAAGGCCTGAAGAAACACTTTGTTTGCAGTCTAGAATAAAAGGCTACAATGGCCAATTTCTTCAGATTGTATTTAAAAAAAGTGAAGTTAATATACATATAAAAATATATATATACATCAAATTGGCCTGAAAAAAAAAAAGCCATTTGACTAAATCTCTTTCACAAACCCTTTTTAAAGCATAAGCTGCCCTTATGTAACAGTGAAAACAGCGTCTGCACCTTTAATGGCCCAGAAGTATCTACCTACCAGTATGCTATCATGCCCAGCAGTTGGTAGTTGCTTCAGTTCCTGGTGACAGGATTCTGGAGTACTGAGCTCAGCCTTTTTTGGCTTCAGTCAACGGACTCCACCTGTAGTAGTGTTTTTCTGTCTTTTCCTGACCGAGAAAATCTGTCTTTAGCCAAATAAAATCCCATAGTTATTTGACAATTGTCCTGTCTGTGGAAGGAAGAAGCCCAAGACAGACCCTTATGATGTCTGCATCATTGCCTTCCTCTCAGTCACACCCCTAATAAGTGCTCACACTGCAGGAAACTTTTCCAGGCACACCCTAAGGGAAAGAGGGAAGATTCGCCTTCATAGAACAAAGGAGCGACCCAGGCAGCAGGAGGCACACTCTGAAGGTTGAGACATTAAACTAGTGAGGAAAGGGTCAGTCCTCTTCCAAGGCTCTGTCACTTTGCTCTGTAGACTCCAGTCTTGGGAGATCCAGACAGAGAAGCCACCAGAAAAAAGACAGCATTCCAGCTCGACGTGGAGGGGATCAACATCAAGACAAGTTACAGTTCCTACATGTTAGCCATTGAGAGCTGGGCTAGATATCAAAGAGGGAACTGCTTTCGACGTCGAGTCATAGAAGGTCAACGTCGGGGACCATGACGTCGAGAGGTTTGTTGATGTTGATACATAGGAGACACAACGTCATCACGGCGATCACGACGCCTGCGGAGTCGACCGACGCCTCCTACTGACGTGCAAGGGTATTGCTCGAAGAAAAAAATCTCCGGATCCAGTCTGACGCCTGGGGGAAAATTCGAAGGCAAAGAATCTGCAACTAGAATATGTCTCTACCAGATATTTCATTACCGAAGGTAAGTAACTTGTACATCAGGGAGCCTGTCGAAGTCAAGACATTCCAAGTCAAGAGCTCAACGTCTACTATCAACTTCAAACTCTGACTACTCCAAGACCTATTTTCCATCATCTGATATAGACTTCTAGCTACAGATTTCTTACCTTAGAATTCTCTGGTGTCTGCTTGGAATCTGGAACTTTTTCTGAGCAATACCCTTGCGTGCGCCATCAGGTGGCGTCGTTCAAATCCGCGTGGTATTGTCAGATTCGTTGGAGCCGTTCATGATGTCACAGTCGCCTATCAAGGTACCTCCCAAGCTTGTGTACGTCAGTTCTTTTCCTTCCGCGACAGTTAGCGCAGATCTAGAATCGAGCTGCCCTCTTGTATTTTTTTACAGGACTTTTTCAACCTTTTTGTCGTATATTTTTTGCTAGTCTGTGTAAGGATGTAATCGTGGAAGACTGGGTTCAAGCCATGCGGCACCTGCCACTGCCCTATGTCAGTAAAAGACCCCCATACGGTAAGTCTCTGGTGTGTGGACAGAGACCACGACTCGAAGTCGTGTCCCGACTGCCGGGCCACGGCTCAAAAAGCTTTGAGGGAGCGGTCCCTGGTGGCCCAGCAGTTGACGTCGGTCGGCGTGACACCTCCTGGTGGAGGAAGAGGTTGCAGGACCGCTACAGGAGCCACAAGTCCTCTTCATCTCACTTGAGATCCTCTGTGTACTAAAGGAAGAGGCACAAGGAGAAGAAGTCCAAGCGGACTTTAACTTCACCTCACCCGTCGACTGACGAGGTGAGTATGGAACATCGACGTTCCGAGCACGGTCCCGCAGAGCTGAAGCCTGGGCCGTGTTAGATCTTACCTCCATTTCTGGGAGCCGGAGCAACCCCTGCTCAACTCAAGGAGTTTTACGAGACCATGAGTCTTATTTTTGAGCGGGCTGTCTCCGCTGGTTTGGCTACGGGCCCCGCGAGGTAGGCAGAGGAACAATAAGGTTCCACATCGGTGGCTTTGGCGCCGATGGGGGTCTCTTGAATCCGAAATCCAATCAGGAATGATGCCGAGTCCATACAGTCAGTGGCCTCTGGCATCGTTCCCAACGTCAACGCTTAACAGGCACCCACCGGTGGTGCAAGCCCCATCCTCATAGCCATATGACGCCGATTCTGATGCCGACTGCTCCATCAAAGGTCAGATCATTGCCTGAGTCTTATTATGGTCAACCCGGCATTGGTAAGGAATGGGAGGGGTCTCTGGACCCTCTTGAGTTTTGGATTGGAGCAAATGGACTGGTATGAGGAGTTAGGAGAAGCCAATGGACTGGACACCTCTCCAGATAATGCCATGCTCTGACCTCCTACATTGGCTAACGAGGAGGGAGCGTCATGCTGTGGTGGTGCATAGGGCAGCTGAGGTCTTGAACCTCGATCTGCCTTTGGTGCCAGTCAGGACTTATAGGAAAGTACCCTCTTTCTTGGCATGGCTACCCCCTTTTTCTGCCTGATGTCATTGTGCTTGACTGTGTTCACTGGGATCCTCCTAACCAGGACACGAGTGATTATGCTCTCACTCCCAAAACTGTGTATTTAACCCACAATTGGAACACTGGTGCCCCCTTATAAGTCCCTAGTATATGGTACCTAGGTACCCAGGGCTTTGGGGTTCCAGGGGATCCCTATGGGCTGAAGGATATATTTTGCCACCCATAGGGAGCCCATGCAAAGGCTTTTGCAGGACTGCCATTTTTCACTACACCACCTATGGCAGGCCTTCTAGCCCAGAGGGCAGGGTGCAAAGTGCCTTCTAGCCCAGAGGGCAGGGTGCAAAGTACCTGTGTGTGAGGGCACCACTGCACTAGCAGTGGTGCCCCCACGAACTCCAGGCCCATTTTCCTGGACTTTGTGAGTGCGAGGACGCCATTTTACGCATGTACTGGACATAGGTCACTACCTATGTCCAGCGTTTGGTATCCAACATGTTGGAATCATACCCCCAAGGCAAGCATTGGTTGTATGATTCCATGCACTCTCGGGGCTCCTTAGAGAACCCCCAGTATTGCCATTAAAGCCTTCTGAGGGTTTCCAGGCAGCCCAAGTTGCTGCCACCTTCCAGACAGGTTTCTGCCCTCCTGTTGCTTAAGATGCTCGAGCCCAGGAAGGCAGAACAAAGGATTTCCTTTGGGACATGGGTGTTACACCCTCTCCCTTTGGAAATAGGTGTTACAAGCTTGGGAGGGGTAGCCTCCCCAGGCCATTGGAAATGCTTTGAAGGGCACATATGACACTCTCCTAGCATAAACCAGTTTACACCAGTTCAGGAACCCCCAGTCCCTGCTCTGGTGCGAAACTGGACAAAGGGGTGGTGCTCAGAGCTCCTCCAGAGGGTCCCTGGGTTTTGCCATCTTGGATTCAAGGTTTGCAGGGAACTCTGGGATCATCTGAGTGGCCAGTGCCAGCAGGTGACGTCAGAGCCCCCTCCTGATAGGTGGCCACTCAGCTAGGTGACCATTCTGCAGGTACCAACTGCGACCTGCTGCGTGGATCCCCTCTCCTGCTGACCTGCGTGGATCCTGCATCACGGGTGGGGGACTGAAGTGGTCCCGATGGTCCTGTCTAACTTTGGAGGAGGTAAGACCTTGCCTCCCTATGCAAAACTGTACCCCTGTGCACCGCTTCTTTTGCAGCTGCCAAGGCTTGTTGGCATCCTTCCTCCAAGATCTTCATGCATCTTGAAGCTTAGGCCCCCAGCACTCTATCCTGCGACGCACAGCTTCCTGAGTGGTTCTCCAGCGGAGTGGGACCCTTTATCATAGTGCTGCATGGGCCTTTTCTGCAACTTTCCTGTCCCCATGCTGTGGGACTCCTATGTGCGCTGCCTGGTCTTCTGGGTCTCTGAGTTGCTCAGGGCCCCCATTGACTCCACCTCCTGGGTAGAGTCCACATAGTCCTTCCTGGTCCCCAGCAGTGCCGTTTTCCACTAACCGCGAGCTTTCCGTGTGCCAAGGCTTGTTAGCGGACTTCGACAACGCTAACCCGACTGTAATCCTCCATCCAGCGTGGGACATCACTTACACCCTCCAGGAAACCGATTTAATCTTCTTGGGTGCATTGCTGACTTTTCTTATTCATCTGTGGTTCACCTTTTGCACCTTCATCCGAGTTAGCAGGGGCTCTTGCTTCTGGACTCTTCTGTGCTTCTTCGACTTGGTCCCCTTCTTCCACAGGTCGTCTTGTCCAGGAATCCACTGTTGGTGTTGTGCAGCCTCTTCTGGGTTTTGCATACTTTTTCTTTTCTTCTCTATGTGTGTTCTGGGAAACTTAATGTGATGTACTCCAGTCATTGGGGTGGGTTGTGATACTTACCTTTGGGTGTTTCTAGTACTCCCAGCTCCCCTCTACACACTACACTTGCCTAAGTGGGGGGCCGACTTTCGCATTCCACTTTCTTATTATATGGTTTGTGCTCCCTCTAGGACCAATTCTAACTATTGTGATTTTTAATTGCACAGTTTTCTAACTGTTTTTATGCCTATTTCTGCATACTAGTGTATATAATTTGTATATTAATTACCTCCTAAGGGAGTATAGTCTCTATGGTATTTTTGGTATTCGTGTCACCAAAATAAAGTACCTTTATTTTTGTAAAAGTGTTTTCTTTCATGTGTGTGAGTACTGTGTGACTACAGTGGTATTGTATGAGCTTTCCATGTCTCCTATAAAAGCCTTGGCTCCTCATCGACAGCTACCTCTAGAGAGCTAGGCTTCTAGACACTGCCTACAATACCTGGACCTGGTATAAGATTTAAGTACCTCAGGTACCCACCACACACCTGTCCAGCTTCCTACAGTGGGCATCATTGCACCCGTTTGCAAGACATTACTTCCTGGACAATCAGGTCCGTAGAGACGGACACTTTGCACGTTCGGGACTGCAGGACTTTTTAGTGTAAAGATCTGTCTGCAGCCTACCACCAGGAGGTATGACTTGTGTATCTGTTCTAAGGAAAGGAGTCTGTAGCTAGAAGCACCTATCAGATGAACAAGTTACTTACCTTCGGTAACAGACTCTATCTAGCTGCTAATTCCTTACACCCACCCCTGCCTCCTCTCTCTGCCGATAAGTCTAATAGGGTCAGGGATTGTCTCTTTCAGGGCTCTAGTTTTTGCACAGACAAATTGTTGGTACTTTCCATGGCTCTGCTCTTCTGGCGTGGAAATGGAACGGACGTATGCGCGCCTGGGTGGTGTCTTTATAGTCGACCGTGATATCATGAATGGCTCCAAAAACGCCGACGATGCCACACTGATCCAAATAATGCCACCCGACGGCACATGCAAGGGTATTGCTCAGCAAAAGTTTCAGACTCCAAGCTGATGCCGAGGATTTCTAAGGTAAGAAATCTGCAGCTAGATAGAGTCTCTACCAGATAATGCGTAACCGAAGGTAAGTAACTTGGTCGTCCCCTATAATACTACCAGACTCTGCTACTCATCAGCCATCTCCACCTCCTCTTCCAACGCCTCCTCCACCCACTTCGCCAGCTTCTCTTCCGCCGCAAACACTTGCAGAAGCACCTTTGCATGTGACACCTGTTATTCCATCCCTGAGATCTTTGTAGGAAAATGCCACTATTGACATGGTTACCACCTAATGTTTTGTCTTTTGTTGATGCCAGCTTTGATTGAAAGTATGCTAGGACCCTGCTACCAGGCCCCAGCACCAGTGTTTTTTCCCTAAAACGGTATCTTTGTCTCCACAATTGGCACAGCCTTGGCACACAGATAAGTCTCTTGTAAATGGTACCCCTGGTACCAAGGGCCCTGTGGCCAGGGAAGGTCTCTAAGGGCTGCAGCATGTATTATGCCACACTGGGGACCCCTCACTCAGTACATGCACACTGCCTTACATCTTTAAAGGGACTCTCACCTCACTCCTGAAGCGCAAGTCCCCACCACTCTTCACCCGACGCCCCTGGCCCGTGTCCAGATAAACCAACACCACAGAGAGGACCCCCAGATGACTCCAAGGATGTGTCCAGCCTGAGCCGACCTCCCTGCACCCCCACGACGACACCTGCAGAGAGAATCCTGAGGACCCCCCCTGAGCGCGACTGCCTGGTAACAAAGAACCTGACGCCTGGAAGAAGCACTGCACCCGCATCCCCAGGCCCATGAGGAACCAACCACCGGTGCAGGAGTGACCAGCAGGCGGCCCTCACCGTTGCCCAGTCGGTGGCTGGCTCGAGAAGCCCCCCTGTGCCCTGTCTGCATCATCATAGTGACACCCGGGTCCCTCCATTAAGTTCAATACAAAACCCGATGTCTTGTTTGCACACTGAACCCGGCCGCCTCTGTGCCGCTAAGGGTGTATTTTGTGTGCCTATTTGGGACCCCCCCTCCCCCCCAGTGCTCTACAAAACTGCCCTTGTATGCTTCCCGAGGATGAAGATACTTTCCTGCTAGCAGACTGGAACCGGAGCACCCCTAGTCTCTCTAGGCACCTATGTTATTTGGGCCCTTCTTTGACCTCTGCACCTGACCCGCCCTGTGTGGCTGGTGCTTGGTGTTTGGGGGTAACTTGAACCCCCGACTGTGGGCTGCCTATGCCCTGGAGACTGAACTTATAAGTGCTTTACCTATCTCAAAAACTAACCTGTACTTAACTCCCCTAGGAACTGTTGAATTTTGCACTGTGACCACTTTTAAAAGAGCTTCTTACCTTTTTATACGAAACTGTGTACATTACAGTTTTAATTCAAAGTCCTATCTTTACCTATGCCAAGTACCTTACAATTAATGTACTTACCTGCAATCTGAATGTTGTGGTTGTAAAATACATTAAGAAAAGAATATTTTTCTATATAAAAACCTATTGGCCTGGAGTTAAGTCATTGAGTGTGTGTTCTCATTTATTGCCTGTGTGTTTATAACAAATGCTTAACACTACCCTCTGATAAGCCTAACTGCTCAACCACACTACCACAAATTGAGCGTTAATATTATCTAGTATTGCCTCTGTCAAGCCTCTTAGGGACACCCTTGACTCTGTGCACACTATCTCTCACTTTGAGATAGTATATACAGAGCCAGTTTCCTACAATCCTCATTCCAGATCTTGGCACAGATCCAGAGTGCGGTCACATTGACGACACCATCATCAGTCTCGACTGTAGGAAAGTAGCATCTTTCCAGCATAGTTTACCCCCCCCCCCCCCCCCCCCCCCCTTTTTGCCTGGTGTCAGTGCATTTAGACTGTAGTACACTGGGACCCCAAAAAGAAAAGTTTCAAATGCTCTCCCTTTAGCAGATTTATCCCCAAATCCATCAAGGAGACTCTAGCTTTGTTGGATAGACCTCCAGGATGCATACTTTCATGGTCCAATAGCCAGAAAACACCACAAGTTCCTGAGGTTTGTAGTGGGTCATCATTACTATCAGTACAATGTACTTCCTTTGGCCTTGAATGTGCCCCCAGAATATTCTCCAAATGTATGGCAGTGATCACAGCTCATCTCAAGAAGCTTTTAATATTTGTCTGTCCATACCTAGATGACTGGCTTATCAAGGCATCATCTGGACATGAGGCCCAAGCCCGTTATCGACTGACCATCAATGTACTCCATCGACTAGGACCGTGTGTCAGTCACTGCAAGTCAACATCTTCTCCAGTTCTGTCTTTACATTACCTAGGTGCTATCATCAACACACTACAAGTGTATCCTCTGGGGGAGAGATCTATCTGAAGTGTCTGTAAGGAAATGCCTCCTTGGCATGGTTACCCCCCTGACGTTTTGCCTTTGCTGATGCTAAGTTATGACTTGAAAGTGTGTTGGGACCCTGCTAACCAGTCCCCAGCACCAGTGTTCTTTCCTTAAACTGTACCTTTGTCTCCACAATTGGCACAACCCTGGCACCCAGGTAAGTCCCTTGTAACTGGTACCAAGGGCCCTGATGCCAGGGAAGGTGTCTAAGGGCTGCAGCATGTCTTATGCCACCCTAGAGACCCCTCACTCAGCAAATGCACACTGCTTCACAGCTTGTGTGTGCTAGTAGGGAGAAAATGACTAAGTCGACATGGCACTCCCCTCAGAGTGCCATGCCAACCTCACACTGCCTGTGGCATAGGTAAGTCACCCCTCTAGCATTCCTTACAGCCCTAAGGCTGTGTGCACTATACCACAGGTGAGGGAATAGCTGCATGAGCACTATGCCCTTACAGTGTCTAAGCCAATTCTTAGACACTGTTAGTGCAGGGTAGCCATAAAGAGTATATGGTCTGGGAGTTTGTCAAACACAAACTCCACAGCACCATAATGGCTACACTGAAAACTGGAAAGTTTGGTATCAAACTTCTCAGCACAATAAATGCACACAGATACCAGTGTGCAATGTATTGTAAAATACACCCAGAGGGCATCTTAGTGATGCCCCCTGAAAACATACCCGACTTCCAGTGTAGGCTGACTAGTTTTTGCCAGCCTGCCACACACCAGACATGTTGCTGGCCACATGGGGAGAGTGCCTTTGTCACTCTGTGGCCAGGAACAAAACCTGTACTGGGTGGAGGTGCTTCTCACCTCCACCTGGCGGTGAGCCTCAAAGGCTCACCCCTTTTGTAACAGCGCCCCAGGGCATCCCAGCTAGTGGAGATGCCCGCCCCTCCGGCCACTGCCCCCACTTTTGGCGGCAAGGCTGGAGGAGATAAGGAGAAAAACAAGGAGTCACCCACCAGTCAGGACAGCCCCTAAGGTGTCCTGAGCTGAGGTGATCCTTACTTTTAGGAATCCTCCATCTTGTGGATGGAGGATTCCCCCAATAGGATTAGGGATGTGCCCCCGTCCCCACAGGGAGGAGGCACAAAGAGGGTGTAGCCACCCTCAAGGACAGTAGCTATTGGCTACTGCCCTCCCAGACCTAAACACACCCCTAAATTCAGTATTTAGGGGCCCCCAGAACCTAGGAAACTAGATTCCTGCAACCTAAAGAAGAAGAAGGACTGCTGACCTGAAGCCCTGCAGTGAAGACGGAGACGACAACTGATTTGCCCCCAGCCCCACCGACCTGTCTCCCTACTTCGACAAAAACAGCAACAGCGACGCATCCAACAGGGACCAGCGACTTCTGAAGCCTTTAGAGGACTGCCCTGCACCCAAAGGACCAAGAAGCTCCCGTGAACAGCGGCTCAGTTCACAATCCTGCAACTTCTTGCAACAAAGAAACAACTTCAAGGACTTCACGTTTCCCGCCAGAAGCGTGAGACTTTCTACTCTGCACCCAACGCCCCCGGCTCGACCGGTGGAAAACCAACACCACAGGGAGGACTCCCTGGCAACTGCGAGCCCGTGAGTAGCCAGAGTTGACCCCCCCCCCCCCTGAGCCCCCACAGCGATGCCTGCAGAGGAAATCCAGAGGCACCCCCTGACCGTGACTGCTTGTAACAAGGGACCCCACGCCTGGAACCAGCACTGCATCCTCAGCCCTCAGGACCTGAAGGAACTGAACTCCAGTGCGGGAGGGACCCTCTACCTAGCCCAGGTGGTGGCTACCCCGAGGAGCCCCCCCTGTGCCTGCCTGCATCGTTAAAGAGACCCCCGGGTCTCCCCATTGCTTTAAATACAGAACCCGACGCCTGTTTGCACTCTGCACCCGGCCGCCCCTGTGCCGCTGAGGGTGTACTTTCTGTGCCTGCTTGTGTGCCCCCCCTCCCCCAGTGCCCTACTAAAAAAACCCTGGTCTGCCCTCTGAGGACACGGGTACTTACCTGCTGGCAGACTGGAACCGGGGCACCCCTGTTCTCCATAGGCGCCTATGTGTTTTGGGCACCTCTTTGACCTCTGCACCTGACCGGCCCTGAGCAGCTGGTGTGGTAACTTTGGAGTTGCCTTGAACCCCCAATGGTGGGCTACCTTGGACCAAACTTTGAACCCTGTAAGTGTTTTACTTACCTGTGAACTTAACAATTACTTACCTCGCCCAGGAACTGTTGATTTTTGCACTGTGTCCACTTTTAAAATAGCTTATTGCCATTTTTATCAAAACTGTACATGCTATTGTGATTATTCAAAGTTCCTAGAAATACCTTTCATTTGAAGTATTACTTGTAAATCTTGAACCTGTGGTTCTTAAAATAAACTAAGAAAATATATTTTTTCTATATAAAAACCTATTGGCCTGGAGTAAGTCTTTGAGTGTGTGTTCCTCATTTATTGCCTGTGTGTGTACAACAAATTCTTAACACTACTCTCTGATAAGCCTACTGCTCGACCACACTACCACAAAATAGAGCATTAGAATTATCTATTTTTGCCACTATCTTACCTCTAAGGGGAACCCTTGGACTCTGTGCACACTATTTCTTACTTTGAAATAGTATATACAGAGCCAACTTCCTACAGTGTCACTCTCTCATGAAAGTCTCCTATCCCACAGTGAGATAAGTGTCATCTTTCCTAGGCTTTATGGCCCCGAATACCTGTCTACACATGAGACCACTTCAAGAGTGTCTGTGAGATCAGTGTGACCAAGGTTCAGGCATTTGGGAGGACAAGATCTCTGTCTTCCCAAAGCAATAGAATCCCTGAAATTGTGGTGTTCTCCTCCGAATCTCCTGCAAGGGATGCCTTTTGATCGAGAGGTTCCCTCTCAGACAATTTTAACAGATGCCTCTCTGTTTGGTTCTGGAGCGCACATTGTAGGAAGCTGGCCTGGTGTGTGGTGGACACCTATGGTGTTTGCACCTTATAACAGGTCCAGGTAACCCCTATTGGTTAGTGAGGCAGTGTCTGGAAAGCCAGGGCTCTCTAGTGGTAGCTGTGGTGAGCAGCTAAGACTTATCTAGGAGGAGTGTAAAGCACTTGAAATACCACAATAGTCACACAGTAACTTATCTCACAGGAAGAGAACCATACGGTGTTGGAAAAATAAAGGTACTTTGTTACCATAAAACTGATCTAGATTAATTAGGTGCCAGCAAGGTCCAGGGGACTCGACCCTTGTAGGGGAGTCTGGGCTGACTCTCGGCCGTTGGGAGAGCCAGTAGAAGCAGTCGTAACCCACACAGGCAACCCACTGGTGACAGGCACAGTAAGTTGTAGTGATGCCCAGTTAGCACACCTGGCGAGGAGTCCCACGTCGCTGGAGCAGCAGAGGAGAGACTGTCCTTGTAAGGATGAAGTGTTGGAGGCCGGGGCTACTCGGAGCCTGAAGATCTTGGAGCAGAAGTCAACAAGCCTTTGTTGCTGCAAGAGTTGCAGTGCACAGGGATTCTGTCCTGCAAGGAGAGGCAAGGGCTCACCGTCTCCCAAGTCGAACAGAAGGCAGAGAGGCCCAAGGGGACCACTCAGAACCACCACCTATGTTGGGGAATCCATGCAGTTCCTGTAATTCTGTAGAGAGAAGATCCCAGCAGGCGGACATCGTTGCCTTAGCTGCCTGCGGATGCAGGGGCATGACTTTTTCACTCCAAGGGAGATTCCTTTTTACTTCTTTGGTGCATCCAAAGTCTTGCCGACCCCAGAGGATGCACAGCCCTGGAAATGTTGCAATTGTTGGAAGGAGCTAGAGAAACAGTGTTGCAAGGTGAGGTTGTCTCAGGAGTTGCAGGCTTGTTTGGCTCCTGTGAAGTCCAGCAGAGGTTCCGGTGGCCAGGAGCAGAAGAGGTCATTGGAGAGGAGTCATGGTGGAGTCTTGCACGCCGAATCTGGGGACCCACCTGAAAAAGAGTTCCTAAATAGCCCTAACCGGGGGTTTGGTCACTCTGCAGGGTGACCACCTATCAGAGGAGGTCACTAACATCAGTCACCTGTCCTGACTACCAGGGGCCTCTGCACATCTTGTTTCCAACATGGCAGAATCAAGTGGCCACCTGGAGGAGCTCAGGGCACCACCCCTTGGGTGGTGATGGATAGGGGAATGGCCACTCTTCCTTTCCATTGTGTGGTTTTGCGCCAGAGCAGAGACCAGAGGTCCCTGGACTGGTGCAAACCAGATTATGTACGGAGGGCACCAAATGTGCAGTTCAAAGCAAGCCAGTGGTGTGCGAAGGCTACCCCTCCCCAAACGTGTAACACCTATTTCCAAGGGAGAGGGTTTTTCATCCCCTCTCTCACAGGAAATCCTTTGTTCTGCCTCCCCTGCTTGAGCTGGTCAAGCAGCAGGAGGGCAGAAACCTGTCTGAAGGGCTGCAGCAGCGTGGGCTGCCCTCAAACCCTGGAAAACTGGTAGGAGCAATACTGAACGGTCCTCTAAAGAGCCCCCAGATTGCATGGAATCATGCTGGCATCAGTAATGGTGTATGGTTCCGACATGTTTGATACCAAACATGCCTAGGTTCGAAGTTACCATTATGTAGCTGAACCACAGGTAGTGAGTGACCTGTGGCCAGTAGATGGGTAAAATGGCTTCCCCACACTTACAAAGGGCAGTGCATTGGAACTAGAGTTCGTAAGGGCACTTCTGCTAAAGCAGGGGATCCCTCGCACACAGGAACCTGCACCCTTCCCTTTTTGGGCTGAAAGGGCCTACCATAGGGGTGACTTACAGGGACCTGGTGTAGTGATCAGCAGTGAAAGGGTTCATGCACCTTTTCACACAGGCTGCAATGGCAGGCCTGCAGACACAGTTTGTGTGGGCTCCCATGGGGTGTCATAATACATGCTGTAGCCAATGGGGGACCACTGTTTTGTCAATGCTCCTGGTACCTAAGTACCGTATGCTAGGGACTTACAGGGCTACGGCAGTATGCCAATTTTGGGGTGTAAAGGGTACCAAAGCATCCATATTTAGAGGAGAGAGCACAATCACTGGGGTCCTGGTTAGCAGGATCCCAGTGAAAACAGTCTAAGCACACTGATAAACAGGCTGAAAGTGGGGGGTAGCCATGCCAAAAAGATTGACTTTCTTACACACGTGCATCATTTTCAAATTCAGGGAACATGGTCTCTGAGGGAAATGTCTTATCACATCAGTCTTCTCGAGCTACGTGCTACTATTCATCTGTGCTGAAGGCCTTTCTCCCGTCCTTCAAGATGAAATCCCTGCTTGTTCAGACAGGCAACATAAGAACAATGTACTATTTGAACAAGCATGGGAGAACCAGATCCAGACCATTGTCTCACGAAGCCCATACAATATGGAACTGGCTGAAACCCAGAGACCTGTGAATCATGGCAACTCATCTTCCAGAGGATCAGAATGTTCGAGCCAACTCCTTAAGCAGGGATCGTCAGGAAAACCACAAGTAGGTTGGTCAATGAGGTTGTACAGAACAAATTCAACATATGGGGTTGTCCTCAAATAGACTTATTTACAACTGCAGAAAACAAAAAATTTCCAGACCCTGCATCGAGGTAATACCAGACAGGGACACTGGGGCATGCCCTGTGGATCAATTGGTCCTGAAAATTAGCTTTGTAGCTCTTGAGTGGTCTGACAATGGTGGTTCACAGACCTTCTCCACATGTTGGAGTGTCCGCGCATGAGGCCCTCGTACACACCGGACCTTTCACAAAGCTTGAAGGCCAGATGGTTCACCGCAATCTCTCCTCTGAGTGTGGCAGCATGGCTTCTGAGCTAGTACAATACGGGCATTTGAATCTGCCACAAGACTGTATGAATATTCTCAAGGAGGCAAAACATTCATCAGCATGTTCTGCTTATTCACTGAAGTGAAAGAGATTCTGTATCTGGTGTTCTGACAAGAGCTTTGATCTGATTAAGAAGAAGCAAGTCTTCCATATTTGCTTTCCCTGGCCAAATCAGGCCAACAAGTCTCTTCTATAAAAGTTCATTTGGCTGCTATTATTGCCTACAGAACATGAGTTTCACTATCCTATTTTTTTCAAAATTACTGTTGTCAAGGATTGTTTAGAGGGCTTCAGAAAGTTTTTACCGGTCATGAGGCGACCATCCCCTCCCTTGGAGTTGAATACCATCCTTTGATGACTTATGCAGGCCCCTTTTGAGCCTAATCCTAAATCCTCTTTGTAACCTGTCTGTTGGAAAACCACTTTCCTCGAAGCAATTGCATCAGCACGTCTGGTTAGCAAAATGTGGGCGTTATGTTCTCATTAACCATACACAGTTTTGCATTCAAGTAAAGTGGTCATGAGGACTCATCCAAAATTCCTACTGAAAGTTATTTCAGATTTTCATGTTAAATCATACCATTTCTTTACCTACCCTCTTTCATCACCCTTCTGCACCAGTTGGCTGAAAGATATCTCCATTCTCTAGATGTCAGGCGACTCTTAAAGTTTTATCTGGCTAAAACAAAAATATCTGCAAGACGGACCAATTGTTTGTAAACTGTAGGCTGGTCAGTACGGATTTAGCCACATCCAGATAGTCCATATCCCAATGGATAGTGTAGTGCATTCGGTTATGTTTTCAAAAGGCAAAGGCAAATAAGATTCTGCTTGGTAGACCAAAAGCTCATTCCACCAGAGGGAAAGCGGCTGCAACTACTTTAATGAGAAATACTCCCATCAATGAGGTTTCTAAATCAGCTACATGGAGATCTGTTCAAGTTTTAACAAACACTTTTGTTTGGATTCTGATGCTGGATCAGTTGCTCAAGTAAGACAGGCCTCCCTGAGAAATCTATTTGCTTGGTCTGGTCAGTTGATTGTGTTCCTTGTTCTTTCCACAGCTCTTTGGTGGGAAGGGGTTTGCTACTCTGTTCAAACCTTATGACTATCAATGGAGATCCCCTAAGAGAGAAAATATGGTTTCTCGGCTGTAAATCCAGTTCTCTCTCTTGGAAATTTCCATTGAAGTTGTAGGCGCCCTCTCTCTTCCCCAGTGGAAATAACAGAAATGATTATTAGACCTATCTGACACTGACACATCTCGGCAAAAAGAACTAAAGCACCTGTTACCTGCTGGGCATGATGGGATACTGGTGATCTCTGAGCCCTTAAAGGCGCAGATGATCCTTTTCACAGTTATATAAGGGCAACCCATGGGGGCGACACTGTCCTCTTCATCTTTATGCTTTAAAAACGGGTTTGTGAAACGGATTTAGTTAGTCAAATGATCTTTTTTCCAGCCAATTTGACTATAGTAATTTACCTTTTTTAAATACAATCTAAAGAAATTGGCCATTGTAGCCTTTTATTCTAGGCTGCAAACTATTCATGTCTTAAGTGTTTCTCTAGGCCTTACTGAAGAAAGGCAAGCATCTACACTTCAGAACACATATTTTAAAGAATTGCTCCAGGATCCCCGTACATGGGCAGGAATATTCAAAGTTTATGATTTCAATGGCGATTCACCTGAAAGAGAACTGGTATTACAGGTAAGAAACCATTCCTTCTTCAGAATGAGTCCCTTCCTTAGATACATAGGAGGCCCACAACATCCCTCTTGCATGCTACCAAAAACAAATAAAACCGGGGATTTAAGTTGGTGCATTGCATTGAACGCACTTTCACTGGGTTAACGTTTATCCATCATGAGACAGTGTCCGTTTGTCACATATTGTTGATTTTTGTGCACATAGATGCTTTTTTGGACTTAAAGTTCAGTAATGTCAACAGTATTAGAAAATGTTTTCCTGGATGATCAGTCTGAAGAAGTGAAAAGTGATGTAGTCATTACTTCGCTTTTCACTTTTGGGCCGCAGAAACCCGACGTGTTTACGGCATGTGTGTGCAACATAGGACTCTGGACTGATCACCATAACCTGTGAGACCTTAGACGTTTCTGGACTAATTAACAATTTTGAATGAGTCCTACATTGCCTTGAAAAATCCCCAGGCCAGCGTGCAGCATAGGGGGTGAAACGTGTTGACTGGTCCACTAATGCGTTAGGAATCCTGTATTTTGCTTACTAAAATCTAATTTCCATGTTATGAATATTTTACTAACTGGAGATTTACTATAATATTGCTACAACTGTCTTCCTTATAAATATCTATCAGTCTTACTTTTGTGGGCTGAAGGGGCATGCCCACTTGTATATTATGACAGTTTCTACTACAACTAGAACCATCTAATGGTAGTGAAGTCACCAGTTTTTTACCATTATCTTTTTTGCTATAGATTCCCTGGTACATACTTTTGTCTACTATGGCTTTTTGTTGAGTATGTTTACAACCTTTTATTCTCTTGCATCATAGTTATCTTTTTAAAAAGGTGGGGAAGCAAATGGCATATTGGGATTGTATGCTGAACTAAAGAAGAAGCCAAGGCTCCTTCATGATCCCCCTGTTTGTAAAACTGAGGCTAAGGTGCACACACATTCTCATCGACCTGTCTGAAATGTTTACCATGTAAAGGCCCATTTGCATGGCCGAGTTAGAAACTTAAAAGGTTTTAAGTTTAGAGATTTTTTTTATTTGGGCAGCTTAATTCTGGCTCAGAGACCAAGTATTTTGAACTCACCATACTGAATGAACTAAGTAACGAACAGGCAGACCATAGGACTGTACATCTCTAGTTATTGTCAAAATCAAATCTATTGCCTTCACAAGAGTATGTTACCCTCCATTAAGGCAGAAAAGTATAAATCTCACCACTGCCTGACGTTGTCATTTAGAAAGCCATCCCTGCACTGGTATGCATTCCATGAAGTGGGCGTTTGTATTTACATTTCCGGCTGTAAAATTCAGTTTCTTGAGATATGACGCTGATTTTGCTTGTTGGTAGTGCAATAGGTTTTTATTCTATGCATACTTATATAATCTTGATTTATTTTATAGATGACTTTGAGGACGATTTTGACCCTGTAAGTCCAAGTATTTCTGTCAACATCAGGCCGGTTCAAAGGCTAACAGAAAATGTAAGTTAGTATTTATAACTACAAATATTCTGTTTAAGCAAGTGGCGTTTTTTCAGTTTCTGTGCACTTTTCTTAAAGTATATTTTTACTAACATTCAAGTATGTCAGCAGGTAGAATTCTGTACCTGGAAGTTAGCCTTCCTATTCTGTTGGTGATGTATTTGAAATATCGGAAACTAGCCGTAGCAGTGTTTTATAAAGTGGATGAAATCGTGAAAGAATGTTTTAAAAATGCTGGTGTCTTTCTTGATCTATTGTGAATGAGGAGGTGTTTAAGTTTGTCAGTTTCATTATTGTATTATTTCCTGTGATGTAACTGCCCCGTGTCTTTATAAATTAGTTATGAAGTTGTGATTGTGCACAACTAAATTAGGAAAGGGTGGATCTGTCTTCTTTTACATGTTTTGGTGACAAATAGCTCCATGGAAGGTATAGGAGTGCAGCTTGGCTCACTCAAAGCAAGACTTTCTGGTTTGATTTGGAAGAGATACTACTTGCGGGAGCTGTAGGTCGTCAGTTACACCATGAGAGTATTCCACGTACGGTCAAGGGAAAGACAATGCCGACAATCACAGAGAATACTTCAGCAATAATAAACATTTTGAAGAAAGGTGGCACACACTTTCTGAACCTGTCCAGGAAGTGCACCAGAAATCTGCTTGTAGGCTTCCAAATGGACCATTTTCTTGATGGCACAATTACAATACCTGCCAGGAATAAGGAACAGCGAGTGTGTACTCAACATGTTGGGAATCGAGTCACATGAGTGTTTGACGTGGACCAGATGGTGTTGGATGCCTTCTGAGAAAGTGGGGTGTTCCAAGAATAGGCATTTTTCCGAAAAGTTATTAAAATCAAATGCTCTGATTTTGTCTCCAGGTTTCAGCTACCAGGGTCTACGGCATTCTCTTTAGAATGGTAAGGATAGATCTTTTACATACTCCCACTTACACCTTTGCTCCACCAGCTTGCACTGAGACTTCTGGAATGAAGTTGATTCCCTAAATTGCTCAGCTTGTTGATGCCTTCAGTTACCATCAAACAGCTATTTGTCGAGAAGGGACTTGGGCACGATTCTGCATGACAGTTGGATTTGGACAGTACAGCATGTGCTAGAAATATATGGAGGTACTAGCCAACTCAGGTACTGGTTCACCCAACAATAGTTATTCTCAGAAATTGAAAAGTTCCTATGTTTGTTAATCTGAATCAGGTCGACATCCAATGTATACATGGATTGTCCACACACGAGTATATATTCCGCACACACTGTCCATCAGTGATAAATCTGCATGTTCTTGTGAGTCTTAAGCTGTTTTTTTCTCCAGAAGTAAAGTAAGAGCCAATCCTGCTTGATTTGTCTCTCTGATTTCAGCCAACACGTGTTTCGTCATATGAGTGAATCACTCTCTGACTTCATCAGGGCTAGAAGAACACTGATATAACAAGACTGTATCCATTATGAATAAAGAATAGCAGTACTTTTGTTCCTCCACCACTCATGATAATTAAAAAAGTTTCATGCATATTAACATAGTGCTAGTACGTCAGGAAAAAATGCTCTTGTGAATAAAGAACCATACTCCATCAAGCTGAGAAGTAAAGAATGAGAAAAGGGTACAAGTGTATATTGTCACAGGTGAGCATGGCTTAAAATTAAAAAAAATCAAGAAGTTAATATTCTAGAGAAGCTAAGCAATTCAGCTTAACAAGTGAAACTGAACTACTCAGTGCCTTTTGAAACACATCACCATATCAGGTGTCCAAATTCCATTACAGCCAGAAATGAAACAACTTAATTGATAGGGTAAGTTGTGTCCTAAAGTTAAAATATTTGTAAAACTTCTAGGTGCGGTAGCCAAATATGTGAAATCTTGGCACCCCTCTTCAAATGCTATTAGGAAAATGGTATCAAAAGGGACTTGCCTAACGTAGTCATATACAGTAAAATAAGTAAGCTGCAAGTAGACTCCTACACTCTCCTGGTGAGCCACCACAGTGGCGCCAGTTGCCCAGCACCACAAGACTGGAAGGATCCACTCGCCGCCTCCAGCTCCGCACCCAGCGTCGAAGTCCGTCGCCTCCTCACCTCTAGCTCTCACAGGGCAGGTGCCTCACCAAACCATCAAAAGGCCAGGCCCGCTTGCCTGCGCACCCAGTATGGCACCACGCAGCAGCAGCACGTGCAGCCCGGCCTGTAAGATACCTGCAGCCAACCTCCATCCACTGCTCACGGGACTCCAGACGCAAGCTCCAGCCCACAGGTAATTCAAATAAGTGGTCGCACCACATACTGCTCAATGTGAACCACATGGCCAGAAGGCCTGGAACCCCACTCCAATGTCGGGGCTCTCCGTCCGGGGGGCCGAGGCTCGGCAACACTCACCCCCCAGGCACACAAATTACTTTTTTGGCTCCGTGGGGGGCACTGAAACTGGGCGCCCCCCCACACTCGAGCCCCGATGTGCCTACCTCGCGGCGCCCAGCGCGTGCGTCACCATCAGGCCGCGGCTGCCGGCCTCTAGCTCTCGGCCGGCCGTGAGCCCACGTGCACTCGGCCCCGTCCTACCTCCAACTGCCTCTGGAGGTCAGCGCACGGGAGTGCCGTGTCCCGGGGCGCTACGGCAGCATCACGCCCTCACCAGCCGGCCGCCGCCGGCCCTCGAGCCCCCGTTCATGGCTGAATAAGCCGGGTGGTGCGTGGAGCTCTTCTAGCTCACGTCCGCCATCTTTAACCGAGGAAATATCACTTCATATTAAAAAGTTCAAGGCAGCCAAATAATGTTTGCCTAAAAGAATAAGATATCAATTAGCATGCACTTTCGTGTGCAGCATTGTATTTTATTTTTTTTAAACGGAAATGTATGTCAAATATGCACAACAAACTTGTAAATAGGCACCCTTTGGATAAGTTGATCAACTGTGAGTAGCAGCATCTTGATAACAATTCCCACTGAAGGTTGCAAATTGCCAGAATGCTGGTTAAAAGTGGAAACACAGTAAAGACATGAATACATTAATCTGTGTGTCTAGGAATGATTTGGGGCTTCCAAAGTGGGAATAGAACATGATGCTGTCATTCTTCATGTCAAAGCCTTTCAAGCCTATGCCTAACTTAAATCTCACGTTCTGTACACAGAAGATAGTCTTCTTGTTTGTGATCATGCCGCCCAGCCAGGCACCAGACATTTGCTCATTCTTCTCTGAAGATAAATACATCAGATTCCGCTCTGACAAAGTTACACTGCAGATACACCAGATGTTTACGCCAAAATATTGTGTCCTTGCTTTCTCTTAACCCAACTGTGTCCTTGCCGGGGTTCCATAAGTCACTGACATCTATTACTATGGAAGCATTACATATGATGCGAAGCACTCCCCGACTGCTGCATCGAGAGGACCTGGATGCGCCGGTGAAAAAAGTCGCCTTGACATAAACAGGCGGTGGCAAAAGCTAGCATAGCATGCACCAATTTTACCTACCATAAAACATACAGAGAAATGTCTGGGAGGGTGACTGCACACTTCGTGAGAAGTGTGAGTGGGGTGCTACAGTAAATTTAATAGCTGTTGATCTGCTGCTGGACATCTCCAAGGTGGCCACCTGGAAATCATACCTGACCTAATGGAGCATTACTGTTTCCTGGGTCAGGTGACACAGTGGACTACTGTATCCTCTCGGTTGCAGGTCCATTCAGCCTTTATTCATTTTGAGGTTGATTACATAAGACCAGTGATTTGGTTAACAATAAAAATCTGTTATTTCAACATCTATATATTCTTCAGGGTGATTGTGCACTTTAAAAGTACACATATAATGTTATGCTATATGCTGATTGAAGGTTATTGCTGCTGTGGGAAAGCCAGAGTCGAAGTACCTTTCAGACGATGCTGCACATCTCACAGTTGTAGATTCCCTTTTAGACCAAATCTTGTAAGTGGTTATGTCTCTCTTGTCAGTCCCACTCTCCTTTATGTACCTGTCAGTCACCACAGTAATGGCTGTTGTTAAAGGGGCAATATTCATGTATTCATGAATTGTCCTATTGGTGTCCAAGATTTGGGGCACTTCGCAGTTCTCTTAAAGATCATAGTCTTCTCTTTGCAGCTGAAGACATTCCAGTATCTGCCTTAAATGAAGATTGGGAAGAGACAGTGCTTAGTTTGTAAAAGAATGAGTTCCATTGCACAAAGGTTTGCACAGAAGACCACAACCGGCACTATTAAAAGCCAGGGCACTGACGACCTAGGCTGCATAGTTTTGAATCCACCTCGTGTCTCTTTAATCTGCTAGACTCTTTATCTCACTCTAGCAGGTTCCTGCATTCTTCCATTGTGACAGTTTTTTTTATCCTTCCCTTCTTGCGTATTATCTGGTAGGTGGCGTTTTGTGGCTCAGCATGAGGTTCAGAAGTGACACTGGGAACACAAAACAAATGCCACCTCTGTAAATCAATGTGATTTCCTTTCTTTCTGCATCTTCTGATGTAGATCTGGAGGTCGCTCCCTCATTTTCTGTCAGCCCACCCCCCAAAAAAAAGTACAGTGTGCAAGGGACATGTTCCTCCCTCACACCAACCCCCCCTCCACACCACCACCCTAAAAACAACAATTTTGAAACCCTGAAATGATTGCCACAAATAAACATCAGTGACAAATTCTCATGATGTCTATGTAGGAGGCTGGACTGGCTTGTAGTGAGTACCAAGGGGTACTTGCACCTTGCACCAGGCCCAGTTATCCCTTATTAGTGTATAGGGTGTCTAGCAGCTTAGGCTGATAGATAATGGTAGCTTAGCAAAGCAGCTCAGGCTGAACTAGGAGACGTGTGAAGCTACTACAGTACCACTTAGTGTCATATGCACAATATCATAAGAAAACACAATACACAGTTATACTAAAAATAAAGGTACTTTATTTTTATGACAATATGCCAAAGTATCTTAGAGTGTACCCTCAGTGAGAGGATCGGAAATATACACAAGATATATATACACAATAGCAAAAATATGCAGTATAGTCTTAGAAAACAGTGCAAACAATGTATAGTTACAATAGGATGCAATGGGGAAACATAGGGATAGGGGCAACACAAACCATATACTCCAGAAGTGGAATGCGAACCACAAATGGACCCCAAACCTATGTGACCTTGTAGAGGGTCGCTGGGACTATTAGAAAATAGTGAGAGTTAGAAAAATAACCCTCCCCAAGACCCTGAAAAGTGAGTGCAAAGTGCACCAAAGTTCCCCTAAGGACAAAATAGTTGTGTTAGAGGGAGAATGCAAGGAAAACACAAATCAGCAATGCAACAACGATGGATTCCTGTCTGAAGGTACCTGTGGAACAAGGGGACCAAGTCCAAAAGTCACAAGCAGCTCGGAGATGGGCAGATGCCCAAGAAATGCCAGCGGTTGGTGCAAAGAAGCTCTTACTAGGCTGAAGAACTGTGAATACTGCAGGAACGACAAGGGCTAGAGACTTCCCCTTTGGAGGATGGATCCCCCACGCCTTGGAGAGTCGTGCAGAAGTGTTTTCCCGCAGGATGGACGCCAACAAGCCTTGCTACACGCAAATCGTGCGTTTGGCGTTTTTGGACGCTGCTGGGGCCCAGGAGGGACCAGGAGGTCGCAAATTGGACCTGCAGAGAGAGGGGACGTCGAGCAAGACAAGGAGCCCTCACTGAAGCAGGTAGCACCCGGAGAAGTGCCAGAAACAGGCACTACGAGGATGCGTGAAACGGTGCTCGCCGAAGTTGCACAAAGGAGTCCCACGTCGCCGGAGACCAACTTAGAAAGTCGTGCAATGCAGGTTAGAGTGCCGTGGACCCAGGCTTGGCTGTGCACGAAGGATTTCCGCCGGAAGTGCACAGGGGCCGGAGAAGCTTGCAAAGTCGCGGTTCCCAGCAATGCAGCCCAGCGAGGTGAGGCAAGGACTTACCTCCACCAAACTTGGGCTGAAGAGTCACTGGACTGTGGGGGTCACTTGGACGGTGTCGCTGGATTCGAGGGACCTCGCTCGTCGTGCTGAGAGGAGACCCAAGGGACCGGAGATGCAGCTTTTTGGTGCCTGCGGTTGCAGGGGGAAGATTCCGTCGACCCACGGGAGATTTCTTCGGAGCTTCTGGTGCAGAGAGGAGGCAGACTACCCCCACAGCATGCACAAGCAGGAAAACAGTCGAGAAGGCGGCAGGATCAGCGTTACAGAGTTGCAGTAGTCGTCTTTGCTACTATGTTGCAGGTTTGCAGGCTTCCAGCGCGGTCAGCGGTCGATTCCTTATCAGAAGGTGAAGAGGGAGATGCAGAGGAACTCGGCTGAGCTCATGCATTCGTTATCTAAAGTTTCCCCAGAGACAGAGACCCTAAATAGCCAGAAAAGAGGGTTTGGCTACCTAGGAGAGAGGAAAGGCTACTAACACCTGAAGGAGCCTATCAGCAGGAGTCTCTGACGTCACCTGGTGGCACTGGCCACTCAGAGCAGTCCAGTGTGCCAGCAGCACCTCTGTTTCCAAGATGGCAGAGGTCTGGAGCACACTGGAGGAGCTCTGGACACCTCCCAGGGGAGGTGCAGGTCAGGGGAGTGGTCACTCCCCTTTCCTTTGTCCAGTTTCGCGCCAGAGCAGGGGCTAAGGGGTCCCTGAACCGGTGTAGACTGGCTTATGCAGAATTGGGCACCTCTGTGCCCAACAAAGCATTTCCAGAGGCTGGGGGAGGCTACTCCTCCCCTGCCTTCACACCATTTTCCAAAGGGAGAGGGTGTCACACCCTCTCTCAGAGGAAGTTCTTTGTTCTGCCATCCTGGGCCAGGCCTGGCTGGACCCCAGGAGGGCAGCTGCCTGTCTGAGGGGTTGGCAGCAGCAGCAGCTACAGTGAAACCCCAGGAAGGGCAGTTTGGCAGTACCAGGGTCTGTGCTACAGACCACTGGGATCATGGGATTGTGCCAACTATGCCAGGATGGCATAGAGGGGGCAATTCCATGATCATAGACATGTTACATGGCCATATTCGGAGTTACCATGGTGAAGCTACATATAGGTAGTGACCTATATGTAGTGCACGCGTGTAATGGTGTCCCCGCACTCACAAAGTTCAGTGAATTGGCTCTGAACAATGTGGGGGCACCTTGGCTAGTGCCAGGGTGCCCACACACTAAGTAACTTTGCACCTAACCTTTACCAGGTAAAGGTTAGACATATAGGTGACTTATAAGTTACTTAAGTGCAGTGTAAAATGGCTGTGAAATAACGTGGACGTTATTTCACTCAGGCTGCAGTGGCAGGCCTGTGTAAGAATTGTCAGAGCTCCCTATGGGTGGCAAAAGAAATGCTGCAGCCCATAGGGATCTCCTGGAACCCCAATACCCTGGGTACCTCAGTACCATATACTAGGGAATTATAAGGGTGTTCCAGTAAGCCAATGTAAATTGGTAAAATTGGTCACTAGCCTGTTAGTGACAATTTGAAAGTAATGAGAGAGCATAACCACTGAGGTTCTGGTTAGCAGAGCCTCAGTGAGACAGTTAGGCACCACACAGGGAACATATACATGCACACCTATGAGCACTGGGGCCCTGTGTGACAGGGTCCCAGTGACACATACATATAGGCCACAAACCTATGAGCACTGGGGTCCTGACTAGCAGGATCCCAGTGACACATAACAACCATACTGAAAACATGGTGTTTTCACTATGAGCACTGAGGCCTGGCTATCAGGATCCCAGTGAGACAGTGAAAACAGTGACAAACACCCTGACATACACTCACAAACAGGCCAAAAGTGGGGGTAACAAGGCTAGAAAGAGGCTACCTTCTCACACAACCCCCCCCCAAACGAAGGACAATAAGGCTAACCTTGGCCAGTTGAGACTTTATTGTCTAAGTGGTGATAAGTAGAGAGTAGCTCTGCAATAGACTGGTTACTCCCTTTATCATCCACTATATGGTTACTTCCCTGTGGGGATGTAAACCACCCTGTTTGAAGTTTTTTAGCTAACCAACAATGTGAAGATGTATTTTCAGAGTTTCTATCAGTAAGTTTTAGTTTAGAGCAGTGGGAATTATCCACTGAACCTATTTGTAATGATGGAAATGCCAGACAGGGATGCTGTCTCAGTAAAGCCATAGCTGGGCAAAAACTTTGTCCATTTGGCTGGAAGAGAGAACAGGGATGCTGTTTCTCTTGAGTTGGAGCAGGGCAGGGATGCTGTCCTATGAGCTCCACACTAGGGCAGGGATGCTGTCCTAAGTGTTGTGAGGTAGTGCAGGGTTTCTGCACTAAAGTTTCTCTGGGAGGGTTGGAGGGATGCTCCATGTTAACTAAAATGGTGCTGTTTTTCTCACCAATGTTAGTTATTCCACCGAGAGGTACTTCTACCTCAGGGAGTCCAGCTTTGCCAGCTGATGATTCCCTTGGAACAGGTGCCACCCCAGGAGAGGTTTCTCCCACCACAGGAATGGTATCCTGAATGGTAGGGTGGTTAGGGGATACTGTGATACTCTTTTTACCTGTTGATGGAGAGGGATCCTGAGTTTTCAGGCCTTCTCTCCTTTGCTTTTTCATTTCACTTGAAATGAGAGGGAACAATTCCTCAGGGATGCCCAGCATGGCTGCATGGGCATAAAACTCTACATCAGCCCAACCTGAGGCCTCTAGGTCATTACCTAAGAGACAGTCTACAGGTAAGCTAGGTGATACCACCACCTGCTTTGGGCCAGTAACTCCACCCCAACTAAACTGAATTATAGCTAAGGGAAGAAACTTAGTGGAGTTATGGACATCAATAATCTTATACTGTTGTCCAATGATGTGTTGTTCAGGAGGCACTAGGTTTTCAGTCACCAAAGTGAAACTGGCACCTGTGTCCCTGTAGGCCAAGGCCTCAACACCATTTATTGAAACTGTCTGCCTGTACTTATCCATTGTAAGGGGACAAGCAGCCAGTGTGGCAAGGCCAATGCCACTAGGTGTGACAGAAACTGTCTTGGGACTGATTACATCAGTTTCCACTATGGACCCATAAGTGAACCCAACTACACCCTTTGCTTGACTGTTGCCAGCAGTCCCACCACTGCCACCAATGTAGGAGGCTGGACTGGCTTGTAGTGAGTACCAAGGGGTACTTGCACCTTGCACCAGGCCCAGTTATCCCTTATTAGTGTATAGGGTGTCTAGCAGCTTAGGCTGATAGATAATGGTAGCTTAGCAAAGCAGCTCAGGCTGAACTAGGAGACGTGTGAAGCTACTACAGTACCACTTAGTGTCATATGCACAATATCATAAGAAAACACAATACACAGTTATACTAAAAATAAAGGTACTTTATTTTTATGACAATATGCCAAAGTATCTTAGAGTGTACCCTCAGTGAGAGGATCGGAAATATACACAAGATATATATACACAATAGCAAAAATATGCAGTATAGTCTTAGAAAACAGTGCAAACAATGTATAGTTACAATAGGATGCAATGGGGAAACATAGGGATAGGGGCAACACAAACCATATACTCCAGAAGTGGAATGCGAACCACAAATGGACCCCAAACCTATGTGACCTTGTAGAGGGTCGCTGGGACTATTAGAAAATAGTGAGAGTTAGAAAAATAACCCTCCCCAAGACCCTGAAAAGTGAGTGCAAAGTGCACCAAAGTTCCCCTAAGGACAAAATAGTTGTGTTAGAGGGAGAATGCAAGGAAAACACAAATCAGCAATGCAACAACGATGGATTCCTGTCTGAAGGTACCTGTGGAACAAGGGGACCAAGTCCAAAAGTCACAAGCAGCTCGGAGATGGGCAGATGCCCAAGAAATGCCAGCGGTTGGTGCAAAGAA
This sequence comes from Pleurodeles waltl, assembly GCF_031143425.1. NCBI lineage: Eukaryota > Metazoa > Chordata > Amphibia > Caudata > Salamandridae > Pleurodeles > Pleurodeles waltl. The sequence continues at coordinate 219,942,174 of NC_090436.1, read as the reverse complement.
GCTCTTACTAGGCTGAAGAACTGTGAATACTGCAGGAACGACAAGGGCTAGAGACTTCCCCTTTGGAGGATGGATCCCCCACGCCTTGGAGAGTCGTGCAGAAGTGTTTTCCCGCAGGATGGACGCCAACAAGCCTTGCTACACGCAAATCGTGCGTTTGGCGTTTTTGGACGCTGCTGGGGCCCAGGAGGGACCAGGAGGTCGCAAATTGGACCTGCAGAGAGAGGGGACGTCGAGCAAGACAAGGAGCCCTCACTGAAGCAGGTAGCACCCGGAGAAGTGCCAGAAACAGGCACTACGAGGATGCGTGAAACGGTGCTCGCCGAAGTTGCACAAAGGAGTCCCACGTCGCCGGAGACCAACTTAGAAAGTCGTGCAATGCAGGTTAGAGTGCCGTGGACCCAGGCTTGGCTGTGCACGAAGGATTTCCGCCGGAAGTGCACAGGGGCCGGAGAAGCTTGCAAAGTCGCGGTTCCCAGCAATGCAGCCCAGCGAGGTGAGGCAAGGACTTACCTCCACCAAACTTGGGCTGAAGAGTCACTGGACTGTGGGGGTCACTTGGACGGTGTCGCTGGATTCGAGGGACCTCGCTCGTCGTGCTGAGAGGAGACCCAAGGGACCGGAGATGCAGCTTTTTGGTGCCTGCGGTTGCAGGGGGAAGATTCCGTCGACCCACGGGAGATTTCTTCGGAGCTTCTGGTGCAGAGAGGAGGCAGACTACCCCCACAGCATGCACAAGCAGGAAAACAGTCGAGAAGGCGGCAGGATCAGCGTTACAGAGTTGCAGTAGTCGTCTTTGCTACTATGTTGCAGGTTTGCAGGCTTCCAGCGCGGTCAGCGGTCGATTCCTTATCAGAAGGTGAAGAGGGAGATGCAGAGGAACTCGGCTGAGCTCATGCATTCGTTATCTAAAGTTTCCCCAGAGACAGAGACCCTAAATAGCCAGAAAAGAGGGTTTGGCTACCTAGGAGAGAGGAAAGGCTACTAACACCTGAAGGAGCCTATCAGCAGGAGTCTCTGACGTCACCTGGTGGCACTGGCCACTCAGAGCAGTCCAGTGTGCCAGCAGCACCTCTGTTTCCAAGATGGCAGAGGTCTGGAGCACACTGGAGGAGCTCTGGACACCTCCCAGGGGAGGTGCAGGTCAGGGGAGTGGTCACTCCCCTTTCCTTTGTCCAGTTTCGCGCCAGAGCAGGGGCTAAGGGGTCCCTGAACCGGTGTAGACTGGCTTATGCAGAATTGGGCACCTCTGTGCCCAACAAAGCATTTCCAGAGGCTGGGGGAGGCTACTCCTCCCCTGCCTTCACACCATTTTCCAAAGGGAGAGGGTGTCACACCCTCTCTCAGAGGAAGTTCTTTGTTCTGCCATCCTGGGCCAGGCCTGGCTGGACCCCAGGAGGGCAGCTGCCTGTCTGAGGGGTTGGCAGCAGCAGCAGCTACAGTGAAACCCCAGGAAGGGCAGTTTGGCAGTACCAGGGTCTGTGCTACAGACCACTGGGATCATGGGATTGTGCCAACTATGCCAGGATGGCATAGAGGGGGCAATTCCATGATCATAGACATGTTACATGGCCATATTCGGAGTTACCATGGTGAAGCTACATATAGGTAGTGACCTATATGTAGTGCACGCGTGTAATGGTGTCCCCGCACTCACAAAGTTCAGTGAATTGGCTCTGAACAATGTGGGGGCACCTTGGCTAGTGCCAGGGTGCCCACACACTAAGTAACTTTGCACCTAACCTTTACCAGGTAAAGGTTAGACATATAGGTGACTTATAAGTTACTTAAGTGCAGTGTAAAATGGCTGTGAAATAACGTGGACGTTATTTCACTCAGGCTGCAGTGGCAGGCCTGTGTAAGAATTGTCAGAGCTCCCTATGGGTGGCAAAAGAAATGCTGCAGCCCATAGGGATCTCCTGGAACCCCAATACCCTGGGTACCTCAGTACCATATACTAGGGAATTATAAGGGTGTTCCAGTAAGCCAATGTAAATTGGTAAAATTGGTCACTAGCCTGTTAGTGACAATTTGAAAGTAATGAGAGAGCATAACCACTGAGGTTCTGGTTAGCAGAGCCTCAGTGAGACAGTTAGGCACCACACAGGGAACATATACATGCACACCTATGAGCACTGGGGCCCTGTGTGACAGGGTCCCAGTGACACATACATATAGGCCACAAACCTATGAGCACTGGGGTCCTGACTAGCAGGATCCCAGTGACACATAACAACCATACTGAAAACATGGTGTTTTCACTATGAGCACTGAGGCCTGGCTATCAGGATCCCAGTGAGACAGTGAAAACAGCGACAAACACCCTGACATACACTCACAAACAGGCCAAAAGTGGGGGTAACAAGGCTAGAAAGAGGCTACCTTCTCACACTGGTGTCTCAGATTCTTCCTTGCATGACTTAAAGTGCGATAAATGTGCATGGATGAATCTGCAGGAAGACTGGGAAGGCCTGGTCCCGATGAATAAAAGGACACAGGCATGTTCTAGATCCCAGGTCATTTCCAAGATAAGCTATCATCTCACTTCAGATCGTCGAGTAAGTCCTTGTAGAAAAATGCAAGAAGTTCCAATATGACTCGCCTTCATCGTTCCACTCCCATCAAGAGAAGTTGAATGGATGTCAGCGTACCCCCAGATGTTGATCCTGGTTGCCTACCACGGAACTCTTCCCCTTACTAGTCCCGAACCAACTCATGTTGCCAGGTCCATCAGCGACACCACAGCAGATTCAAGCTTTCAAGAAGGCTATGTTGTGGATTCTTGGTACACTTCTGGTCCCCTCTGGTGCGACATCTGGCTCCATGGATTCAAGGAGGTCTCCAGTCTGGAAGATCCATCCCGACACAGACTGTGCCTCTCGACCCTGCTGTGGTAGCTGCCCCGGCTCTGGAATCAACCCCCACTCAGACTTCACATACGGCACCGAATGCTGCATAGTTCCCTGTGTGTCAACGCCAACAGTGATGGTGCCAGAGGAAGAGCCAGTAGTCCTCTTGGACACGGAAGCGAATCCACTGAGACTTAGGTCAAAGTTACACCCGCTCCACCTCTTATGCATCCTCAGTCTGATTCTGACACACCAGTACTAATTAACATATTTTCAGAGCCATAGGAAGTCAATGATGGTGATGAAAGAACGCAAAATTATGATGATGAAAACCTTTTTCTGTGTCTCCAAAACACCTGTGGCCTTGAATCTTTTCTTGACAGTGACCTTACTTATCCAGCTCTGTGAAGGAATTTGCCTCATTTGATATTGGGATCAGAAGGGCAGCAGAAGTACTTGTCCTCAAGCTTCCCTCTGCGGAGGTTAAAATAAATGTACTTACTGAGTTCTTGCGCCAGGGCAGACCTCTTTGGAGCCACTTCTTCCATTAAATGAGGCCCTCAAAGACACCCTTTGGGCGCCTGGGCGAAACTAGGATCTTGCTGTTATGTCAACAGACAAATAGCCTGATGACACAGGCCAACTCAGGGAGACCCACCTTTCCTGCTGCAGCCCCAACACCAGAGAGCCTTGTGGTTCAGGATTCCACTAGTTGACTAAATCAAAGTGCGTTTCATACCACCCTGCCAGTGCCAAAACATATGGAGGCATTTGATAAACACATGTTCTTCTCTGCCAGCCTTACCCTCAAGTCCATTAATTTGAGTTGCCTCCTAGGACGTTACTTGCATGCATTATGGGCTATGATGAGCAAAATCTTCCCTGTAGTCTTAGACAGCCTTCATGCCAACCTCCAACAAATAATTCAGGATGGCCAAGACACAACAAAGTACATAATTCGATTGAGCATAGTGACTGCTCACTTTTTGAGTAGGGCAGTTAATACCTGTATGGTGCTTCTGCGCCACAAGTGGACAGGATCCACAGGCTTATCTTTTGATGTCCAACAATCTCTCATAGACATGACACTTTATGGCACCTGTCTCTTTGGAGACAAGACAGAATCTACATTAGAACCCTTCAAGGAAGGCAAGCCAACAGCACACATTTTGGGCCTTGCTCTGCTTGTACTGCAGGGGTAAGAGGGATACCAAAGAGGCCACAACAGACTTTGTCTTTGCAACAACAGACCTACTAGGCCTTTTGAGGTAGATGTCTGGGATCTGGCTGACAATGTCCAGGCACCTTGAGGCAACAAGCTACCGCATCCCCACCCTTTACCGCTGCTGCAAACCCCCTTTAGTTTTCCCTCAGCCCTCCTGTGTACTCGTTATTAGGGGAACTTCTTGTGAGACTCTAATGGCCAGCTTTGTAGGACCCATTTGAGGAACATGGGTAGGGGCCCCCTGTAATCGAACATTTGTCAAAGGAAGAGTGCCAGGGAATACCTATATTCTTTGGGTGTGTCCTCCACAATTTCGAGTATACAAGAGAATTTTATATGTGCTTACATTTGTGCGATAGTATGACTTGACTGTTTGTGACGTAGTATGACTGTTGTCAGAATAAATGGGAAACTTACTTTTAAAAATCCAAGGTTATGGACTTGATGAATGCCGTGGACCCTTTGTGGCCATTAGGCAAATACATGCTGTAGGAAAGCACCCTTTTTATTTTACATAGTTAACCCCCACCTTTTTCCTGGTTTCTGATGTGGCTTTGACTGTTAATGCACTGGGTCCCTGCGAACCAGCTCCCCAGTGCCAGATCTCTTTCCCATACTCTTTAGCTACCGCTGTAAGTCCCTAGTAAATGGTACCCCTGGTACCCAGGGCCTGGGGTTGTAAGGAACGTCTCTGAGGGCTGCAGCACCAGTTGTGCCACCCCCAGGGACCCCTCACCAAACCCACACAGTGCTGCGATTACAGACTGTGTGTGTTGGTGCAGGCTAAATTGAAAACACAACCTGTCACACACCCTGTGTGCCAGGTCCCCTGTCACTGCATGTACCAGGTGCAAGTCACCCCTGAGGCACGGTGGATTAAGGCACATGTGAGGGCATATGTGCATGAGTAGATATACCCCTGCTATGTCTCTGTCGATTCTGGGGCCATTTAAAATGCATGTGCTGGACACTAGTCATTACAAGTTTCCCAGCTACACGATGCTTCTCTGAATCCTGGGATGTTTGGTATCTAAAATCTCAGAATAATAAACGCTCACTGACCTCAGTGATGGATTTATTAATAATGCACACAGAGGTGAAAACCTACCAGCTACTAGTGTGCTGAATGATTGGTCCTTATCAGTTCAACCTCCCCAGACGTTCTTCTGGCCTGCAAGGTGAGAGCCAGCACTCTCGAGGGCCAGGGACAAAAGCCTGCACTGGGTAGAGGTGTTATCATTTCATGCCAGTCCCGCCCTTATGGTGGACGAGCTGAATTGGACACCACTTCTCAAATTCCTCCATCTTGCGTGAAAGGAATTGGGCCACTAGGGTTAGGGTTATGCCCACTCCCAATGGAAGTGGTTATAAGAAGGACGTAGTCACCCTAAAGGTGGGCAGCCCATTGGCTTCCTACTGGCACTTCTGTAAAGCCCCTAAATTTAGTATTTAGGGACACCCCTGGACCCTGGAACTCCGATTTCGACAACCTAAGAAGACCAGGACAAAGAAGAATTACACTGCAGAAGAGGAAAAGAAGAAGCAGCTGACCATGCTGGACTGCCTGCTGACCTCAAAGGAGTTCTGCTCAAGAAGCCAACTCGTCCAACCTTCAGTTAAGACTCAAGTCTCCCGTAATCAGTGGACCTGCTCTACAACCAGAAACTCCAAGGAAAAGAATCTGCAGCTGCTGGAACCCCAAAGACCCGACACCTGAAGTGACCACTGCATCTGACGTCCATGACCTGAGGTGAAGCCAGCCAACGGTGCCAACGTGGGTCCCCAGCAGCCCTGAGTCCAGTGTGGTCTCACCCATTTTGGACTCACTGGAGACACCTGCAGCCGCCTCTGCACACGGGCCCCCTTTCCCACAGCCTTGTGGTGAGAGAAAACCTGACACCTTCAGCAACTACAGCATCTGTCATCCCCTAATCCCATCTGAGGTGGTTCACTGGTGCCAGCGATGTTCCCTGGCTTCTAAGAGTTTGGTTTCACCCTGGGCCACCCCTGCTGGACTCTGACGCCTGAAGCCTCAACGTACCGGACTCCCTGACCACGAGTGATCCCAGACGAGAAAACCCGAAGCATAAAGCCACCCTTGCATCCGTCACCCCTGGGCACAGGAGAAAAGGACCAAAGGTGCACCTACGTCCCTGAGCAGCCCAAGTCTACTACCTGCCTGCTTGTTGCCCCTGACTGGCTTCCTAGCCACAGCTTGCATCCTGTTTGTCATGAGGTCCAACACCCATAAGAGAATCATTGGGCACCCAACGCCTTACTGAACCCCTGCACCCGGCCATCCCAGCACTGCCCGGTGTGACCTGTTGGTGTGGTTCTGAACAGTGTCTAGTATTTACCTTTGCTTACCAAGCTTGTCCTTGTAAGTGGTTGTTAACCCTGTGTTTGCTAAAACATGTTTTTCCTCCATAGGGTAAAATTGAGAGAACTCTGAAAATTGCAGTGTTGATTTCTGAAACTGCAAAGTATTTATGCTTAAAAGTCTGCTTACCTGATTATGAAGTTCTTGGGTTTAAAACATATATTCAAAGAATTGTTATTTTTCTAAATTGGTCTCGGATTTATTCTTTGAGTATGTGTCTCATTTATTGCCTCTGTGAGTACAACAAATTCTTAGCACTACCCTCTGATAAGCCTAACTGCTCGCCAGCCCTGCCACAAAATAGAGCATTAGTCCTGTCTACTTTTGCCTCTGCAAAACCAATTGGGGATTCACAGGACTCTGCACAGTGTACTTCATTTTAGTGCACTATATAGAGAACCAGCGTCCTACACATGCCGACCAGAACCATGCAATGATTCTAATGACTCTCCTATTCATCGACCATTCTACTTATAATCACCCCCTAGGTACTTGTTCCAGTAAAAGGATACTTGAGACACCTAGTTGGTTTGTATCTCACTGTGAAAGATCCCCCCCTTTTCCCTTTAAACTCCACTGAGCACCTCTTACTCACATAGGAAGCCCATTCCCCATTATAACATTTCTTGGCAAATGAGGAGACCTGAGATGAAGCATGGCACCTAGACAGGTGTGTGAGGGTTGTCCTTAAACTTTTTTTAATTGCCTGTTCTGATACATCTCTGGACATTCTTATGGAGTGCAAAATAATTGATAGATTCCGTAGTGACTCAGGGTTTGCTAGTTTGTGTTTACTGTTTGTGATTTGGAGGGCATTCCTATTCACTTTTGTTCCTCCACCTCATATGACTTGTGGGGTTTCCTATTGCAATTATACTCTGACCAGGTTCTGTTACCTGTATCATGTGAATGGGAACCTACTAGGCCCATTCACCCAAAGTTCCACTGCTGAAAGTGAACCCAGAATCCTATGTCTGAGATCACGTGCACTTGATGTGTGCATGCATGCTAGAGGAGTTGGTATGTACTACAAGAGTGCTTGAGTGGGACTTGCCCTTGGGTTTCATTATAAAGCCCCTAGCCAGTTTATGTGCACAAGATGGAGAGTTCCCTTTCTGAAAGAGTGGAAGTGTATTGCCTACATCCCTGAGATTGAAGGGACAGTAACGAGACACAGAAATGGCAAAAAAGGAGACAAGCTTCACCATAGAATTTCGACTAGGTACTTTCTGAGGGTGAGTGATAAGTCTTCTTGAGAATGTCTTTTGATGGGATTAAAGGGTGGGACTGCAGTATCTGTTTTTAGTGTGTGAATGGTCCTTAAAAGAGCCGCAACCCTGTCTCTCTTACTGATTGCTGTGAGATGTCTTTTGATAGGGTGCAGCCTCCTCACACATCTTTGTCTCTCTGCTGTGGGTCCTCCAGCCTGGAGTCAGTCCTACTGTGAGGACCATCACTTAGAAGGTAGCCTGAAAAGACAGTGTAGGAAAGTCACTCTTTTTGGCATGGTAGTAGGCCCTTTCAGCCATAAGGGCAGGGCTCTGGTCCCTGTGTGTGGGCACCCCTCCATGAGCAGAGGTGTGCTTACAAACTCCAGTTCCAATTCCCTGGACTTCGTAAGTGCAAGGAAGACATTTTAGCTATGTACTGACCATAGGTCACCACCTATGGTCCAGCTACATAATGGTAACTCAGAACCTAGGCATGTTTGGTATCAAACATGTCGGAATCCTACGCTAATGCTGATGCCAGTATAGGTGGCATAATTCCATACTCTCAGACGGCTCCTTAGAGGACCCCCCCAGTACTGCTCCTACCAGTCTTTCAGGGTCTACGAGCAGGCCTCGCCGCTGCAGCCCCTCAGAATGGATTCTGTCCAGCTCAAGTAGGGGAAGGCGGAACAAAGGATTTCCTGTGGCAGAGGGGTGTAACCTCCTCTCCCTTGGAAATAGGTGTTAAAAGGCTGGGGAGGGGTAGCCTCCCCACGCCACCGGCTTGCTTTGAAGGGCTCTTTTGGTTCCCATAATTCAGTTTGCACCAGTCCAGGGGCCGCTGGTCCCTGCTCTGGCACGAAACTACATGAAGGAAAGAAGAGTGACCACTTCCCTGTCCATCACCTCCCTAGTGGTGGTGCCCAGAGCTCCTCCAGATGGCCACTTGATTCTGCCATCTTGAAACCAAGATGGGCAAAGGCCCCTGAGAGCATCTGAGTGGTCAGGGTAGGCAATCAATCAATCAATCATAGATTTGTAGAGTGCTCCTAATCACCCATAGGGTCTCAAGGCGCTGTTTGTGGGTGTGCTGCTCAGTCGAAGAGCCAGGTCTTGAGGTCCTTCCTGAACTGCCTCAGTAATGCGATCTGCCTGAGCTTGAGAGGTAGCATGTTCCATGTCCGGGCTGCCAGGTAGGAGAAGGCTCTTCCTCCTGCTGTTTTTTTTCCGGATCTTGGGGACGGCTGCAAGGGCGAGCTGGGAGGAGCGGAGGCAGGTGATGTCAGTGACCCCCTCTGATAGGTGGTCACCTTGCAAAGTGAACAGGCCCCTTTTATGGCTATTTACAGACTCCCTTGCGGGTGGTCCCTAGATACGGCGTGAAAGACTCCACCGGGACTCCTTTGCAATGACTTCTGCTCCTGGACACCGGAATCGCTGCTGGACTTCGCAGAAACTGAACAAGACTGCAACACAGAGACAACATCCCCGTGCAACATTGTTTCCGTGGCTCCTGGCAGCCCTATTCAACGTTTTCATGGCTGTACATCCTCTGGGGCCGGCAACACTTCAGCTGCACTAAAGAAGCAAGAAGGAGTCCCTCCCCTGCATCCAGAGGCACCTAAATCAAGGACGTCCGGCTGCTAAGATCTGCTTTCCTCTGGATCTGCAAAGATTCTCCAACACAGGTGATGGTTCTGAGGGGTCCCTTGGGTCCTCTTTGCCTTCTGTCCAGCTAGGGAGACGGTGAGCCCTTTCCTTTTCCCCCAGGACAGAATCCTTGTGCACCACAACTGTTGCAGCAACCAGGACTCCGAGTAGCCCAGGTCCCCAGCACTCTACCTCTGCATGGACAGTCTCCTCTCTGCTGCTTCAACGACGTGGTACTCCTCTTCAGGTGTGCTGCTTGGGCCTCTCTGCGACTTACTGTGCCTGCTGCCAGTGGGTTGCTCGTGGGGCCTCGGACTGCTTCTGCTGGCTCTCCTGTCTTCTGAGGGTCGGCCTAGACTCCCTTCCAAGGGTCGAGTCCCCAGGATCTTGCTGGTCCTCTCCAGCCCTGCAAATCTTCTTCAGCTCCAGCTTGCATTTGCTTGTTGGTGGTCCTCCTGACCACTGACCCATCTGCAGTCCGGTGACTGTTGAGGGCCAACACCTAGGTGATTTCAGGGACTCCCCTGCAGCTCCTGGACTCTGCAGCTGGCATGCATCCATCATAGTCGTCCTGGATCTTCTCCCACAGAAGAGTGGGCATTGCCTCCTGCCCCACCTTGACACTTCTGCATGGACTGGACTCTGTCCCCTTCTTCCACAGGTCCTCATCATCCGGAATCCACTGTTGGGTTCCACCGGTCTGGTCCTGTTCTTGCACTGTTCCAATTCCAAGTCCCCATGTTAGTATATGTTTCGACCATGTAACTTACCTCTGCTCTCCTTTTCGCTGTGGGTCTTCTAGATACTCATCTCTTGGGAATCTGTAATCTCCCAACCCTTGGCTAACTACTCTACATCCTCTGGTGGGGGGCCAATTCTCCCATTCCACCATTTTAGTATATGGTTTGGCCTTCCTATAGGGCCCTTGCTATTTCTAATGTTTTTATGCAAATTTCTATTACCTACCTGTGTATATTTTGTGTATACTTACCTCCAGCAAGAAGGGGGTTGCCTATAGTATACTAGTTCATTGTTACCATAATAAAGTACCTTTATTTTTGCAACACTGTGTGGTTCCTTTCATGTGTGATAAGTTATTGTGTGACTACTGTGGTACTGCAAGTGCTTCACACTCCTAGATAAGTCTTGGCTGCTCACCACAGCTACCACTAGAGAGCCCTGGCTTCCTAGACTTTGTAACACTTATTAATAAGGGTTGCCTGGACCTGGTATAAGGTGACCAAACCATTGGTGTCCACCACACACCAGACCAGACTCTTACAGACCGCCAAAGAGGACGCATCAAAATTGAACCTACCCAAACTGGTTCTGAAAAGGCAGACTTGAAATCCACACCCCAGTCTGCCATTTTTGTATAAAGGTGAGAGATGTTAGGCCACTTGTTGTTCCATTTCTGTCTTCAGGTAAGGGGGGTGTAATCCGCAGAGTAGAAGGAGGGCCACTGTATACTAAGAATTGGTGCCTGCCTGACCACCAGCTCCTCAGAGGTGATGAACCATCACCTGGAGTCCAAACTGAAGGAAGAATTGCTGACTTCTGTGAACCAAGGAATTCTGCCTTAGCGAAAATGATGAAGTGTGCTAACTCTTCAGGAGAAGCTGACCATTGGATGGAGATTTAGCAATTGACCCTGGTGAAGTGGTCTAACCAAAAGAGACTCACGACCTGAGTCATTGACTCGATTAGGAGCGCAGATCAAACCTTGTAGCTTTATTGGAAAAATTGTGTCTTTGCTAAAGTGTGCTATACGGTGTTGGTGTCCTTGTGTAATCCCCATCATCGCACCAAACACTTGAACTGAGTGTGTCCAATTGGTTGGCCCAAGTAAAGTCTTGGATTGATAACTTGCATTTGGCACCTGCTGTATTCCTTTGACCTCTGGACGGAATGACTGTAGTACTACTGACCCTGTGCCTTACAGTTCTGAGTGCCCTGGAGATTTAAAGTCTGTAAAAGAGATGTCTGCCTAATGTGCCCCTCCCCTCATCTGAGAAGAGAAACAGCCCTACTCTGAAGCAGACAGTCGCTCATAGCACTTTTACTTTGTGCGAAAAATATCATCTGGCAGCAGAGGTGTGAAAATCTCAGTGGCCTGCACCTGCGGAAGAGGACTGCCAACTGCCTTCACCTGGGTAGGACCCAGCGTGCCTGAACAAGATCCACCAAAATGATGGGACCGGTGGGCCTGCTGAATCCACGAGGCATACTTGCGCCTACCAGCCAATGAGGCCCGTAAGAGAACCGCCCACAGAAGCACCTGCTCCTGTCATACCTTCCTGAAACTCACTGTGAAGCCACTGAAAGCGGACTGCCGTTTGCTGTCCGTCCAGGCCCTGTCCACCGCTCGTGAGCCCGCCGCCTGAAGGTGGTTCAGCAGGTTCAACACGGCCCATACGCCGCACAAGCCGGAACTGGTTAGAGACTTAACGGGCTGAGTGCCCTCAATGACTGTGTGCTGTGAGAGGTGGGAGAACACTGCAGCCCCAAAAGAGATTATGCCACAGAAACCCCATGCCCCTGAGACTGAAGAAAGGTAGTAGTGGGTGTGTAGAATAGTTAAAGGGGGGAGTAGCCATTTTGAAGTGCATAAGATTTACACTCGCAAATCAGTTATTCTAGCATGATTGCATTGTGTAGTATTTTGCCTTTGCTTTTGTGTAATAAAGTATAAAGAGTAGCACCAGGGGGCGTAGCTTAGGCAGTAATATTGGAGGGGTGTGAGCTTCAGATTTTCTGATAACCAGACTGGCATATAATGTGTAAAACCATTTATTCAACAACCAGGGTGCACGAGAGGGGCCTAAGGGGCAGCGGAAAGGGGGAGGAAAGCAGATTGGTAGGAGTACTAAGAGAGGAAACACAGTACTTAGTCCAGACCCAGCACAGGGGCTCCTGTGAATAGGACGATTGCCTGCCGCCATCGGCCTGCGCCAGTAGACCCGAAATTGCTCACCCAACACCCCACACCTGAGAACCTTGTAATCCAGGCTTCTACTTCTTCTTCCTCTGGCGCATTCCCTGCAACACCCCCGGATAGGGAATCAAAAGACTGGATAATTTGGGGAGGAAAATGTTTTCTTCTGCCAGTCTAGCGCTGGGGTCCGTGAACACTGCATGCCTTTTGGGCCGCTTTTCCCATGCTCTCTGGAATACGGTCGCGCAGGTGCTGCCTACAGTTCCGGATGATACCCAGACTATCCTCTCCCAATCACTCGCAGAAGGGAGAGATGCAGCCAAGTTCATCATCCGCTGTGGACTGGATACTACTGACTCTCTAGGCAGATCGGTTGCTTCGACAGAGGCACTAAGATGTCCTGCCTGGTTGAGAACATCTGGCTTCTGGGGGGATGTCCAGCAAACGTTGATGGACATGCCCTTTGATGGCACCCATCTCTACGGAGACAAGGCAGACTCGGCGCTCGAGCTCTTTAAGGATTCCCGAACCACGGACCGGTCCTTTGGCCTCGCACCTGACCCTAGACCCCACCAGTCTGCCTCTCGCCCCTTTTGTAGCTTTGGAATGGGTACCCTACCGTGTCATTTTCCACCAAGCTATCAACCCGCGCATCATGCTGTACAGGCCCTGCGCGGCCGCAGACGTGGGATCCCATAATCTTGGGGATCAGGGAGCCAGCAAGTCGCCCAGTCCACCCCCAACCCCTCCTCCTCGGTCTCCAAACCTTCCCAGTCCGTCGGAACACCTGGAACCAGTTGGAGGCAGGATTCACCATCATCTGCCCCACTGGAGATCCATTACTACGGACAGGTGGGTCCTCCAGATTGTCCGGAAGGGCTACTCCCTCCCTTTCAAATCTTCTCTTCCAGCCATGCCGCCTTCATTCGACCACATCTCAAAGGATCACATGTCACTTCTCCACGAGGAAGTCAAAGTTCTTCTGGTCAAAGGAGCTATAGAGAGCGTCAGAAGTACGTTGTGGTTGTTATTCCCGCTACTTTCTGGTGCCAAAGAAGGACAAAGGCCTTTGTCCTATCTTAGATCTTCGGTCCCTCAATCTCTTCCTCAAAAAGGAGAAGTTAAAGATGCTGACATTGGCTCAGGTCTTATCTGCCCTGGACCCGGAGACTGGATGGTATCGTTGGACTTGCAGGACACATACTTCTACATCCCCGTCTTGCTGGCTCACAGACGTTAACTAAGATTCGTGGTAGGCCACGAGCACTTTCATTTCACTGTGCTTCCTTTACTAGCACCCCTCGGTTGTTTACAAAGGTGATGGTAGTGGTTGCAGCTCATCTGCGCAGATTAGGGGTCTCAGTCTTAACCTACCTCGATGACTGGCTGTTGAAGGCGGATAGGTCCTAGAAAGTCTCCCACCTCCAGACTATGGCAAACCTCTTGCGTTCATGGGGTTCACTATAAACATGCCGAAGTCACACCTGACTCCTTCTCAGATGCTTCCATTCATAGGAGCTTTTCTGGACACAGTGCAGTTTCGGGCGTATCCTCCCAAAAAGCAAGTCTAGGATATTCGGGCTATGATAACGATGTTTCAGCGTCTGTCCTGGATTTCTGTGCGTATGACTCTGAGGCTGTTGGGACTCATGGCTTCCTGCATCCTGTTAGTCAAACATGCCAGGTGGCATATGAGGGCTCTGTAATGGGACCTGAAGTCCCAATGGGCATAGCATCAGGGAAATCTTACTGACATGGCTCAGATCTCAGAGGGAACTGCATGAGACCTGCAGTGGTGGTCAGTGAACTGCAATTGGGTCAAAGGCAAACTCCTCTCCCTTCTCCAACTAGATCTCACAGTAGTGACAGATGCATCAATTCTGGGATGGGGCGGCCATCTGGGAGAGGCAGAGATAAGTGGCATCTGGTATCCGGCGGAGTCTCGGCTCCATATCAACTTATTGGAGTTCCGGGCGATCCAGCTAGCGTTGAAAGCATTTCTTCCTGTTGTGAAAGGGAAGTTAGTGCAGGTGTTTACGGACGGCACTACCGCAATATGGTACTGCAACAAGCAGGGTGGTGTAGGGTCGTGGACCCTTTGTCAAGAGGCTCTGCATCTCTGGACATGGCTAGAACAGCAGGGCATAACCCTAGTGTTTCAACACCTGACAGGTTCTCTGAACGCCAGGGCGGACAAACTCAGCCGCCGATGCCTAGCGGATCATGAATGGTATCTCCAACGGAGGTGGCACAAGGACTCTTTCAGAAGTGGGGAGAGCCTTGGTTAGATTTGTTCGCCTCTGCAGAGAACGCGCAATGTCAGCAGTATTGCGCGTTGGAGTTTCCAAGGTAGCAATCGTTCAGCAATGCTTTCCATCATGAGTGGAATTCAGGCCTCCTGTACGCCTTTCTGCCCATACCACTTCTGCCTAGAGTTCTCAAGAAGATCAAGAGCGAATGGACCTAAGTCATCTTAGTGGCTCCGGAATGGGCACGGCGAGTCTGGTATTCTGAGCTACTCAAAATGAGCATCAATCCTCAGATCAGGCTGCCCCTTTGAGAGGATCTTATGTCGCGGCAGCAGGTGAGGGTTCTCCACCCGCTCCTGTCAACTTTACGCTTCCATGCGTGGAGATTGAGCGGCGGCAGTTGATGGCTTTTGACGTTCCTCACGAGGTCTGTAAAGTCATTTTACTAAAACGGTATACGCCTGCCGTTGGAAACGCTTTGTGTATTATTGTATAGAGAGGTCTATTGACCCTCTTTCTGCTTCTCTTTCTGACATTTTTCTTTTTATTCTGTCTCTAGCCCAGCACAGGTCTTTCCTAGGGACTCTAAAGGGCTATCTTTCTGCCTGATCCGCATTTCTTCGGCTGCCTGACCAGCTTTCCTTGTTTAAATCTCCCATTATAAATAGATTCCTCAAAGGGCTTGTACATATGTTTTCCCCCTACTTCCTTTATTATTCCTCAATGGGACTTAAATCTTGTCCTCACATTTCTCATGTGTGCTCCCTTCGAGCCTTAACACAACTGTCCCCTCCGGCTGCTCACCATCAAGACAGTCTTCTTAGTGGCCACTGTATCTCACAATCCATCCAGAAAAAATGGTTCTTAGAACTCGTGCCTCTCTCCTCCCCTAGGTGGTGACCCCATTCCATCTGGGTCATAAAATCACCCCACCCACCTTTGCTCCACCGCATCCCTTTAAGGAAGAGGAGCAACTCCTTCGACTGGTCCCAAAAAGAGCTTTGTCATTCTACCTTGACTGCACAAAAGAGCCCTGGTTGGATGACCAACTCTTTGTGGGGTACGTGGGAGCAAAGAAGGGTCGGGCAGTGCAGAAGCGAAACATTGCGTGCTGGGTCGTTCTCTGCATTAAGATATGCTACACATTGGCCAGGAAGCAACAGCTTGAGGGCTTGCAGGCTCATTCTACCAGGGGTAAAGCTGCTACCACTGCGCTATCTTAAGGTGTGCCAGTCCTGGAGATCTGTCAGGCAGCAACGTGGGCGTCCTTGCTTACGTTAATGAAACATTACTTTCTGATGGATACAACTACCTGTGGATTCCTCACCTAATGAATACTCCCCATGGCGCCAGCATTCGACGGAAATCTTCTAACTAGCTTCTGCACGTCGACGAGGACGTCACATTTGCCCACGCGACGCCGTCTGACATCATACAGGCAATAAGAGGTCCTCGCCGACGTCAGTTCCCTTTTTTCCGTGCATTCGAAACGGTTATCTTCGAGGGAGCTACTGTTGCGTTCGAAGTTAGTGTGTTTTCTGCTGCGTGGTTTTTCTCTGAGGTTACTATGTCTCAAAGGAAGTCTGGTTTCAAGCCCTGTCGGGAGTGTGGGGGCAAGATGTCCGTTACTGACCCTCATTCGGACTGTTTATGGTGCTTAAGCTCCGACCACGACGTCGCAACATGTGATTCATGTCAACACATGAATCCGAAGGCCCTAAAAGAGCGAGAAGCTAAACTCTTCATGGCAAAGTCAAAAAAGAAGGAGAAGAAACATCATAGGAAGTCCTCCTCGCCGAAGTCTCATCGGCGTCATCGAGACTCCCAGCGCCGTAGGGATTCACGGCGCCATTCGAGCAAGGAGAGGTCTTGATCGAGGTCGCCTTCGGCTCGGCGTCGAAAGACTTGGGAGGTCAGTCCCACAGTCACTCCACATCCATCGACGCCGTTGCCTTCTCCGGCTTCGCCGACTTCGCCAGGGCAGACATCTTCAGTGGTTGAAGTGACGCAGCCTCAGGTGTTCTCTCAGGCGTCGCAGACGTCGAGGCTGGCGTCGGGGTCGCCTTCGATCCAGGCACCCCAGTATCCGGCTTTTCCTGCCCCTGGAGCCGATAATACCGCATTTTTTAATGCAATGTTTACCATCTTCCAGCAGATGGCTCCAGGCGGTGCTCCGACTGGTCCTTCGGGGCCGTTGGCTTTCACCTTGGGTGCTCCGGCGCCGCTACGGCCAGCACCCTTCATGCCCTTTCTCCCCTGTGTCGGCTCCGGTGTCGGCTCCGTTGGCTCCAGAGGTTTCGGCCCCGGAGGTTTCCATCCCGTCGACTTCGGGGTTTCGGCCAGTGACCCCGACAGGACCATCTGAGACTCCGAGACACGCCTCTCTTCATCCGGCTCCTAGCTCGGTGTCGAAGCTTCCTGTGGCGCCGGACATGGCGTCGGATGGATCCGGAGATCGGCGTAGTTCCTAGACTTCGGCGGATGCCATGTCGACGCCGCGTATTGAAGAGAGGCTACATTCTAGGAGACGTGCTCTCCGTCTCTTGGAGGAACAGGAATACCAACGGGTCTTGGAGGAAGGAGAAATTGAGGATTCTGGCCAGGGTCTTCATGGACTGGATACAGCTAGTGGGCTGGATACTTCCCCTGAGTGGGACTTGTCATCTCCAGGGGAGTATACTGAGGAGGCAGCCACTTTTCACGCTGTAGTAAGAAAGGCAGCTAACTTCCTCGAACTGCCTTTGCCGGTAGCGGAGGCGAAACAGAATTTATTAACTGAGGTCCTACATCCGGCCTCTACTGCAGCAGAGCCTCTTTTACCATTTAACAAGGCTTTGCTTGATCCGGTATTGGAGGTTTGGAAGAAGCCGGTATCTTCCTCGGCTGTTCATAGGGCTGTGGCCAGGAGGTATCGGGCTGCACCATCTGACCCTGGCTTTCTGTCCAGACACCCTACGCCGGAGAGCTTGGTGGTCCAGGCTTCCTGTTCTTCTAGATCTGCGCCTGGATCTTTTCCGACGGTGCCGGGGGACAGAGACTCCAAGAAGTTGGACTCACAATCCAAGAAAATATTCTCGTCCTGTAGCATGGCTTTGAAGTCCACCAACGCTACATGTATCTTGGGGAGGTACATCTATGCTCTTATGGACGAAATAACATCATCACATACGGAGCTTCCCCAAGGACTCTTGAATATCGTGTTGGATGCCCAGGCTGCTGCAACCCAGGTTATCCAATCTGGGTTGGATACAACTGACTCAGTGGCTAGAGCGATGGGCACGGCTGTGGTTGCGAGGAGACAGGCCTGGCTTCGCAACTCAGGGTTCTCTTCGGACGTGCAGTCGATCCTGTTGGACCTCCCGTTTGATGGGGACAAACTTTTTGGGGCCAAAGCGGATTCGGCCTTGGAAAGGTTTAAAGAAAGCAGGGCCATTAGGACTGCAAGCCGCTTCTTCTGCCTCCTCCAGATTTTTTAGTAGGTTTCGTGGATTTGGATGTGGCTCTTCCTCCTCTTCCTTTCGGGGAAGATTCCAACAACCTGTCTCTTCTCTCACCTTTAGATCAATTAGAGGGAGAGGTAGGGTCCGCACCAGGGGAGCCTCTCAGCAGCACTCTGCCTCTTCCTCGTCCTCTGGAGGGGTGCAGCAGGGGAAGCAGCCTTAGGCTTCCACTAATTCCCACTCACTCCTCTCCTGTAGGGGGAAGGTTACTGCATTTTCTTCACAAGTGGGAAGCTATTACATCAGACACTTGGGTTATCAGCATTGTGGGAAAAGGCTACACCCTTCCCTTTCGGGAGTTTCCGCCCCCCATCCCGCCCCGCCCATCTTATTGTTCAAAAGAACACCTCCTGTTGTTAGAACAGGAGGTTCAAGTCCTCCTTTTAAAGGGCGCAGTGGAGTTGGTTCCAGAGCAGGAAAGGGGTCAATGTTGTTACTCAAGGTACTTCCTGATTCCCAAGAAGGATGGTCGGTTGAGACCAATCCTGGACCTGAGGATCTTGAATTGGTTCCTCAAACAGGAAAAGTTCAAGATGCTGACCCTAGCTCAGGTGCTTTTGGCGTTGAACAATGGAGATTGGATGGTGTCTGTCGACTTGCAGGATGCTTATTTTCATATCCCGATACTCAAGTCGCACAGGAAGTATCTCCGGTTTGTGGTGGGGTCGCAGCACTATCAGTTTGCGGTCCTCCCGTTCGGTCTTACTTCGGCACCTCGAGTCTTCACAAAGGTGATGTCGGTGGTTGCGGCAGAGCTCAGAAGGAAGGGGATAGCAGTATTCCCTTACTTGGACGACTGGTTGATCAAAGCCAAGTCCCCGGAGCTTGTGTTGCATCATCTGCAGTCGACAACCCAGTTGTTGTTCGACCTGGGCTTTTCGGTGAACGTGCCCAAATCTCACCTAGAGCCCTCTCAACGCCTCCTATTCATAGGGGCAGTACTGGATACAACATTGGATCGAGCCTTTCCTCCGCCTCAGCGGATTCAAGATATTCAGGAGTTGGTTCCAATGTTTCGAAGTGGAGCGGTCGTTCCAGTCCTCAAGGTCCTTCGTCTGTTTGCCTCCTGCATACTGTTGGTCATGCATGCTCGCTGGCACATGAGGGCTCTTCAGTGGTGCTTCCGAAGGCAGTGGTCTCAACACAAAGGAGATCTCGAAGGTTCTGTCAAGATCTCCAGAGATGCTGCTGCGGACTTGAAGTGGTGGATTGCGGGCAACAATCTTTCACAAGGAAGGCCGTTCACGCAGTCGCCACCAGTGACCACGGTCATAACGGATGCTTCCACTCTAGGGTGGGGAGCTCATCTGGGGGATCTGGAGATCAAAGGGCTTTGGTCTCCAGAGGAACAGATTTTTCAGATCAATCTGTTGGAGTTGCGGGCTGTACGTCTGGCTCTCAAGGCCTTCCTCCCATCCCTTCGCGGTCAGTTGGTTCAGGTCCTGACGGACAATACTACCGCAATGTGGTATATAAACAAGCAGGGAGGAGTAGGGTCGTACCTTCTCTGCAGAGAAGCTCTTCGACTATGGTCCTGGGCAAAGGACCATCAGATTTGCTTGGTAGCAAATCATCTGGTCGGAGTCTTGAATGTACGTGCGGACGGTCTCAGTCGCCATTTCTCGGCCGACCACGAGTGGCGTCTCCATCCAGATCAAGTCCGTCTAATCTTCCAGTTGTGGGGGGTTCCTCGGATAGATCTGTTTAACACCCGGGAGAACTCGCACTGTCTGTTATTCTGCAGCCTCCAGTATCCGGTGCAGGGGGCTTTGGGGGACGCGTTTCAGAGAACCTGGTGCGACCAGTTGCTTTACGCGTTTCCCCCCCATACCCTTGATTCCTCGAGTATTGAGGAAAATTCGCCAAGACCGGGCCCAAGTAATCTTAATAGCTCCGGATTGGCCAAGGAGGGTGTGGTATTCTGACCTTCTCCAACTCTCAATGTGCCCTCCGCTCCGTCTCCCTCTCAGGGCAGACCTCCTCTCGCAGTCGCAGGGGCGGGTTTTACACCCCAACCTCCAGAGCCTGCACCTTCATGCCTGGAGATTGAACGGGGCAACCTGAGTTCCTTCTCTCTCCCACCTGATGTAGTGGATGTTATCTTAGCGGCCAGGCGACACTCCACTAAATCTATCTACGCTAATAGGTGGTCTAAAGTTGTGGTATGGTGTGGGGAGAGACCGATTGATCCCTTACGCGCTCATATGTCAGATGTTTTATTTTTTGCTTTGTCTTTAGCGCAGAAAGGTTGTGCAGTGGCTACTATTAAAGGTTACTTGTCTGCCTTGTCAGCCTTCATTTGTCTCCCAGACCAACCATCGTTATTTAAATCTCCTATAGTACTTAGATTCTTGAAGGGCCTTATGAATAAATACCCTCCAAAACCTTTCGTTATGCCTCAATGGGATTTGTCCTTAGTCCTGACTTTCCTTATGGGGTCCCCTTTTGAGCCTATGCATTCTTGTCCATTAAGGTTCTCAGTGATTAAAACAGTTTTCCTGGTGGCCATAACATCTGCAAGGAGAGTGAGTGAGTTGCAGGCTTTATCGGTAAAACCTCCTTATACAACTTTTTATGGGGATAAGGTGGTGGTGAGGACCAAGGCTGCTTTCCTTCCGAAGGTTGTTTCACCCTTCCATTTGGCTCAAACAATTACTCTGTCCACGTTCTATCCTCCGCCTCATCCTTCAAAGGAAGAAGAGAGACTTCATCGCTTGGACCCAAAGAGGGCGTTAAGCTTCTTCATAGACAGAACGAAGGATTTCAGGCTGGATGATCAGCTTTTCATCGGATACGTGGGCAAGAGGAGAGGAAAGGCAGTCCACAAGAGAACACTCTCCAGGTGGGTTGTTCTTTGCATTAAAATGTGTTACTCTTTAGCAAAGAAGGATCCTCCTGATGGTATTAGAGCCCATTCCACCAGGGCTAAGTCGGCCACTTCGGCCTTGGCTAGGGGTGTTCCTGTGGTCGACATCTGCAAGGCCGCAACTTGGTCGTCCCTTCACACTTTTGCGAGACATTACTGCTTGGACTCTGAGGTCAGAAGGGACGGCCATTTTGCACGGCCACTGCTGCAGGATTTCTTGGTTTGACCATACAGGCACCCACCACCGGGCGTGGTACTGCTTTGGGACTCTATTCATTAGGTGAGGAATCCACAGGTAGTTGTATCCATCAGAAGAACGAGTTACTTACCTTCGGTAACGACTTTTCTGGTGGATACATTAGCTACCTGTGGATTCCTCACGGTCCCACCCGCCTCCCCGTGCCTTTTTGGTCTTACCAAGTAATCCTTGAGTGTGCTCCTCTTGGTTTTGAGGACTGGTGTAGATCATGTATATATGGATATTTGTATATATATATTTATGTGTGTATATACATATTTAGTGTATATATGTATCGTTTAAAAAAAAAAAAAGGTTATATTAAATCTATAGCCATCTTCTTGCAATGATGTGTAGTTTGCGATGTTAAGAAATGTTGCCTTTATTTTTCATTACGTGACATTATTGTTCTCAGGCACGTAAAAAATGTTGGTACTGATGTGGGCACGTCGGCGAGGACCTCTTATTGCCTGTATGACGTCAGATGGCGTCACGTGGGCAAATGTGACGTCCTCGTCGACGTGCAGAAGCTAGGAAGAAGATTTCCGTCGAATGCTGGCGCCATGGGGAGTATTCATTAAGTGAGGAATCCACAGGTAGCTAATGTATCCAGCAGAAAAGTCGTTACCGAAGGTAAGTAACTCGTTCGCCTGGTCAGTCAGCTACGAAGAGACGGGTACTTTGCCCTTTCAGCCCTGCAGGACTTTCTGGTGTAAGGAGTATTATCCGCAGCCCACCGCCTGGAGGCTATGCTTTGGTATGTATTCAAAGGTAAGGAATCTGCAGCCACAAGTCTCTATCTTATGAACAAGTTACTTACCTTCGGTAACGCATTATCTGGTAGAGACTCTATCTAGCTGTAGATTCCTTACACCTACCAATGCCTCTCCGCTCTGCGGATATGACTAGTAGGGTTAGGGTTTATCCCTTCTCAGGGCCCTAGTTTTGCTTGGACAAATGTTGCTTCTAGCCATGACTCTGTGCTTCTGACGTGGACGTTTTTGTGGATAAAAGAACTGACGTACGCGCACAGAGGTGGCGTCTATATAGATGACTGTGACGTTATAGACGGCTCCAAAGATGCTGACGAAGCCACACGGAGCTGGCCGACGCACGCGGAACCAAACAACGCCACCCGGCGGCCGCGCGCAGGATATTGCTCAAAAAGATTCCGGATTCGAAGCTGATGCCAGGGAATTCAAAGGTAAGGAATCCTACTAATTGACACCCAGAGCAGCATCTCCATTTATAAGGAGGGTGTACGAGAAACATCAGCCTTTTAAATGTTTTATGCTAAATATCAGATGCCTTCTTTTTAGTGGGTGTACCACACAATGTAGTAGTTAAGAAGGTGCAGAATCAGAAAGTCTGTAATTCTGCAGGCTTCAGTTTCACTCCAGGCGAAGCACTATGCCAATTATTGTCACTTAACCAGCAGTCATGTAAGGAATTACAGAGACGACAACACTATAAATATTTTGTTCTTTCCTAATGCTGAAGATTCAGGAATAAATCATAATTTTACTCTTTACGTTTTAGTTGTTAATTGAAACTGCATATGCCTAATAAGTAGATGCCAGGAGAAAAGAGTAATGATAACGTATTTATACTGAATCCTAGCAAAATCTTAACAAATTCTCAGACCTTAGAGTATTGATGGCCTGAAAAGACATTCAGTAAGCAAAAACTTCAGATAATATTTTCCTTAGTACATGCTCGCTACGTCCTTAGTAGAGAATCTGCATATTTGCATCCCATAAAATTATAATAATGGAGCAGTCACATTGGTGTGCCTTAAACTCATATACCTGGTTTAAGGGCAGAGTTTGCTCGTTGTTTTTCTGGTTGTTGTTAGAGCTGTGCTCGCCTTTTTTTTTTAGCGTCATTCTAAGATAACTTATTAGTGCATAATAACGCTGTCTATGGATCTTTATTTGTGCACTGATATAGTTTTATGTAAATAATTATAAAGTCTCATTTCTGTAAGTTTCATTAGCACATTGGTTACAACCTAAGCAGTCCATACTTTCAAGTAGGGAGTTTCTCAATTAGATGTTTAAGTAAGCATTGGCATCCTTCAGCTCGATCATTGAAGACCAAGAATTTAGTAATTCTTTGGAATTGTAATTTTTTTGTGACCAGCTTTTCGATTTTTTGTTTCTCATGTCACATGAGTGCTACATTAGAGATTTGCAGTGCCTTATCTTTGTTTGGTATAGGCTTATAGTGTTAATAAATCCCAAGTTCTGATTCATGCTAAATTTAAACCATATGTATTGTGAGTGATGCTCATTTATGTCTTAGACATGTGCAGGAGTACTTTAACTCATTTTAGCACAATGCAGTTACCATACATTTATATAACACAGCTGTTTTGAAAAAATAGCATTTTAATTTTTAATTGTAAAATTACTTTATTCTTGGTTAAGCTTACAAGAAATAAAAATAAAGTTTTCAGACTTTTTTCATTGTAGAGTGTGGAAACATACGAAATTCCCTACAGAGAATCAGAAAGTGAAAAGTTAGAAGAAAAAAAGACTCACCACGAGTAAGTACAATGGAACATACTTGACTGTCTACTTCTGCCTAGAGGTTTGTTTTCAGTGTTCTTTTTTTTTTTTTTTTTTTTGGTTCACATACTCCAGGGTTGACAACACTATAACCATTCAAGATGGGCCATAATGAGCTTGGTGACCACTGATTGAACAAGCACTTCACCATAAAGTTTTTATATGATCTCTTGCTTATCAATGGATAAACATTTTTTTTAACATAGTCGTTAATATGTAAGGTATAAAAACAAGTCATTAAGAAAACGAAAAACGGTGAACTCTGAACTACAAGATCTAAATATTTTTTATCAGTAAAATAGCACAAAACTACAAACATTTGCAATAATTGACCTATTATATTCTCTAGGTAAACCGGAACCTCTTAGATTTCAGTTCCATCTTGAACTACAAACTAAAGTGCATAGTTAATTTAAATGATTGTTAACCAGAATTACGGCCTTTCCCGCCATACTGTCAAGACAGCCAACATAATTCTACAGTGAATGTACATTTTCTTACTTTGTCTTTTTTCACAGCGTGTGCAAGGCTCGGAAGCATCTGAGCTCTTTAAATAGTTTAGTGGTGTATGAAAAGTAAGAAGGAGCAATCCTAGGTGTACGTATCATATATTGTTATTATATATACTATATGTATAAAGCGAATAAATAACGGGAACTGTGTTTTCTGCATTGAAAGATCTTCATTGAAGTCATAAACTCGTCAATGAACTCCTGCTGTCTAGTTGGACTTGAAGCAATATACCATAGATATATTGTTCATAGAATATAACACTGGGTGTCAAAAACAATTTATCCATAGGATGAAACAGTACCTTAAAACAGCCTATCAGAAGTGGAATTTTTTTCTGTAAACCCAGGTTTTACAGGTTCAGCCTGGCATCATTTAAAATCTACATTTCAACATAATAGGTGCAAAGGCAGGTTAAAAGCGTGAAAAGGTTAAGAAACAGTGTAACCTAATAATTCCTAATTTAATTCTAATTTAACCATCATGCAAATAGTCCTGACCCTCCAAGCTTTGTACAGTGAATTTGCCACACCCACTTAGTTGTTTTTGTCAGGCTTCTGTGATAAGGAAATTAGAGAATTTGTGAGGCTTTAAACCACAGATAATTCTTCATAATTCAAATCCTTAAAACAACATTTTATTTTCTTTTGTCATCCTTAACAACTGTCTGTCGATTGATGTAAATGTTTTTCACATTTAGAGTTTTCCACCCAAACAGCCGTCTCAGTTTGAGAAGTATCCCTCCTGTGGGAGAAAGTAGTCTGAGACCCTCACAAGATCTGTGTAGTGTCTTTGTTCATCTCACTGCACTATCTGCTGATAGATACTCTGCCAATAGATGCCCAAGAGAACCCTTAAGGAAGGGGAGAAACAGATTTTAAAAATATGAAGACTATATAGGAGAGAGGAAGGAGAAGCTGCTTGAGGGCACAACATCTCAAGCATCTCTGCCTAAAAAAAATTCACATTGTGCCAAGTTCTCCCCAAGTGAGAGATCCTCAGAGAAAAAGCAAAGTGAACATATTCACCATAGCGTTATGACTCTAGATGTCATTCTAAATCAGTGCCAAGAATTTCACTGTTGACATTGAGAACCTTTGCCCCAACATCTTTGCCGTCTAAGGTAGGTTCTATACCTTCTTGCTGCATACAGAGTGCAGGTAAATGCCTCCCTTGGCATGGTTACCCCTGCACTATACCACAGGTGAGGGCATAGTTGCATGACCACTATGCCCCTACAGTGTCTAAGCCAAACCTTAGACATTGTAAGTGCAGGGTAGCCATAAAGCGTATATTGTCTGGGAGTCTATTGGTTACGAACTCCACGGTTCCATAATAGCTACACTGAAATCTGGGAAGTTTGATACCAAACTTCTCAGCACAATAAATTCACACTGATGCCAGTGTGGGATTTATTGAAAAATACACACAGACGGCATCTTAGAGATGCCCCCTGTATACCAGTCCTATTCCTAGTGTTAGGCTGACCAGTTCCTGCCCACAACCAGACGAGTTTCTGGCCACATGGGGTGAGTCCCTTTGTCACTCTATGGCCAGGAACAAAGCCTGCACTGGGTGGAGGTGCTTCTCACCTCCACCTGCAGGAACTGTAATACCTGGGGGTGAGCCTCAAAGGCTCATGCCTGTTGTTACAGCGCACCAGGGCATCCCAGCTAGTGGAGATGCCCGCCCCTCGGGACACAGCCCCCACTTTTGGCAGCAAGTCCGGAGGAGATAATGAGAAAAACAAGGAGTCACCCACCAGTCAGGACAGCCCCTAAGGTGTCCTGAGCTGAGATGACCCCTGCCTTAAGAAATCCTCCATCTTGGTTTTGGAGGATTCCCCCAATGGGAATAGGGATGTGCCCTCGTCCCCTCAACGAGGAGACACAAACAGGGTGTAGCGACCCTCTAGGGCAGTAGCCATTGGCTACTGCCCCCCAGGCCTAAACACACACCCAAATTCAGTATTTAGGGGCGACCCTGAACCCAGATAATTACATTCCTGCAACCTAAAACAAGAAAAAGGACTGCTGACCTGAAAGCCCCACAGAGACGACAACTTGGCCCCAGCCCTACTGGTCTGACTCCAGACTAAAAGAACCTGCACAGCGACGCATCCTGTGGGACCAGCGACCTCTGAGGACTCCGAGGACTGACCTGCACCTAAAGGACCAAAAACCTCCAGAGGACAGCGGCTCTGTCCCGAAACAGCAACAAAACAACTTTAAAGAGACTCTCACTTCCCGCCAGATGCGTGAGTCTTCACACTCTGCACCCGACACCCCCGGCTCGAGTTCAGGACAACAAACACTGCAGAGAGGACGCCCAGGCAACTCCAACGACGTGGACACGCTGAGTTGACCTCCCTGCACCCCCGCAGCGACGCCTGCAGAGAGGATCCAGAGGCTCCCCCTGACTGCGACTGCCTGGTAACAAAGGAACCAGATGCCTGGACCAAGCACTGCATTTACAGACCCCAGGACCGAGAGGCACCACCTACCAGTGCAGGAGTGACCAGCAGGCAGCCCTCATCCTAGCCCAGTCGGTGGCTGCCCGAGAAGCCCGCCTGTGCCCTGCCTGCACGCCAGAGTGACCCCCGGGGTCCCTCCATTGTTTTCAATACAAAACCTGACGCCCACTTTGCACACTGCACCCGTCGGCCCCTGTGCCGCTGAGGGTGTGTTTTGTGTGCTGGTGGTCTCCCCCCACCTCCCTCCCCTCCCATGCTCTACAAAACCCCCCTGGTCTGCGTCCCGAGGACGCAGGTACTTACCTGCAAGCAGATTGGAACCGGAGCACCCCTGTTCTCCATAGCTGCATCTGTGTTTTGGGCCCTGTAGGAAAGTAGCCTCCTTCTAGCATGGTTGCCCCACTTTTGGCCTGTTTGTGAGTGTGTGTCAGTGTGTTTTTACTGTGTCACTGGGATCCTGCTAACCAGGACCCCAGTGCACATAGATAAAAACCTATATGTCAGTGTGTTTTGCCTGTCTCACTGGGATTCTGCTAGTCAGGACCCAAGTGCTCATAATTTATGGCCTAATGTGTATACCTGTGGAGTGCCTAACTGTGTCACTGAGGCTCTGCTAATCAGAACCTCAGTGCTTATTCTCTCTCTGCTTTTAAGTTTGTCACTGTAGGCCAGTGACTTTATTTACCAATTTCAATTGGCACACTGGACGCCCCCTTATAAGTCCCTATTATATGGTACCTAGGTACCCAGGGCATTGGGTTTCCAGGAGATCCATATGTGCTGCAGCATTTCTTTTGCCACCCATAGGGAGCTCAGACAAACCCTTAAACAGGACTGCCACTGCAGCCTGCGTGAAATAGTGCACACACTATTTCACAGCCATTATATAGTGTGTGTATATATGTAGTATTTCACTGACTTATAAGTCAGCTATATGTCTAACCTTCACTTGCTGAAGGTTAGGTGCAAAGTTACTAAGTGTGAGGGCACCCTTGCACTAGCAAAGGTGCCCCCACATAGTTCAGGGCCATTTCCCCGGACTTTGTGAGTGTGGGGATGCCATTACATGCGTGCACTTCATATAGGTCAATACCTATGTGTAGCTTCACAATAGTAACTCCAAATATGGCCATGTAACATATCTAAGATCATGGAATTGTCCCCTCATTCCAAATCTGGTATTGGGGAGCCAATTCCATGCATCCTGGGGGCTCCACCATGGACCCCCGGCACTGCCAAACCAGCTCTCTGAGGCTTGCACTGCAGCTACAGCTACTGCCACCTCACAGACAGGGTTCTGCCCTTCTGGGGTCTGGGCAGCCCAGTCCCAGGAAGGCAGAACAAAGCATTTCCTCTGAGAGCAGGGTGTTACGCCCTCTCCCTTTGGAAATAGGTGTTACAGGCTGGGGAGAGATAGCCTTCCCCAGCCTCTGGAAATGCTTTGAAGGGCACAGATGGTGCCCTCCTGGCATAAACTAGTCTACATCCGTCCAGGGACCCCTTCTCCCCTGCTCTGGTGGGAAACTGGACAAAGGAAAGGAGAATGACCACTCCCCTGTCCACCACCACCCCAGAGGTGGTGCCCAGAGCTCCTCCAGTGTGTCCCAGACTTCAGCCATCTTGCTTTGCAAGGTGTGGGGGCACTCTGGAGGGCTCTGAGTGGCCAGTGCCGGCAGGTGATGTCAGAGGCCCTTCCTCATAGGTCCTTAGCTGATAAGGTAGCCAATCCCCATCTCAGGGCTATTTAGGGTTCACTTCAGATTCTGCTTGCAAGTTTCCTTCAGGAATCCTCTGCAACAACTTCAGACTCTTCTGACCTCGGATCAACCGCAACCTGCTCCAAAAAACGCTGTAACTGCAACAAAGTGTCTACAAGAGACACTTTTCTTCAGCAACCTCAGCTCCAAGTTAGCAACTGCAACAGTTTCCACGGTGTGCACACTCTGGGGACTCCCTGTCTTCATCCTGCACCAGAAGAACTGAAGAAATCTCCTGTGGAGTGACAGAATCACTCCCATGGTCTAAGACGACGACCGGTATCCTGGGACTACTCTCACAACGACGAGCGTGCTCCTAAGGACACAGAGGGTGGACATCATCGACATACTGTCCCGAGGTCCTGCTTACGTAATTTGGAGGAGGTAAGACCTTGCCTTCCCCGAGAACGATGGTACCGCTGTGTACTATGTCTTCTTCACCTCCTGAGGCCTCTGTGCACTCTTTGCAAAATTCCTTCATGCACAACCTGGCCCAGGTCCCCAGCACTCCACCCTGTGACGCTCAACTCGCTGAGTTGTTCTCCGGCGGCGTTGGACCTTCTTTTGTTGTGCTGCATCAACTGTGTTTTGCACCTCCTTTGAACCCGGATCCTGCGGCTTCTGGGGGTGCTGGCTGGCGTCCTGAGGGCTCTCTAAAGTGCTGAGAGCCCTCTCTTCCTCCTCACACAGAATTGAGGCCCCCAGGTACCTCCTGGGTTGATCCAGCGCCATTTTGATGAAAAACTTACTTTTGTCGTAGCCAAGGCTTGTTGGCTCCTTCCAACACAAAATCTCGTCTGCAATGATCTTCGCGCAGTGGGACATCTTTTGCATCATGCAGGAACCCGCTGGCATCTTCCTAAGGCGCATTTCTGCAGTCTTCGACTAACCGGGGACTTTTCTTTTGCACCTTCTTCTGGGTTAGCAGGGGCTCCTGTCCTTCCTGGAACTTCTTTTGACTTAAGGACTTGGTTCCCTTCCTTTGCAGGTCTTCAGGTCCAATAATCCAGCAGTTGTTCATTGCAGACTTGGTTGGCTGCTGCAAAATCCCCAAAACGAGATGTAGTGTGTCCTAAGGAAACTTGCAGTACTTTACTTCCGCTTTTCTGGGCTCTGGGATGAGGTCATTTACTTACCTTTACTGTATTCTTACTGTCCCACTGATTGTGCACACACTACACTTGTCTAGGGGGGAATTTGTGATTCACATTCCACTTTCTTAGTATATGGTTTGTGTTGCCTCTAGACCTATTTTCTCCCATTGCATTCTATACGATTTTCTATTGCTTACTTTGCTCTATGGCTATTTACTTATCTAATTTTGGTGTCTAGTGTATATATTATGTATAATACTTACCCCCCGTAGGAGTATTGTCTCTAAGATATTTTTGGTACTGTGTCACCCAAATAAATACCTTTATTTTTGGTAACACTGAGTATTGTCTTTACTTGTGTATAAGTACTGTGTAAGTATAAGTGGTATTGCAGGAGCTTTACATGTCTCCTAGTTCAGCCTAAGCTGCTCTGCTATAGCTACCTATATCAGGCTAAGCTGCTAGAACACTACTACTTCACTAATAAGGGATAACTGGACCTGGTATAAGGTGTAGGTACCCAAGGTACCCACTACAAACCAGGCCAGCCTCCTACAGGCCCCCCTTTGACCTCTGCACCTGACCGTCCCTGTGTTGCTAGTGCTGTGGCTTTGGGGTTGCCTTGAACCCCCAACGGTGGGCTGCCTATGCCCAAGAGACTGACTGTGTATGTGGTTACTTACCTGAGAAACTAACATTTACTTACCTCCCCCAAGAACTGTTGATTTATGCAATGTCCACTTTTAAAATAGCTATTTGCCATTTTAACCAACACTGTGTGTACTACGGTTTTAAATCAAAGTTCTATACTTACCTATGTTAAATACCTTGCATTTTATGTAGTTACCTCAAATTTGAATCTTGTGGTTCTAAAAATAAATTGAAAATATATATTTTTTTATCTAAAAACCTATTGGCCTGGAGTTAAGTCTTTGAGTATGTGTTCTTATTTATTGCCTGTGTGTGTACAACAAATGCTTAACACTACCCTCTGATAAGCCTACTTCTCGACCACACTACCGCAAAATAGAGCATTAGTGTTATCTATTATTGCCACTATCATCCTCTAAGGGGAAGTCTTGGACTCTGTGCACACTATCTCTCACTTTGAGATAGTATATACAGAGCCAACTTCCTACATTAGTGGATCAGCGGTGGGGTCTAAGACTTTGCATTTGCTGGACTACTCAGCCAATATCTGATCACACGACTAAAATTCCAAAAATTGTCATTAGAAATAGATTTTTACAATTTGACTATTTTTCTAAATGTTTAAAAGTCCTGCTAAGGCCTTCTGTAAGTCCTTGTTAGCATTTCTTTTGAAGTTTAAAAGTTTGTAAAAGTTAGGATTTAAGTACTAAAAGTAGTTTTTAGTAATCCCAACTTTTAGAGACATAGGGCCATATGTACAAAAGCTTTTTCCCATAGACACAGAATGGGTAAAATCCTTTGGTACATCTAGCCCATAATGAATAACCCAGAGGAGATGGTGATGGAACTCAACCTCACCCCTTACCTTAATCTAGGGATGTCAGAGTTAAGGTCTCTCTGTAAAATAAAAAAGATAGACTGGGTCCACCCCTACCAAGGCAAAGCTCCAGTAGCTCTTGGCAGAGTTCACAAGGGACCACCCCTCTGAGGTGGAGGATACTCCTTTAGATGGGGAAATTAGTGAACAGGAGGAAGAACTCACCCATCCTGTCCCAATTAGGGAGAACTGAGTTCCCAGAACCCTGACACCACAAATCATAGTCAGAGAGCCTGGTTCTTCCACAGGGGGACCAGTGCCTCTGTAAGCATTGAGGACAGCCTCAATGAAGAGGACCTCCTGTAAGCCAGGATGGCCAAGAGATTGGCTTTTGTGAAGCAGCTCCTAATGATAGAAAGGGAAAGAAAATAAATGGGCTTAAGTCCCATAAATGGTGGCAGCAACTTAAATAGGGTCAGAGAGAATACTGACATCCTACAAATCCCCAAATGGATTGTAACTAAATATGAAGGTGTTGATGACATCACCAAGTGGTTCACAGCTTTTGAGAGGGCTTGTGTAACCAGAAGAGTAAGCAGATCTCACTGGGGAGCTTTTCTTTGGGAAATGTTCACTGGAAAGAGTAAGGATAGACTCCTCACAATCTCTGGTAAAGATGCAGAATCCTATGACCTCATGAAGGCTACCCTGATTGAGGGCTTTGGATTCTCAACTGAGGAGTACAGGATTAGGTTCAGGGGGGGCTCACAAAACCTTGAGCAAGACCTGGGTTGATTTTGTTGACTTCAGTCAAAACACTAGATGGTTGGATAACTGGCGGTGGTGTAAGTGATTATGATGGGCTGTATAATATATTTATGAAAGAACATCTGTTAAGTAATTGCTTCAATGACAAACTGCATCAACATCTGGTAGACACAGCTCCAATTTCTCCCCAAGAATTGGGAAAGAAGGCAGACCACTGGGACAAGACTAGGGTGACCAAGACTTCCACAGGGGGTGACCAAAAGAAAGGGGTCACAAAGCCTCCCCAGAGGAAGGGTGGTGAGACATCCAAGGACAAAAGTAAATAGTTTTCTACAGGGCCCCAAAACCCTGCTCAGGAGGATGGGCCCCGAGCCTCTTCACAGTCCACAAATGGGTATAAGGGTAAAAACGTTGATCCCAAGAAGGCCTGGTGTCAAAACTGTAGACAGCATGGACACCAAACTGGAGACAAGGCCTTTGCAAAGGAAAATCACACAACAACGACTCCAGTTAGTACTGGAATAGCCAGTCTCCAGGTGGGATCCACAGTGTGTCCAGAGCAAATCGGGGTCCACACTGAAGCTACACTAGTCTCAGAGGGTGGGGTGGATTTAGCCACACTTGCTGCCTGGCGGCCTAACATGCAAAGAATACAGGCAGCAGCTCTTGATAAATGGTAATAGAGTAGAAGCCCTGTGGGATACAGGTGCCAGTGTCAATATAGTGACAGACAAACTGGTTTCCCCAGGACAGTACCTGGCTGGACAGACATCCAGTCACTAATGCTGACAAATTAAAGTCCATCCCAATGCATTGGTAACTTTAGAATGGGCAGGGGTCACTGGCCTGAAACAGGTGGTAGTCTCCTCTGCAATTCCAGTAGAATGTGTGCTAGGGAATGATCTGGAGGTCTACTGCTCGACCCCACTTCCACAAACTAGAGCATTAGTATTATCTAATTTTGCCACTATCAACCTTTAAGGAGAACCCCTGGACTCTGTGCACACTATCTCTCACTTTGAGATAGTATATACAGAGCCAACTTCCTACACATAGAAACAGAGCTCAGCACTCTGCGCAACTTAACAATTTTTGACATCAAAAACAATGGAGTTGGAGACGATCACCTTCAAACCATCATTGTTGATTCCTGTCACTGTCAAGCCATCAGCAAACAACTGTCTTACCAACTGTGTTGAGACATCACCATTCTACGTCGACAATACTGGTGACCCCCACAAAACATTTACTCTCGCCATTCGAATCACAGTTGACATCTTGAGTTTGACGCCCTCATCTCCTGCAGTAGCCACCTCTGAGAAATGTCTCTAAGTCAACCTTAATGTCACTCCCATGTCTTCTTCCACTTCTTCTACTGCTCGTGACAGGAAACACAAAATGGACACATCACATTTTTACACTGAAATCGGACATATTCTTTGCAAAGTGCCTAGCTGTCGATTTTGGCCTCTAGCTCAGCCGGCACCTATGGAAACCTACCAAACCAGCCCTTTTTTTTCACCCAGCGTTCCCCCAAGTCTCCCGATAAAAATGGTACCTAACTTGTGTGGGTAGGCCTAGCGCCCGCGACAGGAAATGCCCCAAAACACAACGTGGACACATCACATTTTCACAAAGAAAACAGCGCTGTTTTTTGCAAAGTGCCTAGCTGTGGATTTTGGCGTCTAGCTCAGCCGGCACCTGGGGAACCTAGCAAACCTGCGCATTTTTTAAAACTAGACAACTAGGGAAATCCAAGTTGGGGTGACTTGTGGGGCTCTGACCAGGTTCTGTTACCCAGAATCCTTTGCAAACCTCAAAATCTAGCCAAAAAAACACTTTTTCTTCACATTTCGGTGACAGAAAGTTCTGGAATCTGAGAGGAGCCACACATTTCCTTCCACCCAGTGTTCCCTCAAGTCTCCCGATAAAAATGATACCTCACTTGTGTGGGTGGCCCAGGTGGCTGCAACAGAAAAATGCCAAAAACCTGTAGAGGTTGAGGGGATAGCACAGAGACTTGATAAGCACATATTTTTCTTTTATACATCTTTTAGGCTGACTCTGCTTTGGAGACCCACACAAGTGAGGTATCATTTTACTTGGGAGACCGAGGGGAATGCTGGTTGGTAGCAAATTTCTGCCGCTGATGTCATGGGGGGGTGGGTAGCGGTTCCCCTTCCAGCCCTGACCTGGGGGGTTGGGTAGCGGCCCTCGGGGGAGCGCTAGCACTTCCCCAAGGGCTGGACTGGCGCAGCCATGGACGTAACCATTACATCCATGGCGATCAAGGAGTTAACAAAGGGATGTTATGGACTTTTCTCAAGCATCTCTACCTAATAAAAATCACACTATGACACGTTCTCCCCAGAAAAAAAGCTAAACATATTCACCATTGACGTCATTACTCCAGACGTCATTTTAAATCAGTGTCAAGAATTTCACTATTGACGTTGAGAGCCTTTGGCCCAACATGTTTGCCATCTAAGGTAGGTTCTACACCTTCCTGCCGCATACATAGAGACAGTTGACACCAAAAAACAATGGTGTTGGAGACGATCAGCTTCAAATCAGCGTTGTTGATTCCTGTCACCGTTGAGCAATCAGGAAACAACTGTCTTACCAACGGTGTCAGGACATCACCGTTTCACGTCAACAATACTGGTGGCCCCCACAAAACCTTAACTTTTGCCATTCGATTTGCAGTCGATGTCTAGAGTTTGACACCTATATACCCTGCAATAAACACCTGCGAGAATTCAAGTCTCTTCCATGTCTTCTTCCACCTAGACGTTCTCCAGTAAGAAGGGTTGATAGAGCTCCAGGAGGATCAAGATCTTCCTTTTCAGACACAGACGATGCAGATTTTTCACATACCATTATCACCTGCAGCTTCTCTATTTCACGCATCCCCTATGGATGTCATTATTACTTTTCATGAGGTTTTAGTGGGTGGGGGGTGCCTCAAAATTCCTGCAGCTTCTCTATTTCACGCATCCCCTATGGATGTCATTATTACTTTTCATGAGGTTTTAGTGGGGGGGGGGTGCCTCAAAATTGAATATTCCGGTTGAGACTTCAAAACCAGTCATCTCAGTTATCTTGAAGATGCTTCCATCAAGAGCAACTATAAAACCCCTGCTCCCTTTGGTTCCATGCCTTTTGGGTATAGATAAAGATACATTTATAACACCAGCTACAATAGTACTGACTACTCCAAAACATTTAAAGAGATAGGAAGCCCTCCAAAATCTGGAATTAATAACAAAAAAAATAACCCCTAACCGTACTCTTATAGTCACTTTAGTCAGAAGGCAACAGGAATCACCCCTGGAATCCACTGTGCTTCCTAAAAAAGAAAGCAAATAATGGGACTTAGCAGTTAAACAGGTGTGTGACAGAGCTGAAGCTCACCATACAAATGTGAGCGCCACTGCTCTTTTGGTTCATTAACAAAGGGATATAATGGACGGAATGAAGGAGTCTGGAAACAGGTTGCCTAAACATCGTCCACAACAATATTTAGAACAACCTGGTGAGTCACTGGTTTCTAACCAGATCATTAGCACTGCAGTTGTCTCATGCGATCTAGTCTCCACTTTGTGTTGACTTGGCTTAATATCATTAAAGCCAGACACTCAATCGTGATGAATGCCCATAATAGGTGCCGGTGTTTAGAAATAAGCGTTGGTGCAAAGCACCGGAAAACACTAATACAAATTAAGCACTGGTGTGGAACAAATACAGTTCACTGAAAAGGCAGTCAGTTCAAGGACGGATAAGAGATAACATCGCTCCTGGGTTCTTTGGTATCTTGTAGCTACATTGTTCCGAATGCAAGGCTACATAAGAGATGTCTCCAGCAATGTCTAGATGACCAATGGTGTCAGAAATGCAACGAATGGAAAGATCATCTGACACTTTCAACTACAGCAATGCATTCTAAGCTTGTGGTGTGTCAGAAACACTCTGATACAAGGAGTTCCCTTTAAAAATAAAAAAAGAACAACCAATTGTCACAGATGCTTCCTTCATCAAATGGGGAGACCATCTGTATCATCTCACCTTCTAGAGCAAGGTCGTCCAGGAGTTTGGCAAGGCAATGTGCTCGGATATTTAGAGATATATCTAAGGTGTGTTGGCAGTGTCATTTATGATGATGAGGGGCTAAAAATATTGTGTGAATATTGTGTCAGTCAAGAGATATTTGTTTAAGCTCCTTTTTTTGAAGGAGGACAGATTGCTGGAGATGGGTATGGATTGTCTACTGCAGGAGATTATGATCTTCCATATTATTAACTCACACACTGAGATTATCTCAGAGGCAGAGCAGAGTAAAGCATCTGTTCGGAGTGTTAAATATTCAGTTGCTTGTACTTGAAATTCCTCTTACAAGACTTTAGCGAGGGGGTGCTCTGACACATTAATACAAACTTAATTTTCTATTTGATTCCTCCTGCCATGTAATTCCATTTTATAATGCATGCAAACCCCTTAATAGCCAGTGCTTGCCACCCCAGACTTATCTTACTTTTTGGCCTGTACCAACTCTAAGAACATATCAAAGGCAAACAAACCTATAGCTAATCCAAACTATTAATATTTTGATTCTGACAACCATTAATTGTAAATTATCTGCAGCATATTTCTTTTTGGCCACACACATCTTGAGTTTAGGTTTTTCCATTAGTAACAGTGAGTGCTTCTTGCTCACAATACACCTAAAAGGCTGCAAGTAAATTAGTCTAATCGCAGATCAGAACATCACTGCTCTCTAATCCATGAACAGTTACAGAGGATTTCACATCTTAGCAAGAATGGGAATATTGATGTGACTGTGCATAGAATAATGGGCAAGATTAATAACACATAACCCATATATTCATTGAAACACATCTATAACAATCTTCAGTTAAATCCACAATGTAGGGTATGTAGTTAATCTGTTCCAACGGGATTCAGGGCCCGATGTACAAAGCAATTTTGCAGTAGCAGAAGGAGGATTTTGCCATTTGCAACCACAAAATGGCCTTCTACAACGTACCATACCTATTTTATGAGTCAGTATCTAATTACCGACTCGCAAAATAGGGATTGCGAATTGCAATAAGGAATGGGCATCCCTTCCTGATTGCAACTTGCAGGGAGATGTATGATTGGTTTGTGACCATGACTGCGGTCATAAAAAAAATCACAGTTAACACCAATTTCAGATTTCAGATCGCAAATTGTGTCCTGTCTTGCAACCCATTTGGGAACAGTGTGGTTAAAACTGGTTTACATTTTGTTTTCCTTCGCACAAGGTGCGATTCGCAAATGGATTGCTAATTGTGATTCGCAAAACAAAAGGTCATACCTCTGCCCCTTATTTCTCTAGCGTGCATATAAAGTTCAGTAATCCTTGCAAAATTGTCATTAAAACAACAACTGACTCTTGTTTCGTCACAATCGGTAACTTTTTCAAGGCACGTAAAGTAAGAAATGTTTTGCAGCATAAAGGCTTTTCTGGATTCACATGCATTGCATTATTCCACTGTCATCTAGTGGCTGGGTCTGGAATTGTCTGTCTTCTTTTTTTTTTTTATGGGTGTCTTCGACCACCATTTGGGTTTGGAAGCAACAGAGGAGCTCTAAAAGTTGTTTGAGAAATTTAATTTTTTTTCACCCAAATCTACAGAGTCGCTCAAAACCGGGAAGAGAATGATGAGAGAGAAGAAGGCTCTTCTCTCTCTACTTTTTCTGACAAGGGACCTCGCCAAAGCCAGCCGTATGGTCTGAGAATAAGGGCAGATAGGGGACATGGAAAATACACCTTTCAAATTTTGTCTGAACTGCCACCACATGTTTGCGCATAGACCTCCACGAGGTCTGTAACCTCCGTCTCCCGAAGGACCATCCAGACGAGGACTGTGAGGCCAGTGCCGCATTCATGCCGAAGACCCTGGAGGCACACCAAAGATGAAAGCTACACCACCACACCATAGCCACCCAAAGACTCCAGGTATCGCTAAAGGACTTAGGAAGATGAGAATTCTGGAGGCCGAGTTGGCGGCGCTCCTACAAAGAAAAAGGGAGTTCAACAACTCCTTGAGGGAATTTCGAATCCCGACTAAACATTTGACATCAAAGACGATCAGTCTACCTTAGAAGCTCTTGCAACACCAGAGCCACAGGAGGAAGAGCCCAAAGAGGTGTTCTATGAGACAAAAGGAGCCGGAAGCTTTGACAAACAGTCATGGGATGAAATGGAAACAGATTCCCCAGAGAAAGTGGTGGACATCTTCCCTTCGAGGCCTTCACCCCCAGACAGCCTCTCCATGTACAAAAGTCTTACCAAAAGAGCTGCTGACACATATGGTGTACGACTGGAGGAAGAAAAGGGAGATTCTTGATTCCTTCTGGAAACTTTAATACCGGCTCATAAGGGCAACCTGTACCTACCTATGTTGTCCAGCATCCTGGCCGGGGAAAGGAGACATTTAAAGAACCTGCCACTGCGAAGGTAGTCATGCGAGTTGAGAAGAAATTCAAACCCACAGCACAATAACCAAGATATATACAGGGGAATGCACTAGCAGACTCTATAATTGTCTCTACTGCAAAAATGGGTTACAATACTCCCACATCAACTGGGCCTCCACCTGAGAAAGAGAGCAAACAACTTTATATGGTGGGAAGGAAGATGGAGAGGGAGGCCGCAACTCAGTGGTGAATTGCAAACTCAAAAGCAATTTTAAATCGATACAGCCACTAAAGGTGGGATGAATTGGAGTCCCTCATGCAACACCTGCCTGAAGAATACAAGAAGAGGGCCAAAGCAATCATGCAGGAAGGGACAAAATACAGCAAATGTGTGCCTAAAGTCAGTCTTAGATGCAGTGGATGCTTCCAGTAGACAAAGGCTTATTGGCACCATAATGAGAAGGCATGCCTGGCTAAGAGTGTCAGGGTTTAAATAAGAAGTGCAGGCATCCGTAATTAACATGCCATTCACAGGAAACACCCTGTGTGACAAAGCAGTTGATGAATTCTGCAACAAATAAATAAGGTCAACGAAACAGCCATGGGAGCCCTCTAGTTCAGGGGCTCGTTTGGAAGGGGAGGCAGCACAGTATAAAAGCCAACAGGCAGAGCACCTTTCCCACAGGACCAACAGCCGGCTCACGGTGATTCTCATCAAGTTAAGCAACTATCAGTGTTCCAGCAGTGGCAACACCCTTTAGGCATCCCTTTCAGGGAGAGGAAAGCGAAGATGGCAACCACCTCAAGGGGCTAGGGGGGGACATCAAGTAAATGACTTGCCTCACAAGCCAGACCTCCAAATAATACCAGTGGAAGGCAGAATAAGACATTTGCCAGGAGAGTGGGAAGAAATAACATCAGACAAGTAGGTTTTAAACGTGATACGTCATGGATACTTCATAGAATTAAACAAAGAACCACATAAAAAAAAAAACACCAAAAAAAAGACATTTCGAGGAGAGGAACTCAGACAATTAAGAAAAGAAGTGAAAGAGGTCTTACGAAAAAGGCTATGGAGAGAGTGCCTCCAAGGAATGAAACAAGGGAAATTACTCTCCTTACTTTCTGGTTCCAAAACAAGACCTAACTCTAAGACCAAGCCTAGACCTCAGATTCCTAAACAAATTAATTTGTACTCAACATTTCAAAATGATAGCAGTGCAAGGAACTCATCCTTCTCCTAAGACAAGGGGGCATAATGGATACCCTAGATCTCAAGGACGCCTACCTACAGATCCCTATGAATCGAGGACACAATTTACCTCAGATTCGTACTAGATATAGTACACTACCAGTTCACAGTGCTGCTATTCGGCATAGAGTCAGCACCACACGTCTACAAAGTTCCTTGCTGCAGTAGTGGCCTACCTAAGAAGGGAAGGAATACATTCATACCCATACCTAGATAACTGTCTAGTAAAGGCAAAGACAAAAAAGAAATGTTAAAGAAACATTCAGACATTAATCACAACTCTAGAGCGACTGGGTTTCTCCATAAACCACATAAAATTGTCGGCAAAACCCAGAACAGGAAAGGGTGTTAGAAGCGACCCTAAACTCAAGGACAGCAAGAGTGTTAGAAATGGGGTCTCTAGTTGGCAGTCAGTTTACACCCTGTCCAAGGAGGGACCCTCACTCTAGTCAGGGTAAGGGAGCCACACACCTAAATTAACCCCTGCTCATCCCCTTTGTAGTTTGGCACAAGCTGTCAGGCCTATCTCAGAGGCAGTGTGTAAAGTATTTATATATACACACACAAGCTGACACAGTGAAAACACCACAAAAGGACTCCACACCAGTTTAGAAACATAGCCAATATTTATCTAAATCAAACAAGACCAAAACAACAAACATCAAACATACACAAGAAAATATATCACTTTTTGAAGATTTAAAAGAGTCTTAATCCTGAAAAATCTGTGGCTGTATCCTTATAACACACATTACCTTGGATGCATCAATACAAACAAGATGCAGGCCGCAAAGGAGGTGATGCGTTAGAAAAGCAAGCAATGTTTTGATTATTTTCACAATGCACACAATGGATTCTTTTCCCGCCCAGCTGGCGATACGTGGATTTTTTTCCCGCTGGATTAGCGATGCGTCGATTCCTGGTTGCGGACCAACATCGATGAAGACAATTACACCTAGGAATGATGCCTAGAAAATCCAAACGCACGGCAACGATGGATCCGCACTGAAGCAGGCGATGCGTCGATTTTGCAACTACGAGACAGGCACTGTGTCAAATTCTCAGCTGTGGTGCAGGCGCTACACCTATTTTTCTGTATGTAGATTTTCACTCAGGTCACCAGCTTTCACTTCTAAAGGCCCAGGTATTGGATTTGGCACCACTTAGCAAGTCAGGGCTTCCAGCAGAAGAGCCCAGGCACTGGCAGATGAAGACTCTAATGTCCCTGAGACTTAACAACAAGACGCAAGCTCAGTTCAAGCCCTTGGAGAACCTTGGAAAGCAGGATGTAGAAAGCAAAGTTCAGTCCTTTCGCTCTCGGGCAAGAAGTAGCAAGCAGCAGGCCAGCACAGCAAAGCAGCAGGCAGAGTGGCAGTTCCTCCTACAACATCCAGCTTTTCTTCCTTGCAGAATGTCCTCCGTCCAGAAGTGTTTAAAAATGTGGGGTCAGCAGTCCAATACTTATACTAATTTCTGTCTTTGAAATAGGCAAACTTCAAAGGAAATTGTAGTGCACAATATCCTGTCTCTCCTTGTCCTGGCCCCAGATACACACTATGAGGTTAGAGAATGCTTTATGTAAGAACCGGCACAGCCCTATTCAGGTGCAGGTGTCTGCTTCTCCCTCCACGCTAGACCAGGAAGACTGTCTAAAGCGAATTCACAAACAGCCCAACTGTCACTCTGACCCAGACGTTTATTCCACAACAAGGCAGAGGCACAGAATGGTTAAGCAAGAAAATGCCCACTGTCTAGTAGTGGCATTTTTAAATTTACACTCTAAAAACCAACTTACCAAAAGATGTATTTTTAAATTGTGAGTTCAGAGACCACAAACTCCAGATCTCTATCTGCTCCAAATGGGAAACTGCACTTAATATACTTCAAGGCAATCCCCATACTTTCCTATGGATAGTTAGCAGTATTTCACTATTGGGACTTGTAAAATACATTGGCACATGTCCTACCTTTTAAATACACTGCACCCTGACCATGAGGCTGCCTTGGGCCTACCTTAGGGGTGACTTACATGTAGTTAAAGGGAAACTTTGGGCCTGGCAAGTGGCTATACTTGCCAGGTCGAACCTGCCCACACAGACACTGTAATGGCAGGTCTGAGACATATTTACGGAGCTACTCATGTGGGTGGCACAATTAGTGCTGCAGGCCCACTAGTAACATTTGATTTACAGGCCCTGGGCACACATAGTGAACTTTACTAGGGACTTACTAGTAAATCAAATGTGCCAATCATGGAGAAACCAATCACCAATACAATTTACACAGGGAGCACTTGCACTTTAGCACTGGTCAGCAATGGTAAAGTGCCCAGAGACCTAAAGCCAGCAAAAACGAAGTTCAGCACAGGATCAAAAACAGGAGGTCAGAAGCACAAAGTACAGGGGAAACCACGCCAAGGACAGACAGGTCTAACAAAGAGTATGCCCTGTTCCAAAGAGGATAGAGGCAATGACAGAACAAGTCTGCCTATACCAGAAGGGGAGTTTCTGACAATGAAGACAGCCATGAAGCTAATGGGCATGATGGCATCATGCATAACACTCATAACACACACACAACTTCACATGCAACCTTTCCAAGAATGGATCTGCAAAGAATAGTCACAAGCCACTAGGAGTTGGGAGGATCTAGTGGTTGTTACAGCAAGAACACAGAAGGAAGTACAGTGGTGGAACTCAAAACAAGTGCCCTTAGGAAGACCATGCAAAACACGAGATCCAGAAGTGGCCATCTCAACTGCTGCATCCCTCAAGGGTTGGGGTGCACACGCAGGGAATTTGAAAATACATGGGCAGTGAAACAACTCAGATCTGTTGAAGAACATCATCTTCCTGGAAATGAAGACAGTTTTTCTAGACCTGAAGGCTTTCTAAACACACATCATGGGGGAACCGTGCTTATGCAAACAGACATCACAA
The DNA here is from genome assembly GCF_031143425.1 of Pleurodeles waltl. Classification (NCBI taxonomy): domain Eukaryota; kingdom Metazoa; phylum Chordata; class Amphibia; order Caudata; family Salamandridae; genus Pleurodeles; species Pleurodeles waltl. The sequence goes on along the minus strand of NC_090436.1, from coordinate 219,899,778 downwards.
CAACCATGTTTTACCTGGACAAACAGGGAGGCACAAAGATGTCTGCATTGAGCAAACTAGCGCAAGAGATATGGCACTGGGAAATTTCAAAGAAGATCAATCTCTTCTCCGTCCACCTACCAGGAAAGGAAATCACAGAGGTAGAAAGACTGATCAGACAGAAAACAGCTTACACGAATGGGAGCTTAAACTGAAACCACTGGAGACGATAATCAAGGTCTGAGGAAGACCAACAATAGATCTGTTTGCAGCAGCAGAAAACACAAAATGCCAAAACTTTGCCTCCAGGTTTCCACACCACTAGTCAAAAGCAAATGTCCTGTCACTAAACTGGTCAAGGATGTTTGCTTATGCTTTTCCAACGATCCCCTTAATACACAAGGTACTGGAAAAAGGCAGATAACCAGGGACGAATCTTATCCTAATAGCCCTTTAGTGGGCCAGGCAGACATGGTACTCGGAACTACTAGAGTTGTCCAGGGGTCAAATGATCAAGATCAAAGCAGAGGACTGTCTAACAATGCAGAAGGGGAAAGTGTATCACCCGGAACCAGCAACACTCAGCCTAGTGGCATGGCGCCTTGGTACATAGAATTCAGACATTTACACCTAATGCTCAGGACCACGTAAGTCCATAGAGAAGTAAGAAACTGACCATAAGAACATGTTATTCAGCAAAGTGAAAAAAATAAACCCATTGGTGCACAGATAACAGGAGAATGGAAACAAATATACTGTAAGACTGGAGACAGTACTTGCATATCTCATGCATCTTTTGGACAGTGGCTTAACCTATTCATCATTAAAGTTACACCTGACAGCGATAGTGGCATATACCAAGGGTACTTTGTGTGACAGTTTCTTCATTTCACCTGTAGTGAAGACATTTTTAGAGAGATCAAAGAAAATTGCTTCACCAAGATCAGTACCAGCACCAACTTAAACACAGCATTAACACAATTGATGACAATACCGTTTGACCCTATGCACAAGGCATATCTCAAATCAATCACGCTCAGGACTGCATTCCTAATTGCTATTACTTCACTGTGGAGAGTGAGCGAACTGCAAGCACTAACAATACAGAAACCATACCTACAGATACACATGGACAAAGTGGTTCCCAGGACCAATCCTCAATTCCTACCTAAAATAGTAAGCAGTTTTCATGTCAGTCAAAATTTACGCCTACTATTGCTATACAAGGAACTGCAAATCCAGATGGAAAGAGTTCTACAAACCGTGTAGGTAAAAATAGCTTTAATATGCTTTCTTCAAGAAACAAGAGCGTTTTGGAAGGGAAACCAGTTTTTTGTATCCTTTGCTAAAGCAACCAAGAGGTGGACAGTAACAAAGGGAATAATCTTGAGATGGATTGTAGAAACAATAAAGACTTGTTACTTAGGGGCGGGGATGAAGCTACACATATGCCCAAAGGCACATTCAGCAATGAACAACGGTGCAATGTTAGTGTTTCTAGCAAACGTACCCATGAAAACAATCTCTGTAGCAGCAACATGGATAAACCCACACACATTCACAAAACATTAATGTGTGGACATTCATATGAACGAGGAGGCACAAGTGGAACAAAAAGTAGTACAAGCACCTATTTGCAAACACTGCCTCATTTCATCCCAACCACCCCAAGTGAGGAGGTACCACTATATAATCTAATGCAAAGCATGTGAATCCAGAAGAGGATTCATGCTGCAAAACAAAATGGTTGCTTACCAGCAGGAATAGTTTTGCAGCCTGAAGACTTTTCTGGATTCACATGCGACCCCAACCAGTAAGGAAGAGGCAGTGCACTCATAAGTCTTGTGCATGCTGAAAGGGAGTATATAGTAAGCTATTATTCATATGAGCGTAAAACACTTATAGTCTACACTGAATGCGGAGTCAGAAACATCCACCCAATAGGGGAAAAAAGACAGTTCACCCAATAATTTGCGCCAGATTACTACTTACTTCCTTTCAGCACGCCCAAGACTTTTGAGTGCACTGTCTCTCCATTGCTGGTCAGGGAGGATGTTCTTTTGACTCCAGATCTCATGTAGTTCTAACTAGCATTATATCTACACTTGACATATGACATTCCAGATGATTAGAATGATCAAAAGAGTTATAACAGATTAATGACATCTATTCTTACATTACGTGCCCTGAAAAAGTCACTGATTGTGAGGAAACCTGTCAGCTGTTCTTTTGATGACAATTTTAAAGAGTTACTGAATTTTGCACACACGCTAAAGAAATAAATCCCTTAGTTTGAATTTTCTACATAACCTACTTTGTGGACTCAACTTGTTGGACTTCTCTAAAGAGTACTTTTGTGTCTTTATGTATATAATTGGGTACGGTGGACCTTGTGGGTTCATTTATTGACCATACCTGTGGATAGTGGTGTATATGATACCAAGTGAGCATCAATTCACATTTGTATGTTCTCAATACTGTTCCTACAAATTATATCTGCATAGGAGGAGTGATTAATGTACCACCACTACCGATGTTTTTGTTTTTCTTGTACAACGGTCTTCATTTAAACTAAATTAATATCTACTATGTAAAACCTCAAAACTCGCCGGTCATGGTTATCTGTGCAGCTATAACATTTCTGGTTGTGTTGTTCATTGCCTGATAAATAACACCTGTGACATAGCTGGTAAGAACTCCAATAACAACATACAGAATGTCACTGAAATGGTCCCCTGGATAACATGACCTGGCAATGAACGGCTTCAGCTCCACTCAGAGGACAGATGCCCTGTCATTGTTTAAAGATGTAAGCTGTGTTACTGTTGACAGTTAAATGATGTTCTCACAAAATATATGTAGAGAAGAAGTGCTGCAGTAAAGTTGACAGTTAATAAATGTTCAGAAAAGGGCTTAGACTGACAATTGCCAGTTGTCACTGCCCTAAGGGCGTGGCATTTGGCCACTTGTACCCATGCCGAAATCATTCATTGGGGCAATGCCTCCAACTGACACATTCCTTCAGCGCCATTGAGTATGGCTCATGGCCATGGCCCATGCCCAAAACCTCCCTTAAGTGCCTCTTGCTTATAGCTTAAAAGCAGATCTGTTTTGTCACAACTTGCTACTTCTTCCCTATTAACCCACTGGGCAGATCTTTGGGCTGTGCATAGTTAGCATATGGCATAGTTCTTGCTGTCCGGGAGTACACCTGCCCACATTACTTGATAGCCATGGCCTTTGGCTGTGTCCACAGTGCTCAGGGTTTCGGCTTAGGCCTCACCATGTGTTGAATATCACTGCAATCTGATAGAGACTTCTAGCTGCAGATTTATTACCTTTGAATTCCCTGGTGTCTTCGAATCTGGAATCTTTTTGCTGAGCAATACCCTGTGTTCGCCGTTGGATGGCATTGTTCTGTTCCGCGTGTGTCGGATGACTCCGCATGGCTTTGTCAGCGTCGTTGGAGCCGTCTGATGTCACTGTTGTCTATATAGACGCCACCTTGGAACATGTACGTCAGTTCTTTTCCTTCTGCGCTGGTTAAGCGCATATCCGGGATTGAGCTATCCTTTGCCTTGTTTTGGCAAGCCTTTTTTCGATATTTTGTCGAGGACTTTTGTTGTCTGTGCGAGTGATATGTCCTCAAGGAAGACTGGGTTCAAGCCGTGTGGCACCTGCCATCGTGCGATTTCGGTGACGGACCCCCACGAGGTATGTCTCTGGTGCCTTAACAGGGACCACGACTCGAAGTTGTGTTCTAAACCGCCGGGCCATGGCCCTGAAAGGTTTGAGGGAGTGGTCCCTAAAGCTTATGGCAGCCCGGCAGTCGACATCGGTCGGTGCAACTCCTAGGAGGTCACAGTCCCACTCAAGGAGGAGGAACCGCTCTAAGAGCCCCAAGGCCTCTTCGTCCCACTCAAGGTCCTCGGGGCATTCGGGAAAGAGGGACAAAAGGGAGAAGAAGTCCAAGCGGACTTCGACTTTGCTATGCTTGTCGGTCGACAAGGCATCTCGGGAACGTCGACGTTCCGAGCAAGGTTCTGCAGAGCCGTTGCCAGGGCCTACTTCACGTCTCCTCCCCCCCCCCCTTTCCGGGAGCCAGAGTGACTCCCGCTCAATTAAAAGAATTTTACGAAGCCATGTGCCTTGTTTTTGAGTGGGCTGCCCCCTCGGGTGAGTCTTCGGGCACTGCAGGGGTCAGAAGGGGTCCCATCGGATTCGACGCCAGCAGCTTCGGCCTCAGCGCCGTTGGGGACCCCAGGATCCGATAATGGACCTGGATCGGGTCTGAGTTTTCACAGTCGGCCTCCTCCGGGTCTGGGCCCGATGTCTACGCTCCCTCCTCCACCGGCGCTCACTGGTGGTGGTAGCCCCATCCTCATTCCTGATGATCCGGAGCCAGAATGACGTCATACGACGCCGATTACAACTTTGACGGCACCGACTAGGCCCAGATACTTTTCCAAATGCTGGCATGCTCTCACCTCCTTCCGTGGCTACGGAGGAGGGGGCATCTTATGCTATGGTGGTGCGAAGGGCAGCTGAAGTTTTGGACCTAGACTTGCCTACGGTGCCAGTCAGGACTAATCTCCTGACAGAGGTGCATCAGCCAGGGGTTGCTACATCAGAGCCGATGTTACCCTTCAATTAAGACCTTACAGAGGTCCTTCTAGGAACGTGGTCCAAACCCAGCACAGGGGCTCCTGTGAATAGGACAATCGCCCGCCACCATCGACCAGCTCCAAACGACCCTAGTTTCTTCACCCAACACCCCACCCCTTAGAGCTTGGTGGTCCAAACCTCCACTTCCCGTGGTGCCTTCCCTTCTGTTCCCCCGGATAGGGAATCCAAGAGGCTTGACCAACTTGGGAAGATGTTTTCTTCCTCCAGCCTGGCATTGAGGTCGGTAAACCACTCTTGCCTACTGTGCTGTTTTTCCCCATACTTTATGGGATACGGTGGCATAAGTGCTGCCCCAGGTCCCAGGGGGCGTATGGGACACGGTCACCCAGGATGTCAAGGATGGGAGAGATGCAGCCAAGTTTACCATCAGGTGTGGCTTGGACATGACTAACTCGGTGGGCAAGGCAATTTCTTTGACAGTGGCCCTCTAACCCCACGCCTGGATGCTTACCACTGGCTTTTAGGGGGATGTGTAGTCGAACTTGATGGACATGCCCTTCGATGGCACACGTCTTTTTGGTGAAAAGGAAGATGCTGCACTTGAGAGATTCAAGGATTCTCGAGCTACGGCCAGATCCTTGGGTCTCTCAGCGCCTGTTCTACAGCAGTCTGTCTATCACCCCTTTTGAGGCTTTGGGAGGGGCATGGGACCACGCCAATAGGTTAGCCACCGTCCTCCGGCTTCACAGCATGCTGTGCAAGGACGTGGTTGCAGTACCTTCAGACCCAGAGGGTCTAGCCAGAGGTCGGCCACCAACCAGCTCCGCTCTCCGCAATGCCCAAGCCCTCCTAGTATGGTTCTCCAAGACCATGTCCGTCCAGTTGAAGGGAGGATTCAATTTCATCTTCCTCACTGGCGATCCATAACATCGGACAAGTGGGTCCTGCAGATCATACAGAAGGGCTGTTCCCTTCCCTTCCTGTCTTTCCCTCCCTCTATCCCTCCGGTAAAAGAACAGCTGATGGAGGATCATTTGCTCTTGCTCCGCGAGGAAGTGCCTGCTCTCTTGGCCAAGGGAGCCATAGAAAGGGTCCTGATATCAAAAGTAGGAAGTGGTTGTTAATCCCGCTACTTTCTGATTCCCAAAAAGAACAAGGGTCTTCACCCTATTTTGGATTTAAGTGATGTCAATCTCTTCCTCAAAAAGGAGAAATTCAAGATGCTCACTCTTGCTCAGGTCTTGTCTGCCATAGATCAAGGAGACTGGATAGGAGCGTTGGACTTACAGGATGCGTATTTTCACATTCCCATCCTGCCTGCCCACAGGTGTTACTTGTGGTTCAAGGTGGGCCGCGAGCACTTTCAGTTTACGGTGCTCCCCTTTGGTCTCACCAGTGCCCCTCGGGTATTCACCAAAGTGTTGGCGGTGGTGGCAGCTCATCTGCGCAGGTTAGGGATTTCGGTCTTCCCCTACCTTGGCGACTGGCTGTTCCCCAACCAGATCTTACAGTAGTGACAGATGTGCCACTTCTGGGATGGGGCGGCCACCTGGGAGAGGCGGAGATCAGGGGTCTCCGGTGGAATCCGGGCTCCATATCAACTTATTTGAGCTCCAAACGATCCGGCTAGCATTGAAAGCATTTCTTCCTGTTGTGAAAGGGAAGTTAGTGCAGGTGTTCACGGACAACACTACTGCAGTGTGGTACTGCAACAAGCAGGGCGGTGTGGGGTCGTGTACCCTTTGTCAAGAGGCTGTGCGTCACTGGACATGGCTGGAATACCAGGGCATAATCCTGGTGGTTCAACACATGCCAGGTTCTCTGAACGTCAAGGCGGGCAAACTCAGCCGTCGATGCCTAGCGGATCACGAATGGTATCTCCATCCGGAGGTGGCACAAGGACTCTTTCAGCAGTGGGGAGAGCCTTGGTTAGATCTGTTCGCCTCTGCAGAAAACGCGCAATGTCAGCAGTATTGCGCATTGGAGTTTTCAAGGCGGAAATCGCTCGGCAGCACTTTTCGTTGCGAGTAGAATTCAGGCCTCCTATACACATTTCTGCCCATACCACTTCTGCCCAGAGTTCTCAAGAAGATCAATAACGACCGGGCCCAAGTCATCTTAGTGGCTCCGGATTTGGCACAGAGAGTCTGTGTAGGAAGCTGGCTCTGTATATACTATCCCAAAGTGAGAGATAGTGTGCACAAAGTCCAGGGGTCCCCCCTCAGAGGTTGATAGTGGCAATAATAGATAATACTAATGCTCTATTTTGTGGTAGTGGGGTCGAGCAGTAGGCTTATCAGAGGGTAGTGTTAAGCATTTGTTGTATACACGCAGACAATAAATGAGAACACACATTCAATGACTTAACTCCAGGCCAATAGGTTTTTATATAGAAAAATATTACACACAAGATTCAGCTATCTAGTGAGTACATATATTTTAAGGTACTTGGCATAGGTAAATATAGAACTTTGAATGAAAACAGTAATGTACACAGTTTAGCATAAAATGGCAATACGCTATTTTAAAATTGGACACCGTGCAAAATTCAACAGTTCCTGGGGGAGGTAAGTAAAGGTTAGTTTGTCAGGTAAGTAAAGCACTTACATGTTCATTCTCTGGGGCATAGGCAGCCCACCGTTGGGGGTCCACATCAACCCCAAACACCCAGTACCAGCAACACAGGGCCAGTCAGGTGCAGAGGTCAAATAGGGGCCGAAATGGAGACTAGGGCTGCTACGGTTCCAGACTGCTAGCAGGTAAGTACCTGTGTCCTCGGGGTGCAGACTAGGGGGGTTTTGTAGAGCACTGGGGGGAGGGGGTCCCAAACAGGTACACAAAATACACCCTCAGCGGCACAGGGGCAGCCAGGTGCAGAGTGCAAACAAAGCATCGGGTTTGTGATTGAAATCAATGGAGTGACCCAGGGGTCACTCTGGCGATGCAGGCAGGGCACAGAGGGGCTTCTCTGGCCAGCCACCAACTGGGCAAAGATGAGGGCCACCTGCTGGTCACTCCTGCATCTGTAGTTGGTGCTGCAGGTGCAGTGCTTCTTCCAGGCGTTGAGTTCTTTGTTACCTGTCAGTTGCGGTCAGAAGGATCCTCTGGAGTCTATGTGCAGTCATCGCCGTGGGGGTGCAGGGAGGTCGTCTAAGGTTGGACATGCCGTGGGAGTCACCTGGGGGTCTTCGCTGCAGTGTTGGTTTCTCTGGACATGGGCTGGGGGCGTTGGGTGCAGAGTGTTGGGGACTTGCGCTTCAGGAGTGAGGTGAGAGTCCCTTTAAAGATGGTTTCTTCTTATTGCTTTGGACAGAGCCGCTGTCCATGGGAGTTTCTTGGTCCTTTGGGTTTGCAGGGCAGTCCTCTGAGTCGGCAGAGGTCGCTGGTCCCGCTGGATGCGTCGCTGTTGCAGGTTCTTTGAATCTGGAGACAGGCCAGTAGGGCTGGGGCCTAAGCAGTTGTCGTCTCCTTCTTCTCTGCAGGGTTTTCAGGTCAGCAGTCCTTCTTGTTAGGTTGTCAGGAATCTGATTTCCTGGGTTCAGGTCGTCCCTAGATACTGAATTTAGGGGTGTTGGAGGGCAGTAGCCAATGGTTACTGTCCCTGAGGGTGGCTACACCAGCCTTGTGCCTCCTCCCTTTGGGGAGGGGGGCACATCCCTATTCCTATTGGGCTAAATCCTCCATAACAAGATGGAGGACTCTCCAAGGAGGGAGTCACTTCAGCTCTGGTCACCTTAGGGGTGGACCTGGATGAGGGGGTGGCTCCTCCTTGTTTTTCTCATTATCTCCCCAGATTTGCCTCCAAAAGTGGGGTCTGTGTCCGGGGGCAGGCATCTCCACTAGCTTGAGTGCCCTGGGGCATTGTAACAAGAAGCCTAAGCCTTTGAGGCTCACTGTTAGGTGTTACAGTTCCTGGAGGGGGAGTTGTAAAGCACCTCCATCCAGTGCAGGCTTTGTTTCTGGCCTCAAAGAGCACAAAGGCTCTCACCCCAGGAGGTCAGAAACTCATCTCTCAGTGGTAGGCTGGCACAGACCAGTCAGTCTTGCACTGAAGGATTGGGTAAAATACAAGGGGCATCTCTAAGATGCCCTCTATGTGCATTTTGTAATAAATCCAGTGTTGGCATCTGGGGGTTTATTATTCTGAGAGCTTTGATAGCAAACTTCACAGTATTCAGTGTAGCCATTATGGAGCTGTGGAGTTTTTGACAAACTCCCAGACAATATACTTAATATGGCCACACTGTACTTACAAGAATGGACTTAGACACTGTAGGGCCTTATTGCTCATGCAGCTATGCCCTCACCGGTGGTATAGTGCACCCTGCCTTAAGGCTTTAAGGCCTGCTAGAGGGGTGACTTACCTATGCCACAGGCAGTATTTTGTGTGCATGGCATCCTGAGGGGGATGCCATGTTGACTTTGCCTTTTTCTCCCCGCCAACACACACAATCTGCAATGACAGTGTGCATGTGTTAGGTGAGGGGTCCCCTAGGGAGGCACAACACATGCTGCAGCCCTTAGGAACCTTCCCTTGTTACAGGGCCCTTGGTACCACTGGGCTTATCTGTGTGCCAGAGGTGGGACAATTGTGGAAACAATCGTACATTTTTAGTGAACAAACACTGGTGCTGGGGCCTGGTTAGCAGGATCCCAGCACACCTCTCAGTCAAGTCAGCATCAATATCAGGCAGAATGTGGGGGGGTAACTGCAACAAGGAGCCATTTTCCTACAGTCTGGTATCCCAAGCTACTCAAAATTAGCATCAATGCTCCGATAAGGCTGCCCCTTCAAGGGGATCTTCTGTCGCAGTTGGTGAAGGTTCTCCACCCAAACCTGTCAACTCTGCGCCTTCATGTGTTAAGATTGAGCCGCAGCAGTTGATGGCTTTTGACTTTCCTCTCAAAGTCTGTAAGGTTATTTTGGCAGCCAGGCGTCCCTACACTAAGATGGTATATGCCTGCCCTTGTAAACGCATTGTATATTATTGTACAGAAAGTTCAATTGACCCTCTTTCTGCTTCTTTTCTGACATTCTTCTTTTCATTCTGTCTCTAGCCCAGCAGAGTTCTACCATAGGGACTCTAAAGGGCTATCTTTCTGCCTTATCGTAATTTATTTGGCTGCCTGACCAGCCTTCCTTTCCTTAAATCTCCCATTGTAAATAGATTCCTCAAAGGGCTTGTACATATGTTGCCCCCTATGCCCTTTATTATGCCTCACTGGCACTTAAATCTTGTCCTCACGTTTCTCATATGTACTTCCTCCGAACCTTTACACATCTGTCCTCTCCTGCTGCTCACCATTAAAGACGGCCTTCTTAGTGGCAATAACATCTGCCATGTGGGTGAGTGAGATGCAGGATTTCTCAAAGCGGGGGGGGGGTCACTTCAGCTCTGGACATCTTAGTGGTGGTCCTTGCTGAGGGGGTGACTCCTTGTTTTTCTTATTATTACTTTGGACTTGCCACCAAAAGTGGGGGCTTGTCTGGGGGGTGGGCATCTCCACCAGCTGGAGTGCCCTGGGGTACTGTAACTCCAGGCTTGAGCCTTTGAGGCTCACCGCCAGATGTTATAGTTCCTGCAGGGGAAGGTGTGAAGCTGCTCCACCCAGTGCAGGCTCTGTTTCTGACCACAGAGTGCGCAAAGACACTCATCCCATGTGGTCAGAAACTCGTCTAGATGTGGCAGGCTGGCATAGACCGGTCAGCCTTACACTAGCAGTTGGGCTAACATACAGGTGGCATCTGTAAGATGCCCTCTGTGTGTATTTTTCAATAAATCCCATACTGGCATCGGTGTGGGTTTATTGTGCTGAGAAGTTTGATACCTAACTTCCCAGTTTTCAGTGTAGCCATTACGATGCTGTGGAGTTCATAATGACAAACTCCCTGCACTTACAATGTCTAAGAATTGACTTAGACACTGTAGGGGCATAGTGCTCATGCAGCAATGCCCTCACCTGTTGTATAGTGTACCCTGCCTTAGGGCTGTAAGGCTGCTAGAGGGGTGGCTTACCTATGCCACGCACAGTGGTTTGTGGGCATAGCACTCTGAGGGGAGTGCCATGTTGAATTTTTCTTTTCTCCCCACTGGCACACACAAGCTGCAAAGCAGTGTGCATGTACTGAGTGAGGGAGTCCCTGAGGGTGGCATAATACATGCTGCAGCCCTTAGGGACCTTCCCTGGCCACAGGGCCCTTGGTACCTGGGATACCTTTTACAAGGGACTTTTCTGTGTGCCAGGGCTGTGTCACTTGTGGAAACAAAGGTACAGTTTTGAGGAAAGAGCACTGGTGCTGGGGCCTTGTTAGCAGGGTCTCAGCACAATTCCATTCAAAGCTGTAATCAACACTAGTCAAAAAGTGGGGGGTGACTATGCCAACAGTGGCATTTTCCTACAACGTATATCCCTGTTACTCTCTCTCTTATTTTGCAAGAAAGGTCATAGCTTTATCTTTTATTCTTGGTGCAGGACGAGAAAAACTGACATAGATGTAGCGAACCCTACTCCAGGCTCCCATGCCCAACTAACAAGCCAATAATGCATTTATTTGAGGGTGGGTGATGTCACACCGCAAACACTCACACCTGAAGCTCTACGCCCCAGTTTCACTTGTTATAAAGCCATAATAGTATTTTGTTGCAAAAGTTTGCCTATTTCTCTTCTATTTAGGCCATAAAGGTGTTTTAAAAAATCTCGACGCATTTTTCTCCTTTACTCAGCTTCATGTTGCGCCCTCTTTCATTGTACAACCCCCGTGTTGGTCTGTGATTGGTGAGAAGGACATGGGACGTAAAGTAGGGTGATAAAGACTGGAGAAGGGAAAAGCAGACCAGTTGTCAAATAGCCTAAACTATTCTGTTGTCTGCAGCTCGGGCGGTCTATTAATATTTATCTGCCTTCAAGCTCCTGCGGCATGAGCTGGTTTAACAATCAACAGTCCAAGAAGGAAATGTGCCTTCTGTTTGTGGCTCTGCCGGGTTGCCATGGAGACAAATGTGTAAACCGCTGATGGTAGTTTTACCCTGCCTCACTGCTGTGTGTAACTGCCATTAAAACTCAGCGCTGTTAAAGCTGGAATCTCGATGATCCTGTTACAGGGGCCGTGAGTGCACTTCTGAATAGGACTGTATTTGTAAAGCCTCACTCTGACAACAGTGCTACTTTGATTCCCCAAGCAAACTTTGTGTTTAATTCTGTCTTCACAGTTCCACCTGTGCCAGTGAACAACCCGGCGGCCCTCCCTTAGTCTGTGCAGACATGAAAGTTTCTACTCCTAGGTAAGAGTCTGGCATGCATTTCAAACTATCCTCGTTTCTACATCTGCAGAACACGCTGATGTTTCCTTTGCACATCTATTACTAAATGAAAGGAAACGTGCGATGTAGTTTATAAAGGTTTCGCGCAGGTAATTGGAATTATTTGAAGGTTTTCTTGGTTACAGCTGTTAAGAACAGATCTGCGTTCTTTAGTTGCATTAGCTACGACTCCGACCTGTTCAGTTGTGCTACTCAGGCATAGGTCTCCTGAAGTGAAACCTGTAGCGCCCCGCAAGCGGCAGGCACATGGCTACCATTGCTACAGCAGGTGCAGTGGTACCGGGTCACAGAGTCCTGAGGAGCCCGTTTAACCCTGACAATAGCTTTATTTTACTACCCTCACTCAGTTAAAGGGGATATTTTCCTTGCTTGCACCAGTACCCATTTTATTTACATTTGTTTCAGAAACACCACCTTAAACAACATTTAGCCACTGTTTAGTCTGTAGTTTACTAAGTAAGGTGTAGGGATATAGAAACGTGCCCTCAATCACACTCTGTGTAAGGTGGAAGAGCTGGTACCTGACTTCATGTCAATCTCGTGCACGTAAAAACGTCATTGGCAAGTCTTTGTAGGTTTGGCCTAGCGGAAGCATTACTCTTTAGCCTCATGTAATAAGAAAAATAATACATTTTATAGACCTACAAAGAGCGGTTTTAGGTCAGCCCTAATCATCCATTTACCTATTCATCTGTCATTCACCTTTTACTTTGGCCTGTTACAATGTACTAAGTATAGTAATGGTATTTATCGGATAAGTCCGAGCTGCCTTGCTCCCTACCTTCCGATTGAGAGGATTCATCTCAAGGCAAGTATGTTGGGCACATCACTAGATGTTAAATTTGCCAGGCTTAATAAATCTATTGAAACAGTTAGTTTCATGCATAGGGACTGTGGTCACTGGCGAAATGAGCTGGACTATCTGCAGGCTACTCTATGGAAATTCCTGTTTGATAATCTGTCACTGACTGGGCATAACTAAAATCGGTGAGTTATTTCAAGGCTAAATTTGAATTTATAGAGTGCAAACAAGAGCTTTAAGGGTCTCCAAATATGCAGAAGGTGAGGATGAAAACAGCAGACTGGATAGACAAATACCAGACACTTTGAAAACATTAGTTATTTATGAGAAATCAAGTTTAAAGGTTTTTTTTTAATAGACATTGTATGCAGTCCGACATTCCACAAAGAGTAAGAGGATTCCATGATTTTGCACCTGCAGCTGAACACCATCCTCACTGAAATGTACAAAACGTTTGAGGGGAGGATGGAACCTTAATTAGCAGATCTCAGAGATCTGGCCAGTGTATACTTGAAAAGTTCTTGAAAGCTATGTGGGCCACAGCAATAGATCGCTCTGTGAATGTGTGCAAGTGTCTTAAACGGAATCCTCTTTATTAACAGAAGACTGTAAAGGTCCCTCCAATTTAAGTGAGATAGAGCAGTGTCTGGGAAGATGTACTAATAATCTCACTGCTAAATTCTGTACTAGGTAAAGTTGGTGTAGGAGGTTTTTGGATAGACCTAAGTAAAGAGAATTGGAGTAATCCATCCCTGAGGATATAAAGGCAAGGATCACAGTTTGCCTGGCCTTAAAAGGCAGAAAAACTAACACCTTACCAAATTTGACACCCGCGTTCCAAGCTACTTCAGCGCGAGAGGGGGCGGACAGATTTCCAATTGCCACCAGGAGTCAGTCCTGTGTTCTATTTTTCAGAAATATCAGCAATTCAATTTTGTTTGAGTTCAACTTTAGATGATTTTTATTCGTCCATTCTGATACTGGTATCGGACATTGCCTGAACCTGAGTTTGTTGACTTTGTGGTCATTTGTGAGAGAAATTATCAATTGCTTGTCATCCACATAAACATTGCCTCGAACACGAAGCCCTAGACCAGGGCTGCCAGAGGGGTCATATAGATATTAAAATGTGTTGGGCTTAGTGTTGACCCCTGTAGAATCCCACATCCAGAGCAGTCTGGTCCGAAGAAAAAGGAGGAAGGCTCACTGATTGAAACCTGTTGGTAAGAACATTGGTGTTTGTGCTCTTGCCTGAATCTCCAATCACTATGCCCCTAACCTCTGAATAAGGATGGTGTAGGACAGGGTTCTGCAAAGTCAGTCCTGGAGAGCCGGGTCCATGCCAGATTTTTAGCATATCCACATTTAGAAAAATGTAGATTTCTGAAACATCTGGTTTCTAAATGTGGATATGCTAAAAATCAGGCATGGACCCGGCTCTCCAGGACCGACTTTGCAGAACCCTAGTAGGATATGGTGTCAAGTGCTGCCAACAAACCCAACAAAATACGGTCAGCAGTTCCTTGATTGTCCATTATGAGTTTGAGATATTCAGATACTGTAAGAAGGATGGTCTCTGTGCTGTAGTTAGGACGAAAAGCAAATTGTGACACATCTAATGTTGTATTTATGTGTTAAGTTAAATGTTATGTTGTTTTATGTTATATTGCGTTGCATTGCATTACGCACTACCATCTAAGAGGGATCCTGGCACTGAGCAGGTGTGTGTCGAGCCCTGCATATGGTAGGTTGGGTTGAAAAGCCAAGTCTTCATCTTCTTGCGGAATTAAAGGAGAGGATGATGCTCTGATGTGGAGTTAGGAGTGTTGTAAGAGAACACCAGTTTTCCTGATCTGGTACAGTGTGTGTATGATATGTGTGCAAGTTGAAGTCCTGCGGTGCAGAAGTGTCTGGGTGGTTGATGGAAGGAGATGTGACTCTACAGGTAGGTGGACCTAAGTTGTGTAGTGCCTCCAATGTGTCTGTGAGATGTTTGAAATTAGTGTGTTTGTGTATCAGGAGGCAGTGGAACTCCCTGGTATGAGGTGTGTTCTGAGTTCTGTGTGGAAGATTCTGGCCGCTGAATTCCTGTTGTAGAATGTGTTTCTGTAGTACAGTTTGCTGGTGATTGGGGCATGAGTGACAGTCTTTCTAGTGTTGCTTGGGAGCAATTTGAAGATCTTCCCCAGCATCTTCAGGGTGTGGAGCAGGATGGGTGACAGCGCTGATTTGTGTGGTTATGTCCAGTTTGCTTTTGATGTTTCCTGTCATGGATGCTTGGTGTGGGTCTGGGTTCAAGATGTGTTCTTGCCAAAGTTCACTACTTCTGTCATGTCCAGGATGAGCTTCAGACAGCTGGTTTTCATCCAGTTAACAACCTTGATCATGCAGCCGATTAACTTTTTCTTGTGTTGGGGGAATCTTGTCTGAGAGGGAGAGTATGAGTTGCATGTCGTCTGCATAGGAGAGGATGTTGATGTCATGTGCGTAGATGACGTTGGCTAGAGGGATCATATATGCGTTGAAGAGGGGGGGGCTTGGCGATGAACTTTAAAGCACTCCACAGAAGAATTTGCGGGCTTCTGAGGAGTAATGTGCCAGGCTGACATCTTGTGTTCTGTACGTTAAGAAGGAGCAGATGCAGGAGAGAGAGAGTCCTTGGATGACGATCTTGTGTAGGGGCCTGATGAGGGTTGGGTGTGAGACAGTTTTAAACGCTGCAGAGAGGTTCAGGAGAATGACGGCAGCCATCTGTCTCCTTCTTGATCCTCCACTGTCAAGGATCATGTAGTTGACATCTGCGGTGGCAATGCGTGCTGTTTCTGTACTGTGGTTGTGCCTTAATCCAGACTGTATGGCGTCAAGGAACTGGTAGTTGCTGAGGAGTTTGGTGAGGCATTGTTTGATTAGCTTCTCTTTAAGACATTTGTCGGGTATGGCAGGAGAGAGATGGGTCTGTAGTTGGAAAATTTGGCTGGGCACGCAGAGAGTTCTTTCAGCAGGGCCACACAGTTGCATGTTTCTAGATGTCCAGGAATGTTGCTGAGTCGAAGGCGTTAAGGATGGGTGTTAGTGCTTCGCTGATTGGTAGGAGGCCTTTGGTGAAGCTATGGTGGGGCAAAGGTTAGATAGGGCCATCAAGTGGATGGGTTTCAGGGTAGCAGTGATTTTTGACAGTGGTGACGGCGGGCCACGGATCATTTTTCCCCTTGATGGGAAGTTGAGTTGTGACGATGATGGGATCCAATTGAGAGATGAAGTTGCTGCATAAGGAGGTGATTTTGTTTCTGAAGAATTCAGAGAGATTGTTGTAAAGTGCTTGTAAGTGGGTGATGCTGCTGGAGGCACTGTGAAATCTTTGATGATGGTGAAGGTTTCCGTTAGTGCCAGCGTCAATGCTATCTGCAAGAGCTGTGCACTTGGTGTTCTGTATATGCTGTTCTTTATACTCATCTTATGGCTGATTTGAGGATATCTTTACCTGTGGTTAACCATGTGTACTACACCACACATTACCTGCAGCAGATAGACCCATTACAAGCCTCTGGATGTGCCCAATGCTCCACTGACTCTGCTGATCTCATACGCCTGGACCTGCTTCCATCCAGGTCTTTTGGTCTGAAGTTGCCAGTATAAATGGTGAAATAACAAATGTTTTACTCCTGTGTACTCCTAGGCTATGTTGTTGGCATCTCCCGTTCCAGGAGATGATTGGTGGCCTTACTGCTGGTGCTTTTCTGACGTGGGGTGGCCAGGATGTGTTTAAAGGGTCCCATTCCCCAAATAGTTAGATTGGCTGTGAGACATCACATTTTGTAATGGGCAGGTAGAAATATATTCTTTATTACAGACCCCAGGAGCAAGGTCTTGGGTCCCTAAGGGGAATATATGCTTTAGGTAACCCAGACTGATGAACGACCCTCGGCTCCCGCCCCGGGTCTGTCCACTCCACCTGTCTTAAGGCTGTGTGAGAGCTGCTAACTGACCCACAACAACAGTCTCACACAATACTGTTTGCAGTCTTAATGTATGATGATTTGATTGCTACTGACCTAGTCTGGTGATGTGTTTTAGCTCACGGATGCCAAAGTCTTCTCAGTCATATTATCCTTCTAAATGCCTAGTCATTCAATTTCAAATCTGTTTGTTTTCCTATGTGTATTGGCTTAAAAAAAAAAAAAAAAGATGGTAACATTTTTTTACAAAAAAGAAGGAATACTGTAGGAAGTTGGGTCTGTATATACTATTTCAAAGCAAGAAATAGTGTGCACAGTCTCCAAGGGTTCCCCTTAGAGATAAGATAGTGGCAACATTAGATAATTCTCATGCTCTACTTTGTGGTAGTGTGGTCGAGCAGTAGGCTTATCAGAGGATAGTGTTAAGCATTTATTGTACACACACAAGCAATAAATGAGGAACACACACTCAAAGGCTTACTCAAGGGCCAATAGGTTTTTATATAGAAAAATATATTTTCTTAATTTATTTTAAGAACCACAGGTTCAAGATTTGTAGTAAACACTTTAAATGCAAGGTACTTCACTTAGATACTTTAGGAACTTTGAATAAAAGCAATATCATATACAGTCTTTGTAAAAGTGGCAATAAGCTATTTTCAAAGTGGACACAGTGCAAAAATCAACAGTTCCTGGGGGAGGTAAGTAAAGGTTAGTCTGTGAGGTAAGTAAAACACTTACAAGTCTCAGTCCTGGGGCATAGGCAGCCCACTATTGGGGGTTCAAGGCAACCCCAAAGTTACCACACCAGCAGCTCAGGGCCGGTCAGGTGCAGAGGTCAAAGAGGTGCCCAAAACACATATTCTCCTATGGAGAACAGGTGGTGCTCTGGTTCCAGTCTGCCAGCAGGTAAGTACCTGCGTCCTCGGGGGTCAGACCAGGGGGGTTTTGTAGAGCACTGGAGGGGACACAAGTAGGCACACAAAACACACCCTCAGCGGCCCAGGGGCTGCCGGGCGCAGTGTGCAAACCAGGCGTCTGGTTTAGAATTGATTTAAATGGAGGGACCTGGGGGTCACTCTAGCGGTGCAGGCAGGCACAGGGGGGGCTTCGCGGGACAGCCACCACCTGGGCTAGGCAAAGGGTCGCCTCGGGGTCACTCCTGCGCTGAAGTTCAGTTCCTTCAGGTCCTGTGGGCTGCGGGTGCAGTGCTGGTTCCAGGCGTCTGGTCCCTTGTTACAGGCAGTCGCGGTCAGGGGGAGCCTCCGGGTTCTCTCTGCAGGCGTTGCTGTGGGGGTTCCGGGGGGTCGTCTCTGGCAACTCACGGGCTCGCAGTCGCCGGGGAGTCCTCCCTGTGGTGTTTGTTCTCTGGATCTCGAGCCGGGGGTGTCGGGTGCAGAGTGTGAAGTCTCACGCTTCAGGCGGGAAACGTGCATTCTTTGGAAGTTGCTTCTTTGTTGCAAAGAAGTAGCTGGTTTTGAACAGAGCCGCTGCTCACAGGAGTTTCTTGGTCCTTTAGTCCAGGGCAGTCGTCTGAAGCTTCAGAGGTCGCTGGTCCCTGTCTGATGCGTTGCTGGTTGCAGGTTTTCGAAGTTTTAGGCAGGGCGGTAGGGCTGGGGCCAAAGCAGTTGTCGTCTTCCTCCTTCTCTGCAGGCTTGTAGGTCAGCAGTCCTTCTTGTTTAGGTCTGGGAGGGCAGTAGCCAATGGCTACTGTCCTTGAGGGTGGCTACACCCTCTTTGTGACTCCTCCCTGTGGGGAGGGGGCACATGCCTAACCCTTTTGGGGGAATCCTCCGAACTCAAGATGGAGGATTTCTAAAGGCAGGGGTCACCTCACCTCAGCTCAGGACACCTTAGGGGCTGTCCTGACTGGTGGGTGACTCCTCCTTGTTTTTCTCATTATCTCCTCCAGCCTTGCCGCCAAAAGGGGGGGCAGTGGCCGGAGGGGCGGGCATCTCCACTAGCTGGGATGATCTGGGGCACTGTAACAAAAGGGGTGAGCCTTTGAGGCTCACCGCCAGCTGTTACAGTTCCTGCAGGGGGAGGTGAGAAGCACCTCCACCCAGTACAGGCTTTGTTCCTGGCCGCAGAGTGGCAAAGGCACTCTCCCCATGTAGCCAGCAACATGTCTGGTGTGTGGCAGGCTGGCAGAAACTGGTCAGCCTACACTAGTAGTCTGATTGGTATTTAGGGGGCATCTCTAAGATGCCCTCTGGGGGTATGTTACAATAAATTGCACACCGGCATCAGTGTGCATTTATTGTGCTGAGAAGTTTGATACAAAACTTCCCAGTTTTCATTGTAGCCATTATGGAACTGTGGAGTTTGTGTTTGACAAACTCCCAGACAATATATTCTTATGGCTACCCTGCACTTACAATGTCTAAGGTTTTGCTTAGACACTGTAGGGGCATAGTGCTCATGCGCATATGCCCTCACCTGTGGTATAGTGCACCTTGCCTTAGTGCTGTAAGGCCTGCTAGAGGGGTGACTTACCTATGCCACAGGCAGTGTGAGGTTGGCATGGCACTCTGAGGGGAATGCCATGTCGACTTAGTCTTTTTCTCCCCACCAGCACACACAAGCTGTGAGGCAGTGTGCATGTGCTGTGTGAGGGGTCCCCAGTGTGGCTTAAGACATGCTGCAGCCCTTAGAGACCTTCCCTGGCATCAGGGCCCTTGGTACCAGGGGCACCAGTTACAATGGACTTATCTGAGTACCAGGGCTGTGCCAATTGTGGAAGCAAAGGTACAGTTTAGGGAAAGAACACTGGTGTGGGGTCCTAGTTAGCAGGGTCCCAGCACACTTTCAATCAAAAATTAGCATCAGCAAAGGAAAAAAGTTAGGGTGTAACCATGCCAAGGAGGGATTTCCTTACAAATACTCTTTTTTTTTTTTAAATCTGGATCCATCAATGCTTTCTCACAGCTACATTATTTTATCTCAAAAGAACAGCATATTCTTGGGGGGGGTGTGGCCAGATGCAGATGGCGGAAGGTCTCTCTGTGAGGCTCCCGCCTGAAATCCCCCACCCCAGTACATCCCGATTACCAGAGGATTCCAAGCCCCCACCGGCACATAGCTGGAGATGCAGGAGGGGCCCCGTGCCGGTTGCGGAGCAGACGGAGCACGCGGTGCCCTGGGATCGGACCGGACTGCCGGGCGGCCAGGAGCCGCGAGGGGCACAAGATGGCAGCCGCGACTGGAGAGAAGGAGCTAGCATCCCAAGTCGCGGAAGGTGCAGACTGAGATCGCCTGACACCACATAGACCACTGAAAAGAGCGCAAGGGGTGAGTCGGGGGCTGACGCTTGTCCGGAGCGGACAGGAAAAAAGGGTCCAGCGGCGCGCGACGAACCAAGCGAGCCAGTGGGTGGACTTGTGCAGTGAGGAGTGAGGAGTGAGGCCTGGGGCTGGAGGACTCCCTGGGGGGCAACGATCGGCCCTCTGGGGACAGGAGGCCCCGGCTTAGCAAAGGGCTCCAGAGGCAGTGGAAAAAAGAGAGAGGATCCCCGGCCCCGGATCATGGCGCAGCAGAGCGGGACCGCCCTGGAAGCACTAGCGAACGGACAGCAGAAGCGCAGCAGTTATGGAGGCGCAAAAGGAGACCTACCCAGCCGGCCCAGAACTGTGAGTACTGCAGAGGGCCCAAGAGGGTGACCAGAGCCCTGGAGAGTGAACTGCTGGGGTTCTGCCCTGATAAGACCCAGGAAACGGAGACTTGCATGGAGGGAGGAGATATCTCACATTTCTCTGCTATAGCAGAACAAGGGGGTGATTCGTAGAAAAGAGAAGGCAGCACAGGAGACACCACCATAATGGGGGAGATTCCAAATACAGACCGCACCTTCAAACCCCAAGCGAAAGGAACCCCCAGCGGTGACACAGGCTTGTAGTGGCACAGAATTGGGAAGGCCGCGACTGGTGAGGGGCTAAAAAAGCCCCCCAATACATCCATGAGGTCGAATTTACAGAGCACACGATAAAAGGCAAAATAACCAGATATCCTCTGCGAACAGGAGAGTCTAGGAACTAGGAGAGACAAAGAGGGGGGGGACTGTTGCATCCATCATCTAATACCGTTGAGAAATAGCAGCGGCGTTCCAGAGATGGGGAAAGTTGGTCGTAGGAAGGGTACAGAACAGAAAGACGGTATTGCTGCGGGCGCAATAGTAGGTCCTCGGGGAACCAAGAATACCCATCTTGCAGAGAAGACCAGAGACCTTACTCTTCAGGACGTACTACAAGCCATAACAGCATCTTGTGGCCTTGGAGGGAAAAACTGATGCCCAGGCTAAAGATTTAACAATACTCAGAGACGACTGCCGCCGCCTGGTAAGGTATCCACCACAGAAAAACAAGTCAAAGAACTCCTGCCAGAGGCTAGAGACACAACTAAGATCACGCAGCAGATGGAGAAGCGAATCAGAGACCTGGAACTGCGGGGAGAAGACGCAGAAAATAGATCCCGGCGAAATAATATCAGTGTGATTGGTCTACCGGAACGCATTGAAAATAATAATTTGGTGGAGTTTCTCGAGCGCTGGCTTAAAGAGGAAGTGGCAGAGGATGGACTCTCCCTTTTTTGCGATTGAGAGGGCACATAGGATCCCAGCGCGCCCTCTGCCACCGGAGGCTCCCCCAAGGCCGATTGTAGCTCGGTTGCTGGATTACAGGGACTATTTGCTGAACCAAAGCAGGAAAAATGGAGACCATACGATAGACAGTCATACGATCTGTATCTTTCCAGACTTCTCTCGGGAAGTACAGAAACAGAGGGCCACTTTTTGAGACGCTAAACAGAAACTATGCCAATTGGGGTTTCAATATGGGATGCTGTTACCTGCAAAACTTGGTGGCTAAAGAAGGCACAGTTCTTTACCGCAGCTGACGAAGTGTGGCAGTGGATTGATTCACAGTCAACACCGGAGAAGGATCATCTGGTGGAGGGCCCGCAAACTCCACGTCAAAGGAGAAACAGGCATAACAGGAATCGCAAATTGGTGAGCCCCTGTAATAAAGAGATGCAGAAAGAATGTCAGAAAGCAATGGAAGCAGTGGCATCACTAAGCGGATCAGACCTTGGCTCTCACTTAAGGGCAGATGAGGAGCTGGAACAATCAGGATCAGATCAGGACTCAGAAGCGCTGCACGCATCAGACAGGTCGGGTCCAGAGGTGACTCCAGGGACGTCGGACTGCATCATCTGATCCACACAACTCTGAACTTATATGGAAATCCGGCATGGACATGGAATGGCTACCAAGAATAGTATAGCAATGACCCGCACCCCTGCAGCGGTGAACAACACAGCTGGAGAGGGCTGAATCTGTAAGAGGGGGACTGGGCCCACAAACACCCGCAAGCTTAGTAGTCCAGGGGTTGGGGATAGCCAATGTGGCATACTCCTCTCCAAGAACTTGAGGACCGCCCCCAGTTTCGATAGACTAGCTGAAGTAACTGTTTGGGTTTGGATGAGAGTTGTGCAAGCTTTTGTCCTGGGGATGAGGAGTTGGGAAGTTAATTGTTGGGTTAAGATTATTGGGTCATGTGAGTCACAGAGATTTGTAACAGTGGAGCTGGAGTAGCGGCGCGAAGGGGGTAGGGATTTTATTGGTGGTGGTACAGTGTTGGGCGCAAGAACAACAACGGATGACACAATGGTATGGCTACATTAGATGCATATAAATTCCTTTTGTGGAATATCCGGGGCATGCATATGGGTATAAGGTTTTTTCATACTTACAGAGGAGGGGGATTCGGATTGCAATGCTCCAGGAAATGCACTTAACACAAGCAGAGGGGAAAGCTATACAGAAACGGTGGAGGGGCCAAGAATATTATACTACATATTCTGCCTTTGCAAGGGGGACCTTGATATGGATACGGGCTGGGGTCCCATTCCAGTTATTGGATAGTCTTACTGATCCGGAGGGGCGATTTGTGGCAATTCGGGGGTGACTGGAGGGCAGGGAATTAGCAATGATTAATGTCCATGCACCAAACTCGGAACAAGGTGAATTCTTTACATGCATCAGGCCTCTTGGCAACATCCTTTGGTTCTGGGGGGGGGGGGTGATTTTAACTGTGTGGCAAACCCCGCCATAGACCACTCGCACCCCCCTTTGCATGATTCTCCGCTAATTAGAGTGGCTCTGCAATTTACATCCTGGCAGTCACATTGGGGCCTGGTAGATGCTTGGCAACGGTTGCACCCAGACACCAGGGGCTACTCGTACTTCTCTTATTTACATGAGCTACATGTCAGGCTAGATGCGTTCTGCACACTGGATGTCTTCCCACATATACATAATGCTGAGTACTTGGCTCACACTATCTCAGATCATAACCCACTCTTGTTATCACTGAAATGGGGCCTACCCCTCCCCCGCATCCCCACATGGAAACTGAAACCAGAGTCATTAGAGGACGTACAATATCAGGGGGAGTTGAAACAGCACATCACTCAATTCTTTACGGATAATGATACCACAACCAGTAGTCCTTTGATTGAATGGGATGCTTTTAAAGTGGTGATGAGAGGAAGGTGCATAGCAGGAGCGGTAGGGGTCCGTAGAACACTACTTAGAGTCACTGAGGGAGGCTGAAAAGAATAGGCCAGAGAATCCAAAAATACAACACACCATGCTGGAGCTTAGAGAAACAGTAGCGGAATGTGTAGAACGTCTTCGCTGCTTTGATTATAGGAATTAAATTACAAGGGCCCACGGGGAGAGGGACAAGGCAGGCCTGATGCTAGCATGGGTGGTATCACCGACTCAGAGAAGCTCAACCATACTGGAAATGAAAACAGAACAGGGGGACCACTGATATCGACAGGAACAAATTAACTCACATTTCCTAACCTACTATGAACAATTATATAAATGTAATCTCCAATATGAAAGGGTATCCACAGAGGTTTTCTTAGCCCAGATGCAACTCACACCACTAACACCTGATACAGCAGGGCAGTTGGGAGGGGCCATCACTTAGCAAGAAATCAAGGGGGCCATCAAGGCGTTAGCCGGGGGAAGACACCAGGGACAGATGGTTTCCCAGTCGAGTTTTATGCTACATACGCAGAACTACTGGCTCCAAGGCTAGAGACTCTCTATAAGGTCGCCAAGGAGCGTGGAGTACTACCTACGTCAGCGTGAGAGGCGATAGTGGTACCACTGCTAAAACCTGGTAAAAATCCTATGGAGTGTGGTGCATACAGACCTTTATCCATGTTGAATTTGGACTACAAGATCCTCAGTAAGATCTTGGCTACAAGGCTCATCCCACACATGACAAAACTAATACACCCAGATCAGGCAGGGTTTGTCCCGGGTCGAAACACAGCGGATAATATATGCCGGCTGTTAGCAGTCATGAGGGACCACAGTCTTGATGGTATGACACCCGGGGTGTTGGCTGTAGCTATAGAGAAGGCTTTTGACAGTCTAGAGTGGGGGTTCCTTTATGCAGTAATGGCCAGGCTGGGACTGGGTCCTGAATATGTTGCATGGGTGAGGTTACTGTATACCAAGCCTACAGCCAGAGTGCGCACCAGACGGTCAATATCAAAAAGCTATTCGGTGGAACGAGGCACTAGACAGGGCTGCCCCTTGTCTCTGCCGCTCTTTCTGTTGGCAATGGAGCCGCTGGCAGCTGCGGTGCGCATTGAAGGGGGAGGTCAGGGAGTAGGGGCAGGAAGGGGGGGAAGACTCCAAATTGCCTCATATGCCGACGATCTGCTGATTTTTTTGTGGGGTATATGCATAGAGACCTGCCTCGGGCACAGCTGATGATTTCTCAGTTCGGTAGACATTCAGGACTGGGAGTAAACTGGGATAAAACGAGGTTGTTCCCGCTAAGACCCACGGTAGTGCCCCCATTGGGACTGGGTATGGTTAAATGGGAGCCCCGATGCCTTTCTTATTTGGGAGCTACGGTGTACCACGATCCGCAGGACATCCTCGAGGGTAACGCAGGAGGAACACTACAGTCCGTCAGGTCCAGTATGGCTTTTAGGCCAACATTGCCATTGTCTGCAGCAGGTAGAGTAGTGATTCTCAAAATGATAGTCCTGCCTAGGCTATTCTATCACTTTACAGTCTTACCAATGTGGATACCCTGGGCAACCTATAGGGAACTGGAGACAATGGTCATAGCATTCCTGTGGGGTAGCGGACAAAGGAGAGTGGCATTGACCAAACTCCAGAGGCAGTCCACAGATTGGGGCTTGGCGGTCCCCGACTGTGAATCCTATTGTGAGGAAATGCCTCCTTGGCATGGTTACCCCCTAACTTTTTGCCTTTGCTGATGCTAAGTTATGATTTGAAAGCGTGCTGGGACCCTGCTAACCAGGCCCCAGCACCAGTGTTCTTTCCCTAAACTGTACCTTTGTTTCCACAATTGGCTCAACCCTGGCGCTCGGGTAAGTCCCTTGTAACTTGTACCCCTGGTACCAAGGGCCCTGATGCCAGGGAAGGTCTCTAAGGGCTGTAGCATATCTTATGCCACCCTGGGGACCCCTCACTCAGCACATGCACACTGCCTCACAGCTTGTGTGTGCTGGTGGGGAGAAAATGACTAAGTCGACATGGTACTCCCCTCAGAGTGCCATGCCAACCTCACACTGCCTTTGGCATAGGTAAGACACCCCTCTAGCAGGCCTTACAGCCCCAAGGCAGGGTGCACTATACCACAGGTGAGGGCGTATGTGCATGAGCACTATGCCCCTACAGTGTCTAAGCAAACCCTTAGACATTGTAAGTGCAGGGTAGCCATAAGAGTATATGGTCTGGGAGTTTGTCAAACACGAACTCCACAGTTCCATAATGGCTACACTGAAAACTGGGAAGTTTGGTATCAAACTTCTCAGATCAATAAATGCACACTGATGCCTGTGTGCAATTTATTGTAACATACACCCAGAGGGCATCTTAGAGATGCCCCCTGAATACCTACCCG
Organism: Pleurodeles waltl; assembly: GCF_031143425.1. NCBI lineage: Eukaryota > Metazoa > Chordata > Amphibia > Caudata > Salamandridae > Pleurodeles > Pleurodeles waltl. Next base: position 219,874,133 of record NC_090436.1, on the reverse strand, counting down.
ACTTCTAGTGTAGGCTGACCAGTTCCTACCAGCTTGCCACACACCAGACATGTTGCTGGCCACATAGGGAGAGTGCCTTTGTCACTGTGGCCAGGAACAAAGCCTGTACTGGGTGGAGGTGCTTCTCACCTCCCCCTGCAGGAACTGTAACACATGGCACTGAGCCTCAAAGGCTCACCCCTTTTGTTACAGCGCCACAGGGCATCCCAGCTAGTGTAGATGCCCGCCCCTCCGGCCACTGCCCCCACTTTTTGACGGCAAGGCTGGAGGAGATAATGAGAAAAACAAGGAGGAGTCACCCACCAGTCAGGACAGCCCCTATGGTGTCCTGAGCTGAGGTGACCCCTGCCTTGAGAAATCCTCCATCTTGAGTTTGGAGGATTCCCCCAAAAGGGTTAGGGATGTGCCCCCTCCCCACAGGGAGGAGGCACAAAGATGGTGTAGCCACCCTCAAGGAAAGAAGCCATTGGCTGCTGCCCTCCCAGACCCAAACACACCCCTAAATTCAGTATTTAGGGGCTCCCCAGATCCCAGCAAAACAGATTCCTGCAACCTGAAGAAAGTAGTAGAAGGACTGCTGACCTACAAGCCTGCAGAGAAGGAGGAAGACGACAACTGATTTGGCCCCAGCCATACCAGCCTGTCTCCAACTTCGAAAACCTGCTCCAGCGACATATCCGACAGGGATCCGCGACCTCTATAGCCTCAGAGGACTGCCCTGGACTACAGGACCAAGAAACTCCCGTGAACAGCGGCCCTGTTCAAAACCAGCTACTTCTTTGCAACAAAGAAGCAACTTCCAAGGACTTAACGTTTCCCGCCGGAAGCGTGAGACTCTACACTCTGCACCTGACGCCCCCGGCTCGACCTGCAGAAAACCAACACCTCAGAGAGGACTCCCCGGCGACTGCGAGCCCGTGAGTAACCAGAGACGACCCCCCCCTGGGTTCCCACAGTGACGCCTGCAGAGAGAATCCAGAGGCTCCCCCTGACCGCGACTGCCTGTAACAAGGGACCAGGCGCCTGGAACCAACACTGCACCCGCAGCCCCTAGAACCTGAAGGAACCGAACTTCGACGCAGGAGTGAGCCCAAGGCGACCCTCTGCCTTGCCCAGATGGTGGCTGTCCCGAGAAGCCCCCTGTGCCTGCCTGCACCGTTAGAGTCCCTCCATTGTTTCCTACCTGAAACCAGACACCTGCTTTGCACACTGCATCCGGCCGCCCCTGTGCCGCTGAGGGTGTGTTTTGGGTGCGCACCCCTGTTCTCCATAGGCACCTATGTGTTTTGGGCACCTCTTTGACCTCTGCACCTGAGCTGCTGGTGTGGTAACCTTGGGGTTGCCTTGAACCCCCAACGGTGGGCTGCCTATGTCCCAGGACTGAGACTTGTAAGTGTTTTACTTACCTCCTAATCTAACATTTACTTACCTCCCCCAGGAACTGTTGATTTTTGCACTGTGTCCACTTTGAAAATAGCTTATTGCCATTTTTAGAAAAATTGTACATGATATTGTTTTCATTCAAAGTTCCTTAAGTATCTAAGTGAACTACCTTACATTTAAAGTGTTTGATGTAAATCTTGAACCTGTGGTTCTTAAAATAAACTAAGAAAATATATTTTTCAATATAAAAACCTATTGGCCTGGAGTAAGTCTTTGAGTGTGTGTTCCTCATTTATTGCCTGTGTGTGTGTACAACAAATGCTTAACACTACCCTCTGATAAGCCTACTGCTCGACCACACTACCACAAAATAGAGCATTAGAATTATCTACTTTTGCCACTATCTTTCCTCTAAGGGGAACCCTGGAACTCTGTTCACACTATTTCTTACTCTGAAATAGTGTATACAGAGCCACCTTCCTACACCTATTACTTGGCAGCACAGCTCCGATGGCTTACACAATGGATAGCAGGCAGAACGGACCTTGAGGCAATAGTGAAACCATTCACCCCTCCGCGGACAAGGTTAATGGAGGTGTTGTTGGGGAGCCAGGGCGGCAAAACGAGGACTCCCCAGAGTTTAACATTTTGATTCAATACTGGAAAAGCTATTTACGTAAGATTAAGATAAAGACCTCCTACTCCCCAGAGCTTCCTCTGTTGTCCTTGCTGGCTTTGCCACATCGGAGTGGCTGGGACGGGCTCCAAGCCTGGGTTGAGGCTGGGACTCAGACGGTGGGAACACTGTTTACGGAGGGGACGATGATACCATTTGAGGACCTTAGGGTGGAGTTTGATTTGCCGAGGAGTAATTTCCTACTCTACGGCTCACTCACGGCTAGTATTCGGTGACACTGGTAGGAGGGATTGAGAGAGCACCCAACGCAGACAACTTGCACCTACCTAGCGACCCGGCCGGTAAGTTTAAGCGGTGACAAATTTATATGGCAGGATACGGCAGATAAGACACTTCCATTGACCTAACGTAGACTAACTTGGGAGAGAGATCTGGGCACCGATATTTCTGACAAAGACTGGGAGCACATACTGGAGGGGGTCCTCAAAATGACTAGAAACGCTAGATTTAAGCTCATTAACTTTTATGTACTGCATCAGGCTTATTTAACTCCTGGTCAGATCAACAAGCACTTTGGAACAGAGGGAACGAAATGCTCTAGGTGCGGGTTGCTGGGAGCAGAATTCAGGCACATGTTTGGGGACCGCCCAATGCTAGAGGCGTTCTGGGAGGCGGTGAATGAGTCGGTGGCAAGAGCGATAGACAAGGAGATTCCCTGTACAATAGGCCATTGCTTGCTCTGGTGGTTTCCACATTCGTCCAAGACGAAAGTTACTGGCAAATTTCAGGACCTGGCATACGTGTTGACTAAGAGGGAAATTGCAATGACCTGAAAAAATCCGACAGGACCAAGGATATCCCAGTGGAAAAGGGAATTGGAAAAAAAGGGCTAGATGCGAGGGAGATGTTCTTCACAGAGAGGCCAAGAGAGGGATGAGACCACCAGAAAAAGCGTATCTAACCCCAACGCACAATGCTCCTCCCGCAGTACACCAATGGACTCACTAAGTGGGGGAGGGTGAAGTTGGGGTGGATAAGCGGAGGAAAACTGGGTGAGATCTTAGGATTCCAGTTCTGTAGGGGATCAGAAATGTATGGATTGAGTTGAACCACTGCATTGAAACATAAATGGCTGCTATATGTTGTATTGTACCATGACTGCATGTTAAGTGGATAACTGAAACTACAATAAAACTATGTTTACAAAAAAAAAAAAAAAAAAAGAAACCGCATATTCTCAGATTCAATAATGTGATATTCGTGGCAGGGGTATCTCAGACCATGACCCTATAGCAACAGATCTGGAAGCTTAGGATACTAGGCATCACTGGGTGTGGAAGCAAGACACCTGGCTGTTAAAACAACACAAGGCAATGACAGATAAATAATGTTGAATTCCATTTGTCGTTTCGTGGCTGGTGCTGTGGAAAATATATTAAACAGGAGAGAAGCTATAAACCTTGATTCAGCACTCAAGAAAGGGAGTTGGGCTGAGATGATCTGAATCTGAACTGAAATATTAGATCTTGAAAAAAAATCAGAGACCATGGAGCACCAATTGCAGGAGCTAAAGGAGATGCTTGCAATCACTTCCTAGCCACGCAAAGGAAACTATATGAGGTGAGCAATAAAGCAGGTAAATTCCTCAACCGGGTGGGATAAAGCGACGGAAATATCAGATGGGTTACTGAAATCAAAAGAAAGCAGTAACATAGCAAAGACCTTTGCCAAGTACTTTCAAGCCGTATACATTTTTCAGAGTGATGTGGAGGATGCTGACATACCAGCCTTCCTGGCAGACTTAATGCTACCAAATCTTTGGCCATCAGACAGAGATTAATTTTGTAGGAGGCTGAGTTTATGGTGTACACCTATGGTGGGGCAACCTATCCTTATCTAGGCAATCCTTAGTGATAGTGCTTAGGTGTCCAGATAGCAAGAGCTCTCTTGGGATTGCTGTGGTGAGCAGCTAAAGCTTATCTAGGAGGAGTGCAAAGCACTTGCAGTACCACACTAGTCAGCCAGTAACTGTACACAAGAAAGAACCACACCAGGTGTTGCAAAAATAAAGGTTTCTTTTTTTACAACACTAAAGACTATACTAACATTGGTATATCTCCTCTTGGAGATATCTACATACACAATACACACTTAGAAACAATCAGAAATAGCAGAGAAATACATGTAGCCGTATGGGGGAATCTAACCAATCACTAATAAAGTGGCATAAGATTGGAGATGGCCAACCAAGGTAAGTGTGTAAGGATCCCAGAGTCTGGGGAAGTAAGAAAATACCAGCAGTAAGTAACTGTAATCCTACAGGCGGCCGGGTGCAGATTTGTTATTGAGCCGGATGTGCCATAGTCTAAGACCGGACCGTTGCAGTTGGATTTTTATGGATTCAGGATCCTTCCCAGTTGACCCAGAGGAAACCAGTTGGAACAAAGAAGGTTGAAGAATGCCCTCACCCATAGATACCCAGAAGACCGGAGTACCTACACCAGGGAGCCGAGGTGCATAGGGGTGATATTACATCGGAAAACCTCATTGGGGTCAGTGATAGCCTCGGTTGTCTAGCTGCTGTCGCGACCTGTGGACCAGATCGGTGGAACCCAAAAGTGGATCCCGAATGAAAGGAACCTGAAAAAGAAGGGGACGGTGTCAAGACCACTTGGAGATGTCCAGGAGGTGCAGGTAGGCAATGCCCACTTTCTTGAAGGTGAAGTTCCTACCGGACGGTGAAAGAGAAGTCCAACTGCAGAGTCCAGGGGGATGCATGAGTTCCTTGGAGTCACCCACAAGCTTTCCCACGTCAGTCACCGAACAGCAGGATTGTCAGTGGCCTGAAGGATACCTTGGCAAATGGTGGTTGCAAGGTATGTTGTAGGTTTTTGAGGTCAAGTATGGTCCTAGTGACTTGACCCTTGGAAGAGAGTCTGGACAGGCCTTCAGCAGGAAGGAAAGCCAACTGGAGTCGATGGAGCCCCCATTAGAGACCCATTGGCAAAAGGCACAGCGAGTCGGGGAAAGGCCTCAACAGCGCAACAAAACAGGAGTCCCACGTCGCAGGAGCTGCAGAGTTGAAGCTGAACTAAGATTTGCAGAGTACTGGAGGCTGGGGCTTCTTGGAGCCTGAAGATCTTCTTGGAGGAAAAGCAAACAAGCCTTGGCAAGAGCAAGAGTCGCAGTGCACAGGTGTTCCGTTCCAGTGGCTGCAGCAGGGACCCACAATCTCACAAGTGGATCAGAAGACAAGGGGGGGACCCGAAGATGACCATAGAACTATCACCTATGTTGCAGAGCCTTTTGATGTCTGTGGGACAGCAGGATCCACCAGTCGGTCATCTTTGTCTTGTGGTGCCTGCAGCAATGCTTAATTTGTAAATAAAAACATGCTGGTGCCCAAAGCTCTCTGAAATATGCGGCTGCTGCAATTAAATTAGCGAGCCAGAAATACTGAGACAGTGTAATCCTGAAGCCATCTCTGGCCTCTTTAATCCATTTACAGCCACTCCCTGCCCCTTCAGCTCACTCTTGCAGCTTTCTGCTTTGTCCCTTTGTGACGCTTTTCTGTTTTTCCCATATGTGTCTTTAGCTCATAGTAAATGCCTGATTCAGAAAACAAAGTGCTGGCCCTCAAAAATAATTGCCTGTGCCCTCCACCGGAAACCACCAGCTCCAATTAAGCACTGCTGCAGATGCAGGGAAGTGACTCCTTGACTCCAAGGGAGATTCCGTCTTCCTTCTTGCTTCTTGGATGCAAGCAAAGTCCTTGTGACCCTGGAGGATGCACAGCGACGGATAATGTAGAAATCTTGCAGGAGCTGGAGAAACAATGTTGCAGTGGGAGCCCTCCCAGCTGGATCAAGTCTTGTTTCAGTTCCAAAGCAGACCAGCAGCGGTTCCGGAGGCCAGGAGCAGAAGAGTCTTGCAGAGAGTGTAGGGTCAGGGACGCCATCTGCCTGGCCTGTTGCGTAGGCTCTCATTATTCTAATGAGACTACTGGATTTTGAGCAGCAAGATTGTCCACGGTGTGGGAGACTGAGTCTAACCCACTGTGGGTGACACCTGTCGCTCTAAATCCGGGTTTTGCTCTGGCTAACTAGCAGTGCCTCATCTCTACCAAATGATAGTGATGATTGAGCAGCCGAGCGCATGACATTTTAGGCTTCTAAGGGAAGTCGTTGTCACTCACGTTGCATCCAGTTCTCTCATTCATAATCCAGTCTCATATAAATGACAAACAGAAGCAGGATAAGTTTCAAGTTTAATAAAACGACTGCATCTTAGATAGCAAAGCGTGAGCTGCAGTAACCAGGACGACACAACATGACAGTATTAAAGTGGTGACGAGGAGAGTGAAGCATAAGAACAACGCTATCATATTGTCACTATAACCGATGGAATATTTCCTATCTAAGTCATAATCTGGGTGTAGGAAGTTGGCTCTGTATATACTATTTCAAAGTAAGAACTAGTTTGCACAGAGTCCAAGGGTTCCCCTTAGAGGTAAGATAGTGGCAAAAGTAGATAATTCCAATGCTCTATTTTGTGGTAGTATGGTCGAGCAGTAGGCTTATCAGAGGATAGTGTTAAGCATTTGTTGTACACACACAGTCAATAAATGAGGAACACACACTCAAAGACTTACTCCAGGACAATAGGTTTTTATATTGAAAAATATATTTTCTTAGTTTATTTTAAGAACCACAGGTTCAAGATTTATAAGTAATACTTTAAATGTAAGGTACTTCACTTAGATACTTTAGGAACTTTGAATAAAAGCAATATCATATACAGTCTTTGTAAAAATGGCAATAAGCTATTTTCAAACTGGACACAGTGCAAAAATCAACAGTTCCTGGGGGAGGTAAGTAAAGGTTAGATTAGGAGGTAAGTAAAACACTTACAAGTCTCAGTTCTGGGGCGTAGGCAGCCCACCGTTGTGGGTTCAAGGCAACCCCAAAGTTACCACACCAGCAGCTCAGGGCCGGTCAGATGCAGAGGTCAAAGAGGTGCCCAAAACACACATTCTCCTATGGAGAACAGGTGGTGCTCTGGTTCCAGTCTGCCAGCAGGTAAGTACCTGCGTCCTCGGGGGTCAGACCAGGGGGGTTTTGTAGAGCACTGGAGGGGACACAAGTAGGCACACAAAACACACCCTCAGCGGCCCAGGGGCTGCCGGGCGCAGTGTGCAAACCAGGCGTCTGGTTTAGAATTGATTTAAATGGAGGGACCTGGGGGTCACTCTAGCGGTGCAGGCAGGCACAGGGGGGGCTTCGCGGGACAGCCACCACCTGGGCTAGGCAAAGGGTTGCCTCGGGGTCACTCCTGCGCTGAAGTTCAGTTCCTTCAGGTACTGTGTGCTGCGGGTGCAGTGCTGGTTCCAGGCGTCTGGTCCCTTGTTACAGGCAGTCGCGGTCAGGGGGAGACTCCGGGTTCTCTCTGCAGGCGTTGCTGTGAGGGTTCCGGGGGGTCGTCTCTGGCAACTCACGGGCTCGCAGTCGCCGGGGAGTCCTCCCTGTGGTGTTTGTTCTCTGGATCTCGAGCCGGGGGTGTCGGGTGCAGAGTGTGAAGTCTCACGCTTCCGGCGGGAAACGTGCAGTCTTTGGAAGTTGCTTCTTTGTTGCAAGGAAGTAGCTGGTTTTGAACAGAGCCGCTGCTCACAGGAGTTTCTTGGTCCTTTAGTCCAGGGCAGTCGTCTGAGGCTTCAGAGGTCGCTGGTCCCTGTCTGATGCGTTGCTGGTTGCAGGTTTTCGAAGTTTTAGGCAGGGCGGTAGGGCTGGGGCCAAAGCAGTTGTCGTCTTCCTCCTTCTCTGCAGGCTTGTAGGTCAGCAGTCCTTCTTGTTTAGGTCTGGGAGGGCAGTAGCCAATGGCTACTGTCCTTGAGGGTGGCTACACCCTCTTTGTGACTCCTCCCTGTGGGGAGGGGGCACATGCCTAACCCTTTTGGGGGAATCCTCCGAACTCAAGATGGAGGATATCTAAAGGCAGGGGTCACCTCACCTCAGCTCAGGACACCTTAGGGGCTGTCCTGACTGGTGGGTGACTCCTCCTTGTTTTTCTCATTATCTCCTCCAGTCTTGCCGCCAAAAGTGGGGGCAGTGGCCGGCGGGGCGGGCATCTCCACTAGCTGGGATGATCTGGGGCACTGTAACAAAAGGGGTGAGCCTTTGAGGCTCACCGCCAAGCTGTTACAGTTCCTGCAGGGGGAGGTGAGAAGCACCTCCACCCAGTACAGGCTTTGTTCCTGGCCACAGAGTGGCAAAGGCACTCTCCCCATGTAGCCAGCAACATGTCTGGTGTGTGGCAGGCTGGCAGAAACTGGTCAGCCTACACTAGTAGTCGGATTGGTATTTAGGGGGCATCTCTAAGATGCCCTCTGGGGGTATGTTACAATAAATTGCACACCTGCATCAGTGTGCATTTATTGTGCTGAGAAGTTTGATACCAAACTTCCCAGTTTTCATTGTAGCCATTATGGAACTGTGGAGTTTGTGTTTGACAAACTCCCAGACAATATATTCTTATGGCTACCCTGCACTTACAATGTCTAAGGTTTTGCTTAGACACTGTAGGGGCATAGTGCTCATGCGCATATGCCCTCACCTGTGGTATAGTGCACCTTGCCTTAGTGCTGTAAGGCCTGCTAGAGGGGTGACTTACCTATGCCACAGGCAGTGTGAGGTTGGCATGGCACTCTGAGGGGAATGCCATGTCGACTTAGTCTTTTTCTCCCCACCAGCACACACAAGCTGTGAGGCAGTGTGCATGTGCTGTGTGAGGGGTCCCCAGTGTGGCTTAAGACATGCTGCAGCCCTTAGAGACCTTCCCTGGCATCAGGGCCCTTGGTACCAGGGGCACCAGTTACAATGGACTTATCTGAGTACCAGGGCTGTGCCAATTGTGGAAGCAAAGGTACAGTTTAGGGAAAGAACACTGGTGTGGGGTCCTAGTTAGCAGGGTCCCAGCACACTTTCAATCAAAAATTAGCATCAGCAAAGGCAAAAAGTTAGGGGGTAACCATGCCAAGGAGGGATTTCCTTACAAATACTCTTTTTTTTAAAATCTGGATCCATCAATGCTTTCTCACAGCTACATTATTTTATCTCAAAAGAACAGCATATTCTTGGGGGGGGGGCGTGGCCAGATGCAGATGGCGGAAGGTCTCTCTGTGAGGCTCCCACCTGAAATCCCCCACCCCAGTACATCCCGATTACCAGAGGGTTCCAAGCCCCCACCGGCACATAGCTGGAGATGCAGGAGGGGCCCCGTGCCGGTTGCGGAGCAGACGGAGCACGCGGTGCCCTGGGATCGGACCGGACTGCCGGGCGGCCAGGAGCCGCGATGGGCACAAGATGGCAGCCGCGACTGGAGAGAAGGAGCTAGCATCCCAAGTCGCGGAAGGTGCAGACTGAGATCGCCTGACACCACATAGAACACTGAAAAGAGCGCGAGGGGTGAGTCGGGGGCTGACGCTTGTCCGGAGCGGACAGGAAAAAAGGGTCCAGCGGCGCGCGACGAACCAAGCGAGCCAGTGGGTGGACTTGTGCGGTGAGGAGTGAGGCCTGGGGCTGGAGGACTCCCTGGGGGGCAACGATCGGCCCTCTGGGGACAGGAGGCCCCGGCTTAGCAAAGGGCTCCAGAGGCAGTGGAAAAAAGAGAGAGGATCCCCGGCCCCGGATCATGGCGCAGCAGAGCGGGACCGCCCTGGAAGCACTAGCGAACGGACAGCAGAAGCGCAGCAGTTATGGAGGCGCAAAAGGAGACCTACCCAGCCGGCCCAGAACTGTGAGTACTGCAGAGGGCCCAAGAGGGTGACCAGAGCCCTGGAGAGTGAACTGCTGGGGTTCTGCCCTGATAAGACCCAGGAAACTGAGACTTGCATGGAGGGAGGAGATATCTCACATTTCTCTGCTATAGCAGAACAAGGGGGTGATTCGTAGAAAAGAGAAGGCAGCACAGGAGACACCACCATAATGGGGGAGATTCCAAATACAGACCGCACCTTCAAACCCCAAGCGAAAGGAACCCCCAGCGGTGACACAGGCTTGTAGTGGCACAGAATTGGGAAGGCCGCGACTGGTGAGAGGCTAAAAAAGCCCCCCAATACATCCATGAGGTCGAATTTACAGAGCACACGATAAAAGGCAAAATAACCAGATATCCTCTGCGAACAGGAGAGTCTAGGAACTAGGAGAGACAAAGAGGAGGGGGACTGTTGCATCCATCATCTAATACCGTTGAGAAATAGCAGCGGCGTTCCAGAGATGGGGAAGGTTGGTCGTAGGAAGGGTACAGGACAGAAAGACGGTATTGCTGCGGGCGCAATGGTAGGTCCTCGGGGAACCAAGAATACCCATCTTGCAGAGAAGACCAGAGACCTTACTCTTCAGGACGTACTACAAGCCATAACAGCATCTTGTGGCCTTGGAGGGAAAAACTGATGCCCAGGCTACAGATTTAACAATACTCAGAGACGACTGCCGCCGCCTGGTAAGGTATCCACCACAGAAAAACAAGTCAAAGAACTCCTGCCAGAGGCTAGAGACACAACTAAGATCACGCAGCAGATGGAGAAGCGAATCAGAGACCTGGAACTGCGGGGAGAAGACGCAGAAAATAGATCCCGGCGAAATAATATCAGTGTGATTGGTCTACCGGAACGCATTGAAAAGAATAATTTGGTGGAGTTTCTCGAGCGCTGGCTTAAAGAGGAAGTGGCAGAGGATGGACTCTCCCTTTTTTTGCGATTGAGAGGGCACATAGGATCCCAGCGCGCCCTCTGCCACCGGAGGCTCCCCCAAGGCCGATTGTAGCTCGGTTGCTGGATTACAGGGACTATTTGCTGAACCAAAGCTGGAAAAATGGAGACCATACGATAGACAGTCATACGATCTGTATCTTTCCAGACTTCTCTCGGGAAGTACAGAGACAGAGGGCCACTTTTTGAGACGCTAAACAGAAACTATGCCAATTGGGGTTTCAATATGGGATGCTGTTACCTGCAAAACTTGGTGGCTAAAGAAGGCACAGTTCTTTACCGCAGCTGACGAAGTGTGGCAGTGGATTGATTCACAGGCAACACCGGAGAAGGATCATCTGGTAGAGGGCCCGCAAACTCAACGTCAAAGGGGAAACAGGCATAACAGGAATCGCAAATTGGTTAGCCCCTGTAATAAAGAGATGCAGAAAGAACGTCAGAAAGCAATGGAAGCAGTGGCATCACTAAGCGGATCAGACCTTGGCTCTCACTTAAGGGCAGATGAGGAGCTGGAACAATCAGGATCAGATCAGGACTCGGAAGCGCTGCACGCATCAGACAGGTCGGGTCCAGAGGTGACTCCAGGGACGTCGGACTGCATCATCTGATCCACACAACTCTGAACTTATATGGAAATCCGGCATGGACATGGAATGGCTACCAAGAATAGTATAGCAATGACCCGCACCCCTGCAGCGGTGAACAACACAGCTGGAGAGGGCTGAATCTGTAAGAGGGGGACTGGGCCCACAAACACCCGCAAGCTTAGTAGTCCAGGGGTTGGGGATAGCCAATGTGGCATACTCCTCTCCAAGAACTTGAGGACTGCCCCCAGTTTCGATAGACTAGCTGAAGTAACTGTTTGGGTTTGGATGAGAGTTGTGCAAGCTTTTGTCCTGGGGATGAGGAGTTGGGAAGTTAATTGTTGGGTTAAGATTATTGGGTCATGTGAGTCACAGAGATTTGTAACAGTGGAGCTGGAGTAGCGGCGCGAAGGGGGTAGGGATTTTATTGGTGGTGGTACAGTGTTGGGCGCAAGAACAACAACGGATGACACAATGGTATGGCTACATTAGATGCATATAAATTCCTTTTGTGGAATATCCGGGGCATGCATATGGGTATAAGGTTTTTTCATACTTACAGAGGAGGGGGATTTGGATTGCAATGCTCCAGGAAATGCACTTAACACAAGCAGAGGGGAAAGCTATACAGAAACGGTGGAGGGGCCAAGAATATTATACTACATATTCTGCCTTTGCAAGGGGGACCTTGATATGGATACGGGCTGGGGTCCCATTCCAGTTATTGGATAGTCTTACTGATCCGGAGGGGCGATTTGTGGCAATTCGGGGGCGACTGGAGGGCAGGGATTAATGTCCATGCACCAAACTCGGAACAAGGTGAGTTCTTTACATGCATCAGGCCTCTTGGCAACATCCTTTGGTTCTGGGGGGGGTGATTTTAACTGTGTGGCAAACCCCGCCATAGACCACTCGCACCCCCCTTTGCATGATTCTCCGCTAATTAGAGTGGCTCTGCAATTTACATCCTGGCAGTCACATTGGGGCCTGGTAGATGCTTGGCAACGGTTGCACCCAGACACCAGGGGCTACTCGTACTTCTCTTATTTACATGAGCTACATGTCAGGCTAGATGCGTTCTGCACACTGGATGTCTTCCCACATATACCTAATGCTGAGTACTTGTCTCACACTATCTCAGATCATAACCCACTCTTGTTATCACTGAAATGGGGCCTACCCCTCCCCCGCATCCCCACATGGAAATTGAAACCAGAGTCATTAGAGGACGTACAATATCAGGGGGAGTTGAAACAGCACATCACTCAATTCTTTACGGATAATGATACCACAACCAGTAGTCCTTTGATTGAATGAGATGCTTTTAAAGTGGTGATGAGAGGAAGGTGCATAGCAGGAGCGGTAGGGGTCCGTAGAACACTACTTAGAGTCACTGAGGGAGGCTGAAAAGCATAGGCCGGAGAATCCAAAAATACAACACACCATGCTGGAGCTTAGAGAAACAGTAGCGGAATGTGTAGAACGTCTTTGCTGCTTTGATTATAGGAATTAAATTACAAGGGCCCACGGGGAGAGGGACAAGGCAGGCCTGATGCTAGCATGGGTGGTATCACCGACTCCGAGAAGCTCAACCATACTGGAAATGAAAACAGAACAGGGGGACCACTGATATGGACAGGAACAAATTAACTCACATTTCCTAACCTACTATGAACAATTATATAAATGTAATCTCCAATATGAAAGGGTATCCACAGAGGTTTTCTTAGCCCAGATGCAACTCACACCACTAACACCTGATACAGCAGGGCAGTTGGGAGGGGCCATCACTCAGCAAGAAATCAAGGGGGCCATCAAGGCGTTAGCCGGGGGAAGACACCAGGGACAGATGGTTTCCCAGTCGAGTTTTATGCTACATACGCAGAACTACTGGCTCCAAGGCTAGAGACTCTCTATAAGGTCGCCAAGGAGCGTGGAGTATTACCTACGTCAGCGTGAGAGGCGATAGTGGTACCACTGCTAAAACCTGGTAAAAATCCTATGGAGTGTGGTGCATACAGACCTTTATCCATGTTGAATTTGGACTACAAGATCCTCAGTAAGATCTTGGCTACAAGGCTCATCCCACACATGACAAAACTAATACACCCAGATCAGGCAGGGTTTGTCCCGGGTCGAAACACAGCGGATAATATATGCCGGCTGTTAGCAGTCATGAGGGACCACAGTCTTGATGGTATGACACCTGGAGTGTTGGCTGTAGCTATAGAGAAGGCTTTTGACAGTCTAGAGTGGGGGTTCCTTTATGCAGTAATGGCCAGGCTGGGACTGGGTCCTGAATATGTTGCATGGGTGAGGTTACTGTATACCAAGCCTACAGCCAGAGTGCGCACCAGACGGTCAATATCAAAAAGCTATTCGGTGGAACGAGGCACTAGACAGGGCTGCCCCTTGTCTCTGCCGCTCTTTCTGTTGGCAATGGAGCCGCTGGCAGCTGCGGTGCGCATTGAAGGGGGAGGTCAGGGAGTAGGGGCAGGAAGGGGGGGAAGACTCCAAATTGCCTCATATGCCGACGATCTGCTGATTTTTTTAGGGGGTATATGCATAGAGACCTGCCTCGGGCACAGCTGATGATTTCTCAGTTCGGTAGACATTCAGGACTGGGAGTAAACTGGGATAAAACGAGGTTGTTCCCGCTAAGACCCACGGTAGTGCCCCCATTGGGACTGGGTATGGTTAAATGGGAGCCCCGATGCCTTTCTTATTTGGGAGCTACGGTGTACCACGACCCGCAGGACATCCTCGAGGGTAACGCAGGAGGAACACTACAGTCCGTCAGGTCCAGTATGGCTTTTAGGCCAACATTGCCATTGTCTGCAGCAGGTAGAGTAGTGATTCTCAAAATGATAGTCCTGCCTAGGCTATTCTATCACTTTACAGTCTTACCAATGTGGATACCCTGGGCAACCTATAGGGAACTGGAGACAATGGTCATAGCATTCCTGTGGGGTAGCGGACGAAGGAGAGTGGCATTGACCAAACTCCAGAGGCAGTCCACAGATTGGGGCTTGGCGGTCCCCGACTGTGAAGCCTATTGTGAGGAAATGCCTCCTTGGCATGGTTACCCCCTAACTTTTTGCCTTTGCTGATGCTAAGTTATGATTTGAAAGCGTGCTGGGACCAGGCCTAACCAGGCCCCAGCACCAGTGTTCTTTCCCTAAACTGTACCTTTGTTTCCACAATTGGCTCAACCCTGGCGCTCGGGTAAGTCCCTTGTAACTTGTACCCCTGGTACCAAGGGCCCTGATGCCAGGGAAGGTCTCTAAGGGCTGTAGCATATCTTATGGCACCCTGGGGACCCCTCACTCAGCACATGCACACTGCCTCACAGCTTGTGTGTGCTGGTGGGGAGAAAATGACTAAGTCGACATGGTACTCCCCTCAGAGTGCCATGCCAACCTCACACTGCCTTTGGCATAGGTAAGACACCCCTCTAGCAGGCCTTACAGCCCCAAGGCAGGGTGCACTATACCACAGGTGAGGGCGTATGTGCATGAGCACTATGCCCCTACAGTGTCTAAGCAAACCCTTAGACATTGTAAGTGCAGGGTAGCCATAAGAGTATATGGTCTGGGAGTTTGTCAAACACGAACTCCACAGTTCCATAATGGCTACACTGAAAACTGGGAAGTTTGGTATCAAACTTCTCAGATCAATAAATGCACACTGATGCCTGTGTGCAATTTATTGTAACATACACCCAGAGGGCATCTTAGAGATGCCCCCTGAATACCTACCCGACTTCTAGTGTAGGCTGACCAGTTCCTGCCAGCCTGCCACACACCAGACATGTTGCTGGCCACATGGGGAGAGTGCCTTTGTCACTGTGGCCAGGAACAAAGCCTGTACTGGGTGGAGGTGCTTCTCACCTCCCCCTGCAGGAACTGTAACACATGGCACTGAGCCTCAAAGGCTCACCCCTTTTGTTACAGCGCCACAGGGCATCCCAGCTAGTGTAGATGCCCGCCCCTCCGGCCACTGCCCCCACTTTTTGACGGCAAGGCTGGAGGAGATAATGAGAAAAACAAGGAGGAGTCACCCACCAGTCAGGACAGCCCCTATGGTGTCCTGAGCTGAGGTGACCCCTGCCTTGAGAAATCCTCCATCTTGAGTTTGGAGGATTCCCCCAAAAGGGTTAGGGATGTGCCCCCTCCCCACAGGGAGGAGGCACAAAGATGGTGTAGCCACCCTCAAGGAAAGAAGCCATTGGCTGCTGCCCTCCCAGACCCAAACACACCCCTAAATTCAGTATTTAGGGGCTCCCCAGATCCCAGGAAAACAGATTCCTGCAACCTGAAGTAAGTAGTAGAAGGACTGCTGACCTACAAGCCTGCAGAGAAGGAGGAAGACGACAACTGATTTGGCCCCAGCCATACCAGCCTGTCTCCAACTCCGAAAACCTGCTCCAGCGACATATCCGACAGGGATCAGCGACCTCTATAGCCTCAGAGGACTGCCCTGGACTACAGGACCAAGAAACTCCTGTGAACAGCGGCCCTGTTCAAAACCAGCTACTTCTTTGCAACAAAGAAGCAACTTCCAAGGACTTAACGTTTCCCGCCGGAAGCGTGAGACTCTACACTCTGCACCTGACGCCCCCGGCTCGACCTGCAGAAAACCAACACCTCAGAGAGGACTCCCCGGCGACTGCGAGCCCGTGAGTAACCAGAGACGACCCCCCCTGGGTTCCCACAGTGACGCCTGCAGAGAGAATCTAGAGGCTCCCCCTGACCGCGACTGCCTGTAACAAGGGACCAGGCGCCTGGAACCAACACTGCACCCGCAGCCCCTAGAACCTGAAGGAACCGAACTTCGACGCAAGAGTGAGCCCAAGGCGACCCTCTGCCTTGCCCAGATGGTGGCTGTCCCGAGAAGCCCCCTGTGCCTGCCTGCACCGCTAGAGTCCCTCCATTGTTTCCTACCTGAAACCAGACACCTGCTTTGCACACTGCATCCGGCTGCCCCTGTGCCGCTGAGGGTGTGTTTTGGGTGCGCACCCCTGTTCTCCATAGGCGCCTATGTGTTTTGGGCACCTCTTTGACCTCTGCACCTGAGCTGCTGGTGTGGTAACCTTGGGGTTGCCTTGAACCCCCAACGGTGGGCTGCGTATGTCCCAGGACTGAGACTTGTAAGTGTTTTACTTACCTCCTAATCTAACATTTACTTACCTCCCCCAGGAACTGTTGATTTTTGCACTGTGTCCACTTTGAAAATAGCTTATTGCCATTTTTAGAAAAATTGTACATGATATTGTTTTCATTCAAAGTTCCTTAAGTATCTAAGTGAACTACCTTTCATTTAAAGTGTTTGATGTAAATCTTGAACCTGTGGTTCTTAAAATAAACTAAGAAAATATATTTTTCAATATAAAAACCTATTGGCCTGGAGTAAGTCTTTGAGTGTGTGTTCCTCATTTATTGCCTGTGTGTGTGTACAACAAATGCTTAACACTACCCTCTGATAAGCCTACTGCTCGACCACACTACCACAAAATAGAGCATTAGAATTATCTACTTTTGCCACTATCTTTCCTCTAAGGGGAACCCTGGAACTCTGTTCACACTATTTCTTACTCTGAAATAG
This sequence comes from Pleurodeles waltl, assembly GCF_031143425.1. Taxonomy (NCBI): domain Eukaryota; kingdom Metazoa; phylum Chordata; class Amphibia; order Caudata; family Salamandridae; genus Pleurodeles; species Pleurodeles waltl. The sequence continues at coordinate 219,857,161 of NC_090436.1, read as the reverse complement.
TATATACAGAGCCACCTTCCTACACCTATTACTTGGCAGCACAGCTCCTATGGCTTACACAATGGATAGCAGGCAGAACGGACCTTGAGGCAATAGTGAAACCATTCACCCCTCCGCGGACAAGGTTAATGGAGGTGTTGTTGGGGAGCCAGGGCGGCAAAACGAGGACTCCCCAGAGTTTAACATTTTGATTCAATACTGGAAAAGCTATTTACGTAAGATTAAGATAAAGACCTCCTACTCCCCAGAGCTTCCTCTGTTGTCCTTGCTGGCTTTGCCACATCGGAGTGGCTGGGACGGGCTCCAAACCTGGGTTGAGGCTGGGACTCAGACGGTGGGAACACTGTTTACGGAGGGGACGATGATACCATTTGAGGACCTTAGGGTGGAGTTTGATTTGCCGAGGAGTCATTTCCTACTCTACGGCTCACTCACGGCTAGTATTCGGTGACACTGGTAGGAGGGATTGAGAGAGCACCCAACGCAGACAACTTGCACCTACCTAGCGACCCCACCGGTAAGTTTAAGCGGTGACAAATTTATATGGCAGGATACGGCAGATAAGACACTTCCATTGACCTAACATAGACTAACTTGGGAGAGAGATCTGGGCACCGATATTTCTGACAAAGACTGGGAGCGCATACTGGAGGGGGTCCTCAAAATGACTAGAAACGCTAGATTTAAGCTCATTAACTTTTATGTACTGCATCAGGCTTATTTAACTCCTGGTCAGATCAACAAGCACTTTGGAACAGAGGGAACGAAATGCTCTAGGTGCGGGTTGCTGGGAGCAGAATTCAGGCACATGTTTGGGGACCGCCCAATGCTAGAGGCGTTCTGGGAGGCGGTGAATGAGTCGGTGGCAAGAGCGATAGACAAGGAGATTCCCTGTACAATAGGCCATTGCTTGCTCTGGTGGTTTCCACATTCGTCCAAGACGAAAGTTACTGGCAAATTTCAGGACCTGGCATACGTGTTGACTAAGAGGGAAATTGCAATGACCTGGAAAAATCCGACAGGACCAAGGATATCCCAGTGGAAAAGGGAATTGGAAAAAAAGGGCTAGATGCGAGGGAGATGTTCTTCACAGAGAGGCCAAGAGAGGGATGAGACCACCAGAAAAAGCGTATCTAACCCCAACGCACAATGCTCCTCCCGCAGTACACCAATGGACTCACTAAGTGGGGGAGGGTGAAGTTGGGGTGGATAAGCGGAGGAAAACTGGGTGAGATCTTAGGATTCCAGTTCTGTAGGGGATCAGAAATGTATGGATTGAGTTGAACCACTGCATTGAAACATAAATGGCTGCTATATGTTGTATTGTACCATGACTGCATGTTAAGTGGATAACTGAAACTACAATAAAACTATGTTTACAAAAAAAAAAAAAAAAAAACAGCATATTCTCAGATTCAATAATGTGATATTCGTGGCAGGGGTATCTCAGACCATGACCCTATAGCAACAGATCTGGCAGCTTAGGATACTAGGCATCACTGGGTGTGGAAGCAAGACACCTGGCTGTTAAAACAACACAAGGCAATGACAGATAAATAATGTTGAATGCCATTTGTCGTTTCGTGGCTGGTGCTGTGGAAAATATATTAAACAGGAGAGAAGCTATAAACCTTGATTCAGCACTCAAGAAAGGGAGTTGGGCTGAGATGATCTGAACTGAAATATTAGATCTTGAAAAAAAATCAGAGACCATGGAGCACCAATTGCAGGAGCTAAAGGAGATGCTTGCAATCACTTCCTAGCCACGCAAAGGAAACTATATGAGGTGAGCAATAAAGCAGGTAAATTCCTCAACCGGGTGGGATAAAGTGACGGAAATATCAGATGGGTTACTGAAATCAAAAGAAAGCAGTAACATAGCAAAGACCTTTGCCAAGTACTTTCAAGCCGTATACATTTTTCAGAGTGATGTGGAGGATGCTGACATACCAGCCTTCCTGGCAGACTTAATGCTACCAAATCTTTGGCCATCAGACAGAGATTAATTTTGTAGGAGGCTGAGTTTATGGTGTACACCTATGGTGGGGCAACCTATCCTTATCCAGGCAATCCTTAGTGATAGTGCTTAGGTGTCCAGATAGCAAGAGCTCTCTTGGGATTGCTGTGGTGAGCAGCTAAAGCTTATCTAGGAGGAGTGCAAAGCACTTGCAGTACCACACTAGTCAGCCAGTAACTGTACACAAGAAAGAACCACACCAGGTGTTGCAAAAATAAAGGTTTCTTTTTTTACAACACTAAAGACTATACTAACATTGGTATATCTCCTCTTGGAGATATCTACACACACAATACACACTTAGAAACAATCAGAAATAGCAGAGAAATACATGTAGCCGTATGGGGGGATCTAACCAATCACTAATAAAGTGGCATAAGATTGGAGATGGCCAACCAAGGTAAGTGTGTAAGGATCCCAGAGTCTGGGGAAGTAAGAAAATACCAGCAGTAAGTAACTGTAATCCTACAGGCGGCCGGGTGCAGATTTGTTATTGAGCCGGATGTGCCATAGTCTAAGACCGGACCGTTGCAGTTGGATTTTTATGGATTCAGGATCCTTCCCAGTTGACCCAGAGGAAACCAGTTGGCACAAAGAAGGTTGAAGAATGCCCTCACCCATAGATACCCAGAAGACCGGAGTACCTACACCAGGGAGCCGAGGTGCATAGGGGTGATATTACATCGGAAAACCTCATTGGGGTCAGTGATAGCCTCGGTTGTCTAGCTGCTGTCGCGACCTGTGGACCAGATCGGTGGAACCCAAAAGTGGATCCCGAATGAAAGGAACCTGAAAAAGAAGGGGACGGTGTCAAGACCACTTGGAGATGTCCAGGAGGTGCAGGTAGGCAATGCCCACTTTCTTGAAGGTGAAGTTCCTACCGGACGGTGAAAGAGAAGTCCAACTGCAGAGTCCAGGGGGATGCATGAGTTCCTTGGAGTCACCCACAAGCTTTCCCACGTCAGTCACCGAACAGCAGGATTGTCAGTGGCCTGAAGGATACCTTGGCAAATGGTGGTTGCAAGGTATGTTGTAGGTTTTTGAGGTCAAGTATGGTCCTAGTGACTTGACCCTTGGAAGAGAGTCTGGACATGCCTTCAGCAGGAAGGAAAGCCAACTGGAGTCGATGGAGCCCCCATTAGAGACCCATTGGCAAAAGGCACAGCGAGTCGGGGAAAGGCCTCAACAGCGCAACAAAACAGGAGTCCCACGTCGCAGGAGCTGCAGAGTTGAAGCTGAACTAAGATTTGCAGAGTACTGGAGGCTGGGGCTTCTTGGAGCCTGAAGATCTTCTTGGAGGAAAAGCAAACAAGCCTTGGCAAGAGCAAGAGTCGCAGTGCACAGGTGTTCCGTTCCAGTGGCTGCAGCAGGGACCCACAATCTCACAAGTGGATCAGAAGACAAGGGGGGGACCCGAAGATGACCATAGAACTATCACCTATGTTGCAGAGCCTTTTGATGTCTGTGGGACAGCAGGATCCACCAGTCGGTCATCTTTGTCTTGTGGTGCCTGCAGCAATGCTTAATTTGTAAATAAAAACATGCTGGTGCCCAAAGCTCTCTGAAATATGCGGCTGCTGCAATTAAATTAGCGAGCCAGAAATACTGAGACAGTGTAATCCTGAAGCCATCTCTGGCCTCTTTAATCCATTTACAGCCACTCCCTGCCCCTTCAGCTCACTCTTGCAGCTTTCTGCTTTGTCCCTTTGTGACGCTTTTCTGTTTTTCCCATATGTGTCTTTAGCTCATAGTAAATGCCTGATTCAGAAAACAAAGTGCTGGCCCTCCAAAAATAATTGCCTGTGCCCTCCACCGGAAACCACCAGCTCCAATTGAGCACTGCTGCAGATGCAGGGAAGTGACTCCTTGACTCCAAGGGAGATTCCGTCTTCCTTCTTGCTTCTTGGATGCAAGCAAAGTCCTTGTGACCCTGGAGGATGCACAGCGACGGATAATGCAGAAATTGTGCAGGAGCTGGAGAAACAATGTTGCAGTGGGAGCCCTCCCAGCTGGATCAAGTCTTGTTTCAGTTCCAAAGCAGACCAGCAGCGGTTCCGGAGGCCAGGAGCAGAAGAGTCTTGCAGAGTGTGTAGGGTCAGGGACGCCATCTGCCTGGCCTGTTGCGTAGGCTCTCATTATTCTAATGAAACTACTGGATTTTGAGCAGCAAGATTGTCCACGGTGTGGGAGACTGAGTCTGACCCACTGTGGGTGACACCGGTCGCTCTAAATCCGGGTTTTGCTCCGGCTAACTAGCAGTGCCTCATCTCTACCAAATGATAGTGATGATTGAGCAGCCGAGTGCATGACATTTTAGGCTTCTAAGGGAAGTCGTTGTCACTCAGGTTGCATCCAGTTCTCTCATTCATAATCCAGTCTCATATATAAATGACAAACAGAAGCAGGATAAGTTTCAAGTTTAATAAAACGACTGCATCTTAGTTGCAAAGCGTGAGCTGCAGTAACCAGGACGACACAACATGACAGTATTAAAATGGTGACGAGGAGAGTGAAGCATAAGAACAACGCTATCATATTGTCACTATAACCGATGGACTATTTCCTATCTAAGTCATAATCTGGGTGTAGGAAGTTGGCTCTGTATATACTATTTCAAAGTAAGAACTAGTTTGCACAGAGTCCAAGGGTTCCCCTTAGAGGTAAGATAGTGGCAAAAGTAGATAATTCCAATGCTCTATTTTGTGGTAGTATGGTCGAGCAGTAGGCTTATCAGAGGATAGTGTTAAGCATTTGTTGTACACACACAGTCAATAAATGAGGAACACACACTCAAAGACTTACTCCAGGCCAATAGGTTTTTATATTGAAAAATATATTTTCTTAGTTTATTTTAAGAACCACAGGTTCAAGATTTACAAGTAATACTTTAAATGTAAGGTACTTCACTTAGATACTTTAGGAACTTTGAATAAAAGCAATATCATATACAGTCTTTGTAAAAATGGCAATAAGCTATTTTCAAACTGGACACAGTGCAAAAATCAACAGTTCCTGGGGGAGGTAAGTAAAGGTTAGATTAGGAGGTAAGTAAAACACTTACAAGTCTCAGTTCTGGGGCGTAGGCAGCCCACCGTTGTGGGTTCAAGGCAACCCCAAAGTTACCACACCAGCAGCTCAGGGCCGGTCAGGTGCAGAGGTCAAAGAGGTGCCCAAAACACATAGGCTTCAATGGAGAACGGGGGTGCCCCGGTTCCAATCTGCCAGCAGGTAAGTACCCGGGTCCTCGGAGGGCAGACCATGGGGGTTTTGTAGGGCACCGGGGGGGACACAAGAAGGCACAGAAAGTACACCCTCAGCGGCACAGGGGCAGCTGGGTGCATCGTGCAAACAGGCATTGGGTTTTAGAAAGGAAGTAATGGAGGGACCCGAGGGTCACTTCAACAATGCAGGCAGGCATAGGGGGGCTCCTTGGGGCAGCCACCACCTGGGCTAGGCAGAGAGTCGCCTGGGGGTCGCTCCTGCACTGGAGTTCGGTTCCTTCAGGTCTAAGGGGCAGTGTTGGTTCCAGGCGTCATGTCCCTTGTTACAGGCAGTCGCGGTAAGGGGGAGCCTCTGGATTCTCTCTGCAGGCGTTGCTGTGGAGGCTCAGGGGGGTTGTCTCTGGTTACTCACGGGTTCGCAGTCACCAGGGAGTCCTCCCTGAGGTGTTGGTTTTCTGCAGGTTGAGCCGGGGGCGTTGGGTGCAGAGTGGGAAGTCTCGCGCTTCCGGCCGGAAACGTGAAGTCTTTAAAGTTGCTTCTTTGTTGCAAAGAAGTTGCAGGTTTTTTAACAGAGCCTCTGTTCACTGGAGTTTCTTGGTACTTGGGTGCAGGGCAGTCCTCTGAGGCTTCAGAGGTCGCTGGTCCCTGTTGGTTGCGTCGCTGTTGCAGTTTTCTTCGAAGGTGGGAGACAGGCGGTAGGGTTGGGACCAAGGCAGTTGTCGTCTCCGTCTTCTCTGTAGGGCTTCAGGTCAGCAGTCCTTCTTCTTGTTAAGGTTGGAGGAATCTAGTTTCCTAGGTTCTGGGGTGCCCCCAAATACTGAATTTAGGGATGTGTTTAGGTCTGGGAGGGCAGTAGCCAATGGCTACTGTCCTTGAGGGTGTCTAATCAATCAATCAATCAGAGAACTTATTAAGCGCGCTATGTACCCGTCAGGGTTTCGAGGTGCTGAGGGGGGGGGGGAGCTGCTAGCGTTCGAAGAGCCAAGTCTTGAGGAGTCTCCTGAAGGTGAGGAGGTCCTGGGTCTGGCGTAGCGAGGTGGGGAGAGAGTTCCAGGTCTTGGCGGCGAGGAAGGAGAAGGATCTGCCGCCAGAGGTCTTGCGCTGGATTCGGGGGACGATGGCGAGGGCGAGGTTGGCAGAGCGGAGTTGACGTGTGGGGACGTAAAAGTTGAGTCTGGTGTTGACGTAAGTGGGTCCGGTGTCGTGTAGAGCCTTGTGAGCGTGGATCACCTCTCTGTGCCTTCTCCCTGTGGGGAGGGGGGCACATCCCTAATCCTATTGGTGGAATCCTCCAAAATCAAGATGGAGAATTTCTAAAGGCTGGGTCACCTCAGCTCAGGATACCTTGGGGGCTGTCCTGACTGGTGGGTGACTCCTCCTTATTTTTCTCATTATCTCCCCTGGACTTGCTGCCAAAAGTGGGGGCTGTGTCCATGAGGCGGGCATCTCCACTAGCTGGAGTGCCCTGGGGCATTGTAACACGAAGCCTGAGCCTTTGAGGCTCACTGCTAGGTGTTACAGTTCCTGCAGGGGGGAGGTGTGAAGCACCTCCACCCAGAGCAGGCTTTGTTTCTGGCCTCAGAGGGCACAAAAGCCCTCACCACATGGGGTCAGAAACTCGTCTCTCAGCAGCAGGCTGGCACAGACCAGTCAGTCCTGCACTGAACAATTGAGTAAAATACCGGGGGCATCTCTAAGATGCCCTCTGTGTGCATTTTTTAATAAATCCAACACTGGCATCAGTGTGGGTTTATTATTCTGAGAAGTTTGATACCAAACTTCCCAGTATTCAGTGTAGCCATTATGGAGCTGTGGAGTTCGTTTTTGACAAACTCCCAGACCAAATACTTAATATGGCCACAACTGTTCTTACAATGTCTAAGAATAGACTTAGACACTGTAGGGGCATATTGCTCATGCAGCTATGCCCTCACCTGTGGTATAGTGCACTCTGCCTTAGGGCTTTAAGGCCTGCTAGAGGGGTGACTTATCTATGCCACAGGCAGCATTTTGTGTGCATGGCATCCTGCCATGTCGACTTTGCCTTTTTCTCCCCACCAACACACACAATCTGCAATGGCAGTGTGCACGTGTTATGTGAGGGGTCCCTTAGGGTGGCACAACATATGCTGCAGCCTTTAGGGACCTTCCCTGGTCACAGGGCCCTTGGTACCACTGGTAGCTTTTACAGGGGACTTATCTGTGTGCCATGGGTGTGCCAATTGTGGAAACATTGGTAAATTTTAGGTGAAAGAACACTGGTGCTGTGGCCTGGTTAGCAGGGTTCCAGCACACTTCAGTCAAGTCAGCATCAGTATTAGGCAAAAAGTGGGGGGTAACTGCAACAGGGAGCAATTTCCTTACACTGAGCACAGCGTGTTAAGCTCTAATTCTAACTTTCAGTTTCCCCTTGGAGGACAACAACCCTCATACCTGAGCAAAGGCCTGTAGTCTGCGTTAGCATCTGCAGCGAAGAATTCAGCAATCAGCATACAGTTGTGGTTCCCTGGCTGGAATCTCCCTCTTAACGTGTAATGGGACTAGGAAGTGTTTTTATAATAACACAGCTGATGTTCTAAGAAAATGTCCCAACGTAAGGATGTGTATTTTCTACGAATGTTGGTGACTAAACTTCTACCACGTCCACCGGCAATGTACCCAACTATAGCCTGGAATGAAGCACAAAGTGATCAAAAATGTCTTGTTTGAGAACACAGTGCTGAAGCAAAAACAGTTGGATAGATAAAAATAAAACAAGACCGTTAACCTGGTTATTGTAAAAATAACAATGCGTAGCCGAATAAAATATATCTAGGTTAAAGTGCACAGTGGCCTATTGCGTTAAACTAACGTGCATGGAGCTATTACTAAAATGGCTACACAACAGGCCTAACCAGTCAGATGCTCCCAGGGGCCTCTGTCTACCTTGTTTCCAAGATGGCAGAATCAACCGGCCACCTGGCAGAGCTCTGTGCACCTCCCTAGAGGAGGAGCTGGGCAGAGGGGTGGTCACTCCCCTATCCTTTGTGTTTTTTCACTCCAGAGCGGGAACCAGGGGTGCAGACTGGTGCAAACTGGATTATGCAAGGAGTGCACCAAATGTGCCCTTCAAAGCAGTCTGGTGGCGCTCAGAGGCCACCCCAGCCCATAGACATCTATTTCAAAGGAAAAGGTGGTTACACCTCTCCCTTGTAGGAAATCCTTTGTTCTGCCCTCCCCTGCTTGAGTTAGGCTCACCAGCAGGAGGACAGAACAAGGTCGGGGGGGGCAGCAGCATTGACTGGCAGGCAGACCTCATAAGTCTGCACAGGCAGAACTGGGAATCCTCTAAGGAACCCCCAGAGTACATGGGATCATGCAACTAGCACCGGAATCGGTGTAGTTGCATGATTCCAACATGTTTGATACCAAACATGCCTAGGTTCCAATTAGCCATTATGTAGTCGGACCACTCGCGTTGACCAGTGTCCTCTACATACCTTAAGATGGCTTCCCCACACTTACGAAGACCAGGGAATAGAGTCTGGGGTTTGAAGGGTTATCCTCACACTTAGTGACATGCACCCTGCTCATGTGCTGAAGGGCCTCCCAGAGGGGTGACTTACAGTGTCTTTAAGTGCAGTGACCATGACAGAAGGCAATCCTTATATCTGTAGTGAAAGGTGCATGCACCATTCCGCAGGCTGCAGTGGCAGGCCTGCAGACACAGTTTGCATGGGCTCCCATGGGTGGCACAATACATGCTGCAGCCCATGGGGGTCCCCTGGCGTTCCAATGCCCTGGGTACCCAAGTACCATATACTAGGGATTTACATGGGTGCACCAGTTTGCCAATTGTGGGTGTAAAAGTTTACCAGCAACCACATTTACAGGAGAGAGCACAGAAACTGGGCTCCTCAATAGCAGGATCCCAGTGCACTACAGTCTGTACACACTAAAACCAGGCAAAACCATGTCGGAAAGATGCTACTTTGCTACAAATTTGATATTGACATAATGGTTATGGAAGGTGAAGAGGCAAAACACTGCCCATCTGTTAAAACATCAGACCACAGTGGCCTTCCATTGCAATACTACAAGAGCATGGTGAGTTTACGAACACTACTTTCTAAAATATGTACCTGAATGTTAAAGCAGATGGGCCACTGCCTTACATCATTACCGTGGCCATTCACAAACCTGATAAACCTCAGAATGTTTGGACCACATATAAACCCATATCCCTCCTCTTAAACATGGTAATCAAGATACAGGTACACCCTGACCAATCATGCTTTATGCCCAGTGATAACACCCACTGAACTTCTGGGCATTAAGTGTATGCCAAACAATGTTGAACCCTGCCAAGATGCTCATCTCCCTGACATTGGGACTACATGTTTAGTGTTCTTCAGAGGATGGATGAGGTTCAGTCCAAACTATTTATATTGGGTTAAATGTCTTTATCTAAAGCCCGTGCCCAGAGTTAGTCATCAGAGTACCTCACAGGGGACTACAAGGTGTAGGATTCACGTCATCGAAACTGGTAAGCATTTTATAATAGTGCTTGGTCTGGAGAAGCACAAACCCAAGATTCAGAACATAACACAGTGGTTAGCATTGACTTTAAAAATAGGAATATATTTCTACACAAGCAAACCTTTTTTAGCAGCATAAGGAAAATTAAAGACTGGAAAAAAAACATAACTTTCTTATTTGTGCCATGCAGTATGCAAGCAGCTCCTTGGCGGCATTTTATAGCTCAACATGCTAGATTATGATTGTAACTTATGAACTGCACTATAACAAAATAACCTCTGTGACAGAAGTAGTAACCCACTGTGTTACGCACATAAAGTACTTTTCTTTGCATGATAGACGTTCTTTGCAGCAGGCATATTAATTATCTGCACTACTTTAGATGAGTCAAAACTGTCACTAAATGGGGGCGGAGCTTTCCCAGTTAAGATGGCGGCTGCCTAGTGCCGAAGCTCCGAGCCGGCCTGCTCAAAATCCTGATATTCCCTGGCTGTTGGAGAGGCCCCCATGACATCGTAAGATGGAGGGGGCCTGCCTACATGGAGTGATACAGGGGATGAGGTCCCAAGGAGCGCCGGGTGCTGCCGCTGGCTGTATTGGACGGACAAGTGTCCCTGTCGATCAGGGAGGCGTGGCCCGGCCCTACCTGCCGCGCGGGCCATTAGCCTATAGAGAGGCTGATGGCGAAGAGGAGCCTGTGGTGGGGGCGCGCACCCGAGTGACCAGCGGCCGGCTGGCTGCCAGGGTGGTTCTTGGGGGCGTGCTGCGGTGCCCTGAGTGTGGCTGGTGAGGCGGTGGCAGTGTGGCCCATCCTGGATTACCAAGAGGCGGCATGGAGGATCTTGGCTGCGAGAGACTCGTGGAGGCGTGAGGCCCAGGCCCGCGGCGGTGAGCCAAGAAGGTCACAGGGGCGTTGCGGGGGGCCTTTCCTACCTGGTCCTCTGAAAGGTGAGGCATTGGAGAGGGGGTCCCCAAGGAGGAGCGGATGATGGGATGTACTCTTTGCCCCGCCCTTCACTACATGCGCTAGGAGTGCCTGACGTGGGACAGGCGCTGGAGTGGCCCCCATATCTTCCCCCCACTTGGAGGGCTGATTCGCGTGAGCGGTGGCAGGGGTTCCCTGTATATGAGAGACTGTGGAAGCGCAGGATTGACCCTCTTATGCTGGGCTGGACTGGCGGACTCTCTCGCCGCATGAAGAGATCCACGAGATGGATAGCTACTAGTGCCCTGCGCTGAGGGGCCATTCCATTTCACTGGACTGGGGGGGGGGGCAGTTGTGGGTCCTGGCTGCTTCCAGATCCATGCTGGCTATGGGGAAATTCAGGCCCAAATCGCAGGGAGTGCCCCGAGGCTCTGGGTGCCCATCCGACAGCTGGCTAACGGTGAGGCTGGGGAGCGCTCGACGCCTACCACAATCCTTGGGGCGATTGAGGATACTAAACTGACTTTGAGCCAGGAGATCAGAAAGGTCTCCGCCGAACTAAACCACTTACGAACAGACCATCACAAACTGGTTGATAGGGTGAAAGCTACTGAAACAACCCTGGAGAAGTTACAACCCACCCACCGGGCTCTACGGGTCCAGGTCACCCGAGCAGGTGCAGGTATTAGAGTGCTGTGCTGAGGATGCGGAGGGGTGCAGTCGGCTCAGTAGTATAGGAATCGGAATGGAAGAGGGTGTCGAGGGCCCTGATGCAGTGGCCTACCTAGAGACCTGGTTGGGCACACTTATGGGCAAGAGACCCCTCACACTGTTCTTTGTGCTGGAGAGAGCACACCGAGTCCTGACTCGCGGGCCGGAACCGGGGAGGCCACCCCGACCAATAGTGGAAAAACCTTTGCACTACCGAGACCGTGACCTGCTGTTGCAGACTGCCCGTGAGGCGGGCCCATTCCAGGTAGAAGGTGGCCACGCCAACTTATTTACAGACTTACCAATGGTGGTCCAATCTCGGCGAGCCACCTTCCTGGGAGTGAAACGAGCCCTGCCAGAAGAGGGACTCCGATACTCTTTGTTGTTCCCATCAAAGCTGAAGATTATATTAGATGGAAATGCACACTTTTTTCAGGAACCTGATGAAGCATGAGCGTGGCTCGAGTCATACCGTGCAGGACGGCAAACATGTGGCACACAAACCACCTTGACGATGTGGTAAGAGAAGACACTCCAGAGATTCCGCAGGTGGCCACCTGGTGACAAAACCCACAAACCAGCAGGCACACCAAGGGAAGAGAGCGGTGGTCCAGGCGGCGCCCTTCCTGATGGAGGCAAGAGGTTCGGATGACGGGCAAAGGTTGGGCCTGAGACTTTGGGCAGGGGAGACTCCTCCGATGTAGACTCGGTGGCTAGTGTGATGGAGGAGCTCCACCACATGACACCTCAGAAGTCAGATGACATTGTCGGAATCCACGGGGACTATCCGCTTTCAGCCCTGTTGGTCTCCTAAGTCTACGATGTGGGCAGGCAGGAGCACAGGCAGTTCCCTCTTATGCTCCTGAGGCCAGCCCCAGGATCAACCACCTGATAATCCAATCGGATGATACCACCACATATTAATATACTGGTTACTATAATTTGGGCGGTCAGCAGTTACTTGTCTGCTTGTGGGATGGGGAGTTGGGGGTTGTTTGTATTGCTTGTTTTAGCCTGTGGTCACTTAGGAACACGTGATGTGCTATTGCAGTGTTCTGTGGGGAACTGCGAAGGGGTTGGGACGGGGGGGGGGGGGGGGAATACATGTTCCCTGATAATTTTTTCAGATTGTATGGCAGCGATGCACCCTTTAAAAAAAAAAAAAAAATGTCCTGGAATGTCAGGGGCACGGGTTTGATTGCAAAGCAACACAAGATACTTTCATATATGAAACATAGGGGGATACAGAGTGCCATGTTGCAGGAATCTCACCTCACCCAGATGGAAACAGACCACCTTTGAAGGCTTTGGTGGGGACAATGTTTTGCAACTACATACTCGGCATATGCAACGGGAGCGGCAATATAGGTGAGAGCGGGTGTACCTTTTGAGGCCACTACCATTGACGCAGACAAGGAGGGCCGATAAGTTTTAGTAGAAGGGCGACTTTATGGTAGGCCGCTGGTCCTGGGGTAGTGTCTATGCCTGGAACCAGGAATAGCTACAGTTCTTACACCCATTATCTGCTAGGCTAGCATGCTTTATTAACGTTCCATTTCTACTTGGTGGCGACTTTAATGGATTGCTGGACTCCAACCTAGACCGTTCACCTCACAGCTTGAGGGGGCAACAGCTATTAGAGTGGCAAAGGGTATGTAGACCTGGATCTCCCATTGGGACCTAGTAGATATCTGGTGCCTTCAGAACCCTCTTGGTAGAGACTACTCCTATTACTCACACCTTTATCGCGAGCACACCAGAATAGACAGAATCCTCTGTTCGGCATCTCTTAGTGGTGCGGTTACACACTCAGAATACTTGGACCGGACTATATTTGATCATAGCCCACTGTTGGCCCACCTGACCACGATGGAGGCTCGTCAACCTATCCTGACTTGGCGCTTGCACCCGGCAGCACTGGAGGATGATGTATATCGCACAGCGCTACTACATGGGTTAATGGAATATTTGACGCTGAACCCGGGGTCGACATCCAGCAGAGGCACTGAATGAGAGGCCTTAAAAGTGGTAGTGCGAGGTCATTGCCTTGGACAGACTTTGGGCATCAGATGAGACCTTGAACAAGACATTTCGCAGTTAGAGGACAAATTACACAGACATGATAATGACCTGGATGGCACACCAGAAGCACAGGCGAAACTACTGGAGCTCAGGGAGAAGTATCAGACAATGTTAGAGCGCCTTAGGTGTTACGACTACAAGACTTATATGGCCAAAGTGCATGACGAAGAAGGAAAGGCGTGGAGACTACTGGCATGGTTGGTCCGCCCAGAGGCTGGAGGGACACCGATCACTCGCCTGATGACCAGGGAGGGTGACACTATCTACGCACCTACTCAGATCAGTGCTGAGTTCGCGACCTATTATAAATCCTTGTATGGTTCCTTCTGAGTGGACTCTTCTAACAAGAGGAAAAGCTTCTTGTCCACACTGCCTCAGAATGTCCTAGCTGATGAGGATAGAGAGGTGCAGGGCACACGAATGACGGTGGGGGAGATTAAGGCAGCCATTAAAACGCTGGCAACGGATAAGACCCCGGGTGCTGATGGCCTGCCCATGGAGTTCTATAAATTGGACTGTGATGTCCCGGCTCCAAGACTGATGGAGATGTATACAGAAGCATATGAGATCATGCTGTTGCCAGCCACGACCAGGGAGGCCATAGTCATCCCCTTACCCAAATCTAAGCATGCCAATAAGAGAGTTACCGATTTCATGCCCCTGTCCATGCTTAACACTGATTTTAAAATCCTCAGTAAGGCACTTGTCGCAAGATTGCCTCCCCATATGAATAACCTCATACATGAGGACCAGAATGGGTTCATTCTAACCCGTAACACCTCCAATAACCGCCGTAGGCTGTACTTTCTGCTTTACGATGATTTGCATCCTCCTGCTTCAAAGGCAATGATTGTGTCTGTGGATCTTGAAAAAGCCTTCAACCCGGTGAGCTTGAAATTTCTTGATGCCACTGTGTTGCAAATGGGCTTGGGCGAGGCCTGTGGTGATTGGGTTAGGTTGCTTTACACGAATCCTACTGCGGGTGTCAAGACAGGATGATTTCCTGCAGCTATGACATACACAGAGGAACCTGACAGAGGTGTCCTTTATCCCCATTGCTATTCGCCATCGCCCTAGAAGCGCTGGCGGCAAGACTCTGGGATAAGGCCCGAGAGTGGGGAATATGTCGACGAGGACAATTTCACATAATCTCCCTATATGCAGATGACCTCCTTATCTATCTTAACAATGGTCCAGCAACGCTGCTCCAGGTGTTCCAACTGCTGGACGAGTTAGGTGCCTGTTCTGGCCTTCAATTAAATAAAAGAAAGAATTGTGTCCTCCCGGTGATTCGTGGAACGGGTCGTCCATTTTCGTGCCCGGGGGAAGTGTCCTGGGCTCCACATACCTTCCGCTATCTGGGCATCCAAATTTATCATGAGCTGCAAGATCTTAGGGAGGGCAACTTTGGACAAGCAATTCGGGCATTGCGGTCCAATGTCGCCTTCTGGCGCTCCCTTTGCTTGCCTATTATGGCGCAGGTATCTCTCATTAAGATGGTAATGCTTCCCAGGCTTCTGTACTATTTTACTAACTTGCCTATTACCCTGCTGCCCTCTTGGTTTCGTCCACTAAACACGCTACTTAGGGAATTGCTTTGGGATGGTAGTTGGCAGTGAGTCTCCCTGGCCACTCCACGCCTACCTCTGGATGCTGGAGGATTTGGTGTCCTCGACTTTGAGTTTTATTTTCTAGCGGCCCAGCTGCAGTGGCCCGTGCTGTGGCTCAGTGGGGTGGAGCTTATGGAACTGACAGTGGATGAGGGGGAACTCAGTGGTAGCAGACTGGTGACTGGGCTGCTTATGCCTAAAACTCGAGACACGAAGAGGGGAATATTACTGACAACGGCCCTGGCCAACTGGCAGAGAGTTCTCAGAAGAACACACATGGAAATGCCCTATGCACTTGATATACCATTAGTAGGGATACCCCATGGAGACCCCTCTTTCCTTTACAAAAAGACAACTCGACTGTTATACTGCCACAGACTTACATACACTAGGCACGCTGTATAGGCAGGGAATGCTGATCCCGTTTGAGGATCTTGTGGACCAGATTGGCTTGCCTCGTGGGCAGTTTCTGACATATGAGGCGATGGTGGGGGCTACCCGGGACCTCTAAAGAGAAGTGGAGGGTGAACCTCCCACACACAAGGTCTTACAAACTATGCTGTCTATTGGTAAGGGTTCACATTTGGTCTCCTGGCTCTATAAGGCGCTATTGGCAATGGTATATAATCCGCAGTATGCCCTTCGGGCTAAGTGGGAGGTGAACTTGGATTGACCCCTCACTGATGCAGAGTTCTGGCTTACGCACCCTCTGTCTCCTGAAACACCAGACTAAAATATATACAATATAAGTACACTGTAGGAAAATGCCTGTGATGGCATGGTTACCCCCTTTTGTTGATGCTAGTTATGATTGAAAGTGTGCTGGGACCCTGCTAACCAGTACCAAGGGCCCTGTGGCCAGGGAAGGTCTCTAAGGGCTGCAGCATGTATTCTGCCACCCTGGGTACCCCTCACTCAGCACATGCACACTGCCTCACAGCTTGTGTGTACTGGTGGGGGCAAAATGACTAAGTCAACATGGCACTTCCCTCAGAGTGCCATGCCCGCAACCCACTGCCTGTGGCATAGGTAGGTCACCCCTCTAGCAGGCCTTGCAGCCCTAAGGCAGAGTGCACTATACCTGCATGAGAACTATGCCCCTACAGTGTCTAAGCCAAACCTTAGATATTGTAAGTGCTGGGTAGCCATAAAGAGTATATGGTCTGGGAGTTTGTCAAACACGAACTCCAAAGCCCTGCAGAGACGATGGAGATGACAACTGACTTGGCCCCAGCCCTCCCGGCCTGTCTCCAGACTCAGAGAACCTGCACTGCGATGTATCCAGCAGGATCAGCGACCTCTGAGGACTCAGAGGACTGACCTGCACCTAAAGGACCAAGAAACTCCTGAGGACAGTGGCTCTGTCCAAAACTGCAACAAAGAAACCATCTCTAAAGAGACTCCAGCCTCACTCCAGAAGCGTTAGTCTTCACACTCTGCACCAGACGCCCCCGGCTCGTGTTCAGAAGAACCAACACCGCAGAGAGGACCCCCAAGCGACTCCAATGACGTGGACACCCTGAGTTGACCTCCCTGTACCCCCACAGCGATGCCTGCTGAGAGGATCCAGAGGCTCCCCCTGACTGCGACTGCCCAGTAACAAAGGAACCCGACGCCTTGAAGAAGCACTGCACCCGCAGCCCCCAGGACCGAGAGGAACAAACTACTGGTGCAGGAGTGACCAGCAGGTGGCCCTCATCCTAGCCCACTCGGTGGCTGGCTGGAGAAGCCCTCCTGTGCCCTGCCTGCATCGCCAGAGTGACCTCCGGGTCTATCCATTGATTCCTATCTACAACCCAACACCTACTTATTCGTCCGCGAAATCGGCTATCTCTACTCTTCACTGACTCCCCATCAAAAAACGGATCCATTTTAAATCTCTCTGCATTGTCCACAGGGCCCTACATGGTAAGGGTCCCATCTCTCTGAGAAAACACATTTTCCTGCATATTCCATCTAGGAATCTACCATCCTACTTTCTCATGTATGCACACATTTCTCGGTCTAAGAGAGCTTGGGGCAATAACTCCTTCTCCAGCAAGGCTGCCCATCTTTGGAACGCCCTTCCCTTGGAGCTCCGCTATGAATCCTCAGAGCGACTCTTCAGGAAAAAGCTCAAAACTATTCTATTCCGTAATTAACACTGATCCCCCTACCTATTTGTGTCTTTCGTTGCCTTAGCGCTGGGATGCCCTTTGGGTCGCTATGCGCTCTATAAATTCTAAAAACTAAAACTAAACTAAACTACTTTGCACACTGCACCCAGCCGACCATGTGCCACTGAGGGTGTATTTTGTGTGCCTGTTTGGGACCCCCACCAGTGCTCTACAAAACCCCACTGGTCTGCTCCCCGAGGACGCATGTACTTACTTGCTAGCAGACGGGAGCACCCCTGTTCTCCATAGGCACCTATGCTATTTGGGCCCTAGTTTGACCTCTGCACCTGAATGCTCTGTGTTGCTGGTGCTGAGTGTTTTGGGTTGACTTGAACCCCCAACGGTGGGCTGCGTATGCCCAGGAGACTGAACATGTAAGTACTTTATTTACCTGATAAGCTAACCAATCCTTACCTCCGCCAGGAACTGCTGATTGTTGCACTGTGTCCACTTTTAAAATAGCTATTTGCCATTTTTGACAAAACTGTGTACATTACTGTTTTAATTCAAAGTTCCATACTTACCTGTGTGAAGTTCCTTGCAAGTTATGTACTTACCTAAATTCTGAATCTTGTGGTTCCAAAATAAATTAAGAAAATAATATTTTTCTGTGTACAAACCTGTTGGCCTGGAGTAAGTCTTTGAGTGTGTGTTCCTCATTTATTGCCTGTGTGTGTACAACAAATGCTTAACACTACCCTCTGATAAGCCTAATGCTCGACCACACTACCACAAAATAGAGCATTAGTATTATCTATTATTGCCACTATCAGCCTCTAAGGGGAACCCTTGGACTCGGTGCACACTATCTCTCACTTTGAGATAGTATATACAGAGCCAGCTTCCTACAGTACCCTAGAAAGCTATAGCTACAAATCACAGTACATCTACACATTTGCATGGATATACTGTCATAGGATGCAGTTATTAAAAGTCAGGCCTAGTGGCTTTTTCAGGGTGTCACCATATTAATAAAATGCAAAAATAGATCACATAAAGCTAGTGCAGTGCCACTGAAATCAATGTGATGGAGTGGGTTTCAGCATCTCGACGGCAGAGCCACGCCAGAAGCCTGCCCGATTTTTCACCCTCGCTGTGAATTCTTGCCGCATGGACTGTGAACTTTGTAGGTCCTTTAAGAGGGCAGCGTAAGCCGTTTTCACCTCTGCTAGGCATTGGGAAAGTATGAGGTTAGTGTCTGCCGCACTGGACAACTCCGCTAAGGAGCGTTCAGTTTAGCCTATATTCCTCTCAAGAGTTCTTTGGACTCCTGCTTTCTGTTGGATGCACTTTCCACAGATTACCACTTTAAAGGCGTCCCATTCTAGATTTCAGGAGGAGGCAATACTGGGCAAGCAGTCGTGAGGAAGCTTCCAGGTGGGGTTGTAGGGAGGAGAGGGAAGGGAGGGTTGGGGGATCCCCTAAGGTCCATAATGTGTGTATCGTGATCGGATGTTATTCACCCTAAGTAGTCTGAATGTTGAAGTAAGGGTATGAGCGATGTGCGATTTGGTCGCACTAGCATGTTATGTGGAAGAAAGTGAAAGGACTAGAGTCTATCCCCTGGATGCAGAGACCGCCACAGGTCGATGAGTGACCAGTGATGTACCCAGTTTCTAAAACGGTTGATCTGTGTGTATCGGGAGAAGTCAGAGGGGGAGGAGGGAGGTTGGATATATCTAGTAAAAATACCTGTCTCCTAGTAATTCCAGTGATTTAATAGTTCTCTTGGAGGCGGTATGATTAAAAGGGGGCTGCAGAAGTGGGGGATGTAATGTACCTGACTTCCTAGTCTACATGTTTCTCAGCCTTACCCCTAGGCTCCTTTTCAGGACCAAGGTAGACTCCCTGGTGCCACTCCTTGTTTGACTAGCTCTAATGAAAGGATAAATAATACATGCTCTGTGATATGGTGCAATTCACCTTACTAATGTGGTGTCATAAGAGAATACCTTTCGTTTATGGTGTCCATCATTGATACTCAGATTATTTAGATTCTCATATTCATAGCTCCTCCAGGAGGGGTGTGTGCTTGTAGTCACACTTTCCTCAAAGCAACACTCCCGCTCTGTAACTAATGCTCACCTCCCTGGGGTCTTCAGCTATTTTTAACTCACCCAAGACCCCACCACTCCTATCACTCCTGTGATTCACATTGACGAGACTAAATCATTGCTCCCACGTATCCCGTAGGTCGTGGCACGCCCTGCTCTGTAGCGTAACAGGAAGAAACACAGTGATGAAGCATTCCACCAAGGGGTAACCCTGGTGGGTGACTGTTTTTCTAACAGGAAAATCCTTTTTCCTATCCATCCTGTGGTAGTTCTTCTAGCTGGTCCTCTTTTGTAATGTTACATAGGCTATAAGGAGGACAGACCCAGCCCAACAATCTCCTTCTCCCTCTTAGTTTTTGTGTGCCCTCTTAGACCTGCCATGGTTCTCGTTTTTTACTTCATTTTATATTTCAAATATTACCCACTTTAGCTGTATCGCTTTTAGCAGTGACATTTTATACACTTTTGTTGCATGATATTCTTCTAGGTATATGTGCTACAAGTTGCTCATGTATTCAATCTTTGCACGACATATAAACAGTAATTTCTGTTCAAGGCTAGGTAGATATCCTAGTTCTTGTGTTGCCTGTTCAGGAGACCGTTTCTAACATGTACACACAGCTTGGCATCAGAGCAGTGCTTCCAACACAGTATACCTTTATTATTTAAATGGTGCACTGACCCAGAAGGGGCAGAGGCATTCCAGCTGCACCCTTCCAGGGACAGATGCTTTGTTTGACATGCAGCTCTGCCAGCATTAACCTACCAACTTCCCGAAAGGATTGCCATCTACACTGCAGGCCGGCTCCTCACACTGTCTCCAAGTATGGAGCTAAGGCTGATCCTTTAGATTGGGCTGGGCAGAAGGGGACACCATGCATGCTCTCTGTATAGGCTTAGAGTTGGGTAGGAACCTCTAGAACTTCTAGAATCTCTAGAACTTCATTTACCATGGTTGGATTATTCATTGTCTTCGCCATGTTCATAATGCTGGTATCTTTGCTATGTTCATCTGCCTAATTATTGCAGCTCATTCGCTCTATGCAAGATTGATTGTTTCAATAAATGTATTGAAATCGTATCTTATAATCTCTCTTCTGTTTCACCTGGGCATGTATAAGTAGTACAAGAAAATAGTAAGATCTGTTTCTGTGACTTCCCTGAGGAGTGAGAGTGTCATATTTAGGTTACCTTAATCACTTTCTACCCCGTAGGTTCAGGGGTCTGATGTGGAGTTTTAGAAGGATTTGAAGTGCTTCTTTTCTACATTGCACAAGCTTGGTTTCCGCTCCTCTGTGTTCTAGGTTCCGATTTGCTTACATCTTCATTACCTCAACCTAAAGCCTATCCAGCTCTGTTTTATGCCATTGTATTTAATTTTTGTTCGACAACACAGTGGACTACTGATGATACAGTTGTAAACAGTAACAGTGATATAGTTGCTATGGATTGACTTGTGATATTATTTTCATGATTTTTAACTCTTTGTACCTATGTTTTTACCTATGCGTTTCCTGGCTGTTCAGTGACAGAGGGTCTCCTGCGCCTGCTTCATCTTACGGACCATCCTTCCCAACTTTGCCAGACTTGCATGCAGAAAATGTGCAATCACATGCTGCTATTTACACAAGCCCACTAGATACCCATAATAGTGACCACAGAACTCAGCCACAAAATACCTCCGAAGCAGTCAGACAAATGTTCCAAGATGAAATGTTCCGGTTGCTGCAGGTAGGAACATAAAAAAAGTTGTATCTAAATGATGTAATATTTCTGTATTGTGCAGGATTTCTGAATGAGAGCAGTCTTCTGCAAGTTTGGTCCGTTGCCTCAGATTCTGTCATATGATCTTTGATTTGGTATTATATGTGGCATTCTTAGATGAGCTGTTCATGTGACAGTGGGGAAAGTGAGACCTTGAATAATGCACGTGACTAGGTGTATGTCTGAGTAATTAATTGATGAGTTTAGTTTGCATTGGCTAAAGTTGCAAGTAAATTCGTCTCCAAAAGGCTAGTAGATCTGGTCCAGATTCAGGTACATCTCAGATCAGCCATTCTGAAAACTTATTAGGGCTTCCAATAGAAAATGCAGGTGTTGTTGGGCACAGTCAGGATCCTATGTAAAGGGAATTCTGCCAATGCATTGGTGTCATATCATGTGATGCTGAATGGTGATTAACAACATAAATAGCTGCAAGCACATGAGCTGCATAGACAGGCCTACCTCAAAACAAGTGCAGTGTAGAAGCAGAAGACAACTAACACTTACCAAGCTGTGAGCACCTCTGTTGTTGGTGGCTACCAGACGCTTCATGGAAGGAGATATGGAGAAGGGCTCTTCCCGTAGGAAGAGGGCATGATTGTGCTGGAGTGATCGGACGGATCATAGCCTTGGATAGGACATGGATGTCCTATTCAGTGACGGCCATTTTTCCTCTGTAACCTTCTGAAAGAGCAGTGAGACAACCAAATGCTGTGATAATTTGACACTAACTCAAGCGGGGTGAGGGCCTCAATCCTCTTCTGACAATTCAGTGGCTAGTGGTGTAAAATTTGGACCTTTTCCCCAAGGGCTATACTTACAGTACACATATTTACATATTCACCAGCAGAATATCACTTCATTCTTGACACCTTAACTTAATCAAGGTACCTGAATATAAAGGTACTGTATGCCAAACAGGGTCACGGGAGAGAGGTAGTACCTTGCACGCTTCTTGGTGCAATCACTTCTGAAAATCCTCCTTGACAGTCTAGCACTACTGCAAGATCTCACTGCAAACCTCTGTTTCATTTACGTCACATCACATATGAGCAATGGAGTGGAACAGGCTGCCTCTCCAAAACATCTGCAAGTGCCACAGAATCATCTAGCAATTCTCTAGGCACAGTCTTCCGTTGACTAGTACTGACCCCCTTCAACAGGAGATACCCACATGACCAATCTCCCTCTAGAGCAGTGCTTCCCAAATGCTTAAGAATCTCAACCCAATTTTTAGAATGGTAAACCTTTGCGACCCAACTAGCTTTAGCGAACATGAGACAGTTGAATTTTTATTGTAACTAAAGCATTGGGTGGTAGCTCACTGCCATTTACAAACAGCACATTTTCCATTGAAATGGGCACTACATTTGCAGAGACATACAGTTTTACTGATAAAACTGTACCAGAGGGGAGGTGTGTTTCCTGCAGAAAGATCCCCTGGACACCATGTCTGGTCAAACACTGCAGAACCTGTTTGCCTTTAGAGGGATTATTGAGGCCACCTATGTTCGCTTATGCAGGAAAGCACGTTTTCTGATATGGTTAGCCCCCACTATTTGCCTTGTTTCTGATGTGGCTTTGACTGTTAGTGCTCTGGGTCCCTGGTAACCAATTCCACAGTGTCCCCAGTGCTAGATCTCTTACAGTTGTTTTGCACAATTGGCAACCTTTTTAGCTACCACTGTAAGTCCCTAATAAATTGTACCCCTGGTATCTAGGGCCTGGCATACTAAGGAAGGTCCGGAGGGCTCCAGCACCAGTGATGCCACCTTAGGGACCTTCCAATACAGACTGCATGTGTTGGTGCAGGCTAAATTAAAAACACGACCTGTCACACACACGCCTGTGTGCCAAATCCCCTATCACTGCATGTGCCAGTTGTAAGTTGCCCCTAAAACAGGGTTCACCAAGGCACATGTGAGGGCATACTGAATCATAGTGAGTAAACAGCAAAGCTATTTTAAATGCATGTGCTGGGCATTGGTCATTACGAGTTCCCCTGCTACATGATCGCTTTTGTGAATCCTGGGATATTTGGTATCAACCATCTCAGAATAATAAACCCTCACTGATCCCAATGATGGATTTATTTATAAGTGCACACGGAGGTCAGCTTAGAGATGCCCCCTGAAACCAGGTAAGCCACCACAGATGTGTTTCTGGCCCCCCAAGGTGAGAGCCAGGGCTCTCGAGGGCCTAAGACAGAAGCCTGCACTAGGCAGAGTTGTTAGCAACTCACCCAGGCAGGATGGACATTCCAGTGCGGGAAGCTTCAAAGGCCTGGCCATCTCTGTAATGCAACCCAAGTCTCTCCAAATGGCTGAGATGACCAACCTCCCCTGTCCTGATGCCACTTTTGGCAAAATTAGTCAGATTGGGAGGAGTGCCCACTTCATGCCAGTCCCACCCCTAAGGTGGACGAGCTGAATTGGACACTACTTTTTAAATTCCTCCATTTTGTTTGGAAGGAATCAGTCCACTAGGGTTAGGGTTATGCCTACTTCCTAGCGGAAGTGGTCATAAGGATGTAGTCACCCTAAAGGTGTTCAGGTCATTGGCTACCACCTGGCACTCCCTTAAACACCCCTAAATTGAGTAGTTAGGGGGCACCCCTGAAACCTAGAACTCAGATCCTGACTACCCCCCGAAGATGAAGGACATGGAAGAGTCGCCCCCTCAGAAGAAGAGGAGCAAGAAGCAGCTGACCCAGTACCATCCCTTCTGGCCTACTGACTTCAGTGGACTCTGCACAAAAAGACTCATCCTGCAGCTGTAGTTTTAGGAAACCCAGGATGCCTGCCTGCCTACAAAAGAGACTCAGACTCCTATGAGCAGCACATCTTCTCATTGTCAAAGTAGCCAACAAGGACTCTGCAACCTGGAGACCTGACACCTGAAGTGACCTCCTAATCCGACTACCTTGGCCCGGTGAGAAACCCACCAACAGTGCCAGCAGGGCTCCCCAGCTGACCTAAGCTCGAGTCCATCCGAGTGTCACCCCTCCTGGACTCATCCAAGTCTTCTGCAGCCCCTGCATGCAGGCTCCCTCTCCCACAGCTTGGTGGTGAGAGAAAACCTGACACCTACAGCAACCACTTCGCCTGTCACCCCTGATGCCCACTGCGGAGGGCCACCAGTTCCAACGACGTCCCCTGACTCCCCTGAGGAGCTCAAGTCCACCTTTATTGACCACCTCCTAGACTCCATGACAGCTCCTGCAGCCTCAACACACAGGACCTCCTGACCGTGAGTACTCCCGGATGGTGAAACTCAAAGTCAAAGGATACCTTGGCATCTGTCGCCCCTGGGCCCTTGAGACAAGGACCAACGGTGCACCTACCTTCCTGGACATCTCAAGTCTTCCATCTACCTGCTTGTTGTCCCTGACTGGCTTCCTAGCTAGAGCCTGCAGCCTGTCTTCATGAGGACCAAACTTCCATGGGGAACCATAGGGCACTCAATGCCTTACTGCACCTCTGCACCCAGCTGCCCCAGTGCTGCCCGATATGACCTGTTGGTGTGGTTATGATCAGTGCCCAGTACTTACCTTAACTCCCTGAGATTGCCTTTGTAAGTCGTTGTTAACCTTGTGTTTGCTGAACATTGTTTTTCCTCCATAGGATACAATTGAGAGAACTCGGAAAATTGCGGTGTCTATTTTTGAAACTGCAAAGTATTTATACTTAAAAGTCTACTTACCTGATTACAGATTTCTTGGGTTTGAAACATAATAAAAAATTGTTATTTTTCTAAATTGGTCTCAGATTTATTATTTGAGTTTGAGTGTGTGTTTCATTTATTGCACGTGTGAGTACAACAAATGCTTAGCACTATCCTCTGATAAGGCTAACTGCTCGCCCACACTACCACAAATAGAGCATTAGTTCTATCTACTTTTGGCTCTGCAATACCAGTTGGGGATCCACTGGAGACTCTGCACAGGGTACTTCATTTTAGTGCACTATATAGAGATACAGTTTCCTACATTTATCATTTGCTCATCACCAAGCAAAGTGTCTGATTTGTTTTGATCCTAGTATTTATTGTCATCACACTTAACGACTACAGAAACTGTGCTTCATTTTTCCTTTGATAATTGCTGAATGTGTACAGTTAATTTATAGGTACTTACATTTTGTAGTGTGTTACACGAAATTGCATGCTACATCCTTTCCTTTCACACTCTCTCTGTACCCCAGCAAGATTGACACATAATTCACTTTACTTTTCTTTCTCTGACTGCAAAGTGAGAGGAGTTTGTGAACACCAATCCCTATATTAAAATAGGTAGCTTATTAGTCAGAAGACATATCTTGACATTTGACCTTTGTTTGAAGCACAACAAATGTGACACGATACATATACAGAATTCAAAGGCATCTTTATTGTTTGGACATTCACAACCCACCAAAAATAGGCTAGCAACCAACAGTTTGTGAAACGCTGCTCTATGATCTAAGCCCATACTCACCAAAGCCCTGAATATCTGAAGAGCATGAAAGACCCAAAGGTTGACACTACGTGGTGCAACTTATCCCATACTAGTGCGGGAGGCTGTGAACCCATGACCTTACCACAGTCAGACACTAATGATCACCAGTACTCATTGAGTCAAGGAAGGACAGAATGTGCCATGTCTAAATCTTCACAGCAATTATTATTCATTGAATTGGGTACAGGGAATCCCCCCGTGGCCAACCGCAGAGCAAGGCACTTTAGCACCAGGCATTGCATTTGGGGCTATTCTGAAGGAACTCACCATCATGAAAACATCTATGTCTACTGTGGAGCAAAACATAACAAAATCATTGGCAGACATCCTCTCCATAAGATCAGACATAGCTTGCTTTAACTTTTGCATACAAAAGATAGATTACTTCATGTTGAATAGAAACTTGAGGCGTCAATCGATTGGGAACAGCGGTCTCGTGGATAACCTATACTTCTCAGGTATCGCAGAGAAAATGGAAGGCAACAATATGATCGCTTTTTTGACATGTTTTATCCCAGAAATTACCAAGCATTCCCCGTTCCCCTGTTGGAACTGGAAAAGCCACGCAGACTGAGGTCTTCAAGACTCATGAATAAAGAAGCCCAAGCTAAGTAATTTCTTGCTTTCATCAGGAGGCAAGACAAATCATAATAGAGGTGAAAAGACAGCTCTTTCCTGAAACGAGACCAGCTTATCACTGTCACACAAGACTTTTCTCATGACCTAATCCAGCGACACAAATGTTTCATAGCATTAGGGCCACATTTGAGGAAATTAGTGGTCCATAATGGCTTGCTGGACCCAGTGATCATGTTAATAACACACAAAAAACAAAACTGAATAGGGTGACTCATGTCAACTGGAGGGCTTTTTGCATTCACTAGAAGGGATGCACATGGGCACTACTCAGGGATGACACAACTTTACTCATTTTCCACACCAGACTGAAACAGATCAGGAAGAACAACTAGGTGAAAGAGAGGAATTTAGAGGAAGTGACTAAACAAAGATTCACTGGGCTGAAATCCAGACATCGAACCAACTTGAACCCCTGAGAGGAAAGTCAAGATCATTATGAAGTCATTTTAAAGGCGCCGAGCACCACCAAACCACAGACAAGACTTTACTAGGCTATTGACTGTGCTCTCTTTTAAGTTATAGTTTGAATGACCTGACGAGATAGGCAATACCACTATGACATAGCATTGTCAAAATGATACTAAGACCACCTACTCTAGTACATAGTAAGTAAAGTAGTTACTTTATCTGATAGAGACATCTAGCTGCAGATTATTTACCTTTAGAATTTCCTGGTGTCCGCTTGGAATTCGGAACTTATACAGAGCAATAACCTTGTGCATGCCATCAGCTGGCATCATTCGGATCCACATGGCGTCGTGGGCATCGATGGAGCCGTCTCGGGCATCACAGTCGCCTATAAAGGCACCACCCAGGCGCTCGTGTGTCGTTCTTTTCCTTCAGCGCTGGTTGAAGTGCAGATCAGGAATTGAGCTGCCCTCTGTCTTTTTCAACCTTTTTTCAAGACTTTTTTGCATCTCTGTAGGAATGGTTTCTAGGAAGACTGGGTTCAAGTGGTGTGGTGCCTGCCACCGCGCCATGTCAATGACAGACTTCCACCAGATATCTCTCTGGTGCCTAGACCGAGACCACGACTCAAAGTCTTGTTCGGACTGCCAGGCCATGGCTCCTAAAGCTTTGAGGTAGCGGTCCTTGAAGCTCAGGGCGGCCCGACAGTCGACGTCAGCGGGAGCAACCCCTCAGAGGTCCTGGTCCTGGTTGAGGAGGAGGTCGTGGGACCGCTTCAGAAGCCCTAAGTCTTCTTCATCCCATTTAAGGTCCTCTGGGCACTCAGGGAAGAGGCTCAAAAAGAAGAAATCCAAGTGCAAGCTGACTTCACCTCGTCCATCGGCTGACGAGACAAGTCGCAACCATCAACTTTCCAGGCATGGTCCTCCCCCCCTTTACGGGAGCTGGAGCAACCCCCACTCAGCTCAAAGAGTTTTACAAGTCCATGCGTCTCGTATTTGAGTGGGATGGCACTGCCGGAGCGCCTTCGGACCCTGGGGGGTCGGCAGAGGCCCCATCAGGTTCCACGCCCGTGGCTTTGGCACTAATGGGGTCTGTTGGATCAGATATCGGATCTGGAACGACACCGGGTATGCATAGTCAACCTCCTCCGGTGTTGCTCCCCACGTCAACACCGGTGGCGTGAGCCCCATTCTAATAACCGATGATCGAGAAGTGTAACGGAGTCCACAGGTGCCAGATCATTGCCTGAGCATTTTTACAAACAGCCAGGCACTGGTGATGAATGAGAGGGGTATCAGGACCCTCTAGACTCCCAGTTAGAGCCTATGGACTGGTATGAGGAGCATTTGAGAGGCCAGTGGAGTGGACACCTCTCCAGATACTGGCAAATTCTCACCTTCTACTGTGGCTATGGAGGAGGGTGCATCATAAGCAATGGTGGTATGCAGGGCAGCTGAGGTCCTGGACCTAGAGCTTCCCTTGATGCAGGTCAAAACTAACATCTTGACTGAGGTGCTTCAGCCAGGGGCTTCGTCATCTGAACCGATGTTGCCCTGTGATGAGGCCCTCACAGATGTCCTACTGGGAGCGTGGCCCAAACCCAGCACAGTGGCACCTGTAAACAGGACAATTGGCCACCTCCATCGCCCGACTCCGGGCGATCCTGGCTTCCTCATGCATCACTCCATCCGGGAGAGCTTGGTAGTCCAGGCTTCCACTTCCTATGGCACCTTCCCATCCACGCCCCCAGATAGGGAATCCAGGAGGCTGGACCAATTGGGAAAGATGTTTTCTTTCTCCAGCCTGGTACTGAGGTTTGTAAAAACCTCATGCCTATTGGGGCATTTCTTTAATATTCACTGTGGGATACAGTGGCACAGGTGCTGCCTCAGGTCAAGATGGGAGAGATGCAGACAAGTTAACCATCAGGTGTGGTTTGCACACAACGGACCTGCTGGGCAGGGCCATTTCCTCGACAGTGGCCCTTCGACGCCATGCCTGGCTATCTACTTCTGGCTTTTCGGGGGATATCCAGGCAAATCTTATGGACATGCTTTTCTGTGGGACCCACCTTTTTGGGGAAAAGTCAGACTCTGCGTTGAAGAGCTTCAAGGACTCCCGGGCTATGGCCAAGTCCTTGGGCCTCTCGGCGACCCATCGCCAGCAGTCTATCACCCCTTTTGACGCCATACACAAACCAGCCACTGTCCTCCGCCAGGTCCTCATCCTCTGTGGGGAGGAGGTCGTGTTGCATTCAGACCCAGAGGGTCTAGTCAGAAGTCATCCATCACACAGCGCCAAACCTCCACAGCATCCTAGCCCTCCTAGTATGGTTCTGCAAAACCATGTACGGCCAGTTAGAGGGAGGATTCAATTTCATCTCTCTCACTGGCGGTGCATAACATTGGACACATGGGTCTTGTAGATTGTACAGAAAGACTATTCCCTCCCCTTCCAGTCTTTTACTCCCCCAGTGCCTCTCTCAAACGAACAGCTGATGGAGGATCACTTGGTTTTCCTCTACTAGGAAGTTAAGACTCTCTTGGCCAAGGGAGCTATAGAAAGGGTCCCGCTATCAGAATTAGGCAGTGGTTGTTATTATTGCTACTTTCTGATACCCAAAAAAACAAGGGCCTTCGCCCTATTCTGGATTTGCAAGACGTCAATCTCTTCCTCAAAAAGGAGAAATTCAAAATGCTCACTCTAGCTCAGGTCTTGTCTGCACTAGACTAAGGAGACTGGATGATAGCATTGGTCTTACAGAATACGTATTTTCACATCCCCATCCTGTCTGCTCACAGGCGCTACTCGCGGTTCAATGTAGGCCAAGAGCACTTCCAGTTTAGTGTGCTACCCTTCGGCCTTACCAGATCCCGTCGGTGATGGCGGTAGTCGTAGCCCCTCTGCGCAGGCTGTGGGTTTCAGTCTTCCCCTACCTTGACTGACTGTTGAAGGCTCCTTTGCCCCAGGCTGTTGTCACCCACCTTCAGACTACGGCGAATCTCCTGCATTCGCTGGGGTTCACTATAAATGTGCCAAAGTCACAGCTGACTCTCTCTCAGATGCTCCCTTTCATCAGAGCAGTTTTGGTCACAGTACAGTATCAAGCCTATCCTACAGAGCAACAAGTCCAGGATATTCAGGTTATGATTCTGATTTTTTGTCCTCTTTCCTGGATTTCCATGAGGCACACTGTGAGGCTATTGGGCCTCAGGGCCTCCTCCATCCTGTTAGTAAAATATGCCAGATGGCATATGAAGGCTCTGCACTGGGATCTGAAGTTCCAATGGGCACAGCATCAGGAAAATCTCACCCACACGGTTCAAATCTCAGAGGGATCAGCAGTGGTGGTTAGTGAACTGCGATTGGGTCAGAGGCAGACTCCTCTTACTTCCCTAACCACATCTCACAGTAGTGACAGATGCGTCACTTCTGTGATGGGGCCGCCATCTGGGAGAGGTGAAAATCAGAGGCCTCTGGTCTCCAGTGTAATCCGGACTCCATATCAACTTTCTGGAGCTCTGGTCAGTCCGACTAGCATTGAAGGCATTGGTTCCTCTTGCCAAAGGAAAGCTAGTACAGGTGTTCAGTGACAGCACCACTGCAATTTGGTACTGCAACAAGAAGGGTGGTGTGGGGTCGTGGACTCTTTGACATCTCTGCACATGGCTGGAACAGCAGGGTATAACCCTGGGAGTTCAACACCTGGCAGGTTCTCTGAATGCCAGGGTGGACAAACTCAGCAGTCAATGCCTAGTGAATCACAGGTGGCGTCTCCATCGGGAGGTGGCACAAAGACTCTTTCAGCAGTGGGGAGAGCCTTGGTTAGATCTGTTGGCCTTTGAAGAGTGTCAGCAGTATTGCGCATTGGAGTTTGCATGGCGGCAATTTCTCTGCAACGCTTTTCGTTGCAAGTGGAGTTCAGGCCTCATGTACGCCTTTCCACCCCATCTGCCCAGAGTTCTCAAGAATATCAGAAATGACCTGGCTCAGGTAATCTTGGTAGCTTCAGACTGGGCACAGAGAGTGTGGTATCCCGAGCTTCTGAAAATGAGCATCGATCCTCCAAGGAGGCTTCCCCTTCCGGAAGATCTTCTGTCGCAGCAACAGGGGAACGTTGTCACCCAAACTTGTCAACTCTACTCCTTCATTATTCGAGATTGAGCGGCAGCAGTTGACCGCTTTCAACCTTCCTCTGTAAGGTTATTCTGCCAGCCAGGCGTCCATCCACCAAGATGCTATACGCCTGCCGTTGAAAACACTTTGTATATTATTGTACAGAAAGATCTATTGATCCTCTTTCTCCTTCTCTCTGACATTCTTCTCTTTGTCTTGTCCCTTGCTGTTGGAAGCTGGCTCTGTATATACTTTATCAAATCAGAGGCGCAGGGGCGGCCGGGTGCAGGGTGCAAACACAGCATCGGTCTCCCAATGCTTTCCTATGAGGGGACCCCGGTGGGACTTTGACCGGGGGCAGGCAACTCTACTAGCTGAAGTGCCCTGAGGCACTGTAACAAGAGGCTTGAGCCTTTGAGGTTCACCACCAGGAGTTACAGTTACTGTAGGGGGGAGGTGTGAGGCACCTCCACCCGGGGCAGGCTTTGTTTCTGGCCACCGAGAGCACAAAAGCTCTCACCCCATGTGGTCAGAAACTTGTCTGAAAGTGGCAGGCTGGCACAGACTGGTCAGTCTTGCACTAGCAGTTTGGCTAACATACAGGGGCTATCTAAGATGCTGTCTGGGTGCATTTTTCAATATATTCCACACTGGTATCAATGTGGGTTTATTGTGCTGAGACGTTTGATACCAAACTTCTCAGTATTTAATGAAGCCATTATGGAGCTTTGGAGTTTGTAATGACAAACTCTCAGACCATATACTCAGAATGGCTAATCTGCCCTTAGAATGTTCAAGAATGGACTTAGACACTGTAGGGGCATATTGCTCATCAGCTATGCCCTCACTTGTGGTATAGTGCACTCTGCCTTAGGGCTGCAAGTGGGGTGACTTGCCTATGCCACAGGCACTGATTTGTGGGCAGGGGAGAGGAGTGCCATGTCGACTTTGCCTTTTTCTCCCCACTAGCCCACACAAGCTGCAAAGGCAGTGTGCATGTGCTTGATGGAGGGGTCCCCCAGGGTGGCATAATAAATTATACAGGGCCCTTGGTACCATGGGTACCTTTTACTAGCGACAAGTGACTTAACTGTGTGCCAGGGGTGTGCCAATTGTGTAAACAAAGGTAAGACTTTGGGAAAGACCACAGGTGCTGGGGCCTCATTAGCATATCCCAGCACACTGTCCGTCAAAGTTGGCATCAATATCAGGCAAAAAAGTGGGGATAAACCAAGCCAACAAGGGCACTTTCCTAGCAGGGATCTGTATTGGGTACTCTCAAAGGGTATCTTTCCGCCTTATTGCTGTTCTGTCGTCCTTATTGTGCACATGTATCCTACTACTCCCTTTATGATGCCTCAATGGGACTTAAATCTGGTTTTCATATTTCTCATGTGTGTCCCCTCTGGCTCCTCACCATCAAGACAGCCTTCTTAGTGGCAATAACATCTGCCAGGATGGTGTATGAGAAGCAGGCGCTCTCATCTAAGCTGTTGTATCCCACCATGTTGCCAGACAAGATGGTACTTAGAACTCGTGCCTTTTTACTCCCCATGGTGATGACCCCATTTCACCTGGGTCAGAACATCACCCTGCCCACCTTATTTTCTCCACTGCATCCCTCGAAAGAAGAGGAGTGACTCCACCAGCTGAACCCAAAAAGAAAATTGTCGTTCTACCTTGACCACACAAAAGAGACCCGGGCCGATGACAAACTCTTTTTGGGGTACGTGGGAGCAAAGAAAGGTTGGGCAGTGCAGAAGCGAACCATTTCATGCTGGGTTGTTCTCTGCATTAAGATCTGCTATGCACTGGCCAAGAAGCAGCCCACCGAGGGCTTGAGAGTTTGTTCTCCCCGGGGCAAGGCTGCTACCACTGCGTAAGTACAAGGTGTTCCAGTCCTGGACATCTGTCAGGCAGCGACGTGGGTATCCTTGCACACGTTCCCAAGACATTACCTCCTGGACAAACAGGTCTGCAGAGACCGGCACTTTGCCCGTTTGGTCCTGCAGGACTTTTTAGTGTGAGAAGATCTGGCCGCAGCCCACCACCCGGAGGTTATGGCTTGGGTATCTATTCTAAAGTTAGGGAATCTGCAGTTAGAAGTCTCTTATCAGATGAACATGTTACTTACTTTCCGTAATGCATTATTTGGCTGCAGATTCTTACACCCACCCATGCCTCCCTTCTCTGGGGACACTTCTGCTAGGGTTATGGATTGTCCCTTTCAGGGCTCTAGTTTTTGGGCACAGACAAAACTGTTAGTTCTTTCCATGGCTCTGCGCTTCTAGCGTGGAAGTTTGTGGAAAAAGTACTGAGGTAGGTGTGTCTGGGTGGTGCCTTTATAGGGGACCGTGATGTGTCAGACTGCTTCAACGATGCCGATGACTCCACCTGGATGCGAACGACGCAACCCGACGGCGCGTGCAAGGGTATTGCAAAAGTTTCGGATTCCAAGCTGACAGCAGGAAATCCTAAAGATAAGGAAGCTGCAACTAGATAGTCCCACCAGATAATGCGCTACCGAAGGTAAGTGACTTGTTCATCAAGTTATAGCTAATTAAAACCTTTACATTGTAGGAAAGTCACTCTTTTTTGGCATGGTTACCCCCACTTTTTGCCTGTCTGTCTGTCTGTCTGTGTGTTTAGACTGTTTTCACTGGGATCCTGCTAACCAGACCCCAGTGATTGTGCTCTCTCCTCCAAAGTCGATAACCCTGGTACCTTTTCACACCCCACAATTGGCATACTTGTGTACCCCTTTAAGTCCCTAGTATATGGTACACCGGTACCCAGGGCATTGGTTCACCAGGGGACCCCCATGGGCTGCAGCATGTATTATGCCACCCATAGGAGCCCATGCAAAATGTATCTGCAGGCCTGCCATTGCAGCCTGTGTGAAAAGGTGCATGCACCCTTTAACTGCTGGTCACTGCACCAGGTCACTGTAAGTCACCCCTATGGTAGGCCCTTTCAGCCCAAAGGGCAGGGTGCATGTTGATGTGTGTCAGGGCACCCCTGCAAGAGCATAGGTGCCCCTGTGATCTGCAGTTCCATTGCACTGGACTTTGTAAGTACGGGGAAGCCATTTTACCCGTGTACTGGCCACACTGCCTGTGGTATAGCTACATAATGGTAATTCTGAACCCAGGCATGCTTGCTATAAAACATGTCGGAATCATACTCCAATACCAGCATTGGTGGCATGATTCCATGCACTCTGGGGGCTCCTTAGAGGATCCCCCCCCCCCCCCAAGTATTGCTTCTACCAGTCTTCCAGGGTTGGCGGGCAGCCCGCGCTGCTGCCATCCCTCAGACAGGCTTGTGGTCTACTGCTGCTTGACCAGCTCACGCCGGGGAAGGCAGAACAAACAATTTCCTGTGGGAGAGAAGATGCAGCACCTTCTCTCTTGGAAATAGGTGTTAAAGGCTGGGGAGGGCTAGCCTCCAGAAGCCCTATGGTTTTGCTTTGAAGGGCACATTTGGTGCCCTCCGTGGATAATCCAGTTTGCACCAGTCCAGGGACCCCAGTCTCTGCTCTGGCATGAAACTTGACATAGGAAAGGGGAGTAGCTACTCCCCTGTCCATCACCTCCCCAGGGGTGGTGCCCAGATCTCCTCCAGGTGGCCACTCGAATCTGCCTTCTTGGAAACAAGATGTGAAGAGGCCCCTGGGAGCATCTGAGTGGCCAGGTCAGGCAGGTGACATCAGTGACCCACTCTGATAGGTGGTAACCGTGCAAAGTGACCAAACCCCCTTTCAGGGCTATTTAGGAACTCCCTTGCAGGTTGGTCCCCATATCCGGCAAACAAGACTCCACTAGGACTCCTCTGCATCGACCTCTTCTGCTCCTGGCCACCAGAACCGCAACTGGACACTTCAGAAACCGAACAAGACTGCAACTCCCGAGACGACCTTGCCTTGCAACATTGTTTCCCTGGCTCCTTCCAGCAACTGCTGTTTTTCCACTGCTGTGCATCCTCTGGGGTCGGCAAGACTTCAGCTGCACCAAGAAGCAAGAAGGAGTCTCCCTTGGAGCGAAGGAGTCACTCCTCTACATCAGCAGCCACCTAAGGCAATGACGTTCGGCTGCGTGGATCTCCTTGCCTCAGGACCTGCAATACAGATTGTGGGTCTGCGTAGTCCCCGTTGTCCAACTTGGGACACAGTGACCCCTTGCCTCTTCTTGTAGGACGGATTCCCTATGCACCGCGACTCTTGCAGGAACCAAGGCTTGTTGACTCCTGCTCTGAGGGATCTTCAGGCTTTAAGTAGCCCTGGCCTTCAGCACTTCATCCTTGCAAGGACAGTCTCTCTTCTGCTGCTCGAGTGACGTGGGTATCCTCTCCAGGTGTGCTGACGGGGCCTCACTGCACTGTGCCTGCTGCCAGTGGGTTGTCTGTGGGGGCTGCAACTGCGTCTCCTGGCTCGCCTGACTGCTGAACGTCAGTCCCTCCAAGGATCGCGTTCCGAGGGCCTTGTTGGTCCTCTTCAGCCTTGGTTTCATTTGCCAAGGCTTGTTGGTGGTCTTCCTGGCTGCTGACCACTCTGCAATCTGACGACCGGTGTGGGACATCTTCTGCATGACTCTGGGGACTCCTCTGCAGCTCCTGGACTACGCAGCTGGTCTTCGTCCTCTGTCGTCGACACAGATCTTCACCCAGAGAAGGGTGGCCAGTGGCTACTCCCCAGTCTGGACACTCCATTGTGGACTGGACTCTGTCCCCTTCTTTTGCAGGTCCTCTTCTTCCAGAGTGCCTGTATTAATAAATTCAACAGTGAATTCAGTGAGGGTTTATTAATACAAGATGTTTTATAACAAACATCCCTATTGTCAGTGAAGCCATCATGTAGCTGGAGAACACGTAATGTCCAGTGTCCAGGACATGTACTTAAAATGGCTTCGCTGTCCACTTTTTATGTCTGGGAATTGCCAAAGACATACCAGGGGCATATCTGCTCATGCAGATATGCCCTCTATGGCTAGAAGGCCTCCTAGAGGGCTGACTTAAATATATTGCATGCATTGTAAAGGGGACAGGGCACACAGGCTGTGTGTCATGTCATGTTTTCATTTTAGTTCTGCACCAAGACACGCAGCCTGTGAAAGGTGCACGGTGTGCACATAGTGAGGGATTCCATGAGGAAGGCACAGCTCGTGCTGCAGCCCTTAGGGGCCTTCCTTTAGTATCCCTAGGGTTACCATTTACTAGGGACATATAGTGGCAGCTAAAGGTTTGTCAGTTGGGAAAAAGGATTGTGCAGTTTTGAGGAAAGAGATCTGGCACCGAGGATCTGTTTTGCAGGGACCCAGTCCATTTTCAGTCTAAATTGCACCAGAAACAAGGAAACAATTTGTGTGTGTGTGGGGGATGACCATGTCAAAAGAGACACTTTCCTACATGACCTCCTCCCAAACGAAAGAGGATGAAGCTTACCCTTCCTAGGGGAGTCTTCTTCCAATAGGAAAAACCTGGAAAGGCCATCTGCATTGGCATGGTCAGCCCCAGGTCTGTGCTCCACTGTAAACTCCATTCCTTGTATGGAGATGGAACACCATTACAGTGTGGGGTTTTCACCTTTCACTTGCATTAGCCATCTAAGAGGCCTGTGGTCAGTTTGAATTAGGAATTGAGAACCAAACAAATATGGTCTCAGCTTCTACAGGGAACAAACTACAGCAAAGGCTTCCCTCTCAATTACACTCTGCTTTTGGGGATTCAACCTTCAGCTAAGGAAAGCAACTGGTTGGTCATGGCCATCATCCTTGAGTTGGGACAGGACTGCTCCTAGCCTATGTTCAGGGGCATCGGTCTGCACAATCAAATGCTTAGAGTAATCTGGAGCTTTTAGAACAGGTTCTGAGCACCTTGCTTCCTTCATGGTATTGAAGGCATTTTGACAGCTGACTGTCCAGTTTACCTTTTTGGGCATCTTTTTGGGTGTGTGTTCTGTGAGGTGTGCCACAATGGTTCCATAGCCCTTCACACATCTTCCATAATGCCCAGTCAAGCCAATGAATGCACTGACTTGGGTCTAGGCTGTTGGAGCTTCCCAGTCCAGAATTGTCTGGAATCTGGGGTTAGAGTGGTTGGACTTGGCCCCTGCCTACCACGTGCCCCAAGTATACAACCTGACTCTGCCCTATCTGCACTTGCTTGTCTTGATAGTAAGGCCTGCACTTTACAGAGCCCCAAGGACCTTTCTGAGGTGGATCAGGTGATCCTGCCAGGTAGAGCTGAATACAGCAATATAATCTAGGTATGCTGCACTAAAGTCTTTTCACCCAGCAAGGTCTTTATTCACCAACCTATGGAAGGTGGCAGGGGCATTCTTCCGACCAGAGGACATAACAGTGAACTGATAATGTCCGTCAGGAGTGGAGAGTGCAGATACTTCTTTTGCTTCTGGGGTCAAGCCTATTTGCCAGTACCCTGATGGGAGGTCAGAATTACACAGATATTTGACTGCTCCTAATCTGTCAATTAGTTCCTCTGCTCTTGGAATTGGGTGGGAATTTGTCTTCATGACTGCATTGAGACCCCTATAGTCCACAGAGAACCTCATTACATTCTTTACACCCTAGGAATGAGGCTTGAGGACTAGCATGATTGGGCTGGCCCAAGGGCTCTCTTGAGTGCTCAATGATTCCCAATTCCAGCATCTTGCTGACTTCAGCTTTGATGCACTCTTTGACATGGTCAGATTGTATATTTTGTCCTTGACAGGTACACTGTCTCCAGTGTCCACATCATGGGTACACCAGGTAGTTCTGTCAGGGGCCAAGAAAAAGAGTTCAGTAAACTGGTGGAAGACCTGTCTCCAGTCAGTCTGCTGCGGGTCAGAAAGGGTATCTGAAAAGACTACTCCCTCAACTGAATCATCTTTGGGATTGCTGGAAAGGAGATCAGGGACAGGCTCACTCTCAATTTCCTGTCCTTCATCTGTGACCATGAGCATGGTCAGTTCAGCTCTGTCATGGTAGGGTTTCAGGCGGTTTACATGGATTACCCTCTTGGGATTCTTGCAACTGCCAAAGTCCACCAGATAGGTGACTTCCCCTTTCTTTTCTAACATGGGATAGGGTCCATTCCACTTATCGCAGAGGGCCCTAGGGGCCACAGGCTCCAACACCTATACTTTTTGCTCAGGTTGGTATACAACTTGTGCAGATGTTTCATCAAAGTGGAGCTTCTTGACCTCTTGGCTGGCCTCAAGGTTTTTGTATTCAGCCATCCTTGGGCGAATACCAAGCACATAACCCAGTATGTCCTGCTTGGCTCTCTGGGAGGTCTGTCACATCCTTCCTTTACAAGCCAAAGTGGTCCCTTAACAGGATTCCAAAACAAAAGTTCAAATGGGGAGAAACCAACTCCCTTATGTGGCACGTCCCTGTAGGCAAAATGCAGGCAAGGAAGTAGGACATCCCATCTCCTCCCGAGTTTTTCAGGGTTCCCACCAATCATGCCCTTTGAGAGTCTTGGTAAATCTTCTAACAAGACCTTTACAATGGGGTTGACATGGGTTTGTGAACTTAGAGGTCACCCCACATTCAGCCCACATGTGCTTCAGGTAGCCAGACATGCAGTTGGTACCTCTGTCTGATACCACCTCTTCAGGAAAACCCACTCTGGCAAAAATACCAATGAGAGCCCTAGCTACTGAAGGGGTAGTAGTAGTCCTTAGGGGCATTGCTTCAGGGTAGCTGGTGACATGATTCACTACCACTAGTATAAATCTGTTCCCTTATGCTGTTGGAGGGTCAAGGTCACCAACAATGTCAATCCCAACCCTTTCAAAGGGAACCCCAACCACTGGAAGTGGAATTAAGAGGGCCTTTGGTTGTCCATCTGTCTTGCCACTAGCCTGATAGGTGGCACAGGAGTTGCAAAACGTCTTTACTTTCTGGGACATGCCTTGCCAGTAGAAGTGGTTGACCACCCAACTCCATGTTGTTGTCTGGCCAAGATGCCTAGCTAAGGGGATGTCATAGGCCTCTGTTAAGAGAAACACTCTGCATTGCTAAGGCACTACTACCAGTCTCCTGGTGGCACCAGGTTTATGGTCTTTGGCTTGAGTATGCAGGAGCCTCTCTAACCAATAGGTCATATGAGTACCACTAACATCACCTTCTTCCTGTGCAGCAGTCTGCTGTCTCAGGCCTTCAAGAGTGGGAGAGGTATGTTGTCCCTGGCTCAGATCTTCCCAAGAGGGTCCCCTGGTCCTAGGAGCTCTGCCCTGTAAGGCTCAAGCTCTTGAGGTTCAGTTCCCTCTGGGGCTGTTAGGTCTTCTCCTTGAGGAGAGAGATCCTGCTATTTGATCTGTCTGGAAGCTGGTCCCCCAGTCTTTCTGCCTTTTCTCTTTGTAGATTGGGCCATTATCCTAGGCTCCAACCCTGAGCTTTGCTGTATGCTTGGGTTTTGATGCACACCCACTCAGGGAAACCCAGAATAGCTGCATGGGCCTTTCTTTCTACCTCAGCCCAGGCTGAGGACTCCAGATCATTCCCTAGCAGACTTTGGACAGGTATAACAGGAAATACCACCACCTTCTTTTGGCCTGTAACCCCTCCCCATTCTAAGAACGCTATTGCCATTGAGGACAGTATATGTCTCTCCAGGAAGACACTGATTGCTCAGTCACAGTGGTGACACTGGCACCAGTGTCTCTCAGTGCTTCAACTTGAATCCCATTTATATGAGGCTGTTGTGTGCACTTCTGCAGACTGCTGGGCCAGACAGCCAGGGCAGATGCGTTTACCCCACCCTCTGAGACTAAAGTTGCCTCAGCAGGCTCACTGACATAGTCATAGTCAGGGCCTACCTGGAATCCCATCTGGAGGCTTACCACTGCATTTACTGCAGGTGCACTAGAGACATACTTTTTTATTAGGACAGTTAAGTTGTCCAGTTTGGTGTCCATTGGTTGCAGTTATGGCACCAAGCCTTTCTGGGATCCCAATTTTGTGGCCCACCCTCCTGTGCAAGTTTTTGGTGGCCTTTAGAAGACTTTGGCCCTCATTTCCACATTGGCGTTAAATCCCACTTACCGCCACAGTGACGGCCGCCAACATACTGCTGCGGTGGCGAATATCCGTTCCTCATATTATGACAAACACACACACCATTCCGACAGAATACTGCCACAAACACACAAACCCACCAACCCAAAGGTCAGTGGTAAACTGTTGGTACCAACACCAATGCCGTTACGCCAACAAAACAACGCCCACCACATCATGACCCACGAATCACCACGGCGGACATTTAATGGCGGTAAACCATTGGCAATACATACCGCCATGCTCAGAATGGACACCCAAATACAAAACAACACTACATTGGCCAATACCAAAAACACACACCACACGCACCTACCCACAGAACCATAAAACACACACCCAAATTACCCACAACCCTTTATTATCAACAATTACTGCCAGGAGATTGACATGAACAGCACAGAGACAACTAGACACACACACCACATACACCCATACATTCCTCACGCACCCCACATCACACACCCCACCACATTACTCAACCCACTCTCACCAACACACACCACCCAACACCAATGTCCCCACTAAGGCACCCCTGTTTCACTGATGAGGAGTTAAGGGTCATGGTGGAGGAAATAGTCAGGTTAGAGCCACAGCTGTTTGGAGCACAGGTACAGCAGATATCCATTGCCAGGAAGATGAAGCTATGGCGGAGAATCGTGGACATGGTGAATGCTGTGGGACAGCACCCAAGAACAAGGGACGACATCAAGAAGAGGTGGAACGACCTACGGGGGAAGGTGAGTTCTGTGACAGCAAGGCACCAGCTCGCCATACAGAGAGGACTGGTGGTGAACCCCCACCTCCTCTCAAACAGCTCACAGCATGGGAGGAGCAAGTCTTGGCATTAATGATCCTGGGGGACTCGCTGTAGTAGCCAAAGGACTAGACACTTGTGAGTCAATATTTACTACTTATCACCCCCCATACCTGCATGCCATCACACCCCTCACCCTCACTCCCATCACTCCACTCCATCCCCCACACTGCACCTACACATCTGACTAACCCCAATGCCAAATCCTGGATGCCATACCAATGCATGGTCAGCCCTCCCAGCCCTGCATGGACACCCATCACTAAAGCATGCACAGCATAGGGAAACTAACCATCCCACAATACATCACCATACACAAACAAAGGTGGTAGGTAACAGCAACGATAGAGGGGAAGCCAGGGATGTACATTATGTCACAGACATGAAGCATAATACATCACTTACATCCCCACAGGTGCCCCAGCCAATCCCAGTGAAGAGGAGGTGCCCTGACTATCCAGTCCCCCAACAGAAGATGCCCCAGTGATGACAGTAACTCTGGACTTCAGGATCTGAATCAACAGCCTGGCCCATCAGAGACCACTGGACAGTTGGTCACACCAGCCCACTCACAGTCCACCACAAAGCCTCCCCCCTCAGTATCCAACACCACATTACCCACCCAGCGTACCCACACCTCTGTCCCCAGGACACGTCAATCAGCAGTGTGCCCATCTGTACAGGGACCCCAGTCCACACCTTGCCCCCAAGACAATCAGGGACCTGTGGTCAGTGGGCAAACCATTCAGGGGCAGAGGCACAGGGAAGCAGGGACACTGGGAGGACCGCTGTGCGCCAGGGGGATGACAGGCCCAGGGAACCGACTCTCCAGGAGGCACTCACCGAGATCCTGGGAGCCGACTAACATTCCCAGGACACGATGGGCCAGATCCTTGACAACATGCAGAACTGGCGGCTGCAGGAGGAACAGTGTCAGGGGATCAGGGAGGACTGGCAGGCCATCAACACCACCTTAATCTCCATAGCAGGGGTGCTGGCAGACATGGCCAACATCATGAGGGAAGCAACAGCACAGAAGGGGCCCCTACCACCTGCCAGTCCATTGACCAGACCTCCACTTCCACTGTAGCTAGTGGGCAGGAGGCCCTGCCACAGGCCACCAGCACTCCATCCCTTGCAGAAGGTGAACCACCCTGCAAATGTTCCCTGCGACCCAGACAGAAGCCAGAGACACTTGCCAAGACCACCGCCAGGAAATGAGACTCTACTGATTGTCCCCCTTGTGTCCCACACTGTCACCTTGTCCACTTTGAACTGCCTTTGCTCACCTTCCTATGGCCCCTTGGACACTGGACCTGTATTACAAAAAGACTGGAACAATACCCTGGACTTTCCTCCACCATCACCTCATTCCATTGCACTTTTCCCTCAATTTCTTAGCACTACAATAAATACCCTTGAACACAACTTGACTACTCGTATTTTATGTGTTGAAAATGTGCATTTATGGAAACAGTCACATCTAGTGCAAATGATCTGAACACTGTGAGAGCATAGAAATAATGACCTGTAGCTGTCTATAGTCCTCACATCAGTACACAGTTGTTATATCACCAACATCTGTAAAATGACAAGCCATAGGTGACAGTAAGTTGAGATGCAAAGGAAGTTAATGCTATCATGGTACAGCCACACAGAAAATATCAATAGTCAGAGGCATGGTCAGTTGCACTGTCTGACCTATGTGCCATTGGAAGTATTGACGTATAACTGCTGTTCTGTTGTCCTCATCCTCGGCCTCCTCATCCCCACTGTCCTCCGGGTCCACTGCTGCCATAGCGGCATCTCCAGTCGCCTCCTCCTGCAGAAAAGGTGCATGCCGTCTGAGGGCCAGGTTGTGCAACATGCAGCGTGCCACTACTATCTGACAGACCTTCCCGGGTGAGTAGCACAGATGGAGGCATCTGAACCTGGCCTTCAGGAGGCCGAAGGTTCTCTCAATGATTCTTCTGGTTCGCCCATGTGCCTCATTGTAATGATTCTCAGCCCCTGTCCTGGCAGTCCTCACAGGGGTCAGGAGCCACAGTAGGCCTCGCACAATGCTATGGTGATGACACCTGAAGGCATACACTAGCATACAGTGGGTGGGGACCCTGGCTCACCTATTAGCCACACCCTGTGCTTGTATAGTTGGGGCACCAGATTTGGGATGCTGCTATTCCTCGGGACAAAGGTGTCATGCACCGAACCAGGATACTTGGCAGTGACGTGGGAGATGTACTGGTCCGCCAGGCACGCCATTTGCACATTCATTGAGTGGAAACTCTTGCGATTCCTGGACACCTGTTCATTCTGGCGGGGTGGGAGACAAACACTATTGGGGATATGTCCCATTGCATAGAATCCGGCCTTCACAGTGGCCAAATCTTCCACCGGTGGGAAAGCTATGTAGCTGCACATGTGTTTCACCAGGGCAGACAAAACTGTTGCCAGCACGATTGAAAATATTGGCTATGACATTCCTGCTGCCAAGCCCACTGTCACTTGGAAAGAACCAGTTGCCTGGAACTGGAGCACTATTAGCACTTGCGCAAGAGGGGGTATCTCAGTCGGATGACGGATAGCTGATATCAGGTCAGGCTCCAATTGGGCACACAGCTCTGTGATTGTGGCCCTGTGCAATCTATAGGTGAGTAAAATGTGCCTGTCCTCCATTGTAACCAAGCCCACAAGGGGTCTGTAAACGGGGGTTGTCTCCACCTCCTATTCATCCACAGCAGTAGGTATCTAAGGGACACGAGTAAGTAGGCTGTCACAATTTGAATAATGGAACCACCATCTCAGTGTACATAGTGCATTTATGTGATAGGATAGTGGGAATCGCGAGGTATGTGCTAATGTAGGCTGTGACGCAGTTAAGGTTGATATGATCATTGTCCACCACCATGAAATGGCGACCGCCTGTCCTGCATGTAGGGACAGGTGGAAGTGAGGTAACTCCGCTGACGCTGGGCTTCGTGGCGGAAGGCGATCTTGCACCGCTGTGCAATTCCTCATTGGATAATATAGGGCTCTGTGGAGTACAGTAGCCAATGGGGATCAGTGCTGGTGGTGAGTGTACACCGCCGCGGACGTAACTGCCGTTTTCCATCACATTCC
This sequence comes from Pleurodeles waltl, assembly GCF_031143425.1. Taxonomy (NCBI): domain Eukaryota; kingdom Metazoa; phylum Chordata; class Amphibia; order Caudata; family Salamandridae; genus Pleurodeles; species Pleurodeles waltl. The sequence goes on along the minus strand of NC_090436.1, from coordinate 219,813,443 downwards.
TCACTTGTTTCCTGACCTTCAACAGGAGAACACCTACACTGCGTGTGCTTCTGTGACCTATGTCTGGAACCTACCATGGCTCATGTGACTGGAGAAAGGGCCCATGCCTTCACTGCGGAGGAGTTGGAGGAATGGTGATGGGGTCCTACCCCAGTCTAGACTGCTGTATGGGCCTCCAGATCAACAGGTGAGTACACCTTGGACACAATGCGTGTGTGAAGGATATATGGAGATGTGTGTGCAAGCATCGTGTCATCGGGTGGGGGATGTCTTGTGGTGGTGTACATGGTGTGCGCCGGGGGATGTGTGTGCCAATGGTGATGGAAACTGGATTGTTGGGCCGTATGTGTAATGGTGTCCTCCTGTCTGTATTACCTCTTCTGGTCAGTGCCCATGAAAAGAAGGGATTATGGCGTGCCATCGCCAATGACGTGCGGACACTGGGGGTCTATGGCAGGCGGAGCACCCACTGTCTGAAACGGTGGGCGGACCTGAGATGCTGGGCACGGAAGACAACAGAGGCCCAGCTGGGGATGGCCTCCCAAAGAGAAAGGGGTGCCTGTCGGAACCTGACCCCATGATGGCCTGCATACTGGCGGTGGCCTACCCAGAGCTGGATAGGCGCTTGAGGGCATCACAGCAGCCACAAGGGGGTGAGTACAGTGGGCGTTACAAATATAATTGGTATGTGGCATGGGATCCGGGTGGTGGGTGTGAGTTAGTGGGTGCCCCTTAATGCAAGGTCAGACATTGCAGCGTGATCTAGCTCAAGGGTAATGAGTGTATGGCAAATGCAGGTAACCTAGCTTGTTAGCATTCTATGTCAGTCAGGGGTTTGTGGGTAACAGGAGGGGTGCAGTTGGCGATGTGTGGCCCTCATCTTGCCGTGCCATCTTGCCAAATCACTGGTGCCAAATCACTGGCAGTTCAATGCATGGTGATCAATCCTGATCCCTGTGTGTGACGGTGCTGTGTATGCCAACTGTGGTGTTGGTGCAGTAATTGACCCAGTGTGTCCTATCTCTCTCACCACCCCTTATTTCTTCTGTCATCCAGTCCATGTGTGCATTAGCATCATCTGGCGGAGGAGCAGGGGCACCGTCAACTGAGGGAGCTGCATCCCACAGGATCCTGGAGGCAAGAGTCCACTGACGCAGAGGGAACCTAAGGGCCGGAGGACGAGGGGAGCACCACAGCGGAGACAGGAGGTGACCACACAGACTCCGATGGAAGCTCCCTGGTGGTGGCAAGCACCTCTGTGACCACCCAGGCTGCAGGTACCGCCGCCACCCCTGTACCAGCGCCGCCCTCCCAGTAGCCCCTCAGTGAGTTGCCCGTGCCTGCTCACCCAGGAGAGTGGACATCTCCTTCGCCCCAGGCATCTCAGGCCCTGCCCCAGTGAGCCCTACTGCCCTGATTGACCTCCTGAGATCCATCTCTGTAGGGCAGTCAACCATTGTGAATGCCATCCAGGGGCTGGCATCCCAGATGAAGCAATGCAATGCATTCCTGGAGGACATCCACGGTGGATTTGCGGCCCTACCGAGATTGATTCAGGCTCTGGCCTCCTCTCGGATGGCAGCCATTGTCCATGTTCCTACCGTCCCCCCTCCAACTACTACTTCCCATTCTCCTCAACCCATCCCATGCACACATACAGACGAGCATGCACACAAGACAACACACATGAGTGGCACAGTCAAACACAGGCACCACACGTCATTCCACAAGCACTCACTCAAACACCAGACATTTGCAGACACAACCACATCCACTGCTTCCACTGTCTCCCCCTCCTCCTGCTCCTCCACCTCCCTCACAGTCACATCCACACTCACACCTGCATGCACTGCATCAACATCCACCACCAGGATCACCACACCAAGCAGCACACACGCCTCACTAGCAGACACCTCCACTACATCCATCCACGCGTCCCCTGTGTCCTCTCCCACCCTGTCTGTCCCCCACTACTTAAAGGACACAAACGCAAGCCCTCAGACACCCAACGGCCATCCACCTCACATCAGCACACTGCCCATGCACCTGCACCCAAGTCAAGCAGACATACACCTCCAACAACCACTCCTTCCACTCCCATCCCTCCTCCCGCCCCACCGTCCCTAAGAAGCTTCTCCTTGTCCAACTTGACCTATTCCTACCCCGCCCCTTTCCCCCGTCTTGCCCGTAAGAGCAGAGTCCCAACGACCCAGCCCAGCACTTCAGCCAAACAGTCCACGCGGACAGTGGAGGCAGCTCCTAGTCTTGGTGGCAAGACAGTGAAGGATCCCACTCCACCAGCCAGGAAGGTTAAGGATCCCACACCTCCTGCCATGAAGGGGAAGAAGCCCTCAACTCTTGCCATGAAGGGAAAGGAGCCCGCACCTCCTGCAATGAAGGGGAAGAAGCCCGCACCTCCTGCAATGAAGGGGAAGAAGCCCTCGACTCCTTCCTGGAAGGCTAAGGAGCCTGCACATTCTGCTGTGAAGGGGAAGAAGCCCTCAACCCATGCCAGGAACGGTAAGGACTCCACACCTCCTGCCATGAAGGGGAAGAAGTCCTTGACTCCAGCAGAGTCTGTCAGGGTGACACCACCACCACCAGTGGCCACAGAGCCCTCACCGCCAGCTGAGGAAGTGCAGCCCACTCCTCCTGCAGAGGCTGCCCTGGAGGCACCTTCACCTGCTGACACAGTGCAGCCATCACCTCCAGCAGAGGTTGTCAAGGTGACACCACCACCACCAGTGGTCAAGGAGCCCTCACCGCCAGCTGAGGAAGTGCAGCCCACTCCTCCTGCAGAGTCTGCCCAGGAGACACCTTCACCTGCTGACACAGTGAAGCCCTCACCTCCAGATTAGACAGTGCAGCCATCACCACAAGCGGAGGGCATGTAGGCCACCCTCCAGGGACTGCTGTATAAGGGGCCCCCTCCAGAAGCAGTGAGCATGTTCCCCACCTGAGAGACCGTGACCTTGCACTCCCCAGCAGAGAAAAATGGGAATGGAACTCCCCTCCAGAATCAGTGGGCATGTTCCCCACCTGAGAGGCTGACCTTGCACTCCCCAGCAGAGAGAAATGGGCATGGAGTCCCCTCCAGAATCAGTGGGCATGTCCCCCACCTGAGAGACTGACCTTACACTCCCCAGCAGAGAGAAATGGGCAAGGAGCCCCCTCCAGAAGCTTTGGGCAGGTAAGCCACCTGATATACTGTGACCTTGCACTCCCCAGCAGAGAGAAATGGGCATAGAGCCCCTCCAGAAGCAGTGGGCATGTTTCCCACCTGAGAGACTGTGACCTTGCACTCCCCAGCAGAGAGAAATGGGCATGTAACCCCCACCAGAAGCAGTGGGCAAGTCAGCCACCTGAGAGACTGTGACCTTGCACTTCCCAGCAGGGAGAAATGGGCATGGAGCTCCCTCCAGAACCAGTGGGCATGTTCCCCACCTGAGAGACTGTGACCTTGCACTCCCCAGCAGAGAGAAATGAGCATTGAGCCCCCTCCAGAACCAGTGGGCATGCTCTGGTATTTAGCTGAGGTGCCCCCTATGCCCCTGAGGTGCCTTCCCACTTGTAAGCTGATGCCCCTTCAGAGTTCTATCTGGATTATTTCAGGATTCGAGTTGTGCCTTGGACTGTGCCCTGTGGCCATGTGGGCCCTTAGTACTTTGGACTGGGCATTGGACCTTTGTGTACATTTGTACATATCTGTTTTTCTTACAATTGATTCATTTGGTAGCTGTTGACAATATATTCTCATTACTGCATTCTTGTTGTCCTTGCATTATTATGACGTGTGTCAGTTGCCATTGTTTTTCGGCTGCAGCTGGTTGTGTGTGTGGCATGTGTAGTGCATGTGTGTCGCTCTCCTTTTCCTCTTTCCTTCCCTTGTGTGCTAGGCGGCTGTACTCACAGTCATCATCTTCGTCTGCATTGGTGTTCCAGGTGGAGCATGGCGTAGATGAACATGGGGAAGACTTGCAGTTCTGGTTCCATGGCGGCTTTGTCCTTCTCTGTGTCTCTGATTTTTAGTCTTTGGTCTTCTTTGATGTGTTTCCGCCAGGCTTTTGATGGCGTTGGTACCACCCCGGAAATCAGGGCGGTTTTCTGTGTCATGATATGGTGGGCTGTACTTTGTCTTCCACCTGGCTGCTGACGGCTACCGCCATGGTGAGTGTTGTTAACGCCCTGGCGGTTGGTGTGTTACATTGGCTGTCTATGGGAGTTATCTCCGCCATGGTCATAATTTGGCGGTAATTACTACCAGCCTGTTGGCAGTATTACCCCCACTTTATCACTTACTGCCAATGTCATAAAGAGGGCCTTTGTTTTTGTCCTTGTTTTGGTTTCCCTTGTGGTTTTTTTGGCCTCTTTCTTGTGCCCATTCCCCACTAGTGGAAGTCTTGTTTTGACTCAGTGGTCTGCCTTCTTCCCAAACTCTTGAGAAAATGGACCTGGGGTCTACCAGGTAGAGGTGCAACTTTTCTTAAACACAGTTACTCAACAGATGCTCCTTCATCATTTAATTAGATTGTAAAGCCCTTCATAATCATGTACATTGTTATCTTTTAACCACTCACCTACCCACCTAGAGTTTTCACTGAGAAGTCAACAAAAATTAACTCAGGGCTGACTTTGGGTTTTTCGAGTCTCCCTGAATTTGATTCTGTACTCAAGAGTAAACCCAAATACCTTAATCAGGGTTGCCTTCATGAGATCCGTGGAGGTTGCATCTGCCTCATTTTGTGTGAGAAGACTGTCCCTGCACTTTCCTGAGAGCAGTTTTCAAAGGAGAGCTCCCTAGTACTCTTTCTTACGTTTTCTGGACACAAAGGCCCTCTCCTAGGCTGTGAACCACTGGTGATGTCATCACCTTCCTCATAATTGGAGGCAATCCCTTTAAAGATTTTAGGGTCACAATACTCTACTCTGCCCCTAGTTATGATGTTGCTGCCGCCATTCATAAGTGCTAACCCAATTTCTGCCCTTTCCCTCTCTTTAGCTTAGATCCTGTGTTCCAGGTCCAGTCTCTTAGCTAACATCTCTAAGAGGGCATCTTCCTCAGAGATTCTATCCCTGAACCTTGATGAACCTGAGACATCCTAGCTAGAGGGAGGTGCCCAAGAGACTTATGGTGCAGGTTCCTTTATTTCAAGTTGAGGAGGGTCCCTGTCTTCCTTCTCACTTGGGTTGTCTTGATCCTGAGTTACAGGATCAGTAGCCTCCTAAGGATGTGCTTGATCATACTCTGCCAGTAGCTATTGAAGCCTAGCGCTGGTAGGGTTTGAACTTGTTTTTTTCTGCACATTTTTAAGAGGGCCCTTAACTGCTTGTGGGAAAGCTGAAGGTTAGGGGTGACGTTGAGCTGCACCACCCTGCCCTCTGTGGTACTCATTATTTTACTAAAGTTTTTACCGTTAAGCTACAGGGAGCTAACCAGGGCCCTAACAGTACTTTTAAGAATTTGAAAAGATACCCAATTCAAAATTGCAAATTATCTAAAGGCATTTTGGGGATTTACTCATGTAGTCACTTATTGACCAAGTGGTATCAGCGAATGCAAAGTTGCAGACCCCACCGCTGTTCCACCAATGGAGAAAACTGGCTCTCTATATAGTGCACTAAAATGAAGTATACTGTGCAGAGAGTCTAGTGGATCGCCAAATGTTTGCAGAGGCAGAAATAGAAAGATCTAGTGCTCTTTTTGTTGTAGTGTGGGCGAGCAGTCTAGCTTATCAAGAGTTGTGTTAAGCATTTGTGGTACTCGCAGAGGCAATAAATGAGACACACACTCTAAGAATAAATCCGAGATCAAGTTAAAAAAATAACATTTGCTTTTTTTAATGCTTTGAACCAAAAACCTTTATTATAGGGTAAGCAGTTTTTAACTTAAAAATACTTTTCAGTTTCATAAATAGATACGGTGCAGTATTCGGAGTCTTCAATGTTAACCTATGGGAGGAAAGCAAGAATGCATTTTTGCAGGTTAGTACACACCTTACAAATCCAGTCTTTGAGGTTTTAGGTCAGCATCGGGCAAAGTTCAAATAGGTTCCAAGAGTGCACCCCCAGAGGTACAGGGGCAGAGGTCAAATTCGGAGTTGGGTGCCCTATGTTAACCAATGGAGACTGGGGTGAATGAAGATGCGCTGCTCACAGGTAAGTAAAAGTGGTGTCAGAGGTTTGTTTCCTGGGGTGAAGGTAAGCACCGGTGGTGAGGTGGGAGTGGTGGTGGCACAAGGCAGCACCAAACTCACACCCTCCGCTGCACAGGGGCGGCCAGGTGCAGAGTGTCAACACAGCCAGCATCTGTCCCAATGTTGACCAGTGGATACAGAGAGTAAACCGATTAAGTGCTGCTCACAGGTGAGTAAAGCAGGGTCAGGGGTTGAGCACCTGGAGTTAAAGTAAGTACAAGGGGGTCCACAAGACAGCACCAAACGTACACCTTCAGTGGCACAGTGTTGGCACTCTGCAGGATGCAGAGTGCCAACACAGCGTCGGGGGCCCAGTGAAAGAGATCAGTATCAGAAGTAGTCTCTGGCCAGGAGGCCAGGCGAGAATGACCCACAGCTGCCTAGGGAAGTAGAGATGCCAGGAGTTGTAGGGACACAGACAGACCAGCTCACCAAGGTGTATGGGCTCTAGGTGCAGAGGTGTCTTTTGGGACCGGAAACAGCTTACCGGGCTGGTCGTGGTCAGGGTGAGTTCTTGGATTGAGGCTGCAGGCGTCGCTGTGGAGTCCGGTAGGGTTCAACCCATAGTAGGAGTGCTGGGGAACCTTCACAAGACCGGTGGGTCACTTGGACTCAGGCCATGGTTGTCTGGTGCAGAGGTGGATCCAGAGGCGGTTTTGCGGTCCCTCAGGCAATCTTCTTCTCTGGAGTTGGTTTCTTTTGGACAGGTCTGCTGTCCACAGGAGTTCTTGGTCTTTATCGAAGGCAGGCAGTCCCCCCAAGGCTTTGGAGGTTGCTGGGCTATGGGACAAGTTGTCTTTTGGGTGCAGGTTCTTCGAGGGCTGCAGACAGGCTGGTAGGGCTTGGGACCAAGTCAGTTGGTGTCTACTCTGCTGGTGTCTACTCTGCTGGTGCGACTTTCGCAGGAATGTGAGTTCTAGAGTTCAGGGGTGCAACCTAAATACTATTGGCATAATATGGGCAGGTCATAGTCAATGGGCTCCTCACCTTTAGGGTGACTACACACTTCTTATGACCACTTCCTTTGAGAAATGAGCATAGCCTAACCCTATTAACTTAATTCCTTCCACACAAGATGGAGAAATTTAAAAAGTGGTGTCCACTTCAGCTCGTCCGACTTAGGGGTGAGACTGGCATGAAGTGGGCACTGCTTCTAATTTAACGAATTTTCCCACCAGTAGTGCCGCCAAAGTTGGGGTCGGGAGCTTGGGGTTGGCCTTCTCAGCCATTTGAAGAGGCCTGGGTCTTATTTCAAATGCGGCAATGCCTTTGAAGCTCCCAACCCTGGAATGTCCATCCTGCTTGGGAGAGGAGGTCACATCTCTGCCCAGAGCAGGTCTTTGTTCTGAGCCCTCAGGAGCATTGGCCCTCACCTCAGGGGTCCAGGACTCTAAGGTGGCTGTACTGGTTTTGACCAGTCGGTGCCCTCACTAGGAGTTGGTAGGTTTTCAGGAGGCACCTCTAAGGTGCACTCCGAGTGCATGTGTTAAGAAATCCATCTCTGGATTCAATTAGGGTGTATTAATACGAGATGGTTGAACTTGAAATGACTAGTGTCCAGCACATGTACTTAAATGGTTTCACTGTCCACTTACTATGTCTGAGAATTGCCAAAGACATAGCAGGGGCATATCTGCTTATGCAGGTATGCCCTCACATATAATATAATGCACCCTGCGCTTAGGGCTGGAAGGGCTGCTAGAGGGGTGACTTACATATATTGCATGCACTGTAAAAGGGGCACATAGGTTGTGTGCCATGTTGTGATTTCATTTTAGTTCTGCACCAAGACATGCAGCCTACGAAAGTGGCACTGTGTGCACTTAGTGAGGGGGTCCCTGAGGGAGGCACAGTTCGTACTGCAGCCTTCAGGGGCCTTCCTTTAGTACCCCATGACATACGTACCAGTTGTGCCATTTACTAGGGACTTATAGTGGTAGTTATAGGTTTGCCAATTGGGAAAAACAACTGTGCAGTTTTTGGGAAAGTGGTCTGGCACTGGGGAGCCTGTTTAGCAGGGACCCAGTGTACTTTCAGTCAAAATTGCACCAGAAACCAGGCAAAAAGTGCGGGTCACCATGTTAAAAAAGGCATTTTCCTAAAGTATTTGAAAGATCTCCATCGGCCCACAGACATCAAAGGATACTTCATCCCAAACAATCCCACCAGAAACCAGTATAGTTTAAATGTTTACTAGGGACAAGTCTTTTCAGACCCTATTTGAAGACATATGTGGTTTTAGGACCTCATCCACCAATTCAAAAGCAGAACGTTCAGGAAGATAGTGACCATGTTTCAGCAAAAAGAAAATGATGACAAAACCAATCCAGAGAAAAAAGGCAGGCACACTTAATAGGACCCATAGATAGTTCCATGGACGAATCAGGTAGTTAGTTTGAAGGTAAGTGAACAGCTTATGTTTGCTTGATACAGGTACTGCAGAAGATGTAGCAGAGTCATGAAAGAATCATTGATGTCGGCAAAATATCCAGGCGCAGTTCGTGCAAATACTGAAGGCAATATCGGAAAAGTAGAACTGACAGATGTGTCCCTTGGTGGTTTCTAGAAAACTACTCCATCAGTTTGTGTTGGATTTGAATTACACTGTTCAGAAGTGAGTAAGTTGCTTGTTGCAGCAAAAGTTACTGGTACTAATGAAAGATCATTTTCTACCCCAATCCCCCAAGTTCAGGGAAGAGTCAGCATTGTTGGCTAAAACATGTAGCGGTACATCCTGTTTGGTGGTGAGAGGGGTTCAAGAACCACCCAGGAGTCATATAGGTCTGCTGTGTAGGATCGGCCACATGGTGTAACTTGACAATAGGAACCAAGCAGTTTCCTTTAGAATCAGGCAGCAGTGCTAAAATGACAATCCGTCAATCTGGACAATCCGACTAACCCTTCCAGCCAGCTAGCAGTACCTCACCTGTACCCAAGAATAAAAGGTGATTTGCAGCAGCCCTTCACATGACATCTGGATTTTTCAGGGAAATTGTGGAGGAACAGATCTTACCTCCTTCTCTCAGTCACATATGTCTCACACATACAAAGGCAAAACAGAAGCAGGACTAGGTTAAATATGTGTTATTGAATCAACTGAATTCTATGTAAAAACAAAAGCATGTATTGCTATTGTCAGGATGATAAAGATAATAAAAGCAAGGCAGTGACAGATAAAGTGAAACATAGGAAAAATCCCACCATACTGTCACAACAATGGTTGTAGAATCCCTACATGCACAACTAAGATACTTTACAAGAGCATGGCAGTGTAAACCCAAATCTGCCCATCAGTCCCCCTGGGAGAAACCCATCCCCCATACCTGTGATTGTAGTTAAAGAAGAGGTATGTTGGTCTACTGAGAATCCTCCCACATGGAGGGAGAGAAGGCGTCAGGTCTCAGCAGAAAATGCAAAGCGAAATGCAGTATGCGATGGCAACTGGGTGGAATTCCCATCTATCGTGTAGAGGGCAGTGAGGTGTTTTATAATAAAACATCTAGTGTTATGAGGAAACTGCCCTGGTGTAACAACACATATATTTCTGTGTATGAGAAATGGAGGTATGATGAGTGTCTTGTGCCGACAATAACTTGTAACTTATCATGTTCAGCCTTGAATGAAGCACAGAATGAAAATGTTGTGAAGAGAAAAGAACACAATTCTGTGTGAAAGGACAAGCTGATAAAATAATAAAAACATCTCATTAAAATAAAGCTTTTCTTAAAATAATAATAAGAATAGAAATGCATGTCCCGGAGTGAAGGGGCACAAGCTGCAGGCCTAAGCTAAAATGATGTGCCTGTGTAATAGTAAACTCACAACACTGCGGCTCAATTGCGTCCCTACGAGAAAGGGCGTTACCAAAGATAAGGGATTCACACAAACTCTGTGTCTGACGGTTCAGACAGATATAAGAAAGAAATTGACATTGAAGGCACCGGGGGATGGCAGTTATGTGGACCTGATGTCACTTTCAGGCCAGTGGGTAGTCACACCATCATCACCTACCAGTGCACAAGGGAATTATTGAAAAAAATCTTCAGATCCCGAGTATGAGAGAATGATACCAAAGATAAGTAATGTATTAAGCAATAGTGACATCATTACAATATGGAACTACAAAATAATCTTGTAAGTATAGAAGCATTATTTTTTTAAATAATGAACCAAACATAAATGTAGATTATGAATTTCACATTTTCTAAGAAAGTTAATAAAACACTATTCAATGGTGTAAGTGCTTCATAGAAGTCTTTGACTCATTAAATGTCAGCTATATCCATATGTACCTATCTTGTGTTAAGATACCTTAATGAATGTTTAATTTTTTAAAATCCTAATTTCAGCTCCAGCAAATCAATTTCATGAGTTTAATGCAAATTGTGGGGTCTTCATTTGCAAGCCTTCCGCAAGTGCAGCAGCTGCTTCAACAATCACAACCAATAAACCTTCAAGAAGGACAGACATCAGCCAACGTTAGAGGCCTTGTCACTGAAGGATTACTCACCACTCCTGCTGAAGATAGACATCATATGATTTCTGTTCCACCTGTGCAACAGCCACATACAATGAAAAGTGGTGGTGAAAGGGCCACCAATTCAAGCAACTCTTTGCCTTCGCCTGATGAAAGCAGTAAAGAAAATCAACAGGTGCTGGTTAAATATTGTTATAAAATTCTCTCTCCTCTCTTCTCTCTCTCTCTCTCTCTCCCCCCCCCCCAATCCCCCCATGTACCTTCAGTACACCAGACATCATATGAGTGTGACAGGAAGTAGTAAGCCTCTTCCACACTATTTTAAATAGCAGTGCCAGATATAAAATAATAGGTTAGCAATCCTCCAAGTTTTTAACTTTGTCTGTGCAAGGGAGGGATCTATTGTAATGACTGGAGTAAGATGTTCCAGTGCTGGGTTACGTATGTTCACTCCCTCTGACGAAGTCTGTGGAGTTGAGGCAATAGAAGATATCATTCTTCAGGAAAGTTGAATGTGCAGGGAGAAGTTTGCTTTGACAAATGCATCTGATAGAGACTTCTTGCTGCAGATTCCTTATCTTTAGAATTTACTGGCGTCAGCTTGGCATCTGGAACTTTTGCAGAGCAATATCCTTTTGCGTGACGTCGGGTGGCGTAGTTTGGATCCACGTGGCGTCGTTGGAGCCGTCTGTGATGTCACAGTCGCATATAAAGGCTCCATCCAGGTGCACGTAGTCAGTTATTTTCCTTTCGTGCCGGTTAAATCGCACATTTGGATCGAGCTACCCTCTGTCTTTGACAGGACTTTTTTGACCATTTTGTCAAGACTTTTTTGGGTCTGTTCAGGATGGCTTCTAAGAAAGTGGGGTTCAAGCTGTGTGGCGCCTGCCAACGTGCCATGTCAGTGATGGACCCCCCACCAGGTATCTCTCTGGTGCCTAGACCAGGACTTAAAGTTGTGTTCGGACTGCTCGGCCATGGCTCTTAGAGCTTCGAGGGAGTAGTCCCTGAAGCACATGGCATCCCAGTATTTGACGTCGGCTGGCGCGACTCCTCAGAGGTCACGGTCCCAGTCGAGGAAGAGGTTGTATGACTGCTCCAGGAGCCGTAAGTCCTTTACATCCATTTGTGGTCCTCCGGGCACTCGGGGAAGAGGCACAGAGAAGATGTCTAAGCGGACTTCGACTTCACCTCGCCTGTCGGCTGACGAGATGAGTCGGGAACGTCGACCTTCTAAGCACGGTTCTGCGGAACCGTCACCAGGGCTGACTGAGCCTCCCCCCTTTCCGGGAGCCGGGGCGACCCCCTTCCCCCATTCAGCTCAAAGAGTTTTACGAGGCCATGCATCAGGTATTTGAGTGGGCTGGCCCTGCTGGAGTGCCTTCGGGCCCCACAAGATCAGCAGAGGACCCCCATCAGGTTTCACGCTTACGGCTTCGGGGCTGATGGCCTCTCTTGGATCCAGTATCAGATCCGGAACCACACCAGGTGCGCACAGTCGACCTCCTCTGGTGTCGCTCCTGACGTCGACACTCCTAGCGCCCACCAGTGGCGCAAGCCGCATTCTAATAAACAATTATCCGGAACGGCGGCACATGACACCAACTCCGGCACCAACGGCGTCCACAAGTTCCAGATCAGTGCCTGAGCATTTTTACGAACAGCCAGTCACTGGTGGGGAATGGGAGTGGTATCAGGACCCTCTTGAGTCCCAGTTAGAGCCTATTGACTGGTATGAGGAGCTAGTAAAGGCCAGTGGATTGGATGCCTCTCCAGATTCTAGCATGTTCTCACCTCCTACTGTGGCTATAGAGGAGGGTGCATCGTATGCAGTGGTGGTACAGAGGGCAGCTCCCTCACTGGCGGTCCATAACATCGGACATATTGGTCTTGTAGATCAAACAGAAGGGCTATTCCTTACCCTTCCAGTCTTTTCCTCCCCCTATGCCTCCCTCAAAAGAACAGCTGATGGAGGATCACTTGGTTTTCCTCCGTGAGGAAGTTACGGCTCTCTTGGCCAAGGGAGCCATAGAAAGGGTCCTGAAGTCAGAAGTAGACAATTATTGTTGTTCCTGATATTTTCTGATACCCAAAAAGAGCAAGGGCCTTCGCCCTATTCTAGATTTGCGGGGCGTCAATCTCTTCCTCAAAAAGGCAAAGTTCTGAATGCTCACTCTGGCTCAGGTCTTGTCTGCCCTAGACCAGGGAGACTGGATGGTAGCGTTGGACTTACAGGATGTGTATTTCCTCATCCCCATCCTGCCTGCCCACAGGCGCAACTTGTAGTTCAAGGTAGGCCACGAGTACTTAAAATTTACTGTGCAACCCTTCGGCCTTACCAGTTGGGTGTTCACCCAGGTGATGGCAGTGGTTGCACCTCATCTGCGCAGGCTAGGGGTTTTAGTCTTACCCCACCTCGACAACTGCCTGTTGAAGGCTTCTGCGTCCCAGGCTGTTGTGACCCACCTTCAGACGGCGGTGAACGGTGAACCTTCTGCATTCACTGGGGTTCACTATAAATATGCCAAAGTCACGCTATACTCCCTCTCAGACGCTCCTTTTCATCAGAGTTGTTCTGGACACAGTGCAGTTTCAGGCCTATCCTCCCGAGAAGCAAGTTTAGGATATTAAGGTTATGATGCCGATGTTTCGGCCTCTATCCTGAATTTCAGTGCAACAGACTCTGAGGCTGTAGAGCTTCATGGCCTCCAGCATCCTCTTATTAAAAAAATGCCAGATGGCATATGAGGGCTGTAGGAAGCTTGCCTGGTGTGTGGTGAGCACCTATGGTGTTATCACCTTATACCAGTTCCAGGTATACCCTATTAATGAGATGCAGGCAGTGAGTAGGAAGCCAGGGCTCTCTGGAGGTAGCTGTGGATGAGCAGCCAAGACTTCTCTAGGAGACATGCAAAGCTTATGCAATACCACCCAGCACTTAACACACATGAAAGAACCACACAGTGTTAAAAAAAATATATATACTTTATTATGGTAACACAAATTCTAAAATACTGTATAGGCAATACTCCACTAGAAGGTGAGTAAACACACTATTATATACACATTAGAAGTCGGGAACTGGCATAGAAGACAGTGAAATAGCAGAATAAAATGGAGACCCTAGGGGGAGACCAAACTATATACTAAGTAAGTGAAATGCAAGAATCAGTCCCCCACCCAAGGGAGCTGGAGGAACAAGGAACCCCAAAAGATAAGGACAAGGGTGCCCCCAAGCAACCAGGAGAGAAGAGGTATGTACCTGTTTTTTCCCCAAACCCACAGATAAACTTTGGGAAAGGACTGTGCAAGACTGGAAGAAACCAAAGGTGGATCCTTACAGAAGAGGACCTGCACATGGAGGGGACTAAGTCCAGTTCGATTTGGAGTGCCCGGTTTGGGGCAGGAGCCACTACCCACCCTTCTTGAGATGCAGGACCAGATCGACGGTGAAGACAAGGAGTCAGCTATGCAGCACAAGAGCAGGAGAAGAGTTCCAGGAGTGATGCAGTTGATGACCCACTTCGTAAGAAGAGTTGCAGTCAGTCAGTGGTGTGGAAAAACCACCAACAAGCCTTGGCAAAGGCAAGAGTTGCAGAAGAAGATTTGCAGAGCTGCCGGGGACCAGGAAGGTCCAGGGGGACTTGTACCACAGAGGGGAGTCCCAGGTGAGCCTCAGCAGTGAGGAGAGTCAGAGGATGCAGCCCCCCACAGGTAACTTACAGGCAGCAGGCGCAAGAGTTGAAGTGAGGCCCACTCAGCCCACCTGGAGAGGAGTCCCACGTTGTTTGAGCAGCAGGCAGGAGACTGAGATTTCCAGAGAAGAATGCTGGAGGCCGGGGCTACACAATGCCTGAAAATACCTTGGAAGAAGAGCGCAACAAGCCTTGTTAGCTGCAATAGTCGTGGTGCACAGGGGTACTGTCCTGCAAGGAGAGGCAAGGACTTACCGTCTCCCAAGTTGGACAGCTGGTAGAGAGGATGACGAGGACCACTTCAGACCACCACCTGTGTTGCAGTATCCTTGCAGTTTTGCAGGAGAGACGATCCATGCAGACGGACGTTGTTGCAGTAGGTGCCTGCGGATGCAGTTGTGTGACTCCTTCACACCAAGGGAGTTTGCTTCTTGCTTTTTGTGCAGGCTGAAGACTCGTCGCTCTTAGAGGATACACAGTCAGGAAAATGTTGCAGTTACTGGAAAGAGACAGAAACAAAGTTGCAAAGCGGTGTCGTTGCTGGAGTTGCAGATTGTCGGTTCCTGGAGGATCCAGTTGCAGTCCTAGTGGCCAGAAGGTGAAATTAATGATGCAGAGGAATTGTGCTGGAATTTTGCATGTCAAATCTGAGGACCCACCCAAGAGGGAGACCCTAAATAGCACAGGAAAGGGGATTAGTCATCTAGCAGGGTGACCACCTATCAGGAGGGGGCTGTGACGTCACCTGCCTGACCTGGACACTCAGATGCTCCCGGGGGCCTCTGCCCACCTTGGATTCAAGATGGCAGTATCAAGTGGCCACCTGGAGGAGCTCAGGACCCCACCCCTGGGTTGGTGATGGACAGGGGAGTGGTCACTCCCCTTTCTATTGCCCAGTTTCGCGTCAGAGCAGGTGAACGGGAATCCCTGGACTGGTGCAAACCAGTTTATGCAAGGAGGGCACTTCAAAAGCTTTTTGACAGCTACTTGTCTATAAAACTGTCTTGGGCATTCTTTTTGCGGTGAGGTCATTAAGAGAAGCTACAGTGGATCCATAGTTCTTAATGAACATCCTGTAATACCCATTGAAGCCTAAAAAGGCTCTCTCTTGGGTATGGATAGTAGGGGAAGTCCATTCTAGAATGGTTTGAATCTTCCCCTGCAGTGGTTGAATCTTACCTCCGCCTACCATGTGGCCCAGATATACAACCTTCCCCTGCCCTATGTAGCGCTTAGAGGCCTTGATAGGGAGGCCTGCTTTCTGCAGAGCCTTCAAAACATTCTACTGGTAGACCAGGTGCTCCTCTTGGGTAGAGCTAAAGACATCTATATCATCAAGATAAGCTGCACTATAGGCTTCCAATCCTTGGAGGACTGTATTCACCAGCCTCTGAAATGTGGCAGGTGCATTTTCCAGACCAAATGGCATCACAGTGAAGTGATACCGCCCTCTAATGGTTGAAAATACTGTTTTGGGTTTAGCATTATTTGATAATTTAATCTGCCAATAGCCAGCCGTTAAATAAAATGTGCTCAGATTCTTGGCAGATGCCAGTGTATCTGTTAGCCCATCTGCCCTAGGGATAGGATGAGCAACTGTTTTTGTTACAATGTTGAGCCCTCTATATTCAACAAAAACCTAATTTCTCTCTTTCCTTTTTGGGAGTGAGGGTTTTGGACTAAAACCACTGGAATAGCCCAGGGGCGGTCTGAGTGCTCAGTGACTCCCAGATCTAGCATCTTCTGAGCATCTGATTTGATGCAGTCTCTGACATGGTCATGTTGCCCTTAAATTTTACTTTTTATTGGCAAACTGTCCCCTGTGTCAATGGTGTGTTCACACCAAGTGGTTTGACCAGGTGTCAATGAGAAACGTTCTGAGACCTGTCCCAGGAGATTCCTGCAGTCTTCTTTTGTCACTCAGAGAGGCAGTCAGCAAGGACTACCCCATCAACTGAGCTATCAGCTGCTGTGTGGGAGAAGAGGTCAGGGAAAGGGTCACTCTCTTCTTCCTGTCCCTCAACAGTGGCCATGAGCAGGGTCACATCAGCCTTGTCATAGTAGGGCTTTAGATGGTTCACATGAATCACCCTGAGGGGGCTTCTGGGAGTGCCTAGGTTCACCAAGTAGGTGGCCTCACCCTTCTTCTCACTAGTGTGTGGGGACCACTCCACTTGTACCGGAGTGCCCTACACTTTCTATCCTGGCTGGTATACAGTCAGTACAGACTTCTAGTCATGCCATTTCTTTTGCAGCTCTTGGCTGGCCTGAAGGTTTTTAGTGGCCTTCTTCATATACTCAGTCATTCTTGATCTGAGGACAAGTATATAGTCCACTATGTCTTGCTTGAGAGATTGCTCTCAGCCTTCTCTTACAAGAGGAATAGGACCCCTAAAAGGGCGCCCAAACAGAAGTTTAAATGGGCTGTAGCCCACACCCTTCTCAGGGACCTTCCTATAGACGACGAGGAGAAATGGCAGTAGGACATCCCATCTCCTCCTGAGTTTTTTCAGAGAGTCCCATGATCATGCTTTTGAGAGTTTTATTAAACTTCTCTACCAAACCATTGGTTTGGGGGTGGAAAGGGGTGGTGAACCTATAAGTAACAACACACTCCTTCCACATTGCTGTCAGGCATGCAGACATGAAGTTTGCATCTCCGTCTGCCACCACCTCTTTAAGAAATCCACTCTTAAGAAGATTTCAAAAAGGGTTTTGGCCACTGCAGGAGCTGTAGTGTTCCTAAGAGGAATAGCTTCTGGGTGCCTGGTGACATGGTCCACCACCCCGAATTAATCTGTTCTCAGGGGCTGTGGGAGGGACTAGGGTGCCAACAATATCCACCCCAACCCTCTCAAAGGGTACCCCCAACCACTGGAAGTGATATCGAGGAGGCATTTGGGGTGCCATCTCTCTTGCCACTGGCTTGACAGGTGACACAGGAGCAATAAAACTCTGTGTCTTCTGACATATGGGGCCAGTGAAAGTGAGTGACAAGTCTGTCCCAATTTTTCTTTGAGCCAGGTAACCTGCCAGGGGAATGTCATGTGCTAGGGTAAACAGGAATTCTCTGTACTGCAGAGGGACCACCAATCTCCTGGTGGCACTAGGGTTGGGTTCCCTTGGCTCTGACTTCAAGAGGTTGTCTTCCCAGTATACCTTGTGGGTGCCACTGACATCCCCTGCCTCTTGAGTGGCAGCTTGCTACCTCAAGTCCTCCAGTGTGGGACAAGTCTTTTGTGCCCTACTGAACTCCTCCCTGGCAGGCCCTCCTGCACCCAAGAGCTCAGCCTTGTCAGCTTGTAGCTCCTCTGATGTTGGGACTGTCAAGGAAGTGGATTCTTCCCCTCTGGGCTTGAATCCTCACTGGAGGTTGGAGTAGGGGCACCTTTTGCCCTTCCTACTCTTAGGTTTGCGAAGTTCTTGGACCGTTATTCCAGAATCCAAGTTTCCCTGATATTTTTGCTTCTTGGCTTGTGCTCTAGTCAAGGCAAGAATATGCCCTTGGAGGCCCAGCATTTCTGCATGGGTCTCTAACTCCACTACACACCGAGCTGAAGTCTCCAACTCGTTTCCTAGTAGACACTCTATAGTTAGGTCTGTTGACACCACAACCTTCTTAAGACCAGTAACACCCCCCACCCCCAGCTGAAATCAACAACTGCTAAGCTGTGGCGCACAGTGTTGTTATGAGCATCAGCACTTGGTACTGGTGACCAAGTAGGTGTTGCTCAGGAGACATCAGTTTTTCAGTCACCATAGTGACGCTGGTACCTGTGTCCCTCTAGGCCTCAGCCTCAACACCATTTATCAGAGGATGCTGCCTGTACTTACCCATGTTAAGGGGAGAGGCAGCTAGGGTGGCAAAGTCAATGCCCCATCAGAGACTAACACTGCCTCAGTGGTCTCTCTACTCTCTAACCGACCCAGTCCCCACTGTAGTCCCTAAAGTGAGCCCAGCTACACCCTTAGACTGACTACTGTTAGTAGTCCCACCACTACTGCTATTGCTGGGGCACTAGAAGTAGAAGTGGGGTTGGTAGTGTTGGTTGGTGTGGTGCCTTTCTTAGGGCAGGAGCTGTCTCCTGGCCTTTGTTCTTACAGACACAGCACCAAGGCTTCTTAAAGCCGGAGGAAGAGGATTTTCCTCCACCCCCAGAGGAATTTTGTGGGCCTGATTAAGACTCTTTGAATTTTTCTTTGTCCCCACCCTTCTCCTGGTGCTTATCTTTCTTTTTGTGGTCACCCCCTGTGTGAGTTTTTCTGCTCGCCCTGGTGGGTACCCATTTGTCTGCCTTTCTTCCCAATTCTTGGGGAGAGGTCAGGCCAGTTCACCAGGTACTGATGCAGCTGATCAGATATACAGTTATTCAAAATATGCTCTCTCAAAATGAGGTTGTACAAGCCCTGATAATCACTGACTTTGCTTCCATGCAACCAGCCTTCCAGAGCTTTCACAGATCAGTCCACAAAATCTATCCAATCTTGTGAGGACTCCTGGTCTCCCTGAACTTTATCCTGTATTGGTCAGTGGTTAGACCAAACCCATCTAGAATTGCTGTTTTGAGAACTGAGTAGTTGTCTGCATCCTCTTTTCTGGCAGTTAGGAGTCTGTCCCTACCCTTGTCAGACAAGGAGAGCCACAAAATAGCAGCCCACTGCCTTTGGGGGGACCCTCTGTACCTTACAGTCCCTTTCCAAAGCAGTGAACCACTTGTAGATGTTATCCCCCCACCTTGTAGGGGGGAACCACCCAGTTCAGGTTTCTGGAGTCAAGAGTCCTTCCTGACCCTAGGCTCCCTGAAACTAAAACTGCTGCCATGATGAGGTGCTAACCTCAAACCCTGCATCTCTCTCTTCACTGCCAAGGCATCCCTATCCAGGACTAGCCGCTGCAGCCTGAGCTTGGACTCCTCCAGTCTCAGTTGCCTGAGCTCCCTGAATAGGGAACCCTTACCTTAAGTTGAACAGTGTGTCCCCTCAGATACTGAAGAGGCATGAGAGTGAGCAGAGGAGGACCTGTCCCTATTCTTAGTAACCCTCTCAACCAACCCTGTGGGCACAATGGGGGCCTACTTGTATTGCTTCCCCTCCCACTACCAGTAGTGCTCCACGCAGGGCTGGGGAGTTTACTAAGGGCTCTCTGATCATCTAAGAGACCATGTTAACCCTCCTCAGTGTCTAGATCCGGTCTTTCTAACACTGTGGGGGTGAGACTCTGCATCCTCCTCCTCCTCCTGACTGCCAGCATTGTCCTGGTCAGTCTGGAGATGCAGGCCTAGGTGTAGACTCTTTTTTAGGGTTCCTACCTGTCTTTAGTTTCCTTTTAGAGCCTAATTCCCTGAGCTCCTGGAAGTAGAGACCCACATATGGTGAGTCCATGGCCTGGGATGTGTTCCCCACTAAAGACATGGTTTGTTGTTAGAGTGGTGTAGGTGGTCCTAACTACCCTAACTCTTAGTCTCCCTACAGATGGTTGGAGCAAGGGCTATGCCTAACGTGGGGGACTAATTCCCTGACATTATGTACAGTGTGTACCCCTAGTCAGTAAGTGTTTTTTCATGTGGAAAGCACCAAGTGATAGAGTGGTAAGGCAATTGCAAATGCTTATCCCACCGCTGCACCACCAAGTAGGAAGCTGGCCTCTTGTGTGGTGGGTACCTAAGGTACTTACACCTTATACCAGGTCCAGGTGTCCCATATTAGTGTAGTGTAGGTACTGTCTAGAAGCCAGGTTATCTAGAGGTAGCTGTGGATGAGCAGCCAAAGCTTATTTAGGAGACATGCAAAGCTCATGCAGTACCACTGTAGTCATACAGCACTTAGACACATGAAAGAAAAAGCTCAGTGTTACAAAAAGAAAGCTACTTCATTTTAGTGACACAATAATCAAAAAGTACTAGATAGACAACCCTCCAGTAGGAGGTTAGTAACACACTAGTTATGTACACTAGTAATCAGAAAGAGGCATAAATAGCAGTAGACAATAGTGACCCCAGGGAAAGCCCAAACCATATACTAAAAAATGGAATGTGAATGCAGGACACCCACCTAGGTAAGTGTAATGTATAGAGGGGAGCTGGAGGAACTGGGAAAGCCCAGAGGTAGGTACCACAGTGGAAGGAGTAGGAAGAAAGGAGTAAGTTACTGGATTTTTCCCAAACCACCAGAAGGATTGAAAAGTAGAATAATGCATCACCCAGACAAGACTGCAAGAAACCAGCAGTGGATTCCTGAAAAGGAAGTCCTGAAAAAGACGGGGACCAAGTCCAGAAGTCGCACGAGTGTCCGCTGGTGGCAGGAGCCACTACCCACCTATCTGTGGTTGCAGGAGTTGGTTGACGGTAGGACAAATATGGTCAGTAATGTAGCCCTGGAGTCAGTGAACAGTTCCTGTAGGATGCAGTCGACTTCCCATGGCGGATGGAAGATTACAGTCTGTCTGTGGCATGGATAAGCCACCAACAAGCCTTGGCAAAGGCAAGAGTCACAGTAGACAAAAAGTGTAGCTGCCGGGGTCCAACAAGGTCCAAGAGGACTCTACCCACAGGGGAAGTTCCAAAGGACCCTCCGCAATGCAGAGAATCCACAGAACAAGAGGCAGCCCCCACAGAAAAACAATTGGAAGAGGACCCAGGAGTCGCAGAGGAGCCCATGTAGCAAAACTGAAGAAGGGTCCCACACTGCAGGAGAAGCACGCAGGGAAGAGTGTTGGTGGCTGGGGCTACACAGAGCCTGAAGACCCCTTGGAGGAGATGGCAACAAGCCTTGGTAGTTGCAAGGCACGGTGCACAGGGATACTGCATGGGGAATGCAAGGGCTTACCCTCACCAAAGTTGAACAGCTGGCAGAGAGGACCAAGGTGAACCCTCCAGACCACCACCCTTGATGCAGGATCCACACAGCTCAGGATGAGTGGAGATCCATGCAGCCGATAGTCGTTGCTGTTGGTGCCTGTGGATGCAGAGGAGGGACTCCTACACTCCAAGGGAGATTCCTTCTTGCTTCTTGTGCAGGCGGAAGCCTTGCTGCCCTCAGAGGATGCACAGCCAGGGAGATGTTGCAGAAGCTGGAAGGAGCAGTGGAAACAGTGTTGCAAGCAGCATCTTTGTCATGGATGCAGATTGTTGGTTCCTGGAGGGTCCAGTTGCAGTTCCATTGGCCAGAAGTCAAAGTAAATGATGCAGAAGAATCCTGCAGGCGTCCTGTTTGTTGAATCTGAGGACCCATCCAAGAAGGAGAACCTAAATAGCCCTAGAAGGGGGGATTGGTCACTTAGCCAAGTGACCACTTAGCAAGAGGGGGCTCTGACGTCACCTGCCTGACCTGGCCACTCAGATGCTCCCTGAGGCCTCTGCCCACCTTTCATTCAAGATGGCTGAATCAAGGGACCCTTTGGAGGAGCCCTGGGCACCACCCGTGGGGTGGTGATGGACAGGGGAGTGGTCACTCCCCTTTCCATTATCCAGTTTCGCGTCAGAGTAGGGACTGGAGGGCCCTGATCCAGTGCAGACTGGTTTATGCAAGGAGGGCACCAAATGCACCCTTCAAAGCATACCAGTGGCTTGGGGAGGCTACCCCTCCCAAGCCACATAACACCTATTTCCAAAGGGAGAGTGTGATAACCCCCTCTCCCCAAGGTAATCCTTTGTTCTGCCATCCTGATCTTGAGCTGATCAAGCAGCAGGAGGGCAGAAACCTGTCTGAGGTGTGGCAGCAGCTTGGGCTGCCTGGTAAACCCCAGAAATCTGGGAGGAACATTGCTGGAAGTCCTCTAAGGAGCCCCTAGAGTGAATGGAATCATACTTCCAATACTGGCAACAGTGTTGGGGTATGATTCCAACATATTTGATACCAAACATGCCTAGGTTCGTAGTTACCATTATGTAGCTGGACATAGGTTGTGACCTATGTCCAGTACATGTGTAAAATGGCGTCTCCACACTCACTAAGTCCATGAAAATGGAGCAGGAGTTGATGGGGACAACTCTGCTCTTGTGGGGGTTCCCTCACACACAGAGACTTAAACCCTTCCCTCTGGGCTAGGAGGGCCTGTAGGTAAGACCCCTCTATCAGGCCTTACAGCCCTAAGGCAGGGTACAGCATACCACAGGTGAGGGCATAGCTGCATGAGCAATATGCCCCTACAGTGTCTAAGTCCATTCTTAGACATTGTAAGTGCAGTGTGGCCATATTGAGTACATAGTCTGGGAGTTTGTCATTACGAACTCCACAGCTCCATAATGACTTCACTGAATACTGGGAAGTTTGGTATCAAACTTCTCAGCACAATAAACCCACACTGATGCCAGTGTTGGATTTATTGAACAATGCAACCAGAGGGCATCTTGGAGATGCCCCCTGTATTTTACCCAATCCTTTAGTGCAGAGGTGACTGGTCTGTGCCAACCTGCTACTAAGACGAGTTTCTGACCTCATGGGGTGAGAGCCTTTGTGCTCTTGGCGGCCAGAAATAAAGCCTGCACTGGGTGTAGGTGCTTCACACCTCCCCTCTGCAAGACTACAACACCTGGCGGTGAGCCTCAAAGGCTCAGGCCTCTTGTTACAGTGCCCCAGGCCACTCAAGCTAGTGGAGATGCCCGCCCCCTGGAGAAAGCCCCACTTTTGGCTGCAGGTCCAGTGGAAAAATTGGGGAATGCAGGGAGGAGTGACCACCTCAGCTGGAACCACCCTAAGGTGTCCAGCGCTGAGGTGACCCCCTGCTTGCAAAATCCTCCTTCTTAGTTTGGAGGACAGGGACGAATAGTGTTAGGTTTGTGCCCCCCCCCTCCCAAAAGGGAGTGGACAAAGGAAGGTTGCGGTCACCCTCAGAGTCCTGGTGCCCTCACAAGATGAAAGAAGAAAGACTGCTAAGCTGAAACCCCAGCAGAGAAGATGGAAGACAATAACTGACTTGGCCCCAGCCCTAACGGCCTTCCTCCAGCTTAAAAAAACCCTGCAAAAGAAAGCGATGCATTCTGCGGGTCCAGCGACCTCTGAGAAGCCTGTGCTGTGTTTGCATCCTGCTCCCAGCTGCCCCTGTGCCGCTAAGGATGTGTGTTTGGTGCTTACCTGTGGCCCCCCCATGCTCCAGGTCTGCCCTCCGATGACGTGGGTACTTAAATGTAGGCCTGATTCCGAGTGCCCCCAGTCTCCATAGAAGCTTAGTTGCTTGGACCCCTCCCCCCCCCACATTTGTCATACAGGTGTCCCCTTGTAAGTCCCTACCCTTACCAGGGGCATTGGGTCACAAGGGGTTCCCCATGGGCTGCAGCATGTGTTATGTCACCCATAGGGAGCCTCTGCAAAGTGTATCTGCAGGCCTGCCATTGCAGCCTGCACGAAAGGGTGCATGCATCCTTATCACTACAGGTCACTGCACCAGGTCACTGTAAGTCACCCTTATAGGTACACTTGGGGACCTCCCCTGGCTACATGGCCCTTGGTACCATGTGTACCTTTCACAAGGGACTTAAGTGTGTTCCAGGGTGTGCCAATTCTGGGAACAATTGTACAGGTTTTGGGAAAGAACACTGGTGCAGGGGCCTAGTAAGCAGGATCCCAGCTAGCAGGATCCTATCACACTCTCAGACAAACTTGGCATCAATATCAGGCAAAAGTGGGTTGGTGACCATGCCAACAAGGACACTTTCCTTCAGTACAGTTTTCATAACTTGTGTGGCTTGTAGTGAAGTACACTATACTACCGTACTTGACAAGTCTCGATATGAGCCAAAGTTTGAAGCCATGCTGATAATTTGGAGTCTGGAGAAGGAAACTGCAGCCTTTATTACTCGATTTACATTTAGACACCCACTTTGAAGCGTGGTAAGAGCAAACTGATGTTCACGCATATTTCAGGCAGGTTTTTTTGTGGCTTGGGGATTTTGGTAAATGTTGAAAATTATTCAAGACAGGGCTGATGCCAGGTTAAAACCAAAAGGTCGAATTATGTACTTTGGCTACTACAGGCCACTTAGAAACATATATGATATGGTGGATGATGAAGGATTTCAATATTTTTAGAGCCCCATCGGGAACTTCTGTTGTAAGTCTCTCATGTGAGAAGGATGTTATAGTCTTTCATTGAACATAGGAGTCTATTAGAAAAGCAGAATGTTTTTCACTTCGTTGCTGTAAGAAAATGTCTCTTGTGCAGGCCAGGGTGCATTTGGTGCTCTGAACTAGACTGTAGCCTGACTGAAGGTTATGAATTGCACCTTTTGGTTCAGGTATGTCTTTCAGGTGGGTACACCACATTCCTAACTCTTTGTGCATTGAATGTAAAGTGTGGGGTAGGGCCAAAGTATTACGAGGGTCTTGTATCAGTTTCCCTCATTGGAGATCAACCCTCCTGTGTCCTGTATTCCTTTGCGAGTTCTTGCTTGATGGTGAGTAGTGGAGAGGCTATGGTGAATATACAGTTCTTTACAAATTGTAATTCATTGTAAGTCCCATGGGTAGTTACTAGTGCTTAATATGTTTAAATAGCAGCCTTTATCTGAAACTTAATTGACCTGCTGGGCAGTGAGAGTTGAGGAAAACTTTGTGTTGGTCTTGTACAACCAAGGTTGATGGCGCTCTCATGGAAGATAGGTTCTGTCCCCTAGCAAGTCCTGTCAGCTGTCATGCATACTCTGTGCATGAACCATCAGTTGTTTGTTTTCTGTCAAATGATGTGGGATGGTCACTTGCACATTTATTTCAGGACTGGGACCTGATATCCTTGGACTGTATCACCTGGGGCATAGCTATGTGGTCAGCTTCTACCTTTTTTATATTGTAAATTTTCCGACTTGCTGCTAGAATAATCTCCAAGAGTAAAACAAGATCAGCTGTGCTTACAACAGTATAGATGGATGTAGGCTCCGTTCCAGGCTCTGGTCACAATGTCCTTTTAGAACTCATATGAAATGAAATGTTCTAAAATTGACTTATTCATCTTCTAACATGTTCTGAACCACCGTAATTTAAATTCCATTGCCAAATAGTTTTTTCCCTTAAGGTAATACCTAACATAATTCCATAAATAGTGTACAATCAGCTGTTCTCTTTCAGGGGATCCTCATCAATAGTCATAAGCACTGAGTAGTTCCGCCCACGCATGGGGACCCTTAAGCTCTTCTTATATATATATATATATATATATATATATATATATATATATATATATAAAATTTCAAATAACGAACATCCAAACACCCGGCGAACCGAATTGACACGCCCCGGATGTAAGAATGAGTCTCCGTTACAAAGGATAGCTGAAACTGGAATTAGCCATTTGGCATACATTCCACTCTTAGGAGAGTAATATAGGAGACGTTTAGAAGTTTATATGATTATATAATGCATATGACTAGATTTTGTCATGCTTTATATTTATGTAGTAGATATTTGATAATTGCCTCATCATAATCTCCCTATTTATGCATTTAATAGAGTATGTATTTTTAAATAGATTTTGTGAGTTACTGATGACATGTTTAGTGGATTCTCATGCTGAGTTATATAAATATATTTATTATAAGGATGTTTGTTACAAGATCTGCTGTATAATATTTATGCTTCTGAACAGGGACTGTCTCCAGTTATTTGTTTAGTCACTCTAAGATGGCCGACATGTTTCAGGGTTTACTTGGATGTTGCGCTTTAGTCCGTTTTTTATGTTGGTGAATGTCTTTTTGCATGGGTCTATTACCCGTGATCAAGGAAACTCTGTTTCCGAAACGCGTTGAGTTTCTACACCAATAACATTCCAGTTTCAGCTATCCTGTGTGACAGAGACTCATTTTTACGTCCGGGGCGAGTCAATTTGGCTCGCCCTGGTGTCTGGATGTTCGTTATTTGATGTACTGGGGGTCGCGACCCCATCTCCGTCTGCCACGTTGTTGGGAAAGACATTGCGATCCATTTCATTTACGTCATATATAATATATATATATATATATATATATTTATCAACAAACCAAGTCCTGCTATTCTTCCTGCTGGTGCACCGATAAATGGGCACAAGACCCATAAAAATAAGGCAAAAGTAAATGCGATTCTCAGCCGGCACTCCAAATAACCACGATGTTTATTCAAGGCTTAAATTAACTTTCACTGCAATGACTTGTACTGGTGACGCGTTTCAACCATAACGGTCTTCTTTTTTTGGCCCAAGTCATTATAGAGGCCCTCCCTTCCCATGTACTGTACACCATTAGTCATCATAGACATAGAAATTTTTTTCTGTAAATCCTAAAAATAAATTTAAACTACCCCAATTTAACACAATTCAACTAACACATTTTAAACACATGCATAAACAATTCCATCTTCAATCTTTTTAAAAATAGGGACATTTATAGCCAACTAAGGGACAATTAATATTAACAAATAATAATCAATTGTTTCTGTCAATCTTCCAAGCAACATTTTTAATGACATTCCTGTTCAAGCCTAATAACTAAATCATACACATCTAGATGGTATATAATTCCAGGGGAATGGCCAATATTAAAACACCAATTAAATTAACAGATCCTGAATGGCTCAATCGTAGTTTACACTGTTGTCCATGCAATGTCAAAATTACCCAATGTGTACAAAAAGTTCCTCATCCTGGTTTAAACCCCACGCGTACTTACTATTAAGTCAGATTATGTACTCCGATTCATCCTTCTTAGTCTAAGCTCTCTATCAACCCCCCCCCCAGGGATGGAGGTACCCTGTCAATTCAAAAGAACAACATTACCTCAATTTTACCTCCATGTACCAAATTGCAATGGCGGGTCACCAGATAGGTTATGTCATTATATTTGATGGCGTGCCAATGTTACCAAATACGTTTGTTCATGGGGAAAATCGTACTACCCACATATCGCAATCCACATGGACAAATGTTTACATAGATGGCAAAGTCTGAATTACAATTCAGGAATTTTTTGATCTTTACTTCCTTCCCTGTTGGTAGGAGATATCCTTTACAGTTAATGCTGTTTCTGCAAGCCTTACATCTGGCATATTTGTAGAAGCCATATTGTTTGTCTAAAAAGGTCTCCCTGCTTTTAAGTTGATAACTATGTACTAGCAGATCCTGTAAAGAGTTGCTCTTTCTGTAAGTGATTCTTGGCTGGGAACTGACCTTTTGACCAATTACCTTATCTGCCTTTATCAGATGCCAATATTGAGATATAATTTTCTTTACCTCAGGTGAATAGGCTTTAAAGGTAGTTATTAATCTCAGAGTATTATCACTGTCTTTATTATTTTTCTTTGGAATTAATAGGGCATCCCTCTGGACCTCATCCACCTTTTGACAAGCAGATTACTCTAGTCGGATATCACCTGCTGCCTTGAGTTTTTGTGGTGACCAGTACCAATTATGAAGAATTTTGAAAAGAGTAAATTTCATTCTTGCCTCTCTGATTCCTTTATCCATGTTCATAACAACATCCATCCTGTCCTCATTGGAATACGCTACATTAAGTAATCCTTGCCATTTGATGTGGAGTTGTGCTAGTAATGGTGATGAATGTAGTTTATGCACAATGAGATTATAAAATCCAGAGACCGCTCCTTTCAATTTCCCCCAAGTTTTTAAGTATTGTACGACTGGGGAATCCTCAGGTATCCACAGAAATGGTCCTAGTCTACTAAGTAGAGCTTGTTTCAATTGTAAGTATTTCCCCTTTTGAGAGCTAGGAAGTTGAAATTCTATCTGAAGCATCGTAAAGGTTTTAAGCTTGCCTTCTAAAGTGAATAAATGATCCAGCATTAGAATACCTGCTCTCTCCCATGTATCCCAGGAAATTGTCTGTTTCCCTATTCTAATATCAGCGTTATGCCATATGGGAGCCTTATTATGTAGCCTTGGATTACTCTTAAGGAGTTTGTGGGAGTGTATCCAAATCTTAAGCATAGACTGAATAATAGGGTTAGAACTTTGTAAAGCAGGTGATTTATGAGTATAAAACATTTGCAAACCTGAAGATACCTGTAAAGATTGCTTTTCAATGAGAACCCATAGTGGGGGGTCATCCTGTATTGGCCAAAGATAAACCAATTGAGGTAAATGGAGGGCTGTATAGTAATGTTCAATGCATGGTAAACTAAGGCCACCAGATCGCCTGTGAGCAAACAGTTTTGAGATTTTGAGTCTAGGTCTCAGAGATCCCCAAATAAAGGTTTTAATACCTTTGTCAATGTCTCGCAGTATTGATATTTTATCTGTCAAAGGTAACATACCTAAAACATATGTGAAACGAGGCACTATAATCATTTTCACTGCCTGGACTCTAGCCCAAAAGGACAGGTTAAGATGGGACCATTTTTCATATTCTGACTTCGTTTTAGCAATGAGTGGATCTAAGTTATCTTGAATCATACGTTCTAAACCAGTGTTGATATAAATACCTAGATACTTCAGGCGATCCGCTTTCCATTGAAAATTGTAGCCTAAGATAGCTGCTTTTGTTGTGCCCCGGGACAATGGGAGAGCTTCACTCTTATTCCAATTGACTTTGTATCCAGAAATGTTTGAGAAGTGAGAAATAGTAGACATGAGTGCCGAGAGTGAAGTAGGTAGATCTGCAAGTGTGAGTAATATGTCATCCGCGTATAGAAGTAGTTTTGAGATGCCTGCTGGTGTAGGAATGCCTGCTATTTGTGAACACTGTCTTATTGCTGCAGCCAGTGGTTCAAGTGCAAGAAGAAATAAGAGGGGCAATAAAGGGCAACCCTGGCGGGTACCTCTTTGCACTAAAAAGGTTTTTGAAAGGAAACCCCCACAATTCACTTGTGCAGATGGTGTCTTGTATAACCATTTAACCTTAGAGATAAAATCATCACCTAATCCCAACCTATGCAATGTACGGAACATATAGCTCCATTCAATGCGGTCAAAGGCCTTCTCTGCATCTAAGGATAATGCTACTCTGTCTTCTCCAGCATCCCTGGAAAACCAAAGTATGTGAGCCAAAGTGCGGAGATGGCTACGAGAGTTTCTGCCTGGCATGAATCCAACTTGA
Organism: Pleurodeles waltl; assembly: GCF_031143425.1. Taxonomy (NCBI): domain Eukaryota; kingdom Metazoa; phylum Chordata; class Amphibia; order Caudata; family Salamandridae; genus Pleurodeles; species Pleurodeles waltl. The sequence goes on along the minus strand of NC_090436.1, from coordinate 219,784,066 downwards.
GAATTATGTATGAGTTTAGAGATCACTTGTTTGAGTCTTTTGGCAAGAATGGTGGCTAATAGCTTTGAATCTGTATTCAGAAGAGATATCGGACGATAGTTACTGCAGTATAATGGATCTTTCTCAGGTTTGGGAAGGACAGTTATGATAGCTTTATTTGAGAGTGAGGAGAGACTACCAGTTTCCTCTGCTTCTTTATAAACCTCATAAAGGACATCTATTGCTTCTGGTTTTACCCAACGGTAAAATTCCCCAGGAAAACCATCTTCTCCCGGTGCTTTATTGTATGGGAGACTGGAGATTGCTTGCGCAATTTCATCCTTTGTTATTTCGCCAGTCAGTATGAGCCGGTCCTGTTCATTGAGACAGGGGAGTGTTATTTTATCAAAGAATTCCTGTTCTTTGAGGAGGTCATCATCAACTTCTGAACTATATAACTTGGTATAATAATCTGCAAACGTATTAGCTATTGCTTGAGTCTCAGTTATTAGTTTACCCTCAGGGTTATATATAGCTGGAATAGCTGTCATAGCTTCTCGCTGTTTTAATTGTGCCGCTAGTAAACGGCCTGCTTTTTCTCCTTGTTCATAATTGCGAGCCTTAAGTCTATATAGCATATATTCTGCTTTGGAACTATATAGTGTATTAAGTTCCATCTTAGCTTTTTCCAATCTGCATCTGGAAGCTTCAGTTGGATTACTAAAATGAGTATGTGTCAGTGTTTTGATATCATTTTCCAAAATGGCCTGTTGTTCTATTCTGCGTTTATTTGTTATGGCAGAATCCCTCATAATTTGTCCCCTAATAGTGGCTTTTGCGGCTGCCCATAAGATTTGTGGAGAAGAAACTGATCCTTTGTTATCTTTCATATAAGTAGTCAAATGTGATTGTAATTGTGACTTTTCTGCCGGTAGTTTGTAGCGTGATATGTTTAATCGCCATGGTTTCCTACAAGGGCGTTTCAGACCCCAATCAAGCTGGAGACTGATAGGAGCGTGATCTGACAGTGCAATTTCTAAAATATCACAATCTAGTACTTGTGGTGTAATAGAATGTGAAATAAGGAAGTAATCTATTCTAGAATGGGAATCATGTACTGTCGAGTGATATGTAAACCCCTTATCTGATGGATGTAGTAAACGCCAGATATCGATCAAACCATGATCTTCTCTGATGTCTCCGAGTATGGCTCTATCTCTACCATGAGTTGTGTCCAGGGGACCTGTTCTGTCTAAGATCACATCTGGCGCAAGATCCCAATCGCCTCCCAAAACTATTCTGGAAATTCCCATTTCTGTTAGAATTCTATTTAGATGAAGGAAAAAGGGGGCTTTAGTCCCAACAGGGGCATAAATGGAACCCACTCCTAATATATTGTTACCAACTTTAAGCTTCGCTAAAACAAATCTACCATCCTCATCTGACCATGACTGAAGTATTTGGCATTGCAGTGTTTTCCGTATTAGAATGGCTACACCACTTTTTCTAGTAGTAGTGTGGGATGTAGCATCTCCTGATATGTGAGAAGGGGATTTGCAGCTGTAAAGAATCTGGCCTACCCAATCTCATTTTAATTTTTCTGATTCTATATCTGATAGATGAGTCTCCTGAATGAGAGCAATGTCAGTATGTTTGGAGGCTAAATAGGAAAGAATTTTCTTCCTTTTAATGTAATTAGTAAAGCCATTGACATTGAGAGAGACAATTTGCATAGGACTTGTCATGATGATGACTAAAAATGTTAGAGTATATTTGTACTGTGTGAAACAGAGTCAAAATGCTAAAAAAAGGGAAAAGGAAGTAGATAAATTATATGGTAATGTGATAATGAGAACTTACTGGAGGAAAAAAAAAAAAAAAAAAACTATCTGGAGTATAGTAAACCTGAAACCAATATGTGGAACTATAATCATAAAATATTGTTAACACTAAACTCTAAATGGTGTAAGTACACCGTTCTAAATGCTAGAATGTAAAAGAACACTGCAGATCAAATAATATGTATCTTTCGTCGGTGGGTCTAAGCCTCAATTCGAAACCCAGACTCTGGAGGGGAGGAAAGGAAAACCACTCATGGTAAATAAGTTATAAGAAAAACCACTCCATGGAGTTATAAAATCTATCCAAGAGAAAATCTGCAAATACAAACACAGTAGGAAATGTACATGATTATTGAACAGCAATATATGAGGATAGGAAATAAATCATATCCATCAGAATTAATAACTGTAGTAAAACACTAATAACATTATATCAATACATAGCATGTATAAATATACTCATCTAGCTGGAAGAAGTGATAGTGGAAGGTTGAGGATCAGTTACTTTATTAAAAGACGTGGGTGACTTTAGAGGTGATCTCGATTTGTCTCTGGGATTTTCCTGTGTGAGTGACTTTACGCAGTGGACTGCTTTATCTCTGTCAAACTGTTTCTTAAAGGTACGGACATGTAATCTACCGGTGCAATGACTTTGTGGATCTTTCTGTAATTGAAGCGGACTATTCATAGATGTTTTGACCAATGGCGTTGAGTCCATATGTTGGTCATCCAAACTGTCCAGGAAGCGTACCAGATCCTCAGGCTCTGTGTAATACCTTGAGTTCCCATCCATTGTGATCCACATTGTGGCAGGTTCTAAAAGACCATATTTGATATCCCATTTGCGAAGTCTTGGCCTAAGTTGCAGGAACGCTTTTCGTTTGGCATTGGTTTCAGTGGAGAAGTCTGCAGCAATAAATACTTTATGGCCTTCCAAGTCATACGGACCATGTTTACGAGCAGCTGTTAATATTTGGCGGACCTGTTCATGACGTAAGAGGCATGCTATAATCGGTCCAGGTCTAGATTCAAGAGTTGAAGTTGAAGTTCTTGATCGAATTCTGTGAGCTCTCTGCAACTCAAGGGGATGCTCAAAAGATATGTTCAGTAGCCGCGGTATTAACCTTACTAGCAAGTTCTTCACATCATTATTGACTTCCATTTTTTCTGGAATTCCATAAAAACAAATGTTATTTCTTCGGGCCCTGTCTTCCAAATCTATTACTTTTTGTTTTAGGTGCCAGATATCCGGACCCCAATACTCTGCATTATCTAATTTCTCTTCCAAAAAAGTGGTTCTTTGATCTAAAATTTCCACTTTGGTATGAAAAGAGTTTAGATCCATCCGTAATGTCTTCATTTCTGTTGCGAGATCTGAAATTTTTACATCCATAGATCCCAATCTTTGTCCCACGGCAGAGATCTCTTTTAAAATAAGGTCCATAGAAGTAATGTCTTGTGGGACAGTAGTAGACGTGCCTGGAGGTACAGTGTTCCCTACTATTTGTGTAAGCAAAGGCTTTCTATTAGATTTTCCACTGGCCATACTGTTATATTTTAATGTTAGAAAAGACAATAAATAAGTACAGCTTAGTAATCAAATATGATATCTAATTGACTCACAAAGTGGGTAGATATTAACACTGTAAATGGTGACAGACATCTGGGATTTTAAAATTATGGCTATATGTTTTCAAGCAGGTGTTGCTGAGAAACAGTGCATCAGAAATGTTGTGAAGTTTTCGCCTGCCTACCCAAATTCACTTTACCCCCTCTGCTGATAGGAATTCCGGCGTTTATGTAATTTCGTAGTAGTCTGAATTGTCAAATTTAGAAAAATTTCTCAGAAGTGAACGCTTATATGCTTCTCATACAGCTGCCTTTCGACATCCAAGGAAAGGAATTTCACATATCTCTTCAGAAACTGTCTGTGTTTCCTGATAGAATGAGTAATTTTCACAAACTCTCTCAGCTGTAGGAATGGTGTACAACACTCACTTGCGAAACTGTATTTACCCCACACACCTGTAGACAAGAAATTCCTGCGCTTACATAATCACGTAATGGATCCTGAACAGTTAAGTGACAGAAATACCTCAGAGTTGAGAGTAGCAGCTTCTCTTACAGCAGCCTTCTGACTTATCTTATCAGCAGCTGGCTGTGTTTCCTGACAGAATTAGTTTTTGCCACAGACTTCTATCATTTTAAAAACAATGACTGAATGCTTTCAGACAGGTGTCCCTGAGAATCAGTGCATCAGAAATAGCTCACATGTTTTTCCTGCCTATCCAGATTCGCTTTACACCCTCTGCTGACAGGGATTCCAGCATGTACTTAATTGCGTAGCAGACTCTAAACTGTCAAATGAAGAGAAATACCTCAGAAGTGAAAGTCCATATGTTTCCCCTACAGCAGCCTTTCAACCTTTAAGAAAGGGAATTCCACTTATCTGTTAAGAAACTGCCTGTATTTCCTGACAGAATGAGTAACTTTCACAGACTCTCTCAGCTGCAGAAATGGTGTACAACACTCACTTTCCAAACTGCATTTGCTCCACACACTTGTCTGACAAGAAAATCCTGTGCTCACACATTCAGGTAATGGAGTCTGAACAGTAAAGCGAAGAGAAAATACCTCAGAGTTGAGAGTTGTCAGAGGCTTCCCTGTGCTGTGTGGAGAGTTCAACCAAAGGTCAACAGTAATTTAATTCCCCTGGTGCAGCCTCCCAGTTTAAACAGGAAGAAATCCCCTTATCTCTTCAGCAGCTGACTCTGTGTCCTGACAGAAAGTGTTGTTCTTTGCTCAGCTGAGGTTGTTTTAACTGGCATTTCTTACTTTGAAAATAACTTCAGAGTTATGTTGCTGTTATCACATGTATATTTCCTTTCATTCTGACTCCAAGGAGGCTTTTTGACAGCTGTTTGGGAAATCCCTCTCCCCTCGAGCCTCGGAGCTCTACGTAGAGGCGGCCATTTCAGACGGCAGCCAGACTCCGCCCCCCTGCACCTGGATTTAGGCTTAAAACTGCTATTACTCATACCTCCAATATCCAATCCCAATTCCATCAATAAATCTCTTTCAGTATCCCATAGTCTTTCCCCTACTTCCAACTCCCGTAAGTTAGCGAGGCCTGTAGAATTGGATAGGTCTCAATTCTACAGGCCTATCCATTACATCCATGTCCCCCTTAGAATCTTGTAGGAGACATTTGTCTTTTTGTTGGGTAAAAATCTTCAATAGTTTCAATTTCCTAACAAATTGAAAGACATCAATACGCGTCTTGGTATAGTCAAAATTAGCCACAGGGCAAAAGGACAAACCCAATTCCAAAACTGTCAGTTCATCTTGGGACAAAACATGAGAAGAAATATTTACTATAGTAAGTTTGTTCTAATCAGTTATTTCTTTTTCTTGCCCAGTCGTAAATTTCACCCAACTTGTTTCTCGGTTTCTTGTTGCTGTTTCACCTCTTCAAATCTTTTTGCTTCTCTGCTTTCTCCCCTTCCTTTTGGGGGTTTCCTTTGTGGTCGTTGATTTAATTGTAAAAAACGGGACTCCCCCGGAGTTGTAAATGGTTGCCCTGATATTGGCACCGGGGCCAGATTGTTCTTCAAGATCGGAGGCATTTTCCACACACAACTCTGAAGATGAAATTTCCTGTTGTCTTAAGGCCTCATTTTGTCTGAAGTTCTGTCTTGCCTTATCAAACTTCCTACCAAAGGTAAGGATGCGTCTAATGGCATAGTCGGTCTTGTCTCATAAGAATTTTCTCCTCTTTTTCAACTTAATTTCTTCTTCATACTTGGTAAGTCGTACCTCCATCTCCTTATAGAAGCTCTTGACTTCATCATGTGCCACATTCTTTTCAAGGGCTGTCCTGAGGTTCCCAATCTCCTCACTAATCTGAGTCAATTCCATTGCCGCATACTTAGATAAAAGCTCCAACATTTTCTTACAGGTACCCGCCATTAATGCAGACCATTCCTCCAAAAGTTTAGGGTGCGGGTTTGCATACGATGGAGTTATTAGATTTCTTAGGCTGCGTGGTACTCTACCGACCTCTATATAGTTGTTTAGTGAGATTACCTCCCAGCTTCTGTTGATTTCTTTCTTGCACAATTTTTCCAATTGTCACAACTGTTGTTTAAAGGACACATCACCCTGCGATTCCGTTTCTCCCATAACCTGGCTAGAATGTGTCAAATTTGTTGAATTTTCATCAAACAGGTCCCGCGCCACCTGCATTCTGGAGCGAATTGCCTCCTTCATCATGATTTTTTTTTTTTATATTAATACTGAGAAATTTCTACTGGAATGTTATTGTACTATACCAGTACACTTGAAAAGGAAAAATTGGCAATTCCTACACCCTCAAACGCCAAACACCCTGAAAACCGAAGATCTGTGAGACATTTTACTGTGCGGAAATGAATTATTCCATGGTGATTACACTCTCCAGTTGGCGTCAGTTTATAATAACGCTTTCTGAGATGTAAAAACAGAAGTATTTAGTTTGGCTTCTTATTGTAGAGACACTATGGACTTTATCACTAAGATACAAGGTATTCCGTGGAAACCCCACTATATTATGGTGACCATAGATGTAGTATTGTTATATACATGGATCCCACATGACCTAGGTATTAGGGCATGTAAGCATTTTTTTTAGTGACAAACCTATTAGGTTAGATGAACATTCTGAATTGCTCCTAAAAATGCTAAGATTTTGTCTGGAGAATAATTTTTTCCTTTTTGAGGATCAATTGTTTCGACAGACTACTGGGACTGCGATGGGGAGTTGCTTTGCTCCAAGCTATGCTTGCCTCTATATGGGTTGGTGGGAGACACAGCAAGTAATGTCAGATGAAAATGAGAAATGGTGTAATCATATAGTATTTTGGACAAGATACATTGATGACATTTTTGCAATCTGGGATGGTCCAGAGACATTACTATATGATTTCTTGAACTGGTTACCTACCAATGATTTGAATCTCAAATTTAGATATAAGATACACACACAAGTTATTGCATTTTTTTATGTTGAGGTTACAGTTGATGGTGATACACTTCAGACCAATCTCTTTAGGAAGAGTATGGCGGGAAACAGTATTTTGCATGCTCGCAGCCATCACCCAGCCAAGCTCAAGTGGAGTATACCGTATGACGAATTGCTTAGGGCAAAAAGAAATTGCAATACATCTTAAAGTTTTTTAAATGAACGAGCAAATATGATTAGGAGGTTTAGATCCAGGGGATATCCGACTAGAGTAATCAAAAAGACTTGACAGCAGGTGGATGAGGTCCAGAGGGATGCCCTATTTATTCAAAGAAAAATAATAGAGAGTGATAATGCTCTGATATTAATAACTACCTTTAAAGCCTATTCGCCTGAGGTAAAGAAAATTATATCTCAATATTGGCATCTGATAAAGGCAGATAAGGTAATTGGTCAAAAGGTCAGTTCCCAGCCAAGAATCACTTACAGAAAGAGCAGCTCTTTACAGGATCTGCTAGTACATAGTTATCAACTTAAAAGCAGGGAGACCTTTTTAGACAAACAGTATGGCTCCTACAAATGTGCCAGATGTAAGGCTTGCAGAAACAGCGTTAACTGTAAAGGATATCTTCTACCGACAGGGAATGAAGTAAAGATTTTAAAAAATCCTAAATTGTAATTCAGACTTTGACATCTATGTAATCATTTGTCCATGTGGATTGCGATATGTGGGTAGTACGATTTTCCCCATGAAAAACGGATTTTGGAACATTGGCATGCTATCAAAAATAATGACATAACCTATCCGGTGGCCCGCCATTGCAGTTTGATACATGGAGGTAAAATTGAGGCAATGTCGTTCTTTGGAATTGACAGGGTACCTCCATCCCCGGGAGGGGGGTGATAGGGAGCTTAGACTAAGAAGGATGGAATCGGAGTACATAATCCGACTTAATAGTAAGTACCCGAGGGGGTTTAAACCAGGATGAGGAACTTTTTGTACACACTGGATAATTTTAACATTGCATGGACAATAGTGTAGACTACGATTGAGCCATTCAGGATCTGTTCATTTAATTGGTGTTTTAATATTGGCCATTCCCCTGGAATTATATACCATCTGGATGTGTATGATTTAGTTATTGGGTTTGAACGGGAATGCCATTGAATATGTTGCTTGGAAGTTTGACAGCAACAATTGATAATTTTTTGTTAATATTAATTGTCTCTTAGTTGGATATAAATGTCCCCATTTTTAAAAAGATTGAAGATGGAATTGTGTATGCATGTGTTAAAGATGTTAGTTGAATTATGTTAAATTGGGGTAGTTAAAATTTATTTTTAGGATTTACTTAAGATTATTTCAATGTCTATGATGACTAATGGTATATAGTACATGGGGAGGGAGGGCCTCTGTAATGACTTGGGCCAAAGAAGAAGACTGTTATTGTTGAAATGCGTCGCCAGTACAAGTCATCGTAGTGAAAGTTTATTTAAGCCGTGAATAAACATTGTGGTTGTTTGGACTTCTAGTTGAGAGTCACATTTACTTTTGATATATATATATATATATATATATATATGTTCGATGGCATGTGTAGCTGCAGATACACATGCTTTGCACATCCCGCCATCTAGTGTTGGGCTCGGAGTGTTACAAGTTGTTTTTCTTCGAAGAAGTCTTTTCGAGTCAGGAGATCGAGGGACTCCTCCCCTTTCGGCTCCATTGCGCATGGGCGTCGACTCCATCTTAGATTGTTTTTTTTCCGCCATCGGGTTCGGACGTGTTCCTTTTCGCTCCGTGATTCGTGTCGGAAAGTTAGTTAGAATCTCGGAAAAATTGTCGGTATTGTTTGCGTTCGGTATCGGGTTAGTTACAACAGATCGACACCGACTTTTGAAGAGCTCCGGTGGCCCTTCGGGGTTTTTTCGATCCCCCATCGGGGCCTGGTCGGCCCGGCCACGTGTCTCTTCAAGGCCCCATTCTGTTTCTGCCCAAAATGTCACAACAAGTATCCGTATACAGATCAGCATCTGGTCTGTAACTTGTGTTTGTCTCCAGAGCACAAGGAAGATACTTGTGAAGCCTGTCAAGCGTTTCGGTCGAGGAAGACATTAAGAGACCGAAGAGTGAGAAGACTACAGATGGCGTCGGCGCCGACAGGACAAGGGCGTTTCGAGGAGGAAGAAGAAACCTTCTCCATTCAGGCGTCGGACTCAGACGAGCTTGATCCCGAAGAAACGCCGAAAAACACGAGTAAGACTTCGAAACATAAAGCTCACGAGAAGACCACAAAAGCCCAGGGGACGCCACCGCCAACAGGCCATGGCTTAACCCGAAAAATAGGTGACCGATCATCGGCACCGAAAAAGGGCACGCTTGTGTCGAAGTCATCCGACTCTCCGGTCGAGATACTGGCACACAGCAATCTCGGGCCCGAGACAGCGGCTCCGAGCAAGTTCAGCACCGAGACAGTGGCACCGAAATGAGTCAGCACCGAGACACCACGACGCCGAAAATAAAGCAGGTTTTGTCGGAGCCCAAAAGGGCGACCGAAAAGGTTTCGATTCTGAAACATCCAGCCTCGGAACCGAAAACAGGTTCCTACACAGAGGAACAGGGGTTGTCCTCCCAAATGCAAGGACATAAATTCGGACAAGAACTTGAATCAATGGAGCCAGACTACACTCAAAGGAGGCTCCACATTCAAAAGGACACAGGGAAAATAAGCACTCTTCCCCCAATTAAAATGAAAAGAAGACTTGCCTTTCAAGAAAAGGACAAGCAGCCACAGGCAAAGGTGGCAAGACAAACAACTCCGCCACCATCTCCACCACCATCAATACACACATCACCGGTAGCCACTCCACCACTGATGCAATCCCCGACTCATACTGCAGTGAGTCAAGATGATCCCGACGCATGGCACCTTTATGATGCTCCGGTATCAGATAACAGCCCAGACTGTTACCCTGAGAAACCGTCGCCACCTGAAGACAGTACATCCTACACGCAGGTGGTCTCAAGGGCAGCTGCTTTTCATAACGTCACCTTGCTTGCAGAACCGATTGAGGATGACTTTTTGTTTAATACACTGTCCTCCACTCATAGCCAATACCAAAGCTTACCTATGCTCCCTGGAATGCTGAAACACTCCAAACAAGTATTTCAGGATCCTGTGAAAGGCAGGGCAATAATTCCAAGGGTGGAGAAAAAGTACAAGCCACTGCCAACAGACCCTGTTTATATTACGCAGCAATTAACACCAGACTCTGTGGTTGTTGGGGCAGCTCGCAAGAGAGCAAACTCTCACACCTCGGGAGACGCTCCACCTCCAGACAAGGAGAGTCGCAAATTCGACGCTGCGGGGAAAAGGGTTGCAGCACAAGCAGCAAACCAATGGCACATTGCCAACTCACAAGCACTTCTGGCAAGATACGATAGAGCTCATTGGGACAAAATGCAGCATTTCATAGAACACTTACCCAAAGAGTTCCAGAAAAGTGCACAACAAGTGGTGGAGGAAGGACAAAGTATCTCAAATAATCAGATACGGTCAGCAATGGATGCAGCAGATACAGCTGCAAGGACAGTAAATACTGCAGTAACAATAAGGAGACACGCATGGTTGCGTACGTCAGGATTCAAGCCGGAAATACAACAAGCCGTGCTGAATATGCCTTTTAATGAACAGCAGTTGTTTGGGCCGGAAGTGGACACTGCTATTGAGAAACTTAAAAAAGACACTGATACGGCAAAAGCCATGGGCGCACTCTACTCCCCACAGAGCAGAGGCACCTTTCGCAAGACACAATTTAGGGGGGGGTTTCGAGGTCAACCTACAGAAGCCACAACCTCACAAGCAAGGCCCACTTATCAAAGCCAATATCAGCGGGGAAGTTTTCAGGGGCAATATAGAGGGGGACCATTCCAAAAGAATAGAGGGAAGTTCCGAAGCCCCAAAACTCCTCAAAACAAGCAGTGACTTCCAAGTCACACATCCCCAACACATACCACCTGTGGGGGGGAGAATAAGCAATTTTTACAAACATTGGGAGGAGATAACAACAGACACTTGGGTACTGGCAATTATCTAGCATGGTTATTGCATAGAATTTCTCAAATTCCCTCCAAATGTCCCACCGAAAACACACAATATTTCAAAACAACACATGGATCTTCTAGGACTAGAGGTCCAGGCATTGCTACAGAAAGGAGCAATAGAATTGGTACCAATACAACAGAAAGGAACAGGAGTTTACTCTCTGTACTTTCTCATACCCAAAAAGGACAAAACACTAAGACCTATATTAGATCTAAGAACATTAAATACCTACATCAAATCAGATCACTTTCACATGGTGACATTACAGGACGTAATCCCATTGCTCAAACAACAAGACTATATGACAACACTAGACCTAAATGATGCATATTTCCATGTACCAATACATCCTTCACACAGAAAGTACCTAAGATTTGTATTCCAAAGGGTACACTACCAATTCAAAGTGTTGCCATTCGGAATAACTACTGCGCCAAGAGTCTTTACAAAATGCCTGGCAGTAGTAGCTGCGCATATCAGAAGGCAGCAAATACATGTGTTCCCGTACCTAGACGATTGGTTAATCAAAACCAACACACTAGAACGGTGTTCACAACACACAAAGTACGTCATAGAAACCCTACAAAAACTAGGTTTCTCAATCAACTACACAAAGTCACACCTTCAGCCGTGTCAGACACAGCAATACTTAGGAGCAACAATCGACACAGCAAGAGCGATTGCCACGCCAAGTCCACAAAGAGTACAAGCATTTCACAATGTAATACAGGTCATATATCCAAACCAAAGGATACAAGTCAAAATAGTAATGAAACTACTAGGCATGATGTCCTCATGCATAGCCATTGTCCCAAACGCAAGATTGCACATGCGGCCCTTACAACAGTGCCTAGCATCACAATGGTCACAGGCACATGGTCAACTTCTAGGTCTAGTTTTGATAGACCGCCAAACATACACCTCGCTTCAATGGTGGAACAATATAAATTTAAACCAAGGGCGGCCTTTCCAAGACCCAGTGCCTCAATACGTAATAACGACAGATGCCTCCATGATAGGGTGGGGGAGCACACCTCAATCAACACAGCATCCAAGGACAATGGGACACTCAGCAGAGACAGTTTCACATAAATCACTTAGAACTCCTGGCAGTATTTCTAGCTTTGAAGGCATTTCAACCCATAATAAGACACAAACACATTCTTGTCAAAACAGACAACATGACAACAATGTATTATCTGAACAAACAGGGAGGAACACACTCGACACAGTTGTGTCTCCTGGCACAGAGAATATGGCATTGGGTGATTCACAACCACATTCGCCTAATAGCACAGTTCATTCCAGGGATTCAGAATCAGTTAGCAGACAATCTCTCTCGGGATCACCAACAGATCCACGAATGGGAGATTCACCCCCAAATACTAAACACTTACTTCCAAAGATGGGGAACACCACAAATAGACCTATTTGCAACAAAAGAAAACGCAAAATGCCAAAACTTCGCATCCAGGTACCCACAAGATCAATCTCTGGGCAATGCGTTATGGATGAGTTGGTCAGGGATATTTGCATACGCTTTTCCGCCTCTCCCACTCCTTCCGTATCTAGTAAACAAATTGAGTCAAAACAAACTCAAACTCATACTAATAGCACCAACCTGGGCAAGACAACCTTGGTACACAACACTACTAGACCTCTCAGTAGTGCCTCATATCAAGCTTCCAAACAGACCAGATCTGTTAACTCAACACAAACAACAGATCATGCATCCAAATCCAGCATCACTGAATCTAGCAATTTGGCTCCTGAAGTCTTAGAATTCAGACATCTAGACCTTACACAGGAATGTATGGAGATCATAAAACAAGCAAGGAAACCAACCACAAGACATTGCTATGCAAATAAGTGGAAAAGATTTGTTTATTATTGCCATAATAATCAAATTCAGCCATTACACGCATCTGCTAAAGACATCGTAAGCTACTTACTACATTTACAAAAGTCAAAGCTAGCTTTTTCATCCATTAAAATACATTTTACCGCAATTTCAGCTTATCTGCAAATTACGCACTCAACTTCATTATTTAGGATCCCAGTCATAAAAGCATTTATGGAGGGCATAAAGAGAATTATCCCACCAAGAACGCCACCAGTTCCTTCGTGGAACCTTAACATTGTCTTAACACGACTCATGGGTCCACCTTTTGAACCCATGCACTCATGTGAGATACAATATTTAACATGGAAAGTAGCGTTTCTCATTGCCATCACATCTCTAAGAAGAGTAAGTGAAATACAGGCATTTACCATACAAGAACCCTTTATGCAGATACACAAGCATGAAGTAGTTTTACGAACTAATCCAAAGTTCTTACCAAAAGTCATATCACCGTTTCACTTAAATCAAACAGTAGAACTACCAGTGTTCTTTCCAGAACCAGATTCTGTAGCTGAAAGAGCTCTACATACATTAGACATCAAAAGAGCTTTAATGTACTACATTGATAGAACAAAACAAATACGGAAAACAAAACAACTGTTCGTTGCTTTTCAAAAACCTCATACAGGGAATCCAATATCCAAACAAGGCATTGCCAGATGGATAGTTAAATGTATTCAAACCTGTTATCTCAAAGCAAAAAGAGAACTGCCTATAACACCAAAGGCACATTCAACTAGGAAGAAAGGTGCTACTATGGCCTTTCTAGGAAACATTCCAATGACTAAAATATGTAAGGCAGCCACATGGTCTACGCCTCATACGTTCACCAAACATTACTGCGTGGATGTGTTAACAACACAACAAGCCACAGTAGGACAAGCAGTACTACGAACTTTATTTCAAACAACTTCAACTCCTACAGGCTGAGCCACCGCTTTTGGGGAGATAACTGCTTACTAGTCTATGTAAAGCATGTGTATCTGCAGCTACACATGCCATCGAACGGAAAATGTCACTTACCCAGTGTACATCTGTTCGTGGCATGAGACGCTGCAGATTCACATGCGCCCACCCGCCTCCCCGGGAGCCTGTAGCCGTTTCGAAGTTGATCTTGAACATTTGTAAATTTGTAAATATATCACTTTAAACCACATTATGTACATACATATTTACTCCATTGCATGGGCACTATTACTATAATACACAACTCCTACCTCACCCTCTGTGGGGAAAACAATCTAAGATGGAGTCGACGCCCATGCGCAGTGGAGCCGAAAGGGGAGGAGTCCCTCGATCTCGTGACTCGAAAAGACTTCTTCGAAGAAAAACAACTTGTAACACTCCGAGCCCAACACTAGATGGCGGGATGTGCAAAGCATGTGAATCTGCAGCGTCTCATGCCACGAACAGATGTACACTGGGTAAGTGACATTTTCCATATATATATATATATATATATATATATGTGTGTGTATATATATATATATATATATATATATATATACACATACATATATATACATACATACATACACACACACAGAAGTGTAATAATGGCCCCCGCAGCCCCCATAGTGCGGTGAGGGGCCCCCCGTCAGCACAGTAACCTGGCATGAGAGCTCTTGAGTGAGTCCGACGGGTGTCCCTCCATGTACTTTGCAGGATGTTCCCCTCGAGTTTCGTTACGTCACTTGTAAGAAGTTGGCTCTGTATATACTATCTCAAAGTGAGAGATCGTGTGCACAGAGTCCAAGGGTTCCCCTTAGAGGTTGATAGTGGCAAAATTTGATAATACTAATGCTCTATTTTGTGGTAGTGTTGTCGAGCAGTAGACTTATCAGAGGGTAGTGTTAAGCATTTGTTGTACACACACAGGCAATAAATGAGGAACACACACTCAAAGACTTACTCAAGAGCAATAGGTTTTTATATAGAAACATATATTTTCTTAATTTATTTTAAGAACCACAAGATTCAAGATTTGAGTTAAGTACATAAAATGCAAGGTAGTTCACACAGGTAAGTATAGAACTTTGATTTAAAACAGTAGTACACACAGTTTTGGTTAAAATGGCAATTCGCTATTTTAAAAGTGGACACTGCAAAAATCAACAATTCCGAGGGGAGGTAAGTTTGGTTATTTTTCTCAGGTAAGTAAAGCACTTACAAGTTCAGTCTCCTGGGCATAGGCAGCCCACCATTGGAGGTTCAAGGCAACCCCAAAGCCACAGCACCAGCAACACAAGGCCAGTCAGGTGCAGAGGTCAAAGGAGGGCCCAAAACACATAGGCGCCTATGAAGAACAGGGGTGCTCCGGTCCTAGTCTGCTTACACGTAAGTACCTGTGTCCTCGGGGAGCAGACCATGGGGGTTTGTAGAGGTCGGGGGGGACACAAGCCCACAAAACACACCCTGAGCGGCACAGGGGCAGCCGGGTACAGTAGGCAAAGTAGGCGTTGGGTTTGCTATAGAAAGCAATGGAGGGACCTGGGGGGTCACTTAGGCGATGCAGGCAGGGCACAGGGGGGCTTCTCGGGCCAGCCACCGACTGGTCTAGGATGAGGGCTGCCTGCTGGTCACTCCTGCTCTGGTAGGTGGTTCCTCTCAGTTCTGGAGGCTGCGGGTGCAGTGCAGTTGAGTTCCTTTGTTACCAGGCAGTTGCGGTCAGGGGAGCCTCTAGATCCTCTCTGCAGGCGTCGCTGTGGGGGTGCAGGGAGGTCGACTCAGGGTATCCACGTCGTTGGAGTCGCCTGGGAGTCCTCTCTGCGGTGTTGGTTTCTCCAAACTCGAGCCGGGGGCATCGGGTGCAGTGTGTGAAGTCTCACGCTTCTGACAGGAAGTGAGAGTCTCTTTAAAAGTTGCCAAAAAGTTGCAAAGTTGTTGCAGTTTCTGAACAGTGCTGCTGTTCTCAGGAGTTTCTTGGTCCATTTAGTTGCAGGACAGTCCTCTGAGTCCTCAGAGGTCGCTGGTCCCGTTGGATGCATCGCTGTGCAGGTTCTTTGAGTCTGGAGACAGGCCGGTAGGTCTGGGGCCAAGTCAGTTGGTGTCTCCATCGTCTCTGCGGGGCTTTCGGGTCAGTAGTCCTTCTTTCTTCAGGTTGCAGGAATCTGATTTCCTGGGTTCAGGGTTGACCCTAAATACTCAATTTATGGTTGTATTTGGGTCTGGGGGGGCAGTAGGCACCTTAGGGGCCGTCCTGACTGGTCGGTGACTCCTCTTTATTTTTCTCATTATCTCCTCTGGCCTTGCCGCCAAACGTGGGGGCTGTGGCCAGAGCGGTGGGCATCTCCACTAGCTGGGTTGCCCTGGGGCGCTGTAACAAAAGGCATGAGCCTTTGAGGCTCACCGCCAGGTGTTACAATTCCTGCAGGGGGAGGTGAGAAGCACCTCCACACAGTACAGGCTTTGATCCTGGCCACAGAGTGACAAAGGCACTCTCCTCATGTGGCCAGAAACCCGTCTGGTTGTGGCAGGCTGGCCGAAACTGGTCAGCCTAGCACTAGGAGTCGGACTGGTATTCAGGGGGCATCTCTAAGATGCCCTCTGGGTGTATTTTTCAATAAACCCCACACTGGCATCAGTGTGCATTTATTGTGCTGAGAAGTTTGATACCAAACTTCCCATATTTCAGTGTAGCCATTATGGAACTGTGAAGTCCGTAATTGACAGACTCCCAGACCATATACTCTTTATGGCTACCCTGCACTTACAATGTCTAAGGTTTTGCTTAGACACTGTAGGGGCATATTGCTCATGCAACTATGCCCTCACCTGTGGTATAGTGCACCCTGCCTTAGGGCTGTAAGGCCTGTTAGATGGGTACCTTACCTATGCCACAGGCAGTGAGAGGTGGGCATGGCACTCTGAGGGGAGAGCCATGTCGACTTAGTCATTTTCTCCCCACCAGCACGCACAAGCTGTGAGGCAGTGTGCATGTGCTGAGTATGGGGTCCCCAGGGTGGCATAATACATGCTGCAGCCCGTAGAGACCTTCCCTGGCCACAGGGCCCTTGGTACCAGGGGTACAATTTACAAGGGACTGATCTGTGTGCCAGAGCTGTGCCACTTGTGGGAACAAAAGTACAGATTTTGTGAAAGAACACTGGTGCTGGGGCCTGGTTAGAAGGATCCCAGCACACTTTCAATCATAACTGGCATCAACAAAAGGCAAAAATGTAGGGGGTAACCATGCCAAGGAAGGCCCTATGTGTATATATATATATATATATACACACATAGGGCCTCATTCGAAAGACCGCGGAGGCCATTCTGGTTTTCCCGCTGGGCTGGCGGGCGACCGACAGAAGGCCGCCCGCCAGCCCAGCGGGAAACCCCTTCCCACGAGGAAGCCGGCTCCGAATGGAGCCGGCGGAGTGGGAAGGGCGACGGATGCAGTTGCACCCGTCGCGAATTTCAGTGTCTGCACAGCAGACACTGAAATTCTTTGTGGGGCCCCACGACACCCCATACCGCCATCCTGTTCCTGGCGGGCGAACCGCCAGGAACAGGATGGCGGTATGGGGTGTCGGAATCCCCATGGCGGCGCAGCAAGCTGCGCCGCCATGGAGGATTCCGTCAGGCAGCGGAAAACCGGCGGGAGACCGCCGGTTTTCCTCTTCTGACCGCGGCCAAACCGCTGCAGTCAGAATGCCCTGCGGGGCACCGTCAGCCTGTTGGCGGTGCTCCCGCCGACCCCGGCCCCGGCGGTCCTTGACCGCCGGGGTCAGATTGACCCCCATAGTGTCTGCAGCTGATAGAAAAGGTAAAAAATGGCCAGATTACATTTACTTTTTTTTTTAAATCTGAACAATCGATACAATTCATGTTGCCCAAGAAAAAACAAAGCTGACTATAGGAAGCCTTCCACAAACCTTTATTCAAAAGCTAAATGAAAGGAAATATAAGACATTGTTAACCCATAGGCTGCATTCAGAGAGTAAGCAGAAAACTGGCACTGTGCCTTTAAGAACCTCACAGTACCCTGTGTATCCCATCTTGCCACACAGGTGACAGTTAGGTCAGTTACTTTTTCCGGCTCCTTCAGTTTGTATCCTGGAGAAGCAAGTGCTTCTGTTTTTTACTAAAACATTCAGAAAATATCTTTCCAAAAGGTTTAAAACCATTAAGACTTGATAAATGACAGTATCTACTATACTGGCAGAGTTTTTTCAGACAGCCTTTTTTTCTGTCAAAAATCTGCCTTCAGTCTTAGTCGTGTGTCCTTCCGGTGGGGAAAAAAAATCCCAGACTTACCTTTATGCAGTCTGCATTGTCTACCAGCGGGAGTCCCAGGATCCTGACTCCTGTCCTCACTGCCAGAAACTATCAATGCGTACTCTGAAGGACAGAGAGAAGTTAAGACTATATGGACTGTAGAAGAGACGATCATCCATAAAAGTCCTTGGGTAACATCAAACTTCCCCCAAAGTGCCCTCTTCTTGTCCAAAATAACATCAGCGAGGCAGATCTAGAGAAATACAGAAAAAAACAGGTCCAGATTGATGTCAAGAGTTAGGACGTTGAAGGAAATACCTATTTGTTCTGTGTTGACATTGAGAATGCTGTCAGAAGTGATGACGGTGCACCACTTGGTGTTGGAGCACACCCAGCACTTGAGGTCGAAACCCACATCACCATGAGGAAGGCATCACCCATCGATGTTGAGACTCCTCAGCACCAAGATGACGGCCAGAACAACCTTCGCCGTTGAGGTCAACATTGGCACTGCAACATCCATCAACGTTGAAAACCCACTCGACGTCGGGCATGCCACACCGTCGAGCCAACCTGGGTAGCACAACTTTTTGACATCGATAACGCAGTCTGCAATTACATTGAGACCTATAGACACCACCCACAGAACGCTGCAAGAGAAACAGTTGACGCATAAAGATGTGGCAGAACAACCTCAAATGTACAGAGTCACTAAGTGTTGGAGTTGACCATAACTGCACCTGGAACACCCTCTAGGTCTCATTCACAGTCCACATGCAACATTTTGCCATGGCAGCTGGAAAGCTTGAAGAAAGCAACACTGCATGCAATATCTGATTCTGAATATTCCCTGGCATACTCTCCATGCAGCCCTTGTTCTCCATCGCTCAAGAGGAAACCTCAATCACAGCATTCACCAAGTCCTGTATTAGTTCCTCCTACAACTACCAGTGCTACATCTCTTAGGAGTGTGCCTCCACCACGTCCCCTGGTATAGAAGCCCTCTGCGTTGCAGCTCTAGATCATGAACAAGATACAGGTCTGCAAGATCAAAAACTTGCACAAATTCCACCAGGCACAGACTTAGAACACCATTGTTGTCTACTTTTTTCAGGACGTCGGTTAGAGACTACTCACCTGCTCTTTCTGACACTGCACCATCAAGAGTGTCACTGGTGTATGACTTATTGACATTCAATGAGTTCATATTCAGCAGTGCAACAAAGTTGAACACAGACATCCTGACATAAACAACAACATCTTCAAGACTTTACATCACTGGACAGCATTGAGACCACTATTGCCTCTTGTACCTGGTTTTCTAGAAACAGAAATGCACCTGTTACTAACCCCAGCAGCCTTACGATATACACCATCTTGGATCCTGAAAAAATATAAAGCCCCTGACCAGGATCCTTTATTTCTCAGGGCTGACCCTCCTCCAGATTCGGTCATTGTGGTGGCTGTATGGAAATCCCTTTCTGCTGCCTCTTCGTCATCCTTGGTACCAACAGACAAAGACAGCAAACAGATGGATTCACTAGGGAAGAAACCGTGTGGAACATCTGTGTCCTTCATGAAGGTGACCCGTTCCTCTGCTTTAATGTGAAGGCATGACGGATCTCTTTGGGATTTACTGTCAAGGTGCATTGAAAATTTGCAGACGGAGGTCAGGGAGAATTTTATGGAGGCCCTCAATGAAAGTGGCTTGGTCTCAAATCAGATCGTAAGCGCTGGCGCAGTTGCGTCAGATCTGGCAGCAGACAGATAGGCATATGGTATATGTGCACAAAGATGTTCCTGGCTGCATCTCACAGGGCTAAAACCTGAGGCTCAGCACTGCATACTGAACCTTTCATTCTCTAGCCACACCCTCTTTTGCTGTCATGCAGATGGCAAGATGTCCAGGGTAAAAACCAAACTGGACACACTCAAGCCTCCAGGCATTTTAAAGAAAAAATAGTACAGCGGGGGTTACAAGCAATACGATTTTTCTAGCCCCTAACTAGTAGCAGCAGCAGGCACAATCCCACTACCACCCTCGTAGACCATCTAGGGGAAGGGACACACAGCAAAAACAGAAGCCTGCAGCCCCAGGAAAACCTGCGGCAAGACATTGAAATGTTACTTGCTCCTTCGCTGTCCCCTGCTCTGATGGCAGGGGGGAGGAGTATTGCCATCACTGGGAAGAGTAGAAATTCATCACAAATGACCGATGGGTCTTGAATATTGTGCAGAATGACTGTCCTTCCCACAAAAACATCCCAATACCAGCTGGACCTCTTGCAGTCGGAAGCTGACGCCTTGCTGCAAAAAGAGGCCATAGAGGAGGTCCCGGGTCATCAAAGGGAATTGGGGATCTATTCCTGATACTTCCTAGTAAAAAAGAAATAATCAATGCAATATGGCCTGGGGCAGAGAGAGACCGACAATCCCAACTTGGCGCCTCAGAGCAGAAATGCTCGAAGACGAAGCGTTTAAACATACTTTACATACAGCTATCGGAGAGTTTTTCAAACACAACGAGGGTACGGCATCTACTAGATTCATTGAATGGGAAACTTTTAAAATAGTTATCTGGGGAAAATGCATTGCTGAAAATATAGGGGCCCGAAAGTCAATCGAAGCAGAACTTCTTCAACTGGAAGACTCTCTTAGAGACCTGGAAAGAAAGTGCCCCACACAACCTGACTTACACCCTGCAATACCGGCTACTAGGATGAAAATTAACGTAGCTGCTAAAACACTTGCCCGCTTCGATTATAAACAACACGTAACCAGACTACACTCAGAGGGGGACAAAGCTAGTGCTTTACTTGCCTGGCTCGCGCAACCCCCCAAAAAAACAAACTGAAATAGTCGAAATCGAAAACTCACAGGGCACACACGTTTGCACCCAAAAAGACATTAATTCTGTCTTCCTAGAGTACTGTGCACTCCTATATGCCCCCCCACTATAACACTGACCCCTACCCAGTTACGTGAATTAGAGTCCCTCACCACCCCCAACCTGTCAACAGCAGACAATTCAGCTCTAGCGGCGCCTATATCGATCGCGGAAATAAAAACAGTAATCCAAAGCATGGCCAGGGATAAAGTACCAGGAGCGGATGGGCTTCCATTAGAATTCTACCACCAGTATCAAGACCTACTAGCCCCCCACCTCTGCGCATTGTATGCAGAAGCATGGAATAGTAACTCCCTCCCACAATCCACCAACACTGCTATTATGATCCCCCTGCTAAAACCAGATAGACCTGCCACAGACGTCCACTCTTATCGCCCCCTATCAATGCTCAACATAGATTACAAAATGTTAAGCCGGATTTTAGCTGATAGATTACTCCCCCATATGCCATCATTGATTCACCAAGACCAATCGGGTTTCATACCCAAGCGTAGCACATCCCAAAACATTAGACGCCTCATATCAATACTCCACTCTTTGCCCCCGAACTTAACACAAGCGGCGATCATCTCGGTAGATATTGAGAAGGCATTTGACAGCCTAAGATGGTACTATCTGGAACAAGCTATGCTAAAGTTGGGGCTGGGCAGAGGATTTGTAAGGTGGACCAAACTATTATATACTAACCCTACTGCAAGAGTAAAAACAGACAACTACATTTCCCCTTCGTTTCAGATTGACAGGGGCACAAGACAAGGATGTCCATTATCCCCCCTTCTTTTCGCAATCGCAATAGAGCCCCTAGCACATATGGCAAGAACAGGCCTCCATTATTGGGGCATCCCAATAAATAATTGGACCCACCACATCGCATTATACGCAGATGACATGTTGCTCTTTCTACAAAACTTAGAATCAGATTTACCTGGGCCATGAAAATGAAGGATAGTTACGATACTGCCTCCGGACTGCGGATTAACTGGAGAAAGTCCGCCATTTTCCCACTACACAAAGAGACCCCGGAGCCAAATGACACAAGAGGCCTCACCTGGTCACCTAACACATTCAAATACTTTGGAGTAAAAATTTACCACTCAGTAAATGACCTATTAGAAGGAAACATACAAGGAGCTCTCAGAGGGATCAGAGCCAGTATGCGCTTTTGGGAAACATTACCACTAACAGTCACAAGCAGAGTAGCTCTTCTCTAAATAATAGTGATGCCCAGACTGCTGTACTATTTCTCAACTATCCCACTCATAATCCCGAAAGCAGTACTCAAAGAGATAGAGTCCATGTCTACAAACTTCATTTGCGTTCCGAGTAGACATAGAATGGCACTAAGAACACTCCAGAGACCTCCAGCTGAGGGTGGCCTTGCCGCCCCAGATATGGAGTTATACTACTGGGCAGGACAACTTCAATGGGTCGCAAAATTATTATGCAGCCCTCCAATTGAGGCTGAGCTACGCCTTCCCTTAAACTGCCCCATAGACAGGATACAGGGCATACTACTGAACGCCCGGAAAACCAAACAGCTGCTCCCGATAGAGTGGGAGTCTGCTAGACACTGTTGGTCTCAACATCTGAAACGCTCCCGCATTATTACCCCTTACACCCCGGAGGCCCCACTGTCCTGCATGATCCATATCTCAGGGAAGCAAAGTATCTCAGGCCTCAATAAACTAATTTTGCATAATATTACTAAACTAGTAGACCTATATGGCGGAGGGAAACTCCTCACATAGACTGAGCTACAAACACAATAAAATCTCCCCCCCGGTTTATTCATTGCCCACAGCACCATCATTAAAATCGCTCAAAAAACCTGGAGAACTGGAATCCTTGAACCCCCCACTCATAATAGCAGCAATACCAATTGCTCCATTGGGGATCTAAAAGGGGTAGTATCCAGTATCTACAAAGCGCTACAAGCCAGCACATGCTTACCCCTAAAAAAACTTAAAGACAAATGCCAATCGGACTTAAATATCGCTTGGGATGAAAAGCAATGGGATCAGATCGTCTCTCGTATCTATCCAGTTTCCAGAAATGGCAGGTTCAAATTAATAAACCTATACATTTTTCACAGAGCTTACATGACCCCACACATGATCTCCAAAATCTACAGAACACAGGAAACCTAATGGCTCTGCGAACGAGGACAGAAACAACTATCAATTGAGACCTGCCAAATGTGCATAATTTTTATATAATTTGTAGCATGAGGGGAGGGAGGGGGGAACAGTTAATCTAAGCACCGTTACAATAATGTTGTTGTTACTGTTATATTAAAAAATTGGAATAAAATCTTTAAAAAATAAAATTAAAATAAAAGAAATAATCAATGCAAGAGTTCAGACTGATCTTAGACCGCAGAGTGCTCAACAAGTACATCTGTCGAGAAAAATTCAGAATGCTGGCTCTACACCAAATCAACCCACAGTTGCAGCAAGGGGATTGGATGTGTGCCAGCGACACTCAGGATGCATATTTCCATATCCCAATCTCCACGAAGCATCGCAAATTCCTACTGTACAAGATGGGGTCTTCTTACTACCAGTACAAAGTACTTCCTTTCAGCCTCAAATCAGCCGCATGAATACTCTAAAACTGCATGGCCAAGTTTGCAGCATTTTTAAGGAGACAGAAGATCTGTGTGTATCCTTTCCTCATTGACTGGCTGATAAAAAGCCCCTCTTCATCCCAAACAGAGGAGCATTTTTGCTTTTGTGTAAATACTCTCTCAAGCCTGGGCCTTCGGATCCTTTTAAAAAATCAACAGTTGATTCAGTCTATAAGCTACACTACTTATGGGCCATAGTGGATACACAATCCGCAAGAGTGTATCCTTGGGAGAAGAGACTATCATCTTGACTCCGAAATGTTGCACTCTTCTGCAGTCTCATCATCCTTCTGCAAGACAGATAACATCTCTTGTGGGTTCCATGGCCTCTTGCATCTTCATTATTACTGAATGGGAGATTGCACATGAGGCCCATACAGCAGTGTCTTGAGACACAGTGGAACCAGCTTTCCAACCGCTGGTGGGTGGGGGGGAACAAACTCAGGTTATCACAAACTGCACAACAATCTCTTCCATGGTGGTCTCAGGGGAACAGTCTCATGGTGGGGGTACCATTTCAGGTAGGAACCACCCTCTCAAGCACTGATTACAGTCGCCTCTCTCCAAGGATGCGGAGATCACACAGGTTCCCTTTGGACTCAGGATGTGTAGTCGGACAGAGAACAAACATATCACATCAACATGCTGGAAATCAGAGCAGTCCACCTGCCTTCAGAATCTTTCTTTCCAGTTCTCACGACAAACTGCATCCTTGTCCAAACCGACTACACAACAACTACTCTCGCCCTCTCTCCCAAGAAGCCCAGACCATCTGAAAATGGCTACTAGCCAGGAATCTCATGATAATGGCCATCCATCTGCCAGGAATTCAAAACGTGCAGGCAGATGATCTCAGTCACAATTTCCAAGACTATCATGGCTGGGTTGTCAACAACATCTTGCAAGTCATCTTTTGGGAGTAGGGATATCCTTACATAGAAGGGAGTCCGGACTGACCCTCAGCAGTTGGCAGAGCCAGCAGAAAAAGTTGCATCCCCAACAGGCAACACGCTGGCAGCAGGTACAGTAAATTACAGTGAGGACCAATCAGCACACCTGGAGAGGAGTCCCACGTCGCTGGAGCAGCAGAGAGGAGACTGTTCTTGGCATGGTAAGGTGCTCGAGGCCAGGGCTACTTGGAGCCTGAAGATCCCTTGGAGCAGGAGTCAACAGGCCTTGATAGCTGCAAGAGTTGATGTGCACAGGGGTACTGTCCTGCAAGGAGAATCAAGGGCTCGCATCTCCCCAAGTTGGACAGCGAGTAGAACGGACCAAGGGAATACTCCAGACCACCACCTGTAATGCAGGATCTACTCGGTTCGAGAGGAGAGCAGATCCACGAAGCCGGTCACCCTTGCTGTAGGTGCCTGCAGGTGCAGGGGAGTGACTCCTTAACTTCAAGGGAGATTCCTTCTTGCTTCTTGGTATAGGCTGAAGTCTTGCTGACCCCAGAGGATGCACAGCCGGGAAATTGTTCGAAGGAGCTAGAGAAACAATATTGCATGGTGAGGTCGTCTAGGGAGTTGCAGTCTTGTCGGTTCCTGAAGAATCCATTTGCAGTTCCAGTGGCCAGAAGTAGAAGTAAACAATGCAGAGGAGTCCTGGTGGAGTCTCTCATGTCAAATCTAGGGACCCCCCCGAGGGAGTCCCTAAACAGCCCTGAAAGGGGGTTTGGTCACCTAGCAAGGTGACCACCTATCAGGAGAGTTCTGTGATGTCACCTGCTTGACCTGGCCACTTAGATGCTTCAAGGGGCCTCTACACAACTTGGCTTCAAGATGGCAGAATCAAGTGGCTACCTGGAGGAGCTCTGGGCATCACCCCTGGGGTGGTGATGGACAGGGTGGTTGTCACTCCCCTTTCCTTTCTCAAGTTTCATGCCAGAGCAGGGACCTGGGGTCCCTGGAGTGGCGCCAACAGGTTTATGCAATGAGGGCACCAAATGTGCTCTTCAAAGCATACCAATGGCTTGGGGAGGCTAGCCCTCTCAAGCCATGTAATGCCTATTTCCAAGGAAGATGGTGTTGCCTCCCTCTCCCAGAGGAAATCCTTTGTTCTGCCTTCCCGTGCTTGAGATGGTCAAGGAGCAGGAGGGCAGACACCTGTCTGAGGGATGGCAGCAGCATGGCTGCCTGCAAAACCCTGGAAGACTGGTAGGAGCAATACTTGGGGTGGAAGGGGGCTCTAAGGAGCCCGCAGAATGCATGGAATCATACAACCAATACTGGCAACAGTATTGGGGTATGATTCCAACATGCTTAATGCCAAACATGCCCAGGTTTGGAGTTACCATTATGTAGCTGGACACAGGTAGTGTGTCCAGTACACTGTAACATGAAGTCCAGTGCAATGGAACTGGAGTTCGTAGGGGCACCTCTGCTCATGCAGCAGTACCCCCCACACACAGGGACCTGCACCCTGCTCTCTGGGCTAGGAGGGTCTACTATGGGGTGACCTGGTGCAGTGACCTGTAGTGAAAGGGTGCATGCACCTTTTCATGCAGTCTGCAGACACATTTTGCATGAGCTCCCATGGGCGGTACAATGCATGCTACAGCCCCGGGAGAACCCCTGATGCCCCAATGTCCTGGGTACCTAAGTGCCATATACTAGGGTCTTATATGGGGGCACTATTAAGCCAATTGTGGGGTGTGCAAAGTCCTTGGCAACCAAATTCAGAGAGAAAGGGCACAATCACTGGGGCCCTAATAAACAGGATCCCAGTGAAAACAGTCCAAGCATACTGATAGCAGACAGAAAGTAGGGGTAACCATGCCAAATAGAGGGTACTTTCCTACACTGCCCAACCTTTTGGAAAAGATAGATTATGGTGAACTATGCCTGCTCTGCATCTGTGAACTAGATTCCTTTCATAAGGATTGTTTACTAAAGATAAATAAGGTTTCATCTTGAGTAGTTTTTAGAACTAAAGAGAAGGTCTTGCAGGCAATTTATCAGTCTCACCAGATTCCATTTGTAAGTTCCTTCTTTCTTCAATCATTTAGTTATCCTGTTTTTTAAAAATATTCTATTGTTTGGAAAACAACTTGGCATAGTGCAATTCAGTACAAACTAAGGGGGTGATTCTAACTTTGGCGGGCGGCGGAGGCCGCCCGCCAAAGTTCCCCCAACAGAATACCGCTACGCGGTCAGGAGACCGCCGCGGTTATTCTGTGTTTCCCGCTGGGCTGGCGGGCGACTGCCAGAAGGCCGCCCGCCAGCCCAGCGGGAAACCCCTTCCCACGAGGAAGCCGGCTCCGAATGGAGCCGGCGGAGTGGGAAGGGTGAGACGGGTGCAGTAGCACCCGTCGCGATTTTCAGTGTCTGCATGGCAGACACTGAAAATCTTTTAGGGGCCCTCTTACGGGGGCCCCTGCAGTGCCCATGCCATTGGCATGGGCACTGCAGGGGCCCCCAGGGGCCCCACGACACCCCTCACCGCCATCCTGTTCCTGGCGGGCAAAACCGCCGGGAACAGGATGGCGGTGAGGGAGTCGGAATCCCCATGGCAGCGCAGCAAGCTGCGCCGCCATGGAGGATTCCTCAGGGCAGCGGAAAACCGGCGGGAGACCGCCGGTTTTCCGTTTCTGACCGCAGCCATACCGCCGCGGTCAGAATGCCCTTGGGAGCACCGCCAGCCTGTTGGCGGTGCTCCCGCGGTCCTTGACCCTGGCGATCAATGACCGCCAGGGTCAGAATGACTCCCTAAATCTGCTAGAGACTTCTAGTTGCAGATTTCTTACCTTAGCATTTCCCCCAGGCGTCAGACTGGATCCAGAAAGTTTTCTTCAAGCAGTACCCTTGCGTGCCATCAGCTGGTGTTGGTCGACTCCACTTTCGTCGTTGGCATCGTTGTCACTGTGATGACGTTGCAGTTTGTATATAGGTTCTTTTCACGACATTCCACATCAGTAGCACTGAGCCCTGAAGAGCACTGAGAACAGTGCGCCAGAATAGGACCCTGAAAGGGGAATCCCTGCCCCTAGAAATCAGTTAATACTGCGGGGAGAATGGGTGGGTCGGTAAGGAATCTACAACTAGAATATGTCTCTACCAGATAAATCGTTACTGAAGGTAAGTAACTTGTTCTTTAATGTATTCACCATAAAATGATATGAATAGCACTCTTGAATAATTTCACAGTTAAGACTGGCCACTGGATATTAAATCAGATAGAAATCTACAATAAGACAGGTGTCTGTTTAGTTCTGTCCTTCAGCTAAAAAAGCACCAAATCTTTATGACATATAAAAAGGGAGGAACTGTGTGGCAAGCCCCCCAGTCATCCGCATAATCTGTTTTCTTCGGCCTGTAAGCTCAAAACATTTCAATAGCCCCATATGTTTGATCCATAGAATGTTACATACTGTAGATAGATGTACTAGAATAGACCTTTTACTTTTGATTAATGGGTTGTGGCCCAAACATGCCGCAAAGTTTAATACAGCTCCTAAGGCATGTGTAAGATAATCTTTATGATTCAAGAAGGTGAATCCGTCCTTTGGCATAATCAAAAGTGCAGAAGAGAGAAAGAAAATGATGTCTTCCAAATTTGCCTCTAACTATGAGAAATGTTCTCATTAGTACTGTTTGTGCCCATGAGTAAAATAAAACTCAGTTCAGGCAGCACATTGTTCCATAAGTGAGACAGCCCCCAAACATCAGATCACCTGTGCTGATGTCCCACAGACGTTGATCTAGGAACTTCTATTGAGTTTTCATTAGGCAGTCAAAGAAAACGAGAACAATTGTGCTCATAAGTCAAGCAGGAGAAAGAGATCACTTATACTTAAAGATGGGAGTCAAAATGTGACTCTTTCTCTCAAGGTGACAAGTGATTATCCCTAAAAAAAAGAAAATGATTGTTTTATTTCTTGAAGTCATTTATAAGCAGACCAGCAGCTTTCTATTCTTTTTGCAACCTGCATGTTGGGCATTTGAGTATTTAAACCTAGCATTGTTTTTCACACTCGCTATTGTATTGGCTTCATGGCAAATTCTTCTTAATGATCAATGGGTGACTTAACCACTATCCAGCCTCTGTGTTCAAGCTTGCATAAACAACAAGCAGAACTCTCCATATTTACCTTCTCCTTTATTAAGACAGCTGCTCCAAAAGAAGTAGGACTGAGGCACAGGTATCTACCCTTTTCGATAAATGCGATGAACCCACCCTTAAACATTCATTGTGCCACTTTAAACTGAAGGATGCTCTGGGTCATCCATAATGCAACCCAATCAGGCTACTTTCCAAAGTGGATAATTGATTTAAAACTTCATTGACCTGCACAGACAAGTGTGTTGTCCATGAACCTCAAAGTAGTGGTCTCGAAACAGGTACACGAGTGACCGTGCCGCTGCAAATAATGTGATTAGAGATTCAGGCGGCCAAGGACTTGAAGGGCAATTAATCCTAGTCTCTCTTGACATGTCAACAGTTATCAATTTCAGTGAGCACTTATCTGTTTAAAAATCTGTACATTGTGGAACTGTTCAGAGCTTGGATTGCTCTTTCTCATTAATTAGATCTATAGAGGTCCTGTCCAACTTATCACCATGTCCACCAGCTCTTTCTTGTAACCCACATTGAGGTACATTTACACAGCATCACTTGATAACTTACCTACTGCTCCTTGACAATACCTAGTTCTAGTGAAAGGTAGCTCTCTCAAATGACATGCAGACCTCGTGGCTGATATTTTTATTATTCTGGGATGAATATCGAGCCATTGCCTAACACCTAATTGTTTCATCCTCAGATTCTTCTTATTGACTTCCAAATGTCTATTCTCACTCTCACAGTCCACCTGCCTCAATGAACTATAAATGCCAACTCTTTCCATTGATTTCCCTTACGCTGCTCAATCTATAGTGTCAGCATGGCCTTTAATATTTGCATATCTACTTGTCACAAGACTGTCGAAATATGCCAGCTTACCTCTTCAAATCTTATGGTGGCATTACAAAATAACCCGTCCTCTGTCTTGTCTTTTCTAGCATTGACTATATCAATGCCTTAATTTAATGCTCCTTGATATAGGTCCTACTTCATTAGTGCTGCTCCCCTTGCTGCCACTCCTTATTCCTGCATATGCATGAACTACATCTCCTACTTCCTGCTTATTCCTCACTTACCCCTCAAACCAAAGATTATTTTCAGACTAATCTACGTAGGATTGACAAACAACACTTCAATATAGTGCTATACCTTACTGACAAACACCACTTGTCATGCACTCCACTTGGAGTAAGTTTGTTTTACGGTATCTACTTTTCCATAAATCTAAAGTTTAGTCATTTATTCAATGGCAACACTTTTGTATCCTATATTCATAATTACTTATCTGTAATATGATATGTAATAGATTTATCCATTGTTAAAAATCTATTTGCACTTCACCCTAGATTGTGATGGTGTTACCACTTTTAGCACACAAGGCTGTTGGCACAAGCAATCAGTTTAAATTTTATTTTTAGGATTTGCTTTAGAAATTGAACATTCTTGAGTATGTTTACATAATTTCTTCTTTTGTTTTTAACTAGGATCATACAGAGTTGAAACGAGAAGAGAGTCGGCCTTCAAAAAGCAGAATGCTTCTAGCAACTTGTAACATGCTTGACTCAGTCAATGGAAAGGCTTCAATAGATACCCAGAATGTCATTCCGTTAGTTACTACTCCCCAGAATTTGAGTGCAGCAAAGAGTTTTCCATTGCTTCATCTTTCACCTGAGCGCAGTTTTAAGCCTGAAGAAAATGATACATTTCAGTCTTTTGCTAGACCGCCACAAAACCCGAGAGAGGCATGGGTTACAATTGAGACTATAAAGAACAGAAAAGATTCCGAAACGCCAGAGTACAGTTCTGGTGTGGTGCAACCACATGTAAATCAACAGGTCAAACATTTTAAACAGAAAGAAAAACAGAAGAAAAAATCAGCAGTGTGTGTAAAGACAGAAACCCCTAAAAATGTACATGTTAATCCTTATATGTTGAATTCTAACCGTGCAACTCTGCCGCAGAATTTGAAACATGCTGTAGCACCATCACTAGAGTCAAAGGTTTCTAGTCAAGGCGCATTCCGGAACCAAGCTGGATTTCCCTTGCTACACATGCAGGTCAACCCAGTGCCGCTTTTTCCCCATATTATCAGGCCAAATAATGCTGGATTGATAATACCACCTCACGATATATCAAGAAAAGATATTCAAGTACCACAGCAGATTCCGAAACTGACGTTGCTTCATGCCAGCATCCCTCTGGAGAACAAGGTAATCATTTTAGGTCTTTTCCATGATTCCTGTAAAACCTGTGTAAACATTGAATCCTGCTTTTTAATAAAGAGATAGAGGTCTATTCACAAATTGCAGTTTGTAGTACGTTGTATAACACGAATAAAGGGGAGAAGTTAAGGGAAGTATAAGGAGGGGTTTTAGGAAGGGCAGGGACAGATTAAGGAATGGCGTTAACCCACCAACAAAAGAGTAAGCCCATAACTTTTCACAAACTGCACTACTATAGTTACTACAGCCGAAAAGGAAGCCAAAATAGTAGTAAAGTAGTAGTAAAGTACTCCAGCTCAGAGCTGAAGTAGGTCTAGCAGCACAATGGAGTTAGGACTTTAAAAAAGACCTATAGCAAATACCTTATAATAAATTATTTTACCTACTTAAAAATATAAATAAGTATAATTTGATGTTTAAAATAATTTATAAAAATATTAGATGGTTTAATTTAATTATACATTTTTTGCAATGATAAATACATTATATTAAATATAATTCAATTATTTATAATTTCAATGCATACCTTTTAATCAATACATAATAAAAAATATAGTTACTTTTAATTTAGATGGTAAAATTGTTTAATTTCGACTTTACAAAATTGATTTGAATATAAATTATTTTATTTTCATTAATTATAGATTCATTTCAAAACTAAGTCAAGTGTTGAAGCATTTTTTGTGTAGTTATTTATTTAAACTAAATATATAATAACTTACATTAAATATATTTTCATTAATTTTTTCAAGTTCAATAATTTTTTTTACATTTTCCCTATGCTTTACCATAAGGAGACTCCATAGTTGGGCTTGAAATTGTGAATGTGTTTCCACCTCCTTTGAGGTGCATATAAAATATTAATGTTTTACAAACGGATTGCAGTCACAAAACATTAATACTTACAATAATTAATCTTTATTTGGAAGAGCTGCCTTAAACACGCCCTTTCCAATGTAGAGTTCCTAAGCCAATTTAACGATCTGGAAATCCTTTTCTGAATTGTCAAATGGCCCTGTTACATTTGAAAAAAGAGTTTAGCTTCACAAACTCTGTCCTGCTAAATCAGAGGGTTTGCTAACTCGAAAATATTTTACGTTTGAGGCTTCAAGTTCTGAAATTACTTGCATCTTGGAGCATGCCGTTATTGTTCCTCTTCCATCATTGTCAGTTCACTCCACACCATCTTATAGTTTTAAATTTGTCTGTGTTTAGCCCACTAGCTTGAAGCAGACCGATCTCCTTACCCTTCCACACCTCACACTAGTGATGGATGTATTGTTTCTGAGTTTAGGGTCTCTTGGGTGAGGTAGAAATCAGGGGTCTATGATGCTCCACATCCACTTGTTGAAACTTTGAGCTTCAAGACTGGCCCTGAAAGCCTTCCTACCGACCATCAACATTAGGCTGGTGCAGGTTCAACATGCCTGCCTTCTGGTATTGCAAAAACTAGGATGGGGCGAGCTGTTCCAGTGGGGCCCTGAACTTTCAGAAGTCATTTACCAGTACCATCCTCTTCTTGATGTGTATCTCAGTCTGCAAGGCCGGTGTACTAATGATAAGTCAAATCATGAGTGGCTGGATCAACAGGGATTTGTATGATGACCAGCCACCTGGAGGTGTCTCTAAATTGCAGAGACGGTGAACTGAGCAAGTGAGAATTTTGAGACCGTTGGAAGACTGTCACAGTTGGGAGAGGGGCACCAGATCTGCATCAGAAGGTGGTGGAAGAAAGAACCTGATATCAGCTATCATGTCACTTCTTGACTGCAGAGCTGCATGAAACAATCTACTAGCGAGCAGGAGCACTGCTAAGGATAGTGTTGTATTTTAGTCTGGCACCTGGGGATATACAGAGGGTGAGTAACCTGATGTTAGACATCTGATGGCTACTTCTAATTGCAGATTTCTCTCCTTTAGAACAGATCAGCAATGCCTCCTCAAAAGATGAGCGGTCTGAGGGGTGGCCTCTGACACCTATCTTGCAGCTTGACAGATGTCCAAGATAGGATTTTTTCTTGCAAATGCCATTGTACTGGACTTAGCTTTGGTGGAGAAGGCCTCTAGGCCTTGCATAGCAAATTTTTAAGCATAGCATTATTCACCTCGACAGAGTCCTCTTCTGTATTGTCCTCCTCTGTATGCGGTGTCCTTTTTTAAAAGAATCCCGGGCCAAATCCATATGAAAGCGCCCGTAGTAAATGAAGAGTAGCCTGTGGCATAAAGCTGGCCTCTCCAGTGCCTTTGTAACCTGGAGACTTCTCAGGCAATTAAATGTGTTGCCTGTAATCACTCGAATAGCATTATCTAAAATGGTTATGGTACCACAAAGATTATACTACTTGCAAACCTCCAGGTTTGGATCCCCCAACCCTAGTTCAAGGAACTAGACACAGTACTTAGGGAGTTGATTTGGGACGGCAGGCTGCATAGGGTATCGCTAGGTGTACTAGGGGGAGTCCAGTTAAAGAGCACATTCGTTCAGCAATTGATCCCAGTGTACCTTGAGTTTCCTGGGCCATTGCCAATCCCACAGCAAATGGCATCTTTTAAGGAGGCCATGCTGCAGACTTTTAATGTGCTTCCAGCTCGCTCTGGTGCTCCTTCCGGTCCCATGGAGCTGAAGAGGTCTACAATTGGAATTTTGCTGGTGGGTCCGACCCTGAGGCCACCTGCCCCCTCTTGGCCTGCTATCTGGCTCCAATCAACTCTGGTAGAGACTTCTGCACCAGCACAAAGGCCCATGTCAGTTACTGCAACACCAGTGCAGACAAAGACCTTGTCAATGCCAGTAGACGACCTTGTGCCAAGGCCAAAGTCAGTCCTGTCTAGACCTGTATCATGATATGGAATTACTAAAGCTTAACCAGTTACGATACAGCTTAATTCTAATTCGTGCTCTTTGACTTGATGACACTGCCAGCAGAGACTCCATTATTTTGGTGTTGATTGTGACCCAATACAGGAGGTGCACATGGTGCCTCAAGGCACTGATGAAAATGAGGATGGAAAAAGTCTTCTGCCACCTCATTACACAGATAATGCTATGTATCTATAACTGCAAAATGCCAGTGGGCTAGATAAATCCCCTAAAATGGATCTGGACTCGCCACATGAACCTCCACCAGCGGAAAGAGCCATGTTTGCAGTTGTGTGTCAGAGGGCTGCTGAAATGCTAGAACTGCATTTGTCCCCCACTGAAGTCAAAAACAACATTCTGAACGAAAGTCTACAACCAGGAATCTTCATCTGAGCCATTACTGCCATTTAATGAAGCACTAACAGATGCCCTCATGGTGACTTTGGACAAACCATGTTAATGTCTGCCGTTCGGTTGATCTGTGCCTTTTTTTCCAGTTAGCCAGACTTTCTGACTAAACACCCTACAATGATTGTATAGGCCTCAAAAAGTAAGGCCATCCCTAATTCTTTTTCAGCCAATACCACAGGTAAAGAATCCAAAACATTTGATGCGTTCGGTAAAAGAAGGTTCTCATTGACTTGCCTGGCCCTCTGATCCATTACTGCAGACTGTTGGAAGGTGCTTGCACGTATTATTTGGCACGACAAGTGAGGCTTTGCTGGTGGTTTCTGAGGACCTTAGGACTTCAGTGACTTAGATAATGGATGACGTCCAGGATGTGGGAAAATACATACTTTGTGCTGGCCTGGACATCACTGACTGCATTCACAGGGATATTGGCACCAGTACCATACTCAGACACCATACCTGGATGACATAGACCAGGTTTTCTGGTGACATGCAGGTACTTCTAATCAGTATACTTTAGATGAGTCCAAGCTCTTCAGAGGCAAGGCTGATGCAGCACTGGAACAATTTAACAACAGCCACACCTCTTCCAGGTCGGGGTCTCTGTTAACACCTACAGTGCATTTTTCTCACCAGTTCAGGAAACTCCATGTTTACTCTAGAGAGCTTGCTTACAGGTAGGACTAGCCCTCTCAGCTGGTTGTATAGCAGCCGGCCCAGTCCTTTTGAGGTCTGAGTCATACAGGACAGCAGGTACTAGTGTCTTCCAATTGCTCTTCCCCTCCTGCAGTGGCTACCAAGCCACTTGAGTTTGCCCTTAATGACCAGCGCAGCTAGAAATCCACCGTGTCAGACAGTGTGTCTCCCACATCGTTCAAAATGGCTACTCCCTGCTCTTTATTTTTCTCCCTTCTTTTTCTAAAGAAGGGAGGAAATGAAGGTTCTCATTGACTTGCCTGGAACACCAGAACATATTTTGGAGGAGCATTTTGCAGTCCTGATTCAGCAGGTTAATCTTTTACATTCCATGGAGGCCGTCATACCGCTACCTGACTGATAGAGGGAAAGGGTGCTGTTCATGCCAATTCCTCGTACTGAAGAACGATGAAGCCATCAGGCATATATTGGACCTCCACCTGCTGAATGAGCCAATAATAATTACAGTTTGCTGTGCTTCCCTTTTGGCCTTTTTCTCAGGACCTGTGTGGTCACAAAAGTGATGACAGTGGCCTCTGACCAACTTCTGAGGTTGGGAGTACATGTATTCCTGTCTCTTTAGGACTAGCTGCTGAAGGCAAGCTTCCCACAATTAGTCGTAGACTGCCTCCGGATGACTGCTGGACTCCTGATGTTGTTGGTTTTCTCCAAGTAGAGTCCCAGCCGAGACCCATGCAATGACTTCCTTTCACTGTAGCTGTTCTAGGCATTTAGGGACTTTCCTCTGCTGCAGCAAGCTTGGGCTATTCAGGATATTATCCTGATGTTTTGGACTCAGTCTTGGTTTTCTGTAACTCTGGAGTTTCTTGGTCTTCCTGCCTTGTGTATCCTCCTCTTCGCAAACACCAGGTGGCACAAGCAGACTCTCTAGTGTGAACTCTCTGATCCCAGTGGGACCAGCATCATGGCTGCTTCTCCAACTCCATTTAGATTTCAAAGGAAACAGTACAGGATCTGCACTGGCATTTGATGGGACACCAGCTTTACTTGTGACAGGCCACACTCCCTCCCTCACCCAGAGCTAAGGCTAGTGATGAAAGTGTTTCTCTTCAGTTGGAGGATGCATCTGGGAAAGATGGAAATCAGAGACCTTAGATCTCTGAGAGGGAGCTGGCTCCAAGCCAACTAGCTGGAGCTTCAAGTGTTTGTCTAGCCTTTAAAGCCAATCTGCCACCCATCAAAGGGACGTTGATTCAAGTCCTCATAGACAACATTACCTCAATGTGGTACTGCAACACGGGGACCCTATGCCTCTGCAGGTGGGTGGACCAGCCGAACATATTCCTGATTGCCATCCACTTTGCAGGATCCTTGAATGTCCGAGCAGACGATCTAAGCAGCTGTCGTCTGACAGATAATGAGTGGTGTTTCTATCCCTACGTAGTCTAGGTCATCCTTGAACTGTGTGGATCTCTGTAGCCAGATCTGTTCACCACCAATAAGGCAAGTTCTGTAATTTTGTGGGTTGGAATATCTTCTAAGGCATTCTTTCACAGACATTTCACAGGCTGAAGTGGAACAATGTGGAACAAGGGACTCCTGTATGCATTCTTAAGATCAAGACATACTGGACCCAAGTAATTCTAATTGCTGTAGACTGGGCTAGGAGACTGTGATGCCCAAAGCTTCTGAACCTTCTGCAATAATTGTTGTCTGATTAAGCTACCACTTTAGCAAGAACTTCCATCTTTGCAACAGGGCAAGAATCACCATTCAAAGCTCCTCAATTTTCACCTCCATGCATGATGGTTAAACAGCGGCACCTGATCAATGTGATTGATGTCACCCTGGTAGCCAGGTGACCTCTACAAAGTCCATCTATGTGGTGCAGTGGAAGATATTTGTTGTCTGAAATGTTGACCCTTTATAGAGCAGAGTTTCAGATGTTCCTTGGTTTGTTCGTTCATTATTCCAGCAAGGTCTTGCAATAGGTACCATGAAGGGTTATCTTTCAACCTTTCTGTACTTACCAGACCAACTGTTCTTTCTGAGGTCACCAGTTATAATGTGTTTTACTAAAGATTTGACATGTTTCCCCAAAACTGTTTGTGATGCCTCAGTAGGACCTAAATCTGTTCCTGACATTTCCTATGTCCACCACATTTGAGCCTCTGCACAGCTGCTCTTTTAGGCACTTAGGCCCTCATTACGACTTCGGCAATCTTGGAAAAAGACCACCGAAGCTGCGGGAGCCATAATTCCGCCATTGCTGGCAGTATGCTTGGCTCCCTATTATGACATTTTTTTCGCTGGGCAGCAGAAAAGTCACATCAACATTGCAGCCGGCTTCTAATCGAGCTGGCGGCAATGTTGATGTGTAGCAGCACCCGTCACGCATTTCACTGCCCGTAATTCGGGCAGTAAAATGCACGATTGGGCTGTGCCTGGGGGGCACTGAGAGTCACCCTTACCGCCAGCCTTTCCATGACGGTGTTTACCGCCATGGACAGGCTGGCGGTTGGGGATTATGACCGCCCGGCAGAAGCCTGGCGGTATATTGGAGGGACCGGCGGTATGACCGTGGCGAATGCGCCATGGTCATAATACGCTGACCGAACACCCTCAGCCTATTGGCGGTGTTGCAGCCAATGTTCTGCCCACCGCCGGGGTCGTAATGAGGGCCTTAATGTTGAATACAGTTGTTCCTAATGCCATCATGTTAGTATGAGTAAACTGAAGGTGTTGTCATTACAGCCGATCAAGTTGTTCCTCAGTGCTTTCTTTCTAAAGTCATGACACCCATGTTGGCCAGTCAAGCATTCTTTGCTCAGCCTAACCCCTTCAAAGGAAGAGGAGACTCCATCACCCTTATCTGAAGAGGGCATTATGATTTTACATTGCTCACACAAAGGACTATCCAGGATAGAACCAGTCAGCAACCATGCCAGGGTAGTTAGCCTTTGCAAGGGGCACCTCTAAGGTGCCCCTGGGTGCATTAAGGGATAAATCCAATACTGGTACCAGTTTGGATTTATCATTCTGAGTTGTTTCATACCAAACAACCCAGGGTTCAGAGTGGCCATCATGTATCTGGGAAACCTGTGTTGACCAGTGTCCAGCACATGTATTAAATTGGCTTTTATATTCGCTCACTATGTCCAACAGTTTTAGGGAATGAGCTCTGACCCAGGGAACCTGGTTAGCAGGGACCTGGGCACTACAATTTCTAAGCTACATCAGGCAAAAAGTGGGGGCTAACCATGTCAAAAAGAGGCCTTTTCTCATACTACCCCTCCCCCCTCAAAATGAAAGAGAATGAGACTACCCTTTCTC
This sequence comes from Pleurodeles waltl, assembly GCF_031143425.1. Classification (NCBI taxonomy): domain Eukaryota; kingdom Metazoa; phylum Chordata; class Amphibia; order Caudata; family Salamandridae; genus Pleurodeles; species Pleurodeles waltl. The sequence goes on along the minus strand of NC_090436.1, from coordinate 219,745,946 downwards.
TAGTGAGTATCGATCATCTAAGTGGAAGAACCTGGAAAGGTCATCTGCATTGGCATGAGCAGTCCCAGGTCTGTGTTTCACTTGAAAGTCCATTCCCTGTAGGGAGTTGGACCACCTAAGCTGTTTGTGGTTTTCACTTTTCATCTGTTGTAGCCATCTTAGAGGCCTGAGGTCAGTCTGAACTATTAAGTGAAAGCCAAACAGGTATAGCCACAGCTTCTTCAGGGCCAAAACCACAGCAAAGGCTTCCCTCTCTATGGCACTCCAATTTTGTTCCCTAGGTAATAGTTTTTTGCTTATAAAAGCAACTGGCTGGCCATTTCCATCATAATTTTTCTGGGAAAGGACCACTCCTATCCCCATTTCAGAAGCATCTGAATTGCCTGAAGTAGTCTGGTGCTTCTAGGACTGGAACAGAGCACATAGCTTTCTTCAGAGTGTCAAAGTCCTTTTGACAACCCACAGTTCAGTTACCCTTTTTTGGGCATTTTCTTGGAGGTCAGTTCTGTGAGGGGGTCAACTACAGTGCCATAATCGTTCACAAATCTACATGTAGGAAAAGGCTACTGTTGGCATGGTTACCCCCCACGCACACTTTGTGCCTTATGTTGATGCCAACTTTGATTGAAAGTGTGCTGGGACCCTGCTACCCAGGCCCCAGCACCAGTGTTCTTTCCCAAAATCTGTACCTTTGTTTTCACAATTGGTACACCCATGGCACATAGTTAAGTCCCTTGTAAAAGGTACTCCTGGTACCAAGGGCCCTGTGGCCAGGGAAGGTCTCTAAGGGCTGCAGCATGTATTATGCCACCCTAGGGGACCCTTCACCCAGCATATGTGTACTGCCTTGCAGCTTGTGTATGCTGGTGGGGAGAAAAAGACCAAGTCGACAGGGCACCCCTCTCAGGGTGCCATGTCTACAAATCACTGCCTGTGGCATAGGTAAGTCACCCCTCTAGTGGGCCTTTCAGCCCTAAGGCAGGGTGCACTATACCACAGGTGAGGGCATAGCTGCATGAGCAACATGCCCCTACAGCGTCTAAGTCCGTTCTTAGACATTATAAGTGCAGTGTAGCCATAATGAGTATATAGTCTGGGAGTTTGTCATTACGAACTCCACAGCGCCATAATTGCTTCACTGAATACTGGGATGTTTGGTATCAAACGTCTCAGGACAGTAAACTCACACTGATGCCAGTGTGGGATTTATTGAAAAATGCACCCAGAGAGCATCTTAGAGATGCCCCCTGTATGTTAGCCAAACTGCTAGTGCAGGTCTGACCAGTCTGTGTGAGCCTGCCACTTCCAGACAAGTTTCTGACCACATGTGGTGAGCCTTTGTGCTCTTGTGGCCAGAAACAAAGCCTATCCTGGATAGAGGTACTTCACACATCCCCCCTGCAGGTACTGTAACTCCTGGTGGTGAGCCTCAAAGGCTCAAGCCTCGAGTTACAGTGCCGCAAGGCACTCCAGGTAGTGGAGTTGCCTGTCCCCTGGGCAAAGCCCTGCATTTTGGCAGCAAGTCCGGCTGGAAAATTAGGAAAAACAGGGAGGAGTGACCACCCCAGCGAGGATCACCCATAAGGTGTCCAGAGCTGAGGTGACCCCCCCTGCCTGAAGAATCCTCCATCTTGATTTGGAGGACAGGGACCAATAGGGTTAGGTTTGTGCCCCCTCCACAAAGAAAGTGGATACAAGAAGGGTGTAGCTACATTCAGGGGCAGTAGCCATTGGCCACTGCCCTCTGACTCCTGAAATGGCCCTAAATCTAGGATTCCATGGCCTCCCAGAACCCAGCTCACCAGTTTGCTTCCGACCTAACAAGAAAGAAGGAGGACTGCTAAGCTGGAACCCCAGCAGAGAATAAGGAAGATGACAGCTGACTTGGCCCCAGCCCTACTGACCTCTCTCCTGCTTCAAAGAACCTGCACAAGAACAGCGATGCATCCAGCTGGACCAGTGACCTCTGCCAAGCTCCAGAGGACTGCCCTGCACCCAAAAGAACCAAGAACTCCCATGGACAACGGCCCTGTCCAAGAAGACACAACAACTAAGGACTCCAGTCTCACTCTGAATGCATGAGTCCTGACCACTCCTCATCTGCGGCCCGTGTCCAGGTGGCCCAACCAGCAAAGAGGATCCCCAGGTGATTCTGAGCAAGTGCCCACCCTGGGTTGACCTCTCCACTCCTCCACAACGATTTTGATATAGTATATACAGAGCCAGCTTCTTACACTAAAGTACCCAGTTAAGCCAAGGAATGCCCTGACTTGTTTCTGGGTTGTGGGAGCTTCCGAAGCCAGAATAGTCTGAATCTTGGTTTGGAGGGGTTGCACTTGGTCTCCACCAACCAGGTGCCCCAACTAAACAGCTTTTCCCTGCCGGATCTGGCACTTACTGGCTGTGACAGTGAGGCCTGCTTTCTGCAGAGCCTCAAGAACCTTCCCTAGATGGATCAGATGATCCTGCCAGGTGGAACTATAGAGAGCTGTGTCATCCAGATAAACTGCACTAAAAGTTTCCAGTCCAGCACGGACTTGGTTCACCAGCCTCTGGAAGGTGGCAGGTGCATTTTGTAATCCAAAGGGCACAACAGTGAACTGATAATGCCCACTGCGAGTAGAAAATGCTGACATCTCTTTTGCTTCTGGGGTCAGACCAATCTGCCAGTTCCTGCATGTCAAATCAAATGTACTCTGATATTTGGCTGCTCCTAGTCTGTCTATGAGCTCATCAGCTCTTGGAAGTGAGTGTGCATCAGTTTTTGTTACAGAATTGAGGCCCCTGTAGACAACACAAAACATAATTTCCTTTTTCTCTCCATTGGAATGAGGTTTGGGGACTAAAATACTGGGCTAGCCCAGGGTCTCTGCAGCTGTCATTTTTACTTTACTAAAGTTGGGACCTTTTTAGAATTTTGGTTTTTTGTTTTGGATAGGCCAACTAAAGTAAGTACTTAAAAAAAAAAAAAAAAAACTTTTTGCAAAAGTTGTAGGGACCTAACCAGGGCCCTAACAATTACTTTAAAAAATTGCCAAAAATGATTAATCATTTAAAAATCAAAAATAATTAACTAAAGGCAATATAGGGAGTTATACGTGTGCTCACAAAATTGACAAGGTGGTATCAGCAAATGGAAAGTCTTTATCCCTCCGCTGATCCACTAAATATAGGAGGCTGGCCCTCTGTGTCGTGTGTAAAGCTAGGCACACTGTGCAAGGGGTCCAGGCAACCACACGTTGGTTTCCTGGGGTAAAAACGAGATCACCTATTACTCACATTTTCAGGGTAGCTTGGTCTATCAGTTAGGCCAATCTTGGAGAAGTGCAAAGCATTTGTCGTACTCCCAGTATCAATCTTGCAACTCCCACGCCCAAAGGAATAACAAAAAATTAATTTATAAGACCAAGATTATCAAAATTGGTTAAGTACTTTTTGAGATATGAATTTAATAAAAATAGTCTGTGCGTAATTACACATCATAGGAATCAAAGGAGAGTCACCTTTAAAAATATACATAAAATCGGACATTTGCTTTACCAAGTTCTTCTTTTGCAGGTTGGTTGAGGTCCTCAATGAGCCCATTGTGGCATTTGTAGAAGTTCAGGCGGCTCCCGGTTTTGGCTGGAGCTGCGGTGAAATGTCTCTGGAGCTGGTGCAGGGCCACTGCGGGGGACCAGTTGGAAAAGTTTTGTGCAGGTACGTTTAGAGGGGTTTTCTTGGGGCTCCTTGGAGTGATGAGGTCGCAAAAGGTGAAGGACCCTTGGGGCACACCAGGTTCTTCGCTGCAGGACACAGGGCGGCAGTGTGCAGAGCAAATCTGTGAGCAAGGAGCTGTGCGTAAAGATGTCCTTTGGATCCAGAGGTAAGTCGCTTCAAGGGTCGTTTGCAGGACAATGGGGGCACTCTGGCGGGAGGTCCAGGGTGTTCCTGAAGTCCCTCTACTGGGGCTTCCTCCTGGTCCTTTGAGCCCCGGGCGGTCTGGTTTTCCTGGTGTCTGATGTCAGCTGACCAATTTCTAGGGTATTGGCATGGTTCGACCACTGGAGGCCACTGTGCCACCACTCTTGGCACACTTGCAGGGTTTGTCCTCGTGGTTATTGGGTCTAGCTGCGACTCCCGGTTCGGGAGTTAGTGGCTGGTCAGTAAAGTGACCCTCACTGGTTTGCTGGTTTCTTCTTGTTGCAGAGTGGCACCTCCACTCTGGAGGGAATTCTTGGGCAATCTTCGAAGCCATGAGGTCCTCTGGGAGTTTTTTTCCAGTTGTCCAGTAGGTCCTCGATGGCGATCATCAGGTCCTGGGTGCAAAAGGCAGGGTTTGGTGCCTCTTCTTTGTACAGCAGGTCCACAGTTCTCGTGCCTTGGATCTTCTTGGTGCTGGGCTTCTTTTTGTCCATTGAATCTTATTACCTGGTCTAGTGGTGCCCACTATATACTGAATTTAGTGGGCGTTTAGGGGGAGCCTGGTAGTGACCAATGGGACACCTACCCTTGGGTGGTTACACTCACTATAGTGACCACTTCCTGTTGGAAGGGTCACTTCCCTATCCCTGATTGGCTATTTTCCTTTAATCTAAGATGGAGGAAAATGAAATGGAGGGTCCACCTCACAGGCAACACATTAGGGGTGGTGCATGCCAGGTGGGGCAACTCCTCCTACCCTGTGTGTAGTTTCCCACCTTTGCTCCCACCAAAAGTGGGGGTTTGCAAAGGGGTTGACCATCTGCTGTTAGCAGGCCTGAGGGTTGAGTTTCAAAGGTGGTAAGCCCTTTGAAGGTCGCCGCCAGGGCAGTGCACAATCCTGAGGGAGGAGGTGTTAGCACTTCTGCCCAGTAAGGGCATTGTTCTACAAACCAGCGAGACAGACCTCTCCCCCACGGTTTGTAGATTGGGTATCGGGAGGTGGCAGACTGGATAGAACCAGTCAGCAACCATGACAGGGTAGTTAGCTTTTGCAGGGGACACCTTTAAGGTGACCCCTTCGTAAATTTAGGGATAAATCCAATACTGGTAACAGTTTGGATTTACCATTCTGAGTTGTTTAATACTAAACAACCCAGGGTTCAGAGTGTCCATCATGTAGCTGGGAAACTCGTGTTGACCAGTGTCCAACACGTGTTTTAAAATGGCTGCTCTGTTTATTCACTATGTCCTAAGTTTGGCAAGGACGCAATGGGGACATATTGCTCATGCAGCTATGCCCTCACATATGATATGGTGCACCCTGCCTTAGGGCTGTAAAGCCTGCCAGAGAAATGTCTTACCCATAGTAATGCAATGTTTGGTGGACAGGGCACACAGGCTGTGTGCAAGGTCGAGTTTGTTTTTTAGGTTTGCACCAGTACACCCAGCCTATAATGGCAGTGCTGGGGACACCTGGATGCATGGCCCTAGAGGGTGGCACAATCACTGCTGATGCTGTCAGTGCCTACCCTTATTACCCAATGCCCTGGGTACCTAAGTGCCTTTTACTAGGGACTTATAGTGGTAGCTTAATGTGCATCCAATTGGGCCAATGCATCACAACAGTTTTAGGGAAAGAGCTCTGGCCCAGGGAACCTGGTTAACAGGAGCCATGGGCACTACAGTGTCTAGGCTACATCATACATCAGGCAAAAAGTGGGGGCTAACCATATAAAAAAAAAGGGGTTTTTCTCACAACCAGTAGAGCGGTAGGTGGCATGTCGTCACAGACCCGCTCTGGGTGACCCTGCTTTGTTTACATAGCACCCTACTCCAGAGGGCTTGGTAGCACAAGCTTGAGCTAGCAGGGTTAGCCCCAATTCTTTTCCAAATCTATATCCCCCTCCTACTGGTGAACTGTCCAGGCTGGACAGAGAGTCAAAGAGAATTGAGACATTTGGGAAGACGTTGTTTTTTTCCAATAGTTTCACTCCTCATTCTGTCAACTCTAGCTGCTTGCTAGGCAGGTACATGAAATGCCTTGGTCATTCCCATGCTTTACGGGACTCCGTCGCTAAAATCTTATGAGCAGCCTTGGAAGTCTTCTGCACTCACTTGGCGCAGGCCTTTCGAAATGGTAGGGATGCGGCCAGCTACCTCATCAGTTGAGCCCTGGATGCAATGGACAGCTTAGGCAGAGTGGTTAATCTAGCTATCATTCTCCCCGCTTCCTTCATAAAGATAGTCCAACAACCCTATTTCGTGTCATTCCTTTCTGTCCCACTGCATCTTCCACCTTCATCAGTGTGGCTTTCGGAGGACCATTTGTCCATTTTATTGCAGAAAGGACAAAGGAGCCGTAGAGAGCGGGTCATCTCCTCAGAGATGGAACTGGGTGCTACTCCTGATAATTCCTTGTGCAGAAGAAGGGCAGACCCTCCGTCCCAATCTATAACTTCAACCCCCTCAAGTTCTCCATACGAAAGGGCAAAATCAAGATGGTCATGTTGGCCCAGCTTTTATCTAATCCAGGAGACTGGATGGTGGCTTTAGACCTGCATGGCACCTATATCCATATTCCAGTCATGCAGGACCACAAGTACTACCTGTGCTATGAGCATTTTCTGTTTTCTCTGTATCCTTTTGCACTCACCAGTGCCCCTTCGGTGTTCACGAAGGAGATGGTGGTGGTCACAGCATATCTTCGGGGTTTGGAGGTACCAGCCTTCCACTGCTTCTGGGACAGGCTTTTGAAGCGGGCTTGCCACAGTCGGTTGTGAGCCACCTCAGATGACACGAACCTCCTTACATTGCTGGGGTTCATGATCAAGGTGGCAACTTTGGAGTGGATCCCTTTCATCAGAGCCAGAGTGGATATGTTGCCCTTCTGGACCTTCCCTCCAGATCAATGAGTGCAGGACATTCAAGCTATGATCCTGATTTTTCAGCCTCTGTCCTGGGTCTCAGTAAAGATATAGCTAAAGCTTCTTGGTACTGTGGCCTTCTACGTCCTGCTCATTGGCCAGACAGATGGCACGTGTGGGCTGTGCAGTGAAATCTGAAGTTTCAGTGGACCAAGCTCCTAGGGAACTTGTGAGATTCCATCCAGGTTTCAGAGGAGACCATAAAAGATCTGCAGTGGTGGCTTCTTAACTGCAATTAAGCCAGCAGCAGACCTCGCTCCTTACATCACCCAGAGCTGATGATGGTGATGGGTGTGTTGCTGTTGTGTTTGGGAGGTCAGCTGGGAGAAATAGATATCAGAGGGCTCTGGTCTCCGGCAGAGACCTGCCTCCACATCAAGCTGTTTGAATTGCGGGCCATTCTATTGGTGCTCAATTGCCTTTCTGCCGTTCATGAAGGCCAACAACACCACCACTGTGGTATTGCAATAGGCTGGGCGGGTTGGGTGCTGGCTGTGTGCCAGGTGGCCATGTGCCTCTGGAACTGGTTGGATCGTCAGGGCTGCTCCCTAAAACTACACTACCTGACAGGATCTTTAAATGCAGGGGTTGGCAAACTCAGCCAGCATCACCTGGTAGGTCACAAGTAGCAGCTACACCCAGAGGTGGCACAGGGTGTCTTCAAACAATGGGAAAAATCCTGGGTCGATCTTTTTGCCACCACAGAAAACATGCAATTTCAACACTTTTAAGCACTCAAGTTCCCAAGAAAGCTCTTCCTCTGAGACACATTTCTTTTAGAGTGGAGCACAGGATTCTTGTATGCTGTGACCTCTCAGTCTCCAAGTTCTGGAATAGTCGGGCCAATTATCCTAGAGTCTCCGGATTAGGGCAGGAGTGTGTCTTACCTGGAATTTTACTGGGCATGAGCATCTGTACTTCAATCAGGCTGCCCCTTAGGAGGCTCTTCGTTCACAGCAGCAAGGCAGGGTCTTAAACCCAGGCCTGCATAAGCTGCCATTGTATGTGTGAAGATTGATCAGCAGCAGTTGACTGCATTCAGTATTCCTCCAGCAGTATTGGATGTCATATTGGTGGCCCGACGTTCTTCCTCAAAATCTGTTTATGTGGTCTGTTGCTTAGTGTGCACCCTTATCATAGTTCCGTTGCAGGCCACACTATCGGATGTGTTACTGTTTGTTTTGTCTTTGCCTAGAAAGGACTTCCATTGGCCACCGTTAAAGGTTACCCGTCAGCGCTATTTGCAGTTATCAGACCAGCTGTGTTTGTTTAAAGCACCTGTTGTGATGCATTTTCTCAACGTTTTCTCCTCATGTTTTCCCCAATACCTTTTGTGTTGCCTCAGTGAGACCTTAATCTTGTCCTTAATTTTCTTATCTGTACCCAGTTGAACCATTATACAGCTCTTCCATGTGTCTCCTGACCCTGAAGACAGTTTTCCTCATCACAGTCACATCAGCTTGTGGCATGAGTCTCAAGTTTGTTCAGTACAGCTGCCCTACATCAGGTCAAATTGGTTCTTCAAACTAGAGTAGATTTTCCATCGAAGCTTGTGACTCTGTTCCTTCAGTCTATCACATTCCAGACATTATTTGCTTTGCCTCACCTCACAAAAGAGGAGGAGAGACCCCAACGTTAGATCCCAAAAGAGCACTGAGCTTTTACATCAGTCGTACCAAAGACCATTGGATGGACAATCAGCTGTTTGTGGAGTTTTCTGGAGAAAAGAAAGACATGGCAGTGCAGAAGAGGATGCTATCAAGGTGAATAGTCCTCTGCATTAAGATTTGCTACATGCTGTCCAAGAAGCAGCTCTCTAAGGGATTTAAGGGCTCACTCCAACAAAGACAAGGCTGCTATTACTGCACTGACATGCAGTGTCTGATCTGAATATTTGTCAGGCTATCTACGTGGTAGTGAGTGTACACGTTCACAGTGTTACTGCCTTGACAGATGTCCTACAAAAGGGCATTTTGACTTTTCGATCCTACAGGACTTTTGTCCTGAATCATTCCTCTGACCAGCCACCTGGGGAGGTACTGCATTGGTATCTGTTTTAAAGATAAGGAATCTGTAGCACTCTTTCTGGTGCTAACCACAGCTTCCACATCTCCCTCCCACCTTGCCAGTCTCGGGATTGGACACTTTCTCTGTCTGAAAAGGTCGCAAATAAGAGATCTGTACACTGGTATGGAAAGTTGGTCTTTGGGCTCTGCGTCTGAGGACACCCACAGTGTCCAGAATTAAACTGACGTCAGCGTGCTTGCGTGGCGCTTATATACAGCTCCAGCTGTCGCTTCTGGCGCAGACTGGAGTCAACATAGATGCACAATACCACCTACTGTGCACAGAGGCTATGCTGAAAAATCTTATGAATTCAGACTAGCACAAAGATAATCTAACGGTGAGGATTCTGTGGTACAATAGGGTATGTACCAAAACAAGCATTACTGAAGCGAATTACACCACCTTCGATTAGAGTGATATGTACAGAGTTACATGCTAAGAGGGTGGGGTCTAGTGGTAGATTCACATGCAGGAACTAGGGTGTATGGATGAAAGTAAACTGAACCAAGTTTTGAAAATAGTCCTATGGAACGGATTTTAGTAAAATGATGTTTTCTATTTTGTTTAAAAAAAATCAAAGGATTTGGAATTTGAGTTAGCAGGAAATTTAGGAAGCATATGAATCTATATTATATATTTTATGCTAGAGCACTACACTGAAAGATGAGTAATATATGTTAATGTTGAATGCAATTAGGTCTTTCATACACCAGTTTACAAGGAAATGAAGCTGCAGAGAAAGTGTTTATTTCAAGTGAGTATCTTAACAATTTGAAATTCCATTTGATGTTGTGATATGTTAAGGTTTGTGAACTGAAGAGGAAACATTTTAACCTTGAGAACATGCTTAACTGATAAGTGCATACTATTTCAACTCAACTAAGTGTGTGAAAAGAGAATCAATTATTATTTTTACAGAATCCTGTAATATTTTTGGAATATTCTGCTTTGTCCTGGTTTATCTCTGGTGGTTTTAGAAGATTTTTTTTCTTTTCTAAACCTGTTCTTTTGAGGCTTTAAGGCATCGCTGTGAAATATAGAGAATGTATCTAGTAATGTATACATGCGCATAAAACCACACAATCATGTTAATATGTCTGGTTAAAAATCATAAAACACAGTGCACTTCATAGATAGAGAAAACTATATTTAAATATGATAAATAAGAATGAGAAGTTGTGCATGTACCTATTTTAACTTTACATGTTTCTTTATCTCACATTCCAGACAATCACTAGTCAGATAATACATTTTTTTATTCATTTGGTAATTGGTATTTATTATCTGCTATTAGGTTATATCTCAAGTTCTGCCTTTTCAACCACCAAGACTCATCCCACTTCAACATATTATTGCTTATAAACAAAGCATTCAGAATAAGTCTGAGCAGTTGTTTGAAGAGCATGTTGCTGGATCCATTAAGTTGCTGAAAGCGAACATTGAACCTTTTGAGGGAAGAGATGTACAAAAAGAGAGAAAAGGACGGTAAGTAGAGAACACATTTGATAGAACTCCATAGCTATAGCGTAACACAAAAATCTGTAAATCAGAAAATGTGAGAAATATTTACTAGTTAGACACATTCATGGCCTATAACCAGACAAAATGATGTATGTAATGGGCATTTACAGGAACCCATATGTGTTAGGTATCTTCTGAAATTGTCTCAAAAACATCTGTTTCATTAATGACTGTTAACTAAGATTTGTCTGATCTTGGAAAGGTGGCTGCACCATTGCAAGGCATGATTTCGTTTTAAACATATTGAACCAAGGCACCTGGTGGTGTCAGCAGATATTGCCACCTATGCTTTGTCCTGTTTTTCTAATGTTGATTGTCAAATGTATGTCAAAGGCCAGATAGTCATGACTCCAGCAGACAATCTCAGAAAGATGGGCTACATTCAGAAGTAGGGAGGTACATGTTATCTACATCTATCAAAAATGTACCAACAGATTTAGTACTATATAGGACCATGTGCCTCGTAGCTGAACATCTACTTGGGGTTGACAGTGAATTTGCTGATCTTCTGAGCAAGACAGGAATCACATGAGTGGGGGATAAAGATGAAAGTATGTGGGTCCTTCCTCAAATTGACCTCTTTGCCACAAGCAAAAACAGAAAATGCCGCAGCCTTGCTTCCAATTACTCACACCACACACCCTGTCTATGAGGAATGATTTTTGGATAAAATGGTCAGTAATATTTACTTGACTTTGGTCAGTTTATCACCACCAATTTCAAGTGCTAAATTGTGATTTGGCTCCTAAAGTCTTAGATTTTGGTTTCTCATGGATGCTTATACCTGGAGCTTCCTCACCTGTTACATAATACCAGGTGTCAGAGGGGGCGTGGCCAAGAAGCCGAAGATGGCGCACGCATAATCCCATCGCTCTGGAGGGGCCTAAAATTATCCGTCCATATTGAGCCAACCTCAGGGGCAACAGATGCCGGCACTGCGGTGGGGAACTGGGGGGACCTGCTGAGGGGTCGCTGAGCCCTGTCTGAGCCCTGATGCGTGAGCCTGGACCGGATCAGCGGGCTCCCGGATTCGCGGCCCGTCCCCGCGCCTGGAGCCGGGGGCTGGAGTGGTGAGGCGGTCCGGAGCGGGACCAGGGCCTGCGCCGGCCCGGGTGGCAGCGGAACAGGAGCGGACCCGGAAATTGGAATCCGGCGGCCGGAGTACTGGAGCGAGCTCCCGGCAGAATTGGAGGCTTGGACCTCCCGCCGGCCCTAAGACCAGTTGGGAGCTGGCGTCCTTCGGGAGGGTGCTCAGACGATCAGAGCTGCCGCGGAGAGCGGTGTTCCACGGGGTGCCCTGAGATAGGAGTCGGGGCACCTGGGCGGAACCTGCTGCACATCGTGAGCGAGGCTGAGTGCTTGGGGGAAGCTGCCGGCAAGGGCTTGCACCCCCCCACGTGGGGAAAGGAGGAAGGAACCCCCATCATATCTGGTGGGGGAGTTGACAGCTCCCCAAGAAGTGGAGGACTAACCGAGGCCCTGCCAGGGACTAGGGAGCCTAGGTTTTGAAACACCGGCCCACAGAAAAGACTGGAGGGCCCTGAGGAGACTCCTGAGCACCGGTAAGAGCAACGGGGGTGCCTGGTCCGGGCAGTGGTGCAAGTCCGGACCCCGGGAGGGGCCCCTTGAAGAGCGAAGAGAAGCGGGCAATCCTGGCAGCCCAAAGTAACAAGAAGGTGGTGATGCCCTACCGGTGAGGGGGGAACCCAAGTCGCTGATCTGGTGGGGGGGTACACCCGCACCGCAATCCAGAACGTGTTGGTGGGAGAGCCCGGGCCATCCCGTGGGTAACCACCCAGTGAAAGAAGACAGAAGAATGAGCTGGGAGCCCCACTTCGGAGCCCGGAAAGGGATTTCACCCGGCGGGCACAGAGAGTGCGAGTAATGGGGCCGAACTGTGCTTGAAGACAGCGGACATCCGGGTTCAAACAACAAAGAGCCCCCTGCCCCTGTGGAGCGCGCCCTGGGCTCGCCGGAGGCCAGTGACTATGTGTAAGAATATCTAGTGACTGCTGTGAGCTTCACTGGGAGCAATTCGGTGGCCAAAACGGGCCTGACGGTAAAGGCTACGGGAGGCAGTGCGATCGTAACAATAATCTGAACCCCACATTCTCCTGAGGAGCAGCCCCTCACGCATTCAATGTTCCCCAAGAACCGACACAGGTCCAGAACCATAGACAACACAATGTTCTCCGAGCGCAGAGGGGGGGACCTACGGGACCTGCCGCAACTTAACGTACAGGACACCCTGGACAAAATATTAGGGGCCATCGAAGACACAAAGACAACGCTGCAGCACAACATCAATCAGGTGACAGTTGAAGTTGGGCTCCTGAGGGCGGACCACCACAAACTGTCGGACAGAGTTAAAGAGACGGAGACCACGCTGGTGGAGATAGCACCAAAACAAAAAGACTTACAGACCGAGGTGACATGCCTCACGGGCAGAGTAGCACGCCTAGAACAAAGGGCAGAGGATGCAGAAGGGAGAAGCCGACTGAACAATGTACGGGTGGTGGGCCTCCCAGAGGGGGCCGAAGGAACAAATATGGTGGATTTCCTCGAGAAATGGTTGAGCACAGTTGTGGCGCCGGATCGCTTAACCCCTTACTTCACACTGGAACGAGCTCACCGAGTGCCATCGAGGCCTTTCGCTCTGGGCCGACCGCCCCGAGTGGTGATCGCTAGATTACTACACCACAGGGACAGAGACATTCTCCTGCAGAGAGCAAGAGAGGCGGGCCCATTCAAGGTAGCAAATGGCGAGGTGGCACTGTTCCCGGATTTCACGTTGGAGGTTCAAAATAAGCGTCCCTCATACATGGCAGTTAAGAGGGCCCTAAGGGAGGAAGGGATCCAGTACTCTTTTCTTTACCCAGCCACATTGAAAGTGATGTGTGACAGTAAAACCACATTTTTTCAATCCCCCGAAAAGGCGTGGAAGTGGCTAGAGGCCTGTGGGACTCAACCGGGTCGACAGGCGAACGGGGGATCAACTGAGAGCGGATCACATCGGTGCCCTGGTGGGCGGCGCTCCCGGGGTCGCCCTCGCCTGGCGCCGACCTAGAAACAAAAGGAAAAAAGCAGGAAAGCGGCGCTGGAGGCAGCGGCCCGTATGAGCGGTGAGGTGTCCACCCTGGAATGCTCTCGAGGTGAATCGGATGACACTGTGAGGTCTTCGGCCGGGGGCTCGGGCTGCTTGGGGCGGGCCCGGAGGTAACCCTGCAGTCAGCAGATGACCTTTAATAACTAAATTTACGAGTGAGCCCTGAGGCAGTGAGAAACGATCGCATATGAGGCCCCTCTGAACATGGCCTACCCCCCAATCGGAATCTCGCTTGTTCAGTCAGACTGGCAAGAACTGCAGTTAAAAGTTTGAATAAGATGCACTGTTGCACAAGTTTATGGGCAACCTACTGTTCGGGAGGCGCCCTGGGGAGGGGGAGTTGGGAAATGCAATTTTTAGTTACGTTGGCACTGTGGGAGATGGAGTTAAAACATATCAGAAGTCTGATAGAGCGCAGTGGGGGGCCGTCATCTGGGGTAGAGTGGGGTAGATATCAATGGACGGACACACCAACATGGCAGAATACAGCTTACTAACATGGAACATCAGGGGTATGGGCACGCCGGCAAAACGGCATAGAATATTATCATACCTAAAGAGGAGAGGCATACAAATTGCAATGCTGCAAGAAACCCACTTAGCAGCTGGAGAAGCGGAAAAACTAAGACGTAGATGGAGGGGGCAGGTGTTCGCCACAGAATATTCAGCATACGCAAGGGCAGCAATGATTTGGGTAAGAGCAGGGGTCCCCCTTGAGGTAGATTCATCCAATATAGACCGCGAGGGAAGGTTTGTGATCCTGGAAGGGAAGTTACACGGCACCCCAATAGTCCTGAGCTGTATATACGCTCCCAATAAGGATCAGGCCCCTTCTATGTCACGGTTATTGAGTCACCTCATCCGTCAGCAGAGGAGGGAGCTTCTGGTTGGGGGAAATTTCAATAGCGTATTAGACGTGGACTTGGACAGATCCACACCTCCGCTACAAGGTGCAGTGACAAGTAAGATAGCCAGCAAACTTAGAGAGTGGTTGGATTCTTGGGGTCTAGTAGATATATGGCGAGAACAACATTCGAAGGACAAAGATTACTCGTATTACTCAGGTCTGCATCGGGTCCATACTAGAATTGACAGAGTGGTATGTACTGCAACACTAGCACGGGGTGTGATCCACTCGAAATATCTGGGATGCACTCTGTCTGATCATAACCCCTTACTATTAACATGGAGGGCGACTGAAGATAGGCCCCCTATCCTGCCATGGAGACTGGCCCCTGGGGCTCTTGAGACCAAGCGTATAGAGAAGCTCTGAGATTACACTTAATTGACCATATTAAGTTCAACAGGGGATCTGCCTCCTCTAGGTCCACGGAATGGGAAACACTTGAAGTAGTGACAAGGGGTTACTGTCTGGGTCAGTCGATCGGGGTGAGACACTCACTTGAAAGAGAATTAACTAACTTAGAAAAGAGAATACATGAGGGGGAAATGAGACAGGGAGAGGACGCACAAGAGAGCGAGGAATATCGCCAGGCAAAAAGAGACCACTCCCAGGTCGAAGAACAACTTAGTTGCCACAATATGCAAAAATATTTTGCCTCATTACAGTCGGAGGAGGGCAGATCAGGGAAAATGCTAGCATGGTTGGTGAGGCGGCAAGCCCATCACGAATGTGCTGGACAGGGAAGGGGAACGTAGAATTAGACCGAGCCTCATAAACAAAGCATTCAAGGAATATTACACTCAACTGTACGGGAAGCCCGTAGAAATCGAAGCATTGGCATTCGATGACTATCTACAACAGATCCCACTGAAGTCCCTGGCGCCCGAAGAGAGGGAAAGCCTGGAGGAGGTCAGAGAAGCTATAGCACAGCTGGCCTCTGGGAAGACGCCGGGGACGGACGGCCTCCCTATGGACTTCTATAACAAATATGAGACACAGCTTGCCCCTCAGTTAGTGGACATGTATGCGGAAGCACTACAGCGTGTGGTGCTCCCGGGATCCCTGAGAGAGGCCCTGGTGGTTCCACTCCCCAAAACAAAATCCAAAGAGGCATCAGTGACTG
Source organism: Pleurodeles waltl (assembly GCF_031143425.1). Classification (NCBI taxonomy): domain Eukaryota; kingdom Metazoa; phylum Chordata; class Amphibia; order Caudata; family Salamandridae; genus Pleurodeles; species Pleurodeles waltl. The sequence goes on along the minus strand of NC_090436.1, from coordinate 219,730,398 downwards.
ACTTCCGCCCCCTGTCAATGCTAAATAGCGATTTTAAAATACTCAGTAAGGTAATGGCCAATCGTTTGCTCGTCCATATACCCACACTCGTACACGAGGACCAAAACGGTTTTGTCCCGAATCGTAACACCTTCCTAAACCTAAGACGACTCTTTGCTATTCTACACATGCCCAATGAAGTGAAGCCCCCGGCGGGAGTGTTACTGGTGGTAGACTTCGAAAAGGCTTTTGATTCAAACAGATGGGATTACTTGAGGGCAGTGATAATCGGAATGGGTGAGAGTTGGGTAAAATGGGTGGACTTATTGTATGCATTTCTACTGGCGAGGGTAAAGACGGGCAGGACAATATCCGATACCTACCCAGTTTACAGGGGAACTAGACAAGGATGCCCCCTGTCCCCACTGTTATTTGCACTGGCCATTGAGCCCCTGGCAGCCCGGATGCGAAGGGATGGAGTGGGTCTGGGTGTGGAGTGGGGACACGCTGAGCACGTCATATCGCTATATGCGGATGATGTGCTCATTTATATCAGGAACAGGGAGGCCGGCATCCCATGGGCTTTGAGGAATTTGGAAGTCTTTGGGGCACTGTCAGGACTCCGCCTCAACCGAGGCAAAACATTCATGTTCCCCATAATGCCGAGCAACAACTTGCCCAGAGGATGTGAACTGGGCCCCACGCACCTTCAAGTATCTGGGTATACAAGTGTTCCATAACATGGCAGACCTTCGGGAGGGTAACCTAGGTAGAGCATTCCGCTCCTTGCGAGCTTCTGTTGGGTTCTGGCGATCCCTGAAACTAACGATTATGGCCAGGATAGCGCTATCTAAAATTATCATGCTCCCCTGCCTCCTTTACTTCTTCGCTAATCTAACCCTGCAGATCCCCTCGGCATGGTTCCGCGAGTTGAATACCCTACTTAGGGAGCTGATATGGGGCAATGGCCACAAACGCACCTCGCTCTCAATAATTCTCTGCAGACCAATCCACCTGGATGGTCTGGGTGCCCCAGATTTCGAATCCTACTATCTGGCGTCCCAGTTTACAATGGGCAGCCGGGTGGTTCGCCGGTAGGGGAGAGTTAGACAGGTGCACCACCCATGAAGTAATTGATATAAATCGGATTATTGCACGTATGATAAACAGGAAGATCGTCCCCCGGACGGATACCCTGATGACAAGAGTAGCGATGTCGTGCTGGAAGAGATGCGCAAAGAGGGTCAGGGTTGGCTCGCCTTACTCCCCAGCACTACCATTATCGGTTCTTGTGCTCGAACCAGGTGGGAACATCCCGGGGAGCTCAGGACTGGGACTGTGGAAGAGGGCGAGAGCGGAGACAATTGGGGAACTATTCCGTGAAGGGGTGCTGAAGTCCTTCCATGATCTTATAGGCGGAGGGGTCCCCCGGGGCCAGTTCTTATTATTCCGTAAGCTGGAACATACCCTGAAAAAGCACTGGGACATGATAATGCAGAGCCCACTACTCATAAGGTGTTACATCTTCTGCTGACGGCGGGTGAGGAGGCCCACTTAATTACTAAATTGTGTCAGTTCCAAGTTGAGGATGGATTGGACCCGCTGAACCCACTGAGAGAGAGATGGGGAAGGACGCTGGGTAGAGAACTCTCAGACGCAGAGTGGAACAGGGCATTGGCCTACCCCCGGAGGGTCTCCCGCAACACACGGTTGCGATATATCCAATATAATTACCTCCACAGGACGTACCTCACACCGCATCGACTGGTGCTAATGTATGGCGGAACCTCTAGGGTATGTCCAAGATGCGAGGTCGCTGACGCTGACTATGACCACATGGTATGGGACTGCCCGGAGATTCAGCCAGGCTGGGGGGCAGTAATGGCTGACCTATCGAGATTATTTGAGATTTCCCTGACCCAGACTCCTGCTGCATGCCTACTGGGCCTCAGGAGGGGACAGCCATGTGGGAAGGTGGGAGGACGGTTTCTGGACTTGGCTCTAGTTCTTTACAGGAGACTGATCACAAAAGGGTGGAAGGCCCCGGGACGTCCCCTACTGACCGAGTGGAAACGAGACGTGTCAAAATGGTCCAGAGCTGAACTGCAGGTTCTGAGGAGTGAAGAGGCGAGAGGCCTGCGTCAATACCCAATCGCACCCCAGAATGGGAGGTCATAGTGACAAGATGGGAAGACATAATGAGGGGGACGGGAACGCTCACCGAGGAGCCAGCAAAATAGAGGTCTAAGTAGACAGGAAGAATGGGGGGTAGACCTCATACCTACTAGAGAGTGTACTATTAGAAGATCAGCAGGACCGAGTGTGGAACCAGTACAGTAATGACAACCGGATTTAACCGGGGGCCCTGGGAGGCAGACACACACAGGGTACGGAAGGCAGCCCGACCAGCGTGGCACGAAGGGAGTAAGTGTAGAGCAAATGTAGTTACCTACTCTACACGGTGACAACAAGTTTAATGTTTAATTTTTGTTCAACGCAAGTTAAGCCTACCCTGTAGTCATAAAACAAAAATCATTATACGAAACTCACATTTGGGGGAAAAGTAGACAAGCGGGATTGGCGCACCAATTCTGAAGTAGCTCTATTGAGAATCACAGATAGAATGAATAACGTGACGTAATACTTTAAAAATGGTAAAAATCATTTGTGCTAATAACATTGATAACTGTGAATAAGGTGAGAACCTAATTATGTCATTATCTGTTATGTATTTGTAAGGCAGCAATTGTTAACAATAAAAATATATTAAAAAAAAAGAAAATAATAATAATACCAGGTGTCAGACTGGATCTGGGACACTTTAAAGATCTCAGACACCAGTAGGGGGCACTGGCTTTTATCAATGTAGGAAGTGACCTGAGACGTCACTGAAGCTAAATAGCACCTGCCTCAGCGCACTATTAGTTTCCTTTTTCTGTGCATTTGGGGAAGATCCAGAGTTCACTCTCTGAGAGTTTGTGTGAATTAGTGCTACAAAGATGTCTTAATAGAAGCAGTCAGTCTTCAACCCTTGCAGGGACTACGAAGGACAAATACCCATCACCAAGCACCACTCTTTATGTCTCTGGTACTTGGGTTCCGGCTAGGACTCCAAATCCTGCTTCAGCATGAATTCCAATGCAGTTAAGGAACAGGAAACCAAACTTTTCATAGCTTGGGCCTGTAACAAAAGCAAAGGCCGATGTCATTTACACATTTGCAGGCCCTCTTGCGGTCACATTCCTCCGATTCCTCCAGTTTAAAGAAGAAGCAAAGGAAGCACGTAAAACATTCCAAAGGTAAGTCTCCCAGGTGCCACTCCGACTCTTACAGGATCTTCATCTTTAGAACTAAAGTCGGTAGTGGTGAAGCAGTCTGACCCGCAACCCTCTGTCCCTTAGGGACCACAATTTGAGGTGGCCTTTGAGCCAGATGGCTGTTCCCCGCCACCTATACCTGCCTACCTGGATTTTCTTGTGCCAGGATCTAATAAAACAGTGTTCTCGAATGCTCTTTTTAATATATTTGCTTGGGCAAATGCCACCTCTGGCGCGCCTTTCGGCTCTATGGAGCCTTATAGCATAGATATATTCATGTCTCCTGCCCTGGCCCCATATAGCACCACATCTCTGCTGCCAACTTAAGGCCAGATTTCCTTCTTGTTCTTCAGGTAAGGTGTCAGGAACTTTTCCTATGACACCATTAAACAGTGAATCCAAACGTTTGGAGGCTTGGAGCAAGAAAGATCTCTTAGCTGGAAATATGGTTTTAAAATATTTGAACACCATTTACCTCTTACGGAGGTATACCAGGTCCCTTATCATATCAAGGTGCATTTTCAGAAGCCATCAAAGATGGTCAGAATGCTTTGCGCCACATCATTACATTCAGTCTCAATACTGCAGACTCAGTGCTATGAGGTACTCAGTAGCAGTCAACCTTCATGTTTGGCTTTGCACATTGGTTTTTTCCACAAATATAAATTTTCATGAAACTACCCTTTGATGGTGCCCCCTTATTTTACAATAAAGTGGATTCTACTCTGGAGAAAGTTAATGCTAGTAAGGCTACAGCCAGATCACTAGATCTCCAACACCATGAACCTCAGCTTGATTGCAGGCATTTGTGTTGCTTATGTATAGGGCTTAGCTTTTGCCAGTGCTAGTTTGTCAAGAAACAGGTGCAGCAGCCTCCAGGGCCGGAGGTAAAGGCTTCTGATCCCTCCATCAGCCACCTTCTCTTCCTCACCTTCAGCCCCTAGAAAAGTAGGCCTAATTTGCACCTATCAGCACACCAGGAGGCTGTGGGAGGCTAGGTGCCCTCCTGTCTACCTGCATGGAGGACAATTACTTTGAACCAGTTACTCCTTCATATAACAGCCATCTACATTTTCTACAGACTTCTCCTCGTCTTACCCTATCCCCCATCTGAGGACCATCTTCCTGTTTTGCAGCAAGAAGTGACAGCACTGTTTATGACAGAAACAATGGAATCTGGTAAAACCTTCTAGCTGCAGATTCCTTACCTTTGAATTTGCCAGGTGTCAGACTGGATCTTGAAACTTTTGCGTGAGCAATATCACTGCGTGCTGACAGATGGCTTTGTTCGGTTCCGTGTGACGTTGGCGCCAGAACTGACATCGTGGTCACCTTTACAGGCGCCACCCAGATGCGCGAATGTCAGTCATTTTCTTTCCGTGCCAGTTAGGGCTGATCTGGAGAAGAGCTACCCTTCTGTCTCTTTCTGACAGGTTTTTTCGTCTTTTTGTCAGCGATTTTTCAAAGTATGTTGAAGGATGTCTAATAAGAAGGTAGGTTTCAAGCAGTATGGTGCCTGTCACCATGCCATGTCGATTACGTACCTGCACTTGGTGTGCTTATGGTGTCTCAAGCGCGACCACAACTCAAAGCCATGCTTGGACTGCCAGGCTATGGCATCGAAAGCTTTGAGAGAGCGGTCCCTAAAACTGCTTGCGGGCTGGTGGTCGATGCCAGTTTATGTGACTCCTAAGAGGTCTTGGTTCCGATCAAGAAGGTGGTCATGTGACCGCTCAAGGAACCCCAAGTCCTCTTCCTTGCACTCGAGGTCCTCAGGACACTCGGGAAGAGGCACAAGAAGAAAAAGAAGTTGAAGCGGTCTTCAACTTCACCTTGTCCTTGGGGTGACGTGACAAGTGAGGAACGTCTGCTGTCCAGGAACGGTTCTGCGGAGATGTTGCCATGTCCGACTCTGCACCCCTCCCCCCAGGAGGCTGGCTCAGTTTATGGTGCACACCTATGGTGTGCACGCTATACTAAGTAGAGATAACTGTTAGTGATAGTGTTTATGGTATCCAGATAGCAAAAGCTCTCTAGGGGTAGCTGTGGTAAGCAGCTAAAGCTTATCCAGGAGGAGTGTAAAGCACTTACAATACCACAGTAGTCAGTCAGTAACTGTTCACAAGAAAGAACCACACCAGGTTTTGCAAAAATAAAGCATTCTTTATTACAACACTAAGACTATACTAATGTTGGTACATCTCCTCTTGGAGATATCTACACACAAACTATACTCTTGGTATCAAGCAGGGAAATCATTAGAATACATTGAGCCTTACGGGGGCGGGGGGAACCATATACTAAGAAAGTGGTATAAGCATGGAGGGGCCCAACCAACGTAAGTGTGATAGAATGAAAAATGTCCTAGTAACCATGAAGGAAGGTTACAATTCTATTAAGGATTATGCCTTATTTCTTTATTTTTTACCAGCAGCTTCAACTTTAACCACATTGAACTACATTTCCCAAGAAACACAGGGAAAAACTACAGGTCCCATGATCCCTGCACCGGGGTCCGCTCAATGACATCCGGGTCGATTCCCCTGTGACGTCCTCTTTCTTGACTGAGAGGAGAAATGCTGGTCTCCGCTTTCCTCATTCCTGTTTGGACCCCTCATTCCCTGTTAAACAAGGAGAGAATCTGTTAATCTAATGCCAAATAATTATTAAAGCCAACAAATAGCATTCCGGTGAAGCTAAGAGCCACCCCAGATAGTCATAGCCAGTAACAGGTACGCTCAGCGCAAACACATTTATAACTTCACTGACTTCCCATTCATTTAGGGTATGCAGTTCCGAGAAAACCATAAAGATTACTTAGACCTTAGCACATGTTCCTGAATAAAATCCAAGAGTTGGGTAATGGTCTTCATAAGCCAAGGGTAGGAGTAATCCTTGCTTCCTTGTCCTTAATAGAAATGAAAATTTCCTTTGTGTTTACTAGGAAATTTTTAATTCTGTTTCAGAACCGGAGGCGAGAATTATGCCTGTTCAAAGCTTATTCACTACCAACAAAGCCATATCCAAAACCAGTTTGAAGTAAAACCACTTGAACATGGAACCTGAAGACCACTCTGCTGCATTGATTGTCTTCCAAGCGGGCTCCCAAGCGGAACGCTTTAGAATCCATCGCTCCCCGTACTGAGTGAGCTCCAAATATCTCGGTATTAACCCACGCCTCCTACATGATCCATCGGACCCATCTCGCGATAGTGGGCGATGACACTGCCCTATAAGTCTTTTTAAATGAGATAAGTAACTGTCTCTCTCCAGGAGGTCTGAACTCTTCCGTCATTGCCTCATAGGCCTTAAGGCAACGCATAGTTTGGGGAAGCCCTGAAAGGATGGGTCAGAGACCACTCTCGAACTAGTTTTTGTTCGCCTGGAAATATTGAATGTCACCCCGGCCGGAGTGAACGAGCGGGCCGGAATGTACAGGGCCCTCACGTCCGATACCGACGACATGAGACCAAGCACAAGAGCATGGCTAACTTGGCCGATAACTCCTTTGGGGATAAATATTTGTCCATTGCCACGAAAGGAAGAGATTGAGAATGAGATTTACATCCCAAAGAGCTGAGTAGCACGGCTCGGGCGGCAAAGACAGACGTATGCCCCTCATTAGTTTGAAAACCAGGGGATGTTCACCTACCGGGGACCCCTCCAAAGGGAGATGGCCCGCAGAAATCGCAGACCTATAAGAATTCACTGTTCTGCACGCCAACCCCCTAGACGCCAGAGAGGCCAGGAAGTTCAGGATGTGGACCATTTAGCACCCCAGGGGATCCTGGTCGTTTTGTACACACCAACGTACCCATCTAAACCAGGCTGACATATATCATTTGTTCGTTCCCTCAGCCCATGCCGCTGCCAACATGTTCTCATCCTCTTCCCATAACCATGGGACTATTCAGCATTGCCTGAAATCCGCCAAGCCACAAGCAGCATCCAGACGAGCATCACCCGTGGGTGGTAGGAGCCCTGTGGATCCCGAAGGAGATGCGGAATGTGGGGCAGGAGTATTGGAGAATCCCAAGAAAGTTCCAGAGGACCGGAAACCAAACTTGTGACCTCCAATACAGAGTGATCAGAACCACCTTGCCTTCTTGTCTGCGAACCTGTGCGGTCAGCCTTGTGATCATCGCGAAAGGTGGAAACGCATACCCTTGCTCCTTCGACCAGTCCTGGAGAAAAGCATCTGTTGCTATTGCTAGAGGATTCGGCCTCCAACTGAAGAAGCGCAGTACCTGATGATCCAGTCTGGACGTGAAAAGGTCTATCGTGAAGGGACCCAACGGGGAATTCAAGCTGTGGAAAATTGCCGTGTCTAAGTGCCACAGGCTCGAGTCCGACCACTGTCTGGAGTACCAGTCCACCACGGAATTGAAAGCCCCCAGCAGATACTCTGCCGTAACTGAGATGTTCTTGCTGAGACAAAACTCCCATAGTTCTTTGGCTAAATCGGCCAACATTTTGGATCTTGAGCCACCCAATTTGTTGATGTACCCGACAGCTGACCGATTGTCCATCTGTAACAGGACAGTACAGCAAATCCGGTCCTTCGTCCATCATTTTATTGCGAAGGAACCCGCCTTGAACTCCAGGCAATTGATATGCAAAGCCCGTTCCTGTACAAGAATCCCTGCAATGTGCACCCCAGCCCAACTTGCTGGCGTCCGATTCGATCACCAGATCGGGATCGGAACCGAAAATGGCACGGCCTTTCCAGGCTCCCATGTGCATCAGCCACCACTTCATCTCGTCCACTACCTTGTCAGTGAGGGAAACCCTCTCTAAGTACTGGAGGCCCCTGCGCAAGTGAGAGGCCTTCAGATGCTGAAGGGCCCTGTAGGGGAGGGGGCCCGGAAAAATTGCCTGGTTGGACAAAAATAGTAAGCCAACTACCCTGGCGATCTGTCGGAGAGAAGTAGAGGTTTTTGTTATGGCCTTCCTGATGAGATTTGGCGATCTTTCGTGCCGGGAGGCTCAACGATTTTATGACCGAACCTATCCGGAAACCCAGGAAGGTGGTTTGGCGGGCAGGGACTAACAGGGACATGCATCTGTTGATGACGAAGCCCAGGTCCTCTAAAAGAGTGACTGCAACCTGAAGTTGGTCTGACAGGCGTAGCGGGCATTGATCCATCAAGAGAATATCGTCCAAGTACACTATCAGACGAAAACCCTGAGCTCTCAAAGCCTCCATCACCGGTTTGAGGACCTTGGTAAAGCACCAAGGAGCTGAGGACAGGCCAAAAGGCAGAGTTTTGAATTCATAGACCTGATGCCTCCACCGGAATTGCAGAAATCTGGGATGGGGGAAAGATTGGGACCGTTAGATAGGCATCCTGCAGATCCACATGTACCATCCAGTCGCTTGGTCGCGGAAGGTCCTGTAGAAGATGGATACCCTCCATCTTGAATTGGCGGTACCCAGTGTAAGGAAATGGCTCCTTGGCATGGTTACCCCCTGACTTTTTGCCTTTGCTGATGCTAAGTTATGATTTGAAAGTGTGCTGGGACCCTGCTAACCAGGCCCCAGCACCAGTGTTCTTTCCCTAAACTGTACATTTGTCTCCACAATTGGCACAACCCTGGCACCCAGGTAAGTCCCTTGTAACTGGTACCCCTGGTACCAAGGGCCCTGTTGCCAGGGAAGGTCTCTACGGGCTGCAGCATGTCTTATGCCACCCTGGGCACCCCTCACTCAGCACATACACACTGCTTGCCAGCTTGTGTGTTCTGGTGGGGAGAAAATAACTAAATCGACATGGCACTCCCCTCAGAGTGCCATGCCAAACTCACACTGCCTATGGCATAGATAAGTCACCCCAATAGCAGGCCTTACAGCCCTAAGGCAGGGTGCGCTATACCACAGGTGAGGGCATATGTGCATGAGCACTATGCCCCTACAGTGTCTAAGCAAAACCTTAGACATTGTAAGTGCAGGGTAGCCATAAGAGTATATGGTCTGGCAGTTTGTCAAACATGAACTCCACAGTTCCATAATGGCTACACTGAAAACTGGGAAGTTTGGTATCAAACTTCTCAGCACAATAAATGCACACTGATGCCAGTGTGCAATTTATTGTCAAACACACCCAGACGGCATCTTAGAGATGCCCCCTGAAAACATACCCAACGTCCAGTGTAGGCTGACTAGTTTCTGCCAGCCTGCCACACACCAGACATGTTGCTGGCCACATGGGGAGAGTACCTTTGTCACTCTGTGGCCAGGAACAAAACCTGTACTGGGTAGAGGTGCTTCTCACCTCCCCCTGCAGAAACTGTAACACCTGGCGGTGAGCCTCAAAGGCTCACCCCTTTTGTTACAGCACCACAGGGCATCCCAGCTAGTGGAGATGGCCGCCCCTCCGGCCACTGCCCCCACTTTTGGCAGCAAGGCTGGAGGAGATAATTAAAAAACAAGGAGGAGCCACCCACCAGTCAGGACAGCCCCTAAGGTGTCCTGAGCTGAGGTGACCCTTACTTTTAGAAATCCTCCATCTTGTGAGTGGAGGATTCCCCCAATAGAATTAGGGATGTGCCCCCCTCCCCACAGAGAGGAAGCACAAAGATGGTGTAGCCACCCTCCAAGACAGTAGCCATTGGTTACTGCCCTCCCAGACCTAAACGCACCCCTAAATTCAGTATTTAGGGGCTCCCCAGAACCTAGGAAACTAGATTCCTGCAACCTTAACAAGAAGAAGGACTGCTGACCTGAAGCCCTGCAGTGAAGACGGAGACGACAATTGCTTTGGCCCCAGCCCTACCGGCCTGTCTCCCAACTTCGAGAAAACTTCAGCAGCAACGCATCCAACAGGGACCAGCGACCTCTGAAGCCTCAGAGGACTGCCTTGCAACCAAGGACCAAGAAACTCCTGTGAACAGCGGCCCTGTTCAACAAACTGCAACTTTCTTTCAACAAAGAAACAACTTTAAAGACTTCACGTTTCCCGCCGTAAGTGTGAGACTTTACACTGTGCGTCCGAAGCCCCCGGCTCGACCTGCGGAAAACCAACACTTCAGGAAGGACTCCCCGGTGACTGCGAGCCCGTGAGTAACCAGAGACGACCCCCCTGAGCCCCACAGCCTGCAGAGGAAATCCAGAGGCTCCCCCTGACCGCGACTGCCTGTAACAAGGGACCCAATGCCTGGAACCAACACTGCACCCGCAGCCCCCAGGACCTGAAGGAACCAAACTCCAGTGCAGGAGCGACCCCCAGGCAACCCTCTGCCTAGCCCAGGTGGTGGCTACCCCGAGGAGCTCCACCTGTGCCTGCCTGCATCGCTGAAGTGACCCCCAGGTCCCCCCATTACTTCCTATCTACGACGCCTGTTTGCACACTGCACCCGGCCGTCCCTGTGTCGCTGGGGGTGTACTTTCTGTGCCTTCTTGTGTCTTCCCTGGTGCCCTACAAAACCCCCCTGGTCTGCCCCCCCCCGAGGACGCGGGTACTTACCTGCTGGCAAACTGGGACCGGGGCACCCTTATTCTCCATTGAAGCCTCTTTGACCTCTGCACCTGACCGGCCCTGAGCTGCTGGTGTGGTAACTTTGGGGTTGCCTTCAACCCCCAACAGTGGGCTACCTATACCCCAACTTTGAGACTTGTAAGTGTTTTACTTACCTGCAAAACTAACCTTTACTTACCTCCCCCAGGAACTGTTGATTTTTGCACTGTGTCCACTTTTAAAATAGCTTATTGCCATTTTCACAAAGACTGTACATGATATTGTGATCATTCAAAGGACCTATAGTATCTAAGTGAAATACCTTTCATTTGAAGTATTACTTGCGAATCTTGAACCTGTGATTCTTAAAATAAACTAAGACAATTTATTTTTCAATATAAAACCTATTGGCCTGGAGTAAGTCTTTGAGTGTGTGTTCCTCATTTATTGCCTGTGTATGTACAACAAATGCTTAACACTACCCTCTTATAAGCCTACTGCTCGACCACACTACCACAAAATAGAGCATTAGAATTATCTGCTTTTGCCACTATCTTACCTCTAAGGGGTACCCTTGGACTCTGTGCACACTATTTCTTACTTTGAAATAGTGTATACAGAGCCAACTTCCTACAACCAGCCAGCCATTGAACTCCCTTAGGTTGAACACCGGATGCTGCCCCCCCCGTCCCGCTTCTCCACCAGAAAGAGATTGTTCAAAAAAAACCTGGGGTGTCGTAGAGTCTTTGTTATGGCCTTCTTTTGCAGGAGATCTGCCACTTCCTTGTTGACTAAGGCGGCATGATCTTCTGTAAACTGAAGTGGGCGTGGGGAAACAGCTGCACCGGGGTACCATAAAACTCTAAATGGAAACCCTGAATGGTTTGCAAGACCCATGCATCAGATGTAAGCTTTACCCAATTGTGTTTGAACCGTGCCAGCTTGCCTCCCAGATCTAAGGGGGAAGAAATGTGGAACCTTACCTGGCTGGGTCTGAAGTTGTGCCTTGGAGGAGCCTCTTAAACCATGACCTCTGTAGGGTCTTGGGGAGCTGAAGAATTCGCCCTGATGGGGCAATTCTTGCAGGTGTCGAAAGCCTCTGGGACGGCTCTGGATGTAGAAGTGGCCTGTCGAGCGCCCTCTGCCATGGCCGGCCCGATGAAAATGTTGGGGTTGAAAATCTTTTTAATTGACGTCTGTGCTTTATCCAGTGAGGTAAACATCACTACAAACTTTCCCAATTTATTAATAAAAGGCTCACCGAAGAGTCCCCCTTGCGCCGCTAGACCCGCTTCTGTGGATGCCAAATCACCCAGTTCCGGGTCTACCTTCAGGAGGAAAGAACGCCGCCTCTCTGCGGAGAGTGCACAGTTGATGTTAACCAAAAAGACAATCGCCCTTTGGGCCCAACCAGTGGGGATCTCTGGGGAAATTGGAGAGTTTGAGGCCTTAGCCTCCTCTGCTAAGTCAAGCATTTTTGTCAGAGGGCCACTGACGTCCAGCAATTTATCTTGGCATGAGCGTCATGACCTGTCGATCCCTTTCTCCGGGGCTTTGAAGTCGTTCTGGAGGAAGGTGGCCATGCGAGGGTCGAGCTCAGGAGTTAGTGCCACCTTCCCGAGAATGTATGGGAGCAGACATTCCACTTTGAGACATGCCCTGACTTCCTTATCCAATGGCTTGCGGAGGCGGCCAGCGACATATTTGGACACCTTATCCGAGGGAAACCACTCTGAAGAGCGTGGATGAATAAGATCCTCGGGGTCCAGCATATTGGTCAGAGGGTCTTGGGCCTTTGATTCCTCTAGGGGCGAAGGGCGCCAAGGGCGCCTGGGGAGTCTGCATCATCAGACAGAAGAGGGAGCTCCAAAAGATATTGAGGGCTGTCTTACGCAGAAGGCTCGGGCCCAATGAAGGCCTTCTTGAGGGATTCAAAGATGTTCAGATACGCAGATCTATCTGCCTTACGCTTCTGAGGTGGGCGCTTCGAAAGAGAGACTCCAGAGGGGAGGTTATCCAAGGCAACCGTAAAGGAATGGGACAAGTGCCGGCCAGCTCCAGTAAGCGGCGCTCAAAAGGCTCCATCACCGCTGCTATTGCCTGGTGAATGGACGCGTCCACCGCCTGACAAAAGTTATCATCTATCGGGAGCACCTGAAGGGACTCTTCTTCCATATACTCCTGTGCCATTTAGCGACTGCGCAGACCAGAGCCACAGGAGAAAAGATGGGTCAGGTGCCTGAGGCGATTTTGGAGCTACGATGTAGCATATTTAAGTGTGCGAACCGCTATTCAATACAAACGCCCCCCTTGGGGCCCCACGCCCTGGAAAGTAACACGGGCAGATTCTCTTAATGTCGATATTAGCGTCTGGGCTGGGCCCCTGAGGCAATGAAAGGCATCAGAGTGCCGACAACTGAATACGCTCTGCTGGCGTTAGGGTTTTATTTTTTTATGAACTGCCCCGAATCACAGCCATAAACGTACCTTAAAATACAGACCTACAAGCTGTGGGCGTAAAGCTTCCAGGTGGCTCGGGGCGCCGAGGCGTGACTGACTGGAGTGACGCAGGCTGCCCGATCAGATTCTGGAACTGACGAGGGCGCGTCCGATCGACCGCCGCCCCTAGCGGCAAGAACGCCTCACTGCACTCTCGTGGCCCGAGGCTTAAGTGTGCCGCGATCGGAACACTGACCACCTGGCACCGCTTGGGGCTACTTAAGGAGCCCGCTGCAAAGGAAAACTGCAGAAATCGTTAATCCGTATAAGAAAAAATAGGAAATGTGTACTTAGCTGCTGCGAGCAGGAAAGGAAGAGGACGTCACAGGGGAAGCGAGCCAGATGCCATTGAGCATACCCCGGTACAGGGATCCAGGGACCTGTAGTTTTTCCCTGTGTTTCTTGGGAAATGTAGTTCAATGTGGTTTAAATTGAAGCTGCTGTTAAAAAAAAAAAAAAAAAGAAAGAAAGAAGGCATAATCCTCACCTCAGTTCCTGAAATAGAATCCCAAGGACTGGGGGTATAAGGATTTACCATAGGTTAGTACTAAAAATCCCACAGGTTCCCAGGTGGAGATTTGTTATCGAGCCGGATATCCACATATCATGCAACTAGCACAGGAATCTGTGTAGTTGCATGATTCCAACATGTTTGAAACCAAACATGCCTAGGTTCAGAGAAGCCATTATGTAGTTGGACCATCGTGTTGACCAGTGTCCACTACGTACCTTAAGATGACTTTCCTGTACTTAGAGTCCAGGAAATGGGGCCTGGGGTCTGTAGGGGCACCCTCACACTTAGTGACATGCACCCTGCCTTTGGACAGGAGGGCCTACCAGTGGGGTGACTTAGTGTCCAAGTGCAGTGAATTGCAAGCCTTATATCTGAGGTGAAAGGTGCAAGCATCTTTTCACGCAGGCTACAATAGCATGCCTACAGACAAAGATTGCATGGGCTCCCATGGGTGGCAAAATAAATACTGCAGCCCAGGGGAGACTCTTGGTGTACCAATGCCCTGTGTACTTAAGTACCATAGACTAAGGGACTTACACGGGTGCACCAGTATGCCAATTGTATGGTGTAGAAGTTTACAAGCAACCAAATTGAAAGGTTAGAGCACTTGGGGACATGCAGCCTGTCTGTGGGCTGAAAGGCCTACCAGAGGGGTGACTTGCAGTGTCAAAGTACAGTGACCGCGATATAAGGCAAGCTTTCTGCAGAATCCTCCATCTTGGTTTGGAGGACAGGGACCAATAGGGTTAGGAATGTGCCTCCTTAAAAAAGGGAGTGGGCACGAGAAGGGTGTAGCCACCCTCAGGGACAGTAGCCTTTGGCTACTGACCTCTGACTGACCCCTGTAACGCACCTCAACCTAGCTCACCAGATTCCTGGCGACCTCAAGAAGAAAGAAGCAAGAAGGACTGCAAAGCTAACCCCAGCAGAGAAGACTCCAGACACCAACTAACTAGGCCCTAGTCCTACCGGCCTGTATGCAGCTTCAGAAGCCCTGCTACAAAAAGGCGACAGATCCTGCAGGACTAGCAACCTCTGCAAACCCCCAGAGGACTGCCTGCCCACCAAAGGACCAAGAACTCCAGAGGACAGCAGCCCTGTCCACAAGAAGTACTCCAGAACCGCCCCAGATCCACAAATCATACCCACTCTGCACCCGGTGCCCTTGGCCCTAGTCCAGGTGGCCCATTGGTCCAGAGCAGGTCCCCAGGAGGCAATTCTGACTGTGTCCACCCTGGGTTGACCCCTCCTGGCCAAAACGATTATGCCTGCAGCCTAAATCCAAAGGACCCCCAACCGCGAGAGAACCGGACAAAGATACCCCATGCCCATAGATACCCCTCCACATGCGGTCCCCTGGCTTTGGGGAATCCGACTGACAGCCTAGTAACGGTCAGCAGTTGGCCCTCGTCCTAGTCCAGCCTTTAGTTTTCCGGAACTGGACCCCTGGACTCAGCCTGCAGAATTTTTGTGACCCTGTGTTTCCCCTATAGAAAAGCATTGGGATCTTGATGCTGTGTTAGCACCTTGTACCCCACTGCCCTGTGCCACTGTACCCTGTGCCACTAAGGTTGTGTGTTTGGTGCTAACCTGTGGTTCCCCCCGGTGCTCACCTAAACCCCCCAGGTCTGCGCTCCGAAGTTGCAGGTACATACCTGCCAGCTTATCTGTTTCTGAGTGCCCCCATTCTACATAGGATCCCATTCTAAATCTAACACCAACTTTGACCTCTGCACCCAGACGGCCCTGTGTTGCTGGTGGTATATGTTTGGGGTCATCTTGAACCTTGATCAACGTACATCCTAACCCCTGGAGACTGGAAGTGTAAGTCGATTACTTACCTCAAAACAGCACTAACACTCCCTCCCCCCCACCCCTCCACCAACTGTTCTGAAAATTGCAGTGTGTCAACTTTTGAAAGTGGAAAGTGTTAGTTGCCTGTAAACTGTTTTATTTGCCAAATTTAACCAAAGTGAATTTGATACATAAGTTTGATACGTACTTACACCTTTACTTTCTTGCAATTTTTTGGTCCTAGGAATAAAGTAACAAATATATTCTTTCCTTATAAATATATTGGCCTGGAGTTAGTCACTGAGTGTGTGCCTCATTTCTTGACTGTGTGCGTACGTACAAAAATTGCTTTGCACTATCCTCTGATAAGCCTAACTGCTTGACCACAAAGAGAGCATTAGTATTATCTGTCTTAGTATCTGTTAAGCCTCTGGGGAACCCCTGGACTCGGT
Organism: Pleurodeles waltl; assembly: GCF_031143425.1. Taxonomy (NCBI): domain Eukaryota; kingdom Metazoa; phylum Chordata; class Amphibia; order Caudata; family Salamandridae; genus Pleurodeles; species Pleurodeles waltl. The sequence continues at coordinate 219,714,389 of NC_090436.1, read as the reverse complement.
TCACACTACATCTCATTTTGGTAGAGTATAAACAGAGCCAGCTGTCTACAGTTCAATTTTGTTTTATAGGGCTTGAGATTTACTGATTTACAGTTAGCATACATAGACAAATTGCCACACACACACACACATCAGACAGCCGCAGTAGGGGTTCCATTTTTATGACTGTCAATGAAAATCCTAGGGGGCGTGTCCAGGAGCTAAAGATGGCGGCTATGAGGTGAGCGAGTTCCTGGCCTACTCGCCACAATCACCTTCGATCCTTCCACCATGAATGCCAGCATCACCTGACTGAACACTCTCCTGCGGCTGGTGACCAGGAGAAGTGTTATCAGCCTGCCTGAATGATTTGCTGATAGAAGCTGACATTTCTTCGCTGCCGGCGCAGCCCTGCCTCTTGCCAGCCCTACTACATTGCCCCCCTTGTGGGGAGGAGGACATGTGTCTGAGGCGGCTGGCCTGAGAGACTGCCGTGGGGGGCCTACAGAAAGGGACTGGCCACATCTGAGCGGTTGACTGGGGCCGTCCCATCATGTGGGACAGAGGCCACTGATCTGCACCCTGCATGGTCCTCCGACCTTGCCCAAGGGGGACGGAGAGTTGGGCTCACGTGCTCTGGGGCCAGGGAGCCGGGAGGAGTTGGAACAATGATGCAGCGCCCACTTGCTGCTTAACAAGACGTGAGCAGCCTGGGCGCCTTTCCTTCATCAGCCCCCTCCCCCTGTATTACTGGCGTGAAGGAGGAGGCTCCCTGAGCTGTGTGGGCCTGGGGGTTGGGGGGAACCAACTCAGTCTGTGCCCTGTGGGGTCATCCGGGAGCCTCAGCCCCTGCAGGCAAAGAATTGCCGGCTTGAAAACCATCTGGACTGCCGGGTGAGAAGTAAACCCTGTGACTGCCTTCACAGCTCTCCAGTCTTCCCGTCCTGCCTGGGCAGAGCAGACTTCCCACGTTACAGCAATAATGCGGAGGCTTGACAGCGGACAGGTTCCCAACCCAATTGGGATCTACCATTTCGTGCATCCGTGGCTCCCCTGCGGAGCCCGTCCTCCCACTTGTACCGTCTAAGAGACTGAATTGGCAAATTCACCCACTCTCCCTATGTAGGAAGTTGGCTCTGTATATAGTATCTCAAAGTGAGAGATAGTGTGCACAGAGTCCAAGGGTTCCCCTTAGAGGTTGATAGGGCAAAATTAGATAATAGTAATGCTCTATTTTATGGTAGTGTGGTCGAGCAGTAGGCCTATCAGAGAGTAGTGTTAAGCATTTGTTGTACACACACAGGCAATAAATGAGGAACACACACTCAAAGACTAACTCCAGGCCAATAGTTTTGATATAGAAAAATATATTTTCTTAATTTGTTTTAGAACCACAAGATTTGAGGTAAATACATAAAATGCAAGGTACTTCACACAGGTAAGTATAGAACTTCGATTTAAAACAGTAGTACACACAGTTTAGGTTAAAATGGCAATAAGCTATTTTAAAAGTGGACACAGTGCAAAAATCAGAAGTTCCTGGGGGAGGTAAGTTTGGTTAGGTTTTTCAGGTAAGTAAAGCACTTACACAGTCAGACTCCTGGGCATAGGCAGCCCACCGTTGAGGGTTCAAGGCAACCCCAAAGCCACAGCACCAGCCACACAGGGCTGGTCACGTGCAGAGGTCAAAGGAGGGCCCAAAACACATAGGCGCCTATGAAGAACAGGGGTGCTCCGGTCCTAGTCTGCTTACAGGTAAGTACCTGCGTCATCGGGGAGCAGACCAGGGGGATTTTGTAGAGCACTGGGGGGGGGACACAAACCCGCAAAACACCCTCTGTGGCACAGGGACGGCCGAGTGCAGTAGGCAGAGTAGGTGTCAGGTTTGCTATTGAAAGCAATGGAGGGACCCGGGGGTCACTTAGGTGATGCAGGCAGGGCACGGGGGTCACCGACTGGGATAGGATGAGGGCTGCCTGCCCCAAAGTGACAAAGGCACTCACGCCATGTGGCCAGAAACTCCTCTGGTTGTGGGAGGCTGGCAGAAACAGTTCAGCCTAGCACTAGGAGTTGGACTGGTATTCAGGGTGCATCTCTAAGATGCCCTCTGGGTGTATTTTACAATACATCCCACACTGGCATCAGTGTGCATTTATTGTGCTGCGAAGTGTGATACCAAACTTCCCAGATTTCAGTGTAGCCATTATGGAACTGTGGAGTACGTAATTGACAGACTCTCAGACCATATACTCTTTATGGCTACCCTGCACTTAAAATGTCTTACGGTTTTGCTTATGCAACTATGCCCTCACCTGTGGCATATTGCACCCTGCCTTAGGGCTGTAAGGCCTGATAGAGGGGTGACTTACCTATGTCACAGGCAGTAAGACATGGGTATGGCAGCCTGAGGTGTGTGCCATGTCGACTTAGTCATTTCATTTTCTCCCCCCAGCACACACAAGCTGTGAGGCAGTATGCATGTGCTGAGTGAGGGGTCCCCAGGGTGGCATAATACATGCTGCGGCCCCTAGAGACCTTCCCTGGCCACAGGGCCCTTGGTACCGGGGTACCATTTACAAAGGACGTATCAGTGTGCCAGGGCTGTGCCAATTGTGGGAACAAAGGTACAGTTTATGGAAAGAACACTGGTGCTGGGGCCTGGTTAGCAGGGTCCCAGCACAGTTTCAATCATAACTGGCATCAACAAAAGGCAAAAAGTTAGGGGGTAACCATGCCAAGGAAGGCATTTCCCTACAGTGACTGTTGAGCCCTCTGTAATCTACACAGAACCTCATCTCCCTTTTCCCATTTTGTGAGTGAGGTTGGGGTACCATCACCACTGGGTTAGACCAGGAGCTGTCTGAATGCTCAATCACTCCTAGGTCAAACATTTTCTGACATGGTCAGGCTGCCTATAAATCTTAGTTTTGCCAGACAAGCTGTCCCATGTATCAATGGTGTGCTCACAACGTGTAGTCTGACCAGGTGTCAGAGAAAATAGTTCAGAAAACTGGCCTAAGAAGTTCTTACAGTCCTCCTTCTGAGACTTTGGCCCTCATGAACACAGCGGGAAACACCGCATCGTCACCGGCGGCAGTAAAAACCGCCAACAGAGGAGCGGTCCGGACCGCCAAATAATGAACCAACTGAAACACAGGCATCCTAAAAACCACCCACCGCCAGTAGAGGAGTGCAGACAACAACGGCAGAGGCCGCCCACAGGCCGATGGAAAGGCCTAACCCGCCCATCAAATAATGAACCACTAGACCGCTGTCAGTTCCGGGGCGGGAACCACCACCACGCAAAGCCAGGCGGAAACAAACCAAATATAAGCAAACACTCACGGGAGGCTCACACAACACGCCGAAGCAGACATGGATAGAGAGCTGCAGATCATGCCAGCCCTGCTCCTTGCCTTATACCTCCACGACTGAGACCACAGACGAAGACGACAACGGTAAGTACCACAACCTACGAAACAAGAGAAGAAAGGGCACAGTTATACCCACCCACTCCACCCACCCTGTAACGCTCCCATTACCCTTCACAGCAGCACAAGTTATACACCCCACAGCAAGAGATACCTACCCGGCACCAGGCAAACCCAACCTGACCATAGTACACACAAATGCCCCACACCCACAAACAATGAAACGAGAGACCAGGGATCAAGAGTGTGCCGCCAAAACACAGGCCACAAATAAACTTTTAATGCAACTCACTGAGCAAACGATCATCAAGTAAGGCCAATGGCCAGTCCATAGTGATTTGAGTCCCCTGGGCTACAATGGCCCCAACCTGACTCCCACAAGTGCTATAGTACTGCAACTGATAGGGGCAACAATGGGGCATCCAGGCACCTCAGGGAACAGGGGCAGGGGTGGTGGGGATTTACGACGGGGTGGGCCTTGGATTTGCATTCGGAAGGTGGAGAGGGTTTGGGTTTGGCCTTGGAAGGTGGGGGAGTGTGCTTGGACTGGGTGGAGCCAGATGGAATTAGCTCAGCACGGGGCTGCTTCCTCTCTGGGGAAGGGGCACAGGAATGTGAAGGGCGGGCTGTGAAGTGGAAGGAGTGGAAAGGGCAAGGAGGTGTGCATGTTGAGGGACAAGACGGGGTGGGCCAGTGGGTTGGAAGAGGTCAGCACGGGAGAGGAAAGGTTTTTCGGAGCAATTGGGGTGGACCTGGAGGAGGGCGTGGGAGTGGCGGCAGAGGGGTGTGGACGTAAGTGGTGTAGGGGTGCGTGTTGTGGGTGCAGGTGACTGGACAGCATGCTGAGGTGTGGTGGATGTGTGATAGGTGGGTGTTTTGGTGCGTTTGTGTGTTTTTGGAGGGGGGTGGACACAGTGGGAGAAGACAGGTTGCCAATGTGAAGGTATATTGTGTGTGTGTCTGCAAGTCTGGTGAGTGTGCTGCATGTGTCTACTAAAGTAGTTGTGGTGAGTGCAGGTGTGGTGTCTGGGGTGCAGGTATGGATGTGTACTATTGTGGTGAGTGCAGGAATAGGCTCGGCTACAGTGAATGAAGGTGCAGTGCCTGGGGGTGTGCATGTACAGGGGACAGACATGGAGGCGGAAGAGGTGGGCACACTGAGGGAAGTGGATGTTGCTGTGTGTGCATGTGCATGTTGGCTGTGTGAATGCTTCTGGTGGGAGGTGTGGTGCTTGTGTTTAGAAGTGTGCTTCTTGTGTGTTGAGGTGTGTGACTGCGTGTCAGAATGTGTGCTTTGGACTGGTGAAGGGAGTGGAGTGCTGGAAGGGGTAGAGGAGGTTTGGGGGGGGGACTGAATGACCAGGGAAACTGGCTGCCGTCAAGGAGGAGGCCAGAGCCTGAAAAGATCTCTGTAGGCCATACATGGCACCGTGAATGCTATCTAGATAGGCATTGGTCTGCTGCATCTTTGATGCTAGCCCCTGGATGGCATTGACGATGGTTGTCTGCCCTACAGAGATGGTTCTCAGGAGGTCAATAGCCTCCTCTGTGAAGGCTGCAGGGCTGACTGGGGCAGGGGAAGAGGTGCCTGGGGTGAAGGAGACGCCCACCCTTCTGGGTGAGCGGGCATGAGCTACTCAGTGGGGAGCAAATGGAAGGGCGGCGATGGCATGGGGGGGGTGGCAGAAGATAATACAGTAGGGGTGGGCCCACTAGGGTCCGCCACTGCCAGGGAGCCCCCATCGGAGGAGGTATCGGCACTACCTCCAGTGGTAGTTGCCTCCCCTGTGGTACTCCCCTCGCCTTCCAACCCACTGGTCCCCTTGGCGTTGGATGATTCTGCCTCTGAGGATCCGTGGGCATCTGCATCCCCACTCGCCGGAGCCTCAGCTCCCTCGCCAGATGATGCTGATGTACACAAACAACACAAGAGAACAGGGATGGGGTGACAAAATAGGAGAGACACTTGCAAATAGCTGAAAGGAGTTAACATAGTGGTTCATACATACACCCACCCAGAAGACCCTCTAACAGGCAGCACCTTCCACTATACCCATGGCCATGCCCTTGACTGGTGTACAGAACTGTGCTCTACACCCATTCCCTAAACAACTTAAGGACCCGACCTGTAGGAGACCTGAACTAAACACCCCTACTCCCTTCGGGGGCCATCCTGTAGATGGACATCAGTCAGAGTCCCTGCAACTAAGCAGCATAAACCTGAATGCAAAAATATGGTATGTGTACTCACCCCCTTGTGACTGCTGTGCAGCCTTCAAGCGCCGATCCAGGTCTGGGTACGCCACCGCCAGGATGCGTAGCATAAGGTGGGTCAGTGCCTGACGCACACCCCTTCCCCGTTGGGAGGACTTCATAAGCTGAGCCTCCCAGATTTTTTGCGCCCAGCGCCGCAGGTCCTCCCACCTCTTCTTGCAGTGCGTGCTCCACCGGTTGTAGAGCCCCAGGGTCCGCACCTCCTTGGCGATGGCATGCCAAAATGCCCTCTTCTGGTGGGCGCTGACCTAAAAGGGACACACACAAATGTAACACAGAGGTCAGGCACTTGGCAAACACATACAGCTGGCTATACGTCCACTATAGGACGGAAAGTACAAACAGACTAACAGCACATTCGCACGCAGCATGTCAGGAACCATGGCCCTGTTACGTCAACCTCTAGCGGTATGAGGTTACTTCCACCACAACAGTTCTGGATTACAGGGGGCAGACATTTTGCCAATAACTACGCATTTATAATACTGCCTTGTGGACATGCGTACCATGGTGGAGCGTCACATCATTATCACTTACAGACTCACCCGTGCAACTATTCTTGAACTTTGTGCATTACTCAATCCTGCACTGACTCCGGCAAATTGTAATCAGCATGCCATCCCTACTGAAGTGCCAAGTGCGAGTGCTCTCTGCACTCCATTTCCTGGCCATGGGCTCATTTCAAGTGACAGTGGGCATGGGTGCTGGATTTTCACAGGCAATGTTCAGCATGGTACTGACCTCCCTGCCATCAAGTCGGACTTCTATGCCTTTGCCAACATACCGCATGTGATAGGTGCCATTGATGGCACCCACATACCTAAAATCCCCCTAAGGAACATTCAGTTGGTATGTATTGCAGACCAGTAAATCTCACATGTGAATGCCATGTTCCCTGGTTCAGTCCATGATTCCTTTGCGCTGAGGAACAGTAGTGTGCCACACAAGATGGAACAACTACAAGAGGAAAGAGGGTGGATCATAGGTAGGTGTTTCTATCACTAACTGCCACCTAGGAGACAGCCAGGCTGTCTGCCTCTGAGGCTTGTCATGACAGTTCTGTTTTGCACCTCTTTCTAGGTGATTCTGGATATCCCAACTTGTGTTGGCTCTTGACACCAGTGAGGAATCCTGGGACAGCCGCAGAGAGGAATTACTATGAGGCCCATGGACGTACCAGGAGGGTGATAGAGCGCATTTCGTTGTCTACATATCTCTGGCGGTTCCCTGGCCTATGGACCTGAAAAGGTGTGTAGAATAGTGGTGACATGCTGCACAACGTGGCAGTGAGAAATTCTTTCCCCCTCTTGGAGGTGGAGGGTGCTGTATATCCAGACCAACTTCCTCAGAGAGGGGACGAGAGTGATGGTGATGATGAGGAAGGGAAAGATGTAAATTCCAGGACCCATCTGATACAACTCTACTTCCAGTATCTATGTGGGACTATGGGCTGAGATTGGTGTCTGTGAAACATACTGTCAGTGTGCCTTGTCATCTGGGGGGGTTAATGTACTAATTGCGACTGTGTCCAGGTCTGCATAGAACAGAATACAATTTAGTGTTTTTTTTCTAAACATATTTAGGCACAACAACATGTAAGGCGAGTGGGTACGCATACGCAGGTACAAATAAAGTAGTTATCAGCCAGTTTCATCCATACTTCACTTTGTTCACACATTATGACAGGTGACAGTGTTACAGGTGCGATATGTGTTTTATTTGGTGCAGGGATTGAACTCTGCAAATTACAGTGATGGTAGTTGATCATGGGTGGTTATCCTAAATGCCAACATGGTTGTAGCCTTGTTGTAAGTATTGGTAGGTCCATCAATGCTTACATGAGTTCTTATTTCTTGTTAGCACTGTTTGGTGGTTGAATGTGTGGGATAGTTGGTGGACAGATAGTTGCAGAGTCACTTCTTTGAGGGGGTCTTGTTCTTTGCAGGTGTTCCAGTCCCATATCTTGGCCAGAGGGTCCGTTTGGGTGCCTGTTGTTGACCTATAGGGGATCAGATGGTTGTTCCCTGTGTTTCCTCTGAGGGTAGTTCATGGGAAGTTGCTGCTGATGCTCTCATTGTCATGTGCTGTAGTGGGGGGTTTCTGTACTGTGTGGGCGTCAGGCTGGGTTTGTACTAGCTGCAGCAGCGCACCTGCTATTCTCGTCATTGTGACTTTGTGCATTTTCCACTGCTCCATGGCCTCTTGGTGGTGTGCTTGCTGCATCCTCTGCTCCAGGGTGGATAATATCTGGGCCAATCTGTCATGAGTATGCTGGTAGCCCCCCAGGGACTCCGATATTACGTCCTGGGCTGCAGCATCCATCCTATGGCCTCCCCCCCGGGCCACTGATGCACTCCTACTGGGCCTAGCCCCCTGTGCCTGTGTCCCCTGCACAGGTCTGGCGGTGCCACTTGTACTGGGGCCATCGTCTTCCTGCCTTTTGGTAGGGGGTGACTGTGGCCTCTGTACTTGTGTTCCACCAGTCTGTGGCATGGATACACAGGTGTGTGGACGGTTGCCCTGGGCTGATGTTCTTGCCTGGGTGGTAGGGGTGTCAGTGGTATCCTGGGTGGGGCTGCTGGATGGTGACCATCCAGGACTGTGTGAGGGGCCAGCTTGCTCATCAGTGACGAGGGTTCCATCCTGTGTCCTGTGAGGTGCCTCTGTCTCCCTGGGGGCACTGGCATCCCTTGTCCTGTCCATCAGGGTGGCATGGGTGGTGGTGCCTGTTGGGGGGAATGGACATGTCTGTTACATTTGCATGGTCGGATGGGGTGCAGAGGCCTGGGCGGGTTTTGCAGCTTACACACTTTGGGACCATGCAGGATGCTTTAGTGGGGTTAACATCACATTTAGCTTAGGATGTGGAGGTGCATTGTGAGTGTTATATGCCATTATGTTTCCTTGCAGGGGTGGGTGTCTGTGCACAAAGGGAGAGATGTGGGCCTGTTAGTGGGTTTGTGAGCAGCAGGGGTGGTGGATTCAGTGCCTGTGGCCTGGGTGGGGTGTTGGTTCTGGTGGGTATTGGAGGGGTGGGGCATGCATTCCAGGTGTGATGTATATGGGGTAAATGTAGACGACTTACCCAAGTCCATTCCTCTAGTGAGTCCCTCAGGGTGTAGGATGGCCAGTACCTTTTCCTCCCAGTCAGTGTAGTCGGTGGTGTTGCTGGAAGGTCCTCCCCCTGTCTTCTGGACTGCCATGTGGTGCCGGGATTTCATGGCCCTGACCTTCCCCCGCAGGTCATTCCATCTCTTGTGGATGTCGTCCCTGGTGCGTGGATGGTGTCCCACAGCATTGACCCTGTTGACAATAGTCTGCCATAGCTCCATCTTCCTGGCGATGGGAGTGTGCTACACCTGACCCCCGAATAGTTGTGGCTGTACCTTCAGGATCTTGTCCACCATGGTCCTTAGCTCCTTTTCTGTGAAGCGTGGATGTTTGGGGGGTGACATTGTGAGTGTGGTGAATGGTGTCGGGGTGGAATCGCGGTGAGGGTGCTCTTCTGTGGTTCGGTGTGAGTCTGGTGTATTGTGGCGTTCGGTGTCCGCTTCTGGTGTTCTCTGTCTTCGTTGGCTTACTTTCGCTGCAAAGGATTGTGGGGTGTGTCTGTGAGTGTTTTTATGGTGTTGTGGATGTGTGTCAGGTGTGTGGGTTTCTAACTTATCCAATGTGTGCACTTCTTACTGTTGGGTCCACTTGCCGCCCGTGGCAGTCTGTACCGCCAATGGTTGTTCGGCTTCCACTGACCGCCAAGGTGATTTGTGCATCATTATTTGGAGGGCAGGATGTGGGTGTGCTCGGCAGTGGCGAGGTGGCAGGTCCAACATTTCCGCTGACAGGGTCCTGGTGGAGACTGGTGATTTTTGATGGAATAGTTTTTTTTTTTTTGGTTCATTATATGGCGGTCTTCTGTTCACCGTTGCCACGGCGGTGTTTACCGGCGTGTTCATAATGACCGCCTTAGTAAGGCAGTCTGCTAGGACTTCTCCATCTACTGAGCCATCAGCTGCAGTGTTGGAGAAGAGATCAGGTTGAGAGTCACTCTCTTCTTCCTGTCGCTCATCAGTGGCCATGAGCAGGGTTAAGTCAACCCTGTCATACTAGGGCTTTAGTTGGTTCACATGAAGTACTCTAAGAGGACTTCTAGGAGTGGGAAGGTCAACTAAATAAATAAACTCACCCTTCTTTTCTACTATGATGTGTGGTCTACTCCATTTATCTTGGAGTGCTCTGGGTGCCACAGGCTCCAGGACCCACTCTTTCTTCCCTGGTTGGTACACTGTCAGGATAGCCTTCTGGTCATGCCAGTGCTTCGGCAAGTCTTGGTTTGCCTGAAGGTTCTTAGTGGCCCTTTTCATGTACTCAGCGATTCTAGATCTTAGGCCAAGCACATAATCCACTATATCTTGTTTAGGGGGCTTCAAGAGTTGCTCCCACCCCTCTTTCACAAGAGCTAATGGATCCCTAACAGTGTGACAAAAGAGGATTTCAAAGAGGCTGTAGCCCATTCCTTTTTAGTGGTACCTCCTTGTAGGCAAAAAGGAGGTATGGTAACAGGACATCCCATCTCCTCCTGAGTCCCATAGTCATGCCTTTTAGTTTTTTTATTAAAACACTCAACTCAACCAACCCATTTGTCTGGGGATGGCAAGGTGTGGGGAACTTGTAAGTTACCCCACACTCTTTCCACGTTGCTTTTAGGTATGCAGACATGAGGTTACTACCTCTGTATGACTCCACCTCATTTGGGAAACCCATCCTGGAAAAGATTCCCGGGAGGGCTTTGGCCACTGTAGGTGCTGTAGTGGTACTAAGAGGTATAGCTTCTGTATATCTAGTGGCATGGTCCACCAGAATGAATCTGTTTCCAGAAGCTGTGGGGGGTCAAGGGGCCCAGCAATATCACCCCCTACCCTTTCAATTGGCACCCCAACCACTGAAAGTGGGATTAAATGGGCCTTTGGAGTGCCACCTGTCTTTCCACTAGCTTTACAAGTGATACAGGAGCGACAAAACTCCTTGGTATCTTCAGACATATGAGGCCAGTGAAAGTGAGGGACCAGTCTGTCCCAGGTCTTACTTTGACCCAGATGTCCAGCAAGGGGAATGTCATGTGCCAAAGTCAACAAAAACTGTCTGTATTGCAAGGGAATGACCAGTCTCCTGGTGGCACCAGGTCTTGGGTCCTTGCCTCAGAATATAAGAGATTGTTTACCCAGTACACCCTATGGATGCCACTGATATCCCCTGCCTCTTCCTTGACAGCTTGCTGTCTTAAACCCTCAAGTGTGGGGCAGGGTTGCTGTGCCACACTTAATTTCTCCCTGACAGGCCCCCGTGAGCCTAAAAGCTCAGCTGTGTCAGCTTGAAGCTCCTCAGGGGTATGTTCTGTCCAGAGAGTTGACTCCTCCTCCTCAAAAGGGGAATAATCAGTGGAGGGAGGGATATTGGATAACTTTTTTTTTAAACTTTTCTTTTATTGTTAATAACACAATGTGATACAAAGTCAGTGGGATCAGGGTCCCATCATTTGAAAGTAATTGCACATCAATGATATTAGAAAACCAAAGAAGAAGAAGAGAACGCATAAGGCACAAACAAGGTATCGGTCGTAATATGAGAACCTGAGGTAGAGTTCACTTCCAAGATATTTTAGGCTATGTGGGGGGTTTAAAGAGGATAAAGATATAAGGATGAGGGGTAGGTAATACCTGTTCAAACGAGTTGACCGGGAAGTGCCACCTTGGGAAGCAAGGGATGTTGCTGCGTGGATAATTGGTATTGCAGCTCGTGTCAACTCTGTGGTCAGTTTCGGCTGGAACCAGGTGACTATCAGATGACATAGGAAGGAGGATCTACTATGGAGGTCTGTTTGGAGTGTTGCTGGAAGGCGGCATTCGGACTCTAGTGGGTATTTAGAAAGAGACGTGGGGATGGGGGGAAAAGAGAAGGGAAGATAGGGAGGGGGAGAGGGGGAAGGGTACAGAAGGAGGGGGCGATACGGGAGCGAGGGGGAGAAGGGGGAATAAACGCATGTGGGGGAGGGGGAGAAGGGATGGGAGAAGGGAACAGTGATAATTCCGGGTAGGGTACTATTGCCCTCTTGTGAGGAAGGGAGCCCATACCTGTAGGAATATTTGAGCTTGGTCTTGTAAGTTATAGATGATCCGTTCATGCATAGCAGTGCGGATCATGGCTGTAATCCATTCCTCCGGAGTTGGGGGGGTCTCTGACCGCCAGTGTCTGAGTATGCAAATTTTTGCAGTAGCTAACGCTGTGTGCAACAGTCTCTTTTGTGGTCTAGAGAGGTCTGGTAGGGAGGTTGTATCTTGCAGAAGTATGAGGGCAGGGGGAAGTGGTGACGGAAGTGACATTACTTCAGCCAGAGTGGAGCTCACAGCGTCCCAGAGTGGTCGCACTGTTGTACAGTTTACTAAGATATGTATCAGGTCACAGGATGTTTCTGGACATTGCCAGCAGTTCGCATGCGGGAGGAGTCCGGTCCTATGCAGTTTCGCTGGGGACCAGTGCCATTCATGTAAGATTTTGAAGAGGCAGAATTTCAAGCGTGCTTCCCGGGTACCTCTGTCTAGTGCCTCTAGGATAGCTTCCCAATCTTCTGGGTCTAAATCCTGCTGCAGCCGGGTTTGCCACCGTAGACGTAGTTTGTCCATTAGTGGTTGGGAGTAAAGCCGTCGAGTAATTAGATCATAGAGACCCGACATTACTCCCTTGTATTGTCCCCATTGCTGCAGGTAGGCCACTATCGGTGAGGGCAGGGATCCCCGCAGTGGAGGTGTATTCCCTCGGGAGAGACAGTGCTTGAGTTGCATGTATCTCCATTCCTGGTTTGGGTGTAGGCCGAACTCCTCCCGTAGCTTGGGGAAGGGTTTGAGCACATCGTTCTCCAGGACCTGTGAGAGGGTGAGGATGCCTGCCTGTTTCCATTGTAGCCAATGGAGTACCTCGCCCCCAATGCGTAGGCTACTGTTGTGCCACAGGGGCGCTTGGGCGTGTATGAGGGGGTGGACCTCAAACAGTCTGTGGGCCCTTTGCCAGGATGCCCTGGTCGCCGCCAGGATAGGGTTCACTGAGTTAGTGGCTGCGAGGTCTGCACAGTAGGGTCCACCAAGTCGTTCCTTCACAGTCAGGAGTCGTTTTTCTACTGCTACCCACAAGGGGGGGTCTGGTATATTCGATAGTGTATTGGATAGCTGAGACATTTGGAGGACTAAAGAGTAGTGTTCCACCGATGGGAGTCCCATTCCCCCGTTTATACGGCGGGCCAAAAGCTTGGCTGGTGATAGCCGTGGTCGCATTGTGCCCCACACAAATGATCTAATTAGTGCATTGATGCCTCTTAGTGTGGAAAGGGGCACTTATAAGGGCAGGAGATCTAGGATATAGGTTAAGCGGGATACCGTCACCATTCTAACCGCTTGTACTCTGCCCCACATGGAGAGGCCTAACTGGGTCCATTTCGCAAAATCTAGTTTCGCCCGCGTGATGAGAGGGTCAATGTTGTCCGCCACCATGTGTGCCAGTCCAGGGTTGACAAGCACTCCTAGGTATTTAAGACGTTTTGGTGTCCACCGAAATGGATAGCCTAGGAGTGGCGCTTTTGTGGTTACTCTCGATAGCGGAAGTGCCTCGCTTTTGTCCCAGTTAATACGGTATCCCGATAGGGCTGCGAAGTCCTCGATTACCTCTAATAGGGCCGGTATGGATCTTTCCAAGTCCGTGAGTGTTAAGAGGATATCGTCAGCATAGAGGTATATCTTGGAGGTGCCTTCGGGTAGTGATAGGCCGGTTATGGAGGGGGAGGACCGGATGGCTGCCGCCAAGGGCTCCATGGCCAGAAGGATCAAGAGAGGTGAGAGGGGGCATCCCTGCCGTGTACCCCTTCAGATAGGGAAAGGGTCTGAGAGGAAGCCTCCGCAGTTGACTCTGGCCGCGGGTTGATCATAGAGCAGTCGTACCATGGAGATAAATTTGTTGCCTAGACCAAATCTCTCTAGGGCCGCAAATATGTAGGGCCATTCTATGCGGTCGAACGCTTTTTCGGGGTCTAAGGACAGGGCCAGCGCCGTCTCCGGGGAGTCTCTGGACGCCCATAAGGTATGGCACAGGGTTCGTAGGTGGTTCCTGGACGTGCGGCCCGGTAGGAACCCCACCTGTGTATAGTGTATTAAGGACGGGATTACTTTACGTAATCTGTTTGCCAGGATGCTTGCCAGAATTTTGATGTCCCCGTTTAGTAGAGAGATGGGTCGGTAGCTGCCGCATAATAAGGGATCTCTCCCAGGCTTCGGTATGACAGCTATTGTGGCATTATTGGATATGGCTCCTAGTGTCTGTGTTTCGCAGGCTTCATTGAGGGCTTCGCATAAGATATCAATCGCCTCTGCCCCTACCCATTTATAAAATTCTGCCGGGTATCCGTCCTCTCCGGGTGATTTGTGGTATGGGAGGTCAGAGATGACTTTATCTATCTCCTGTCTGCTTATTTCCCCTTCTAATAGGCTACGGCCCTCGGCTGTTAGGGAGGGGAGGTCTAGCTTCTTTAAGAAGGTGGTAGCTTGCGCTAGGTTGGTCGTGGTTTCCGGCGTGTAAAGGTGTCTTTAGAACTGGGCAAATTCGTTTGCAGTGGCCTGCGGGTGGGTCAGTATGTCCCCGGAGGGAGAGCGAATGGCTGGGATGGCTAGAGCGGCTGTTCTTTGGCGGAGTTGGGCTGCAAGCAGTCGTCCCGCCTTCTCGCCCTGTTCATAGTGTCTCCCTTGGAGTCTCTGTAATGCGAATTCGGCCTGGGTGGTGTATAGCTCATTAAGGGCCATTTGGGCTTGTTCTAGACTTCAGCGGCTTGGGAGGGAGGGGTGTGCTGTATATTGTCTGGTTAGTCTGCGTATGTCAAGTTCCAGAGCCACTTGTTGCTCTTTTCTGTCTTTGTTCGCTATCGCCGCATCCCGCATGAGCTGTCCCCGTATCAAGGCTTTGGCTGCGGCCCACATAGTTCGGCTTGAATCAACCATACCGAGGTTGTCTTGGGCGAAAGTGGTTGCATGATCCTGTAGCTGCATCTTACCTTGGGGGGATCGATATCGATGGATCGCTAATCTCCAGGGTTTTCGGCCCGGGGATACCAGGCCTAAGCGGATGGCTATATGGACTGGGGAGTGGTCTGAAAGGCCTCCCTCCAGTATATCGTCCTGCAGGGTGTGGGCCACAAGATTATGGGATAGGAGAAAGTAATCGATCCGTGATTGGGTACCGTGCACCAGCGAGAGAAAGGTAAATTCTCTGTCCGTTGGGTGAGTCAGCCTCCAGTGGTCAACAAGACCATTATCCGCAAGTATATCTGACTGAATGGCTCTGTCTGCGTTGTTACTCTTGTCTAGAGGCCCCGTCCTGTCCAATGCTGCGTCCCTTGCTAGGTTCCAGTCTCCTCCTATAACGTAACGGGATGCCCCTATCTCGGTTAGAAGTCGATTGAGCTGGAGAAAGAAGAGGCGTTTGGGACCTGTTGGTGCATAGACTGACCCCACACACAATGTCGAGTCCCCAATTTTCAGCTTGGTAAATATGTAACGGCCCTCAGGGTCCGTCCACGATTTGACGACCATGAAAGGGAGGGTTTTGCGTAAGAGGATCGCCACCCCGCTTTTTCTTGGGACATTTTCCGTATCGGGTGAGGGTGGGGTGCAGCTAAACAGGACGGTTCCTACCCAGTCACGTCATAGTCTATCAGATTCAAGACTGTCTAGGTGTGTCTCTTGTTATAAGGCGATGTCTGCCTGCTTTGAGTTAAGGTAGGATAGGACTTTCTTCCGTTTGATAAAGTGGATCTCGTTTCCGCTGTTAATGCTGACATGGCAGTGTCCATACCTTCCAGTTTGTGGCCTACTGCCGATATCTCCTGCAGTATTCGATCCATTGATTCCCCTTGAGTATCTTTTGACATGGTGTTGTGTGAGGGGGGTGGAGAGTCTGTGGTAGCAGGGTGTTTCTGTTGGCGCAGGGCTTCAGAGAAGAGTAGTTGGCAAGCAGGTTTACACAGTACTTTACCCGCCGTCTTGCCTCTGGGCATTGCAGGTTTCTCCATGCAGGTGAGGATCCAAGGGGGTGCCTGTCCGTGTCTCAATGAGGGCGGTCAGCGCATACGTGTGGGCGGCAGAGGAGAGAGGGTGGCGGAGGGGGGGGGTGAGGGGGGTTCAGAGTAGTTGGCAAGTTCAGGTGAGTACCTCTCCAAGTGGCCTCCTGGGGAGAGCTGTCGTTGATGTATATATGTGAGGGGAAGGATCACGGTGTTGGCTCTATAGCGTTCAGCGTCCCACAGGGCTGTTCTGTGGGAAGAGGAGTTGTTTTGGAGCCGAGATCCGATGTTATCCCTGGCCCTCTTTGCTCTCTATGCCTCGTTAGTTCTAGCTTTGTTGGAGGCTACAGTGGCTTTTCACTTTTCATGTTAGTGTGGTATTGCTTCTTTTGTTGTTATGCTTGTGTTGTTCGTTCTTTCGTTCGTTTTCCTTTCTCTATCTTGTTCTCCTCTCTTTTTTTTTTCTTTTTTATTCCTTGCTCCTTGCCCCCTCCTGTTCTTGCCCCTCTTTTTATTGGGTAGTGTTTGCTCCTTTGCCCTTTGCCTTTTCCTTCCTCCTCTCTCCGCACGTTGTTATATTCCTCTCTCTCTCTCCTCACTCCCGGCCCCTCTCTCACTCATCCACCATCCTCATCTCTGTACGTCTCTCATCCTCTCTGACTCACCGGCTCGGCCCTCACCTCTCTGTCCTCTCCAAGGCCTCTGTTGTTTCTCAGGGGGCCTTCCCTGAAGCAGGTAAGGCTGGGGGGGGGTGGGGGTAGCCGCCCGTTGCACTCCGCTGGTGGTGAGGCCTCTTGTGGCCGATCCCGTCACCCCCGGCAGAAAAGGGGAGGTTGGAGAGGCGCGTCGTCGGTATCGGGCCACCTCCTATTGTTGTTCTGGGCCGTGATATTGGTTGGCTCCGTTCTCCCCCTCCAGCAGCGGTCGATCGGGAGGGGGGCATGCGGTGTCCCGGCCTGTTGCCGGCTCCGGGGGGCGCAGATGAGCCGCCGTCAAGGTGCCGGTTGGGACGGAGGGCACGCTCCCTCACCTCGGGCTTCTGCGAGGGACGCGTCTCTCCGTGTCGGGGTGATTCGTCACTCAAGGCCGCGGCTCAAAAGCCTGCCGTAGGCCTCAAGGCTGCTTCCCTCGCATCGCCCAGCGCCTCCGGGGAGGGCGCTCCCCCGCGTCACAGATGTTGGCCGTTCGTCGTCTCCAACTCCTACGTCGGCCCGCTGCGTTCGGGGGTCCCCTGGAGCGCCTCCAGCGCCGCCGCCACCGCCGCGTGGCCCGCCGCCGTACGGAGCTCGGCTTTCAGGCAGCCATCATGGATCGCGGCCAGACCACGCCCCTTCTGGATAACTTTTTACCCTTTCTACCCCTGCTTTTGGGGAGCTCTTGGTCCATTCTTCCAGGATCCAAGTTTCCCTGTCCTCATTGCTTCTTGGCCTGACCAAAGATAGGCCCAGGAATGCCCAGCCTGTCAGCATGGGTCTCCAACTCCACTTTTGGCCAAGCTGAAGTCTCCAAGTCCTTCCCTATTAGACATTCTACAGGTAGGTATGTGGATACCACAACTTTATTATGATCAGTAAACAGCCCCCCCCTCCATTGAGCTCAACAAAAGCCATGGGGTGGCTTACAGTGTTGTTATGGGCGTCAGTCACTTGGTACTGATGAAGTTGCTCAGGGACCACCAGTTTTTTCAGTGACTGTTGTAACACTGGCACCTGTGTTCATGTAGGCCTCAACCTGAACACCATTTATTAGGGGCTTTTGCTTGCATTTATCCATATTAAGGGGACAAGCAACAAGGGTGGCAAGGTCACTGCCACTTTCAGAGACTAAAACAGCCTCTGTGCTTTCCCTAACTAAACCAACCCCAGTACATTTCGCAGAGGGAGCCCTGCTACACCATTGGATTAACTATTGGTAATGTTAGGGGCACTAGCTGAAGCAGTGGGAGTTGTGGTGGTGGGAGGCTTGGTGCTTTTCTTAAGACAAGCACTATCTCCTGCCCTATGGCCTTTATTCCTCCAGATATAGCCCCAAGGCTTTTTATTCTGTTGGTTGTATGAAGAGGATTTAGACCCACCCAGCAGAAGAGTTTTGTGGGCCTGATGAAGACTTTGTTTTGATCTTTGTCCCTACCCTTCTCGTGAGACTTACCATCCTTCTTCTAGTCCTTTTTACCTGCTGTATGAACTTTTCTGCTCAATATTGTTCTGACTCATTTGTCTGCCTTTTTTGCCAATTCTTGGGGAGAGGTCAGATCTGAGTCTACCAAGTACTAGTGCAACAAGCCAGACACACAGTTATTCAAACTATGCCCTCTCAACAGAAGATTATATAAGCCCTCATAGTCAGTCACTTGGCTGCCATGCAACCCGCCTTCTAAAGCTTTGATAGAACAGTGCACAAAGTCAACCCAATCCTGTGAGGCCTCTTTTCTGGTCTCCCTGAACTTGATTCTATATTGTTCAGTGGTGAGACCAAAACCTTTGAACAGTGCAGTCATGAGAACACTTTAGTTGTCTGAGTCTTCTTCTCTGACAGTGAAAAGTCTATCCCTCCCCTTGTCAGAGAAGCACAACCATAGTTTTTATTTTATTTTTTAAATCTGTTTATTGAGTTATATCACATAACAGTCCGGATATGCATCCGGGTAAAGTATTACTGCTTGCATAATAATACGAACATGAATTAATACAATTTGTGGCAAGCAGAGTAACTGTATTCAAAGATCTGAAGGTGAAAAGAAATGAGATAATAACATACAGAAATGTAATGTAGAAACTGCTCGTGGGAGGCCCGTGCTGGAGGGAGGGGACAACCAAGGGGGAGGCTGGGTGAGGGGAGATCGGCGGGGACAGGACTAGTCAAGGCAGCGAAGCGGCCAACATGTCATGTATGCTCATGTTGAAGTTATAGGCTCCTCCATGGTCAGGACTAGGGAGTGTATTATTATTATTTTTCTTTTTACGTATCCGATCAATTACAATAGTTCCCATTGTGTGAAATGTAAAGCAGTGTATGTGTGGTACTGAGGTAGCTTCTTATGTTTATATGTTTTTTTCTTTGTCCTCGTGTTACACCACCACGTGAGTGTGCGTACCATGTGTTGAAGACAAAACTGCTGGAACTTCAAGGTTGTCGAGTATCATCTTTGTTTTCCAGTCGGGTAATGAAGAAATCCCATGTGTCCACCCCCTTGACCATCACCCCTCTGTCTTGGAGAGAATGCAGTAACTGCGCCTCCACTCTAGCCCAATGCAACAGCTCGCCTGTCCAACGGTGTGTCCCCGGCACACTGGGTGCCTTCCACTGCATCGCTAGGAGGCGTTTAAATAACATGAACGCCAGGTAGATACACCTGTGCACCTGTTTCCCTCCTTTGGGTCTCGGGTGGATCCCCAATAAACAGAATTCCGGCGCGGGAGATAGCGGATGACTCAACCATTCAGCAGTCATTAAAGTTAGGTTTTTCCATGCCCGCAGCACCGAGGGACAGTCCCACGTTATATCAAAGAAAGTGGCATCTGGGTCACCACATCTCAGGCATTCCCAGCTAGCCTGTGGGAACATACGCCGGAGCCTATGTGGTGATAAGTAGGTTTGATGTAAATAATTAAATTGCGTGTATGGGAATCTAGAATTACGTGAAACTTTGTGTGTGAAAGTAAGTGCTGTTTTCCATGCTTGCTGTGCCAGTGGTGCGGAGAAAACCACGTCCCACCTAGCCTTCACCTGTACCTGTGCCTCCTTTGGGCACGCCAGCAGAGTTCTTTATATCCAAGATGTATTAAACTGTGTGCCTAAAACAGCTAGTAATTCGTGTAGAATAGGGGCCATCGGGGTTCACGTTCCCCGCATTTCCATGTGGCACGTACAAGCTGGTGTAGAGCTTCGTATGGTATAAACCAACCCTGTCCCAGGTCATGGGCACTCGCAAATGCTGCATAGGACAAGGAATGACCCTCCTCAAAAATGTCCCCTATTGTTTTTATGCCCTTTGTGGGCCAAGAAGAAAGTCTGTGCTGTCCGGCCACCTTCCCGATGTTTGGGATGGCCATCAGGGGAATCCTAGGTGAGTATAATGTGGCCTGATTTCCCATCAACATGTAGCGAAGCCAATTCCATCAAGCTGCGTTCAATAGGATATTATGTAGGTGCGGTGATCCACTTTGGTCTAGCAGCCATCGCAGCACATTAGTATGACCCATGGAAGCATGTACCATCCGAGCATCTGAGCTTAGGGTGTCCTGCATCCAGCGCAAAATCCAGAGTATCTGCGCTGCTGCATAATACAGCTCGTAGTGCGGGGCGCCTAGTCCTCCCCGCGCTAGCGGTAAATATATTTTGGCTTGAGCCACCTGACATCGTCCATTGCCCCACACTGTCGTGAGCACCAAAAAGGTAAGGAGCCTCCAATGGACCTGATCGCTTGTCCCAGGTTGCCGTCTCTAAGATCTTTAGCACTATGGTATATATGTATCCCGAGGTATTTGAAGGTGATATAACACCATGGCAAATCATATGTCAAGGCCGTGGGCCGTCGAGACTCCGGGACCAGTCTCCTGGGAAATAGACCGGACTTTGTCCAGTTCACATACAAACCAGAGAGGACTCAAAGTAAATCCAGCAGTCGTAGTAAGTCCGGAAGGGACTCAGAGTAATTGCGTAAGTATATTAGTGCATCGTCTGCATATAGGGAGACGATTCAGTATGCATCCCCATCTAGTATGCCCCATTCTGGAGCCATAATCCTTAGCCGCGCAGCCAGTGGTTCAATCGCCAATGCAAACAATACCGACGAGAGGGGACAGCCCTGTCTCGTGCCTCCGCCGTCATTAAACCCGTCTGATATGATCCCGCCTGTTTTAACCCTTGCTTTCGGATCTGAGTATAAGACATTTATCCAAAGCATGAATGTTCTGCCGAAACACATGCACTTTATTGCCTCCATTAAGAAGGACCAGCTTAAGAGTATCGAATGCCTTTTCTATATCCAACGATACCGCTACTCGTCCTAACTCTAGCTCCGGGGTCTCTGCCGAGAGCCTCAATAGGCATCGTATATTATTGAAGGTGTTGCGACCAGGTATAAAGCCTGATTGGTCCGAATTAACGAGAGATGGCATCAGTGGGAGAAGGTGATTCGCCAGTACCTTCCCGAATAATTTACAATCTAAATTCAACAGTGATAAGGGGCGATACGACCAGACGTCTAGTGGATCACGACCCGGTTTAGGGAGAACCACTATTATTGCAAGGCAAGGGGGCACTCTGGCGGAAGGTCTGGGTTGTTTCTGAAGTCCCTTGACTGGGGCTTCCTTCTTGTCCTTTTGCAGTCCCAAATAGGCTATTTTTATGGTTGTCCAAAGTCAGGTGACCAATACCTAGTGTATTAGTATGATTCAGCCGCTAGAGGCGCAGTGCCACCAAACTTGGCCGATTGGCAGGGTTTGTCCTCGTGTTTGTCGGTGTGAAATTTGGTCTGGCTGCGGCATCTAGTTCCGGAGTTAGCATCTGGTCAGTGAAGCGGACCTCACTGGCTTGTTGGTTCCTTGTGGATTTAAAGTGGCCACTTCTGGTGGGCAGAGGTCACTTCCTTACGCCTGATTGGCTATTTTCCTTCCATCCAAGATAGAGAAAAATTAAATGGAGAGTCTACCTTGCATGCAAACCTTAGGGGTAATGCATGGTAGGTAGGGCCACTCCTCCTGTCTTATATTTGAGTTTTCCGTTGTTGCTCACGCAAAAAGTTGGGGTTTTCTCTGGGGCGGCCATCTGCTGGTAGCAGCAGGGTTGGTGGTCAAGTTTCAAAAGCAGTAAGCCCTTGTAAGCTCGCCAACAGGGCAGTGCACATTCCTGAGGGAGGGCGTGTTAACACCTCCACCCAGGAAGGACTTTGTTCTACATCCCAGAGGGCAGAGGCCCGAAGCCCGAGGGGTGCAGATTTGTGTCTGGAGGTGGAAGTCTGGATGTGACTGGCCATCAACCCTGCCATGGTAGTTAGCTTTTGCAGAGGGTACCTTTAAGGTGACCCCTGGGTACATTTGGTGATAAATCCAATACTAGCACTGGATTTATCATTCTGAGTTGTTTGATACCAAACAACCCAGGGTTCAAAGTGGCCATCATGTAGCTGTGAAACTCGTATTGACCAGTGTCCTGCGCATGTATTAAAATGGCCGCTCTGTTCCCTCTCTTTGTCCCAGGTTTGGCTAGGACACAGTGCGGGCTTCACACCTCCCTCCTACAGGAACTGTAAGACCTGGTGGTGAGCCTCAAAGTCTCAAGCCTCATATTGCAGTGCCCCAGGGCACACCAGCCAGTGGAGCTGTCCGTCCCCTGGACAAAGCCCCACTTTTGGTGGCAAGTCCGGTTGGAAAATTAGGGAAAAGGGGGAGGAGTGACCACCCCGGCCAGGACAGCCGGAAGGTGTCCAGAGCTGAGGTGACCCTCTCCCTGCAGAATCCTCCATCTTGGTTTGGAGGACAGGGACCAATAGGGATAGGAATGTGGCCCCCTCCCCCAAAGGAGTTGGCACAAGGAGGCTGTAGCCACCCTAAGGGACAGTAGCCATTGGCTACTGCCCTCTGACCCCTAAAACGCCCCTAAATCTAGGATTTAAGGGCCTCCCTGACCAGATTCCTGGTGACCTCACAAGAAGAAGGACTGTTAAGCTGAGAACCCCAGCAGAGAAAGAAGAAAACTGATTTTGCCCCAGTCCTACCGGCCCGGCCCGTCTCCTGCTTCAAAGAGCCTGCAAAAGAACAGCGACGCATCCAGCGGGACCGCTAATCTCCGGAGGACTGCCCTGCACCTTAAGGGACCAAGAACTCCAGTGGACAGCGGCCCTGTCCAAGAAGAAACTAACAGCTAAGGACTCCCATCTAAATTTGAATGCATGAGTTCTAACCACTCTGCAGACGGTCCATGTCCAGGTGGTCCAACCAGCTAGAGAGGATCCCTAGGCGATTCCGAGCAAGTTCCCACCCTGGGTTGATCTCTCCACCCCTCCACGATGACGCCTGCAGGACCCCCCTGTCTGCGAAAGCGATATCAGACGCCAAATGGCCCACTGCTCTTGCACCCCCCAGGCCTTGGAGAAACCGACACCAGGTGCAGCCACGTTCAGCAGGCGGCCCTCCCCCAGGTACTGTTTCTGAAAATTGCAGGATCCATTTTTAAAACAGATAATTGCCAATATTTTAAAAACTGTATAACGTATTGATTTTAAAGTACTGTTGATACATGTTTGAAAAATGCATCTATTGAATTACCTACCTGCAACTTGAAACTTGTGGGTCTAAAAATTAATTAAGAAAATATATATTTGCTATAGAGAAATCATTGGTCTGGAGCTAAGTCACTGAGTCTGTGCTTCTTCTATTGTCTATGTGTGTACAAAGCTGTGTGTGCTTCTTCCATTGTCTGTGTGTACAACAAATGCTTTGCACTACCCTCTGATAAGCCTAACTGCTCGGCCACTTTACCACTAAGAGAGCATTATTATTACTGCTTTAGCCTCTGTTAAGCCTCTGGGGAAACCCTGGACTCAGTGCACACTATATCTCATTTTGATATAGTGTACACAGAGCCAGCTTCCTACAGTGAATCAAGTCCTTGCAGGGTTGGAGTCCTTCTTTGAGCATAGCTAGGTGATATTGCTGTCTTTAGCACCTCCCACAGGATCATGTGGTCTACCTGGGGAAGGGATCTCAGTCTCTGCAATCTGCAAGCCTCACTTACAAGGCATCCAAATGCCAGTTAGGGCATGGCACTGTTGTATACTTGGGCCGCCTTGTAGGTGGAGGTCAGTTGCAGCCTTTACAGCCCAAGA
Source organism: Pleurodeles waltl (assembly GCF_031143425.1). NCBI lineage: Eukaryota > Metazoa > Chordata > Amphibia > Caudata > Salamandridae > Pleurodeles > Pleurodeles waltl. The sequence continues at coordinate 219,690,784 of NC_090436.1, read as the reverse complement.
TCCAGACAGTTCTGGACTGGGAAGCTCCCCCTTAAGTCAAGGCAATCCTTGGCTTGACTGGGTATTACATGAGGTTTGTTAAGGGGTATGGACCCATTGTGATCGCCCTCACAGAACAGACCTCTAAGAAGATGCCCAAGAAAATTAACTGGACTATTGATTGTCAAAAGGCATTTGACACCCTGAAGGAGGTAATGTGCTCAGCACCAGTTCTGAAAGCCCCAGACTACTCTTAGCAGTTGACTGTGCACACATATACCTCTGAACATGGGATCGGAGCGGTTCTGTCCCAAATCAGTGATGATGACCATGACCAACCTGTTGCTTTTATTAGCAGAAGGTTACTCCACAGGGAATAGTGTTGGAGTTCCATTGAGAGGGAGGCCTTTGCTGTGGTTTGGTCCCTGAAGAAGTTGAGACCATACTTGTTTGATACTCCATTGTTTAAACTGACCACAGACCTCTCAGATGGCGTATACAAATGAAAGGTGAGAACCTTAAACTTTTTAGGTTGTCCACCTCCCTACATGGAATGGACTTTTCAGTGAACATAGACCTAGCACTGCCCATGCCAGTGCAGATGGCCTTTCCAGGTTTTTCCACATAGACAAAGAAGGCTGTCTTTGGAAAGGTTAGTCTCATCCTCTTTCGTTTTGGAGGGGGTTGTTTAGGAATGTTTCCCTTTTGGCATGGTTAACCTCTATTTTTTGCCTGGTATTGATGTTAACATGACGGAGTGTGTGCTGGGATCCTGCTATCCAGGCTCCAGCACCAGTTTTCTTTCCCTAAACTGTACTGTTGTTTCCATGGTTGATACACACCTGGCACACGGCTAAGTCCCTTCTAAAAGGTGTAGGAAAGTACCCTCTTTTTGCCATGGTTACCTTCACTTTTTGCCTACTATCCATATGCTTAGACTGTTTTCAGTGGGATCCTGCTAACCAGGACCCCAGTGATTGTGATCTCTCCCTCTAAATCTGGTTACCTTGGACCCCTTTGCACTCCACAGTTGGCATACTGGTGTCCCCTTATAAGTCCCTAGTATATGGTATTTAGATACCCAGGGCATTGGGACACCAGGGGTTCCCCATGGGCTGCAGCATGTATCATGCCACCCATGGGAGCCCATGCAAAATGTGTCTTGAGGCCTGCCATTACAACCTGCGTCAAAAAGGTGCGTGCACCCTTTCACCACGTCACTGTAGGTCACCCCTGTAGTAGGCCTTTCCAGCCCAAAGGGCAGGGTGAAGGTTATTTTGTGTGAGGGCACCCCTGCATGAGCAGAGGTATACCTACGAACTTCATTTACAATGCACTGGACTTCATAAGTGCGGAGAAGCCATTTTACCTGTGTACTGGCCACAGGTGGTCCAGCTACATAATGGTAGCTCCGAACTTGGGCATGTTTTGGTGTCAAACATGTCAGAAATGTATCCCAGTACTAATGCCAGTAATGCTGGCATGATTACATGCACTCTGGGGGCTCCTTAGAGGACCCCCCCCCCCCTCCCAGTATTGCTTCTACCAGTCTTGCAGGATTTTATGGGCAGCCCACACCGCTGCCGTACCTCAGATTTCAGTCCTCCTGCTGCTTGACCAGCTCAGGCAGGGGAAGGCAGAACAAGGAATTTCATGTGAGAGAGGGAGGCAACACCCTCTCCCTTTGGAAATAGGTGGTACATGGCTTGGAAGTGGTAATGTCCTCAAGCCACTCGTTTGCTTTGAAGGGCATATTTGGGACCCTCCTTGCATAAACCAGTTTGCCCCAGTCCCTGCTCTGGCGTAAAACTGGACAAAGGAAAGAGGAGTGACCGCTTCCCTGTCCATCACCACCCCAGGGGTGGTGCCCAGAGCTCCTTCAGGTGGCCACTTGTTTCTACCATCTTGAATCCAAGATGTGCAAAGCCCCCTGGGAGCATCTGAGTGGGGTCAAAGTCCCCTCCTGATAGGTGGTCACCTTGCTACGTGACCAATCCCCCCTTCCTGGGCTATTTAGGGTCTCCCTCTTGGGTGGGTCCTCAGATTTGACGTGCAAGATTCCAGACGGACCCGTCTGCAATGTTTACTTCATTTTCTGGCCACTGTAACCGCAACTGGACTCTTCAGGAACCAACAATCTGCAACTCCAATGACGACTCCACCTTGCAACATTGTTTCTCCAGCTCCTTCCAGCAACTGCAACATTTGCCCTGCTGTGCATCCTCTGAGATCAACGATACCCCAGCCTGCACCAAGAAGTAAAAAGGAATCTCCTTTGGAGTGAAGGAGTCACTCTTCTTCATCAGCAGGCACCAACTGTAATGAATACCGGCTGCGTGGATCTGCTCTCCTCTGGAACTGCGTGGATCCTGCATCACAGGTGGTGATCTGGAGTAGTCCCCATGGTCTTCTCTGCCAGCTGTCCAACTTGGGAAATGGTAAGCCCTTGCCCCTCCTTGCAGTACATTATCCCTGTGCACGTGACTCTTGCAGCTACCAAGGCTAGTTTGTTCCACTTCCAAGGGATCTTCAGGCTGCGTGTCGGCCCGGCTCCCAGCACTTTTTCCTGCCAAGCGTAGTCTCCTCTCTGTTGCTCCAGTGACGTGGGACTCCTCTGCGGGTGTGCTGAGTGGGCCTCACTTGGGACTTGCTGTGTCTCCTGCCAGTGGGTTGCCTGTGGGGGCTGCCTCCTCTTCTTGTGACTTTCCGACCGCTGACGGTCACCCTGGACTCCCCTCCTTGGGTTGAGTCCCCTAGGCCTTGCTGGTCCTCTTTAGCCTTGGTACTTGTTTTCCTCTTCTGTTGCATTTGCCAAGGATTTTTGGTGGTCTTCCTGCACTGACCCACTGAAGGCCAACGTGTGACGTCACCTGCATCACTTTGGGGACTCCTCTTCATATCTTGTGCTGCACAGCTGGTCTTCTTCGTCCCCTGTCGACCTGGTCCTGCATCCATAGAAGGGTGGGTAACGGCTCCTGCCACAACCGGGCACCCCATCATGAACTGGACTTGGTCCCCTCCCTTTGCAGATCATCTTCTGCCACAATCCACCTTTGGGTTCTTCCAGTCTTGTTTAGGTCTTGCACAATGCTCTTTCTAAGTCCTCCTGCTGGGGGTCACTCTGGTACTCACCTCTTGGGGTTCCTAGTTCCTCCAGCCCCCCTCTAACGATTCTACATCCTTGGGTGGGGGACTGTATCTCGCATTCCACTTTCATAGTATATGGTGCGGCCCTCCCCTAGTGCCCTCACTATTTTCTATTACTTTTGGTAATGCTTATTGCTATCGGATAGAGACTTCTAGCTGCAGATTCCTCACCTTTGAATTCCCTGGTGTCAGCTTCGAATCTGGAATCTTTTTGCTGAGCAATACCCTGCGTGTGCCGTCAAGTGGCGTTATTTGGATCCGCGTGCGTCGTCTGGTTCTGTGTGTCTTCATCAGTGCAGTTGGAGCCGTCTGTGACTTCACAGTCGCCTATAAAGGCACCACCCCGGCGCGCATATGTCAGTTCTTTTCCTTCCGCGCCAGTTAAGCGCAGGTCCAGGATCAAGCAACTCTTTGCCTTTTTTGGCAAGACTTTTTTTTTTTAACCTTTTGTCGATGAATGTTTTCGTCTGTGCAAGTAAGATGTCACCCAGAAAGACTGGGTTCCAGCCATGTGGCACCTGTCTTCGCTCCATGTCGGTGACAGACTGTAGATAAATGGCTCCCTGTTGCAGTTACCCACCCTTATGCCTGATAGTGATGCTGACTTAACTAAGAAGTGTGCAGGGACCCTGCTAACCAGGCCCCAGCACCAGTGTTCTTTCACTAAAAATGGATCATTGTTTCCACAATTGGCACACCCATGGCACACAGATAAGTCCCTTGTAAAAGGTACTAATGGTACCAACAGCCCTGGGACCAGGGAAGGTCCCCAAGGGCTGCAGCATGTGTTGTGCCACCCTAAGGGACCCATCACCTAACACATGCACACTGCCATTGCAGATTGTGTGTGTTGGTGAGGAGAAAAAGACAAAGTCGACATGGCATCCCCCTCAGGATGCCATGCACACAAAATACTGCCTGTGGCTTTAAGGCCCTAAGGCAGGGTGCACTATCCAGAGGACAGCGGCTCTGTCCAAAACTGCAACAAAGAAACCATCTTTAAAGAGACTCTAGCCTCACTCCAGTAGCGTGAGTCTTCACACTCTGCACCCGACGCCCCCGGCTCGTGTCCAGAAGAACCAACACCGCAGAGGGGAGCCCCGGGCGACTCCAACAACGTTGTCACCCTGAGTCGACCTCCCTGCACCCCCACAGCGACGCCTGCAGAGAGGATCAAGAGGCTCCCCCTGACCGCGACTGCCCGGTAACAAAGGAACCAGACGCCTGGAAGAAGCACTGCACCTGCAGCCCCCAGGACCGAGAGGAACCAACTACCGGCTAGGATGAGGGACCAACAGGTGACCCTCATCCTAGCCCAGTCGGTGACTGGCCCGAGAAGCCCCCCTGTGCCCTGCCTGCAACGCCCCAGTGACCCCTGGGTCTCTCCATTGATTCCTATCTGCAACCCGACACCTACTTTGCACACTGCATCCGGCCGCCCCTGTGCGTGCCTGTTTGGGACTCCCCCAGTGCTCTACAAAAAACCCCTGGTCTGCTCTCCGAGGACGCAGGTACTTACCTGCTAGCAGACTGGAACCGGAACACCCCTGTTCTCCATAGGCACCTATGTGTTTTGGGCCCTACTTTGACCTCTGCACCTGACTGGCCCTGTGTTGCTGGTGCCGGGTGCTTGGGGTTGACTTGACCCCCCCAACGGTGGGCTGCCTATGCCCAGGAGACTGAACTTGCAAGTGCTTTACTTACCTGAGAAACTAACCAATACTTACCTCCCCCAGGAACTGTTGATTTTTGCACTGTGTGCACTTTTAAAATAGCTTATTGCCATTTTTGCCAAAACTGTGTACATTACTGTTTTAGTTCAAAGTTCCGTACTTACATGTGTGAAGTACCTTATAATTTATGTATTTACCTAAATTCTGAATCTTATAGTTCTAAAAAATTTTTAGAAAATAATATTTTCCTAGACAAAAACCTATTGGCCTGGAGTTAAGTTTTTGAGGGTGTGTTCTCATTTATTGTCTGTGTGTTTGCAACAAATGCTTAACACTACCCTCTGAAAAGCCTACTGCTCGACCACACTACCACAAAATAGGGCATTAGTAATATCTAATTTTGCCACTATCAACCTCTAAGGGGAACCCTTGGACTCTGTGCACACTATCTCTCACTTTGAGATAGTATATACAGAGCCAACTTCCTACACGGACCCCCACCAGGTATGTCTCTGGTGCCTCGACAGGGACCACGACTCAGTCATGCTCCGACTGCTGGGCCATGGCCCGAAGGCTTTGATAGAGTGGTCTCTAAAGCTCATGGCGGCCCGGCAGTGGACTTCGGTCAGCACTACTCCTTGGAGGTCATGGCCCTGCTCAAGGAGGAAGTTGGAGGACCGCTCCAGGAGCCCCAAGTCCTCTTCTTCCCACTCAAGGTTTCGGGGAAAAGGCACAAAATGAGGAAGAAGTCCAAGCGGACTTCAACTTTGCTGTGCCCGTCAGCCGGAAACGTTGATGCTCCGAGCACGGTTCCGCGGAGCTGTTGCCCGGGCCGACTTTGCGTCTACTCCCTTATCCGGGAACCGGAGCGACCCCAGCTCAAATAAGACTTTTACGAAGCCATGCGCCTCGTTTTTGAGTGTGCTGCCCCTTTGGACTCCATATCAGGTTCAATGCCGGTGGCTTCGGCCTCCGTGCCGTTGGGGACCCAGGATCCAATATCCGATCCGGTGCTGGTTCCTCACAATTGGCCACCTCTGGCGCCCACTGGTGGTGGAAGCCTCATTCTCATTCCTGATGAGCCGGAACGATGTCGCACAGCACCGACTCAGACTCCGACAGCGCTGACTCGACCCAGATCAATGCATGAGGCTTATTTTGATCAGCGAGGCACAGGTGAGGAGTGGGAGGGGTCTGAGGACCCTTTGGCATCTGGATTAGAGGAGCAGGACTGGTATGAAGATCTAGGGGAAGACAGCGGACTGGATACTTCTCCAGATGCTGGTATGCTCTCACCTCCTTCTGTGGCTACGGAGGAGGGAGTATCAGACGCCATGGTGGTGAGTAGAGCGGCTGAGGTCTTGGACCTGGAGTTGCCTAGGGTGCTGGTCAGGCCTAACATCCTGAAAGGTGCTTCAGCCATGGGTTGCTACGTCAGAGCCAATGTTACCCATTAATGAGGCTTTTACTGATGTCCTGCTGGGGACATGTTCCAAATCCAGTACAGCTCCTGTGAATAGGCCAATTGGCCGCCGCCATCGACCAACTCCTACCGACCCTAGATTCCTCACCCAACACTCCACCCCAGAGAGCTTGGTGGTCCAAGCATCCACATCCCGTGGTGCCTTCCTTTCCACTCCCCCGGATAGGGACTCCAAGAGGCTGGACCAACTTGGGAAGAAGATGTTTTCTTGCCCCAGCCTGGCATTGAGGTCCGTAAACACCTCATGCTTATTGTGCCGTTTTTCCCACAGTTGCTACTCCAGGTCCCGGAGGGTGTACGGGACACTCACCCATGCTGTCAAGAATGGGAGAGTTGCAGCTAAGTTTACCATTCAATGTGGCTTGGACACGACCGACTCGCTGGGCAGGGCGATTTCCTCAACAGTGGCCCTTCATAGTCACACCTGGCTGCGTACCACTGGATTTTTGGGGAATGTCCAGGCAAATCTGATGGACATGCCCTTCGATGGCTCACGTCTTTTTGGTGAGAAGCAGGACTCAGCGCTTGAGTGGTTCAAGGACTCTCGAGCCATGGCCAGATACTTGGGCCTCTCAGGCCCGCTCGCCAGCAGTTTGCCTATCACCCCTTTCAAGGTTTCGGAAGGGGCGGGGCATCACACCAACCACAGGTCAGCCACCGTCCTCCAGCTTCACAGAATCCAGAGCAAGGACAAGGTTGTGGTACCTTCAGACCCAGAGGGTCTACCCAGAGGTGGGCAACCACCCAGCCCCCCTCTTTCACAATGCCCAAGCCCTCCTGGTATGGTTCTGCTAGACCAAGTCTGTCCAGTTGGAGGGAGGATTCGGTTTGATCTCTCTCACTGGCGGTCCATAACATCGGAGAAATTGGTCTTGCAGATCATATAGAAGGGCTATTCTCTCCCCTTACAGTCTTTCCCTCCCTCTATGCCTCCATTAAAAGAACGGCTGATGGAGGATCATTTAATCTTGCTCAGCGAGGAAGTTACAGCTCTCTTGGCCAAGTAGGCCATAGAAAGGGTCCCGATGTCAGAAGTAGGCAGTGGTTGTTATGCCTGCTACTTTCTGATTCCAAAAAACAAAGGTTTTCACCCTATCTTGGATTTAAGGGATGTGAATCTCTTTCTCAAAAAGGAGAAATTCAGAATGCTCACTCTAGCTCAGGTCTTGTCTGCCCTAGACCAAGGAGACTTGGTGGTAGCGTTGGAGTTGCTAGATGCGTGTTTTCACATCCCCATTGTGACCGCCCACAGGTGTTACTTGCAGTTCAAGGGGGGCCACGAGCAATTTCAGTTTACCATGCTCCCTTTCGGTCTCACCAGTGCCCCTCAGTTGTTCACCAAGGTGAAGGCGGTGGTAGCAGCTCATCTGCTCAGGTTGGGGATTTCAGTCTTCCCCTACCTCGATGACTGGCTGTTGAAGGCTCCTACGCCCCAGGCTCTTGTCACCCACCTTCAGACTACGGCGGACCTCCTGCATTCGTTGGGGTTCACTATAAACGTGCCAAAGTCACACCTGACTCCCTCTCTGAAGCTCCCTTTCATAGGAGCTGTTCTGGATACAGTGCAGTTTCGGGTTTATCTTCCCAAGCAGCGAGTCTAGGATATTCAGATTATGATTCCGATGTTTTGGCCTCTAGGCCGGTTTTCGGTGAGACAGACTCTGAGGCTGTTGGGACTAATGGCTTCCTGCATCCTGTTGGTCAAAAATGCCAGATGGCATATGAGGGCTCTGCAGTTGGACCTGAAGTTCCAGTGGGCATAGCATCAGGGAAATCTTACTGACGCGGTTCAGATCGCGGAGGGAACTGCAAAAGACCTGCAGTGGTGGTTAGTGAACTGTGATTGGGTCAAAGGCAGACTCCTCTCCCTTCCCCAATCAGATCTCACAGTAGAGACAGATGCGTCACTTCTGGGATGGGGCGGCCATCTGACAGAGGTGGAGATCAGGGTCCGCTGGTCTCCGGCGGAATCCAGACTCCATATCAACTTGTTGGAGCTCCGGGTGATCTGACTGGCACTGAAAGCATTTCTTCCTGTTGTGAAAGGGAAGACAGTGCAGATGTTCACAGACAACACCTCCACAATGTGGTACTGCAACAAGCAGGGCGGTATGAGGTCATAGTCCCTTTGTCGAGAGGCTCTGCGCCTCTGGACATGCCTGGAACAGCAGGGAATAACCCTTGTGGTTCAACACCTGGCGTGTTCTCTGAATGCCAGTACAGATGAACTTAGCTGTTGATGCTTAGCAGATCCGAGTGATATCTCCATCCGGAGGTGGTGCAAGGACTCTTTTAGCAGTGGGGAGAGCCTTGGTTAGATCTATTCGACTCCACAGAGAACGCACAATGTCAGCGGTATTGCACGTTGATGTTTCTATGGCAGCAATTGCTCGGCTATGCTTTTTGTCGCGAGTAGAGTTCAGGCCTACTATACACATTTCTGCCTGTACCACTTCTGCCCGGAGTTCTCAAGAAGATCAAGAACGACTGGGCCCAAGTCGTCTCAGTGGCTCCGGATTTAGCACGAAGAGTCTGGTATCCAGAGTTTCTCAAAATGAGCATCAATCCTCCGATCAGGCTGCCCCTTCGAGAGGATCTTCTGTTGCAGCAGCGGTGTAGGGTTCTCCACCTGAACCTGTCAACTCTGCGCCTTCATGCGTGTAGATTGAGCGGCGGCAGTTGATGGCTTTTGACCTTCCTTCCGAAGTCTGTAAGGTTATTTTGGAAGCCAGGCGTCCCTCCACTAAAACATTATATGCGTGCCGTTGGAAACACTTTGTATATTATTGTACAGAAAGGTCTATTAACCCTCTTTCTGCTTCTGTTTCTGACATTCTTCTCTTCATTCTGTCTTTAGTCTAGCAGGGTTCAACCTTAGGGACTTTAGAGGGCTATCTTTCTGCCTGATCGGCATTTCTTCGGTTGCCTGACCAGCCTTCTTTGTTCAAATCCCCCATTGTACATAGATTCTTCAAAGGGCTTGTACATATGTTTCCTCCTACGCCCTTTAATATGCCTCAATGGGTCTTAAATCTTGTCCTCACATTTCTCATGTGTGCTCCTTTCGAGACCCCTTTCCCCTCCGGCTGCTCACCATCAAGACAGCCTTCTTAGTGGCAATAACATTGGCCAGGAGAGTGAGTGAGATGCAAGCCCTGTCATCAAAGCCACCATATCTCACTATCCATCCAGATAAAGTGGTTCTCAGAACTTGTGCCTCTTTCCTCCCCAAGGTGGTTACCCCATTTCATCTAGGTCAGAACATCACCCAGCCCAACTTCTTTGCTCCACGCATCCATCTGCAGCTAGACGTCTCTATCATATGGACAAGTTGAACAGCAAGAGCGAGTCCCAAGGTCATTGTGAGCAAGTGCCCACCCTGGGTTGACCTCTCCACCCCTCCACGACATCACCTGCAGAGGGAATCCCGAGGACCCCCCTGACTGTGAAGCTCCGGACGAAGATAACGGCTAAAGACACACTGCACCCGCAGCCCCCAGGCCTTGGAGAACCCAACCCCTGGTTCCTCTACATTCAGCAGGCAGCCCTCCTCCCTGTCCGACCGTTGGTGTGCCCGAGACACCCCCCTGGACCTTGCCAGCAGCCTCTGTGTGACCTCTGGGGTCTCTTCATAGACCAGCATTGAAAACCTGACATTCTCTTTGTACCCTGCACCCGGCCGCCCCTGTGCTGCCGAGGGTGTGTGTTTGGTGCCTATTTGTGGCCCCTCCAGTTCTCTTTTAATTCCCCCTGGTCTGCCCTCCGAGTCGTGGGTAATTACCTGCTGGTTGACCAGATTCCGAGTACCCCCTATCTCCGTAGGAGCCCACGTTAATTTGGTTCCTCTTTGACCTCTGCACCCAACCTGCCTGTGTTGCTGGTGGTGGGTGTTTGGGGCTAACTTGAACCCCCAACGACGGACTGCCTACATCCCGAGATAAGAACTGTAAGTTGTATACTTACCTGCAAAACCGTACTATCTTTTCTTCCCCCCAGGAACTGTTGAAAATTGCAGTGTCCCCCTTTAAAATAGCTTTTTGCCATTTTAAGAAAAACTGTATACATTGTCGACTCTATTCAAAGTCCTGATCAAATATGTGCAAAGTACCTTTTATTTTATGTACTTACCTGCAGACTGAATCTTATGGTTCTAGAAATAAATTAGCAAAACATATATTTTGATATGAAATCCTATTGGTCTAGATTTAAGTCATTGAGTGTGTGTTTCTTCTATTGTTTGGGTGTGTACAACAAATGCTTAACACTACCCTCTGATAAGCCTGACTGCTCGACCACACTACCACAAATAGAGCATTAGTAATATCTATTTCAGCCTCTGTCAAGCCTCTGGGGATCCCTGGACTCTGTGCACACTATATCTCATTTTGATATTGTATATACAGAGCCAGCTTCCTACAACTTCTACAACTTTCTTTCCTAATCCTTCTACAACTACTGACCAATTCTATTGCTCACTTGAAGGGTACTTTGATTTTACACTGACAAAACTAAAGCCCTGAGCAAATTCAGTAACCTTTTTGTAAATTATGGTGTTGTTAGACAAGGTTAGCAACCTCCAATCAGTCTATCGCCAGAGATCTAGTGTTTTGCATTACTATGCTGTCCAACTTCTTCCAGGGAAACCTAAAACACATTCCATGATGCTAAAGCAACTACAACAGCATGGCTCAGGAATGTTTGAATGTTTGAATTAGAGCATCTGTAAAGCAGTGACTTGGAAGTCAAAACATGCATTTACTTAGCATAATAGCCTAGACTTAGACACCCAGGCTGACGCAAAGTTGAGTCAGGAAGTGCTTCAAAACCTATTGATGATATGTCCATTTATATCCCAGGGGTAGCCCTTGATTTAACATATTTATATTTCCTACTGCCCTACAGCTGCTTTCTCTAATTTCAGTTAACTTGCTAGTTTCTTGATGAGTTTGACTGTGAAGAGCCTCCAATGCAGAAGAAAAGGTTTCTTACTTATTGTAGGAAGCTGGCCTGGTGCGTGTGGTAGACACTTATGGTGTTGGCATCTTATACCAGGTCCAGGCAACCCCTATTAGTAAGTGTTACAGAGTTTAGGAAGCCAGGGATCTCTAGTGATAGCTGTGGTGAGCAGCCAAAACTTATCTAGGAGTGTGAAGCTCTTGCAATACCGCAGAAGTCACACAGTAACTGTAGGAAGTTGGCTCTGTATATACTATCTCAAAGTAAGAGATAGTGTGCACAGAGTCCAAGAGTTCCCTTTAGAGGCAAGATAGTGGCAAAATTAGATAATTCTAATGCTCTATTTGTGGTAGTATGGTCGAGCAGTAGGCTTATCAGAGGGTAGTGTTAGGAACATACACTCAAAGACTTAACTCCAGGCCAATAGTTTTATATAGAAAAACATATTTTCTTAATTTATTCTAGAACCACAAGGATTTGAAGTAAATACATAAAATGCAAGGTACTCCACACAGGTAAGTAAGGAACTTTGAATTAGAGCAGTAACATACACAGTTTTAGTTAAAATGGCAATAAGCTATTTTAAAAGTGGACACAGTGGAAAAATCAACAGTTCCTGGGGGAGGTAAGTATTGGTTAGATTTTCAGGTAAGTAAGGCACTTACAAGTTTAAGTTCCTGGGCATAGGCAGCCCACTGTTGGGAGTTCAAGGCAACCCCAAAGTCACCGCACCAGCAGCACAGGACCGGTCAGGTGCAGAGGTCAAAGGAGGGCCCAAAACACATAGGCGCCTATGAAGAACAGGGGTGCTCCGGTTCCGGTCTGCCAACACCCTCAGCGGCACAGGGGCGGCCGGGTGCAGTTTGCAAAGCAGGCGTCGGGTTGTCAATAGGTATCAATGGAGGGACCCAGGGGTTATTCTAGCGGTGCAGGCAGGGCACAGGGGGCTTCTGGGGCCAGCCACCGACTGGGCTAGGCAGAGGGTCACCTGATGGTCACTCCTGCACTGGAGTTCGGATCCTTCTGGTCCCGGGGGCTGTGGGTGCAGTGCTTGGTCCAGGCGTCGGGTTCTTCGTTCCAGATAGTCGCGGTCAGGGGGAGCCTCTGGATCCTCCCTGTAGTGTTAGTTCTCTGGAGCTCGAGCCGGGGGCTTCGGGTGCAGAGTGTGAAGTCTCACGCTTCCGGTGAGAAAAGTTAAGTCTTTGAAAGTTGCAAAGTTGTTGATGTTTTTGAACAGTGCTGTTGTTCTCGCGAGTTTCTTGGTCCTTCGGGTTCAAGGCAGTCCTCTGAGGCTTCAGAGGTCGCTGGTCCCTGTCGGATGCGTCGCTGTGCAGGTTCTTTGAGTCTGGAGACAGGCCGGTAGGGCTGGGGCCAAGCCGGTTGTCGTCTCCGTCATCTCTCAGGTCAGCAGTCCTTCTTCTTTGTGTAGGTTGCAGGAATCTGATTTCCTGGGTTCTGGGGTGCCCCTAAATACTAGATTTAGGGGTGTGTTTAGATCAGGAGGGGAGTAGCCAATGGCTACTGTCCTGGAGGGTGGCTACACCCTCTTTGTGCCTCCTCCCTGAGGGGAAGGGGGCACATCCCTAATCCTATTGGGGGAATCCTCCAAAACCGAGATGGAGGGTTTCTAAAGGCAGGGGTCACCTCAGCTCAGGGCACCTTAGGGGCCGTCCTGACTGGTGGGTGACTCCTCCTTGTTCATTATCCTCTCCCGCCTTGCTGCCAAAAGTGGCGGCAGTGGCCGGAGGGGCGGGCATCTCCACTAGCTGGGATGCCCTGTGGGGCTGTAAAAACAGGCATGAGCCTTTGAGGCTCACTGCCCGGTGTTACAGTTCCTGCAGGGGGAGGTGAAAAGCACCTCCACCCAGCACAGGCTTTGTTCCTGGTCACAGAGTGACAAAGGCACTCTCCCCATGTGGCCAGAAACTCGCCTGGTTGTGGCAGGCTGGCAGAAACTGGTCAGCCTAGCACTAGGAGTCGGACTGGTATTCAGAGGGCATCTCTAAGATGCCCTCTGGGTGCATTTTACAATACATCCCACACTGGCATCAGTGTGCATTTATTGTGCTGAGAAGTTTGATACCAAACTTCCCAGATTTCAGTGTAGCCATTATGGAACTGTGGAGTTCGTATTTGACAAACTCCCAGATTATATGCTCTTTATGGCTACCCCGCACTTATAATGTCTAAGGTTTTGCTTAGACACTGTAGGGGCATAGTGTTCATGCACATATGCCCTCACCTGTGGTATAGTGCACCCTGCCTTAGGGCTGTAAGGCCTGCTAGAGGGGTGACTTAACTATGCCACAGGCGGCAGTGTGAGGTTGGCATGGCACCCTGAGGGGAGTGCCATGTCGACGTAGTCATTTTCTCCCCACCAGCACACACAAGCTGTGAGGCAGTGTGCATTTGCTGAGTGAGGGGTCCCCCGGGTGGCATAAGACAGGCTGCAGTCCTTAGGGACCTTCCCTGGCATCAGGTCCCTTGGTACCAGGGGTACCATTTACAAGGGACTTATCTGGGTGCCAGGGCTGTGTCAGTTGTGGGAACAAAGGTACATTTTAGGGAAAGAACACTTGTGCTGGGGCCTGGTTAGCAGGGTCCCAGCACACTTTCAGTTATAACTGACATCAACAAAAGGCAAAAAGTCAGGGGGTAACCATGCCAAGGAGGCATTTCCTTACAGTAACCTATCACACACGAAAGGAACTACACAGTGTTGCAAAAATAAAGGTACTTTATTATAATAATACTGAACTAGAATATTATAGGAAATCCACTCTTTCTGGAGGTAAATACACACTGAATATCCACAGGTAAGTACTAGGAATTAACATAAAAACATTAGAAATAGCAAGGGCCCTATAGAGGAGGTCAAACCATATGGTTCACCAGAGGATGTGGAGTCATTAGCCAAGGGGTGGGAGAGTATGGAACTCCAAGAGGTGAGTATCTAGAAGACCACCAGCTACCAGGAGAGCAGAGGTAAGTTACTTGGTTGTCCCATAGGCTCACATGGGGACTTAAAATTAGAACAATGCAAGAACAGGACCGGGCCAGTGGTCCTCAACAGTGGATTCTGGATGAAGAGGACCTGTAAAAGAAAGGGACAGAGTCCAGTCCATGCAGGAGTGTCTAGGGGGGGCAGGAGGCAATGCCCACTCTTCTGTGGGTGAAGATCTGGGTCGGTGTTGGTGGATAAAGCCCAGCTGCGGAGTCCAGGAGCTGCATAGGAGTCCCTGATGTCACCTAGGAGTTGTCCCTCAACGTTCGCCGGATTGCAGATGGGTCAGTGGTCAGGAGACACCAACAAGCACAAGCAAATGCAAATAGGAGCTGAAGAAGATTTTCAGGGCTGAAGAGGATCAGCAAGGTCCTGGGGACTTCCCTTCGAGGCGAGTCCAGTCTGCCCTAAGAAGACAGAAGAGCCAGCAGATGCCGGTGGAGCCCCCACGAGCAACCCACTGGCAGCAGGCACAGTAATTTGCAGTGAGGCCTAGGCAGCACACCTGAAGAGCAGTCGCTGGAGCAGCAGAGAGGAGACTGTCCTTGCAGCAGGACTTTGTTGCTTTAGGTGCCTCTGGGTGCAGGGGAGTGACTCCTTCACTTGAAGGGAGATTCTTTCTTGCTTCATTGGTGCAGCTGAAGTCTTGCCGACTCCAGAGGATGTACAGCCATTGAAATGGTACAAGTTGCTGACAGGAGCCACGGAAACAATGTTGCAAGGACAGGTTATCTCGTTTTTGCAGTCTTGTTCTGTTCCTGTGGAGTCCAGCAGCGGTTCCGGTGGCCAGGAGCAGAAGAGGTTATTGCAACGGAGTACTGGTGGAGTCTTGCATGCCGAATCTGGGGACCCACCCACAAGAGAGTCCCTAAATAGCCCAGAAGGAGGGTTGGTCACTTTGCCAGGTAACCACCTATCAAAGGGGGTCGCTGATATCATCTGCCTAATCTGACCAGTCAGATGCTCCCACGGGCCTCTGCCCATCTTGATTTCAAGATGGCAGAATCAGGGTGCCACCTGGAGGAGCTCTGGGCACCACCCCTGGGCTGGTGATGGACAGGGGAGTGGTCACTCCCCATTCCTTTGTGTAGTTTCATGCCAGAGAAGGGACTGGGGGGGTCCCTGGACTGGTGCAAACCGGATTATGCAAGGAGGGACCAAATGTGCCCTTCAAAGCAGGAAGGTGGTTTGGGGAGGCTACTCATCTCCAGGCTTGTAACACTTATTTCCAAGGGAGAGGAGGTTGCACCCCTCTCCCACAGGAAATCCTTTGTCCTGCCTTCCCCTGCTTGAGCTGGTCAAGCAACAGAAGGGCAGAATCCTGCCTGAGGGCCTGCAGCGGTGTGAGCTGCTCGCAGACCCTGAAAGACTGGTAGGAGAAATACTGGGGGGTCCTCTAAGGATCCCCCAGAGTGCATGGAATCATGCCACCAGTACTGGTGTCAGTATTCAGGAATGATTCCGACATGTTTGATATCAAACATGCCTAGGTTCAGAGTTACCATTATGTAGCTGGACCATAGGTAGTGACTTATGACCAGTCCATAGCTTAAATGTCTTCACCGCACTTAGCAAGTCCAGGGAATTGGAACTGGGGTTTGTAGGGGTACCTCTGCTTTTGCATGGGTGCCCACAAACACAGGGACCTACACTCTTCCCTTAGGATTGGAATGGCCTTCCATAGGGGTGACCTACAGTGACTTGGTGTAGTGACCAGCGGTGAAAGGGTGCATGCAGCTTTCCACATAGGCTGCACATGGCGCGCCTGTAGACCCAGTTTGCATGGCCCCCATGGGTGGCATAGTGCATGCTGCAGATCATGGGGGACCACTGGTGTACCAATGCTTTGGGTACCTAAGTACCATATACTAGGGACTTATAAGGGGACACCAGTATGCCAATTGTGGGGTGTAAAAGTTACCAAGACAACCAAATTTAGAGGAGAGAGAGAACAATCACTGGGATCCTGGTTAGTTAGGATCCCAATGAAAACAGTCTAAGCACACTGACAAAGGGCAAAAAGTTGGATAACTATGCCAAAAAGAGGGACTTTACTACACTTATAAATCTAGTTCTTCATCGTAGAAAGCTTCATTGAAGTCATAAGTCAGAAGAAGTCATACATATGCCCAGATTATTTATCCCCCCATAATTATAAATTGATGGATTATCCCGATAAAATATGTAGAGCTGTATTTTCTAATTGTAAAGTGAAGCCTAGAGCAATTGCATGGATGATCTTTAGGGTGATTTGCTTTGTCAAATTAACCCTTGATCAGGATGAATAAATACTTGGTTGGAGAAAATCTTTTGGCCATCAAGGCTGCCTAGATCTCAACATAGTGTAGTCTCAAAAGGTTTAGTGGTGCTGCAGACAGAGCTCACCATGGGTGGCTGCAATGATGAATTTGTTGAAAGGATCACAGTATTTCTTTGTTGCTATATTGGGCACCTGAAGCATAATCTGCTCAGAAGAAGCGTTCAGGGCCCTAGCATTCGTTTTTACATGATAACTGCGAAGCTTGTGTCTACTGAATAGTCTTTTTTTTTTTTTTTTTACATATTTGAGTGTTTGTTCTATGCTCATCCATTGTCTGACTGCTTGGTTTTAAGCTCATTGAATGTCAGTTAATTAAGGAATTTGTAGGAATTAAATTTGTGTTAAGCTCATGCGATGGAAAATCAAGCCGAGATTTGTCTTAACTGTCATCCAGTCATCGTTAAAAGTATTTGCATATGGTATGCCTACATTTTTGGTTTCCAAAGTATTTCTCTCTTTCTTCTATGCATGAAAGAAGCCACTTTTCATACTAATATTTTTGCAGGGTAAGGCGACGTTTGGAGAAACAGCACAAGCAAGAGCATGTTGAGAGACCGCCATACAAACAAGATAACACGGAGACAAAGCTGGAGAAGCAAGTGCAAATCATTGCAGAGTTGGAGGGGCAAGAGCGAATGAATACACAGCCAGGCAACCAAGAGAAAATTGAAACTAAGACAGTGAAAAAAACAAGTGTGTCATTCCGCCCTCAGGATTCCATAATTGAATTAATTCCAGTCGATGACAACAGCTCTGAAATTATTGATAACTCAGAGGTAAGGTATTACTCAAGCTTATATACTCTAACAACTTGGCGTTTACTGCAAATGGTTCATGCTTAGTTTTAGTATCTGATAAAAAATATTTGATACCGCAAAACATGCAAATGCCAAGAGAAAATTATTTGCCTGGTGTATAGGTAATATTTTATTTATTAAATGACTGCTTGCTTCATGGTCTTTTGGCATATCCATGCATACACATGAATCGCCAAAAGATCTTCCCTTTACCTTCACACTAACCTACACAACCACTTTTACACTGACCAGTTCATAAACTCTGTATTAGCCTCACATAATCATATACCAACAAACAGATAAAATAGTTTGACTGCATTGCCAGACCCGTAGTATAGTGGTGTATGTTATACCATTGCCAACAAACAAGGATACAGTTGTTTGATTGCGTTGCTAGAGCTGCATTGTAGAGGTATATGATATACCACTGCCAGAAACGTAACATAGATTTTCCTGAAATCTCTTGAAAGGCTAATATAGGTTTAATGCTATAATTAAAACAATGTGTTCTCTTTGTACAGTATTCTTTTGTGTAGATTTTACGTGGTGGCTATAACAGTGGGGTGATTAGAGTTGTGCTAGCTAAATTTTTGGATCAGGTTGGTAAAATATCAGTAAATAACATCTGATTAATCACAGTTGACCAATGTAGGTTCAGGAGAAGCACACCCACACCTATTTTTTTTTTTTTTTTTACCCATTAGGCTGTGTTGTGCATGACTGACCAGCTCAGTTACTTTCACACATTAGATATATTTGTAGGGAAAGTGCCCCTTTTGGCATGGGTAAACCCCCTCCCCCCATTTTTTGCCTGATAGTGATGTTAACGTGACTGAGTGTGTGCTGTGATCCTGCTCACCAGGCCCCGGCACCAGTGTTCTTTCCCTAAACTGTACCATTGTTTCAAGAATTGGCACATCCCTGGCACACAGCTGAGCCCCTTGTGAAAGGTACCAGTGGTACCAAGGGCTCTGTGACCAGGGAGGGTCCCTAAGGGCTGCAGCTTGTATTGTGCCACTGTCATTGCAGATTGTGTGTGCTGGTAGGGAGAAAAAGGCAGTCAACATATTCCCCGCCCCCCCTTCTAGGGTGCCATGCCCACAAACCACTGCCCGTGGCATAGGTAAGGATCCTTTAGCAGGCCTTACAGCCCTAAGACAGCATGCACTATACCACAGGTGAGGGCATAGCTGCATGAGCAATATGCCCCTACAGTGTCTAAGTCCATTTTTAGACATTGTAAGTGCAGTGTGGCCATATTAAGTACATGGGCTGGGAATTTATGAACTCCACAGCTCCATGATGGCTTCACTGAAGGCTGGGAAGTTTGGTATCAAACTTCTCAGCACAATAAACCCACACTGATGCCAGTGTTGTATTTATGGTACAATGCACACAGAGGGCCTCTTAGAGATGCCCCCTGTATTTTACCCAACCCTTTACTGTAAGGCTGACTTGTCTGTGCCAGCCTGCCACTAACAGACAAGTTTATGATGCCATGGGGTGAGAGCCTTTGTGCTCTCTGGAGTCAGGAACAAAGCCTGCTTTGGGTGGAGGTGCTTCACACCTCCCCCCCCCCTGCAGCAAATTGAACACTCAGAAGGTGACCCTCAAAGGCCCAGGCCTCCGGTTACAGCGCCCCAGGGCAATCAAGCTAGTGGAGATGCCCACCCCCTGGACCAAGCCACACTTTTGCCGGCAATTCAGGCGGGAAAATTAGGAAAACCCAGGTGGAGTTACAACTTCAGCTGGGACCACCCCTTAGGTGGCCACAGGTGAAGTGACCCACTCCTTACAGAATCCTCCATCTTATTCTGGAGGAAAGGGACCAGTAGGGGTTAGAATGT
Organism: Pleurodeles waltl; assembly: GCF_031143425.1. Taxonomy (NCBI): domain Eukaryota; kingdom Metazoa; phylum Chordata; class Amphibia; order Caudata; family Salamandridae; genus Pleurodeles; species Pleurodeles waltl. The sequence goes on along the minus strand of NC_090436.1, from coordinate 219,671,578 downwards.
GCCCCCTCCCCAAAGGAAGTGGGCATTGGAAGGGTGTAGCCACTCTCAGGGACAGTAGCCATTGGCTACCACCCTGTGACCCCTGTAATGTTCCTAACTCTAGTGTTTAGGGGCACCCCTGAAACTTACTCATCAGATTCTTGGCGACCTCAAGAAGAAGAAACAAGGACTGCTAAGCCAACCCCCGCAATGAAGACTCCAGACAGCAACTGACTTGGCCCCAGCCCTACTGACCTGTCTGCAGCTTCAAAGACCCCTGCTCCAAGAAGGTGACACATCCTGCAGGACCAGCAACCCCCAGAGGACAGCCTGCTCAGCAGACAACAAAGAACTCCCGAGGACAACAGACCTGCCCAGTAGAAATGACCAGAAGGACTCCAGAACCGCCCTGGATCTGCGAGCCCTGTCCACTCTGTACCCGACGCCAACGGCACGAGTTCAGGTGGCTCACAGGTCCAGAGGAGGTCATTAGGCGATTCAGACCTCGAGTCCATCCTGGGTTGACCCCTCCTGGCCAACAAGATGCCGCCTGCAACCTGAATCCAGATGCTTCCCCTGACAGTGACCAGATCCGACAAAGATACCCGACGCCCAAGGAGGCACCTGCAGCCACCTGGCCTTGGGGAATCCAACCGGCGGTCCAGCAACGTCTAGTGGGCGCCTCTCCTGCCTGTCCAGCCTTCGGTTTCCTGGAACCGTCCCCCTGGACCAGCTTGCAGTATATTTTGTGCCCCCCCCCCCCCCAGGTTGCCCGATTGAAAAGCTTTGGGCACCCAGCTTTGTGTTTGCACCCCGCGGCCGCCCCTGTGCCACGTATGGTGTGTTTTTGGTGTGATCCTGTGCCCCAATTCCCCCTCCACCCCCCCCCCAAACACCCGACCGAAACCCCACAGGCCTGTGCCATGGAATCACCTCCAGTCCTCATAGAATTCCATTACAAACCTGACGCTAACTTTGACCTCTGCACCCAGCCAGCCACTTGTTGCTGATGGTGCACTTGTGGGGTCAGCCTCAACTTTGATCTGTGGACATCCTAATTCCCGAAGACTGGAATCGTAAAGTGTGTACTTACCTGTTTTCTGTGCTAACACTTTCCCTCCCCCAGGACTCTATGGACTCATACGGAAAATTGCAATGTGTCAACTTTTAAAATAGAATATTGCTGCTTATTTACAAAAACCAAATAAAGTACATTTGATACATATGCTTGATACCTATTGAACACTGTACTCAACTGCAACAAAGTTTTTCTGGTTCTAGTAATAAAGCACCAAAATATATTTTTTCTATATAAAAATAATTGTCCAGGAGTTAGTCATTGAGTGCGTGACTCATTTCTCGATTGTGTGTGTACAGCAAATGCTTTGCACTACCCTCTTTTAAGCCTAACTGCTCAACCACACTGCCAGAAATGAGAACATTAGAATTATCTAGTTTAGTCTCTGATAAGCCTATGGGGAACCCCTGTACTCTGTGCACACTATACCTCATTTTGGTATAGTATGTACAGAGCCAGATTCCTTCAACATTTACATGCAAGATACCAAAATAGAACTATTACATGGTAGTTATCATGAGAGGTTGGCAGGGGTTCGATCTTCCTTGATGTTGTTAGGCAAAATTGCATTGCGTATTGTGAGAAGGTGCGTGTGTTAATTAAAAAAAAAAAAAGTGTAGTATATTGCCTGAGTATATCTGACTGTAGTCTGTGATTTGCTTGGTATGATGCCAGTGTGTGTGCTCTGTCAACTGTTATTGAGTGAGTTATGCATGTTACCTATTATGATGAGGTGGCAAATGGGTATGTCTCTACCTAGCTGCCTAAGCTTTCTGGTAGCTAGTCACATTTTATGTACCTATATGTATTCTTTACTGTAGAGGTAATGTGGATCATAACATGTTAATGTGCAGGAGTATCTTTGAACTACTAAATGAGGACATGTTAAAATTTTCCTTTGCTAGGTACATCAGAATGACGTGCCAAACTTGGAGAATGGAGAAGGATTTGTTCTACCTCTTGGTAAGAAGTACAGAATGAGTGTTAATATGAAAAAATATTAACCTATGTACTAGAAAGGAGATATTTATTGCAACATGTTTAGACAGATGCTCTCTGCATGTTTCTACACATTCCGTGCAACATCATGTTTAAAATTCTGACTTAAATTAAACTGATTCTAATATTTTTGTAACATATATCAAACTACTTTTGTTCTTTATGTCTGCAAAAATCCTTGTAAGACAGCAAGGTTTTAAGAGGTTTGTGGGAAGGGTGTTGGTGTGAACATATGTTATAAGGAATAAAGTAATCCATGACCTTAGAAAGGAACTCTGCCTTTGGCCTCATAGCTCTGTATAGTCATGGAACTCCTCAGTAGCTTGCAATATACTTGTACGACAGGGAGTGCTTTATCCTATATATATTTATATGTGAAATGTTTGGAAAATGGCCCTTTCTGCAGGGTTATCACCAAACCTTTTGCCCTTCTCCTATTTTTCTAACCCCCCTTATTGGCTTTAGGACTCTGGGCACTATACCACTGCTAATCAGTGCTAACGTTCATGTGCTCTCACCCCTAAAACTTAGTATAATTGGATTACACCTGTTTGGCTTATTTAATGTACCTGTAAGTCCCTTGTAAAGTGGTGTACCATATACCCAGGGCCTGTCAATTAAATGCTACTAGTGGGCCTGCAGCACAGATTGTGCCACTCACAGAAGTAGCCTTTCAAACACGTCTGAGGCCTTCCACTACCGACCCTGCATTCACAGCTTACTGCCACATTGATTTGGCAAGTCAAACTACTTGCTAAGACCTTTTTGCTATACTTAGGGCACCCCTAAGGGAGGCCCTAGATAGCCCTATGGGGAGAGTGCTGTGTATGTAAAAGGTAGGACATATCTCTTTATGTGTTACATGTCCTAGTAATGACAGTCTATTTAGTTTCTCACTATTGTGAGTTCTGCCCCTCTCACAGGATTGTATTAGAAACTCCCTTCTATATCTCCAAGTCGTAATTTCTGATCAGTAAGGAGTAGCACGGGAATGTTTGGTACATTTGAAATGGTAGTAAGAAATCCTGCTTACCGGTGTAGATGGATTTTACATTACTATTTTAGAAGTGCCACTTTTGAATAGTGGGCATTTCTCTGTGCTTATAACTCTGTTGTTTTGCAGCACAACTCCAATCCACATCTAGGATAGGGTGACAGCTCCACTTTGTGCTTACTCCCCAGATAGCCGTCCATCAGGAATGGTTGGTGTGACAGGGGTACATCTGCATGCTGATGGTCTTCTTGGGCTAGGAGAGAGGGAGGCAAGGCACACTTTACACCTGAATAAGCTGTGGCCTGCACTCACTCAAAGGGCTTTTTTTTTGTTTACCCCCCAATGGTATCTGGAGCTAGGGTAGAGGAGAAGGGTGATTCTTGAAACTGGTCAGATCTGGCTAGAACCTTCTTCCACCTTCTAGAAGCTGGGCATTTTGAGTATATGCAGAGGAGCTGTAGCCCCCTGACAATAGAGCACTTTTGGGGACTGAACCCTGTGCCAGGAGGACCGCTGAACGCCACAAAGGGACCCATCTGGACTGCTTTTCTGTGGCTGCCCTGATACCTGCTGCTGCTGCGTAGGATAAAGGACTTCCTGGTTTGCTTTTCTGCTTGTTGCCCTGCTGCCAGCTGCTCCTTGACTTTGGGGTTCACTCACTGTTGGACTGCCATCCCTGCTAACTGCCTCATTGGACGCCCCACTGCCTGCTGGGTTGAAGGGAGGACTACCATTCCGCAATTTAGGGAATAAGCTGGTCTGTCGTACTGTGTCCCTAAGTATTTTCCCGGGGCTTGGGCCTTGCTCTGTGACCTTCAATCAGCACATGTGGAGCACTCTTTGCTCTGCTGAATCCAGAGGGCAGGTGCTGCTGCCTAAAGCAAGCCTCCCTGCTTCGGGTTGCAATCACCTAGAACCTTTGCCCATCATGACGACCAGTGCAGGCCATCATATTGCTTTGCAGGCTTTGGAGTGTGCCACGCTGTGGAGGACTACTCGACCTGACTGTCAACAGGGACATATGCTTGATGGTGACTTTAGCAGGGCAGCATTAGTCACTCTTCTGACCCCTGATTGGGCTTTTGCTAAGGGACTGCACCCTGCAGTCAATCAATCAATCAATCAAAGGCATTTGTATAGCGCACTGCTCACCCGGAGGGTCTCAAGGCGCTGGGGGGGGGGGGGGGGAAACGCTACTGCTCGAACAGCCAGGTCTTGAGTTGCTTCCTGAAGGCGAGATGGTCTTGCGTTGTCCGGAGGTGGATGGGGAGGGAGTTCCATGTCTTGGCTGCCAGGTAGGAGAAGGATCTTCCTCCGGCGGTGGCTCTGCGGATGCGGGGGACGGTGGCGAGAGCGAGGCTGGCGGAGCGGAGCTGGCGGGTGGGCTTGTGGAAGGTCAGGCGGCTGTTGAGGAACTTGGGGCCCAGGTCGTGGAGGGCCTTGTGTGCGTGGGTGAGGAGTCGGAACGTGATTCTTTTGTTGACGGGGAGCCAGTGCAGGTCTCTCAGGTGTTCGGAGATGTGGCTGTGTCGGGGGATGTCCAGGATGAGTCGTGCTGAGGCGTTCTGGATCCGTTGGAGTTTCTTCTGGAGTTTGGCGGCGGTGCCGGCGTAGAGGGCGTTCCCGTAGTCCAGCCGACTGGTGACGAGGGCCTGGGTGACCGTCTTCCTGGTCTCGGTGGGGATCCACCGGAAGATCTTTCGAAGCATGCGCAGGGTGTTGAAGCATGAAGATGAGACGGCGTTGACTTGTCTGGTCATCGAGAGGGAGGAGTCCAGGATGAAGCCTAGGTTGCGAGCGTGGTCCGTTGGCTTGGGGGTGGCTCCCAGGGCGGGGGGCCACCAGGAGTCGTCCCAGGCGGATGGTGATGATCCCAGGATGAGGACCTCCGTCTTGTCTGAGTTCAGTTTCAGGCGGCTGTTCTTCATCCATTCGGCGACGTCTTTCATCCCTTCGTGTAGGCTGGCTCTGGCGGCGTCCGGGTCGCTGGTGAGGGAGAGGATCAGCTGGGTGTCGTCGGCGTAGGTGATGATCTTGAGGTTGTGTTGACGTGCGATGGTTGCGAGGGGGCTCATATAGACGTTGAAGAGGGTGGGGCTGAGCGATGACCCTTGTGGAACTCCGCAGATGACTTCGGTGGCCGCTGACCGGAACGGGGGGAGGCGGACTCTCTGGGTTCTTCCGGCGAGGAATGAGGCGATCCACTCCAGGGCCTTCCCCTGGATGCCGGTGTTGTTCAGGCGCTGTACCAGGGTGCGGTGGCAGACAGTGTCGAACGCTGCGGAGAGGTCCAGGAGGATGAGGGCCGCAGTTTCCCCATTGTCCATTAGGGATCTGATGTCGTCTGTGGCTGCGATGAGGGCGGTCTCCGTGCTGTGGTTGGCTCGGAAGCCGGATTGCGAGTGGTCGAGGGATCCGTTGGTCTCGAGGAAGGCAGCTAGCTGTCTGTTGACGGTCTTCTCGATGACTTTGGCAGGAAACGGGAGGAGCGAGATGGGGCGGTAGTTCTTGAGGTCGGAGGGGTCAGCAGTTGGTTTCTTCAGCAGGGCACTGATCTCGGCGTGTTTCCAGCACTCCGGGAAGGTGGCGGTGTTGAAGGAGGCGTTGACGATGTCACGGAGGTGGGGTGCGATGATGTGGTCAGCCGTGTTGAAGATGTGGTGTGGGCAGGGGTCCGTAGGGGATCCGGAGTGGATGGTGTTCATTGTGCGTGTTGTGTCTTCGGTGCTGACTGGGGTCCAGGTGCGGAGGGTGGCGGTGGGGGGCATCGGTTCGGTGGTGGGGTTTGTGGTTGGTGGGCCGAAGCTGTTGTGAATGTTGGCAGGTGGCAGTTACAAAGTCCTGGGTGCCACCCTGCATTCTTGTGGTGGTATGCCCCAGCGCAACTCTGAAACTACCGCCTTCTTTCCAAGGAGTCCGGTGCACCAGATTGGCAGCCGGCACCTCCCAGCTTGACTGATTCACTCTCAGCATACTGGTTCAGAGACAGGCCGTCTGAGGTCTTGTACCGTGGCAGCTGCTCCCTCTGTGAGTCTACTCACGGGGAAGTCCCAAGGATGGTCTCCCCGAGACACACCACTTCCTCTCCTAGGGCTTGGGGCCTTGGCCTGTGACCTTCAATCAGCACTTGTGGAGTGCTCTTAGTTCTCCTGAATCTGGAGGGCAGGTGCTGCTGCCTAGGCCAAGCCTCCCCAATCTGGTTTGCCTTCATCTAGAACCTTTGTCCATGATGACAACCAGTACAGGCTATTATACTGCCTTGCAGGCTTTGGAGTGTGCCGTGCTGTGGAGGACAGGACGGCATGACCGTCAACAGGGACCTACCCTTGGTGGAGACCTAAGCAGGCTGGCATTAGTCACTCTTCCGACCCCTGATTGGGTGCATGCTAAGAGCCTGCACCCTGCAGTTGTGACAACAGAGTCCTGGGTGACGCCTTGTATTCCTTTGGTGGTATGCCCCGGAGCAACCCTAACACTGCCACCTCCTTTCCAAGGTGCCCAGTGCCCCCGATTGGCTACTGGCACCTCGGGGTTAACTGAATCGGGCTCGGCACGCTGGTTCAGAGACAGACCGCTCGAGGTCTTGTACTGTGGCAGCTGCTCTCGCTGTGCCTCTAAACACGGGGGAGTCCCAAGGAGGGTCTCCCCATGACACACCACAGGGGTTGTGTGCCCCCTCGCCTTCTCTCCTTAACTGAGACTAAGCCAGGGGTCCCTCGGGCTGCTGCGGGGTGGAGCGCTCACAGACTGCAGTATCACAGCAGGGACACCACGCCCACGGGCTGTACGGAAGGCTCTCTCCCAGCGCAGACCCTGGGAAACCTCACCCCCAGCTAGGAGTTGGGAATCACCGTATGACCTCTGGTGTGTGGTGGGTACCTTATACCAGGTCCAGGTATCCCCTACTAGTGTAGTGTAGGCAGTGTCTTGAAGCCAGGCTCTCTAGAGGTAGCTGTGGATGAGCAGCCAAGGTTTATTTAGGAGACATGCAAAGCTCATGCAGTAGCACTGTAGTCACACAGCACGTACACACATGAAAGAAAACACGCAAAATTTACAAAAATAAATGTGCTTTATCATGGTAACGCAGCACCAAAGTTACTATAGAGTCAATACCCCCTTAGGCTGCAAGTAATACACAAGATAAATACACTAGTTGTCAGAAATAGGCAGATGAATAGTTAGAAAACAGTTCAAACTGTGTAAAACACAATAGAGAATAGTGGCCCTGGGCAAACACAAACCATATACTGAAAAAAATTTAATCCGATAGTGTTGCCCCCCCCCCCACCCAGGTAAGTGGAGTGTTTAGAGTTGCTGGGGGTACCAAGAAAGCACAAAGGTAAGTTTCACAACACCCCCCAGCAACCAAGAAAGCAGGAGTAAATTGCTAGAATTTCCCCAAAACACCCATTTAGAAGAAAAGAAGAGGATTGCAAATCCCAGAAATGACTGCAAGAAACCAACAGTGGATTCCTGAAGATGAAGACAGGAGCCCCTGTCCACTAAGCTGAGGATAGCAGGAGTTGGTCGACGGTGAGGAAGGAAAGTCAGCACTGCAGCCCTGGAGTTGGAGTTGAGTTCCTGGAGAAAGCAGGTGATGTCCCACGTCGGAAGGAAGATTGCAGTCAGGTTTGGTGTTCGGATTCCACCATCAAGCCTTGGCACAGGCAAAACTCGCGGTTGGTGGAAAGTGGTGCTGCTGGGGACCAGCAAGGCCCAGGAGGACTCAACCCAGGAGGGGGAGTCAGAGGGAGTCTGCAGCGTCGCAGAGCCCACAGAAGCACAGGCAGCACTCACAGGAGTCGCCGGGGTGGGGACACAGAAGTTGCAAAAGGAGCCTACGCAGCACTACAAAAAGGAGTCCCACGCTGCAGGAGATTCACTCAGGGAGCTGTGCATCGCAGGACAGAGTGCTGGGGGCTGGAGCTACACGAAGACCCCTTGGAAGAAGTGCCAACAAGCATTGGCAGCTTCAAAAGAGGCGGTGCATGGGGTACTGTCCTGTGTGGGAAGGTAAGGGCTTACTTCCACCCAAGTTAGACAGCTGGTGGAGAGGTCCGTCCAGACCACACCCGACCACCACCCATGATGCAGGATCCACGCACCTCAGCAGGAGAGGGGAATCCACGCAGCTGGTCGTCGTTGCTGTTGGTTCCTGCCGATGCAGGGAGGGAGATTCCTTCTTTCCTGTGCAGACTGAAGACAGGCTGTCCTCAGAGAATGCACAACCAGGGAAAAGTTGAAGAAGCTGGAAGGAGCTGTGGAAACAATGTTGCAGGCAAAGTCTTAATCTTTGTTGCAGATTGACAGGTCCTGGAGAATCCAGATGCAGTTTTTTTGGTCAGAAGTCGAAGTAAGGGATGCAGAGGAATCCTACTGAAATCTTGCAAGCCGAAACTGAGGAACCACCCAAAAAAGAGACCCTAAATAGCGTTGAAAGGGGGTTTGGTCTCAAAGCTGGGTGGCCACCTATCTGGAGGGGGCTCTGATGTCATCTGTCTAACCTGGCCACTCAGATGCTTCCAGAGTTCCCTGCCAACCTTTGATTCAAGATGGCAAAATCCAGGGACCCTCTGGTGGAGCTCTGGGCACCTGCTTTGCCACAGAGACCTTCCCTGGCATTGGGTCAGACGTCGATGCTCCCGATGTCGGTTGGGCCCACAATCGACAACGATCCCATCCTCATACCCGACGACCCGGAGCCGGAACGATGTTGCTCGATGCCGATTCCGTTCTCTATGGGCTCTCCTGGACTAGGGTTGATCCAGACCCTTATGCTTATCGTTATGGATATGGGGAGAGTATGGAGGGAAGGCTGGATCCTTTAGAATACCAGCTTGATCCCCAAATGGACTGGGTGCAGGATTTGGGTGATGCTAGTGGAGTAGACACCTCTCCTGACCAATGTTCCCTGTAAGGCGCGCGCGCGCACCTTTCCTTCCCCCATCGCGCAGGCCCCTTTGGCAAGCGCGCACGTTGTGCTGTTATCGAATGTTCCACCATTCCTATACTTTGTGGTAGTTTATATGCGTTATCACTTTCTAAGCCTAAATAAGCCTTTTAGAGCGATAAAAGTGCTCCCCTAAGGCAGATAATGCTCATATTTGAATCTGGATTGAAGTCAATGAAAACAGCGTTTAAATGCCGCGGGGAGTGTTTTAAACATTATTTGGCGTACTTTAGCATACAAGCGAGCAAGTGATATTTGTCTTGGAAATGAATGGTTAATGAGCTAGGAAATGCTTCAGAACAGTAGAAAATGTGCTGTTATCGAATGTTCCACCATTCCTATACTTTGTGGTAGTTTATATGCGTTATCACTTTCTAAGCCTAAATAAGCCTTTAAGAGCAATATACGTGCTCCCCTAACAGGTCATGTCCTTGGGGTGTGCAACCAGGTCACAAAACTGCCTTGATGCCCTATTGCATGGAGCAATGATATCCCTTTTGTGCTTTAGTGGTATGGAGAGGCTAATGCCAAAGATCTTGGCTAGTTATGCGCTGCGCGTGCGTGAATGGTCAATTTCTTGGCGCACGTATCCTTGGCTGCAACGCACAGAGCCGCACACTGCCGCACATAGTGGAAAAAAATTAGAGGGAACATTGCTCCTGACACTGGTATGCTCTCTCCTCCTACCGTTACTACGGAGGAGGGTGCCTCATATTCTATGGTGGTGAGAAGGGCGGCTGAAGTCCTGGACCTCAAGCTATCATCTGTGGCGGTTAGGCCTAATATCCTAACCAGCGTGCTTCAGATGGGGTTTTCCTCTTCCGAACCCCTTCTTCCCTTTAATGAGGCACTGACCGACGTCCTTTCGCGTACTTGGTCCAGACCCAGCACGGGGGCTCCTGTGAATAGGACGATTGCCCGCCGCCATCGGCCTGCGCCGACAGATCCAAAATTCCTCTCCCAAATACCTACGCCTGAGAGCCTTGTCATCCGGGCTTCCTCGTCATCTGGCGCATTCCCTGCTGCACCCCCGGATAGGGAATCAAAAAGACTGGACAATTTGGGGAAGAAGTTATTTTCTTCCAACAGTCTAGTGCTGCAGTCCATGAATACTGCATGCCTTTTGCGGCGCTATTCCCATACTCTCTGTGATACAGTTGCACAAGTGCTGCTTAGAGTTCCGGAGGAGGCCCGGACTAACCTTTCCCAAGCCGTAACAGATGGGAGGGATACAGCAAAGTTCCTGATTCGTTGTGGACTAGATACAACCGACTCTCTGGGCAGATTGGTTGCATCAACGGTGGCATTGAGATGCCACGTCTGGCTGAGACCATCTGGTTTTCAGGGGATGTCCAGCAATCCTTGATGGACATGCCCTTTGATGGCACACGTCTTTTCGGAGACTAGGCGGACTCGGCGCTCGAGGCACTTTAAGGATTCCCAAGCCACAGGCCAGTCCCTTGGCCTCGCAACCACTTCTAGACCCCAGCAGTCCACCTTTCACCCCTTTCGTGGCCACAGAAGGGACACCCAACCGCGTCCTTTACCCCATGGCCATTGAACTGCACATGCTGTACAGCTCCTGGGTGGACAGGGGATCTCACATTCCCGGGGATCAGGGAGCCACCGGGTCACCCAGTCCACCCTTGTCCCCTCCTCAGTCTCCAAACCTTCCGCGGGTACACCAGGAATCAGTCGGCGGCAGGATTCGCCATCACCTGCCCCAATGGCAGTCCATTACCTCGGACAGGTCGGTCCTCCAGCTTGTCCGAAGTGGCTACTCCCTCCCCTTCGAGACACCTCCTCCTACCATGCCACCTTCATGCAATCGAATATCGGATGATCATATGGCGCTTCTCAGCGAGGAAGTACAAGCCTTTTTGGGCAAAGGAGCTATAGAGAGGGTTCTGTTGCCAGAAGTGGGTTGTGGTTGCAATTCCCGCTACTTTCTTTTCTAGTGCCGAAAAAGGACAAGGGTCTTCGTTCCTATATCAGATCTTCGGTCCCTCAACCTCTTCCTCAAAAAGAAGAAGTTCAAAATGTTGACATTGGCTCAGGTCCTATCTGCCCTGGATCCTGGAGACTGGATGGTAGCGTTGGACTTGCAAGACGCATTTGCACATTCCTGTCTTGCCGGCCCACAGACATTACCTACGATTCGTGGTAGGTCACGAGCACTTTCCGTTTACCGTACTCCCCTTTGGCCTTACCAGTGCCCCTCTGGTGTTCACGAAAGTGATGGTAGTAGTGGCAGCTTATCTGCATAGGTTAGGGGTCCCAGTCTTCCTTTACCTCAACAATTGGCTGATGAAGGCAAACTCACCCCAGACTGTCGTCTCCCACCTCCAGACTAAGGCGAACCTTTTGCATTCGCTGGGGTTCACTATCAACATGCCGAAGTCACACCTGACTCCTTCTCAGATGCTCCCTTTCATCGGAGCTGTTCTGGATACAGGGCAGTTTCCAGCATATTCTCCCGAAAAGCGAGTCCAGGATATTCGGGCTATGATATCAATGTTTCAGCCTCTGTCCTGGATTTCGGTGACAATGACTCTGAGGCTGCTGGGCCTCATGGCCTCCTGCATCCTGCTAGTTCAAAATGCCAGATGGCATATGCGGGCTCAGCAGTGGGACCTGAAGTTCCAGTAGGCACAGCATCAAGGGAATCTCTCTGACAAGGTCCAGATCTCGGAAGGGAACTGCGAGAGGCTTGCAGTGGTGGTTAACAAATCAGGATTGGGTCAAGGGCAGATCCCTCTCCTTTCCTCAACCAGATCTTACAGTCGTGACAGATGCGTCACTCCTGGAATGGGGTGGCCACGTGGAAGAGGCGGCGATCAGAGGCCTCTGGTCTCCGGCAGAAACCGGGCTCCATGTCAACCATCTGGCGCACTGAGCGATTCGACTAACATTGAAAGCATTCCTTCCCTCTCAAGGGGAAAGCATTGAAAGTGTTCACAGACAACACCACTGCCATGTGGTACTGCAACAAACAGGGCAGAGTGGGGTCGTGTACCCTTTGTCAAGAGGTTCTTCGTCTCTGGACTTGGCTGGAACATGAGGGCATTTCCCTGGTGTTGGAAAATGGGTTATTGGTAAGGGCAGGTAGGTACCCACACTTAGCAATAAGCCACTAACCTCGACTTAGGTCCAGTTAGGTCTCAGTAAATTAAACCCAGCTCAACCCTTGGTAGCTTGGCAACGAGCGACTTAGGAGACAGAGTGTAAAGCATTAAAATTTCACAAAACAGTAATTGAATATAACACAGGAAACAGTTTAAAAATCCAAAACCAATTCATAAAAATAGATAATATTTAAAATGACACAAAAACGAATAAAATCGGATAAGGGGAACCAGAGAAATACATTTTTAAAGAATTATTGTTTTTTAGCACCTAGAAACAAAAAGCGCCAATCGGGTCATCTGGTTGCACCTTGACCGGGGCAAAGTCAAAGTTTAAGGCCGATCGCGATGGAGCCCGGCTCGGCTACAGGCCACGGGAGGCCTCGGTCAAAAGTTTACCTTCGCACTTAGTCGTTTTTCTGAAGATTTTCTTCAGCGGGACGAACCTGTCAGTCCAATCCGACCTCCTGGAACCCTTCTCCGGATACGCGTCGCGGGAATCCTCGTGGAGATTTTTACCTTCGGACTTAGTCGTTTTTTCGAGGTGAAAATCCTTCGACCGGGGTAAACCTGGATCTTGATCCGATGTCCTTAGAGCCCTCCTCGGATACGCTGGCTGGGAGGTCCCGGCCAACTTTGTACGTTCGGACTTAGTCTCTCTTTTTTCGAGATTTTCTTCACCGGGACGAACCTGCATATCAGGCCGGGTCACGGTTGAGGCAAGCCGACTAGTGTTGCCGCGGCGGGTCGGTCCTTCTATGGAGCTTTTTCTTCAAAAGTTCTCCAAACTCCTGGGTCTTCTCCCAGATGTTCTTTTAAAGTTCTTTTGGGGTCCACAGCTCACCCCAAGGGTCCAGAAGCTCTGAGATGATCCTTGGGGGGTGTGGACTACAACTCCCAGAATGCACCTGGCGCAAACTCCTTTTTGGCCACTGGGCAGGGGTCAGCTGGTTGATTTCTTCAGGAGTTGGTGCAGGGGACTCTGGTTAGCAGTTGTTCACCTGTAGAAAACAGGGAGTCCCTCCTTGAACCAGTTGAAGCCAGGCAAAGTCCTTCTTGTGGTGAAGCCCAAGTGTGCAGCTGGTGCAGTCTTCCTTCTCCTTTGGTTCTTCTTTGTTGGAATCTGATGGGGATCTGAGGTGTGGGTGCAGGTCTTCCAGTTTTATCCTTGCTCCTGGGTGAAAAACAGGAGGGTCCTGATTCTCCAATCAGGCGCAGGGTCCTTCCCCCTGTGATGACCACTTCCTGGGAAGTGTGGCAAAAATCAATCCCAGGAGGCAACATTCTTCAAAAATCCATCATGGCTGAAAATGATTTTTGGAGGTTACATCTGGCGGAGCCCACCCACTGGTGTGGCTAAGAATCATAAACACACCCCTCTCCTGCCCTTTCCTAATCTAATCAAGGGGGCACCTAGTTGTCTGGGGTTGCAGGATGTGGGGGTGTTGCTGGGTTGCTCCAAATGTCCTTCTCTGCCTTTGAAGACCAGTTTGGCAGCCCTCCCCCTTCCTGCCTCACCATCTGCTGAGGGGAGATTCCCTCCCACATGCACATCTCTTTGTGTGAAGCCAGGACACTTCACACCTCATCAAGGCAGCCTGGCCAATCAGGGAACAGCAGCAAAAACAATGCAGGGCTGAAATTGGCAACTTTTCAGGTAAAGTTTAAAACTCTTTACCTGAACAAGTTATATTAAATCCCACAACTGGAAGTTGTGGAATTTATTATATACAATGAATTTGATACCAAACTCTAGCCTATGAAGGCCATTCACTACAATGAGGGAAAAACAAATTTGGCTGTTTTTCCCTCCCCAGGGCTTACAAAACTACTTTTATAAGGTCCCTGCTTATAGTTACATGGCACCCAGCCCTAGGGGCACATAGGACACACCTTAGGGGTGCCTTATATGTAAAAATAAGGTAGTTTAAGACTTTGGAACTACTTTTAATTCCAAAGTCGAATTTGCATATAACGTTAATTTAAAAGCAGCCAGCAAGGCAGGCCTGCCTTTAAAATGACCCTGGGCACCTCAGCAGTGCACCTATGGGTGCACTACCTATGCTGTGGTCCCTAAACCTACATGCCCTACGATATATACTAGGAACTTATAGGTAGGTTAAGTTAGCCAATTATAATTAGCCTAATTTGCATATCCACTTTACACAGAGCACTGGCCCTGGGACTGGTAAGCAGTACCCAGGGCACAGCCAAGGGTCAGTAACCACCAGTACCTGTCCAAAAAGTGTGGGGGTGACCAGGGCAAAAAGGAGGACTTTCCTACACCTGGTGATTCAACACCTGGCAGGCTCCTTAAATGCCAGAGCAGACGAACTCAGCCGATGATGCGTGGTCGATCACGAATGGCGTCTCCATCCGGAGGTGGCACAGGGTCTCTTCCTTCAGAGACCTTGGTTAGACGCGTAATGTAAGCTGTTTTGTGAGTTGGAGTTTCCAAGGCGGTACTCCTTTCGTTGCAAGCGGATCTCAGGCCTCCTATACGCCTTTCGACCCATACCAGTTCTGCCTAGAGTTCTGAAGAAGATCAGGCAAGACCTGGCCTAAGTTATACTGGTTACTTCGGACTGTGCACGAAGAGTCTGGTATCCCGAGCTGTTGAGCATGGCCATAGCTCCTCCGATCAGACTGCCTCTTTGGGAGAATCTTTCGCAGCAGCAGGGGAGGGTCCTCCATCCGCATCTATTGACCCTCCCCCTGCTTGCGTGGAGACTTAGCGGCAACAGTTGAGGCCTTTTGACCTGCCACCTGAGGTCTGTAATGTTACCTTGGCAGCCAGGCGTCCCTCAACCAAAACTGTGTTTGCCTTTCATTGGAAGAAATGTGTGGCATGGTGCATCTGTCGATCCTCTATCTGCTCCTCTATCTGCTCCTCTTTCTCAGGTCCTCCTCCTTATTCTTTCCCTTGCCCAGCAGGGTTCCACCCTGGGCTCTCTTTAGGGATATCTCTCTGCTATCTTGAGTTTACCAGATCAGCCTTACTTATTTAAATCTCCTATAGTTGGGAGGTTTCTTAAAGGCCTCACACATCTCTTTTCTCCTATCTCATTCATCATACCCCAATGGGATCTAAGCCTAGTATTAACAAACCTTATGTGTGCCCCGTTTGAGCCTCTTCACAACTGCCCTATATGGCTCTTAACCCTCAAGACTGTCTTTTTAGTTGCCATTACCTCTGCCCGCAGAGTAAGTGAGCTCCAGGCTCTGTCATCTAAGCCACCTTTCCTGGCCATACATCCTGACAAAGTGGTGATTCGCACGAGGGCTTTGTTTCTACCTAAGGTAGTGACACCCTTTCATATCGGACAGTCCATCACCTTGCCTACCTTTTATGCACCCCCACATTCCTCTCATGAAAAGGATAGACTCCACCGTCTGGACCCAAAAAGAGAGTTGGCGTTCTACCTTGATCGTACCAAAGACTTCCGAGTGGATGCTTGTAGGAAGTTGGCTCTGTATATACTATTCAAAGTAAGAAATAGTGTGCACAGAGTCCAAGGGTTCCCCTTAGAGGTAAGATAGTGGCAAAAGTAGATAATTCTAATTCTCTATTTTGTGGTAGTGTGGTCAAGCAGTAGGCTTATCAGAGGGTAGTGTTAAGCATTTGTTGTACACACACAGGCAATAAATGAGGAACACACACTCAAAGACTTACTCCAGGCCAATAGGTTTTTATGTAGAAAAATATATTTTCTTAGTTTATTTTAAGAACCACAGGTTCAAGATTTACATTAAACACTTTAAATGTAAGGTACTTCACTTAGATACTTTAGGAACTTTGAATGACAACAGTATCATATACAGTCTTTGTAAAAATGGCAATAAGCTATTTTAAAAGTAGACAGTGCAAAAATCAACAGTTCCTGGGAGAGGTAAGTAAAGGTTAGATTAGGAGGTAAGTAAAACACTTACAAGTCTCAGTCCTGGAGCATAGGCAGCCCACCGTTGGGGGTTCAAGGCAACCCCAAAGTTACTACACCAGCAGCTCAGGGCCGGTCAGGTGCAGAGGTCAAAGAGGTGCCCAAAACACATAGGCGCCTATGGAGAACAGGGGTACTCCAGTTCCAGTCTGCCAGCAGGTAAGCACCTGCGTCCTCGGGGGGCAGACCAAGAGGGTTTTGTAGAGCACTGTGGGGACACAAGTAGGCACACAAAACACACCCTCCGCGGCAGAGGGGCGGCCGGGTGTAGTGTGCAAAGCAGGTGTTGGGTTTTAGATAGGAAACAATGGAGGGACCCGGGGGTCACTCTAGCGGTGCAGGAAGGCACAGGGGGGGCTTCTCCGGACAGCCACCAGCTGGGCTAGGCAGAGGGTCACCTGGGGGTCACTCCTGCGCTGAAGTTCAGTTCCTTCAGGTCCTGGGGGCTGCGGGTGCAGTGTCGGTTCCAGGCGTCGGGTCCCTTGTTACAGGCAGTTGCGATCAGGGGGACCCTGTGGATCCTCGCAGCAGGCGTCGCTGTGGGGGCTCAGTTGGGTCGTCTCTGGTTACTCACGGGCTCGCAGTCGCCGGGGAGTCTTCCCTGAGGTGTTGGTTCTCTGAATCTCGAGCCGGGGGCGTGGTGTTCAGAGTGTGAAGTCTCACGCTTCCGACAGGAAACATGCAGTCTTTGAAAGTTGCTTCTTTATTGAAAAGAAGTAGCTGGTTTTGAACAGGGCCGGTGTTCACGGGAGTTTCTTGATCCTTTACTCCAGGGCAGTCCTCTGAGGCTTCAGAGGCCCTTGGCCCTTGTCGGATGCGTCGCTGGAGCAGGTTTTCGAAGTTGGAGACAGGCCGGTAGGGCTAGGGCCAAAGCAGTTGTCATCTTCCTCCTTCTCTGCAGGGTTGTAGGTCAGCAGTCCTTCTTCTTTCTTCAGGTTGCAGGAATCTGATTTCCTGGGATCTGGGGAGCCCCTAAATACTGAATTTAGGGGTGTGTTTAGGTCTGGGAGGGCAGTAGCCAATGGCTACTATCCTTGAGGGTGGCTACACCCTCTTTGTGCCTCCTCCCTGTGGGGAGGGGGGGCACATCCCTAATCCTATTGGGTGAATCCTCCAAACTCAAGATGGAGGATTTCTCAAGGCAGGGGTCACCTCAGCTCAAGACACCTTAGGGCTGTCCTGACTGGTGGGTGACTCCTCCTTGTTTTTCTCATTATCTCCTCTGGACTTGCGGCCTAAAGTGGGGGCAGTGGCCGGAGGGGCGGGCATCTCCACTAGCTGAGATGCCCTGGGGTGCTGTAAAAAAAGGGGTGAGCCTTCACCGCCAGGTGTTACAGTTCCTGCAGGGGGAGATGAGAAGCCCCTCCACCCAGTACAGGCTTTGTTCCTGGCCACAGAGTCACAAAGGCACTCTCCCCATGTGGCCAGCAACATGTCCGGTGTGTGGCAGGCTGGCAGAAACTGGTAGGTATTCAGGGGGCATCTCTAAGATGCCCTCTGGGTGTATGTTAAAATAAATTGCACACTGGCATCAGTGTGTATTTATGGTGCTGAGAAGTTTGATACCAAACTTACTAGTTTTCTGTGTAGCCATTATAGAACTGTGGATTTCGTGTTTGACAAACTCCCAAACCATATACTCTTATGGCTACCCTGCACTTACAATGTCTACGGTTTTGTTTAGACACTGTAGGGGCATTGTGCTCATGCACATATGCATTCACCTGTGGTATAGTGCACACTGCCTTAGGGCTGTAAGGCCTGCTGGAGGGGTGACTTACCTATGCCACAGGCAGTGTGAGGTTGGCATGGCACTCTGAGGGGAGTGCCATGTCGACTTAGTCATTTTCTCCCCACCAGCACACACAAGCTGTGAGGCAGTGTGCATGTGCTGAGTGAGGGGTCCCCAGGGTGGCATAAGACATGCTGCAGCCCCCAGGCGACCCTCTGCTTAGCCCAGGTGGTGGCTGTTCCGAGAAGCCCCCCCATACCTGCCTGCACCGCTAGAGTGACCCCTGGGTCCCTCCATTGTTTCCTATCTGAAACCCGATGCCTGCTTTGCACACTGCACCCGGCGCCCCTGTGCCGCTGAGGGTGTGTTTTGTGTGCCTACTTGTGTCCCCCCCAGTGCTCTACAAAACACCCCTGGTCTGCCCCCGAGGACGCGGGTACTTACCTGCTGGCAGACTGGAACCGGAGCACCCCTGTTCTCCAGAGGTGCCAATGTGTTTTGGACACCTCTTTGACCTCTGCCCCTGACCGCCCTCGGGGAGTGTCTGTCTTGCCAGAGCATGAATCCTAAGGCCTTAAAGGAAAGGGAAGCCAAACTCTTTTTGGCAAAAGCGAAGAAGGGTCATAGGAGCCATAAAAGATCCTCTTCCCACACTTCTTCGAAGAAGCATAAGAAACGGCGCCATTCAGCTCGGAGCCTATCAAGGTCAAGGTCTCTATCTCGCCAGCGCAATGCGACGTGAGAGGTGAGTCCGACGGTGATTCCGCAACCCCAGAGTCCTGAGGCTTCCACGGCGCCATCCGTTTTTGAGGTTGTGGCACCTCAGGACAGTTCTCAGTTTTCACCAGCTGCTCAGGAGTCAAATGGTCAGCAAGTACGGATGCGACAAGACCAGCAGTATCCCACCTTCCCGGCTCTGGGAGCGGATCTGGCAACATTCTTGAATGCCATTTTTGCGATGTTTTAACACCATGGCCCCTGCTGGTCCCACAGGTCCATTGGGATTTTCTGTGGGATCCCCGGCCCCGTACAAGGCAGCACCGTTTATGCCGTTCTGTCCGGCTGAGGGTACTGGACCGGCACCGGTGACATCGCCTCGAGGTCCTGTGAATCCCATGACATCGCCAAGTACATCTATGGCGTCGATGTCACCCCATCAGCCGGCGCCGATGGTGGAGTCACATGCATCTTCGGTACCATTATGATCCGCGCCGGCGCCGGACTCGGGTGATGGATTCCAGCGGAGTCAACCCTCCTCTCTGACGCCTCGTCAGGTGTTGAAGCCGGTGCCTTCGACGTTGGAAAACTCCATGTTGACGCCGAGGTTGGAGGTTCGTTTGAGGTCGCGTTGGAAGGCCTTTCTCCTCCTGGAAAAGGAGGAATATCAAAGGCAGTTGGAGGAAGGAGAGATTGTTGAGCCCTTGAGAGAGTATCAGGGCTTGGAGTCGGCCAGTGGCTGGATACTTCCCCGGAATGGGACTTGTCTTCACCAGGGGAGTTTACGGAGGAAGCAGCTTCGTTTCACACGGGCCACCTTGTTGGATTTGCCGTTTGATGGGGAGAAACTGTTTGGAGATAAAGCAGACACTGCCCTGGAGCACTTTAAAGACAGCCGGGCCACGGCAAAGTCTTTAGGATTGCAAGCCTCCTCTGCTACCCCTTTTAGGCCCTTTCATAGGTTCAGGGGGTTTGGACGTGGGGCAGCTTATCGAGGGAGACCCCAATCCTCATTCCAGCAGCCTATTAGCCTCCCATATCGGTCCTTTAGAGGTCGGGGGAGGATTAGAACGAGAGAAGCCACCCAGCAGCACCCTACGTCATCCTCTTCCTCTGGAGGACAACAGCAAGTGAAGCAGCCCTAGTTGTCCCCCCTTTGTCAACCATACTTCTCCTGTAGGGTGAAGATTACGTATTTTTCTCCACGAGTGGGAGTTAGTTACATCAGACTCATGGGTGCTAAACACTGTGAAAAAAGGATATGCTCTCCCTTTTCAGGAGTTTCCTCCTCCCATCCCTCCCCGTCCCTTGTTTTGTTCAGAAGACCATCTCCTGTTGTTGCAACAGGAAGTTCAGACCCTGTTATCAAAAGGTGCAGTGGAGTTGGTTCCAGAGCAGGAAAGGGGTCAGGGGTTGTTATTCAAGATATTTCCTGATCCCCAAGAAGGACGGCCGTTTGAGACGAATCCTAGACCTGAGGATTTTGAATTTCTTCCTGAAACAGGAGAAATTCAAGATGCTTACTCTAGCGCAGGTACTTCTGGTGTTAATCAAAGAGGGTTGGATGCTGTCTGTCGACTTGCAGGATGCGTACTTTCATATCCCTATACTCAAGTCGCACAAGAAGTATCTCAGGTTTGTGGTGGGGTCGCAACACTACCAGTTTGCGGTCCTCCCGTTTGGTCTTATTTCCGCACCTCGAGTCTTCACAAAGGTGATGGCAGTGGTGGCAGCAAGTCTCAGAAGGGAAGAGATATCTGTATTCCTTTACCTGGACGATTGGTTGATCAAAGCCAAGTCTCCAGAGCTTGTGTTGCATCACTGGCAGATGACAACTCAGTTGTTGTTCAGACTGGGTTTTTCGATGTACCCAAATCTCACCTGGAGCCCTCTCAACGCCTCCTGTTCGTAGGGGCAGTGCTGGACACAACATTGGCCTATTCTCCGCCTCATTGGCTCCAGGATATTCAGGCGTTGATTCCAATGTTTTAAAATGGAGCGGTTGTTCCAGTTCTCAAGGTCTTACGCCTGCTCGGTCTGTTCGCTTCTTGTATTCTGTTGGTCACTCATGCACGTTGGCACATGAGGGCTCCCCAGTGGTGCCTCCGCAGGCAGTGGTTTCAACACAAAGGGGATTTTGAGGAGTCAATAACGATCTCCAGAGACGCTGCAGTGGATCTACAATGGTGGGCTGTGGACGGCAACCTTTCGCAAGTAAGGCCATTGTCACTGCTGCCGCCGCCGGCCACAGTCATGACGGATGCTTCCATTCTAGGGTGGGGAGCTCATCTGGGGGACCTGGAGATCAAATGTCGTTGGTCTCCAGTGGAACAGACTTTTCATATCAATCTGTTGGAATTGCGAGCAATACGCTTGGCTCTCAAGGCCTTCCTCCCTTCCCTTCGCGGTCAGTCAGTTCAGGTCCTGACTGACAACACTACTGCGATGTGGTATCTAAACAAGCAGGGAGGAGTAGGGTCGTATCTTCTCTGCAGAGAAGGTCTACGTCTCTGGTCCTGGCTTCAGGATCATCGGATTTGCTTGATAGCAAATCATCTGGCCGGGGTGCTCCACCTAAGTGCGGACTCTGTCTGCTCCTTTCGGCCGGTCACGAGTGGCGTCTCCATCCGGATCTGGTCCTGCACATTTTTCGGATGTGGGGTACGCCGGTGATAGACCTGTTTGCCACTCGAGAGATCGGGGAAGTGCCCGTCATTCTGCAGCCTCCAGCATCCGGTGCAAGAAGCTTTGGGGGATGCGTTTCAGATCTCTTGGTGCAACCAGTTGCTTTACGCGTTTTCCCCCCCCATACTCTTGATTCCTCTGGTGCTGAGGAAGATTCGCCAAGATCGGGCTCCGTTTATTTTAATAGCCCCGGATTGGCCAAGAAGGGTGTGGTACACGGTCCTTCTCCAACTCTCGCTGTGCCATCCGTTCCGTCTCCCTCTCAGGGCAGACCTCCTCTCGCAGTCACAGGGGCAGGTCCTGCACCTTCATGCCTGGAGATTGAATGGAAAAAGAACAGTTGATGGACCGAATGTAGACCTGGCCTGGCAGTTCGGGCTGGACTGTTCCCATGGGGAACAGAGGGTCAAGACTGATTTGCATATGGCTGGGTCTGAGCTGGAATGGCATGGCAAGCAAAAAAACTGATGGATTAAACCCAAATCTGTGCCTGGGGGTGAATGTTTGATTTGTTCTGCATTCCATCTATCTTCTGTTGTTTTTGCATTTGTTGCCCCAAGTGGGAAGGGTATGCCCAGACGTGGGTCCCGTGCTTGCCATGCCACCAGATTCAAGCTAGCCTGGCTGATGAAGGGTGATACCCTGGAACCGGTCCCAGGATGCTTGTTTCTGGTCCAGGGAGTACCTGGCCTGGCAATTCGGGCTGGACTGTTCCCATAGGGAACAGGGTCGAGACTGATTTGCACATGGCTGGGTCTGAGCTGGAATGGCATGGTGTAAGGAAATGCCTCCTTGGCATGGTTACCCCCCTGACTTTTTGCCTTTGCTGATGCCAAGTTATGATTTGAAAGTGTGCTGAGGCCTGCTAACCAGGCCCCAGCACCAGTGTCCCCAGCACCAGTGTTCTTTCCCTAAAACTGTACCTTTGTTTTCACAATTGGCACACCCTGGCATCCAGGTAAGTCCCTTGTAACTGGTACCCCTGGTACCAAGGGCCCTGATGCCAGGGAAGGTCTCTAAGGGCTGTAGCATGTCTTATGCCACCCTGGGGACCCCTCACTCAGCACAGACACACTGCTTGCCAGCTTGTGTGTGCTGGTGGGGAGAAAATGACTAAGTCGACATGGCACTCCCCTCAGGGTGCCATGCCAACCGCACACTGCCCATGGTATAGATAAGTCACCCCTCTAGCAGGCCTTACAGCCCTAAGGCAGGGTGCACTATACCATAGGTGAGGGCATAGGTGCATGAGCATAATGCTCCTTCAGTGTCTAAGCCCAACCTTAGAGATTGTAAGTGCAGGGTAGCCATAAAGAGTATATGGTCTGGGAGTCTGTCAATTACTAACTCCACAGTTCCATAATGGCTACACTGAAATCTGGGAAGTTTGGTATCAAACTTCTCACCACAATAAATGAACACTAATGCCAGTGCGGGATTTATTATAAAATACACCCAGAGGGCATCTTAGAGATGCCCCCTGAATACCAGTCTGACTCCTAGTGCTAGGCTGACCAGTTTCTGCCACCCTGCCACCACCAGACGAGTTTCTGGCCACATGGGGTGAGTGCCTTTGTCACACTGTGCCCAAGAACAAAGCCTGTACTGGGTGGAGGTGCTTCTCACCTCCCCCTGCAGGAACTGTAACACCTGGCGGTGAGCCTCAAAGGATCATGCCTTTTGCTACAACACCCCAGGGCATCCCAGCTAGTGGAGATGCCTGCCCCTCTGGCCACTGCCCCCACTTTTGGCAGCAAGGCTGGAGGAGATAATGAGAAAAACAAGGAGGAGTCACCCACCAGTCACTACAGCCCCTAAGGTGCCCTGAGATGAGGTGACAAACAAGTTACTTCCCTTCTGTAACACTTCAGTCCTCTTCGTCCTTTTTTCATCTCCCACATTGGGTTACCTTTAGTTAAGATTTTTTGGAGAAGTTGTTATATTCTTTTTGGTCCTGATGAAGCGTTGTTGGATTTGGTTGGGCCACTAGACGCGAAACATGTTGACCCACGATTAGAGGTACTTTTACAATCTTAGTCCTCTCTTGTTTTCGTCTTTTTGTTGAGAGTAATTGAGCATTGTCACTCATCATTTTACTTTCACTGTGGTTTTTAATCTTGGTCTTCATCTCACCTATACTGATTAAATTTATGATGTGTCTTCGAGATGGATAACCAATTTTATCCTTTTTCTGTTCTCTCCGATTTGCTTTGGTACCTAGAATAGGGTACCCCATCCATCTGACTTGGATTTATAAGCCACTAAAAGAGCAATGCGGTTAAGAGCCCCCTCCGGGGAGCCCGTCAGGCATTGCAGCGCCGGCCTGGCGAGGAGCGTTCCCGATGATGAAACCAGTCATCCATTGTGATGCATGAGGGCTCTTGCTCCTGTAGAATTAGGTCTCTTGGTTTTCTTTTAGTGCATTGGAACAGTGTACCCTTTGACTTTTCATGATTGCTATAATTGGGAGACTATACACTGGACCAGTAACCTCCCGGTCCCCTCCCCCCCCCCCCCCCATTGGTTTTCTTCCTCCAGCCTGGCATTGAGGTCCGTAAACACCTCATGCCTATTCAACCGTTTTTCCTATACTTTATGGGATACGGTGGCACAGATGTGCTGCCCCAGAGGACATACGGAACACTCTCACCCAAGCTATCAAGGATGGGAGAGATGCAGCCAAGTTTACCATTCAGTGTGGTTTGGACAGGACCGACTCGCTGGGTGGGGTGATTTTCTTGACAGTGGCCCTTCGTCGCTGGCTGCGTACCACTGGCATTTCGGGGGATGTCCATGCAAATCTGATGGATATGCCTTTCAATGGCTCATGCCTTTTTGGAGAGAAGGCAGACTGCACTTGAGCAGTCAAGGAGTCTCGAGCCACGGCCAGATCGTTGGGCCTATCGGCACCATCTCACCAGAAGTCTGCTTATCACTGTTTTTGAGGCTTCAAGAGGGGCAGGGTACCACCCCAACCACAGGTGAGCCATTGTCCTCCAGCTTCACAGCATCCAGTGCTAGGACGAGGTTGTGGTACCTTCAGATCCAGACGGTCAAGCCAGAGGTCGGCCACCACCCAGCCCCCCTCTTCCGCAATTCCCAAACCCTCCTAGTATGGTTCTGCAAGACCATGTTCCTCCACTTCGAGGTAGGATTTGATTTTATCTCCCTTTCTGGCGGTCCATAACATTGGACACATTGGTCTTGCGGATCATACAGAAGGGCTATTCACTATCCTTTCATTCTTTCCCTTCTTCTATCCCTCATTTGAAAGAACTGCTGATGTAGGATCATTTAGGCCCTCATTATGATCTTGTTTGTTAAAACCGCCGAGATCCGGGCTGGCGGTCAATAGATGACCGCCAGCGCGACTAAACCCACCCGCCGGACGTATAATGTTTTCCCTGCTGGGCTGGCGGCGGGGAAAAGGGCTGTAACATTGACAGCGGCACCAAATGGAGCCACCGTCAATGTTGGTGTGCGGCGGGGCGGCCGCACCAGTCACGCAGATCACTGCCCGTAAATCGGGCAGTGACCTGCGTGATGGGGCACTGCACAGGGGCCCCTGCACTGCCCATGCCAAGTGCATGGGCAGTGCAGGGGCCGCCAGGGGGGTCCCAGAGCACCCCTTCCGCCAGCCTTTAATTGGCGGGGAACCCGCCAGGGAAAGGCTGGTGGCAGAAGGGATCATTATCCGAGGGGCAGCGCTGCTCTGACGGAAAATGATTCCCTCCACCGTCAGGCTGCCTGTCGGCGGCAGCCTAGCGGTGGAGGAGGGCCGCTATAGGCAGCCCTCACTGTGTCCATAATATAACGGTTCAGACCGCCATGCCGGTGGCGGTCTTTGCCCCCGCCGTCCGGCATGGCGGTCTGAACCGCTGGGGTTCATAATGACCCCCTTAGTCTTGCTCCACGACTAAGGGGGTCATTATGAACAGAGAGTTGCAGATATTTTGACCAAGGGAGCCAGAGAAAGGGTCCTGATGTCCGAAGTAGGTAGTGGTTGTTATTCCAGCTACATTCTGACCCCATCTAACCCTATCTTGGATTTAAGGGACGTCAGTCTCTTCCTTAAAAAGGAGAAATTCAAAATGCTCACTCTGGCTCAGGTCTTGTCTACCCTAGACCAGGGAGACTGGATGGTGTTGTTGGACTTGCAGGATGCGTATTTTCATATCCCCATCCTGCCCACCCACAGGCTTTACTTGCAGTTCAAGGTGGGCCACAAGCACTTTCAGTTTACAGTGCTCCCTTTTAGATTCACCAGTGCCCCTCGGGGGTTCACCAAGGTGGTGGCGGTGGTAGCAGCTCATCTGCGCAGGTTGGGGATTTCAGTCTTTCCCTACCTCGATGACTGGCTGTTGAAGGCTCCTTCGCTCCAAGCTGTCACCCACCTTCAGCCTACAGCGAACCTCCTGCATTTGCTGAAGTTCACTATAAACGTGCCAAATTGACACCTGACTCCCTCTCAGAAGCTCCCTTTCATCAGAGCTGTTCTAGATACAGTGCAGTTTCTAGGTTAACCTCCCGAGAAGCGAGTCCAGGATATTCAGGTTATGATACCGATGTTTCAGCCTCTATCCTGGATTTCGGTGAGACAGACTCTGAGGCCATTGGGACTCATGGCTTCCTGCATCCTGCTAATCAAACATGCCAGATGGGATATGAGGGCTCTGCAGTGGGACCTGAAGTTCCAGTGGGCGCAGCATCAGGGAAATCTTACCAACACCGTTCAGATCTCGGAGGGAACTGCAAAAGACCTGCAGTGGTGTTTAGTGAACTGTGGTTGGGTCAGAGGCAGACTCCTCTCCCTTCCCTAGCCAGATCTCACAGTAGTGACAGATTTGTCACTTCTGGGATGGAGTGGCCATCTGGGAGAGGGGGAGATCAGACACCTCTGGTCTCTGGCGGAATCTGGACTCCATATCAACTTGTTGGAGCTCTGGGCATTCCAACTGGCATTGAAAGGATATCTTCCTGTTGTGAAAGGGAAGATAGTGCGGGTGATCACGGACAACAATACTGCAATGTGGTAATGCAACAAGCAGGGCAATATGGGGTCGTGGACCCTTTGTCAAGAGGCTCTGCATCTCTGGACATGGCTAGAACCCTGGTGGTTCAACACCTGGCAGGTTCTCTGAATACCAGGGTGGGCGAACTCAGCCGTCGATGCCTAGCGGATCACAAATGGTATCTCCATCCCGAGGTGTTGCAAGGACTCTTTCAGCAGTGGGAAGAGCCTTGGTTAGATCTGTTCGCCTCCGCAGAGAACACGCAATATCAGCAGTATTGGTTGTTGGAGTTTCCAAGGCAGCACTCGCTCAGCGCCGCTTTTCATCGCAAGTGGAGTTCAGGCCTCCTGCATGCTTTTACACCCATACTACTCCTGCCCAGAGTTCTCAAGATGATCAAGCAAGACCGGGCCAAGTCATCCTAGTAGCTTTGGATTTGGCACGGAGAGTCCGGTATCCCAAAATGAGCATCAGTTTTCCGATCAGACTGTTCCTTCGGGAGGAACGTCTGTCACAGCAGCATGGGAGGGTTCTCCACCCGAACCTGTCAATTCTGCACCTTCTTGCGTGGAGATTGAGCGACGGCAGTTGGAGGCTTTTGACCTTTCTCCCGAAGTCTGTAAAGTTATTTTGGTAGCCAGGCGTCCCTCCACTAAAACGGTATATGCCTGCCATTGGAAGCGCTTTGTATATCATTGTACAGAAAGGTCTGTTGATTCTCTTTCTGATATTCTTCTCATTCTTTCCCTTGCCCAGCAGGGTTCTGCCTTGGGGACTCTCAAGGGATATCTTTCTTCCTTATCAGCATGTCTTTGGCTGCCTGATCAGCCTTCTCTGGTGAAAACCCCCATTGTACATAGATTCCTCAAAGGGCTTGTACATATATTTCCCCATACGCCCTCTGTCCTCACATTTCTGATGTGTGCTCCCTTCGAGCCTTTGCACAACTGTCCCCTCCGGCTGCTCATCATCAAGATAGACTTCTTAGTGGCAATACCATCTGCCAGGAGGGTGGGTGAGATGCAAGCTCTTGTCATCAAAGCCACTGTATCTCACTATCTATCCAGACAAGGTGGTTCTCAGAATTCGTGCCTCTTTCCTCTCCAAGGTGGTGACCCAATTTCATCTCGGTCAGAACATCACCCTCCCCACCTTCTTTGCTCTGAAACATCCCTCTAAGGAAGAGGAGAGACTCTATCGACTGGACCCAAAAAGAGCGTTGTCGTTATACCTTGACTGCACAAAAGAGTTTCGGTTGGATGACCAACTCTTTTTGGGGTGCTTTGGAGCAAAGAAGGGTTGAGCAGTGCAGAAGCAAACTATTTTGCGCTGGGTCGTTCTCTGCATCAAGATCAGCTTCGCAATGGCCAAAAAGTAGCCTCTTGATGGCTTGCGAGCTCATTCTGCCAGGGCAAAGCTGCTACTACTGTGCTAGCTCGGGGCATACCAGTCCTGGAGAGCTGTCATTCGGCATATGGGCATCTTTTCACATGTTTGCAAAACATTACGGCCTGGACAGTCAGGTACGAAGAGACGGGCACTTTGCCCGTTCAGTTCTACAGGACTTCTTAGTGTAAGGAGAAAAATCCGCAGCCCACCGCCAGGAGGTTATGGCTTGGGTATCTACCCAAAGGTAAGGAATCTGCAGCTAAAAATCTCTATCAGGTGAACATGTTACTTAACTTTAGTAACGCATAATCTGGTAGAGACTCTATCTCGCTGCATATTCCTTACACTCACCCATGCCTCCCCTCTCTGCGGATATGTTTAGTAGGGTTAGGGTTTATCCTTTTCAGGGCCCTAGTTTTGCACAGACTAAATGTTGGTTCTATCCATGACTGCGCTTCTGGCGTGGAGGTTTTGTGGATAAAACCAGTGACGTACGTGTGCCGAGGTAGGGCCTTTATAGGCAACCGGGACATCCCAGACTGCTTCAACGACGCTGACGAAGCCATGCGGAGTCGGACGACGCACGCAGATCTGAAAGACACCACTCAACGGCACGCGCAGGGTGCTGGTCAGCAAAAAGATTCCGGATTCAAACCGAACACCAGGGAATACAAATGTGAGGAATCTGTAGCTAGACAAAGTCTCTACCAGGTATTGTGTTACCGAAGGTAAGTAACTTGTTCTTTTTGTCATCCAAGTGGAAGAACCTGGAAAGGTGATGTGCATTTTTATGGTCTGTTTCAGATCTGACTTCCACTGTAAAGTTCATATGCTGTAGGGAATTGGACCAGCTCAATAACTTGGTGACCTCTCCTCTCATCTGCATCAACCATATGAGAGGTCTGTGGTCAGTCTAAACGCTGAAGTGAGTCTCATACTGGGAGACTCTGTTACATCCAGGGTGGGAGAGCCAGTGCTTCAATCCCTGGGCTGACCCTCTAACTTACATGCCGTAGGTATCGCATACTAAGTACTTTACAGGTAAGTTAGCCTGGGCTAGTTGGGTTTTAGCCACTGCAACATACGCGTTTTAGTGTCAGGCCACTGGCGGTCTAGTTGGTAGGCCTCAGTGCACTCTGGAGTTAAAAAAACTAGTAGCACCAGTCCAGAAACTTGGGGATGACTATACAAAAAGAGCCATTTCCTTACACAGCACCTTCCAAAAACCTATTGGATGATAGACAAAAAAGCTCTCAGAGTACAAATAGTTCAAATGTATAACTGCATGGCTAACTTTTCTTTTGATCTAATCAATAAAAAGACAACCTCCAGGCACTTGAATTACAGGTGTAATGGTTAATGGAAAGAGCACATGTTATGGACCTTAAAGGATGGTAGGCAAAGTAGGCCCTGCTGGAATTCAAACCAGTTCCTGCAGATTTTGGTACGGGACTTCAGGCAATTGAGGCATCCTACCAGCCTTTAAACTAAGTGCACTCTACATCACACAGCGTTATTCGCAACAGAATCATTTTAAACCTAAGGTGCATGTTGTGCACTTACTGTGCATGGAGGGAAGCAGTCCAAAGGAGAATGGAGACAGGCAGTTGAAACAGTACTACAACAGTTAAATTGTATTTAATGATTAACATAAATCAGTATTTTAATTAAGTTAAGTACCTCTCACATTTTACATTTCTCCTAGTCACAGTTGTAGGAAGTTGGCTCTGTATATATTATTTCAAAATAAGAAATAGTGTGCACAGAGTCCAAGGGTTGCCCTTAGAGGTAGGATAGTGGCAAAAAGAGATAATTCTAATGCTCTATTTTGTGGTAGTGTGGTCGAGCAGTAGGCTTATCAGAGGGTAGTGTTAAGCGTTTGTTGAACGCACACAGGCAATACATGAGGAACACACACTCAAAGACTTACTCCAGGCCAACAGGTTTTTATATTGAAAAATATATTTTCTTAGTTTATTTTAAGAACCACAGGTTCAAGATTTACAAGTAATACTTTAAATGTAAGGTACTTCACTTAGATACTTTAGGAACTTTAAATAAAAGCAATATCACATACAGTCTTTGTAAAAATGGCAATAAGCTATTTTCAAAGTGGACACTGCAAAAATCAACAATTCCTGGGGGAGGTATGTAAAGGTTAGGTTTGAAGGTAAGTGAAACACTTACAAGTCTCAAAGTTGGGGCATAGGTAGCCCACCGTTGGGGGGTTCAAGGCAACCCCAAAGTTACCACACCAGCAGCTCAGGGCTGCTCAGGTGCAGAGGTCAAAGGGGTGCCCAATACACATAGGTTTCAATGGAGAACAGGGGTGCCCCGGTTCCAGTCTGCCAGCAGTTAAGTACCTGCGCCCTCGGGGGCAGACCAGGGGGGTTTTGTAGGGCACCAGGGGGGACACAAGAAGGCACAGAAAATACACCCTCAGCAGCACAGGGGCGGCCGGGTGCAGTGTGCAAACAGGCATTGGGTTTTAGATAGGAAGTAATGGAGGGACCTGGGGGTCACTTCAACGATGCAGGCAGGGACAAGGGGGGCTCCTCGGGGTAGCCACCACCTGGGCTAGGCAGAGGGTCGCCTGGGGGTCCCTCCTGCACTGGAGTTCGGTTCCTTCAGGTCCTGGGGGCTGCGGGTGCAGTGTTGGTTCCAGGTGTCGGGTCCCTTGTTACAGGCAGTCGCGGTCAGTGGGAGCCTCTGGATTCTCTCTGCAGGCGTCGCTGTGGGAGCTCAGGGGGGTCGTCTCTGGTTACTCACGGGCTCGCAGTCACCAGGGAGTCCTCCCTGAGGTGTTGGTTTTTCTACAGGTTTAGTCGGGGGTGTCTGGTGCAGAGTGGGAAGTCTCACGCTTACGGCGGGAAACGTGAAGTCTTTAAAGTTGCTTCTTTGTTGCAAAGAAGTTGCAGGTTTTTGAACAGAGCTGCTGTTCACAGGAGTTTCTTGGTCCTTGGGTGCAGGGCAGTCCTCTGAGGCTTCAGAGGTCGCTGGTCCCTGTTGGATGCGTCGCTGTTGCAGTTTTCTTCGAAGTTGGGAGACAGGCCGGTAGGGCTGGGGCCAAAGCAGTTGTTGTCTCCATCTTCTCTGCAGGGCTTCAGGTCAGCAGTCCTTCTTCTTGTTAAGGTTGCAGGAATCTAATTTCCTGGGTTCTTGGGTGCCCCTAAATACTAAATTTATGGGTGTGTTTAGGTCTGGGAGGGCAGTAGTCAATGGCTATTGTTCTTGAGGGTGGCTACACCCTCTTTGTGCCTCCTCCCTGTGGGGAGGGGGGCACATCCCTAATCCTATTGGGGGAATCCTCCAAAATCAAGATGGAGGATTTTTAAAGGCAGTGGTCACCCCAGCTCAGGACACCTTAGGGGCTGTCTTGCCTGGTGGGTGACACCTCCTTGTTTTTCTCATTATCTCCCCCTGAACTTGCCGCCAAAAGTGGGGGCTGTGTCCAGGGGGCGGGCATCTCCACTAGCTGGAGTGCCCTGGGGCATTGTAACATGAAGCTTGAGCCTTTGAGGCTCACTGCTAGGTGTTACAGTTCCTGCAGGGGGGAGGTGTTAAGCATCTCCACCCAGTGCAGGGTTTGTTTCTGGCCTCAGAGCACAAAGGCTCTCACCGCAAGGGGGTCAGAAACTAGTCTGTCAGCAACAGGCTGGCACAGACCAGTCAGACCTGCACTGAAGGATTGGGTAAAATACAGGGGGCATCTCTGAGATGCCCTCTGTGTGCATTTTGTAATAAATCTAACACTGGCATCAGTGTGGGTTTATTATTCCGAGACGTTTGATACTAAACTTCCCAATATTCAGTGTAGCCATTATGGAGCTGTGGAGTTCGTTTTTGACAAACTCCCAGACCATATTCCTAATATGGCCACACTGTTCTTACAATGTCTAAGAATAGACGTAGACACTGTAGGGGCATATTGCTCATGCAGCTATGCCCTCACCTGTGGTATAGTGCACCCTATCTTAGGGCTATAAGGCCTTTTAGAGGGGTTACTTGCCTATGCCACAGGCAGCATTTTGTGTGCATGGCATCCTGAGGGGGATGCCATGTCGACTTTGCCTTTTTCTCCCCACCAATACACACAGTCTGCAATGGCAGTGTGCATGTGTTAGGTGAGGGGTCCCTTAGGGTGGCACAATATATGCTGCAGCCCTTAGGGACCTTCCCTGGTTACAGGGCCCTTGGTACCACTGGTACCTTTTACAAGGGACTTATCTGTGTTCCAGGGGTATGCCAATTGTGGGAACAATGGTACATTTTAGGTAAAAGAACACTGGTGCTGGGGCCTGGTTAGCAGGGTCCCAGCACACTTCTCAGTCAAGTCAGCATCAGTATCTGGCAAAAAGTTGGGGGTAACTGCAACAGGGAGCCATTTCCTTACAAAAACATTCTAGGAAAAAATGTCTGTCTGCGCAAAAACTGCACAATAATCTCATCATTGAAGAACAAAAGACCATTGCAGATGGCAGTAACGCCATCGTCAAAGACCATGATGTCGAACAGCTTTTCAAAGTCAATCCTGACCATTCAAGGGATATCAACACATCTGCATCAATGCTGGTACCACAGACACCGACATTTCCAGCGACCTTCAGCTTTGACACCGTTGAATGCGACATCAATGGCAACTTTTCCTGCAGCTACCTTTTTTACCAATAAAGGTGACAACAAGTTTACCTACTCAGATATTTGACTCAGGACTAGAAGAACATGTCCGCAACCTCGCCTCAGAGATGCCTATAGTCCTACGTAACAGGATGTACTCTACGTTCTGGACTTTGAGGACTTAATGGATGAGGAGAACTTTGCCATGAGTATGAGTATCTCCAGGACTTTACACCAGACAATCCACACTTCTATGTACCGCCTCTTTACATGAGAGAGCCAGACATTTTCAGTTGCCTGTAGCTTTTTTATCTCCACTTCAACCAATGATAGGCACTTTTTAAAGAATTTTGCCTCAGCACCCGCAGTACAACTTATACCTATTTTACCTGTGGTGTCTGCTTTAACTACCATTCCACTTCCACCTCTGTCAACAAACCATTCGTCCCACTCCTAAGAACATGAGAGAGGAAGTCTCATCTGACTTTGTGTATTCAGATGAGGATGAGAGAAAAATGTTAGCTTGCACTAAGAGATGAATGAGGTAATGGTGAATGGGAAGACTATACCATACACAGAAAGGACGATAACTCACTCAATTAGCCAGGTGCGCCCCCAGTTGATATAGCCCACTTTCGTGCTCTGATTGAGAGAGCTGGTAAAAAGTTCAATTTACAGATGACTTTGGTAGAACAACAATGCTTTGGTTATGATTTCAAAGAACAGCCATGCAAGACGATAAAATCTGAACCCATTCTGGATCTGGTTAGAAGGAATGAAGCAAGTGAAGATGCCAGCTGCAGTCCCAGCAGTAATACTACAACTGGAGAAGAAGTATAGGGCCCCAGCCTGCCTTACATGCCACCTGAAGCCGGAATCTGTGATAGCATCAGCAGCTCTACGTAGATTCGATCTAAAAACCTTATTATTCCAGACAGACAGCAGGCTAATAAATAATTTGGGGTGCAGAATTAGTCCAATTGCAGCAACATTCACCAAGGCTGCCAGTTTTCATAGCAACATCAGGACGTTATGGTAGTGAAATGTGGCATCACATCCTGCCACTGCTCGATTGCATCCCAGAGGATAAATGAGTGTGCTAAGGCAATTCTCGGAGTAGGGGAAGCAACATCTGTAGCTATCTTTGATGGAGCAGTGGAAGTTTCGAACACATATTTCGGCCAGCATGGGGGGAAGCTGTTTTGAGAAGTCAAGGTTGGCTCAGGTCCACAGCCTTCCATCCAGTGGTACAATCAGAAATGCTTGACATGCCTTTTGATGGCATCAGCATTTTTGGGAAGCATGTGAATGAGGTTGTCTAAAATTTAAAGACTGACACAAATACAGAAAAATAACTATGACTATTGCAGTACCGATGAACTATCTCAGCCACTTTTTTCAATGGCTCATGCAGATCTCAAGCTTACAGGGTAGGTTTCAATCAATGTGCAGGTCAAGGGCGATGGTAGTACCCCCAATGACCAACCAGTTCTAACTTAGGATATTATCCCAATCGCAGCCAAAGACAGGTATATGGAAGATGGTCTAGATGGAGGAGGAGCTTCTCCTTATCACGCTCCCAACAAAATCTAGAAGAGAGCTTGACTCTCCAGAGGTGCCTCCCTTCTATCTCCATTTCAGAAATTGATCTGAGACTTTCCCTTTTTGCCCCACGTGAGAGTCTATATAGACCACTGGGTGTGACAAATGGGACACACAGGACATATGTTACGATTTGTACAGGGACCACCTCTCTGGCCACTCATAAAGGAACATCATCTCCACTTGAGGGTGCTGCAACGGGAAATTTTCCTACTCCTCCTGAAGGAAGTGATAGAGAAGGTTCCCAAATCCCAGTAAATTAAGGATTTTGCTCCATATTCTTCTTGATAAAAACTAGAATGGGGAAATGAAAACCGAGTCTGGAGATTGGACAACTAAAAAGGTTTCTGAAAAAGCAGCCTTTTGGAAAAGATTGGCTTATGTGCTGTAGGACTTGCTCCTGCTGATGTGTGTGGAGAGCCAGTCTTCATGATTGAGGCACCAAGATTGTGTACCACCTGAGGGCAGGTCCTGAGGATGTTTGGGTCTCAATAAGGCATGAACACTGGAGGGAGTTCGCTGCCTGGCAAGAAATTTTGTTGTAGGACTTTTCCTGGTTGCTAGTTTCCACACCAGCGTAGTGTCCCTAAGATTTATAAAATTATTTATTGATGTATAACATGTGTTCCTGCTTGATAAGTGTAACTTCTCTTTAACTTTTTTTTCAGTGGTAATATAGGTCTGCATACGTAGTATTTTTGTGGGTTATTGTATATATTCATGATAATATGTGGCTATGAACTAAAAGCAGTGCATTGCATTTCTCAATGTATAAAAGATGCAGTAAGTACAATTTGGAAGGGGGCGTGGCCGGCAAGATTCCCGACCGGCAGCACTAGAGGAGTGCTCCCGGCCCGGACTCAAAATCCTCCGCAATCCTGCCACCCTGATCCCCACGGACCAAGCATACGAGTCCTGGAGCCCCATGAAGCAGAGGGGAGAGCGAGGAGTGCACCGATGGCCGGAGCGGAGCGCCGTGAGGGGAGGGCACGAGGTGAGCACCTGACCCCATGATGGCGGTTGCGGCTTGAGCAGGCCTTTACGGTCTGTTGCGGAGACGACAGTGGGGACTTGGAACCCCCCCTGGAGCGGAGGGGGGTGGTGAGAACGGCGGCAACCAGAGTTCGGCGCCCCGATCACACCGCGGGGAGAGCGCATTTGGTGAGCGCCTGACTCCAAAATGGCGATCGCGGGCACGTTTTTGAGCAGCAATTAAATGCAGCTGCTTGCGGAGAAAGTGAGGCGCAGTTCAGGGGGAGTGACCCAGTTGGGGGGGCCTTCAAAAATTGGACGCAGTGGTGTTCAGGTACTGTGCCACACCTGGTACCCCCCCCCACCCCCACATGTACCTGGAGGCCCATCATAGTGACCTGAATTTTGCAGGGTGTCATTCCTTGAGCAGCTGAGGACGACAATTGGGCAGCCGGTGGCGGACAGAGCTGCGCAGAACGTGCGGCAGTGGCGGGGGTCTTTTGCTGGACTTGGCCTGGGGGGTCCCACCCACTCCTTCTGAGGCAGAGTGCTTATTGGGCAGCCCTATAACGGCCGGCTCCTGGACTGCAGGACAGGCTGGTGGTGAGACAGACCCGTTAAGTGGAAGACAACACCTGTGCTGCTCCTGCCGGTGTCAGTGGTCACCCCGCGGTGAACTGGTGCGGGTGAGACTGTTGGGAACCAGACGGTGGTGTGTGTCAAGGACACGAGATTCGACCACTGCACTACGCCTGGTGGTGTGGGTGGGGTATGACATTGTGAGTAACTGTTTGTAGTGGAAGCCCCATCTGGTGCGCACAATGGGAAATGACAGGGTGAACAAGGGAACGCAGCAAACAAGGATGGATCAATACACAGCGCAGAATGCAGGAGCGAGTCTGCAAAGGGACCCTCCTGCCACCTCGGAGAAGGGAACGGAGCCCACCGGGGCGCAGATCCTGGCTGCCATTGAGTTATCTAGCCAGGCAACGCAGACTCAGATTGCGGCCATAGCGGTAGATGTCAACCTGCTGAGAGCTGATCTGAGAGTAGTGGCAGAACGATTGGTGGCCACTGAGCAAAAGGTGACTTGCATGCAGTCTGATGTGGACATACTGAAGGCTTCGGTGGTCACCCTTGAGGCTCAAATACGCAAACTGGAGGTGCATGTTGAGGATGCGGAGGGTAGGGTGAGGCGCTGTAACCTCCGTGTAATGGGCTTCCCTGAGGGAGTAGAGGGGGCAAATATTTGAGGCCTTCCTGGAGGACTGGATCCGAAAATCATTGCCTGCTGCCCCTCTGCCGGCTGTGTTTGTGGTCGAGGGTGAGCACCGTGCTCTGGTGCTGCCGCCGGGGGCCCCTCCGCGTACAATCATAGCCAAGGTCCTTAAATACAGAGACCGCAACGCAATTTTGCGGGAAGTACGCAAATATGGAGATCCAACATTTGAGAACCACACTATCCTTACATGTTGTATTCAGCAAAGCTGAA
Source organism: Pleurodeles waltl (assembly GCF_031143425.1). Lineage (NCBI taxonomy): Eukaryota > Metazoa > Chordata > Amphibia > Caudata > Salamandridae > Pleurodeles > Pleurodeles waltl. Next base: position 219,635,294 of record NC_090436.1, on the reverse strand, counting down.
GGTTCTACTTGCAGGCCGTGCCCACTTCTTTCAGTCTCCTGAAGCAGTGTGGGATTGGTTGGAACGGAGCGATTGGACAGGACCGCCGGAATCCCCGCAGGGGGAGAGTAGTAGGAGACCCTGAGGGCCGGATGAAGTGCGTACTGCAGCGTGCAGGAGTACCAGTCGCCATCGTGCCGGCCATGGAAGCCGAGTTATTGTGCGCTCGGATGGTACTCTGAGCCTTGAGCAGAAGAAACCGGAGCGGGAGGAGACTAGACTATTGGTACAAACTGTCACGTCAGAGGCTTCCTCGCGCTCCGGCTCCCCCTGTGCCGTGAGTGGTCTGTCTCTGGAGGGGGAGGCCAAGGTCACCTGAATGATATACTGAACCTTTCGTTGAGATTGGAACAAAGTACTTGGGTTTGGGGTCGACGCTTGGGGTTCTCCCTCTGTTGGCTCTCCTCTGGCTCTATGGCCTCTGTTTTCCCTCCTGTCAATTGCTACCTTTTAGGTGCTGGGTAGGCAGGGTCCGGGTTGGTGTTTGAATGGGGGCCGCAGCAGAGTGGTGAGCCTGTAATTCCCCCCCTCAGTTCTCAGTTGTTAGTTTATTTGTTGGGGGAAGTGTGTTTGCGGGCTAGAGGTGGCAGAGTGCAGTGTAGTCCAGCCCCAACACTGGCTATTGAGTGGGAGCGGTGATTGTTCCCCACTTCTGGGTACTGGAAGTGATAGCGGGGTACACACACGTTTGGGCAGACACTAGTTGTGGGTGGTGTCTACCCGGGGTGGGATGGGGGAGTGTTATGTGAGTTCTAGTTGGTGTTGGTATTCAGTTTTTGATGAGGTGAGCACTGTGAGCATTTTCCTACTGAGAAGGTATCGGATCATCGGGTTGCGCGTGCGCTGTGGCCGGGGGTGGGGTTGGGGGGCTGCATGTGTGGGTCGGTCAGACCCTGTGGGGGTCCAGGTGGTGTGGAACAAAATATTGCTGGTACCCTGACACGTATAGTTACATGGAATATTAGAGGCTTGAACTCCTTTGTGAAGGGCTACAGAGTACACACATATCTTAAGCGGCTTGGCGTGCACATTGCGCTCTTGCAGGAGACGCATCTGATAGAAAATGAAGCGCAAAAGGTGCAGAAAAAATGGAGGGAGCGGTTTTATTCGCCAACCTGCTCCTCCTATGCTTGGGGGTTCTCTGTATGGCTTGCCCCCGGGCTCCATTCACATTAAGAAGCTTAAAAGCGGATGTTCAAGGCAGATATATATTCTTGCATGGCATATTAGATAGCCGGGAGCTATGTCTGTTGAATGTTTATGGCCCTAAGACTGATGAGGCGGGGTTCTATCACCAGCTCCAACAGGAATTATTATATTACACAGGGATGCCTATTGTGAGGGCTGGTGACTTTAATTGTGTCCTAGATGGGGCCCTAGATAGGGACCCGCCAAAGCTGAACACTAGGTCGCAAATGACTGGCAAGTTGCGGATGATTAGGAGGAATTTACATTTTGTGGATGTGTGGAGGGAAATGTACCCTACTTCCAGAATATTTTCGTGTTACACACCCACCCACGGGGCATATAGCAGCCTGGATCGATTCCTCCTTGCCAATGACGGATTGCTAGACGTTCGCTGTGTTGCCTATCAGGTCCGGTTCTTATCAGACCATGCCCCTCTCCTTCTGGAATGTGAAACACACGTACCCAAGCGGGCGATCCCCCTGTGGCGTCTGCGGCCAGACCTACTGAGTGATCCTGAATATAAACAAGACCTCCAGGGGGCGCTGAATGGTTATTTTAGTTCTAATTGGGGTACGGCCACGGCCCGGGGCGTCGAATGGGAGGCATTGAAAGTAGTTATCAGAGGGGAAAGCCTTAGTAAAACGTATGGTATTAGGAAGTACTTGGACCAGGAACTCACACGGCAGGAGGATGTACTGACAGCCCTACAGCGCCAAATAGATAATGGTGACGCATCGGAATCGGCGTGCCTTGAGGTGAGTGGCAGAATTGTAGAACTCTGGGATAGACTGGATAGTTATGTCCGCCGGAATTATAGGCAGCGGCTGTACCGGGAGTGGGACAGTTCGGGCGTATGTTGGCTTGGCTCCTTCGGAGGGAACGCCCTGGTCCTATTATTCAGCTGCTCCGTGGTCCTTCCGGTGAAATGATTTTGGGACAGCTGCGGGTGAATTCGCACTTGCGGGAACACCTGCGGGCTCTATATCCCTCACCATGTGGTGTAGATGTGACCCGGATGGGGGAGTACTTGGATGGTCTGCGGCTGCCTCGCCTTACAGAGACCTATTCGGAGGAGCTGGAGGGAGCGGTGTCCTTGGACGATCTGGTGGAGGCGTTGGGAGGAATGGCAGCCGGAAAAGCTCCTGGTCCTGATGGACTACCTGTTGAATTTTACTGCACTTACTCCGCTGCGATTCTGCAGCGACTGTTGGAGATGTTTCATGAGGCACGGGGTGCAGGACTTCTCCCAGAGAATATGCGGGAAGCACTGATAGTCATGCTGCTGAAACCTGGGAAGGCGGTGGACGACCCAGGCTCCTATGGCCCGTTATCTATTTTGAATGTGGATGTTAAGTTGTTGGCCAAGGTTTTGGCCTCTCATTTGAGTCAAGTGGTGACCCTTTTGGTACAGAGTGATCAATGTGGATTTATACCAGGGAGGGGGACTCATATGAACATACAGCGCCTAGCACATATATTGCATGAGACCCGCGGCTCCATGTTTCCCGCAGCTCTGGTGGCTCTAGATATGGAGAAAGCATTTGACACGTTATCCTGGGAATACCTATGGGGGGGGATGCGTCAGATGGGTATTGGCCCAGTCTTTCTATCCTGGGTGCGTCTTTTATATACAGCGCCCCGGGCAAGAGTGCGTACGGGAGCGATAGTGTTCAAATCCTTTACTATTGAATGTGGCACACAGCAGGGATGTCCCCTATTGTCACTGCTGTTTGTGTTTTCTATGGAGCCTCTGGCCATACGACTATGACCTGTGTTGGATGGGTGGGGCATCTGTGTGGGGTCTAGAACGCATATAATATCATTGTATGCTGATGATGCTCTGGTGTATGTCACTGATCCGGAGCGAGCAGTCCCCCTCTTGTTGGGTATGATGGATATTTTTGGACAGATGTCAGGCCTCCAAATCAATCGGCACAAAACTGTATTATTCCCAATGGCAGGACTGTCGACAGCGGCGACATCTGAGCTACCCAGTTTGGGGCTGACTTGGGAGACAGAGTACTTTACATATTTAGGCGTTCGAGTGACGCACTCCCTGCAGCTGCAATTCACGTTAAACATGGGGAGAGTATTAGAGGGCCTCCGCTCTTCTGTTCAATTCTGGACCTCCCTTCCATTATCGGTTAAGGGTAGAGTCGCACTTAGCAAAATTATTGTTCTCCCCAGATGCCTGTATGTCATGCAGAACTCACTCCGTGAGCTCCCTCTCTCATTTTTCCGGCAGCTGAGTAGATTATTATTTTCCCTAGTCTGGGCGGATAGGCAGTGCAGAGTCCGCTTGGAGTTACTGAAATTGGACCTGGCTAGTGGGGGTCTGGGACTGCCCGATCTCTGCTTATATTATCTGGCCAGGTTACTACAGTATGTGGTCCGGTGGTGTGAGGACACACCTAACTGGGAAAAAAACTTGTTGACTGTCTCGGTCTGTGTGGAGCAACTCTCGCATATATTGATGGGGGGCTCTAAGGTTCTGCGGGGTACCCCTTATCTAATAGAGCAGGTGTTGAGAGCCTGGGAGAGTGCGGTTGTGCGCGTTCTCCGCAGGGCTCCATACGCGCGTCTGCTACCGTTGTGGTGGATCCGGCCCTTTTTCAAAGCTGCTGAGGTGATGGATTTTGAGAAGTGGTGCGCATGGAGTTGTAATCATGCGGGTGACCTGTACCAAAACGGCACGTTCATTACAAGGGAAGAAGCGGAATCCCTGTTTGGAGTGGGCAGGGGGCAGTTCCTACAGTATGCAAATATTTCACAGACGGCCAGAGAGATTTGGATGACTTTTCCCGGAGGAACCGGCTGAATCTCACCTCCTGGTGACTCTTCTGGATCCGGGAGGTGAACGCAGTCTCCTGTCCCGAATGTATAAAGCTCTTAAGGGAGCTAGGCTTACTGGGATGCAGAGAATTAGGGGCTGCTGGGAAGCTGATCTGGGTGTGGCACTCACGGACGGGGAATGGAAAAAGGGCCTGCTCGTTGGTACAGGATGCGACTAGCAATGCTCAGTTTAAATTGACACACTTCTATTATTTGCATAGAGCATAACTGACACCCCAACGCCTGCATAGAATATCCCCCTCAAGAACTGACAGCTGTGGCTGTTGCGGGATGGCGTTGGCTTCATTTATTCATGTGGCATGGGTCGGTAGCTCTGTCCAGCCCTTTTAGCGTCAAGTTGTGGTGGTGCTTGGGGAGGTCACGGCTGTGCGAGTGCAGGTAGCAATGAAACACTGTTAACTGGGCCTGCTCCCTGTCCCTAAGAAAGGTCGTAAGATGGCGTACAGATTTGCGCAATTGGGGCTCATCATGGCAAAAAGGCGTATTGCGATGGGCTAGCCCGCACCCCCGCTACATGCTGAATTGCTGAGTGACTTGGCCGAATGGGCCACCGCTGAGGAGTGTCGCCTGCGTAGAGTGCGAGTGGATGAACATGCTCCCCGAGACATAGAGCATTGGCACAACATGATTACTGAGTTATCTGGTGTGCGGGAGAATGAGGGGGAGGACCCCTTGACAGATGATTCCTACTGCTGAGCTCTGGATATAGTTTGTCTATTCACAGAATAAGATTAGCAGCTATAGAGGCATGGCCACGAGTTTTTGAGATATCAGGGTGGGTGCATCGCTAGGGTTGGCTGTTGATGTGGGGGTCGTCATGAGTGGAACTCCTTCTCCTCCTGGTCATTGATTTATATATGGACTGGTTTGCAGTAGCCCACCCTCCCCGGGTGTTTCTTCCCCCTCTCTCCCTGGCTGCGTGTGCATGGTACCTTCGATGCCACATGGGCGTTGTTGCTCATTTTATCTGTTCTGTCAGTGCTCACCATAATCACAGTGTTCTGCTTTGTTTGATAGTTGTGGGACTGAAATGCACTGCACAAACTGTATAGTGGTTGGCGCCACTAACCGATATGCTCACTACGTTGATGATGATGGACTTGACCTTGTCTGATACTATAAATGTTTATTTCCTTATGCTCACTAGGTCAATGCACAATACGTGAACCTGGGTAGGGACCTCGAATGGGTACAGTTGTTGGATGGTCGACTGACAGTATATTTCCTCCAGTGTAATAGGCTATGATGTAGTGCATGGTTAAATCAGTACCTTTCTTTGCATAAATAAACAAGTTTAAAAAAAAGTACAATTTAGAAAATCAGTAATCCTGTTCTCTTATTTTTAGGGATGTTTGATTCTCTCCTTTTGGAGCAAAACAATGAACACAGATCGGTTCCTGCACCAGCAGAATTGCATTATATGGCAGCAACAAAGAGAAAAGCTGCTGAAATTCAAGATGCAAGCACAAATACAGATCCTGGTAGTGGACTAAAATCAAATCATGGTTTGAGAAATTGTTACTCGTTTGTTGTATTTTATCCATCTAGTTCAACTCTCCCAGCTGTTTCACAATGTAAATGCTTTGTGGATACTATGTGTAGGAAAGTGCCACTGTTGGCATGTTACCCCATCTCCCCACACACACACACTCCTTTTGCCTAGTGTTGATGCCAACTTTGATTGAAAGTGTGCTGGGATCCTGCTAACCAGGCCCCAGCACTAGTGTTCTTTCCCAAAATCTGCACCTTTGTTCCACAACTGGTACACAGTTAAGTCCCTTGTAAAAGGTATCCCTGGTACCAAGGGCCCTGTGGCCAGGGAAGGTCTCTTAGTGCTGCAGCATGTATTATGCCACCCTAGGGGACCCTTCACCCAGCATATGTGTACTGCCTTGCAGCTTGTGTATGCTGGTGGGGAGAAAAAGACAAAGTCGACAGGCCTCTCAGGGTGCCATGCCCACAAACCACTGCCTGTGGCATAGGTAAGTCACCCCTCTAGCAGGGCTTATAGCCCGAAGGCTGGGTGCACTATGCCACAGGTGAGGATAGAGCTGCATGAGCAAAATGCCCCTACTGTGTCTAAGCCAATTCTTAGACATTGTGAGTCCAGTGTAGCCATATTGAGTATATGGTCTGGGAGGTTGTCATTACGAACTCCACAGCTCCATAATGGCTTCACTGAATACTGGGAAGTTTGGTATCAAACTTCTTAGCACAATAAACCCATACTGATGCCAGTGTTAGATTTATTGAAAAATACACACAGAGGGCATCTTAGAGGTGCCCCCTGTATCTTAGCCAAACTGCTAGTGTAGGACTGACCAGTCTGTGCCAGCCTTCCCCCGGCAAAGCCCCACTCTTTTGGCTGCAAGTCCGGTAGAAAAATTAGGGAACACAGGGAGGAGTGTCCACCCCAGCCAGGACCATCCCTAAGGTGTCCAGAGCTAAGGTGACCCCCTCCCTGCAGAATCCTCCACCTTGGCTTGGACAGGGACCAATAGGATTAGGTTTGTGCCCCCCTCAACAAAGGGAGTGGGCACAAGGAGGTTGTAGTCACCCGCAGGGACAGTCACCATTGGTTTCTGCCCTATGACCCCTAAAAGGCCCCTAAATCTAGGATTTAAGGGCCTCACTGAACATAGCTCACCAGATTCCTGGCGACCCGACTGCTTAGCTGAAACCCCCAGCAGAGAAGAAGGAAGACAACAACTGCTTTGGCCCCAGCCCTACCCACCTTTCTCCTGCTTCAAAGAACCTGCAAAGGAACAGCAGCAGGACCAATGACCTCTGTTAAGCTCCGGAGGACTGCCCTGCACCCAAAAGGACCAAGAACTCCCAAGGACAGCGTCCTCTCACCTCACTCCAGATGTGTGAATCCTGACCACTCTGCACCTGACGCTCACATCTTATGTCCAGGTGGTGGTCCACCCAGCTAGAGAGGGTCCCCAGGCGATTGCGAGCAAGTGCCCACCCTGGATTGACCTCTCCACCCCTCAACAATGACAGAGGGAATCCTGAGGAGCCCCCTGACCACAAAGCTCCAGACTAAGATATCCAACGCCTAAAGACACACTGCAGCCCCCAGGCCTTGGAGAAACTGACACCTGGTGCAGCCGTGTTCAGCAGGCGGCCCTCCTCCTTGTCCTATCGGTGGTGTGCCCGAGACTCCCCCCTGGACCTTGCCTGCAGCCTCTTAGTGACCCCCGGGTACCCTCATAGAGCAGCATTGGAAGCCCAACGTCCTGTTTGCACCCTGCACCCGGCCGCCCCGGTACTGCAGAGGGTGTGTGTGTGTGTGTGTGGTGCCTACTTGTGGCCCCTCCAGTGCTCCTCTAATCTCCCCTGGTCTGCCCTTTGAGCAGCGGGTACTTACCTGCAGGCAGGCCTGATTCCGAGTACCCCCTGTCTCCATAGGATCCCACGTTTAAATTGCTCATCTTTGACCTCTGCACCCTGCCGGCCCCGTGTTGCTGGTGGTAGATGTTTGGGGTTAACTTGAACCCCAACCGGTGGACTTCCTAAAACCCGGAGAAAGAAACTGTAAGTGTTGTACTTGCCTGCAAAACAAACTAACATTTCTTCCCCCTAGAAACTGTTTCTGAAAAGTGCACAGTGTCCATTTTTAAAACAGATAATTGCCATTATTTCAAAAACTGTGTAACTTATTGATTTCAAATAACGTACTGTTGATATATGTGTGAACTATGAATCTATTGAAGTACTTCCGTGGAACTTGAATGTTGTGGTTCTAAAAATACTAGAAGAAAATATATTTTTGATACATAAAAACCATTGGTCAGAAGTTGTCATTGAGTGTGTGCTTCTATTGTCTGTGGTGTTCAACAAACGTTTTGTACTACCTTCTGATAAGCCTAACTGCTCGACCACACTAACACAAAAGAGAGCATTAGTATTATCTACTTTAGCCTCTGTTAAGCCTCTGGTGAACCCCTGGACTCTGTGCACACTATATCTTATTTTGATATAGTATATATATACACAGCCAGCTTCCTACACTGTTTGTTTGTTTTTGTATAACATGCACCATGTCACAGCTGGGTTCAGAATGAGATAGCATGTTGTTCTTTACTGTACAGGTAAGAGTAAGAAAGTCATCTAGCCAAGTAAATGCTAGTAACATCACACTCTGTTATATGGGAGACACCATTGACATAGATTTTGTTTTGTATTGCTTGTTTTATTCCATTGCAGATATCTTCCTGGTCCCAGCTCCCCCTTCCCAGTTATGTGACGGAGACTTTAGTGCCACTGTTGGTGTCTGAACTGAGTCAGTTGACCCTGCTCCTTCTTCCCAACCGTCACATTTCCTATCGCTGACAGCCTATGAACCTATGTGAAAACCTGGAAAGTTAAGGTGGTCTTCCTGTAGCATCTTCTCTCTTTTGGCCTGGTAGCCTTAGCTAAAGCCTAAGGCCACAGTGCTTGCATGATTTCCTTTATTTCTTATATGTACACATCCTCATGCTACCTCATTTTCCCTATGTACACGAACTACCTTCTGTCCACCTAATTGTTTGAGGCGGTCTCAGTGGGCTCTCCAGTGTCATCCATTCTAGTGAGTTTGAAATTCTCTGTATGAGTTGAGACAATTTGGGTTGCTCGGTTCGTGTACATTTCTGCAGAGTCCTGTGTTTAGTTTTGCCAGTGAATTCAACAATCATATGACCTCCACCGGGATGTGTTTGCTTTGTTTAGCTTTTTTGCCTACATTACATCTGGTTTCTCATGTTAAGGGGGCATGGTGAACTAAACACACTACCTTGGTGTTTACAGTATTTTTGGATTCCGCCTTCACAGCTACTAGACATAGACTCATTATTGTTGTGTATAATGCATTCCTTGGATTCTGCTTTTATCGCTTCTGGATAGAGCCACAGACCAACTACCATGGTGTCTGTGGTAATATTTAGATTCCACCTCTACTGCTCATGTGTGGACCCCATAAGCCCATTACTGTCAGGCTTCAACAAAGAAACAAGTGCAAACCATTTAAACAGCACCAAAACAAAGAAGAAAGGAACATGACCCTCACGAAATCCAACACCAGTTAATAAAAATAGGTTGTAATTTTATGCATTTTTAGGTACTAAACTGAAAAAGATTCCCTGGAGGGTTCCAAAGATATAGATTTTTAAAGGAACAATAAATCAAGACTTTTTATTCAGCCATGAACAAACATTGGCAAATTCAGCATATTTGACAAAACCCTTTTCAGCAAAAAGTTACTTCAAGGATAAATGCAGTTACTTAGAAGTACTTTGGGTGACCAAATCCAGCAGGGAGCCAGTCAAGAGGACCAACAAGGTCCAAAGGAACAGTTACCTTTGAAAGAAAAGCAGTCTCCAGTCCAGTTCCAGCGTTAGTAGCCAGTTGCCATTAATTTCTATGGAGTGGTTGTCTTGCAAGGGATACAGGGTTCTGAAGATGCTCAAGGATGCTGAAGATTCTGTGCTGTTGACTGGGGTCTTCCTGGGGCTGCTACTTGAACCATGGTCTTGGTGAGGTAACTTTGGCCACAGGTGTCGTATCCCTCGAAGTCCTCTCATTTTCAGCAAATGTCCAGTCGTCACTGGGACCACTGGTCACCCGGCACAACAAAGTCAGCGGTTCATTTCTTTTGGCAATAACTCTCCTTCCAAGCAAGTAGACTGGACTCTGACAACTCTGCTAGGTCCAGTGGACTCAGGTGCAACTTTTGAGTGATGTGTCTCAGTCTTCCAGGCTGCACTTCAACAAGGAGTGACAATCCAGTTTTATCGGCAACCAACTTGCCCAGGCAGGCTTTCTCCACTTTTGTGGCCCTACGCTGTAAACAGGAAGTCGATCAACTGACTCTTGGATTCTTTGCTTCTGGCCGTGCTCAGAGGACGACTTCTCCTTGAGCTGGACACCACAGGCACATTCCTATATCCGTTAGCCCAAAAAGCAGCAGGTGCAGTCCAACTTCGGTGCATCCTCTATTTACAAGGTCCAAGGTCAGGAGGGCAGTCCTTCGGTCCTCTTCACCAGTCCAAGAGAGGTCTAAGTTCTGGGGGCAAGGGGTGCCCCTTTTATGCCCAGAAAATGCCCTTGGCACCAGTCAATAGGCTGCTTGGTTCCTTCCCGCATGCTGACAACTTCCTCTGAAGTGTGGCATTTAGCTATCCTAGAGTGCTCTATTTTGTCCACTTCCAAGATGGCTGAACCCTTCTTTTGGTGTGTGGAGCTCGGTAGCCCTAGAGGTGTGGCTGCCTTGGAGCAAAGTGCCCATGAAAAAAATGGCTTGGCCACTGTTCCCCCTCTCTGTCCTCGAAGCAAACCTGTCTACCTAGAAAGAAGAGCAGGCCCTCAGGTTTGGTCACAGTATGCCCTTTAAAGGTGGTTTCCCCTTTAAAGCGTGTTTTTTGGGCTAACAACCCATGTGGCTTGCTTCCAGGAAGAGGCAAAACCACCTCTTCTATTGTTACCCATCCTCAAAGCTGTTTACCAGTCACCCCATGCGTGCTGAAGGATGTCAGCATCTGCACATGGCCACTGGAAAACTTGGGCAACAGAGTGGCAGATTTCTAAAAGTTGCACATAGCAACAAGCTACATAAATTTCAAATTAGGCATCAAGTTGGGCTTAATGTAACGAGTTGTTTGATAACTTACAGCACTTTAGTAGTCTCATTCAGAAGTCAGAACTTATGAATTGTCAGTGTGTAACCCTATACTTGCCAAAAGGGCTACTATCCTCTCTCCCAATTAAAAACTGTAGTTGTGAGTTTTTACTGTTAGAACATATCAAGCACATGTTGCACCCTGCCCTAGGATTCAAAAGGCATGCTGTAGGGGTGACATACGCACTTTCGGTTTTGCCTTTTCCACTAGTTTAAATGGCAAAGTTGAGTCAGCAATGGCATGCTGGGAGACTCATTTTACATCAAGTGCTGCAAGTGCTGCAGTCCCTTGGGAGACACGTATAAGTAAATCAGTGTTTGATGTCCTATGTGGCTGTAGATACACATCCTCTTCATACTCTTGCGATTTAATGTTGGGTCCGGAGTGTTGCAAATAGTTTTTCTTCAAACAAGCATTTTCGAGTCACTGGATCGGGTGACTCCTCCTTCTTGATAATATTGCACATGGGCATCAACTCCTTTGTTAGAATTTTTTCTCTCCACCGTCGGGTTCGGACGTGTGTGTCTTCGCTCCGTTTTTCAACTCGCTCTGGTTTGAAATCTTTCCTTCTGTCTTTTCTTTATCAACGGTATTGTTTCTCGATCGCGTATTTCCATCTTCGTGTTTGTCTCCACTCGTCAGTCCGGGCACCGACCACGCGCTTTCCGGGGCGACCTCACCTGTGTCGGTCCTACCTCACCACACGGCACCGAAGATTATGCTGAGCTGGTGAAACGGATGCTGTTTTGTTTGTGTACTCGGTGCCACCCAAAATTTCTCCACACAGATAAACTTCTGGTGTGTAACTTGTGCCTCTCCCCCGACCATCAGGAAGCTACCTGCGATGCCTGCAAATCCTTCTGATTGAAGAGGATCCTTTGGGACTGAAGAGCTCGACGGTTGGATATCGCACACATGACTCCAGACAACACCTGGACATCTTTGGGAAGGAACATGCCCAAGAGGAGCCAGAGCAAGAGGAGACCTTTACGATCCAGGACTCCGATTCCAACATGCAATTAGATATTGAAAGCCACAAGGTGACATTTGCACAGTCTGTGAGTAACATGGCCCCTCCTACCCACTCTGACTATTAAAAAAAAACATGTGGAGGTCACCGGATGGCCCCTGCCACCAGCCCATGGCTGAATCCGAAAAAACTATTTTGGCTGTCCCGCCCTCCGGCCCTGCTCTGAAAATAGCCAAGACCAAGACAAAGTCTTCTTTGTCGACCTCCAGCCCCTCTGTCCAAGACATCGTTGCCCTCTTGGTCTGAACTTCAGTTCCTGAGTATTTCAGCTCAAAGCCAACCAGCTATCACCTCTGCTGATAAAATCGCACCTATCAGCAGGTAGTGGCAAGAGCAGCTGCCTTCCACAATGTAGAATTACACCGGGACCCTATCGAACAAGACTTCCTGTTCGATACCATTAAATCCACCATAGGGGTATTCAGTTGCTCCCAATGCTCCCTGGCATGCTTCGTCATGCAGACAAAATTTTTAAAGAACCCGTCCACTCTAGGGTTAAAACCCCTAGAGTAGATAAAAAAAAATACAAGCCTTCTCCCACAGATCCAGTCTACATTAGGTCACAGTTCCCTCCAGACTCTATAGTAGCCACCACTGCACGAAAACGTGTCAGTGGCCAAGCCAAAAGGACACTCCTCCACCTGACAAGGAGAGTAAGAAGATAGATGGTGCCAGCAAAAGAGTGGCTGACCAGGTGGCATAACACCAATTCACAGGCCGTACTAGCCAGGGATGACCAGGCTCACTGGGATTAAATGGAGGAGCTCCTTTAGTTTCTCCCAGAACAGCATGGCAAAAGAGGACATCAAATCGTTGCTGAGGGCAAACCATTACAAACAACTTCATACGATGTGCCCTCCAAGCCGCAGATACAGCTGCACGTGGCATTAACACCATTGTCTTGATTAGGAGGCATGCGTGGCTTCAATGCTCTGGTTTTAAACCAGAGGTCCAGCAAGTGGTGCTTATTATGCCCTATGATGAGGAGCATCTTTTCTGCCCTTAAGTGGGTTTAATCCTTGATAAGCTTAAAAAAGACACAGCAAAAGCCATAGGTGCTCTACCGACCCTCACACAAAGGGTTACTTTTCGTAGCCCCACCTTCAAAGATGGTTACAGACCCACAACCTCAGGGGCGTCTGCCTCTCAACCCAGGCAGTCTTCAACCTCCTATTCTAGGGTTTTCTTTGGGGTTCCTACAGAGGCAACAACATCAAGGGCAGAGGAAAGAGCACTGCCTTCCGAGGCTCTACCTCCACTGCAAAGCAGTGACTACCTCGGTCTCCCCTCTCCCCATCTCCCCCCAACCCACCCCCACCCACTCCACACCTATCGGGGAAGATTTCAAAACTTTCATCCAGAATGGCTCAACATCACCACAGACAAACCAGCCCTTTACCTTACAACAACATGGTTAGTGTCTGTAGATCATTACTGTAGGAAGTTGGCTATGTATATACTATACTAAAGTAAGGTATAGTGTGCACAGATGCCAGTGGATTCCCAGAGGCTTTACAGAGGCCAAATTAGATAATGCCAATGATCTCTTTTGTGGTAGTATGGGTTAACAGTTAGGCTTATCAGAGGGTAGAGCTAAGTATTTGTTGCACACGCACAGTCAAGAAATGAGGCACACACTCAATGACTAACTCCAGTCCAACGTTCATGTATTAAAAATATTATTTGTTGCTTTTATTCTAGAAGAAAAAGGATCTTTGTTGCAGGTAAGTACAGTTTTAAGAATGCATCACTTTCAAGTGCAGTTTGGTTGTAAATCGACAGTTAATATAGGTTTAGTTAAGCAATACTTTTCAATAATAAAAGTACACAGTGCAAAAATCATTGAAGGGAATGTAGTCCTATGCGGGGGAAAAGTACAAGCACAGTTTACAGGTAAGAACTTGACTTACCGTCCCAGTGTACATGAGTTTAGGTGTCCACAGTTCAAGGGGACACCAAGAGTGCACCACCAGCAGCACAAGGCAGGCCGGGTGCAGAGGTCAAAATGGTGTAGGGTGCCCAATGGAAACCAATAGAGACTGGTGGCACTTAGAAAGACTTTGTTTGCAGGTAAGTACCCGTGGCTTCAGAGCACAGGCCTCGGGGCTTTAGATGAGCACCGGGGGGGCCACAGGTCAGCACCAAACATACACCCTCAGCAGCACGGGGCGGCTGGGTGCAGGGTGCACACACAGTGTCGGGCGCTCAGTGCAATTCATTGAGGATCTCTGGGTTCACAAAAGAGACTGCAGGCTTGGTCCAGGGAGTTGGAAAGAGTGGACCAGTGGCTGGGCAGGTAAGTTGAGATTCCACTAGACGTCAGTGGACTGTCGGCGGGATTTCCCAAGACCAATGGACTGTGGGTGCAGGGGTACCTTTTGACATAGGGAAATCTTCACCGGAGCCGGTCGCGGTCAGGGGGGTCCTCTGGATTAAGGCTGAAGGCGTTGTGTTGGTCAGGAGGGGTCAACCCACGGTGATTCAAGGTTGGAATCGCCAGGGGATCTTCTCTGGACCAGTGGGCCACCTGGACTAGGGCCATAAACATTGTATGCAGCATGGGCAGGACTCGTGGCTCCGGAGGGCACTGAAGTCCTTGTTGGAGGTTTCTTTGTGGACATGGCCGCTGTCCTCCTGGGTTTTCGGTCTTTAGGGAAGGCAGGCAGTCCTCTGAGGGATTTTAGAGGTTGCTGGGCCTGCAAAATGAGTCGTCTTTTGTAGCACAAGTCTTGAAGCTGCAGACAGACCGGTAGGGCAGGGGCCAAGTCAGTTGTCGTCTGGAGTTTTAACTGCTGATGCAGCTCTTCAGTCCTCCTTTTTGAAGTCGCCAAGAATCTGAAGAGCAAGGTTCAGCCTGCCCTTAAATACTAAATTTAGGGGTGTTGCAGAGGTCAGTAGCCAATGGCTACTGACCCTGAGAGTCGCTACACTCTTCCGATGCCCACTCCCTTTGGGAGGGAGACACATTGGCTATCATCCTCCAAAACAAGATGGAATTATTCTGAAGAGAGGGGTTCTCCTTATCTCTGGGCACCCTAGAGGTGGTCCCAGCTGGGGTGGACACTCCTTCCCGTGTTTACTAATTTTCAAGTCGGACCTGCCGCCAAAAGCCACCAGTGGGGGCAGGTATCTCTCCACTGACTCAAATTCTCGGGGTCAGCATAACAAAGTGCTGGAGCCCTTGAGGCTAACTGACAAGTGATGCTGTGTCTGCGAGGGAGTGGTGTAATGCACCTCCACGCATAGCAGGCTTTGTCCCCGACTCTCAGGAACACAAAGGCTCTCACCTCATCAGGTCAGAAACTTGTCTGGTGGTGGCAGGCTGGCAGAGGCCGGTCAGCCACACATTAGAGAGTTGCTCAAATTTCAGGGGGCATCTCTAAGATGCCCTCTGTGTGCATTTATTTATAAATCCAACACTGGCATCAGTGTACCTTTATTGAGTTGAGAAGTTTGATACCAAACTTCTTAGCATTCAGTAAAGCCATCATGGAGCTGTGGAGTTCGTAGTGACCAACTCCCAGTCCATGTACTCAGTAGGGCTTCACTGCACTTACAATGTCTAAGAACTAAGACACTGTAGGGGCACATTGCTCATGCAGCTGTGCCCTCACCTGTGGTATAGTGCACCCTGCTTTAGGGCTGGAAGGCCCGCTAGAGGGGTGACTTACCTTTGTCACAGGCAAAAGTAAGTAGGTATGGCACCCAGGGAGGGGTGTCATGTCGACTTTACCTTTGTTTCCACACCCTCACACACAATCTGCACTGGCAGTGTGCATTTGCTTGGTGAGGGGTTCTCGAGGGTGGCATGAGACCCTTTCTGGTCACAGGGCCCTGGGCACCACTGGTACCGTTTGCAAGGGGCTTAACTGTGTGCCAGAGTTGTGCCAATTAAGGAAGTAATAGTACAGTTTAGGGAAAGAACTAGCACACAATCAGTCAAGTTAGCATCAGATACCAGGTAGAAAGTGGGGGGTGACCATGCCAAAAGGGTCACTTTCCTGCAATTACCAGTCCTCCAAACATTTCCCGTCAAAGACTATACTACGAGCACCTCACACTTCTCAAACAAGTGGTTGAGTCCCTTCTTCTCAAAGGGGCCATCAAGCCTGTCCCTTTCTAATACCAGTGATCAGGAGCATACTCCCTATACCTTCTTATTCCCTAAAAAGAGAGCTATCTCAGGCCTATTCCGGACCTCAGACCATTAAACCACTACATTCTCTTGTAACCCTTTCATATGGTTACTCTTCAAGATGTTATTCTGCTTTTACAGCAAGGGAACTTTATGATGGCCCTAGATCTAAAGAACGTCTACTTCCATATCACCATCCACCCCACACACTGGAAATACCTTAGATTTGTGGTTGCAAGCAAGCATTGTCAGTTCAAAGTCCTGCCTTTCAGAGTCACAACTGGTCTCAGAGTCTTCACAAAGTGCTTAGCACATCTCAGAAGATAAAACATACAAGTTTTCTCTTACCTAGATGACTAGCTCATCAAAGCCAGCACACAACGACAGTGCCAATATCACACTCAGATAACAGCGGACCTGCTTAAACGCTGGGGTTCACAATCAACTTTGTCAAATCCCATCTCCAGCCTCTTCAGATACAGCCCTATCTAGGAGCTATTCTCAATGCACAGTTGGGGCTAGCATACCCCAACACGGCCCGCGTGCAGAGTTTTCAGTCTCTTCTCCACCAATTTCAGGAGAATCGCACATACACAGTCAGGACCATTATGCGCCTGTTAGGGATGATGGCATCCTGCATTGCCATGGTTCCCCATGCCAGACTCCATATGCGTCCCCTACAGCAGTGTCCGTCTCTCAGTCACAGGATTACTTGAAGGATCTAGTGTTGTTAGACCACCATACTCACTGCTCTCTGCTAAACAGGTCCCCAGTGCCAGAGCTCTTTCCCGAAAACTGCACAGTTGTTTTTCCCAAAAGGCACAACTTTAGCTACCAATGTAAGTCCCTAGTATATCGTACCCCTGGCACCCAGGCCATGGGGTACTAAAGGGAAGGCCCTTGAGGGCTGCAGTACAGATTGTGCCACCCTCAGTGACCCTCTCACTAAGTGCACACAGTGCTGCCTTTGCAGGCTGCGTGTCTTGGTGCAGACCTAAAATTAAAACACGACATGGCACACAGCCAGTGTGCCCTGTCTCCTTTACACTGCATGCACTCTATGTAGGTCACCCCTCTGGCTGGCCTTCAAGACCTAAAGGCAAGGGGCATTGTAGTGCATGTGAGGACATACCTTCGTAAGTGAATATGCCCCTGCTATGTCTCTGCCGATTCTCACAAATAGTAAGTGAACAGTAAAGCCATTTTGAGTATATGCTGGACACTGATCATTACAAGTTCCCCAGCTACATGATGACTTCACTGACAATAGGGATGTTTGGTATCAAACATCTTGTATTAATAAACCCTCATTGAATCCAGTGATGGATTTATTAATGGATTTATTAATACATACACTCAAAGGGCACCTTAGAGGTGCCCCCTTGAAACCTACCAACGACTAGATTTTGCACTGACTGGTCAGAACCAATGCAGCCATGTTAGACAGAGTGAGGTCAGAGCCAATGCTCTTGATGGCTCAGAACAAAGGCCTGCTCTGGGGAGAGGTGTGACCTCCTTTTACAGGCAGGATGGACATTCCAGGGCGGGGAGCTTCAAAGGCCTTGCCACCTCTGAAATGTGACCTAGGCCTGCCCAAATGGTGGACCCCCCAGTTCCTGATCCCACATTTGGCTGCTGCCACCCCTCAGACAGGTTTCTGCCCTCCTGCTGCTTGACCAGCCCTGTGGAAGAGGGAGGCAACACCCTTTCCTTTGGAAATATGCGTTACAAGGCTATGGATGGGTAGCCTCCGATAGCCACAGGTTTGCTTCGAATGGCACATTTGGTACCCTCCTTGCATAAACCAGTTTGCACCAGTCAAGGGACCTCCGGCCCCTGCTCTGGCTCGAAACTGGACGAATGAAAGGGGAGTGACAACCCACCTGTCCATCACCACCCCAGGGGTGGTGCCCAGAGTACCTCCAGGTGGTCACTCGATTCTGCCATCTTGATACCAAGATGTGCAGAGGCCCCTGGGAGAATCTGAGTGGCCAGGTCAGGCAGATGACATCAGAGACCCCTCCTGATAGATGGTTAGTTTGCAAGGGGACCAACCCCCCCTTTTAGGCCTATTTAGGGACTGCTTTGCAGATGGGTCCCCAGCATCGACATGCAAGACTCCATCAGGACTTTTCTGCCTCGTTTACTTCTACTTCTGGCCACTGGAACTGCAACTGGACTCTTCAGGAACCAACAAGACTGCAACGTCCGAGACAGCCTCACCTTGCAACATTGTCTCTCTGGCTCCTTCCAGCAACTGCAATATTTCCCTGGCTGTGCATCCTCTGCTGTCGGCAAGACCTCAGTCTGCACCAAGAAGCAAGAAGGAATCTCCTTTGGCGTGAATGAGTCAGTCCCCTGCACCTGCAGGCACCTACAGCAACGACGACCGGCTGCATGGATCTGGTGTCCTCTGGAAACACGTGGATCCTGCATCACAGGTGATGGTCTGGAGTGGTCCCCTTGGTCCTCTCTGCCCACTGTCCAACTTTGGAGACGGTGAGTCCTTGCCGGACAGTACCCCTGTGCATCGCGACTCTTGTAGCAATCAAGGCTTATTGACTCCTGCTCTAAGAGATCTTCAGGCTTCATGTAGCCCCGGCCTCCAGCATTTTACCCTGCCAAGAACAGCCTTCTCTCTGCTGCTCCAGCAACATGGGACTCCGCTCCAGGTGTGCTGATTGGGCTTTACTACAACCTACTGTGCCTGCTCCCAGTGGGTTGCCTGTGTGGGCTGCATCTGCTTCTGCTGGCTCTCCCGACTGTTGAGGGTCGGCCTGGATTCCCCTCCAAGGGTCGAGTCCCCTGGACCTTGCTGGTCCTCTTCAGCCTTGCAACTCTTCTTTTGTGTCTTCTTGCATTTGCCAAGGCTTTTTAGTGATTCTTCTAAACAACCATATGCGACCCGATGACTGACATGGGACACCATCTCCACAGCTGCAAGGACTCCTCCTTAGGTCCTGGGCTCCACAGCTGGTCGTCTTCTTCCCCAGTCGACCCGGATCTTCATCCACCGAAGGGTGGGTAGTGGCTCCTGCACCCACTGGACACTCCATTGTAGACTGGGCTCTGTCCCTTCTTTCAGAATCCACCTTTGGTTTCTTATAGTCTGGTTCTGTTCTTGCCCAATCCCTTTTTTAAGTCCTCTTGTTAGTCTTTGGGAATGCCAGGTACTTACCTCTGTTTTCCTGGTCTCTGGAGGCACTCAGGTACTCACCTCTTGGGGTTCCTAGTTCTTCCAGCTTCCCTCTAACAATTCCATATCCTTGGGTGGGGAGCTTCACTTTGCCTTCCAGTTTCTTAGTATATGGTTTAGCTCTCCCCTAGGGCCCTTAATATTTTCACTAAGTATTACTGTGAGGAAATGGCTCCTTGGCATGGTTACCCCCTAACTTTTTGCCTTTGCTGATGCTAATTTATGATTTGAAAGTGTGCTGGACCCTGCTAACCAGGCCCCAGCACCAGTGTTCTTTCCCTAAACTGTACCTTTGTGCCCACAATTGGCACAACCCTGGCACTCAGGTAAGTCCCTTGTAACTGGTACCCCTGGTACCAAGGGCCCTGTGGCCAGGGAAGGTCTCTAAGGGTGCAGCATGTATTAGGCCACTCCAGGGACCCCTCACTCAGCACATGCACACTACCTCACAGCTTGTGTGTGCTGGTGGGGAGAAAATTACTAAGTCGACATGGCACACCCCTCAGAGTGCCATGCCCACAACCCACTTCCTGTGGCATAGGTAAGTCACCCCTGTAGCAGGCCTTACAGCCCTAAGGCAGGGTGCACTATACCACACGTGAGGGCATAGTTGCATGAGCCCCTACAGTGTCTAAGCCAATTCTTAAACAGTGTAAGTGCTGGGTAGCCATACAGAGTATACGGTCTGGGAGTTTGTCAAACACAAACTCCACAGTTCCATAATGGCTACACTGAATACTGGGAAGTTTGGTATCAAACTTCTCAGCACAATAAATCCACACTGATGCCAGTGTGGGATTTATTGAGAAATGCACACAGAGCGCATCTTAGAGATGTCCCCTGTATACCAGTCCAACTACTAGTATTGGGCTGAACAGTTTCTGCCAGCCTGCCACATCCAGATGGATTTCTGGCCACATAGGGTAATGCCTTTGTCACTTTGTGGCCAGGAACAAAGCCATTACTGGGTGGAGGTACTTCACACCTTCCCTTGCAGGAACTGTAACACCTGGCAGTGAGCCTCAAAGGCTCAAGCCTGGTGTTACAGCACCCCCGGTCACTCCAGCTAGTGGATATGCCCGCCCCCAGACACAGCCCCCACTTTTGGCGGCAAGTCTGGAGGAGATAATGAGAAAAACAAGGAGGAGTCACCCTCCAGCCAGGACAGCCCCTAAGGTGACCTGAGCTGAGGTGACCCCTGTCTTAGGAAATCCTCCATCTTGCTTTGGAGCATTCCCCCCAATAGGATTAGGGATGTGCCCCCCTCTCATCCATTGGCTACTGCCCCCAGACCTAAACATACCCCTAAATTGAGTATTTAGGGGTGACCCTGAACCCAGGAAATAAGATTCCTGATGATCTACAAAAAGAAGGACTGCTGACCTGAAAGCCCCGCAGAGACGACGGAGACGACAACTGACTTGGCCCCAACCCTACCGGCCTTTCTCCAGACTCAAAGAACCTGCACAGTGACACATGCAGTGGGACCAGCGACCTCTGAGGACTCAGAGGACTGCCCTGCAACCAAAGGACCAAGAAGCTCCTGTGGACAGCGACTCTGTCCAAACAGCAACAAAGAAACCATCTTTAAACTTTAAAGGGACTCCAGCCTCACTCTGGAAGTGTGAGTCCCCAACACTCTGCATCCGACACCCCCGGCTCGTTTCCAGAAGAACAAACACTGCAGAGAGGACCCCCAGCCGACTCCGATGACTTGGGTACCCTGAATTGACCTCCCTGCACCCCCACAGCGACGCCTGCAGGGAGGATCCAGAGGCTCCCACTGACTGGGACTGCCCGGTAACAAAGGAACGCGACGCCTAGAAGAAGCACTGCATCTGCAGCCCCCAGGCCAGAGAGAAACCAGCTACCAGTGCAGGAGTGACCAGCAGCTGGCCCTCATCCTTGCCCAGTCGGTAGCTCGGCCACGAAATCCCCCTGTGCCCTTCCTGCATCGCCAGAGTGACCCCCAGGTCTCTCCATTGATTTCTACCTAAAACCCGACACCAACTTCACACACTGCACATGGCCGCCCCTGTGCCGCTGAGGGTGTATTTTCTGTGCCTGTTTGTGACACTCCCCAGTGCTCTACAAAACCCCCCTGGTCTGCTCCCCGAGGACACATGTACTTAGCTGCTTGCAGACTGGACCCGGAGCACCCCTCTTCTCCATAGGCGCCTATGCTATTTGGGCCCTACTTTGACCTCTGCACCTGTCCTGTGTTGCTGGTGCTGGGTATTTGGGGTTGCCTTGAACCCCCAACGGTCGGTGCCTATGCCCCAGAGACTGAACTTGTAAATGCTTTACTTACCTGAAAAACTAACCATTACTTACCTCCCCCAGGAACTGTTGATTTTTGCAGTGTCCACTTTTAAAATAGCTATGTGCCATTTTTGCCAAAACTGTGTACATTACTGTTTTAATTCAAAGTTCCGTATTTACCTATGCCAAGTACCTTGCAATTTATGTACTTACTTGAGTTCTGAATCTTGTGGTTCTAAAATAAATTAAGAAAAGGATATTTTTCTATATAAAAACCTATTGGCCTGGAGTTAAGTCTTTGAGTGTGTGTTCTTATTTATTGCCAGTGTGTGTACAACAAATGCTTAACACTACCCTCTGATAAGCCTACTGCTCGACAACCCTACCACAAAATAGAGCATTAGTATTATCTAATTTTGCCACTGCCAACCTCTAAGGGGAACCCTAGGACTCTGTGCACACTATTTCTCACTTTGAGATAGTATATACAGAGCCAACTTCCTACACATGGTCACTGCACTCTGACCTTGTAAGTCACCCCTAAGGTAGGCCCTTTAGCCCAAGGGCAGGGTGCTTGGTTCTAAGTGTAAGGGTACCCCTGCATGAGCAGAGGTGCCCCTTCAAACCCCAGACTCAATTCCCTGGGCTTTGTACGTGTGGGGAAGCCATCTTAAGGTATGTAGTGGACAGTGGTCAACACAAGTTGTCCAACTACATAATGGCTTCACTGAACATAGGCATGTTTGGTATCAAACATCGTAGAATCATGCAACTACACAGATTCCAGTGCTTGTTGCTTGATACCATGTACTCTGTGGGATCCCTAGGGGTTCCCTCAAAGTCTGCCTGTACAGCCTTGCAGGGTCTGCATGCCAGCCTGTGCTACTACTGACCCCAGACACTGTTCTGCCCTCCTGCTGCTGAGCTTAACTCTGGCAGGGGAAGGAAGAACAGAGGATTTCCTGTAGGATAGAGGTGCGACTACCTCTTCTTTAGAAACTGGTGTCTCTGGGCGCCTCTGAGTGCCACCAGGCTGCTTTGAAGGGCACAATTGGTGTCCTCTTTACATAAATGGATTTGCACCAGTGCAGGAACCCCCAGTTCTCGCTCTGGCACGAAACCACACAAAAGGCAGTGGGGAGACCACCCCCTTGTCCAGCTCCTCCCCTAGGGAGGTGCACAGAGCTCTGCCAGGTGGCCCCTTGATTCTGCCATCTTGGAAACGAAATGAGAAGAGGCCCATGGGAGCATCTGACTGGTTAGTCCTGCTGGGTGACGTCCCTTCACCCCTCTGATAGGTGGGTCATTGCAGTAAGTGTCCAACCCCCTTATTGGGATACTAAAGGGCTTCCCTGAGGGTGTGACCCTAGATTCCTATGCAAGAGCAAGATTTGTCTGCAAGACTTGAGGAACCGTCTGCAAGTCTCTTCTACAATGTACTTCTGCAACCTGGACACCGGAGCTGCTGCTGTTTGCTGGAACCAAGAGCAAGACTGTAACCAGTAGGAGGGTTCCTACTGCAATTTTGTTTCCAAGTTCTGCAAAGACTTCTGCAACCCCATGGCCGTGCATCCTCCAGAGTCTCAAGGACTGTGCCTGCACTTAGAAAGGCAATAAGGAATCTCTCTTGGAGTTAAGAAGTAACTCCCCTGTCCCCACAGGCCCCTCAACGTCGATGACCGTTTTATGGATCCTGCTGTCCCACAGACTCAAGGCTCTACAACACAGTTAGTGGTTCTGTGGCACTCCAGAGGTCTGACCTGTCTCCTTTGCAACTGAGAAGGCTGTGGTCCCTCGCTACAGCTGCTTGTCTGGATACCCTGGGCATCTTGTCTGTTTGTCGTTGCCAAGACTTGTTGACTCTTCAGTCCGAAGGCCTCCTGGCTCCAAGAAGCTCTGGCCTCCAGCACACGCCAGCTTCAAGAATGACATCCTCTGCAATTCTTACAATATGGGCACCCCTGTTTGCTGTGCTGCTAAGGCCTCCCTGTGACTCCATATGCCTGCCTCCAGAGGGCCCTGCTGGGGGACGCCATCAATTCCTGCTGGCTTTCCTGCTTGCTGAAGGCTGGCCCTGACCTACCTGCAAAGTTTGGGTCACCTGGACCTTGCTGGTCCCCACCAATCCTGTAATCTTTATGCAACTCTTCCATGGATTTGCCAAAGCTTGTTGCTGGTCCTACGTTACACTGACCCCTCTGCAATTCGACGATCAGTGTGGGCGACTCCTGGGATCTTTCTGCATTGCATGGACACCACAACTGCATTTCTTCATCTAATAGGAAAGCATCTCCAAGAAGGGTGCGCAGTGCCCTCCTTCACTGCCTGGGCACCTCCGGATGGTCTGGACTCTGTCCCCTCTTTCCTTAGGCCCTCTTCTTCAGGAATCCACACCTGGGTTCCGCTGACCTGGTCCACGGGTCACAACAGGTCACAACAGCAGCTGGGCAGCCGAGGTCCCCATTGACTTCAATGGGAGATTCCAACAAAACTTCACCCCTACGCGTCTTGGGTCTCTGGTGTAGATACTCCACTGTTCTGGGTATCCACCGGTGAGGGCACTTTCCAACCTCCCTTTTCCCAATGGGTTTCTTCGGGGTCCTCTGTGAAGGGTCCTAAAATGTGAAAACTCCAACTGCGACCTCCCAGTGTAATCCTACGGACACTGACCCAGGGTTACAACTCTGCACACAGGCGACTGGGGAATCCTACCAACTTACCTTTGGAGTTTTAGTACTTCCCCAGACGCAACGCTCCTTGGGTGGTAGTGTGGGTTGGGAGTGATTTTCGCATTCCATTTCTTTTAGTATATGGTTTGCCTACCCTAAGGGCCCATGTTTTTTTTATGCCTTTACTGATCTGTTGCTAAGTTTATTTTTTCATGACCATATCTCCGATTAGGAGATATACCAAAGTTAGTTCTAGAGTGTGTGTTAAAAATAAATATCATTTTTTTTTTTTAAACTGTTGTGGTCCTTTTCTGTCTGTACATCACTGACTGACCAGTGTGGTATTTGCAACCGTTTTGTACCTTCCTGGATAAGCCATAGCTGCTCTCCACAGCTACCCTTATGAGAGCTCTGGTTATCTAGAACCACCTACACTATCATTGAGGGTTACCTGTACTCAGTACAGGGTCCCTCACCTGTAGGTGTACACCATATACTGAACCTGCCTCCTACATGAGGAACTAGTAGATGCCAGTGGACTGGACACATCTCCAGACACTGGTTTGCTTTCTTCCCCTACCGTGGCTACAGAGGAGAGAGCATCATGTGAAATGGTGGTGAAGAGCGCAGTGGTGGTCCTCGACCTTGAACTGCCTTCTGTGGTGGTCAAGACTAATCTCTTAACAGAAGTGCCTCAGCCTAGGGCTTCCTCCTCGGAACCCCTCCCCCCCTTCAAAGAGGCACTGACTGATGTCCTGCTAGGATCATGGTCCAAACCTAGCACAGGGGCTCCTTTGAACAGGACAAATGCCCATCGCCTGCCCCAGGTGATCCTAGTGTCCTCACCCAACACCCCACTCCTGAGAGCTTGGTAGTCCAATCCTCAACTTCCCATGGCACATTCCTTTCTGCTCCCCTGGCAGGCTGAACACTTTAGGAAATAAAATGTTTCCTCCAGCAGCCAAGCATTGTAGAGTAGGAGGCTGGCCCTCCCTGTAGTGTGCAAAGCTAGGCACACTGCAGGGGGTTCAGGCAACCACACGTTGGTTTACAAAGGTAAAAACTAGATCACCTAATGCTCTAATTTTTAAGGTAGCTTGGTCGAGCAGTTAGGCTAATCTTGGAGAAGTGCAAATCATTTGTTGTACTCACAGGATCAATCTTGCAACTCACACAGTCAAAGAAATAACTCTACACCAATTTATAAAAATACTTCAGATTTTTATATAAAGTTTAAGACCACAGGGCGGCCAGGTGCAGAGCGAATCGGTGAGCCAGGAGCTGTGTGCAAAGAATCCCTCTGGAGCAGGAGGTAAGTTGGTTCAAACATCGTTTGTAGGAAAACTGGGGCACTCTGGTGCGTGGTCCGGGGTGTTCCTGAAGTCCCTCGACTGGGGATTCCTCCTGGTCCTTTTTCAGCCCCAGGCAGGCTGTTTTTTTTCGGTGTCCGATGTTAGCTGACCAGTAGCCAGGGTATTGGTATGGTTTGACCACTGGAGGGCACAGTGCCACCAAACTTGCCACACCTGCAGGTTTTTCCTCGTGGTCGTAGGTGTGTGATTTGGTTTAGCTGCTGCTTCGATTCAGGAGTTAGCAGCTGGTCAGTGAAGTGACACTCAACTGGCTTGCTGGTTACTTGCTGTTGTAGACTGGTACCTCCACTCTGAAGGGAGTTCTATGGCGATTTTCCAAGCCTGGAGATCCTCTGGGGTCTTTAGAGTTTTTCCAGTTGTCCAGCAGCTCCTCAGCAGCAATTGTTGGGTCCTGGGTGCAGCAGGCAGTGTTTGGTGCCTTTTCTTTGTTGCAGCACGTCCACAGTTCTTGTGCCTTGGATCTTCTTGGTGCTGGTCTTCTTTTGTCCGTCAAATCTGATTTCCTGGTCTAGGGATGCCAACTAAATACTGTATTCAGTGGGAGTTTTAGGGGCAACCTGGTAGTGGCCAAGGGGTCATCTACCTTAGGGTGGCTACACCCACAAAGTGACCACTTCCTGTGGGGAGGAGTCGCTTTGCTTCCCTGTCCCTGGTTGGCTACTTTTTTCCAAGATGGAGGAAAGTGAAATGGAGTGTCCACCTCGCAGGCAGCACCTTAAGGGTGGTGCATGCCAGATGGGCCCACTCCTCCTACCCTTTGAATATTTTTCCGCCGTTGCTCCCATCAAAAGTGGGGGTTTGCATCGGGGGCGGCCATCTGCTGCTAGTAGCTGCTTGGAGGTCGAGTTTGAAGGACGGTAAGCCCTTCAAAGCTCTTAGGCAGGGTTGTGCACATTCTGGGGAGGTGGGATAGCACCTCTTCCCAGGAAGGGCTTTGTTCTCTGGCCCCAGACAGAAATGGCTCTCTCCCTAGGGTTCCAGAATCCTGTCTGTTGGTGGCAGCCTGATTGGGACTGGCCAGCAACCATGCCAGGGTGGTTAGCTTAAGAAGGGAGCACCTCTAAGGCGATGCCTGGGTACATTTTATAATAATTCAACACTGGTACCAGTTTGTATTTATCATTCTTAGTTGTTTGATACCAAACAATCCAGGTTTCAGAGTGCCCATCATGGAGCTGTGAAACTCACACTGACCAGTGTCCAGTGAATGCATTTAAAATGGCTGCTCTTTTCACTCACTATGTCCCAGGTTTGGCAAGGACACAGTGGGGGCATATTGCTCATTCTGCTATGCCCTCACATACAGTATAGTGAACCCTGCCATAGGGCTAGAAGGCCTGCTAGAGGGGTGACTTATCTATATTGTATGCAGTGTGTAGTGGACTGGGCATACAGGCAGTGTGCCATGACGAGTTTGCATTTTAGGACTGCACCAGGGCACTCAGCCTGTAATGGCAATGCTTGGTGCATCTGGATGCATGTTCCTAGAGAGAGGCACAATCAGTGTTACCCTTATTACCCCATGCCCTAGGTACCCAATGGTACCCAAGTACCTTTTACTAGGGACTTATAGTGGCAGCTAAAGGTGTTGCCAGTTACCTTTGCAATTTTCAGGGAAAGAACACTGGCAACCTTGTTAGCAGGATCCCAGTGCACTCCAGTCTAAGTTGCATCCAGAAACGAGGCAAAAAGTGTATGGGGTGGTGGGTTGGGTACTGCAACAAAGTTCCAGTTTCCCACATGCGGTTGGTAAACACATGATGCCTTTTGGGTTGCTACTCACACACGTTGTGGGACATGGTTGCGCAAGTGCTGGCACAGGTCATGGACGAGGTCCAGGCCGTCCTCTCCTAAGCAATAAAAGACGGGAGAGATGGAGCAAAGTTCACCATCGTGTGGATTGGACTCGACCAACTCACTGGGCAGAGCAGTTTTGTCTACAGTGGCTCTTAAGTGTCATGCCTGGGTGAGAACATCTGGGTTTTCCGGGGATGCCCAGGCCAGCATCATGGACATGCCCTTCAGTGGGACTCGTCTCTTTCAAGAGAAGAGAAGGCACACTCTGAGCTGGAGCGCTTCAAGGACTCATGGGCTACGGCCAAGTCGTTGGGCCTCTCAGTGAACCCACTTCCCCAGTCAGCCTTTAGCCTCTCTTCTTGCCACCGTGCCTACCCTGTGCCAGCCACTATCCTGTGCAACGTTCCCAAGTTTGTGTGGACGAGGCTGCAGTGCAAATCAGCCCAGTGGCCGGGTATCCAGAGGTCATCCACCACCAAGCCTCCAGCAGCTTCAGCCTCTAAGCCCTCCTCATCTCCCTATTAGGGAATATGTCTGTCCAGCTGATCCATTATCCATTATCCATTATCAATCTCCCCCAGTGGCAAACCATAACATCAGAAAAGCAGATCTTGCAGTTAATTCGGAGAGACTACTCCCTCCCCTTTGAATCTTGCCCCTCCCTTATACCTCCAACACTAAATCGGCTGATGGAGGATCAGACTCCTTTCCCTGCCCCAACCAGATTGAACAGTGGTGACAGATGCATCACTCCTGGGATTGGGCGGCCATCTGGGAGAGGTGGAGCTCAGTGGACTTTGGGCTCTGGTGGAATCCAGACTCCACATGAACTTGCTGGAGCTCCAGGTGATCAAGGTAGCATTGAAAGCATTTCTTCCCTCTGTCAAAGGAAATATATTGCAGGTGTTCACGGACAACACGACCACCATGTGCTACTGCAACAAACGGGGGATAGGATAGGGCATATCCCTGGTGGTTCCACACCTGGCACGTTCTTTGAAAGCCAGGGCGGACAAACTCAGTCGTCATGCCTAACATATCACAAATGGCATCTCCATTTGGAAGTTGAGCAAGGTCTCTTTTTAGCAGTGGGATGGCCTTGGTTAGATCTGTTTGCCTCCAAAGAGAACGCTCAATGTCAGCAGTTTTGCTCTTTTGAGTTTCCAAGGCAGCTGTTGCTTGGAGACGCTTTTCGTCTCAAGTGGAGCTCAGGCCTCCTGTACGTCTTTTCGCTCATACCACGTCTGCCCATTGTTCGCAAGAAGATCTATAACGACTGGGTCCAAGTCATCTTTATGGCTCCAGATTGGGCACGGAGAGTCTGGTATTCTGATCTGCTGAGAATGAGCATAGATCCTCCGATCAGGCTGCCTCTTCGGGAAGATCTTCTGTCTCAGCAGCAGGGGAGGGTTCACCACCTGAACCTTTCAACTTTCCACCTTCTTGCGTGGAGATTGAGCGGCAGCAGTTGACAGCTTTCGGCCTTCCTCCATAAGTCTGTATTGTTATTATATTATCCAGGTGTCCCTCCACTAAGACAGTGTATACCTGCCAATGGCACAAAATGGTGTTACACTGTACTGAAAAGTCTATTGCCTCTCTGCCTCTCTTTCTGATATTCTTCTCTTTCATTCTTACCCTTGCCCAGCAGGGCTGTGCTCTGGGTACTCTTAATGGTTATCTCTCTGCTCTGTCTACCCGGCCAGCCTTCTCTGTTTAATCAGCCTATGGCAAATAGGCATCTGAAAGGGCTTGTACATATGTTTCCCACTTTTCCCTTTATCATGCTTCAGTCGGACCTCAATTTGGTTCTGACTTACCATCCAAGCCTCCCTGTTTTACTGTGTTTCCAGACAAAGTGGTGCTTCGCACTGAGGCCTCTTTCCTTTCTAAAGTGGTGACCCTGTTCCATCTGAGACAGTCTGTCACCCTGCCCACTTTTTACACTCCTCCACATCCCTCTGAAGAGGTGGAGCAACTCCACCGTCGGAAGCCAAAAAGAGTGTTGTCGTTCTACCTTGACCGCATGCAGGAAGCTGGCTCTCTATATGGTGAAGTAAAAAGAAGTATACCGTGCAGAGATTCCAGTGGATCCCCAGTTGGTTTACAGAGGCTAAAGTAGATAGGACTAATGGTCTATTTAGTGCTAGTGTGGGCAAGCTGTTCGGCTTATCAGAGGGTTGTGCTAAGCAATTGCTGTACTCACAGAGACAATAAATGAGACACACACTCAGAGTAAATCTAAGACCAAATTTAGAAAAATAACACTTCTTGTATATGTTTTGAACCCACAAACTTTGTAATCAGTGTAGGAGGCTGGCATGGCTTGTAGTGGGTACCAAGGGGTACTTACACTCTGTACCAGGTCCAGTTATCCCTTATTAGTGTAGAAGAGGTGTTTCTAGCAGATTAGGCTGATAGAAGGTAGCTATAGCAGAGCAGCTTATGCTGAACTAGGAGACATGCAAAGCTTCTACTATACCACTGGTGTCATATGCACAATATCATAAGAAAACACAATACACAGATATACTAAAAATAAAGGTACCTTATTTTTATGACAATATGCCAAAAGTATCTCAGTGAGTACCCTCAGTATGAGGATGCCAAATATACACAAGATATATGTACACAATACCAAAAAATATGCAGTAAAAGCAAAAGGAAGTAATGCAAGCAATGTAAAGTTACAGTAGATTGCAATAGGAGCACATAGGTATAGGGGCAACACAAACCATATACTCCAAAAGTGGAATGCGAACCACAAATGGACCCCAATCCTATGTGAGCTTGTAGAGGGTCGCTGGGACTGTAAGAAAACAGTGAGGGTTAGAAAAATAGCCCACCCCAAGACCCTGAAAAGTAGGTGTAAAGTGCACCTATATTCCCCAGAGAGCACAGAAGTCGTGATAGGGGAATTCTGCAAGGAAGACCAACACCAGCAAAGCAACCAAAGTGGATTTCCGGACGGGAGTACCTGTGGAACAAAGGGACCAAGTCCAAGAGTCGCGACAAAGTCGAGAGTGGGCAGATGCCCAGGAAATGCCAGCTGAGGGTGCAAAGAAGCTGCCACCGGATTGAAGAAGCTGTGGATTCTGCAAGAACGAAGAGGTCTAGAAACTTCCCCTTTGGAGGATGGATGTCCCACGTCGTGAAGAAGCTTGCAGAGGTGTTCCCACGCAGAAAGACCGCAAACAAGCCTTGCTAGCTGCAAGGGTCGCGGTTAGGGTTTTTGGGTGCTGCTGTGGCCCAGGAGGGACCAGGATGTCGCCACTTGGATGAGGAGACCGAGGGGCGTCCAGCAAGTCAGGGATCCCTCACAGATGCAGGCAGCACCCGCAGAAGTACCGGAACAGGCACTTAGAAGAGGAGTGAGCCGGAGCTCACCCGAAGACACAAAAGGGAGTCCCACGATGCCGGAGGACAACTCGGGAGGTTGTGCACTGCAGGTTAGAGTGTCGGGGACCCAGGCTTGGCTGTGCACGAAGGAAATCCTGGAAGAGTGCACAGGAGCCGGAGCAGCTGCAAATCACGCGGTATCCAGCAATGCAGTCTAGCGTGGGGAGGCAAGGACTTACCTCCACCAAACTTGGACTGAAGAGTCACTGGACTGTGGGAGTCACTTGGACAGAGTTGCTGAGTTCCAGGGACCACGCTCGTCGTGCTGAGAGGGGACCCAGAGGACCGGTGATGCAGTCTTTTGTTGCCTGCGTTTGCAGGAGGAGGATTTCTTCAGAGCTTCTGGTGCAAGAAGGAGGCAGGCTACCCCCAGAGCATGCACCACCAGGAAAACAGTCGAGAAGGCGGCAGGATCAGCGATACAAGTTTGCAGTAGTCGTCTTTGCTACCTTGTTGCGGTTTTGCAGGCGTCCTGAGCAGTCAGCGGTCGATCCTTTGGCAGAAGGTGAAGAGAGAGATGCAGAGGAACTCTGATGAGCACTTGCATTCGTTATCTAAAGAATTCCCCAAAGCAGAGACCCTAAATAGCCAGAAAAGGAGGTTTGGCTACCTAGGAAGGAGGATAGGCTAGCAACACAGGTAAGAGCCTTTCAGAAGGAGTCTTTGACGTCACCTGCTGGCACTGGCCACTCAGAGCAGTCCAGTGTGCCAGCAGCACCTCTGTTTCCAAGATGGCAGAGGTCTGGAGCACACTGGAGGAGCTCTGGGCACCTCCCCTGGGAGGTGCAGGTCAGGGGAGTGGTCACTCCCCTTTCCTTTGTCCAGTTTTGCGCCAGAGCAGGGCTGGGGGATCCCTGAACCGGTGTAGACTGCCTTATGCAGAGATGGGCACCATCTGTGCCCATCAAAGCATTTCCAGAGGCTGGGGGAGGCTACTCCTCCCCAGCCCTGACACCTTTTTCCAAAGGGAGAGGGTGTAACACCCTCTCTCTGAGGATGCCCTTTGTTCTGCCTTCCAGGGCCAGGCCTGGCTGGACCCCAGGAGGGCAGAAACCTGTCTGAGGGGTTGGCAGCAGCTGCAGTGAAACCCCGGGAAAGGCAGTTTGGCAGTACCCGGGTCTGTGCTAGAGACTCGGGGGATCATGGAATTGTCTCCCCAATGCCAGAACGGCATTGGGGTGACAATTCCAATATGTTAGACATGTTACATGGCCATGTTCGGAGTTACCATTGTGACGCTATACATAGTTAGTGACCTATGTATAGTGCACGCGTGTAATGGTGTCCCCGCACTCACAAAGTCCGGGGAATTTGCCCTGAACGATGTGGGGGCACCTTGGCTAGTGCCAGGGTGCCCACACACTAAGTAACTTAGCACCCAACCTTCACCAGGGGAAGGTTAGACATATAGGTGACTTATAAGTTACTTAAGTGCAGTGGTAAATGGCTGTGAAATAACGTGGATGTTATTTCACTCAGGCTGCAGTGGCAGGCCTGTGTAAGAATTGTCAGAGCTCCCTATGGGTGGCAAAAGAAATGCTGCAGCCCATAGGGATACCCTGGGTACCTCAGTACCATATACTAGGGAATTATAAGGGTGGTCCAGTATGCCAATGTGAATTGGTGAAATTGGTCACTAGCCTGTTAGTGACAATTTAGAAAGCAGAGAGAGCATAACCACTGAGGTTCTGGTTAGCAGAGCCTCAGTGAGACAGTTAGTCATCACACAGGGAACACATACAGGGCACACTTATGAGCACTGGGGCCCTGGCTGGCAGGGTCCCAGTGACACATACAACTAAAACAACATATATACAGTGAAATATGGGGGTAACATGCCAGGCAAGATGGTACTTTCCTACAATCCGGTTAGTAGTTTTTCAAGAATAAATACTTTTCAGATTCAAAAATCAACACAGTGTAAATTCTTAGAGTACTTCAGTGATATCTGTGGTGGAAAACAATGTTAAACAACCAGAGGGTTAGCAGTGACGTATGAGGCCAATCTGAGGGAGTTAAGGTAAGTACTTAGCACTGATCAGAACCACACCAGCATGTCACTCCGGGCAGCACCTTCGCTTGTGTGTGTGTATATATATATATATATATGTATGTGTGTATGTATATATATATATATATATATATATATATATATATATATATATATATATCCCAATGATCAGCCTTCCTATCCTGCTCTTGGGGTGAGACTGGCCCCAAGTCCACTAGGTATTGATGCAACTTCTCAGAAGTACAGAAGTACAGTTACTTAATTGGTGTTCCTTCATAATTAAATGATAGAGCCCATCAAAATCTTGCACCTGACTTCCGTTTAGCTAACCACCTAGTGTTTTCACTGAAAAGTCCTCAAAATCAACCCAGGACTGACTCAGGATTTTGTGAGTCTCCCTGAACCTAATTCTATATTCTTCAGTGGTCAACACAAATCCCTCAATCAGGGTAGCCTTCATGAGATCATAAGATGTTGCCATCCGACTCATTCAGTATGAGGAGTCTATCCCTACACTTTCCTGAGAACAGTTCCCAAAAGAGGTTTCCCCAGTGCGGTTTGGCAAGTCTTCTGGAAACACAGGCCCTCTCATAGGCTGTGAACTACTTCCTCATATTTGGGGTCAGTCCCTTTGGGGATTTTAGGGTCACAGTGGTCTACTCTGTCCCTACTTATTAAATTGCTGCCACCATTCATGAGTGCTGAACCCATTTCTATTCTTTCCCTTTCCCTTCCTATAGCTAAAATCCTGTTTTCCAGGTCCAGCCTCTTAGGTAATCTCTCTAAGAGAGCAACTTCTTCAGAGATTTAATGTAGGAAGGTGGCTCTGTATATACTATCTCAAAGTGAGAGATAGTGTGCACAGAGTCCAAGGGTTCCCCTTAGAGGTTGATAGTGGCAACTAGATAATACTAATGCTCTATTTTGTGGTAGTGTGGTCGAGCAGTAGGCTTATCAGGGGGTAGTGTTAAGCATTTGTTGTACACCCAAAGGCAATAAATGAGGAACACACCCTCAAAGACTTAACTCCAGGCCAGGTTTTATATTGAAAAATATATTTTCTTATTTTTTTTTTAGAACCACAAGATACAAGATTTGAGGTAAGTACATAAAATGCAAGGTACTTCACACAGGTAAGTATAGAACTTTGATTTAAAATAGTACACACAGTTTAGGCAATAATTATTTTAAAAGTGGACACTGTGCAAAAATCAACAGTTCCTGGGGGAGGTAGGTTTGGTTAAGTTTCTCAGGTAAGTAAAGCACTTACACAGTCAGTTTCCGGGGCATAGGCAGCCCACCGTTGGGGGTTCAAGGCAACCCCAAAGCCACAACACCAGCAACACAGTGCCGGTCAGGTGCAAAGGTCAAAGGAGGGCCCAAAACTCATAGGTGCCTATGAAGAACAGGGGTGCTCTGGTTCCAGTCTGCTTACAGGTAAGTACCTGCATCCTTGGTGAGCAGACCAGTGGGGTTTTGTAGAGCACTAGGGTGGGGGAGGTTTGGGGGTCACAAGCCCACAAAAAACACCCTCAGCGGCACAGGGGCAGCCGGGTGCAGTAGGCAAAGTAGGTGTTGGGTTTGCTATTGAAAGCAATGGAGGGACCCGGGGGTCACCAAGGCGATGCAGGAAGGGCACAGGGGGGCTTCCCAGGCCAGACAATGAGTGGGCTGGGATGAGGGCTGCATGCTGGTCACTCCTGCACTGGTAGGTGGTTCCTCTCGGTCCTGGGGGCTGCGAGAGCAGTGCTTGGTCCAGGCATCGGTTCCTTTGTTATCAGACAGTCGTGGTCAGGGGGAGCCTCTGGATCTTCTCTGCAGGCATCGCTGTGGGAGTGCAGGGGGGTCGACTCAGGGTACCCATGTAGTTGTATTCGCCTGGGAGTCCGCTCTGCAGTGTTGGTTCTCCTGAACTCGAGTAGGGGGCATTGGGTGCAGAGCGTGCAGTCTCACGCTTCCGGCGGGAAGAGAGAGTTCTTTGAAAGTTGTTTCTTTGTTGCAAAGTTGGTGCAGGTTTTGAACAGTGCCGCTAATCTCGGGAGTTTCTTGGTCCTTCGGGTTCAGGGCAGTCCTCTAAGTCCTCAGAGGTCGCTGGTCCCTGTCGGATGCATTGCTGTGCAGGTTCTTTGAGTCTGGAGACCGTCCGGTGGGGCTGGGGCCAAGTTAGTTGTCGTCTCTGCGGGGCTTTCAGGTCAGCAGTCCTTCTTCTTGTTGTAGGTTGCAGGAATCTGATTTCCTGAGTTCAGGGTCGCCCCTAAATACTAAATTTAGGGGTGTGTTTAGGTCTGGGAGGCAGTAGCCAATGGCTACTGTCCTTGAGGGTGGCTACACCCTCCTTGTGCCTCCTCCCTGAGGTGAGGGGGCACATCCCTATTCCTATTGGGGAAAACCTCCAATCTCAAGATGGAGGATTTCTAAAGGCAGGGGTCACCTCAGCTTAGGGGCTGTCCTGACCGGTGGGTGACTCCTCCTTGTTTTCCTCATTATCTCCTCCAGCCTTGCTAACAAAAGTGGAGGCAGTGGCCGGAGGGGCGAGCATCTCCACTAGCTGGGATGCCCTGGGGTGCTGTAACAAAAGGCATAAGCCTTTGAGGCTCACCACCAGGGGGTTACAGTTCCTGCAGGGGAGGTGAGAAGCACCTCCACCCAGTACAGGCTTTGTTCCTGGCCGCAGTGACAAAGGCACTCTCCCCATGTGGCCAGAAACTCGTCTGGTTGTGGCAGGCTGGCAGAGACTGGTCAGTCTAGCACTAGGAGTCAGACTGATATTCAGGGGGCATCTCTAACATGCCCTCTGGGTGTATTTTGCAATAAATTCCACACTGGCATCAGTGTGCATTTATTGTGCTGAGAAGTTTGAAACCAAACTTCCCAGATTTCAGTGTAGCCATTATGGAACTGTGGAGTCCGTATTGGACAAACTCCCAGACCATATACTCTTTATGGCTACCCTGTACTTACAATGTATAAGGTTTTGCTTGGACACTGTAGGGGCATTGTGCTCATGCACTTATGCCCTCATCTGTGGTATAGTGCACCCTGCCTTAGGGCTGTAAGACCTGCTAGAGGGGTGACTTACCTATGCCACGGGCAGTGAGAGGTGGGCATGGCACTCTGAGGGGAGTGCCATGTCGACTCAGTCATCTTCTCCCCACCAGCACACACAAGCTGTGAAGCAGGGTGCATGTGCTGATTGAGGGGACCCCAGGGTGGCATAAGACATGCTGCAGCCCTTAGAGACCTTCCCTGGCATCAGGGCCCTTGGTACCAGGGGTACCAGTTACAAGGGACCTATCGTGTGCCAGGGCTGTGTCAATTGTGGGAACAAAGGTACAGTTTAGGCAAAGAACACTGGTGCTGGGGCCTGGGTAACAGGGTCCCAGCACACTTTCAATCATAACTGTCACCAACATGCAAAAAGTCAGGGGGTAACCATGCCAAGGAAGGCATTTCCTTACACAGGATATTTTGGGGAGAAAGATTTACTAGACATTGCAGAAGTACCTAACTATTCAGTCCTGTTGATGTGCTATTGTCGTTCTCACTGGAATTCAATTAATCAATTCTTGGAATATCTCCTGTGTAAAAAAGTGGAGACTGTGGAATTTGTCAAGGAAAGGATGTTGACTTCACTCAGCCTGACTGGTGTAGCAAGGGATAGTTGACCTGGCTATTGTGAATATTTGTCACAGAGTCTCTTTGACATACTCTTCCTGGCTACCTGTCAATTAACAGGCCATCTCTTTTTGGGTCTCAGGTGGATAAGGAAATCCTGAAGATGAAACCAGAGATTGAGAACTTGACGTTTCTGGGGCCTGTTCCTTCACATTCATTTTAGAACCTTCAACAATGTTAAATGAAATTCTCACATTCCATACTGGAACAGGCCGCTGCTGGAGCTAAAACAGCAACATCAGCACACCTTTAAATGGCAAAAGTCTCCTTGAGTAATAAATAGAGGCCTACAGCTTTTTACTGTCTCAATGAATGCTCCATCAGTACAATTACTCCATCATTCCGAGACCACTGACAAGCACTGTGATGGGCGGTAGTATTTCTTCCTTTCTCCCTGCTTTGCAGGAAATTGCAAAAGACATATAGGGGGTAATTACAACTTTGGAGGAGGTGTTAATCCGTCCCAAAAGCAACGGATATACCACCAGCCGTATTACGAGT
This sequence comes from Pleurodeles waltl, assembly GCF_031143425.1. Classification (NCBI taxonomy): domain Eukaryota; kingdom Metazoa; phylum Chordata; class Amphibia; order Caudata; family Salamandridae; genus Pleurodeles; species Pleurodeles waltl. The sequence continues at coordinate 219,598,504 of NC_090436.1, read as the reverse complement.
TCCATAGGATATAATGGACTCGTAATACGGCTGGTGGTATATCCGTCACTTTACCGTCACTTTTAACACCTCCTCCAAAGTTGTAATAACCCCCATAGTGCTAGATATTATTCAGAATTGGAACACAATTAGTCTTTACACCTTTCCCCCTCAGATTCCACCAGGCGGTATGAATACTGTAGTGTTGGAAGCTTGTTCATGAGACCTTGACACTTTTAAAGAAAGGCTTGATAGAACCAGTGCCAAAACATGAATGAGACATTGGAGTCCACTAATGTCATTTCATCATTAAGAAGAAATCAAGATTTTCACTTTTTGGAATCAAAGTAGGTGAACAAATGGGTGTAGAGAGAAAAAATTCAGGATGCTGGCTCTTCATCAAAAAAGTCCATCTCTTCAGGAAAATGATTGAACAGGATGCCGGTTGTTATGTCACCATATACACAGTCACAGAGTTTTCTTAAAATTCAAAATTGTCAAAAATCACTACCAAAAAAAGTACTTCCAATTGGTATGAAGTCGGCTCCCAGAGTTCTTTTTTTCAAAAATTGTGGCAGTAGTTGCAGCATATCTACACAGCAAGGGAGTGTTTATGTATCCCTGTATGCACAATTGGTTGATGAAAGATTCCTCTCATTCAGAACCCCTGCAGGACATGGTGTTGTCAGTAGATCTGCCTTTCACATTCATTTGAATATCAAGAAAAGAATTCCATGTAGAATCCTCACCCACGGGGAATGCACTTAGAATCAGTTGAGAGAGAATTTCTCAGTACTTTTCCTTCAGTGCCTCTTTTTCCCGAGGTGATCACCAGATTCAGACACTGTAGAGCCAAGATGATTCTCATTGCGCTGGATTGGCCTTACAGTGGTAGTATATAATGCTTCAGATGTCAATTCTGCCAAACAACAGACTACTGATGAGGCTGCATCTGCTGTGCAGGATGTTTGACAGAGTCTTCCATACTACCTTCCCATTGCTGAACACGACTGCATGACACCTGAGCTCAACGACTATGTACATTTGATGTTACCCACGGGTGCATGACCATCCTGATAGAGGCCAAGCGTCCCTCCTCAGGGTTTTGTACAGATTCAAATAAAACGGGTCTGCTTTTACTGAATCAGCAAGCAAGGAGACCTGAGAACATCCTAGGAGAAGGTGGTGTCATTTGTTTATGTGGCTGCATCACTGCTTCCTGTGAATAGTCTTCTCAAACATCCAGTGATTAAAGATTTCCTGTGGGATCTTAGAAAAGTGTTTTCTTCTGTTAGAAGACCTTCTGCTCCTTAAATATGGTGCTCTCTAAAACGATTGGGCCTCACTTTGATTCTTAGCACAAGGCAGATTAATCTTGTGTTAAAGGTTGTCTTTTAGTGACTAATACATCTGTGAGAAGAGTGATCTTCTGTGTTTGATTTTTCGTCTCTCTAGCTTGTTTTCCATGAGTTTGGTTGCCTGCTTTTGGCCTCTGTTTGATGTATCGCTCTGAATCCCTATACTACCCCAGAGTTCCATGTGTGTTCACCCTTGACTTTACAAATTTTCCTTCACCCTTATTCAGTTTAAACTTTAAGCACTTGTACCACATATGACAGACCTGGCATCTCAGTAATCCTTACATAAATGCAGTACATGTGCACAGTTTTATTATCTGTCATAAAACATAGTAATACAGGTACTGGTACTACATCTTAATTTGCCTAATTGTGTTGAATTCTTACTGATTTTTCTTTTTTACCATTCTCATGTCAGAATATCTGCCTTCAACAGTCCCACAGCTGCTGCCACCAGATTTGTACCAAAACCTGAGATTCTTGAATGGGTTGGAAGAACAAATTGTACCATCCAAAACCTCTGATCCTGAAACTGTTCCGGTTAGTGGTTACTTGGTTACTATTTTTTTTATAGCTTACATTATGCTGACTCGAAACTCTACTGGTGCTTAGAGGAGTCACTCGATCTACTTAACTTCATGATTGTATATTTAATTATACTGGTCTGTTTTTAGTTTAGTAACTGATTTCTTTCTTTATCTCTAAGATGCTCTTTAAATGTCAGCCTTACAATAAAGAACACAGTGATGCACGCAGTCATCTTTTCTAATGTATGTTTCTGACCACAGATTCCCCACCTTGAGAATATTGCCCAGGTACCAGACTGGACCTGGAAACTTTTCATAGCAGTGCTCCTGCACACTACTAGGTGGTGCAGTGCGATTCTTTGTTGGCCTAGTTCTGCTCCGAAACTAACGGACTGGAGCAACATATAAGCATCATTCCTCCTCGCTGTCTTCAGGTCTTTTTGTTTCATGCCTTTGAATGTGGATCCATCTCAACCCTGACCAAGGTCGTGCACCAAATGCGCTCCAGCACACCCATTAAACCTACAGCCTGATTCCACAACTGCAGAGCTGTCCTCCGAGACTCGATCAACTTTTTGGATGTGATGCTGACCAGAGTTTACCACTACTCGTAGATGACAATGGTAATGAAGGGAATAATTTGCATCCACCTTCAGATGATAACAGTTTATACATGGTTGCACAGAAGGCTAGTGGTCTTGATACTTTCCCTAATACAGAGTTCATTTTCCCCCTGCGGACTGCCAGCAGAAGAGTGTTTTCTTTGCTTTGGTAATTTGACGCTGCTTGGGCTTACAGTGGCACTCTGTTAAAGGTAAAACAAGTCCTACAACCTGGACCTGCTTTCTCTGATCCTTTGCTGCAAATCAGCAAAGCCCTAACTGACTCTCTGGTGGGCACTTGGTCTAAGCCTTGCTCTTGCCCCCTAGTGAATAGATAGGTAGACAGACTGGAGCTTGGTGGCCCTAATTTCTATGATTCCTGTGCAGTATCCTACTCCTGAGATTTTGGTGGTCCAACATCCGCTAAATGTCCTAATACAGTCTCCACAACTCCCCCGTGCAGGGAGTCCAAAAGGATTGAGGTGTTAAGAAAACACATTTTGGTCCTCTCTGGCTAAAGCCCTTGAAAATAGCCAGGATGCGGCCAAAAGTAGTTTGTGCTGGCATGGACACTACTGATAGCTTGGGGCAAGCGGTTGGCACCAGTGTGATGCTCCATCGTAATCCTTGGGCTCCTCTATCAACAATCCGAAGTTACACCTGACTCAGTCGCAGGGATTTCCTTTTAAAGAAGCTGTCTTAGACCGGGTGCAGTTCGGTGCCTTTCCTCCATTGCACAAGTCTTGGGCATTTGGGCTATGATCCCGTTGTTTCAGCTGCAGTCCTAGGTCTCAATGAGAGCAGTCTAAGGCTTCTTGGCCTGTTAGCCTCCTGCATCTTGTTTGTCCTTTTCGCAAGAGCTCTGCAGTGGGATCCGATATTTCAGGTGGCCTAGCACCAAGAAAACATGTTGGAAACATCATCCAGGTTTCAGCTGAGACTGTACAAGATCTGCAGTGGTAGCTGTTTGCCTGCAACCTTACTTGTGGTAGACCCTTCTTCCCTTCCCAGGCAGAGTTGACAGTGGTGATGGATGCATCATTGCTGGGTAGGAAGGTCATCTAGGATAGATGGAGATCAGAGTACTCTGGTCTCCGATGGAAACCCAGCTTCATTTCAATCTGTTGAGGTTGTGGGCCATTCATCTGGTGTTGAAGACCTTCTTACCATCCATCAAGGCATGGCTGGTATAGGTTCTGATGGAGAGCACCACTGCCTTGGGGTGCTGCAAAAAGCAGGGCAGAGTGGTATTCTCTGTCAGGAGGCTGTGCACCTTTTGGAGGTGGTTGGAACGTCAGGGCATCTCCCTAACTGTGAATCCTTGAACGCCAGGGTGGACAAGCTCGTCTGGCAGTACCTAGTGGATTATGAATGTCAGCTACACCACAAGGTGCCACTGGACATCTGCTGTCAATGGGGAGAACCGTGGGGAGATCTCTTCACCACCATTAAAAACTGTAGTGCTCAAACTTTTGCATGTTGGAGTTCCCAAGAAGGTTCTCCTTAGACATTGCATTTCAGCTGAAGTGGACTTCAGCCTCTGCCTCTACAGCCCAGAGTTTTGGAGAAAATCAGGAACAACTGCAACTAAGTCATCCTAGTGGCCCCGGATTTAGCAAGAAGAATACGGTACCTGGACATTATGAGCATGTGCACCTGCCTTCTGATAAGGCTGCCACTTCAAAAGGATATTGTATCACAGCAGCAAGGCAGAGTACTCCACCTAAACCTGCGCAATGTACACCTTCATGCATGGAGATTGAGTGGAGACAGTTGACAGCATGTGATTTGCCAACCAATGTTGTGGATGTAATCCTGGCTGCCAGATGCCCTTCCATGAAGTCTGAATACGCCTGGCACCCGAACAAATTTGTAGCCTGTTTTAAAATCCATAGAACAGGCTCTTTGCAAGCCAACTTTCAGATGTTTGGTTAATTGTTGGCCTAGCAAGGCCTTGCTGAGGGCCTATTAAAGATGATTTATGTGCCCTCCTGGTCTTTCTGCATTTACCAGACCATTCTACCTGTTTAAATCAGTTGTTGTTATGCGTTTTCCTAAAGGTTTGACACAAGTTACCTCCCCGACTGTTTGTGATGCCAGAGTGGAACCTTAATTTTGTCCTGAAATTTCTCATCTGTACTAACTTGAAAATTATGCACAGCTGCCCATCCCGTCTTCTGACACTAAAGACTGTTCTTATAATCACTTCAGCTCATTGCATGAGTGAGCTGCAGGTTCACTTGATAAAGCCGACTTGCATCAACTTTTGCCCCCAATAAAATTGGTTCTGCAGACCAGACGGCCTTCTAGCCAAAAGCAGTCACTACTTTTCAAGTTCGGCCATCCATCACCCTCCCAACATTCTTTGCCCTGCTCATCCCTTGAAAGAGGAGGAGAGACTCAATCAGGTGGACCATAACAGTGCCTTAACCTTTCTTATAGTTCACACCAATGATTATGTGAACAATCAGCTTTTTTGAGGTTACCTGTGGCAAAAAATGTAGGATGGTACAGAATAGGACTCTGTCAGGGTAGAAAATCCTTTGCATTAAGATCTGCTAGGCACTAGTCAAAAAGCAGCCTCCAGGAGGACTGAAGGCCCACTTCGCCAAGGCTTCCACCACCCTGTTGGCATGCAGGGTGCCTATCCTTGACATCTGTCAAGCCGCTATGTGGATGTTGGTGCACACATTCACAAAGCACTACTTTTCTTCCAGGGTATCTTCATCAATAGTCATAAACACTGAATATTCCCGCCCACATGCAGAGAATAGGTAAACATACATGTATATGCACTAAATGTATATACCTGATATTGACTTCTAGTTGCAGATTCCTTATCTTTGCATTTCCCCAGGCGTCAGACTGGATCCAGAGATTTTCTTCGACCAGTACCTCTGCGCGCCGTCAGGTGGCGTCGGTCAACTCCGCGGACGCCGTTGGCGTAGTGTTCGCTGTGATGACGTTGTGGTCATATAGGCCCCGGCGCGCTGACGTCAGTTCTTTTCTTTCCGTGCAGATCCAGAGAGAGCTACCTCAGTAATTTTTTGACTACGTCGACAGTTTTGTCGAAGTTTTTGGTGAGTTTGTGGTTGTGTCGCGGGATGTCCTGCAAGACTGGATTCAAGACCTGCGACTCCTGTCACTGAACTATGTCGGCGATGGATCCGCACCTCGTGTGTCTTTGGTGCCTGGAGCGCAATCACGACCCGAAGTTGTGCTCCGACTTTCGGGCCATGAACCCGAAAGCTTTGCAGGAGCAGTCCCTAAAGCTCATGGTGGCCCGACACTCGACTCCATGACGCTCATGGTCTCGTTCGAGAGGAAGGTCTTGAGACCGGCTGCGTAGTCACCTCCACTCCTCGTCCTCCAAGTCATCAGGACATTCGGGTCACAAAAAGAAGTCATAGAGGAAGGACAAGCGTTCTTCAACTTCACCCCGTCAATCAGATGATGCGATGCGGGAAGAACGTCGACGCTCTAGGCCCCTGTACACTGAGCCTTTATCTGGGTCGGCTCTGCGCTTCCCTGACTTCACGGGAGCTGGAGCCACCCCTGCCCAACTTAAAGAATTTTAGGAGGCCATGCGCCTCTTTTTTGGGCAGTCCATCCTGCCTTCGGGCACAAGTGAGTCATTGGGGGCTCCCTCGGGTTCAAAGTCGTTGGCTTTGGCTCCGGAGGGCCCCTCCGGATCCAGTCGCGGATCCGTCCCAACGCCGGTCGTATAGCGGCGACCGGGTCAGATGTCGACGATCCCGACATCGGTTGGGCCCACAATCGACATTGATCCCATCCTCAATACCCGACAACCCGGAGCTGGAACGATATCGCTTGATGCTGATTCCGTTCTCTATTGGCTCTCCTGGGCCCAGGGTTGATCCAGACCCTTATTTTCGTGGGTATGGATACAGGGAGAGTATGGAGGGGATGCTGGACCCTTTAGAGTACTAGCTTGACCCCCAAATGGACTAGGTGCAGGATTAGGGTGATGTCAGTGGTCTAGACACCTCCCCTGACACTGGTATGCTTTCTCTTCCTAGCGTGGCTACGGAGGAGGGTGCTTCTTATTCCATGGTGGTGAGAAGGGTGGCTGAGGTCCTGGACCTCGAGCTTCCTTCTGTGGAGGTTAGGCCTTATATCCTAACTGACGTGCTTCAGCTGGGGCCTTTCGAGACCCTTCTTCCCTTTAATGAAGCACTGACAGACATCCTTTTGGGTACTTGGTCCAGACCCAGCACAGGGGCTCCTGTGAATAGGACGATTGCCCACCGCCATCGGCCTGCGCCGTCAGACCCGAAATTCCTTACCTAACACCCCACGCCTGGGAGCCTTGTCATCCAGGCTTCTTCTGCTTCTTCATCTGGCGCATTCCCTGCTGCACCCCCAGATAGGGAATCAAAAAGACTGGATAGTTTTGGGAAGTTGTTTCCTTCCAACAGATTAGCTCTGCGGTCCGTGAACACTGCATGCCTTTTTGGCCGCTGTTCCCATACTCTCTGGGATACAGTCACACAAGTGCTGCCTGCAGTTCCGGAGGAGGCCCGGACTGTCCTTTCCCAAGCCGTAACAGATGGGAGGTATGCAGCAAAGTTCATGATTTGTTGTGGACTGGATACAACAGACTCCCTGGGCAGATTCTCCCTGGCTGAGAACATCAGGCTTTTCAGGGGATGTCCAACAATCCTTGATGGACATGCCCTGTGATGGCACACGTCCCTTCGGAGAGACGAAGACGAAGAAGGACTGCTGACCTGAAGCCCTGCAGAGAAGACGGAGACACCAACTGCTTTGGCCCCAGCCCTACCGGCCTGTCTCCCCACTTCGAGAAAAACTGCAACAGCGACGCGTCCCCCAGGGTCCAGCGACCTCTGAAGCCACAGAGGACTACCCTGCATCTAAAAGGACCAAGAACTTCTGAGGACAGCGGCCCTGTTCCAAAGAAACTACAACTTGCAACAAAGAAACAACTTTTAAAGGACTGCATGTTTCCCGCCGGAAGCGTGAGACTTTCCACTCTGCACCGGACGCCCCCGGCTCAACCTGCGGAGAAACCACACTACAGGGAGGACTCCCCGGCGACTGCGAGCCCGTGAGTAGCCAGAGTTGACCCCCTTAGCCCCCACAGCGACGCCTGCAGAGGGAATCCAGAGGCTCCCCACTGACCGCGACTGCCTGCTTTAAAGAACCCGACGCCTGGTAAAGACACTGCACCTGCAGCCCCAGGACCTGAAGGATCCGACCTCCAGTGCAGAAGCGACCCCCAGGTGGCCCTCTCCCTTGCCCAGGTGGTGGCTACCCCGAGGAGCACCCCCCCTTGCCTGCCTGCTTCGCTGAAGAGACCCCTGGGTCTCCCATTGAAACCTATTGCGAACCCGACACCTGTTTGCACACTGCACCCGGCCGCCCCGTGCCGCTGAGGGTGTACTTTCTGTGCTGACTTGTGTCCCCCCTCCCTCCCCGGTGCCCTACAAAACCCCCCTGGTCTGCCCTCCAAAGTCGCGGGTACTTACCTGCTGGCAGACTGGAACCGGGGCACCCCCTTCTCCATTGAAGGCCTATGCGTTTTGGGCACCATTTTGACCTCTGCACCAGACCGGCCCTGAGCTGCTGGTGTGGTAACTTTGGGTTTGCCCTGAACCCCCAATGGTGGGCTACCTTGGACCCAACTTTGAACCCTGTAGGTGTTTTACTTACCTGCAAAACTAACCAAAACTTACCTCCCTAGGAACTGTTGAAAATTGCACAGTGTCTAGTTTTAAAATAGCTTATTGCCATTTTTGCTAAAACTGTACATGATATTTTGTTGATTCAAAGGTCCTATGATACCTGAGTGAAATACCTTTCATTTGAAGTATTACTTGTAAATCTTGAACCTGTGGTTTTAAAAATAAATTAAGAAAATATATTTTTCAATATAAAAACCTGTTGGCCTGGAGTAAGTCTTTGAGTGTGTGTTCCTCATTGCCTGTGTGTGTACAACAAATGCTTAACACTACCCTCTGATAAGCCTACTGCTCGACCATACTACCACAAAATAGAGCAGTAGAATTATCTAATTTTGCCACTATCTTACCTCTAAGGGGAACCCTTGCACTCTGTGCACACTATCTCTCACTTTGAGATAGTATATACAGGGCCAGCTTCCTACACAGTGCCACTCAGGTGTTCACGTAAGTGATTGTAATGGTGGTAGCTCATCTGCACAGGTTAGGGGTCGCGGTCTTCCCCTACCTCGATGATTGGCTGTTGAAGGCGAATTCGCCCCCAGATGGTCGTCTCCCACCTCCAGACTACGGCAAACCTTTTGCATTTGCTGGGGTTCACTATCAACGTGCCGAAGTCACACCTGACTCCTTCTCAGACGCTCTCTTTCATCGGAGCTGTTCTGGATACAGTGCAGTTCCGGGAATATCCTCCCGAAAAGCGAGTCCAGGATATTCGGGCTATGATACCGATGTTTCAGCCTCTGTCCTGGATTTCGGTGAGAATGACTCTGAGGCTGCTGGGCCTCATGGCCTCCTGCATCCTTCTGGCTCAAAATGCCAGATGCATATGCGGGCTCTGCAGTGGGACCTGAAGTTATAGTGGGAGCAGCATAAGGGGAATCTCTCCGACAAGGTCCAGATCTCAGAAGGAACTGCGAGAGACCTGCAGTGGTGGTTAACGAATCAGCATTGGGATGGGGTTGCCACATGGGAGAGGCGAAGATCAGAGGCATCTGGTCTCCGGTGGGCTCCATCAATCCTCTGGAGCTCTGAGCGATTCAACTAGCATTAAAAGCATTTCTCTTCCAGGGGATCCTCATCAATAGTCATAAACATTGAATATTCCCGCCCTTGTGCGGGGACCCCGGAGCATATATAAAATATATACACATTATACATGTGTAACAAACAGTCATGCAGGCTATCATGTTAAAAACAGGCTAAAATGCTTTATTTCTATGAAGGTTTTTTTTTTTTTTTTTTTTAAATACTACAATAGAGCCTAAATAAGTACCCAAGCTCCTAAGACTAGACTTGGGGAAGTAAGCAGTAGCAAACTCTAGTGAAAAAATAGAGAAAACTGCATTGAAAAACAATGAAGCATTCTTAGCCAATATGCTACATGTAGGTTAACACAGGAGAACCATAAAAACTTTGGCACTGTGCCTTTAAGACCCTGAGCACCTCCAGTATCCCACCATGCCTCAGGGGTGAAGGAAAGGTGACAGTTGGTTCACAGTTAGGTCAGTTCTTTTTTCCGGCTTCTTCTGAGAGGATCCTGGAGCATTGAGCTCTCAGTTTTTCTGAGTTTTCCTCAGAAAAATTCTTTAAAAAAGCGTTTTTTCACTTTTCACTCGACAAGTAACATCTTTGTCTGAGCTAGGAAGGTTTTTTCTGACAGAAAAATGCCTTCTCTTTTTGTCAAATGCCCTGCTTGTGGGAAGAAGAAGGCCCAGTCAGATCCCCACTCTCTGTGCATAGTGTGCCTGCCTCAGAGTCACTGCCCTGACACTTGTAAGTACTGTAAGAACATGTCTAGGAGGACTCTGAAAGACAGAGAGAAGATCCGACTTCATGGGCTTCAGGAGAGGAAAAGAACATCGTCCTCCTCACTCCCCAGGCACCCAGAAGGCCATTCTCAGGAGAGAATGGCCCGGTCGACGTCGACAGGTAGGAAAATACCTGTTTGTTCACCGTCGACGTCGTCGCTACCACCGTCCCACCGGCATAGATCGCCGTCGACGGCGACACACCCGACGTCGAAGGGAACGACGTCGAGGGAACATCAGAGCAGGGGCAGGTCTCCGTCGACGGCAGCCCGCCGATCGACGTCGAGCCATCGCCGGCATGCCCGGTCGCCGCCAAAGGCTGTGCGCCCCCCGACGTCAGGACACACGACGTCGAGATCTCCACGACGGCACGAGAAACATCCGCCGTCAACCTCCCATCGCTCCACGTCGAGGCACACGACGGCGAGCAGGTCGAGGTCCAAGGAACGCCGTTCGACGTCAAGGCACTCAACGTCGAGGCAATCAACGTCGAGGCAGGACCGACCGACTGGGCGTCCTTCGACGTCGAAACAGCCATCGACGTCAACGCAGGTTTTACCTGTCCAACAGGGAGCAGAACATCGCCCCTCGCCAGACAAGGCTCCGTCTCCAGTGGTCTCCATACCGAGCGACTCTTCTCGGTCAAGAGCATCTCCTGGGCATGTCTCGCCCATCAACCTATCTCCGAGATGGCTGGAGAGCCTCAACAGACCAGCGGCCTCCCCAGATTCGCAATATTCGCGAATGTATTCACCCACTGCCTCCCCGCCAAGAACGCCATCGCCGACAGCCGGGCGGAACGGGCTCGTTCAGCTCCTCGACAGCCGACCGCGAGGCCTAGGCGCTCGGCTACAGCGTCCCGCAGCAGATCTCGCTCTCAACGGAGATCCAGGTCGCGCTCAAGAAAATCACCCTCTTGGTCTTCATCAGGTTCTTCTGTCGGGCGTTACTCACCTACTCTTACAGATTCACCACCTGCTAGAGTCTCACCAGTGGATGACATAACCACTTTCAATGAGGTGTTGCTAAGAGGAGCGCAGAAACTCAATATAGAGGTTCCAGAACCGTCTACCTCCTCATCAATCATCTTTGAGACGCTACAACAGAGATCAGCGTCGAAAAAGTTGCTGCCTCTAGTGCCTGGTTTGTTGCAGCCAACCATGGACACTTTTCTGGCCCCAGCCTCGCTTAAGTCTGCCCCGGCTCGGATTCTTAAAAAGTACAAGGCTCCAGAACAAGACCCTTTATTCCTTAGGAAGGATCCGCCACCAGACTCAGTGATCATAGCTGCCGCCCGAAAGACCCACTCGGTGGCATCTTCATCCACGGTACCCCCGGATAAAGAGAGCAGGCATTTAGACTCTCTGGGAAGAAAGATGTGTGGGACAGCGGCTTCAGCAATGAAGGTCTCTAGTGCGTCTGCGCTCCTGGGCAGGTACGATCGTTCTCTGTGGGATTCCCTCAGTAGATTTACAGAAAAACTGCCCAGAGAAGACAGGCAAGATTTCCAAGAGATTCTACAGGAAGGATGCCTGGTATCTAACCAAGTTATCAGCGCGGCAGCGGATGGGGCGGATTTGGCGGCTCATGGGTACGCACATGGTATCTGTGCGAGGAGATCTTCCTGGCTGAGGCTCACTGGCTTGAAACAGGAGGCACAACAACGTATCCTGAATCTCCCATTTGCCGGGAATTCTCTATTCGGTGCCCATGCAGACGAAGAGATGGCCCGCATGAAGACCGAGGTGGATACCATGAAGGCGGTAGGCCTCGAAAGAAGGAAAGATTTCAGGCGGAGGTACAGACCGTACGATAGACGCCCTTTCCAACAGAGGGTTCAAACCCCTCATTGGTCGCAAAGGTCTCAGCAACGACAGGGACGCCCTCTGTTTCAGCGAAGAAACACAAGGGAGCGAGGGTCAAGCAGACCTCAACAGTCCACTCCAAAAGCACCCACTAAGCAATGAAGTCTCGCTTCCCTCGACACTGTACACCACTCCGGTGGGGGGAAGTATTATTGCTCATCTTCACGAGTGGCACTCTATCACAAGAGACAAATGGGTGCTCAATATTGTCGAACATGGCTATTCTCTCCTTTTCAAGCAGCCTCCACCACACTTGCCACCAACCAAACACAATCCGGCTCATCTCACCTTGCTACGCAAGGAGGCTCTCGCCCTCCTAAGAAAGAATGCCATAGAAAGGGTTCCACCTGCCCACAGAGGAAAGGGGGTCTACTCCCGTTACTTTCTAGTAGCAAAGAAGGGTCAACAGGGCGTTTTCAGGCCAATCCTGGATCTAAGACTGCTGAACAAATACATAAGAAAGCAGAAGTTCAGAATGCTAGCGCTTCACCAAATTTTCCCTCAACTGCATCAGGGAGACTGGATGTGCTCCATCGACCTGCAGGATGCGTATTTCCACATCCCAATAGCTCCAAAGCATCGAAAATTCCTGCGCTTTCGAGTAGCGTTACAGCATTACCAGTTCAGGGTTCTACCCTTTGGCCTGAAATCTGCTCCAAGAGTTTTCTCGAAATGTATGGCAGTGGTGGCGGCGCATCTACGAAGACAAAGGATATACATATATCCATACCTAGACGACTGGCTACTAAAGGCTTCTTCTCCGGAGCAGGCGAGAAGCCATCGGGACATTGTACTAGGAGTTTGCGAAGCTCTAGGTCTTCAGGTCAATTACCAGAAGTCAAACTTGACTCCAACGCAGAGTCTTCACTACCTAGGAGCTATCATAAACACAGAACTACAAAAAGTGTATCCTTCGGAGGAACGACTGTCCTCAATAAACAAGAAGTGCCAGGACCTGTTGAAAGCCAGCGCACCTACGGCACGTCAGGTGACATCACTACTGGGCTCCATGGCATCGTGCATCTTTATTGTCCCAAATGCCAGACTCCACATGAGACCCCTCCAAGAGGCATTGGAGGCCAATTGGAGCCAAAGAACAGGTCGCTGGGAAGACACAATGCGGCTACCGGAGGTAGCACTTCAGTCATTGAGATGGTGGATGCACAGACCTCACCTGTCAGTGGGCGCTCCGTTTCACCAGGTACTTCCATCCGACACTCTGGTAACGGATGCGTCTCTTCAGGGATGGGGGGCTCATCTGGGTCCTTTTCAAGCGCAGGGTCTGTGGTCAGACAAGGAGAAGCAGTACCACATCAATCTGCTAGAACTCAGAGCGGTCCATCTGGCTCTCAAGTCTTTCACACCGATAATTCAGGGGAAAACTCTATTGATACAGACGGACAATACAACCACGATGTATTACTTGAACAAACAAGGGGGAACGAGATCCCTACCCCTTTCACGAGAGTCCCAAGCGATATGGCATTGGCTCCTGGCCAGAGGAATTTCAATCACAGCAGTTCACCTGCCAGGTCAGCAGAACGTAGAAGCAGACTTTCTAAGCAGACACCTGGAGGACGTTCACGATTGGGTCCTGCACGACGAAGTCGCAGAATACATCTTCGCGCAATGGGGTCGGCCTCAACTGGACCTCTTCGCAGACGATGTAAACAGGAAATGCCCAGACTTCGCATCCAGGTTCTACCGTCCGGGATCTCGAGGGAATGCCCTATTGATCGACTGGTCAGGGACATTTCTTTACGCTTTTCCGCCGATTCCCCTCATTCCGGCAGTAATCAGCAAACTTTACGGATCCAGGACCAGAATGATTCTTATAGCGCCACAATGGCCTCGACAATTCTGGTACACGGATCTCCTCAACCTGTCGGAAAAACCTCACAGGAGGCTGCCGTGCAGACCGGATCTTCTGAGCAGAATGGAGGGCAGGATTCTGCATCCCAACCTACCCTCTCTGAGCTTAACAGCATGGCTCCTGAATTCCTGCAGTATGGGCACCTAGGACTCTCGCAGGAGTGCATGAACATCTTGAAAGAGTCCAAACGGCCTTCCACGCGGCGTTCCTACGCTTTTAAGTGGAAGAGATTCTACATATGGTGCTGTCAGCAAGGCCATAATCCCATACGGGCGCAGGAGGACGTCATACTGTCCTATTTGCTTCACCTAGCGAAATCCGGTCTGCAGGTATCATCTATTAAGGTACATTTGTCTGCTATTACTGCCTATCGCAAGTCACCTTCTCAGGAATCCTTCTTTACGAAACCTGTAGTCAAGGATTTCTTAGAAGGTTTGAAGAAAGTTTTTCGGCCAATTCGGAGGCCTTCTCCTCCGTGGGAACTGAACATAGTCCTAGCAAAACTTATGGGCCCTCCTTTCGAGCCTATCCATAAGGCCTCCTTACAACACCTTACGTGGAAAACGGCTTTTCTGGTGGCCATTACTTCAGCGAGGAGGGTCAGTGAGATCCAGGCCTTGTCTGCAAAAGAACCGTACACGGTTTTTCATGACAATAGAGTAGTTCTACGAACTCACCCATCTTTCCTTCCGAAGTTGGTGTCAGAATTCCATATTAATCAGACCATAACTTTACCGACGTTCTTTCCCAATCCGGAAACTCCGGCTGAGAAAGCATTGCACTCATTAGACTTGAAAAGAGTGCTGAAATTTTATCTGGACAAGACAAAATCGATTAGACACTCTAACCGCTTGTTTGTGAACTATGGTCATTTAAGGACAGGAGAAGCAGCATCTAAGCGAACAATATCAAGATGGATAGTTTCTTGTATTGTTAATACTTACCAGCTAGCTAATAGACAATTGCTAGCGCGGCCTAGAGCGCATTCCACAAGGGGAAAAGCGGCTACTGCTGCTCTCCTTAACAATGTTCCTATATCTGAGATTTGTAAGGCTGCTACATGGAAGTCTGTCCATACTTTTACAAGACATTATTGTTTAGACTCAGATGCAAGAGCGGATGCCCAAGTGGGGCAGGCCTCTCTAAGGAATTTATTTGCGTAAGACATGTCTATTCCTGCACTTCTATCGGACAGTCCGCTGGGTTTAGGGATGGGCTTGCTAATCTATTCAATGTTTATGACTATTGATGAGGATCCCCTGGAAGAGAAGGATAAGTTACTTACCTGTAAATCCTAGTTCTCTTCCAGGGGTATCCTCATCAAAGTCATAAACAACCCACCCTCCTCCCCGGACGCACGTCTACTGGAAGTGCAGGACAGACAGTATTTTGATTCAATTATACAAATTGTCACCGTAAAAAGAACTGACCTAACTGTGAACCAACTGTCACCTTTCCTTCACCCCTGAGGCATGGTGGGATACTGGAGGTGCTCAGGGTCTTAAAGGCACAGTGCCAAAGTTTTTATGGTTCTCCTGTGTTAACCTACATGCAGCCTATTGGCTAAGAATGCTTCATTGTTTTTCAATGCAGTTTTCTCTATTTTTTCACTAGAGTTTGCTACTGATTACTTCCCCAAGTCTAGTTTTAGGAGCTTGGGTACTTATTTAGGCTCTATTGTAGTATTTAAAAAAAAAAAAAAAAAAAACCTTCATAGAAATAAAGCATTTTAGCCTGTTTTTAACATGATAGCCTGCATGACTGTTTGTTACACATGTATAATGTGTATATATTTTATATATGCTCCGGGGTCCCCGCACAAGGGCGGGAATATTCAATGTTTATGACTTTGATGAGGATACCCCTGGAAGAGAACTAGGATTTACAGGTAAGTAACTTATCCTTCTTCCCTCCCTCAAGGGGAAAGCAGTGCAGGTGTTCACAGACAACACCACCGCCATGTGGTATTGCAACAAACAAGGCGAAGTGGGGTCGTGGACCCTTTGTCAAGAGACCTTTCGCCTCTGGACTTGACTGGAACATCAGGGCATTTCCCTGGTGGTTCAACACCTGGCAGGCTCCTTGAATGCCAGAGCAGAGAAACTCAGCCGACGATGCGTGGTCGATCACAAATGGCGTCTACATCCAGAGTTGGCACAAGGTCTCTTCCTGCAGTGGGGAGAACCTTAGTTATACTTGTTCGCCTTCGTAGAGAACGCACAGTGTTAGCTGTTTTGCGCCTTGGAGTTTCCAAGGCGGTACTCACTCGGTAGCGCTTTTCGTTGCGAGTGGAATTCAGGCTTCCTGTATGCCTTTTCGCCTATACCACTTATGCCCAGTTCTGAGGATCAGGCAAGACCGGGCCCCAGTAATACTGGTGGCTCCGGACTGGACAGAAGAGTCTGGTATCCCGAGCTCTTGAACATGGCCATAGTTCCTCCAAGCAGACTGCCCCTTCGGGAGGATCTTCTTTCACAGCAGCAGGGGAGGGTCCTCTACCCGAACCTGTCAACTCTGCAGCTTCATGCGTGGAGATTAATGGGCGACAGTTGACGTGTTTTGACCTGCCACCCGAAGTCTGTGACGTTATCTTGGCAGCCAAGCATCTCTCAACGAAAACTGTATACGCCTGTCGTTGGAAGAAATTTGTGGCATGGTGCATCGACAAATCTGTCGATCCTCTATCTGCTCCTCTTTCTCAAATCCTTCTCTTTATTCTTTCCCTTGCCCAGCAGACTCACTCCTTGGACACTCTTAAGGGATATCTCTCTGCTATCTTGAGGTTACCAGATCAGCCTTCCTTATTTAAATCTCCCATAGATGGGTAGTTTCTTAAATGCCTCACACATCTTTCCTCCTATCCCATTCATCATGCCCCAATGGGATCTCAACTTGGTCTTAACGGACCTTATGTATACCCCGTTTGAACTGCTTTACAACTGTCCTTTATGACTCTTAACTGACTGTCTTTTTAGTTGCCATTACTTCTGCCCACAGAGTTAGTGAGCTCCAGGCTCTGTCATCTAAGCCACCTTTTCTTGCCATACATCCTGACAAAGTGGTGCTTCGCACAAGAGCTTCCTTTCTACCTAAGGTAGTGACACCCTTCCATGTCGGACAGTCCATCACTTTGCCTACCATTTATGCACCCCCACATCCCTCTCATGAAGAGGAGAGACTCCACCGTCTGGACCCAAAAAGAGCGTTGGCATTCTGTCTTGATTGTACCATGACTTCCGGGTGGACGATCAACTCTTTGTGGGATATGTGGGTGTAAAGAAGGGGAAGGCGGTGCAGAAGAGGACCATTTCACGATGGGTATTCTTATGCATCAAAATGTGCTACACTCTGGCTAAAAACCAACATCCCGAAGGTTTGTGAACTCACTTCACTAGAGCTACTGCTGCTACCACAACGCTACCACGGGCGTTCCAGTCCTGGACATCTGTCAGGCAGCGACGTGGGCATCTCTGCACACTTTTACCAACACTACTGTCTAGACAATCAGGTCCGAAGAGACAGCTACTTTGGACGTTCGGTCCTGCAGAACTTCTTGGTGTGATCTTGGTTTGCATCCCACCTTCGGGGATGGTATTGCTCGGGTATCTATTCAAAGGTAAGGAATCTGCAACTAGATGTACAAGTTATTTACCTTCGGTAACAATATATCTGGTAGAAATATATTCTAGTTGCAGATTCCTTACAAACCCGCCCATCCTCCGCGCACTGCAAACTGATTTCCAGGGACAGGAACTTCCCCTCAAGGACCCTAGTTTTGGCGCTGCACTCTATTTTCTTCATGGCTCCGTGCTATGGCGTGGAAAGATATGAAAAGAAACTGACGTTGGCGCGCCGCTGTGGCACATGTATGCGTACGTGATGTCATCACGGCAAATACAACGCCAACAACGCCCGCGGAGTCGACCAACGCCACCTGATGGCGCGCAGAGGTACTGCTCGAAGAAATATCTCCGGATCCAGTCTGACGCCTGGGGAAACTCAAAGGTAAGAATCTGCAACTAGAATATGTCTCTACCAGATATATCGTTACCGTAGGTAAGTAACTTGGACACACATATGTATATATAAGAGTAATAATCTTAGTACATTTATATCATATACATGTGTAAAACAAAAAATCTGATAGAGACTTCTAGCTTCAGCTTCCTTACCTTAGAATTCCCTGGCGTCAGCTTCGAATCCGGAGGTTTTTGTGAGCAGTACCCTGCACGCGCCCCGTCGGACGGCGACGTTCGGATCCGCATGCGTCGACCAGCTCCGCGTGCGTCATCAGCGCCGTTGGAGTAGTCTATGACGTCACGGTTATCTATATAGACGCCGTCTCGGCGCGCGTACGTCAGTTCTTTTCCTTCCGCGCCGGTTAAGCGCAGTTTTGGAAAGAGCTACCCTGCTTCGACGGTTTGTCGATGCTTTTGTTTTGACTGTTTGTTTGGAGTCATGTCTTCGAGAAAGACAGGATTCAAGCCGTGTGGTGCGTGTCATCGCACCATGTCGGTGATGGATCCACACCAAGTTTGTCTTTGGTGCTTGGACAAGGACCACGATTCCACCTCGTGCTCCGATTTTTGGGCCATGGCGCCGAAGGCCTTGAGGGAGAGATCCCTTAAGCTTCTTGCAGCCCGGCAGTCGTCTTCGGTCGGCGCGACTCCGCGGAGGTCACGGTCCCGCAGTAGGAGGAGGTCGCGGCACCGCTCCCGGAGCCGCAAGTCCTCTTCCTCACACTCGAGGTCATCGGAAGGTAAGAGGCACAAGAAGAAGAAAAAGTCCAAGCGGACTTCGTCTTCGCCAAGACCGTCGACCGACGAGGCGTCTAGGGAACGTCGACGTTCCAAGCGCGGTTCTGCGGAGCCGTCGCCAGGGTCAACTCCGTGTCTTCCCCCCTTTCCGGGGACCGGATCGACCCCCGCTCAAATTAAAGAATTTTACAAGGCCATGCGTCTCGTCTTTGAGCGGGCTGTATCCTCGGGTGGGTCTTCGGGCCCTGCGGGGTCAGCAGGGGCCCCTTCGGATTCGACGCCGCCGGCGGCTTCGGCCTCGGCGCCTTTGGGGACCTCAGGATCCGTTAACGGATCTGGACCGGCGCCAGTTTCTCACAGTCGACCTCCTTCGGCGCCGGGTCCGACGTCGACGATTCCGCCACCGGCGCCCATCGGTGGCAGCCCCATCCTTATTCCGGATGACCCGGAGCGACGTCGTACGACGTCGACTTCGACTGAGCCGATTCGGCCCAGATCATTGTCTGAGCATTATTTGGAACAGCCAGACGCAGGAGAGGAATGGGAGGGGTCTGAGGACCCTTTAGAATCAGGATTGCAACATGACTGCTATGTGGATCTAGGGGAGGCCAGTGGACTGGACACATCTCCAGATACTGGTATGCTCTCTCCTCCTAATGTGGCTACGGAGGGTGGGGCTTCTTTCGCTATGGTGGTGCGTAGGGCAGCTGAGGTCTTGGACCTAGATTTGCCTACGGTGCCAGTCAGGACAAATATCCTGACAGAAGTGCTTCAGCCGGGGGTGTCAACATCGGAACCGTTGTTTCCCTTCAATGAGGCTCTTACAGACGTTCTTCTGGGTACGTGGTCCATACCCAGCACAGGGGCTCCTGTGAATAGGACGGGCGGCCGCCGCCATAGACCCACTCCTAGCGACCCTAGTTTCCTAACACAACACCCCACTCCTGAGAGCTTGGTTGTCCAAGCCTCTACTTCACGTGGTGTCTTCCCTTCCGCTCCCCCGGATAGGGAATCCAAGAAGCTGGATCAGCTTGGGAAGAAGATGTTTTCTTCCTCCAGCCTGGCATTGAGGTCTGTAAACACCTCTTGCTTATTGGGCCGTTTTTCCCATACTTTATGGGATACGATGGCGCAAGTGCTGCCCCAGGTCCCGGAGGGCGTACGGGACACTCACACCCAGGCTGTAAAGGATGGGAGAGATGCAGTCAAGTTTACAATCCGGTGTGGCTTGGATACGACCGACTCGCTTGGCGGAGCGATTTCATCGTCAGTGGCCCTTCGTCGCCACGCCTGGCTACGTTCTACTGGTTTTTCAGGGATTGTCCAGTCCAGCTTGATGGACATGCCCTTTGATGGCTCTCACCTTTTTGCCGAAAAGGCAGACTCCGCGCTTGAGAGGTTCAAGGATTCTCGAGCCACAGCCAGATCCTTGGGCCTTTCAACACCGGCATGACAACAGTCTGTTTTTCACCCCTTCCGAGGCTTCGGGAGGGGTGTGGTGCCACGCCAGCCACAATTTAGCCACCGTCCTCAGGCTTCACAGCCCCCCTCCACTGCGCCCAAGCCCTCCTAGTGTGGTTCTGCGGGATCACGTCCGTCCAGTTGGAGGAAGGATTCGTTTTCATCTCCCTCACTGGCTTTCCATCACCACGGACAAGTGGGTCCTGCAGATCATACGGAAGGGCTACTCCCTTCCCTTCCAGTCTTTCCCTCCTTCTATCCCTCCGACGAAGGAATGGCTGATGGAGGACCATTTAGCTTTGCTCCGCGAGGAAGTTTTGGCTCTTTTGGCCAAGGGAGCCATAGAAAGAGTCCCGATATCAGAAGTAGACAGTGGTTGTTATTCCCGCTACTTTCTGATTCCCAAAAATAAAAAAGGCCTTCACCCTATTTTGGATTTAAGGGACGTCAATCTCTTCCTCAAGAAGGAGAAATTCAAGATGCTCACTCTTGCTCAGGTTTTGTCTGCCCTAGACCAAGGAGACTGGATGGTAGCGTTGGATTTGCAGGATGCGTATTTCCATATTCCTATCCTGCCAAGCCACAGGCGTTACCTGCGGTTCAAGGTGGGCCACGAGCACTTTCAGTTTACCGTGCTTCCTTTCAGTCTTACCAGTGCCCCTCAGGTGTTCACAAAGGTGATGGCGGTGGTGGCAGCTCATTTGCGCAGGTCAGGGATTTCAGTCTTCCCCTACCTGGACGATTGGCTGTTGAAGGCACCTACGCCCCAGGCTCTCGTCACCCACCTCCAGACGACGGCGGACCTCCTGCATTCACTGGGGTTCACTATAAATGTGCTGAAGTCACACCTGACTCCCTCTCAGAAGCTCTCTTTCATCGGAGCTGTTCTGGACACAGTGCAGTATCGGGCTTATCCTCCCGATCAGCGGGTTCAGGATATTCAGGTTATGATTCCGATGTTTCTGATGGATACAACTACCTGTGGATTCCTCACCTAATGAATACTCCCATGGCGCCAGCCTTCGACGGAAATCTTCTTCCTAGCTTCTGCACGTCGACGAGGACGTCACTCCAGCCCGCGCGACGCCGTCTGACGTCATACAGGCAATAAGAGGTCCTCGCCGACGTGCCGACATCAGTTCCCTTTTTTCCGTGCATTCGAAACGGTTATCTTCGAGGGAGCTACTGTTACTTTCGTAGCTACAGTGTATTTTCTGCTGCGAAGTTCTTCTCAGCGGTAATAATGTCTCAGAGGAAGTCGGGTTTCAAGCCCTGTCGAGAGTGTGGGGGCAAGATGTCCGTTACAGATCCTCACTCCGACTGTCTATGGTGTTTGAGCTCCGACCACGACGTCGTGACTTGCGATTCATGTCAGCACATGAACCCGAAGGCCCTCAAAGAACGTGAGGCTAAACTATTCATGGCGAAGTCGAAGAAAAAGGAAAAACATCATAAAAAGGCTTCTTCGCCAAGGTCTCATCGGCGTCATCGAGACTCCCGGCGCGTAGAGATTCACGGCGTCATTCCAGCAAGGAGTCTCGTTCGAGGTCGCCTTCGGCTCGGCGTCGGAGAACTTGGGAGGTCAGTCCCACGGTCACGCCGCATCCATCGATGCCGTTGCCCTCTCCGGCGTCACCGACTTCGCTTGGACAGGTGTTGTCTCCGGCGTCGCAGACGTCGAGGCCGGCGTCGGGGTCGCCTTCGATCCAGGCACCCCAGTATCCGGCTTTTCCCACCCCTGGAGCCGATAGTACCGCATTCCTGAATGCGATGTATACCATCTTTCAACAGATGGCTCCAGGGGGTGCTCCGGCTGGTCCTTCGGGGCCTTTGGCCTTTTCATTGGGTGATCCTGCACCTCTACGGCCGGCACCCTTTATGCCCTTTCTCCCTTTTGGGAATGTGGGCTTGGCGCCGATGGCCGCTCCAGTGGCTTCAGAGGGATTGGCCCCGGAGGTTTCCATCCCGTCGACGTCAGGATTTCGTCCTGTGACTCCGGTGGGTCCATCGGCTCCAAGATCTCTTCGTCCTGCTCCTTCAACGGTGCCGAAGCTACCTGTGGTGCCGGACGCGGCGTCGGATACTGCTGGAGATCGGCGCCGATCTTCGGCGGAGGCCATGTCGACTCCGCGTATCGAGCAGAGACTACATTCGAGGAGGCGTGCTCTCCGTCTTTTGGAAGAGCAGGAGTACCAACGAGTCCTGGAGGAAGGAGAGGTTGAGGACTCTGGAGATGAATTGCATGGTCTGGATACGGCCAGTGGGCTGGATACTTCCCCTGAGTGGGACCTTTTATCTCCAGGGGAGTATACGGAGGAGGCTGCTACCTTTCACGCTGTGGTAAGGAAGGCAGCTAACTTTCTGGACCTGCCTTTGCCGGTGGCAGAGGCGAAGCAGAATTTATTGACGGAGGTATTGCATCCGGCCTCTGCTGCAGCGGAGCCTCTCTTGCCGTTTAATGAGGCTTTGCTTGATCCGGTGTTAGAGTTGTGGAAGAAGCCAGTATCTTCCTCGGCGGTTCATAGGGCTGTGGCCAGGAGATATCGAGCTGCACCATCTGACCCTGGCTTTCTTTCTAGACACCCTATGCCGGAGAGCTTGGTGGTGCAAGCCTCCTGTTCATCGAAGTCAGCGCCTGGATCTTTCAGACGGTACCTGGAGACAGGGACTCCAAGAAGCTGGATGCACAATCCAAGAAAATATTTTCATCTTGCAGCTTGGCGTTGAAGGCCACCAATGCAACTTGCATTCTAGGGAGATACATCCATGCTCTTATGGACGATATTTCATCTTCATTTACGGAGCTTCCCCAGGGACTCTTGGATGTTGTCTCGGACGCCCAGGCTGCCGCAACCCAGATTATCCAGTCTGGGCTGGACACGACTGACTCGGTGGATAGGGCGATGGGCACGGCTGTGGTGGCAAGGAGACAGGCCTGGCTCCGTAATTCAGGGTTTTCTGCGGACGTGCAGTCGACCCTATTGGACCTCCCGTTTGATGGGGACAAACTGTTTGGAGCCAAGGCAGATTCGGCCTTGGAGCGATTTAAAGAGAGCAGGGCCACAGCCAAATCGTTAGGGTTGCAAGCTCCTTCTTCCTCTGCCTCTTCCAGGTTTTTCAGGAGGTTTCGTGGATTTGGGCATGGCTCTTCCTCCTCTTCCTTTCGGGGGAGATTCCAGCAACCCGCCTCTTCCCACCCTTATAGATCATTTAGAGGGAGAGGTAGGGCCCGCACCAGAGGAGCCTCTCAACAGCACTCTGCCTCTTCCTCGTCCTCTGGAGGGGTGCAGCAGGGAAAGCAGCCTTAGGCTTCCACCATTTCCCACTCACTCCTCTCCTGTAGGGGGAAGGTTACATCATTTTCTCCACAAGTGGGAGACTATTACAACGGACACTTGGGTTATCAGTGTTGTGGGAAAAGGCTACACCCTTCCCTTTCGGGAGTTTCCGCCCCCCATCCCGCCCGACCATCTTATTGTTCAGAAGAACACCTCCTGTTGCTAGAACAGGAGGTTCAAGTCCTCCTTTCAAAGGGCGCGGTGGAGATGATCCCAGAGCAGGAAAGGGGTCGAGGTTGTTACTCAAGGTACTTCCTGATTCCCAATAAGGATGGTCGGTTGAGACCGATCCTGGATCTGAGGATCGTGAATTGGTTCCTCAAACGGGAAAAGTTCAAGATGCTGACCCTAGCACAGGTGCTTTTGGCGTTGATCAAAGAAGATTGGATGGTGTCTGTCGACTTGCAGGACGCTTATTTTCATATCCCGATACTCAAGTCGCACAGGAAGTATCTCCGGTTTGTGGTAGGGTCGCAGCACTATCAGTTTGCGGTCCTCCCGTTTGGTCTTACTTCAGCACCTCGAGTTTTCACGAAGGTGATGTCGGTGGTTGCGGCAGAGCTCAGAAGGAAGGGGATAGCAGTATTCCCTTACTTGGACGACTGGTTGATCCAAGCCAAGTCTCCGGAGCTTGTGTTGCATCATCTGCAGTCAACAACCCAGTTGTTGTTCGACCTGGGCTTTTCGGTGAACGTGCCCAAATCTCACCTGGAGCCCTCTCAGCGCCTCCTGTTCATAGGGGCAGTACTGGATACAACATTGAATCGAGCCTTTCCTCCGCCTCAGCGGATTCAAGACATTCAGGCGTTGGTTCCAATGTTTCAAGGTGGAGCGGTCATTCCAGTCCTCAAGGTCCTTCGTCTGCTCGGTCTGTTTGCCTCCTGCATACTGTTGGTCACGCATGCTCGCTGGCACATGAGGGCTCTTCAGTGGTGCCTCCGAAGGCAGTGGTCTCAACACAAAGGAGATCTAGAAGGTGCGGTCAAGATCTCCAGAGATGCTGCTGTGGACTTGAAGTGGTGGATTGCGAGCAACAATCTTTCACAAGGAAAGCCGTTTGCGCAGTCGCCACCAGTGGCCACGGTCATAACGGATGCTTCCACTCTAGGGTGGGGAGCTCATCTGGGGGATCTGGAGATCAAAGGACTTTGGTCTCCAGAGGAACAGATGTTTCATATCAATCTGTTAGAGTTACGGGCTGTACGTCTGGCTCTCAAGGCCTTCCTCCCTTCCCTTCGTGGTCAGTCGGTACAGGTCCTGACGGACAATACTACCACGATGTGGTACATAAACAAACAGGGAGGAGTAGGGTCGTACCTTCTCTGCAGAGAAGCTCTTCGACTATGGTCCTGGGCAAAGGACCATCAGATTTGCTTGGTAGCAAATCATCTGGCTGGGGTCTTGAATGTACGTGCGGACAGTCTCAGTCGCCAATTCTCGGCCGACCACGAGTGGCGTCTCCATCCAGATCAAGTCCGTTTAATCTTCCAGATGTGGGGATTTCCTCGGATAGATCTGTTTGCCACTCTGGAGAACGCGCATTGTCCGTTATTCTGCAGCCTCCAGTATCCGGTGCAGGGAGCATTGGGGGACGCGTTTCTGATAACCTGGTGCGACCAGTTGCTTTACGCGTTTCCTCGAGTGTTGAGGAAGATTCGCCAAGACCGGGCCCAAGTCATCTTAATAGCTCCGGATTGGCCAAGGAGGGTGTGGTACTCCGACCTTCTCCAACTCTCGCTGTGCCCTCTGCTCCGTCTCCCTCTCAGGGCAGACCTCCTTTCGCAGTCGCAGGGGCAGGTTTTACACCCCAACCTCCAGAGTCTGCACCTACATGCCTGGAGATTGAACGGGGCAACCTGAGTTCCTTCTCTCTCCTGCCTGATGTTGTGGATGTTATATTAGCGGCCAGGCGACACTCCACTAAATCTATCTACGCTAATAGGTGGTCTAAATTTGTTATGTGGTGTGGAGAGAGACAGATTGATCCCTTACATGCTCATCTGTCGGACGTTTTGTCTTTTGCTCTGTCTCTAGCGCAGAAAGGTTGTGCAGTGGCTACCATTAAGGGTTATTTGTCGGCTTTGTCAGCCTTCATTTGTCTTCCTGACCAACCATCGTTATTTAAATCCCCTATTGTTCTCAGATTCTTGAAAGGTCTTCTAAATAAATATCCTCCAAAACCATTCGTTATGCCTCAATGGGATTTGTCCTTGGTCCTTACTTTCCTTATGGGGTCCCCTTTTGAGCCTATGCATTCTTGCCCCTTAAGGTATTTCGTTATTAAAACAGTCTTCCTGGTGGCTATAACATCTGCAAGGAGAGTGAGTGAGTTGCAAGCCTTATCGGTAAAACTCCCTTATACAACTTTTTATGGGGATAAGGTGGTGTTGAGGACCAAGGCTGCTTTCCTCCCGAAGGTTGTTTCACCTTTCCATTTGGCCCAGACAATTACTTTGTCCACGTTCTATCCTCCGCCTCATCCTTCTAAGGAGGAAGAGAGACTTCATCGCTTGGACCCAAAGAGGGCGTTAAGCTTCTTCATTCATAGAACGAAGGATTTCAGGCTGGAGGATCAGCTGTTCATCGGATACGTGGGCAAGAGGAGAGGAAAGGCAGTCCACAAGAGAACACTCTCCAGGTGGGTTGTTCTTTGCATTAAAATCTGTTACTCTTTAGCAAAGAAGGATCCTCCTGATGGCATTAGAGCTCATTCCACCAGAGTCGGCCACTTCGGCCTTGGCCAGGGGTGTTCCTGTGGTTGACATCTGCAAGGCCGCAACTTGGTCGTCCCTTCACACTTTTGCAAAACATTACTGTCTGGACTCTGAGGTCAGAAGGGACGGCCATTTTGCACGGTCAGTGCTGCAGGATTTCTTGGTTTGACCATTTCGGCACCCACCACCGGGCGTGGTACTGCTTTGGGACTCTATTCATTAGGTGAGGAATCCACAGGTAGTTGTATCCATCAGAAGAACGAGTTACTTACCTTCGGTAACGACTTTTCTGGTGGATACATTAGCTACCTGTGGATTCCTCACGGTCCCACCCGCCTCCCCGTTGCCTTTATGGTCTTACCAAGTAATCCTTGAGTGCGCTCCTCTTGGTTTCCAAGGCTGCTATAGATTTTGTATATATGGATACTTGTGTATATATATATGTATATATATATATATGTATATATCTTTTTGTATATACATCATTTGCATATATTTGTTTGTTTGATATAAAAAAAAAAATTCAAAAAAGGAGAGTTATGTTAAATCTACAGCCATTTTATTGCAATGTTGTGTGATTTACAATGTTATGGGATGTTGCCTTGCTATTTCATTGCATTGGGTTATTATTCTCATGCACGTAAACAAAAATTGGTACTGACGTCGGCGAGGACCTCTTATTGCCTGTATGACGTCAGACGGCGTCGCGTGGGCTAGAGTGACGTCCTTGTCGACGTGCAGAAGCTAGGAAGAAGATTTCCGTCGAAGGCTGGTACCATGGGAGTATTCATTAGGTGAGGAATCCACAGGTAGCTAATGTATCCACCAGAAAAGTCGTTACCGAAGGTAAGTAACTCGTTCTTCTGCCTCTATCCTGGATCTCGGTGAGACAGACTCTGAGGCTGCTGGGACTCATGGCTTCCTGCATCCTGTTGGTCAAGCATGCCAGATGGCGCATGAGGGCTTTGCAGTGGGACCTGAAGTTCCAATGGGCACAGCATCAGGGAAATCTTACCGACGTAGTTCAGATCTCGGAGAGGACTGCGGAAGATCTCCAGTGGTGGCTAGTGAACTGCAAGTGGGTCAAGGGCAGACCCCTCTCCCTTCCCCAACCAGATCTAACGGTAGTGACAAATGCGTCACTTCTGGGATGAGGCGGCCATCTGGGGGAGGTGGAGATCAGAGGTCACTGGTCTCCGGCGGAATCCGGGCTCCACATCAACTTGTTGGAGCTTCGGGCGATCCGGCTAGCATTAAAAGCATTTCTTCCTGTTGTGAAAGGGAAGGTGGGACAACACTACAGCAATGTGGTACTGCAACAAGCAGGGCGGTGTGGGGTCGTGGACCCTTTGTCAAGAGGCTTTACGCCTCTGGACATGGCTGGAACAGCAGGGCATGACCCTGGTGGTTCAACACCTGGCAGGTTCTCTGAACGCCAGAGCAGACGAACTGAGCCGAAAATGCTTAGAGGATCACAAATGGTGTCTCCATCCGGAGGTGGCGCAAGGACTCTTTCAGCAGTGGGGAGAGCCTTGATTAGATCTGTTCGCCTCCGCAGAGAACGCGCAATGTCAGCAGTTTTGCGCGTTGGAGTTTCCAAGGGGGTTATCGCTAGGCGACGCTTTTCATCGCGAGTGGAGTTCAGGCCTCCTGTACGCCTTTCCGCCTATACCACTTCTGCCCAGAGTTCTCAATAAAATTAAGAACGACCGGGCCCAAGTAATCCTTGTGGCTCCGGATTGGGTACGGAGAGTTTGGTATCCAGAGCTTCTCAAAATGACCATCGGTCCTCCAATCAGGCTGCCTCTTCGGGAGGATCTTCTGTCGCAGCAGCAGGGGATGGTTCTCCACCCGAACCTGTCAACTCTGCGCCTTTATGCGTGGAGATTGAGCGGCGACAGTTGATGGTTTATGACCTCCCTCCCGAGGTTTGTGATGTCATTCTGGCAGCCAGGCGTCCCTCTACTAAGTCGATCTACGCCTGCCGTTGGAAACGTTTTGTTTCTTATTGTTCAGAGAGGTCTATTAATCCTCTTTCTTCTTCTCTGTCTAACATCATTTTGTTTATTTTGACTCTCGCCCAGCAGGGTTCCTCCTTGGGGACTCTCAAGGGCTATCTTGCAGCCTTATCGGCTTTTCTTCAGTTGCCTGATCAACCATCTCTGTTTTAAATCACCTATAGTACAGAGGTTTTTGAAAGGGCTTGTACATCTGTTCCCCCCTGTGCCTTTTGTTATGCCCCAGTGGGATCTTAATCTGGTTCTTACCTTCCTTATGTGTGCTCCTTTCGCGCCCTTGCATAACTGTCCTCTCCGGCTGCTCACTATTAAGACAGCCTTTTTGGTGGCAATTACATCTGCCAGGAGAGTGAGTGAGCTGCAGGCTTTATCTTCTAAACCTCCTTATCTCATGATATATCCTGACAAGGTGGTGTTAAGAACTCGTGCCTCTTTCCTCCCCAAGGTGGTGACCCCTTTCCATCTGGGTCAAAATATCACCCTGCCCACCTTCTTTGCACCACCGCATCCCTCTAAGGAAGAGGAGCGTCTCCATCGACTGGACCCAAAAAGAGCGTTATCGTTCTACCTTGACCGCACTAAAGAGTTCCGGGTGGACGACCAACTCTTTGTGGGGTACGTTGGTGCAAAGAAGGGTCGGGCAGTACAGAAGCGATCCATTTTGCGCTGGGTCGTTTTCTGTATAAAAATAAGCTACGCTTTGGGGAAGAAGCAGCCTCCTGAGGGCTTGAGAGCTCATTCCACTAGGGGGAAAGCTGCTACCACTGCGTTGGCTCGTGGTGTACCGGTGGTGGACATATGTCAGGCCGCAACGTGTGCTTCTTTACACACGTTTGCGAAGCACTACTGCCTGAATAGCCAGGTGAGGAGAGAGGGGCATTTTGCCCGTTCTGTCTTGCAGGACTTCCTTATATAAAAAATAAAATAAAAAATCTCCTTCAGACCCACCACCATAGGTTATAGCTTGGGTATCTATTCTAAGGTAAGGAAGCTGCAGCTAGAAGTCTCTATCAGATGAACAAGTTACTTACCTTCGATAACAAAGTATCTGGTAGAGACTCTATCTAGCTGCAGATTCCTTACACCCGCCCAAGCCTCCCCGCTCTGGGGAAATGTTTTCTCATGTATATATATGTGTGTGTGTATATATATATATATATGTTTCATTTTGGCAACTTTTTGCCTTTCTTACAGGCATGATAGTGTTTTTCTCCAAACAGCCAAAGAGGTTATAAGTGTATTGGTTGGTTCTTCCATGACTCTGTGCTCCTGGCACGGAAAGTTGTGGAAAAGAACTGACGTACGCGCGCCGAGACGGCATCTATATAGAAAACCGTGACGTCATAGACGACTCCAACGACGCTGACGACGCACGCGGAGCTGGTTGACTCACGCACGCGGATCCGAACGACGCCGTCCAACGGCACGCGCGCAGGGTACTGCTCACAAAAAACTCCGGATTCGAAGCTGACGCCAGAAATTCTAAGGTAAGGAATCTGCAGCTAGATAGAGTCTCTACCAGATACTTTGTTACCGAAGGTAAGTAACTTGTTCTGTAGTCTGTGTTGACAAACAGACTAAAAATTACATGTTTTTGTGAAGTTTCTCTTTAATTAAACTCCTCAATTAGAGGTAAAACCTTTCTGCAATCAAAGGAGAGAGCATAGAAAGTAGATACTATCCCATGTAAAGAGAAAAACTGCAGTGAAAATACAGGGCCGTTATTAGCCAGTAGGCTGCATCAAGATTACCATAGCAGAACCAAAAAACTGGCACTGTGCCTTTTAGGCCCTCAGCACCTCCAGTATTCCACCATGCCTCAGAGGTGAGAATGAGATGACAGTGGGGTTACAGTTAGGTCAGTTCTTTTTTCTGGCTCCTTCTGTTAGGATCCTGGATCACTGAGCTCTCTTTTTTCAGTTTTTTTACCAGAAAAAAAGCTGTTAAACTATATTTTTCTACATTTGACTGAACGTCTCTTGTCTTTTTCTTAGTAAAATAAAAATTTTCTCTGAAGAAACTGCCTTCCTTTTTTGTGAAATGTCCTGCTTGTGGTAAAAAGAAAGCTCAGACTGACCCACACTTAATCTGCATAGTGTCCTTACCTCAAACCCACTGTCCTGAGACCTGCAAGCATTGCCAGAATCTGACAAAAAGAACTTTGGAGGACAGAGAAATAATTTTTCTCCATGGACTACATGAGAGAGAGAAAACGTCATCCACCTCTCTCCAGAAAAAGGACTCCAGGGAAAAGGCTTCTTTGGATATAAGACGAGGAAGATCTACCTCAGCAGGTAGGATGATACCTGTTTGTTCCCAGTCGGCGTCATCACTCCCGTCGTCGTCGCATCAACGTCATCATTTGATGTCGAGGAACACCCCTCCGCCAACTGCAACACAGACGACGTCAAGGGACATGAGGTCGAATACACAGCCACCTCCAAGGGATAACTCTCCGTCAGCGGCCACCCACTGCTCGATGTTGAGCCAGCACCGATATGCTGATACTCCGTCAAGGGCACGCCCAGACCCATTGACGTCGAAGAAATCAACGTCTAGGACAACCGCACATAGATTGAGGTCTCCATTGATGGCAACAAGATGCAGTTCGATGTCGAGGCACACTCCCCCTGTGGCTCATGACTCGGCGGCAAGGCGTTCAATGTCAAGACATTAGCCTCCAGCAAAACGCTTGACGTCAAAGCATAGGCGGTCTCCGTCGATGGCACTCCATCGTCGTTCCACATCGACACTCTTCACCTGTACAGTCAGCGTCGAAGCAAACGTCTCAGCACTGTTCATGCTCACCACAAAGGCGACACTCTTCTCCTACTGCGCCATCAGTGCGAAAGACGCAGGACCCTATCATGACCATTCCAAGTAGGTCATCTATTGCGTCCTCGAGAGCCTCGTCACATTCTAGACAGGTCTCTACTATTAATCTTTGGCCAAGGTGGTTGGAAAACCTAAACAAGAGCCCGGTTCATCAATCTCCGGATTCTCAGTATTCCCAGTTGTACTCCACCCTCGGCATCCTTTCCGAGGACACTATCTCCAACTCCTTCAGCCAAGCGAGTGACAGTACCACCTGCTGAACAACCCACTTGACGACGGCGGCGCACTACTCCTCAGTCACGCACAAGAAGCAGGTCTCCATAGACATCCGGACCAAGGTTAAGAACCTGGGTGTCTCAATCCCATCCACACAGGCGCAGATCCTCTTCCTGGTCCACTGCTTCTACCTCATCTATTAAAGGCTATTTGCCCACGCTAACAGACTCTCCTCCAGCAAGTCTCTTTCCAGTGGGCGACATGAATACCTTTAATGAGGTGTTGGTTAGAGGAGGTCATAAACTGAACATAGACCTACCTGAACCTACTAAATCATCATCTATAATATTCGAGACGCTACGCCATCACTCCCCTTATAGACAACTTCTACCGCTAGTTCCTGGGCTTTTGCAACCAGCCATGGACACTTTCCTGACACCACCAAACTTGCGTGCAGTGCCTGCAAGAATTCTAAAGAAATACAAGACCCCAGACCAGGACCCTTTATTTCTTACAACTGATCCTCCACCAGATTCTATCATTCTAGCGGCAGCCATAAAAACCCATTCAGTGGCATTGTCTTCAATAGTCCCTCCAGACTAGGAGAGCAAGCATCTGGACTCATTGGGAAGGAATATATTTGGTACCTCCGCTTCCTTTATGAAGGTCTCTAGTGCATCAGCATGTTTAGGAAGGTACGACCGATCTCTGTGGGACTCTCTCACAGGTTTACAATAAACTGCCTAGGGAAGCGTAGGGAAATGCCTCCCTTGGCTGACCTTAGCCCATGACATTCCCCTTGTGGGGCATTTGGGACAAACCAAGACTTGGGAGAGATTAGTCAGCCATTTCTATTGGCCCAATATGTCCCAGAAGGTTAAGGAGTTTTGCACCGTCTGTGTCACCTGTCAAGCCAGTGGTAAGACAGTTGGCCATCCAAAGGCCCCCCTCATTCCACTTGCAGTGGTGGGGGTACCCTTTGAGAGAGTGGGAGAGGACATAGTGGGTCCACTTGAACCTCACACAGCATCAGGGAACCAGTATATCTTGGTAGTAGTGGATCATGCTACAAGGTACCCTGTGGCAATTTCCCTTACGTCCACTACTGGTCCTGCAGTAGCTAAAGCACTCATAGCTATTTTTACCAGAGTGGGATATCCTAAGGAGGTGGTTTCTGACAGCGGTACTAACTTCATGTCAGCTTACCTAAAACACATGTGGAATGAGTGTGGGGTGACGTACAAATTCACCATACCATGCCATCCACAAACCAATGCTCGTGTAGAAAGTTTTAACAAGACATTGAAGGGCGTGATCATGGTGCTCCCTGAAAAACTCAAAAGGAGATGGGATGTCCGCTTGCCATGCCTGCTTTTCGCCTACAAAGAGGTGCCACGGAAGGGAGTGGGGTTTTCCCGCTTTGAGCTTCTGTTTCTCCATCCTTTAAGGGGACCACTGGCACTGGTAAAAGAAGGCTGGGAGAGACTTCTCCATGAGCCTAAATAAAATGTAGTGTATTATGTACTAGGCCTCCGCTCTAGGATGGCAGACTACATGGAAAAGGCAAGCAAAAACCTTGAGGCCAGCCAACAACTCCAGAAGATGTGGTATGACCAAAAGTCTGCTATGGTTGAGTTTCAGCCAGGGCAGAAAGTCTGGGTGCTGAAGCCTGTGGCTCCCAGGGCACTTCAGGACAGATGGAGTGGCCCTTACCCAGTGCTAGAAAAGAAGAGTCAGGTTACCTACCTGATGGACTTGGTGTAGGAAAATGCCTCTCTGTTGCAGTTACCCCTCACTTTTTGTCTGATATTGATGCTGACTTGACTGAGAAGTGTGCTGGGACCCTGCTAACCAGGCCCCAGCACCAGTGTTCTTTCACCTAAAATGTACCATTGTTTCCACAATTGGCGCACCCCTGGCACACAGATAAGTCCCTTGTAAAAGGTACCAGTGGTACCAAGGGCCCTGTGACCAGGGAAGGTCCCTAAGGGCTCCATTATATGTTGTGCCACCCTAAGGGACCCCTCACCTAACACATGCACAGTGCCATTGTAGATTGTGTGTGTTGGTGGGGAGAAAAAGGCAAAGTCAACATGGCATCCCCCTCAGGATGCCATGCCCACAAAATACTGCCTGTGGCATAGGTAAGTCACCCTCTAGCAAGCCTTACAGCCCTAAGGCAGGGTGCACTATACCCCAGGTGAGGGCATAGCTGCATTAGCAATATGCCCCTACAGTGTCTAAGTCTGTTCTTAGACATTGTAAGTACAGTGTATCCATATTAAGTATATGGTCTGGGCGTTTGTCAAAATGAACTCCACAGCTCCATAATGGCTACACTGAATACTGGGAAGTTTGGTATCAAACTTCTCAGAATAATGAACCCACACCGATGCCAGTGTTGGATTCATTAAAAAATGCACACAGAAGGCATCTTAGAGATGTCCCTGTATTTTACCCAATCCTTCAGTGCAGGACTGACTGGACTGTGCCAGCCTGCTGCTGAGAGATGAGTTTCTGTCCCCCTGGGGTGAGGGCCTTTGTGCCCTCTGTGGCCAGAAACAAAGCCTGCTCTGGGTGGAGGTGCTTCACACGTCCACCCTGCAGGCACTGTAACACCTAGCAGTGAGCTTCAAAGGATCAGGCTTTGTGTTACAATGCCCCAGGGCACTCCAGCTAGAGGAAGATGCATGGCCCCTGGACACAGCCCCCACTTGTGGCGGCAAGTCCAGGGGAGATAATGAGAAAAACAAGGAGGAGTAACCCACCAGTCAGGACAGCCCCTAAGGTGTTCTGAGCTCAGGGAGGAGGCACAAAGAGGGTGTAGCCACCCTCAAGGACAGTAGCCAGTGGCTACTGCCCTCCCAGACCTAAACACACCCCTAAATTCAGTATTTAGGGGCACCCCAGAACCTAGGAAACTAGATTCCTGCAACCTGAATAAACAAGGACTGCTGACCTACAAGCCTGCAGAGAAGGAGGAAGACGACAACTGCTTTGGCACCAGCCCTACCGGGCTGTCTCCAACTTCGACCAGCAACGCATCCGACAGGGACCAGCGACCTCTGAAGCCTCAGAGGACTGCCCTGGACTATACGACCAAGAAACTCCCATGAACAGCGGCCCTGTTCAAAACCAGCTACTTCTTTGCAACAAAGAAGCAACTTCCAAAGACTGCACGTGTCCCGCCGGAAGCGTGAGACTGCACACTCTGCACCCGACGCCTCCGGCTCGAGATTCAGAGAACCAACACCTCAGGGAGTAACCAGAGACGACCCCCCTGAGCCCCCACAACGACGCCTGCAAAGAGAATCCAGAGGCTCCCCCTGACCGCGACTGCCTGTAACAAGGGACCCGACGCCTGGAACCAGCACTGCACCCGCAGCCCCCAGGACCTGAAGGAACCGAACCTCAGCGCAGGAGTGACCCCCAGGCGACCCTCTGCCTAGCCCAGGTGGTGGCTGTCCAGAGAAGCCCCCCCTATGCCTGTCTGCACCGCTAGAGTGACCCCTGGGTCCATCCATTGGTTCCTACCTGAAACCCGACACCTGCTTTGCACACTGCACCCAGCTGCCCCTGTGCCTCTGAGGGTGTGTTTTGTGTACCTACTTGTGTCCCCCTCCCCCAGTGCTCTACAAAACCCCCCTGGTCTGCCCCCGAGGACGCAGGTACTTACCTGCTGGCAGACTGGAACTGGAGCACCCCTGTTCTCCATAGGCACCTATGTGTTTTGGGCACCTCTTTGACCTCTGCACCTGACCGGCCCTGAGCTACTGGTGTGATAACTTTGGGGTTGCCTTGAACCCCCAATGGTGGGCTGTCTATGCCCCAGAACTGAGACTTGTAAGTGTTTTACTTACCTCCTAATCTAACCTTTACTTACCTCCCCCAGGAACTATTAATTTTTGCACTGTCTCCACTTTGAAAATAGCTTATTGCCATTTTTACAAAGACTGTATATGATATTGCTTTTATTCAAAGTTCCTAAAGTACCTAATTGAAGTACCTTGCATTTAAAGTGTTTACTACAAATCTTAAACCTGTGGTTCTTAAAATAAACTAAGAAAAGATATTGTTCTATATAAAAACCTATGGGCCTGTAGTAAGTCTTTGAGTGTGTGTTCCTCATTTATTGCCTGTGTGTGTACAACAAATGCTTAACACTACCCTCTGATAAGCCTACTGCTCAACCACACTACCACAAAATAGAGCATTAGAATTATCTAATGTTGCCACTATCTTACCTCTAAGGGGAACCCTTGGACTCTGTGCACACTATTTCTTACTTTGAAATAGTATATAGAGAGCCACCTTCCTACACCTGGGCACTAGCAGGACCCCCAAGAGGGTGATCCATGTTAATCGCCTTAAACTCTATCATGACAGGGCAGATGTAAACATGTTAATGGTTACAGATGAGGACCAGGAAACAGAGAGTGAACCTCTCCCTGGTCCTCCTCTCCACTGACCATAAAGATGGCTCTGTAGATGGAGTTGTCTACTCAGACACCCTCTCTGGCCAACAGCAAGCTGACTGCAGGAAGGTCCTCCAGCAGTTTGCTGAGCTCTTTTCCTTGACCCCTGGTCAGACACACCTGTGTACCCATGATGTGGACTCAGGAGACAGTATGCCTGTGAAGCATAAAATATTCTGACAGTCTGACCAAGTCAAAGAAAGGAACAAAGAGGAAGTCCACAAAATGATGGCAAGAGAGAGATGAGGTTTTGTGTGGACTACAGAGGGCTCAACTCTGTCACCAAGACAGATGCTCACCCCATTCCAAGGGCAGATGAGCTCATTGACAAATTAGGTGCAGCCAAAGTCTTAACTACCTTTGACTTGACAGCAGGGTACTGGCAAATCAAAATGGCACCTGGAGCAAAAGAAAAGATAGCATTCTCTACACCTGATAGCCATTATCAGTTTACTGTTATGCCCTTTTGCTTAAAGAATGCCCCTGCCACCTTCCAAAGATTGGTGAATCAAGGCCTCGCTGGCTTGGAGTCCTTTAGTTGCAGCATTTCTAGATGATATTATGGTCTTTACTTCCAACTGGCTGGATCACCTGTCCACCTAAAGATGGTTTTGCAGGCCCTGCAAGCAGCAGGTCTCTCTAACAAGGCATCTAAATGTCAGATAGGGGGTTTACTTGGGACAGCTTGTAGGTGGAGGCCAAGTTCAGCCACTTCAACCCAAGATCCAGACTATTCTGGACTGGAAAGCTCCAAAAACCCAGACTCCAGTCAGGGCATTCCTTGGCTTGACTGGGTACTATAGGAGGTTTGTGAAGGGATATGGATCCATAGTGACACCCCTCACAGAACTTACCTCCAAGAAGTTGGCTCTGTATATACTATCTCAAAGTATAGTGTGCACAGAGTCCAAGGGTTCCCCTTAGAGGTTGATAGTGGTAAAATTAGATAATACTAATGCTCTATTTTGTGGTAGTGTGGTCGAGGAGTAGGCTTTTCAGAGGAGTGTTAAGCATTTTTTCTACACACACAGGCAATAATTGAGAAAACGCACTCAGACTTATCTCCAGGCCAGTAGGTTTTCATATAGAAAAATATAATTTTCTTAATTTATTTTAGAACCACAAGATTCAGAGTTTAGGTAAGTACATACATTGTAAGGTACTTGGCATAGGCAAATATGGAACTTTGAATTAAAACAGTAATGTACACAGTTATGGCAAATATGGTAATACGCTATTTTAATAGTGGACACTGCAAAAATCAACAATTCCTGGGGGAGTTAAGTAAAGGTTAGTCTTTCAGGTAAGTAAAGCACTTACAAGTTCAGTCTCTGGGGCATAGGCACCCCACCGTTGGGGGTTCAAGTCAACCCCAAACACCCAGCACCAGCAACCCAGGGCCAGTCAGGTACAGAGGTCAAAGTAGGACCCAATAGCAGAGGTGCCTATGGAGACCTGGGGTCCAGTCTGCTAGCAGGTAAGTACCAGCGTCCTCGGGGAGCAGACCAGGGGGGTTGTCTAGAGCACTGGGCGGGTCACAAACAGGCACACAAAATACACCCTCAGCGGCACAGGGGCAGCCGGGTGCAGTGTGTGAAGTAGGTGTCTGGTTTTAGGTAGAAATCAAATAGAGACCCGGGGGTCACTCTGGCGATGCAGGCATGGCACAGAGGGACTTCTCGGGCCAGCCACCGACCGGGCAAGGATGAGGGCCGCCTGTTGGTCACTCCTGCACCGGTAGTTGGTTTCTCTTGGGCCTGGGCGCTGTGGGTGTATTGCTTCTTCCAGGCGTCGGGTTCCTTTGTTACTGGGCAGTGGCGGTCAGGGGGAGCCTCTGGATTCTCTCTGCAGGCCTCGCTGTGGGGGTGCAGGGAGGTCGACTCAGGGTGTCCACGTCATTGGAGTCGCCTGAGGCTCGTCTCTGCAGTGTTGGTTCTTCCAGACACGAGCCGGGGGTGTCAGGTGCAGAGTGTTGGGGACTCACGCTTCCGGAGTGAGGCTGGAGTCCTTTAAAAATGTTTTTTTTGTTGCTGTTTGGACAGAGCTGCGGTCCACGGGAGTTTCTTGGTCCTTTGGTTGCAGGGCAGTCCTCTGAGTCCTCAGAGGTCGCTGGTCCCGCTGGATGCGTCACTGTACAGGTTCTTTGAGTCTGGAGACCGGCTGGGACGAAATCAGTTGTCGTCTCCGTCGTCTCTGCAGGGCTTTCAGGTCAGCAGTCCTCCTTGTTGTAGGTCATCAGGAGTCTAGTTTCCTGGTTTCAGGGTCACGCCTAAATACTCAATTTAGGGGTGTGTTTAGGTCTGGGGGCAGAAGCCAATGGCTACTGTCCTTGAGGGTGGCTACACCCTCTTTGTGCCTCCTCCCTGTGGGGAGGGGGGCTCATCCTAATACTATTGGGGCGATGTACGATGCTGGCCTAGCTTATAGTGGGTACCAATGGTACTTACACCTTGTGCCACGTCCAGTTATCCCTTATTAGTAGTGTAGTAGTGTTCTAGCAGCTTAGGCTGGTAGAGGTAGCTATAGCAGAGCAGCCAAGTCTGAACTAGGAGACCTGCAAAGCTCATGTGCCAAAAATATCTCAGAGGATATACTCCCTTAGAAGGTAAGTAAAATACATAAAATATACACAACAAACCAAATCAGGTAAGTAAAACAGTCAAAGTAGTGCAAACACTCTAGAATACAATAGGATGCAATAGGCCTAGGGGCAACACAAACCATATACAAAGACAGTGGAATGCGAACCACAAATGGACCCCTGGGCTAGTGTAGTGTGTAGAGCAGAGGTCTTCAAACTGGGGGGCGGGCCCCCCTAGGGGGGCCTCAAGTGGTCCCAGGGGGGGCCCCAGACTCTGGCCAAAATAAATATTCTACAAATAACAGGCCTCTGTTTTAATCAGAAGCATGTTATTGCAGTTTTAAAAAGGTAACAGTACTTAACTGCAATGTTTAAATAGGTTTAGACATATTTAAACATTGCCATGTTTATAAAATAATTGTGAAAAATTCTGAGGGGGGCCAAATGATTTTTATTTTTCAACTGGGGGGGGCGCGGCATTAAAAAGTTTGAAGACCTCTGGTGTAGAGGGTCGCTGGGAGTGTAAGAAAACACTAAGGGTGTAAAAGATACCCACCCGAAGACTCTGCAAAGTAGGAGTAAAGTATTACTATGTCCTCAGAAGCACACTAAAGTTGTGATTAGGGATTTTGCAAAGACCACAACAGACTGTAAAGCACTGAAGACGGATTCCTGGACATGAAGACCTGCAAAGGAAGGGGACCAAGTCCAAGAGTCGCTGAAGTGTCCAGGGGGGGCAGGGGCCCACTAAACCCCGGATGAAGGTGCAAAATGGCTGCCTCTGGTTGGAAGAAGCTGCAGGTTTTGCAGCAACAGAAGGAGGTAGGAAGTTCTTCTTCATGCAGAAGATGTCCCACGGCGTGCTGGAGGATGCAGAATTGTCTCGTTGGCAAAATACCGCAAACAAGCCTTGCTAGCTGCAGGAGTCTCAGTTGGAGAAAAAGGGTACTGCCCAGGAAGGACCAGGATGTCGCCACTTGGGAGAGGAGACAGAGGGGGCCCTCGGCAACATAGAGAGCCCTCGGCAGCGTAAAGAGCCCTCGGACAGAAAGGAAGCACCCGCAGAATTCCTTGTACACAAGTTTAAGAAGTCTGAAGACGGTGGTCATCTCAACACTGCAAAGAGAGGTCCCACGACACCGGAGATCAACTCGGCGAGCTGAGCATCGCAGGACAGAGTGCTGGGGACCTAGACTTGGCTGTGCAGGCAGGATTTCTTGATATGTGCACAGAAATCCTTGTAGCTGCAGTTCACGTGGTGCACAGGATTACTGTCTGGAGAGGGGGGCAAGGACTTACCTCCTCCAAATTTGGGCAGTTGGACCACTGGACAGTGTGGGTCACTTTGGTCCACCACCTGTGTTCCAGGGGCCACGCTTGTCAGGATGAGAGGGGACCCAGAGTACCGGGCAAGCTGAAGTTTGGTGCCTGCTGAAGCAAGGGGAAGATTCAGTCGACACACTGGAGATTTCTTCGTGGCTTCCAGTGCATGGTGAAGGCAGGCAGCCCCAGAGCATGCCCCACCAGGAAACAGTTAAGAAAGCCGGCAAGATTAGGCGCTACAATGTCGCGGATAGTTTTCTGGCTACTTTGTTGCAGTTTTTCAGGCATTCTGTAGCAGTCAGCAGTCAATCCTTGGCAGAAGTCGAAGAGAGAAGTGCAGATTATTCCTGCTAGATTCTTGCACGTCGTTATCTGAGGAAAAGCCCACTGGAGAGACCCTAAATAGCCCTCAGAGGAGGATTGGCCACCTAGTCAGGTAAGCACCTATCAGGAGGGGTCTCTGACGTCACCTGCAGGCACTGGCCACTCAGAGGCTTCCAGAGTGCCCTCACACCTCTGGAGACAAGATGGCAGAGGTCTGGGACACACTGGAGGAGCTCTGGGCACCACCCCTGGGGTGGTGATGGACAGGGGAGTGGTCACTCCCCTTTCCTTTGTCCAGTTTCGCGCCAGAGCAGGGACTGGGGGTTCCCTAAACCGGTGTAGGCTGGCTTATGCAAGGAGGGTACCATCTGTGCCCTTCAAAGCATTTCCAGAGGCTGGGAGAGGCTACCCCTCCCCAGCCTTTAACACCTATTTCCAAAGAGAGAGGGTGTAACACCCTACTCTCAGAGGAAATGCTTTTTTCTGCCTTCCTAGGACTGGGCTGCCCAGACCCCAGGAGGGCAGAACCCTGTCTGTGGGGTGGCAGCAGCGGTAGCTGTAGAAAAAGCCCCTGAGAGCTGGTTTGGCAGTACTGGGGGTCCATAGTGGAGCCCCCGAGAGGAATGGAATTGGCTCCCCAATACCAGATTTGGGTTGGGGGGACAATTCCATGATCTTAGAAACGTTATATGGTCATATTCGGAGCTACCATTGTGAAGCTACATATAGGTATTGACCTATATTTAGTGCACGCGTGTAATGGTGTCCCTGCACTCACAAAGTCTGGGGAAATGGCCCTGAACTATGTGGGGGCACCTTTGCTAGTGCAAGGGTGCCCTCACACTTTGCACCTAACCTTCAGCAAGTGAAGGTTAGACATATAGGTGACTTCTAAGTTACTTAAGTGTAGTGAAAATGGCTGTGAAATAACGTGTGCTTTATTTCACTCAGGCTGCAATTGCAGTCCTGTGTAAAGGTTTGTCTGAGCTCCCTATGAGTGGCAAAAGAAATGCTGCAGCCCATAGGGATCTCCTAGAACCCCAATACCCTGGGTATCTAGGTACCATATACTAGGGAATTATAAGGGTGTTGCAGTATGCCAATTGAAATTGGTAAAAGAGGTCACTAGCCTGTAGTGACAAATTTAAAGGTAGAGAGAGCATGAGCACTCAGGTTCTGAGTAGCAGAGCTTCAGTAACACAGGTATACACATTCAGGCCACAGACTATGAGCACTGGGGTCCTGGTTAGCAGGATCCCAGTGAGATAGGCAAAAACATACTGGCATACATGTAAATTGGGGGTAACATGCCAAGAAAGATGGTACTTTCCTACACAACCCCCCCACCCCCGAACGAGGGACAATAGGGCTAACCTTGCCCAGATGAGTATTCATTGTCTAAGTGGAAATATCAGGAGAGTCCATCTGCATTGTAGTGGGTACTCCCAGGTCTATGTTCCACTCTATAGTCCAGTCCCTGTAGGGAGATAGACCACCTCAACAATTTAGGGTTTTCACCTTTCATTTGTTTAAGCCATAATAGAGGTTTGTGGTCTGTTTGAACAATAAAGTG
Organism: Pleurodeles waltl; assembly: GCF_031143425.1. Taxonomy (NCBI): domain Eukaryota; kingdom Metazoa; phylum Chordata; class Amphibia; order Caudata; family Salamandridae; genus Pleurodeles; species Pleurodeles waltl. The sequence continues at coordinate 219,557,151 of NC_090436.1, read as the reverse complement.
AGTACCAAAGAGGTATGGTCTCAACTTTTCAAGGCCAAGACCATAGCAAAGGCCTCCTTCTCTATGGCAGACCAACACTTTTCTCTAGGGGTCAACCTTCTGCTGATAAAAGCAACAGGTTGATCCTGGCCCTCAGTGTTAAGCTGTGATAGAACTGCCCCTACCCCTAATTCAGAAGCATCAGTTTGAACTATGAATTTTCTGGAGTAACAAGGGTTTTTGAGGACAGGTGCAGAGCACATGGCCTGTTTGAGCCCATCAAAAGCCTTTTGACAGCTAGCTGTCCATAATACCTTTTCAGGCATCTTCTTTGATGTGAGGCCATTAAGAGGTGTGCGCTATAGTGCCATAATTCTTTATGAACATTCCTGTAGTACCCAGTGAGGCCTAGGAAGGCTCTCACTTGGGTTTGAGTTGTAGGGGGAGCCTATTCCATAATGGTTTGGATCTATCCCTGCAGTGGTGCAATCTGTTCCCTACCTACTAGGTGGCCCAGATAAACCACTCTCCCCTGTCCTATCTGGCACTTTGAGGCCTTGATGGTGAGGCCTGCCTTTTGCAGGGCCTCCAAAACTTTCCACAGGTGGACCAGGTGATCATCCCAGGTGGAGCTAAAGACAGCAATATCGTCCAGATATGCTGCATTAAAGGCTTCCAATCCTTGAAGGACTGTATTCACCAACCTTTGAAAAGTGGCAGGTGCATTTTCCAATCCAAAAGGCATAACTGTGAACTGATAATGCCCTCCAATGGTTGAAAATGCTGTTTTTGGTTTAGAATCTTCTGGTAACTTAATCTGCCAATACCCTGCAGTTAAATCAAAAGTGCTCAGATACTTGGCAGAACCCAGTGTGTCTTTCAGCTCATCTCCCCTGGGTATAGGGTGAGCATCAGCTTTTGTTACTTGATTGAGACCCCTATAGTCCACACAAAACCACATTTCCTTTTTTTCCATCTTTACTATGAGGTTTGGGGACAAGCACCACAGGGGCTTTCAGAAGGTTCAATCATTCCAAGAGCCAACATTTTCTGTACCTCTTGTTTGATATAGTCTCTGACATGGTCGGGCTGTCTAAATTTTTTTACTTTTGACAGGTAAACTGTCTCCAGTGTCAATTGTGTGCTCACACCAGGTAGTTGTACCTGGAATTAGTGAGAAGAGGTCAGAGAACTGATCAAGGAGATTTATGCAGTTGTCCTTCTGCTCAGCAGTAAGGCAATCTGCCAATACAGCTTCCTCCAATAAGCCATCAGCTTCAGTGGTGGAGAAGAGGTCAAGGAGAGGGTCACTCTCTTCCTCCTGCCCCTCATCTGTGTTCATGAGCAGGGTTAAGTCAGCCCTGTCATAATAAAGTTCAAGGCGATTGACATGAAACACCCTAAGGGGGCCTCTGGCAGTGCCCAGGTCCACCAAATAGGTGACCTCACCTTTTTCTCCACAATGAGATGGCGTCCACTCCATTTGTCCTGGAGTGCTCTTGGTGCCACAGGCTCCAATGCCCACACCTTCTGTCCTGGGTAGTACTGAGTTAGGACAGCCTTCTGGTCATGCCATTTCTTTTGGAGCTCTCGGCTGGCCTGAAGGTTTTTACTGGCCTTTTTCATGTACTCAGCCATCCTTGATCTGAGGCCAAGCACATACTCCACAATGTCTTGTTTGAGAGCTTTTAAAGGTTGTTCCCAACCCCCCTTCACAAGAGCAAGGGGACCTCTTACAGGGTGTCCAAAGAGGAGTTCAAAGGGGCTGAAGTCCACCTCTTTCTGGGGTACCTCCCTATAAGCAAAAAGGAGGCATGGCAACAGGACATCCCATCTCTCCCCTGAGTTTTTCAGAGAGTCCCATGATCATGCCTTTGAGAGTTTTATTAAACCTCTCAACCAATCTGTTTTTCTGTGGATGATAAGGAGTGGTGAACTTGTAGGATTCACCACACTCCTTCCACATTGCCTTGAGATATGCAGACATGAAGTTACTACCTCTGTCTGATACCACTTCCTTAGGGAAACCTACTCTGGAAAAGATTCCCAGGAGGGCTTTTGCCACTGCAGGAACTGTAGTGGCCCTTAACGGTATGGCTTCAGGATACCTAGTGGCATGGTCCACTACCGCTAGGATGAATTTGTTTCCTGAAACTGTTGGAGGGTCAAGGGGGCCAACAATGTCAACCCCTACCCTCTCAAATGGCACACCAACCACTGGAAGTGGAATTAAGGGGGCCTTAGGTATGCCACCAGTCTTGCCACTGGCTTGGCAGGTCACACAGGAGCGACAGAACTCCTTGGTGTCCTCTGACATATGAGGCCAGTGAAACAATGGAACAAGTCTATCCCATGTCTTACTTTGGTCCAAATGCCCAGCCAAAGGAATGTCATGTGCCGAAGTCAAAAGAAACTCCCTATACTGCAAAGGGATGATCACTCTCCTGGCAGCTCCAGCTTTGGGGTCCCTTGCCTCATAGAGAAGGTTATCTTCCCAGAAGACTTTATGGGTATCCGTGACATCCCCATTTTGCTGTTTGACAGCTTGCTGTCTTAAACCCTCTAGTGTGGGACAAGTCTGCTGTGCCACACTCAGCTCTTTCCTAGCAGTCCCCCCTGCACCCAAAAGCTCAGCAGTGTCTGCTGCCAGCTTGTCTGCTGTAGGTTCTGCACAGGGAGAAGATTCCTCTTCCTAAAAACTGGAATCTTCTGGAGAGGGAGGGATAGTGGGCCAGGGTTTACCCTTTCTACCCCTAGCTTTTGGGAGCACTTGGTCAATTTTTCCAGGATCCAAGTTTCCCTGTCCTCCTTGCTTCTGGGCCTGAGCCCTTGTGAGAGCAAAGATATGCCCTGGATTGCCCAGCATTGCTGCATGAGCCGCCAACTCCACTTCAGCTCAAGCTGATGTCTCCAAATCATTTCCTAGTAAGCAGTCTACAGGTAAATCAGTGGCTACCACAACTTTCTTTGGGCCAGGAACCACCCCCCCAGTTGAGATTCACAACAGCCATGGGGTGGCTAAGAGTGTTGTTATGAGCATGTCACTTGGTACTGCTGACCAAGTAGGTGTTGTTCAGGGGCAACCCGTTTCTCTATCACCATAGTGACACTGGCTCCTGTGTCCCTGTAGGCCTCAACCTCAACACCATTTATTAGGGGTAGTTGCTTGTACTTACCCATATTAAGGGGACAAGCACACAAGGTGGCAGAATCAATACCTCCATCAGAGACTAAAACAGCCTCTGTGGCCTCCCTAACTATACCAACCCCCACTACATTACCAATGGTGAGCCCAGCTACACCCTTTGACTGGCTATTTGTACTATTCTTCCCACCACCACTGCTATTACTAGGGGCACTAGTGGACGCAGTTGAGGTTGTGGTGGTGGGAGCCTTGGTCTTTTTCTTCGGACAAGTGGAATCACTTGCCCAATGGCCTTTACTTTTACATAAATAACACCATGGCTTACTTTGAGTGTGTGAAGTGGATTTGGACCCATGTCCCCCAGAGGATTTTTGTGGGCCTGATGAAGACTCAGAATTATTTTTGTCTTTGTCCCCACCCTTGTCATGAGACTTACCATCCTTCCTCTTGCCATCCTTGCCCCCTCCTGTATGAGCCTTTCTGCTCACTCTTGTTCTGACTCATTTGTCTGCCTTCTTTCCCAATATTTGGGGAGAGATCAGATCTGAGTCTACCAAGTACTGATGCAACAAGTCAGACACACAATTATTCAAAATATGCTCTCTTAAAATTAGATTATACAGGCTTTCATAGTCAGTCACCTTACTGCTTTGTAACCATCCCTCCAAGGCCTTCACTGAACAGTCTACGTCTGTCCAGTCTTGAGAGGACTCTTTTCTGGTATCTCTAAACCTTATCCTGTATTGTTCAGTGGTTAAGCCAAAGCCATCTAAGAATGCATCCTTCAAAACTTTGTAGTTGGCATCACTCTCCCTGACAGTAAGGAGTCTGTCCCTACCTTTGCCAGTGAAAGATAGCCACAATATAGCAGCCCCGTCCTTTGAGGGTCCAACTGCACCATACAGGCCCTCTCAAGTGCAGAAAACCACTTGTTTATGTCATCCCCCTCCTTGTAAGGGGGGGACAATCTTATGCAGGTTTCCTGAATCTGTTTCTCTAACAGGATGACTATCAAGATTGCTGCTGTTGCTGCCACCATGGGGAACTAACCCCAACGTCTGTCTTTCTCTCTCTACATCTAAAGATTCCCTATTTAAGGCCAACTGCTGCTGTCTTAGCTTCAGTTTGGCCTCTTCCAACCTCAGCTTTCTGAGTTCCCTGTCTAGGGTGTTGTCCTCAGGGTGGGAGGTTTGGGAATTCTCTGACACAGAGGTAATGTGAGAATGGGCAGAAGTGGACCTTTCTCTAACTATCTGAACACTAGTGACCTGGCCTTTTGGAGTGAAAGGTGCCCTACTGATGTGTGACCCCCTCCCACTACCAGCTTCACTAGGTGGCCTGATAACTGAAAGGTCTTTGGAAGTACCCTCCCTAGAGTCCTCAGGGCCCTCCCCTTTATCTACCTGGGTACCCCCCTCCTCTACCTCCTGATCCTTGGTTTGACCAGTCTGACTCTGGTCACTTTCAAGGAGAAGGCTAAAAAGGAGATCCTTAGTAGGGTTCTTACCAATCTCCAAACTTCTTTCTATACAGAGAACCCTCAAACTTTTAAAGTTTAAACTATCATAAGTTCTCTTCACAACTTTGGGAATGGCCTCTACCACAGGCATGGTGAAAAGAAAGAGGTTAGGGGCAGGAGAAAAAGTTTAGAAAACTTTTAAAGAAAAGAGAAAATCTTTTTAGAAAGTTTTTAGAGTGAAAGTAAGACTGTTAAGGTTACTTGTGTATATTTCTAAGTATTTAGAATATGGTTTTCTTATGGAAAGCACCAATGACAAAGTGGTAAAGCAGTTACAAGTACTTATCCCACCACTGCATCACCAGTGTAGGAGGCTGGCCTGGCTTGTAGTGGGTACCAGTGGTACTTACACCTTGTGCCATGTCCAGTTATCCCTTATTAGTAGAGTGTAGTAGTATTCTAGCAGCTTAAGCTGATAAGAGGTAGCTATAGCATAGCAGCCAAGGCTGAACTAGGAGACATGCAAAGCTCATGCAGTACCACTTATATCATATAGGTATTATATCATAAGAAAGGCAATACTCATAGTTACTAAAAATAAAGGTACTTTATTTTAGTGACAATGTGCCAAAAATATCTTGGAGGATATACTCCCTTAGGAGTTAAGTAACATAAACAAAATATGCACAACAAACACAGTCAGGTAAGTAAAACAGTCAGAAAGTAGTGTAAACACTGTAGAGTACAATAGGATGCAATAGGCCTAGGGGCAAAACAAAACAAAAAAGTGGAATGCGAACCACGAATGGACCCCTGGGCTAGTGTAGTGTGTAGAGGGTCGCTGGGAGTGTAAGAAAACACTAAGGGTGTAAAAGATACCCCACCCGAAGACCCTGGAAAGTAGGAGTAAAGTACTACTATTTCCCCAGAAACACACTAAAGTCGTGCTAAGGGATTTTGCAAGGACCACAACAGACTGCAAAGCACTGAAGACGGTTTCCTGGACCTGATGACATGCAAAGGAAGGGGACCAAGTCCAGGAGTCGCTAAAGTGTCCAGGGGGGGCAGGAGCCCACTAAACCCCAGATGAAGGTGCAAAATGGCTGCCTCCGGTTGGAAGAAACTGCAGGTTTTGCAACAACGGAAGGAGGTAGGAAGTTCTTCTTCGTGCAGAAGATGTCCCATTGCGTGCTGGAGGATGCACAGTTGTTTCCTTGGCAAAATACAGCAAACAAGCCTTGCTAGCTGCAAGAGTCGCGGTTGGAGAAAAAGGGTGCTGCCCTGGCCCAGGAAGGACCAGGATTTTGCCACTTGGGAGAGGAAACAGAGGGGGCCCTCAGCAATGTAGAGAGCCCTCAGACAGGAAGGAAGCACCCGCAGAAGTCCTTGAACACAGTTTCAAGAAGTCTGAAGACAGCAGTCGTCTCAACACTGCAGAGAGAGGTCCCACGATACCGGAGATCAACTCGGAGCTGAGCATCGCAGGATAGAGTGCTGGGGACCTAGGCTCGGCTGTGCATGCAGGATTTCTTGAAAATTTGCACAGATGCCCTTGTAGCTGCAGTACACGCGGTGCACAGGATTACTGTCTGGAGAGAGGAGGCAAGGACTTACCTCCTCCAAATTTGGACAGTTGGACCACTGGACAGTCTGGGTCACTTGGGTCCACCACCTGTGTTCCAGGGGCCACGCTCGTCAGGATGAGAGGGGACCCAGAGACCCAGTGAAGCTGAAGTTTGGTGCCTGCTGAAGCAGGGGGAAGATTCTGTCGACCCACAGGAGATTTCTTCGTGGCTTCCAGTGCAGGATGAGGGCAGGCAGCCCCCAGAGCATGCAACACCAGGAAACAGTCGAGAAAGCCGGCATGATTAGGTGCTACAATGTCGCTGGTAGTCTTCTGGCTACTTTGTTGCAGTTTTGCAGGCGGCCTGTAGCAGTCAGCAGTCAATCCTTGGCAGTCGAAGAGAGATGTACAAAGGAGTCCTACTGAATTCTTGCAAGTCGTTATCTGAAGAAAAGCCCACTGGAGAGACCCTAAATAGCGCTCAGAGGAGGATTGGCCACCTAGTCAGGTAAGCACCTATCAGGAGGTGTCTCTGACATCACCTGCTGGCACTGGCCACTCAAAGGCCTCCAGAATGCCCTCACACCTCTGGAAACAAGATGGCAGCGGTCTGGGACACACTGGAGGAGCTCTGGGCACCACCCCTGGGGTGGTGATGGACAGGGAAATGGTCACTCCCCTTTCCTTTGTCCAGTTTCATGCCAGAGCAGGGACTGGGGGTTCCCTAAACCGGTGTAGACTTGCTTATGCAGGGAGGGTACCATCTATGCCCTTCAAAGCATTTCCAGAGGCTGGGAGAGGCTACCCCTCCCCAGTCTTCAACACCTATTTCCAAAGAGAGAGGGTGTAACACCCTGCCCTCAGAGGAAATGCTTTGTTCTACTTTCCTGGGACTGGGCTGCCCAGACCCCAGGAGGTGAGAACCCTGTCTGTGGGATGGCAGCGGCGGTAGCTGCAGAGAAAACCCCAGAGAGCTGGTTTGGCAGTACCGGGGGTCCATAGTGGAGCCCCCGGGATGCATGGAATTGGCTCCCCAATACTAGATTTGGAATGGGGGGACAATTCCATGATCTTAGCCATGTTACATGGCCGTATTCGGAGCTACCATTGTGAAGCTACATATAGGTATTGACCTATATGTAGTGCACGCTTGTAATGGTGTCCCCGCACTCACAAAGTCCGGGGAAATGGCCCTGAACTATGTGGGGGCACCTTTGCTAGTGTAAGGGTGCCCTCACACTTAGTAACTTTGCACCTAACCTTCATCAGGTGAAGGTTAGACATATAGGTGACTTATAAGTTACTTAAGTGCAGTGAAAATGGCTGTGAAATAACATGTGCATTATTTCACTCAGGCTGCCATGACAGTCCTGTGTAACGGTTGTCTGAGCTCCCTATGGGTGGCCAAGGAAATGCTGCAGCCCATAGGGATCTCCTGGAACCCCAATACCCTGGGTACCTTGGTACCATATACTAGGGAATTATAAGGGTGTTCCAGTATGCCAATTGAAATTGGTAAAAGTGGTCACTAACCTATGGTGACAAATTTAAAGGCAGAGAGAGCATGAGCACTGAGGTTCTGATTAGCAGAGCCTCAGTGACACATTTAGGCACTACACAGGTATACACATTCAGGCCACAAACTAGGAGCACTGGGGTCCTTGCTAGCAGGATCCCAGTGAGACAGGCAAAAACATACTGACATACATGTAAAATTGGGGGTAACATGACAAGAAAGATGGTACTTTCCTACAGGGGAATCCTCCAAAGCAAGATAGGGGATTCCCTAAGGCAGTGGTCACCTCAGCTCAGGACTCTTTAGGGACTGTCCTGGCTGGAGGGTGACTCCTAATTGTTTTTCTCATTATCTCCTCCGGATTTGCCGCCAAAAGTGGGGACTGTGTCTGGGGGGGCAGGCATCTCCACTAGCTGGAGTGCCCTGGGGCGCTGTAACACCAGGCTTGAGCTTTGTGAGGGTCACCACCAGGTGTTACAGTTCCTGCAGGGGGATGTGTGAAGCACCTCCACCCACTACAGGCTTTGTTCCTGGCCACAGAGTGACAAAGGCACTCACCCTATGTGGCCAGAAAACCGTCTGGATGTGGTAGGCTGGCAGAAACTAGTCAGCCTAGCACTAGGAGTCTGACTAGTATACAGGGGGAATCTCTAAGATGCCCTCTGTGCATTTCTCAATAAATCTCACACTGGCATCAGTGTGGATTTATTGTGCTGAGAAGTTTGATACCAAACGTCCCAGTATTCAGTGTAGCCTCTATGGAACTGTGGAGTTTGTGTTTGACAAACTCCCAGATCATATACTCTTTATGGCTACCCTGCACTTACAATGTCTAAGAATTGGCTTGGACACTGTAGGGGCATAGTGCTCATGCAACTGTGCCCTCACATGTGGTATAGTGCACCCTGCCTTGGGGCTGCAAGGCCTGCTAGAGGGGTGACTTACCTATGCCACAGGCAGTGGTTGTGGGCATGGCACTCTGAGGGGAGTGCCATGTCGACTTAGTCATTTTCTCCCCACCAGCACACACAAGTTGTGAGGCAGTGTGCATGTGCTGAGTGAGGGGTCCCTAGGGTGGCATAATACATGCTGCAGCCCTTAGAGATCTTCCCAGGCCTCAGGGCCCTTGGTACCAGGGGTAGCATTTACAAGGTACTTATCTGTGTGCCCGGGCTGTACAAGTTGTGGAGTCAAAGGTACAGTTTAGGGAAAGAACACTGGTGCTAGGGCCCGGTTACCAGGGTCCCAGCACACTTTGTCATAACTAGCATCAACAAAAGGCAAACTGTTAGGGGGTAACCATGCCAACATGAGGCATGTTTCTACAACTATCAATACAGGGTACCACCCTTTGGGCTAAAATCAGCCCTACATTTTCCAAATGTGTAGCAACAATAGCAGCACACTTGAGAAAGAAAAGGATTTGTATTTACCCATACCTCGACCATTGGTTACTGAAAGGCAGCACTTCAGTCAAAACCCTGCAACACCTTAAAATAACTCTGGATACCTTCAAATCCCTAGGTCTTCAACTAACTCTACAGAAGTCCATACGGACTCCAACCCAGAGGCTCCACTACTTGGGAGCAACACTGGACACAAACCTTGTAAAAAAGTGTATCCTTCGGAGGAGAGACTATTATCAATAGTACAGAAGTGTCAAAGCATACTGCACGCACTACAGCCAAGGGCCAGACAAATAGCGTCACTCCTTGGTTCCATGGCCTTCTGCATTTTCATTGTTCCGAATGCCAGGTTACACATGAGACCTCTTCAAGAGAACCTAGAGGATCAGTGGAGCCAGGTTGCAGGCAAATGGGAAGACAACATTACTTTTTCACCGGCGGCAAAGAACTCACTACAATGGTGGACTCACCGACATCATCTGTTGGTAGGGGTTCCTTCTCAACAGAGCATTCATACCCAGACGCTGGTAATGGATGCATTGCCTCAGGGCTGGGGGGCTCACATGGGCTCTCTATAAGCCCAAGGACTGTGGTCAGACAAAGAGCAGCAATATCACATCAGTCTGCTGGAACTCAGAGCGGTGCATATAGCCCTCATGTATTTTCACTCTTCCATCAAGGGCAACTCCATCTTAGTCCAAACAGACAACACGACCACGATGTACTATTTGAACAAACAGGGGGGCTCTCAATCTTGTCCTCTATCTCGAGAGTCACAAACCATTTGGCATTGGCTATTAGCGAGAAGGCTGACAATCACAGCGGTTCACCTTCCGGGGGAACAGAACACAGAAACGGATGACCTCAGCAGCGTTTTTTCAGACTCGCATGACTTGGTGCTGCATGATGACGTCATAAAAGACATGTTCCAACTATGGGGATATCCTCAGTTAGACCTGTTTGCCAATGAAAAGAACAAAAAATGCAGAGACTTCGCATCCAGGTTTTACTGACTAGGGACGAGTGGGAATGTCCTGTTGATTGATTGGTCATAGACATTTCTCTAAGCCTTTCCTCTCATTCCCCTAATTCCTGAAGTGATCAACAGATTCTACAGGGCCAAAACCAGGATGATGATGATAACCCCAGAATGGCTCCGTCAATTGTGGTACACGGATCTCCTCCAGTTATCAGAAAAGCCTCACAACAGACTGTCGTGCAAATCAGAAAGTTTTGCATCCCAGCCTTCCCTCGCTGGGCTTGAAGGCATGGCTCCTGAATTCCTGCAGTATGGCCATCTAGGCCTCTCACAGGAATGCATGAATATTCTAAATAAAGGAGTCGAAAAGACCCTCTACACGGCGCTCTTATGCAGTCAAGTGGAAGAGATTCTACATGTGGTGTGTCGAAAAAAATGCTTCAATCGTATACTGGCTCGAGGAGTTTATTCTACCCTACCTCCATCACCTTGGGAAGTCAGATTGCAGTTTTCTTCCTTTAAGATACATTTGTCCGCCATTACTACTTATCATAAGTTGCCCTCACAAACTTCATTCTTTACTATGCCAGTGGTGAAGGATTTCCTAGAGGGCTTGAGGAAAGTGTCTCCCCTGGGTTGTACCTTCCCCTCTGTGGAAATTGAACATGGTCTTGTCTAGACTCATGGGCCCTCCCTTTGAGCCCATACACAAAGCCTTTTTGCAACATCTTACATGGAAAACAGCTTTTCTTGTTGCAAAATCTTCCGCCATAAGAGTCAGCAAAATTCAGGCTCTTTATTCAAAATAACCCTATACCCACCTGTTTTCTGATAACAGGTGGGTTTTACAGATCCATCCTGGGTTCTTACATAAGGTGGTTTCCGACTCTTATATTAATCAGACCATATCTCTTCCAACCTTCTTCCCCAAACCTTCTACACCAGCAGAGAATGTTGCACTCCCTAGATTTGAAAAGAATGTTAAAGTTTTATCTCAATAAGACTAAAGACGTCAGACAATCTGATCAATTATTCATGAACTAAGGGAACATGAGAACGGGTAGGATGGCCTCAAAACAGACTATTTCTAAGTGGATAGTCTCATGTATTCTGATTGCGTACCAATTGGCTAACAAACAATTGACTGCCAGGCCTGAAGCTCATTCCACAAGGGGCAAGGCGGCAACAACAGTCCTTCACAGGAATGTGCCCATCTCCAAAATTTGCCAGGCTGCAACATGGAGATCAGTACACACTTTTACAAGACATTACTGTCTAGATTCAGATGCTAAGACAGACACTCTAGTGGATCAGGCTTCATTAAGAAATGTATTTAACTAAGGCAAGTAAACTTGCTTGTGCTTCTACCTCTCCGTCGGCAGAGGTATGCGATGGGTTTGCTAATCTATTCAGTGTTTGACTATTGATGATTTTCCCCTGAAAGAGAAGGATAAGTTACTTACCTGTAAATCCTAGTTCTCTTCCAGGGATATCCTCATCAAAGTCATAAACAACCCGCCCTCCTCCCCGGACGGTATTCTAGAGGTACAACAGTTTTACTCAGTCTAACCTACTCCTATTATCACCGTAAAAAAGTACTGACCTAACTGTAACCCAACTGTCACCTCACTCTCACCTCTGAGGCATGGTGGGATACCGGAGGTGCTCAGGGCCTTAAAGGCACGGTGCCAGTTTTTTAGTTCTGCTGTGTTAATTTGGATGTAGCCTATTGGCTAATGATACCCCGGTATTTTCACAGCAGTTTTTATCTTTACAGGGAATAGTGTATACGTTCTATGCTTTCTCCTTTGATTGCAGAAAGGTTTAACCTCTAATTGAGGAATTTAATTAAAGAAGAACTTCACAAAAATAAGACATTTTTTGCCTTTTTGTCAACATAGACTGCATATTTGTTTAACACATTTATTTAATGATATATATGTACTAAAATTCTCTACAAGATTATTACTCTTATATATACATATGTCTACATTTAGTGCATATACATGTGCCCCTCACATATACACACCCGCACACGCACCCATATACACACATGCACACACGCACCCATATACACACATGCACACACGCATACCCACCACCACCCACGCATGCACACATACATACCCACAAGCCGCAACACACACCAACATACCTTTCCACACATATGCATTCACAACACTCACAATCACTCATTCACGCATGCATCTGACGTGACTCACACCCGCATGCATGCATACCAAACATACATGCACACCCCCAACATACACACAACACCCCCCACCCTCCTCTCCGGTCGGAGAACCCGACTTACCTGCTTGCACCCGCCAGCAAAACACCACTAGGCCGTATCATTGGTCATGATACGGTCGGCAGTGTTTTGCTGGGGTGGCGGTGCTGCTGTCAGCAGCTCTGCCTTACCACCGTCCGCCGCCATGACCATCGGCGGTGTTTTGCCAGCATTCTGACGGTATACTATCGCCAGTCATGATACGCGTAGACGGCTGGTAGCCACGGCAGCGGTATGTTGGTGGCCGTCGCCGTGTCGGTAGTTACTGCCAATGTTGTAATGAGGGCCTTAGTCATTTTCTCCCCCACTAGCACACACAAGCTGTGAGGCAGCGTGCATGTGCTGAGTGGGTGGGTACTATCTGTCCCAGCCTGCTTTGCCCCAGGAGGAGAGGCTGCCTTCCATTGCTACCTGCAGTCTGTGCTTTAAAGCGCCTACAGTCTCCCTGCGACGCGGGACGCCACTGGGCAAAGCCTGTGCCAAGGTCGGGCCCATCCTGTGCCTGTCAGTGACAGGAATCGGCAGGGCAGGGCCACCCCCCTTGCCTCTGCATAACAAGGCCTCTCCTGATTTGGTGGATAATTATTATTTTACCGTCCTGCTGCCAAAGGTACTATTTTTATCTGTTTTGCCTTAATTTGCACCCTTTCTTCCATGGAGAGGCTTGTTTATTATGTTTGCCTCGTTGTATGTCCCTATAGTTGCATGGCCGTGTGGTGACTCTTGGATTATACATCTGGGCTGAGCCACGCTCGACTGGTATTACTGTAAATGCAGGGATTACATCTTTTTCTGTCTTGGCCTTTTACTGACCACTGTGATAGTATTATACTGTGGGCATTATAAAACTATTTGCGTAGCAATGGGGAAAAAAGAAGGTGCAGGGTGGGGGTAGTGGGAATGCACATGCAAAAAAGTCGCATTTGGGGCAAACTGGTTATTGTGTGAAGGCCAGGATAGAGACTCTACTATCTGAATGTCATGATATTGTTAATTCCAAAGCTCCCCCTATCTCTAAAGCCCCAAATGGCACAATTAAAAACCCACTGAGGCTGCATCCACCCCCGGTGCCAAGGGGCAAACTACCAAGCAGCCCCCCAAAATGTTCACTATACCCACTCAGAGTGCTTGCACAGGTGCAGGTAGGGGCAGCAGAGATGGCAGTGAAGAGTTGCGCACTTGTGTTATTGAGCAGGCTATAGATGCTCAAGTATCTGAACACGCTGAGCATCGAAATAGGTATACTGTTCTATCTGTAGCTGATAATTGTCTAGAGGCGTCAAGGGTGGCCCGGTTTGATGTTTCAAGTGAAGAAATCTTAACTGTGTTCCAAAGTTTGAGGGGCATAATTGAAGGTCTTAGGGACGAGGGAACGTCCTTGAAGAAAATGGTGGAGAGTCTGGTGGACAGGGTATATAAAGCTCAGGGTCTGACCCCAGCCCGCCAAGACAAGGGGGCCTCAAATAGATATGAGGGTTCCTTGTGTGTAAATGCCCAGCAGGCTACCCGCCACTCTTGCTCAGTAGAGCAAGCCTGCTTCATTAATAACCTCCCTTGGACCATTCCTGCTCCTGTCCTGCTCCCCAACACCCCCTGTCTCATCCTCTGCAAGGACAAATTTGGACAAGGGATGGTGTGTGATCCTTGAAGAAAATGGTGGAGAGTCTGGTGGACAGGGTATATAAAGCTCAGGGTCTGACCCCAGCCCGCCAAGACAAGGGGGCTTCAAATAGATATGAGGGTTCCTTGTGTGTAAATGCCCAGCAGGCTACCCGCCACTCTTGCTCAGTAGAGCAAGCCTGCTTCATTAATAACCTCCCTTGGACCATTCCTGCTCCTGTCCTGCTCCCCAACACCCCCTGTCTCATCCTCTGCAAGGACAAATTTGGACAAGGGATGGTGTGTGATCCTAGAAGGGCTCCTCAGGGTAGAGGTTTAGGGAGGAGGATTGAGGGAGGCGTGGGGAACACAGAGGGGATTAAATGTATGCCCGCGACCTGTCCATTCTTCGCCTAGAGGGGTTGTTCAGATTGGTATTTATATAAAGAACTCTGATCAGAGGAAGGAGACATTAGTCTTCCTTACTCATGTCCCCAAGCTAGCTCCTGCTGCTAGAGAAGACTATGGCTAACTCTAAAACAAGGTCACTCACTGGTTCCGGGAAATTAGGCACAGTCATTCCATTATAAGGTTTGATACTGTCCAAGTTGCGAGGATTGCTACTCCTGAGAATATTTGTGACACGATTAAAGTATGTTTTGCACATAAAGGTATAGTTGAAGGCCTGATGGCGATAGATTCTCATATAGTCCCCACTGCCAGTACATCTATCACTGTCAAGTAATGTGTAATCCCGGTTGTGGTATCCTTGAAGAGTAGTGCCACTGGTCTGGGGGGGAACAACTACGGCAGGTGGCTCTGCTGCTCATCAGGACTGACTTTAGGTAGAGGGTGTGGGCAGCTATGAGGGGGAGGTTCCAACAGCTGGCTCAGCCTCATGGGAATCATCATTTAGGGGCCTGTCCCTAGCCAAATGTCTGATAGGGAAAGAACCAAACAAGAAATTGCCTGTATCGCTAGTCGCTCAGGCAAATGGACGTAGGAATTTGAGATGTGAGGGCTGTGTCAGTAGAGATTCTAATCTGGAGACCCATTGTAGTGGGATTGCGAACCAAGACCCTAAATCCAATTCTCCTTTGATAAACCACACTCAGTTAATAATTCTGGTCTTGAATGTAGCTGGGATATCAAGGATACTTTCAGAGGAGGAATGAGGCAAATTTGTAGATTCTTACAACATATTCCTGTTTCAAGAAACATGGAGTTATGACTCCTTTTCATAGGAGTGGGTTAACTTCTTACTGCTTAACTGCAGTAAAGAAAAGCAAAGATAGACCGTCAGGGGCTCAGCAATTTGGGTTAAAATTTCACTTCAGTGTAAGATTAAAACTGTTTCTGTTGACTCCCTGGACATTTTGGCTATAGAAATGTCTCTTCTTCTGGATTGAAAACTGGAGTGTAAAATGTGTATAACCAGCTGGGACCCAGTAAGATGAAAGGTAGTACAGTGACGACTCCTGATTCCGCTCTCACGGATTATATGGGCAGTATCCCATTATTGATGGTTGGAGATTTTATTTGTACCTTTGATCCGTTTGTAGGCACCCATGAGATTTGACTGTGTGTGACCGTAAATGGAATGTTCCCCAGCTTGAGATTCACTCTGTTCGACTGGAAAAGCAGCTCAGTTGCTGGCCTTAACCCAGCAGTATGATTCAATGGAAGAATTACTTTGGATCAAAGGGTTAAAATGACATACAGCAAACTTGGATGCTCAAGTCTTATTGTTTACTGTTTGGTTGGCTGTGGGGCGCTGTACATGATATGGAGGTAATTGAAAAGACAGATAGCGACCATAATGCCCAAAACCTAATCATGCTTTATATTCCTGGGAATGGACTAGTCCACAGGGGCCCCAGTGATATGGGCAGCTTGTCCCAAGCTAGTAACCCATGAAACAGTTAACCTGGTCAAAAAGGAGGTGGTTTTGTTGTCTTCCCTCCCCCAAGGAGATAAATTAGTAAAAATGAAAAACATGCATGACTCACTATATTCACAGATTAGGGATATTCTGGGCCAGGTCAGAAGGACTGGGAGGAAATCCCCCAATGCAGCTGTATGGTATAATCAAGAATGTAGAAGGGTGAAAGGTGAGTTTTTAGCTGCAGCAAAATCTAATTTGTGACGGGACTTGGTGAGCTGTAGGGGTCGCTATAGATTGACACTGAAGGAGTAGGAGGACTCTTTTTGGTCTTCTCAGGTAAAGATAACAAGGCCTTTTGGAAGAAAAAAAAGCTGGGATATGTTTAATGGGCCCCAGGCTCCAGGAGTGGGTGAAACATTTTGACAGAGTGTATTCTGGTGCAAGTGGTGTGAGGATGAGGAGGATTACAATCTATCTGTATTGGACAGAATGAATAAGCTTCATGCTCTTGTACTTGCCCCTAAAGAAACCCAGGTGGCAATTAGTTCCTGTATTCCAGCTAGACCTACAGGTCCAGATGGGATTCCCAATGACTTATACATTGAAGATCTTGAAGTGTGGGGGGCTTATAATTAACAAACTGTCTAACGCAGTACTCCTGGGCATGGAGATCCCTGATTTCTGTGGATTATATCAATTTTTAGAAGGGGTATAGTAGGGCCTTCCCTGGGAGTTTGAGGTCCATTAGTTTAATAGACTCTGCAGACAATCTTTTGTAAGCAAATATTGAAACAACTCCAGGAGTAGATTTCAGAGGGAAATATTCTCTCTGATTTTCAGGCAGGGTTTCGTGCCAACATCACCACCATCAACCAGGTCTTTCTTTTGATTTGTATCAACTGGAGGGAAGTAATATCGAATAGGGATAAACGGTTTGTAGCCTTCATGGTCCTGCAAACAGATTTTGATCTGGTGCCTAGGGGTACAATTTGGAAAGTGTTCACTGAGCTGGGAATCCCTGCCAAACTGCTGGATATTTTAAATAGAATTCATGCAGGTAACTTGTCCCAGGGAGGATGGGCAACTTACTGAGCCTTTCATGATCCAACGAGGAGTTAGGCAGAGGTGCGTTGTAGCCTCTACCCCGCTTTCACTATTAATGGGATTGTGAGTTATTTGCATAGAGATGGTGTAGAAAGCTGTCCCAGTGTGTGCTGGACTCCTATGGTGTTACACCTTATACTAGGTCCAGGCATACCCCAATTAGTTAGTGTTAGAGTGTCCATATAGCCAGGGATCTCTAGGGTAGCTGTGGTGAGCAGCCAGGACTTATCTTGAAGGCATGTAAAGCACTTGCAATACCAAAGTAGTCACAGAGTAACTTACCACACATGAAAGGAACCACACAGTGTTGCACAAATAAAGGTACTTAATTATAGGCACATATAGGCACACCAAAATAGACTATCTTTGGTATACCTTCCTCTTGAGGTATGAACACACAAAATATACACAGGTAAGTACTCAGGAAAAGCATAAATGAGCAAGGGCTCTATATAGGGGAGGGGGGAACAAAGAGGGCAAACCATATACTAACAACATGGAATGCGAACAGGTGTCCCCCATTAAAGTGTATGCAGTAGTTAGACAAGGCCTGGGGAAGAGTGAAACCCCAAAAGGTAAGTACCTAGAAGATCCCCAACAGCCGGGTGCAGAGAGGTAAGTTACCCGGGTCTCCCATAGGCTAACCTGGGGACGTTGCCGTTGGAGAATGCAGAAGCAGGACTGGACCAGTAGAACCCAAGAGCGGATTCTGGATGAGGAGGACCTGCAAAAGAAGAGGACAGAGTCCAGTCCAAGCAGGAGTGTCCAGGTGGGGCAGGAGCCAGTGCCCACCCTTCTTTAGCTGAAGATCCAGAGCTGCAGAGGAGTCCCAGAAGTCACCTACGAGCAGTCCCTCAACGGTCACCGGATTGCAGACGGGTCAGTGGTCAGGAGGACGACCAACCAGCACAGGCACATACAAACGAATCTGTTGGAGGTTTTGCAGAGCTGTGGAGGACCAGCAAAGTCCTGGGGACTCGACCCTTGAAGGGTAATCCAGTCTGACCGTCACAAGGCAGGAGAGCCAGCAGAAACAGTCCCCCCAAGCAGCCATCTGGCAGCAGGCACAGTAAGTCGCAGTGAGGCCCAGTCAGCACATCTGAAGAGGAATCCCATGTCGCTGAAGCAGCAGAGAGGAAACTGTCCTTGCGGTGTACAGGGATTCCGTCACAGTGGCAGAGGCAAAGGCTCACGGTCTCCACATTGTACAGAAGGCAGAGAAGACCCAGGGCTGTGTTGGAGAATCTTGACAGATTCGGAGGACAGAAGATCCCACCAGCCGAATGTTGTTGCCTTAGGTGCCTGCAGATGCAGGGGAGTGACTCCTTTACTCCAAGGAAGATTCCTTATTGCTTCTTGGTGCAGCTGATGTCTTGCCAACCCCAGAGGATGCACTGCTGTGGAGATGTTGCAGAGGGGCCGCAGAAACAATGTTGCAAGGATAGGTCGTCTCTGGCAGTGTAGTCTTGTTCGGTTCCTTTGCAGCCCAGCAGCGGTTCAGGAGGCCAGTAGCACAAGATGTCTTTGCAGAGAGTTCATGGTGGAGTCTTGCATGACAAATCTGGGACCCCCCCTCAAGAGAGTCCCTAAATATCCCAAAAAGGGGGTTTGGTCACCCTCTGGGGTGACCACCTATCAGGAGGGGTCACTGACGTCAGCTACCTGGCCTACCTAGTCAGATGCTTCCAAAGGCCTCTGCTCATCTTTATTCCAAGATGGCAGAGCCAAGTGGCCACCTGGAGGAGCTCTGGGCACCACCCTAGGGGTGCAACCGGACAGGGAATTGGACAACCCCCTTTGTTTTGTTTGTTTTGCACCAGAGCAGGGACCAGTGGTCTCTGGACTGGTGCAAACCGAATTATGCAAGAAGGTCACCAAATGTGCCCTTCAAAACAGTCCTGTGGCATGGGTAGTCTACCCCTCCCCAGCCAAGTAGCACCTATTTCCAAAGGAGAGGGTGATGTACCCTTCTCCCACAGGAAATCCTTTGTTCTGCTGTCCCCTGCTTGATCTGGTCAAGCAGCAGGAGGGCAGAATCGTGTCTGAGGACTGCAGCAGCTCCAGCTGTCTGCAGACCCTGGAAGACTGGTAGAAGCAGAACTGGGGGATCCTCTAAAGAGTCCCTAGAGTGCATGGAAACATGCCATCAATACTGGAAACAGTTTTGGGGTATGATTCTGACATGTTTGATAGCAAACACGCCCAGGTTCGGAGTTACCATAATGTAGCTGGACCACAGGTAGTGAGGAGTGCCCATTGCATAGCTAACTGGGCTTCCCCGCACTTACAAAGTCCAGGGTATTGGAAATGGAGTTTGTAGGGGCACCTCTGCTCATGCAGGGGTGCCCACACACACAGGGACCTGCACCCTTCTCTTTGCGCTGAAAGGGCCTACCATAGGGGTGACTTACAGTGACCTGGTGTCATGACCAGCAGTAAAAGGGTGCATGCACCATTTCACACAGGCTGCAAAGGACAGGCCTGCAGACAAAGTTTGCATGGGCCCCCTTGGGTGGTATAATACCATGCTGCAGCTGATGGGAGACCCCTGGTGTACCAGTGCCCTGGGTACCGAAGTACCATCTACCAGAGACTTACAGGGGTACACCAGTATGCCAATTGTGGGGTGTAAGAAGTACCAAGACAACCAAATTTAGAGAAGAGAGCACAATCATTGGGGTCCTGATTAGCAGGATCCCAGTAAAAACAGTCTAAGCACACTGACATCAAGCAAAAAGTAGGGGTAACCATGCCAGAAAGAGGGGACTTTCCTACAGATGGGTGTGATGCCTCCTAAGATGAGTGGATAAGGGCCACTCAGCCTTTCTGTTCGCTGATGATAGCCTGTTGTTATCAAAATTCACCCAAGGGCTCCAACAGCTATTGAATGACTTTGTCTTTTTGTGATGAGCGTGACCTAAAGCAGCATGATACTAAGACTAATGATATGGTCTTTACAAATGGCCCCGGGAAGTCATCTGTGAGACCCATGTGTGTTGGGGGAAACCCCAGTGAATTGGTTTCCTTTTATGACTATCTAGGCAGAAGGCTCATCCAAAGTTTGCACTGCAGCAAACGGCCAATATAATAAAAATCAAAAAAGTCTTAAAGAAATGTATTGGAAATCGGCCATGGTGGAATGTGTAACCAAATCCATGGGATTGCTTACTCAAGCGTTTATGGATTACAAACCCTATCCCCAATATGAACACGCTATTGATGAGATGAGTCCGCTCATGGCGAGGAAATTGTTCCTTCATTTCAAATATGGGACACTCCCCACTGAACTATCGTCTAACAAATGGCGAACCCACGTTCCTCCAGATGACCAATGTCCAGCTTGTGACGCGGGACCCGAATCCCTGGTGCATTTACTTTTCTTTTGTCTATATGACAAGCCCCTGAGGTCTAAGTGGGTAGTCAACTAACGTAGGACCGTTGGTTACTGACACAATCTTGAGGTGTTCAGAATTGTGAGTACTGATAGAAGGCGTGCTGTGGTGTTGGATTAGCAAAATGCTTGATGGCCCTCCTGATCAGACACTCAGTGTTTTCATGTGACATTATTATCTAATACTGTGTGATGGTTTTATTATTGTATGTACTCTTTTTATGGTGTTTACCTAATAGACATCAAGCCCTATGCTGCTAATTGAGTAAGTCTGTATATTGTGATTATGTTTTAAATTGTTGTTGTATCATTTTTGTCTTTTGGGCATTTCTGAAGTTCTCGCTGTTTGTCTGCAATTGTTATTCCTATTATGTATTAATGTGAAATGCACTTTTTAGGATCTCTGTGATTGAAATAACGATTTATGATGATTTTAATCATACGGTTTTGCAGATTTTCTTGTACTACTTGAGGGCTTTCTTTTCTTTTTCATTCAAGAAATTTATAATTTCAGTAGAAACCACAGCATCCAATAAGATTTTGATTAAACCAACAGTCTTACACAATGGTGGAAAAGATCACACCTGGAATTTCTGAAAGCCAGCAATGAATCCGAACAGTAGTTAAAGCAGCTTATATCTGTCATTTTTTAGATGGCACTGCATGTTAGGGAAGCACAGAAAAAGCTAGTTTTCAGTCCTGTGTTGGATTCAAGTAATTCTGTATACAAAGCTCAGATGCTAAAATATTGGGCATAGCCAGCCAGCTTATGGCTGGATGACAATGATGTACTTAGATGACACGTCATGAGTGGAGCCCATGAGGTCGAAAGAGCGTAATTCTATGTTGCCTGATCAGAAGCTGCAGGAGTCTGTTTGGTTTGGTACCAGAACGCAAAAGTGATTCACTGAGATTCTTTCAGCTTGCACCTTATTGGTGATAGTTACAAAGTGTCTTGTAGCCCATTCCTTATCAATGAATAGAATAGTAGCTCCAGAATCTACCTTGGCTTTGGCAGTTATGTCTTGATCATGTGATCCATGAAATCATTACTGAAATTAACAGGAGAGATCTGAGTAGTCACTAAATGTTGTTGAACTGGTCCACAGGGAGATAAGAAACTGAAGCACAAACTCTCGGCTGACAGATCAGAGGTTTGTGGCCTTGTTTCTCTGCTTCTTGTTTGGGCAAAGAGGACACAACCTAATCATGCGACTCTTTAATACCACAGTAGATACACAACTTTTAATCTTCATGCCTATTACTGTCCATCACAGATTGCAGACCACTAAGAATGTCTGACATCATTGTTTCTTTCATGTCTCCAGAAGAGGAAACCTTGGGTGTGAATGTGAGGTGTGTTCTGTTGTAATTATAATTATCTGATAGAGACTTCTAGCTGCAGATTCCTTACCTTTGAATTCCCTGGTGTCCACTTCGAATCCGGAATCTTTTTGCTGAGCAATACCCTGCGCGCACCGTCGGGTGGCGTTGTTCGGTTCCACGTGTCATCCAGCTCTGCATTGCTTTGTCAGCGTCGTTGGAGCCACCTCAGACATCTCGGCCGTCTATATAGATGCCACCTCAGTGCGCGCACGTCAGTTCTTTTCCTTCCGCGCCGGTTAAGCACAGGTCCAGGATCGAGCTTGCCTTTGGCAAGCCTTTTTTTGATATTTTATTGAAGATTTTTTATCTGTGCGAGGATGTCCTCTAGGAAGGCGGGGTTCAAACCGTGTGGCATCTGTCATTGCGCGATGTCTTTTACGGTCCCCCATGAGGTATGTGTCTGGTACCTTGACAGGGATCACGACTCAAAGTCGTGCTCCAGCTGCCAGGCCATGGTCCCGAAAGCTTTGAGGGAGCAGTCCATAAAGCTCATGGCGGTCCCGCAGTCGACTTCGGTCGGCGCGACTCCTCGGAGGTAACGGGCCCGATCAAGGAGAAGATCGCGAAACCGCTCCAGGAGCCCCACGTCCTCTTTGTCCCATTCAAGGTTCTCGAGCACTCTGGGAAGAGGCACAAAAAGAAGAAGCAGTCCAAGCGGACTTCGACTTCGTCACTCAGGTCGGCCAACGAGGCATCTCTGTAACATCGACGTTCCGAGCACAGTTCTGTAGAGCCATTGCTAGGGCTGACTTTGCATCTCCCCCCCTTTTTGGGAGCCAAAGCGACCCCCGCTCACATGAAAGATTTTTACGAGGCCATGCTCCTTGTTTTTTAGCGGCCTGCCCTAGTGGGTGGGTCTTCGCCCCCTTCGGATTCAACACTGGCAGCTTCGGCGCCGTTGGGGCCCCAGGATTCAATAACAGATCCAGACCAACGGCAGGTTCTCACAGTCGGCCTCCTCCAGCACCAGGCCCGACATTGATGCTTCCCCCACCACCTGCACCCTCTAGTGGTGGTAGCCCCATCCTCATTCCTGATGATCCGGAGCCGGAACGACATCGTACGACGCTGATTCCCACTTCGATGGCCCCGACTAGGAGCAGATCAGTGCCTGAGGCTTATTTTGAACAGCCAGGCACAGGTGATGAGTGGGAGTGGTCTTAGGACCCTTTAGAATATGGATTGGAGCAGGAGCAGAACTGGTATGAGGAGCTAGGGGAAGCCAGTGAACTGGATACTTCTCCAGATGCTGGCATGCTCTCACGTCCTTCTTTGGCTATGGAGGAGTGGGCATCTTATGCCATGGTGGTGCGTAGGGCAGCTGAGGTCTTGGGCCTAGACTTGCCTACGGTTCCTGTCAGGACTAATCTCCTAATAGAAGTGCTCAGCCAGGGGTTGCTACATCAGAGCCGATGTTACCCTTCAATGAAGCCGTTACAGAAGTCCTCCTCGGGACGTGGTCCAAACCTAGCACAGGGGCTCCTTTGAAATGGACAATCGGCTGCCACCATCGACCACCTCCAAACGACCCTAGTTTCCTTACCAACACCCCAGGGAGCTTGGTGGTCCAAGCCTCCACTTCTTGCGGTGCCTTCCCTTCTGCTTCCCCAGATAGGGAATTTAAGAGGCTGGACCAGCTTGGAAAGAATATGTTTTCTTCTTCCAGCCTGGCATTGAGGTCGGTAAACACCTCTTGTCTATTGGGCCGTTTTTCCCATACTTTGTGGGATACAGTGGAACAAGTGCTTCCCCAGGTCCCGGAGGGCATACCGGACACTCTCACCCAGGTTGTCAAAGATGGGAGAGATGCAGCCAAGTTTACCATAAGGTATGGTTTGGACACGACCGACTCGCTGGGCAGGGCGATTTCTTTGACAGTGGCCCTCCGACGCCATGCCTGGCTGCGTAACACTGGCTTTTCAGGGGATGTCCAGTCGAACTTGATGGACATGCCTTTCGATGGCTCATGCCTTTTTGGTGAGAAGGCAAACGCTTGAGAGATTGAAGTATTCTTGAGCTACGGCCAGATCCTTGGGCTTCTCAACGCCTGCTCGCCATCAGTCTGCTTATCGTCCCTTTTGAGGCTTCGGGAGGGGCGCAGTACCACACCAACCACAAGTTAGCCACCTTCCTCCGGCTTCACAGCATCCCATGCGAGGACGAGGTCGTGATACCTTCAGACCCAGAGAGTCTAGCCAGAGGTCGGCCACCACTCAGACCCTCTCTTTCGCAACGCCCAAGCCCTTCTAGTATGGTTTCGCAAGACTATGTCCGTCCAGTTGGAGGGAGGATTCACTTTCATCTCCCTCACTGGCGGTCCATAACATCGGACAAATGGGTCTTGCAGTTCATACAGAAGGGTTATTCCCTCCCCTTTGTCTTTCCCTCCCTCTAGCCTTCTGGTAAAAGAATGGCTGATGGAGGATCATTTGATCTTACTCCGCAAGGAAGTTACTTCTCTCTTGGCCAAGGGAGCCATAGAAAGGGTCCCGATGTCAGAAGTAGGCAGTGGTTGTTATTCCTGCTACTTTCTGATCCCAAAAAAGAACAAGGGTCTTTGCCTTATCTTGGATTTAAGGGACGTCAATCTCTTCCTCAAAAAGGAGAGATTCAAGATGTCCACTCTTGCTCAGATCTTATATGCCCCAGATCAAGGAGACTGGTTGGTAGTGTTGGACTTGCAGGATGCATATATTCACATCCCCATCCTGCCCGCCCACAGGCGTAACTTGCAGTTCAAGGTGGGCCACAAGCACTTTCAGTTTACTGTGGTCCCGTTGGGTCTCACCAATGCCCCTTGGGTGTTCACTTAGGTGATGGTGGTGGTTGTAGTTCATCTGCGCAGGTTAGGGATTCCAGTCTTTCCCTACCTTGACGACTGGCTGTTGAAGGCTCCTACGCCCCAGGCTCTCGTCACCCACCTTCAGACTATAGCAGACCTCCTGCATTCGCTGGGGTTCACTATAAATGTGCCGAAGTCACACCTGATTCCTTCTCAGAAACTCCCTTTTATCCGAGCTGTTCTGGACACAGTGCAGTTTTGGGCTTATCCTCCCGAGCAGCGAGTCCAGGATATTCAGGTTATGATATCGATGTTTCGGCCTCTGTCCTGGATTTTAGTGAGACAGACTCTGAGGCTGTTGGGACTCATGGCTTTCTGCATCCTGTTAGTAAACATGCCAGATGGCATATGAGGGGTCTGCGATGGGACCTGAAGTTCCAGTGGGCACAACATCAGGGAAGACTTACCGACATGGTTCAGATCTCAGAGGTAACTGCAAAAGACCTTCAGTGGTGGTTAGTGAACTGCAGTTGAGTGAAAGGCAGACTCCTCTCCCTTCCCCAACCAGATCTTACAGTAGTGACAGATGCATCACTTCTGGGATGGGGCGGCCAGCTGTGAGAGGTGGAGATCAGGGGCCTCTGGTCTCCGGCGTAATCCGGGCTTCATTTCAACTTATTGGAGCATCGGGCGATCCGCCTAGCATTGAAAGCATTTCTTCCTGTTGTGAAAGGTAAGATAGTGCAGGTGTTCACGGACAACACTACCGCAATGTGGTACTGCAACAAGCAGTGCAGTGCAGTGTGGGGTTGTGGATCCATTGTCAAGAGGCTCTGCGTCTTTGGACATGGCTGGAACAGCAAGGTATAATCCTGGTTGTTCAACACCTGGCAGGTTCTCTGAACGCCAGAGAGGACAAACTCAGCCGTTGATGCCTAGCGGATCACGAATGGTATCTCCATCCAGAGATGGCGCAAAGACTCTTTCAGCAGTGGGGAGAGCTTTGGTTAGATCTGTTCGCCTCCACAAAGAACACGCAATGTCAGCAGTATTGCATGTTGGAGTTTCCAAGGTGGCAATCGCTTGCCGATGCTTTTCGTCACAAGTTGAATTCAGGCCTCCTATACGCATTTCCACCCATACCATTTCTGCCCAGAGTTCTCAAGAAGATCAAGAATGACTGGGCCCAAGTCATCTTAGTGGCTCTGGATTGGGCACGAAGAGTCTGGTATCCCGAGCTTCTCAAAATAAGCATCAGTCCTTCAATCCGGCTGCCCCTCTGAGAGGATCTTCTGTCTCAGCAACAGGGGAGGGTTCTCCACCCGAACCTGTCAACTCTGCGCCTTCGTGCATGGAGATTGAGCGGCGGCAGTTGAGGGCTTTTGACCTTCCTCCCGAAGTCTGTAAGGCTATTTTGGCAGCCAGGCGTCCCTCCACTAAAACGGTATACGCCTGCCGTTGGAAACGCTTTGTATATTATTGTACAGAAAGGTCTATTGACCTTCTTTCTGCCTCTCTTTCTGACATTCTTCTCTTCATTATGTCTTTAGCCCAGCAGGGTTCTACTTTAAGGACTGTAAAGGGCTATCTTTCTGCTTTAGCAGCATTTCTTTGGTTGCCTGACCAACTATCTTTGTTCAAATCTCCCATTGTACATAGATTCCTCAAAGGGCTTGTACATATGTTTACCCCTACGCCCTTTATTATGCCTCAATGGGACTTAAATCTTGTCCTCACATTTCTCACGTGTGCTCCCTTCGAGCCCTTGCACAACTGTCCCCTCTGGCTGCTCACCATCAAGACAGCCTTCTTAGTGGCAATAACATCAGCCAGGAGGGTGAGTGAAATGCAAGCTCTGTCATCAAAGCCACCATATCTCACTATCCATCCAGATAAATTGGTTCTCAGAACTCATGCCTCTTTCCTCCCCATTTCATCTGGATCAGAAGATCACCCTTCCCTACTTCTTTGCTCCACCACATCCATCTAAGGAAGAGGAGCGACTCTGTCGACTGGACCCAAAAAGAGCGTTGTCATTCTACCTTGACCACACAAAAGAGTTCCTGGTGGATGACTATTCCTTTGTGGAGCAAGGATGGGTCGGGCAGTGCAGAAGCTAAACATTTCACTCTTGGTTGTTCTCTGCATTAAGATATGCTACGTACTGGCCAAGAAGCAGCCTCCTGAGGGCTTACGAGCTCATTATACCAGGGGCAAAGTTGCTAGCATGCACTAGCTCGAGGTGTACTAGTCCTGGAGATCTGTCAGGCGGGAACGTGGGTGTCTTTGCACACATTTGCGAAACAAGACTGCCTGGACAGTCAGGTACAAAGGAATTGGTACTTTGCCCGTTCGGTCCTACAGGACATTTTAGTGTAAGGAGTACTATCCGCAGCCCACCGCCAGGAGGTTATGCTTGGGTATAGATTCAAAGGTAAGGAATCTGCAATCAAAAGTCTCTATCAGATGAACAAGTTACTTAACTTTGGTAACACATTATCTGGTAGAGACTCATATCTAGCTGCAGATTCCTTACACCCACCCAGGCCTTCCCGCTCTGCGGATATGACGAGTGTGGTTAGGGTTTATCCCTTCTCAGGGCCCTAGTTTTGCACAGACAAATGTTGGTTCTATCCATGACTCTGCGCTTCTGGCCTGGAAGTTTTGTGGATAAAAGAACTGACATACGCATGCTGAGGTGGCATCTGTATAGACGACTGTAATGTCACAGACAGCTCAAACAATGCTGATGAAGCCACATGGAGCCAGGTGACGCACACGGAACCGAACAACGCCATCGGACGGCGTGCGAAGGTTATTGCTCAGCAAAAAGATTCCGGATTCGAAGCTGATGCCAGGGAATTCAAAGGTAAGGAATCTGCAGCTAATCTCTACCAGGTAATGTGTTACCGAAGGTAAATAACTTGTTCTTATAGCACTTACTATTTCTGACAGGTCATTGATGCGCTTTATGGCAAGTAGCACTCTACTCCAGAACCTGGTGTTAGCGGTTAGTCCAGTGGTTATACATTTTTGCCGGTTATTGGTATTAATCTTGTGTTCTCAGGATACTGCCCCATGCATTTGTTCCAGTTTCTTTGTAGGACATTATATTAATAGCAGTTAGGTGTTTTTTACTGTGAATATATGCTAATTGCATTTTAAACAGACACATGGATGGAATTTTTGTAGGTGCTTTTGGTTCTACCCTGATATTATTAAGAGGTTTTGTTTAAGGGATTATGCTAATTTGGTTCTCTCTTGATCTCAGAGGATCCAAGAGAGACATCTGTTCTACAGACAAAAATGTCAGGATTTGTGATCACACTTGTTTTTGTGAATAGATCATATGGATCTTTTGAGGGATTTCTTTGGGAATAGCCAGGACTAAACCATTCTTCTGAACTGTAAGTTATTTTCAGTGGCTCTAATTTTTGCTGGTAGGGAATTCCGTAGTTTGACAGCATGAACAGAGAAAGCAGTGCCCCTAGTTGTTTCCTTCCTGTAAGTGAAAATTGTTAAATGCCATGTCTGCCTGGAACGTAGGTTCCTTGGTTGGGAGTATTTGATTATTTTTGATTGAAGTAATTTTGCTGATTTGCCATTTATTGCTCTGTGACTGATGCATAGTTACTTGATAGATGATCTTCTTGCAAGACAACTGAATTGGAGAAGACAACTAAAGCCTCAAGCTAGTAGAGATATTGGTGCCAAGACAAAGGCACTGTTTGAGAGTCTCCGAAAACAACTGTCTGAGCCTTAGTAATTGATAGCAAGGCATTTGCCAAGATCCAACTGAACTGTGATTCGAGTTACGAAATTGGGATTGAGTCTGGGACTGGTACCACTAGAACCATGGTCTCTTGGCTGGAACTGGTGTGGTCTCTGGCAAAATAGTAGAAGTGCAGTCCAGCACCAGTGAGGGGAAAGGGGGCATAGCTTAGTTAGATTCAGAGGGTGTGGAACAGAGACTTCCCAACCATCACTGCCATTGAAATTGCACAATCAATGACAATAGTATTAAATTTAAAAAGCTTCTCTGCACCACATAATAGCCTTCCAAGTCTCACCAAATAAGAGCTATCCAGTCCTTTGTTTATTCTTGTCCTGTGTTGTGTGAGAGGAAAGAGGAGAGGCGAGTGTATACAAGCTCTTCTGAGTTTCATAGAAATGTGTTCTGTGCAATGAGGGCTGCTAATCTAAGTGAAACCCAACCACAGACACTGCTACCCCGATTGGAGGCCCCTGGACCCAACTACACACATCAGAATCCGTTTATTAGGGAGCTGTCACACTCCAAACACCCCCTTGGAGCTATGCCCCCTTGTGAGGGGCTTGGTGGTGGTCAAACAGGGTCAGATAGCACCAGAGTCTGTAGGCACACGTCTGAAAGGGGTCCCTAGTGGATCCACGGACCAAAGGCTCTCCAGAGGGACCCAGAATCCTCCAGAATAACTGCAGCATTTCCTCCTTAAAGTCCTTTCCCTGCTGCAGAGTCTGGGTGCACATATTCCAGTGGTGGAAAGAGGTCAGAATTGGACGAGGGCGTGGTCTTGGGACCTAAGATTGCCATCTCGCACTGGAGTGTGACTGACTGGGAGGACACCTTTTTCTTCTTGTGTTTGCGTGTTTGCAGTGAGCTTTTTCCTTGGACTTTGTTGTAGGCTTACCTGAGGACAAGAACTCAACCAGATCTTGGAGCGGGGATGGACCCGAGACCAGGAGTGGGACTTTAGTTGTACTCTGTGACATATACCTTCACCTCCTGCTTCCCCATGGCCTTCAGATGCAACAAGGAGCATTTAGTGCATGACTTCATACCTTGATTGGGTCCAAGGCAATATTGACAGATATCAGATAGAGGCTTTTAGCCACATATTCCTTACCTAACATTTACTAGGCATCAGCCTAGATCCAGAAACTTTTTGAGCAGTACCTCTGCATGCCAGTAGGTGGAAGTGATAGAGTCTGCATCACCTGTGCCAAAAGTGACATGCATGGTGCCTAACTAAGAGCCACCCCTAGTGTGCTTACATTAGTGTTTTTCTTTCCACTCCATCAGCGCAGATCTGGAGAGAGCAATCTCTGTTCACTTTTCAAACAACGTTTTTCAATGTTTTGTTGAGCCTTTTTGAGACTTTGTGTCCCAGTGTGTTTAGGGATGCCCTTCCAAAAACACATTGGTGTTTAAACCTTGTAGTTCCACTCACAGGCAAATGCCTATGACTCCGATATGGAGTCTGATCAGTACCGTCTGATGTCGACTCCAGCAGGAACTCATCCTTCCCAGTCAGTCAGGGCCTGCTTTTTTTGACAGGACTGGGGAGGAGTGTGATTAAGGAGGATCCTTATGGCTACCTCTACTCCCTAGATGAGCCTGAAGACAACTGTTATGAATAACTGGTGGACGCCAGGGGTCTGGACACCTCCTCGGACATTGTGTGGCTACAGAGGAAAGGACTTCAATGCTGTGGTGGAGAGGAAAGCGGCTGAGGTCCTGAACCCTAGTCTGCCTTCCATGGCAGTCAAGATGAATGTTATGATAGATGGTTCTGCCAGGAGTTGCCCCCACTGGAACTCTATTCCCTTTCAATTAAGCACTCACAGATGTCTGCTGGAGTCATAGGCCAATCCCTGCACAGGGGCTCCTGTGCACAGGACAGTTGCCCTCCTCCATCTTCCTGCTCCTGGGGGACCCAGCTTTCCTCACCCAGCACCCCTTCCCTGAGAGTTTGGTTGTCCAGGCCTCCACCTCCAAAGTTAACCATGGCACCTTCCCTACCACACAATCGGATAGAGAATCCAAGAGGCTGGATAATTTTGGCAAGGGGATGTTCTCTTCCACTAGCCTTACACTGCGATCGTTGAAAACTGCATGCTTTTTGGGCTGATATAGCAGTACAGTTTGGGATTCACTTACGCAAGTGCTGCCCGTGGTCCTGAAGGAGGCATGACCCACACTGACCCAGGCTATCCCAGATGGCAGAGACGCATCAGAGTTCATCATTCGCTGTGGACTGGATACAAACAAATCACTGGGCAGAGTAATAGGATCATCAGTGGCACTCAGATGCATGGCCTGGCTAAGACCTACTGACTTTTCGGGTGATGTCCTGCATCTCTTATGGACATGCCCTTTGTTGGCACCCACCTCTTTAGCAAATCAAAACTACTTTAATTTGGCCTCTCACCAATACTGGCAACCAGTTTCCGGCAGGATCAGACTCCACCTGTCCCACTGGCAGTCCATAACAAGAGGGTATTGTAAATGGTTACTTTATCCCATTCTTTGAGACCGCACCTCCCATGCAACCATCCATAGACTGACTGATGGAGGACCTCCTCTCCTCACTCCATCAGGTGACGTGCAGGCTGTTTTGGCCATAGGAGCCATCAAAAGGGTCCTGACATCAGGAGGAGGTCGTAGTTGACATTCCCACTATTTTCTGATGCTCAAAAGGGACAGAGACCTCCCCCTATTTTAGACCTGCATCCTCTCAACTTTATCCTGAAAAAAGAGAAATTCAAGATGATTATGTAGGCTCAGGTTTTGTCTAGCCGGGACCCTGTTGATTAGATGGTAGCGCTTGAAGTCCCAATACCTGTTCTGCCTGCCCACAGGCATAACCTGTAGTTCCTGGTGGCCCACAAGTACTTTCAGTTCACTGTGCTTCCTTTTGGCCTCACTAGCACCTCCTGGGTGATCACCAAGGTAATGATGATGGTTGTAGCATATCAGCGGAGTTCAGGAGGTTCCAGTTTCACCCTACCTCAAAGACTGGCTGTTGAAAGCAGGCTCCCACTCCCAGGCTACAGCCCACTTTTTGCCTTTACTGGGGTTCACTGTCAGTGTGCCAGCGTCACACCTGACTCTCTCTCAGATGCTCCCTTTCATCACAGCCAATCTTGATAGACTGCAGCTTCAGGTCTATCCTCCAGAACGGTGAGTCCAGGATATTCGGCCTATGATTCCAATGTTTTAGCCTCTATGTTGGATTTCAGTGAGACTGTCTCTGAGGCTGCTGAGCCTAATGACCTCCTGCGTCCTCATGTTGACACATGCCCGCTGGCATGTGTGGACTCTGGAGTGGGACCTGAAATCCCAGTGCACGCAGCATCAGGAGGCTGTCTAACCTGGTCCAGAGATCAGAGAGAACAGCAAAAGACCTGTAGTGATGGCTGATGAACCACGATTGGGTCAGTGGCAGGCCCTTATCCCTTCCCCACCCAGAGCTCTTAGTGGTGACAGATAGTTAGGAGGCTGGCCTGGTTTGTGGCACCTGTGGTGTTTACACCTTATACCAGGCCCAGGCAACCCTTTATTAGTTAATAACAGGTCTAGGAAGCCAGGGCTCTCTAGGGGTAGCTGTGGATGAGCAGCCAAGACTTAACTAGGAGGAGTGTAAAGCACTTGCAGTACAATACTAGTCACATAGTAACTTATCACACATGAAAGGAACCACACCTTGCTACAAAAATAAGTGTACTTTATTACAGTAGCACTGAATTAGATTACTTATAGGCAGTGCCCAACTGGAGGTAAGCACACACACTATATATATATATATATATATATATATATATATATATATATATATATATATATTGTGGACAAAAGCGCACTCTCAACAGGTTGCCGTTTATTTTGGAAAGCAGCAAACCCAGTAACATTCAAAGAATTCTTTACACATTTTCCAGGCCTTACACATTTCAGACATCTCGTCCTTGGTCACAGGCCAAATGCTTGGGTTGAGCATATGATTGCAGGCACCTGATTACCTGATTAAATGCTCTGGTGAGTTACACAATGCATTCTGGTAGTGGTAGTCCTGCACATTTATATTACATCTTTAGTAGACAATAATCTCTGCCTTAGTAGGCTGTTGCAGCCAAACACACATTAAAGCACATTTAAAAACCTTAGGAGGCGAATTCAAAGCACAGTTACCGAGTTTTGCTGAAATTATTCCATCCTGTTGCTCCGTATATATGACGATGTAGTAAAGTCACACAGACCTGCTTTCTATCTGCAGTGGTGCTGCTTTCACTGCTGGACAGGCCGTTAGTTATGTGCAAAACAAAGTTGTCCTCCGGACAAAAGTGCACTCTCAACAGGTGTGTGTGTGTGTATATATATATATATATATATATATATATAATCCTCAATAGATGAACAATGACCATCTAACACTGCACCGATCCTGTGAATTTGATCCAGACCATCGGAACAAAGTCGTTTTCAACAAAGCCGTGTTGAATTCATCAAATTTTATTGGTTGTAAAGGTTTACAGAGTCCTGAAGAGAAATGTCAACGCGTTTCGGCAGAACGCCTTCAACTGGACAATATATATATATTTTTACACAGTATTAGTTAGGAATTAGCATAAGAAAAAACAAACATTGGCAAGAAATAGTAGAAAATAGCTAATAGGAGGGCCAAACCTTATACTAAAATAGTGGAATGCAAAGTTGGGTCCCCCACGCAAGGATGTGGAGTAGTTAGTCGGGAGCTGGTGGAACTCGGGACCCCAAGAGGTGAGTACCTAGATGACCCCCAGTGACCAGGATAGCAGAGATAAGTTACCTGGTTTTCCCACAAGAGGAATTGGTAAAGCTACTTCGCAAGGATAAGATCAGACCAGAGGAACCCAAAGGTGGATTCTGGAAGAAGAGGCCCTGCAAAAGAAAGGGACAGAGTCCAGTCCATGATGGAGTGTCCAGACGGGGCAGGAGCCACGGCCCACCCTTCCGTGGGTGAAGATCTATGTCAAGAAAGGAAGATGAAGACTAGCTGTAGAGTCCAGGAGCTGGAGTGGAGTTCCCAAGGTAATGCAAAAGATGACCCACGTCGGTCGTCGCATTGCAGAGAGGTCAGCAGCGAGGAAGACCTCCAACAAACCTTGGGAAATGCAAACCAGGGCAGAAGAGGAGTTGCAGAGTTTAAGAGGACCAGCAAGGCCCTGGGAACTCGACCCTTGGAGGGGAGTACGGGCTGACCCTCAGTAGTCTGGAAAGCCAGCAGAAGCAGTTGCAGGCAACACACTGGCAGCAGGCACAGTAAGTTGCAGTGAGGCCCAGTCAGCACACCTGGAGAGGAGTCCCACATCGCTGGAGCAGCAAAGGAGAGACTGTCCTTGCAAGGATGAAGTGCTGGAGGCGGGGCTACTTGGAGCCTGAAGATCCCTCCGAGCAGGAGTCAACAAGCCCTGGTTGCTTCAAGAGTCGCAATGCACAGGGATTCTGTCCTACAAGGAGAGGCAAGGGCTCACTGTCTCTCAAGTTGGACAGAAGGTAGAGAGGATCAAGTGGGCCACTCAGACCGACCACCTGTGTTGCAGGATCCACGCAGCTTCCTTCTTGGTGCAGCTGAAGTCTCGCCGACCCCAAAGGATGCACAGCTGTGGAAATGTTGCAGTTGCTGGAAGGAGCGGGGGAAACAATGTTGCAAGGTGAGGTCGTCTCGGGAGATGCAGTCTTATTCGGTTCGTGCAGTGTCAAGTTGCGGTTCCGGTGGCCAGGAGCAGAAGAGGTCGATGCAGAGGAGTCCTGGTGTAGTCTTGAATGACAAATCTAGGGACCCACCCGCAAGGGAGCCCCTAAATAGCTCTAAAAGGGGGTTTGGTCACTTTGCACTGTGACCACCTGTCAGAGGGGGGTCACTGATGTCACCTGCCTGACCTGGCCACTTATTTGCTCCCAGGGGCCTCTGCACATCATGTCTTCAAGATGGCAGAATCGAGTGGCCCCCTGGAGGAGCTCTGGGCACCACCCCTGGGGTGGTGATGGACAGGGGAGTTGTCACTCCCCTTTCCTTTGTCCAGTTTCGTGCCAAAGCAGGGATTGGGGGTCCCTGGACTGGTGCGTTCCGGTTTATGCAAGGAGAGTCCCAAATGTGCCCTGCCAAGCAAACCGATGGCCTGGGGAAGCTACCCTTCCCCAGTCTTGTAACACCTATTTCCAAGGGTGAGGGTATTGCATCCACTCTCTGTAGGAAAGTACCCTCTTTTTGCCATGGTTACCCCCATTTTCTGCCTGATGTCTGTGAGCTTGACTGTGTTCACTGGGATCCTGCCAACCAAGAGCCCAGTGATTATGATCTCTCTCCTCTAAATGAAGTTGTTGCATACTGGTAACCCAGTATTTCACCCACAATTGGCATACAGGTGCCCCCTTATTAGCCCCTAGTTTATGGTACTTGGGTACCCAAGGCATTCGGGTTCAAGGGGATCCCTGTGGGCTGCAGCATATATTTTGCCACCCTCAGGGAGCCCCTGCAAAGGCTCTGCAGGACTCCCATTGTAGCCTGCGTGAAAAGGTGCATGCAACCTTTCACTGCCATTTACACTGCACCAGGTCATTTATAAGTCTTTTGAGTGGTGGCCCGTCGGACATTGCAGTGCCGGTCCGGCGAGGAGTTAGCCCGATGATGATGCCTAGCGTCGGAATTGATGCTTGAGGGTACTCCTAACGACATCACTCGCTCGTGAAAACTTGCGTAGGCAGACACTTTTGGAACAGTATACTTTTGTTGTATACATTTATAAGTCACCCCTGTAGCAGGCCCCCCCAGCCCTGGGGACAGGGTGCAAAGTACCTGTGTGTGAGGGCAGCCCTGCACTAGCAGAGGTGCCCTCCAGGGCCATTTTCCCAGACTTGGTGAGTTTGGGGACGCCATTTTACGTGTGTACAGGACATAGGTCACCACCTATGTCCAGCTACATAGTGGTAACTCCAAACGTCGGCATGTTTGGTATCAAACATGTAGGAATCATACCCCCATGCTTTTGCAAGCATTGGTTGTATGATCCCAGGCACTCTGGGGGCTCCTTAGAGGACCCCCAGTACTGCCATTTCAGCCTTCTGAGGTTTTCCAGGCTGGCCCAGCTGCTGTCACCGAACAGGCAGGTTTCTGCCCTGCTGTTGCTTGAGCAGATCAAGCCCAGGAAGGCAGAACAAAGGATGTCCTTTGGGAGAGGGGTGTTAAGCTCTCTCCCTTTGGAAATAGGTGTTACAGGCTTGGGAGGGGTAGCCTCCCAAGCCACTGGAAATGCTTTGAAGGGCACATTTGGTGCCCTCCTTGCATAATCCAGTCTACACCGGTTCAGGGATCCATAGTCCCTGCTCTGGTGCGAAACTGGACAAAGTAAAAGGGAGTGACCACTCCCATGTCCATCACCACCCCAAGGGTGGTGCTAAGAGCTCCTCCAGAGGGTCCCTGGTTTTAGCCAACTTGGATTCCAGGTTGGCAGGGAACTCTGGGAGCATCTGAGTGACCAGTGCCAGCAGGTGACGCCTCCACTGATAGATGCGTACCTGTGTAGCTGACCAATCCCCCTTTCACGGCTATTTAGGGTCTCTCTTTTGGGTAGTTCTTCAGATTCGGATTGCAAGACTCCAGCAGGGATCCTCCACTTCCACTTCTCACTGAAGAAACTGCATCTGGACCCTCCAGGAACTCTACAAACTGCAACAAAGAAGCAAGATGCCTTCTGTAACATTGTATCTTCAGCTCCTGCCAGCAACTGCAACTCTTTTCTGGCTGTGCATCCTCTAAGGACAGCCCGTCTTCAGCCTGCATCAGAAGAACGAAGGAATCTCCCTTGGGGTGAAGGAGTCACTCCCCTGCTTCAGCAGGCACCTACTCAACCGAAGACCGGCTGCATGGATCCCCTCTCCTGCTGAGCTGTGTGGATTCTGCATCACGGGCGGTGGACTTAAGTGGTATCGACAGTCCTGGTGTCCTACTGTCCAACTTTGGTGGCGGTAAGAGCTTGCCTCCTCACACAGGACATCACTTGCACCAACCAGGAACCCGACTCCGCCTTCTAGGGTGCAATACTGATTGTTCTTCACCGGTGGTTCTTTTTTTGCACCTTCATCCGGGTTAGCAGGGGCTCCTGTTCCCCCTGAAGTCTTCTGTGCTTCTTGGACTTGGTACCCTTCTTCAACAGATATTCAGGTCCAGAAATCCACTGTTGGTGTCTTGCAGTCTCTTCTCGTTCTTGCATAATCTTCTTTCTCGCGTCTGAGTGTGTTCTGGGAAAGTTAGTGTTTTACTCCTGCTTTCCTGGGCACTGGGGTGGGCTCTAGTACTTACCTATGGGATTTTCTAGTACTCCCAGCCGCCCTCTACACACTACACTTGCCTAGGTGGGAAACCGACATTCGCATTCACTTTCTTAATATATAGTTTGTGTTTCCCCAGGCCAATTTCTAACTGTTGTGCTTTTCACTAATTGCAATGTTTTCTAACTGTTTTTACACCTGTTTTTGCATACCAGTGTATATAATTTTTGTATTACTTACCTCCTAAGGGAGTATAGTCTCTATGGTATTTTTGGCATTTGTGTCACCAAAATAAAGTATCTTTATTTTTGTAACACTGAGTATTTTCGTTCATGTGTGTGAGTACTGTGTGACTACAGTGGTATTGCATGAGCTTTGCATGTCTCCTAGATAAGCCTTGGCTGCTCAGCCACAGCTACCTCTAGAGAGCCTGGCTTGTAGACACTGCCTACATTTCACTAATAAGGAATAACTGGACCTGGTATAAGGTGTAAGTACCATAGGTACCCACTACAAACAAGGCCAGCCTCCTACACTGTGTCATTCTGTTGTGCACTGCCTCAAACCTCAAAGGAAGATGAACAACTAATGATCCTAAAAGGGCTCTCAGTTTTTATATCAAGAAAACTAGAGAATTCTGACAAGATGAACACCTGTTTGTTGGTGTAAGGAAATGCCTCCTTGGCATGGTTACCCCCTGACTTTTTGCCTTTGCTGATGCCAAGTTATGATTTGAAAGGGTGCTGAGGCCTGCTAACCAGGCCCCAGCACCAGTGTTCTTTCCCTAAAACTGTACCTTTGTCTCCACAATTGGCACACCCTGGCATCCAGGTAAGTCCCTTGTAACTGGTACCCCTGGTACTAAGGACCCTGATGCCAGGGAAGGTCTCTAAGGGCTGCAGCATGACTTGCGCATCCCTGGGGACCCCTCACTCACTTGCCAGCTTGTGTGTGCTAGTGGGGAGAAAATGACTAAGTCGACATGGCACTCCCCTCAGGGTGCCATGCCAACCTTACACTGCCCATGGCATAGATAAGTCACCCCTCTAGCAGGCCTTACAGCCCTAAGGCAGGGTGCGGTATACCATAGGTGAGGGCATAAGTGCATGAGCACTATGCCCCTACAGTGTCTAAGCAAAACCTTAGACATTGTAAGTGCAGGGTAGCCATAAGAGTATATGGTCTGGGAGTCTGTCATACACTGAACCCAAACCCATCGACTGGACCCAAAAAGAGTGTTGTTGTTTCACCTTGCTCACACAAAAGAGTTCTGGGTGTATGACAAACTCTTTGTGGGGTACGCAAGAGCAAAGAAAGGTCAGGCAGTGCAGAAATGAACAATTTTGCGCTGGGTCGTTCTCTGCATAAAGATCTGCTACGCTCTGGCCAAGAAGTAGCCTCCTAAGGGCTTGAGGGATCATTCCACAAGGGGTGAAGCTGCTACCACTGCGTTAGCAAGAGTTGTGCCAGTCCTGGACGTCTGTCAGGCTACAATGTGGGCATCTCTGCACATGTTTGTTAAACCCTACTGCCTGGACAGTCAGGTCGGCAGAGATGGGCATCTTGTTTGTTTGGTCCTGATGGACTTTTTAGTTTGAGGACAATTTGTCTGCAGCCCACTGCCAGGAGGTTATAGCTTGACTATCTATTCTAAAGGTAAGAACTCTGCAGCTAGAAGTCTCTATCAGATGAACAAGTTACCTTTGAAAACACCCGCCCATGCCTCCCCGCTTTGCAGACTAATTTCTTAGAGTTAAGGATTGTCCCTTTCAGGGCACTAGTTTTTTCACTCAGACAAAACGGTTGGTTCTTTCCATGGCTCTGGGCTTCTGGCGTGGAAGTTTGTGGAAAAGTACTGACATCCGCGCCTGGGTGGTGCCTTTTTAGGTGACTGTGACATCACAGGCGGATTCAACGCCGCCGATAACTCCACGCAGATCCGAACGATGCCACCTGATGGCACAAGCAAGAGTATTGCTGAGCAAAAGTTCTGGATTTCAAGCTGATGCTTGGAAATTCTAAGGGTAAGGAATCTGCAGCTTGATAGAGTCACTACTACATAATGCATTACCGAAGGTAAGTAACTTGTTCATCATGCGGTTCTGTAGCGAAATCTGCTTCCTGCACTTGCAATATGACTTGAAATCTATAGTCTTTGGGGGAGAAGACTTCAGCACACTTCCACAAAAACATTGATTTCAGCCTTAGTAAAGTGCCAACAAGTTTGTGAGCAGAGCTCCGGATCGATGTTGAAAGACATAGAGAAAAGGATCTGACCTCAGCTTGCAACAGTGGAAGTTATGTATGCCTCTGTGTCGTCGCTGGTGGAAGCAGGATGAAGCTACTTTGGAGTGCAATGGCCACACCCACCAGTGCATGGGAGCAATTGTTAAAAGGTTTCCTGACCCAGTCTGGCACCTCGAGGAATTCAAAAGGTGAGAAATTTTCAGTTAGAAGTATCCATCAGAAGTGTCTAGGCAATAAGGCGAACAACAGTGATGAAGCAGAGAGAATTGAGCAGAAACTGAAGATGGTAAATTTGGTGGGGTGTAGACTGTGGCACAGTTTGAATTATTGAAGCGTTGTGTTATAATCTATTGCAATTTACTCACCCTTAAATAAAGGGGTGCTTCCAACTCTGCCTTCATTTTAACAAGAAAAACGAAGTGCCCAATTGCTTAATGGACAACAACCCTGTTAATTTGGTGGATATACTTCAAGACAACAGAGGTTGCTGTGTCCTATATTCATCAATTTCCTATTATTTGTATCTGGTGGTATTGAGCTGTTGCATCAACATTACAGAGGATTAGGAGAGAGATGGGCTACTAATGATGGATGAAGGTGTAAAAACGATCCCCTGCATATAGTGTTCATCATAGATGTGAGCTGGTGGTGTAGATTCTGCAAGTTCATCCTCTGACATGGATTCCAAGAAAAAAAAACTTGACATTTTAACAGCAGCTGTAGCTTCCAAATAAGTAATCCTTTTTACTGTGGTTAGCTTTGGCTCAGGAAGATGTTTATGTACCCAAGAAGGTCAGACGTGTTTTCTTCAGCCAGGCTCTCCCAGTATCTTCTCGATGCTCTGGACTTACTAGAATTGCCAGGGTTTAGTGTATTATATTGTGTGACAGGTGTGATTGTTGAAAAAGTGATATTCTTTTTTTATTTATTATATTTTTTAGGGCTCTGACACAAAAACACATCATGGGGACAGAGAACAAAGTCCCCATGTAGAGTAATACGGTCACTGGAGAGTGTAACCGCTTCCCTTCATTTACCATTATAGCTTCAAAGTATGTTATCTTTTAGTATTATGTTAGACAAAGACATATTCATTTGGCACTATCTTAGATTCTACAGTCCAGTCTTATGAAGGTTTGTCTTATAACATTTATGGCTCTATGCATGATCGAGGACACACAGTGGATATTATCTTTATTAGAAACCCAAATTTAAGGAATGTCTTGTTGCTCCATGTATCAGAGTTTGGTCTCGTTCTCCTGACAGAAATCATGAACCAATATTTTTTCCAATGAAAGAGTACTTCCCCTAGACTCTGCTATGCTGAGCACAGAATTTGTAAAGAAATTGACGTGCTTGCTTTCCTTAACTAACTGGATGAAATCCTCATTCATATAACACTTACTGAATACTGTATGTATTGCTAGTCTTAACTACTCTGATGCTAATATATTTCTTTTGTAACTGTATGAAAGGACCTAGTCATGCCCTGCACTCTCTTCTGGCTTTTGTAATCTGAATTCCTGGGCACCTGGCTTTGCTTAATGTATTTATAATTTTTTTATTGAGCTATACAAAAAGCAATGAATGGAATGCTTGAATTAATCTCAGCCACTGGCAATTACTCTGGACCACATCCCAGTACATCGTTATTACCAGCAGCTGAGCTTAATTCAAGAATCCTTCCATCACTTTTTTGTATACTTCAGTGTGTCACCTTAGGTAGAACGGGAAGGTCCAGATGTGGGTCCTGTGCACAGTGTGCCACTGGAACCAAGCTCTACTCGACTGGTGAGCCCTCATAAAGGCAAAACCAGTCTTGGATTGGTTGTGTTAGGGAGGGCCCGGCCTAGCAGTTTGGGCTAGACTCTTCCCTTTTACACATGGCCTAGACTGATTTGCATTTGGGTGCGTCCAGACTGAAGTGGCATGATGTGCAAAACAAGAACTAACGAAAGTGAAACTGCTCCTCCCTCATGCTCTTGCTTCTCGATGGTGACAATATACTCCTCTTCAGCATCCGAGACTGCACATTGGTTCATCTAAAGGCATTCCAAATACCTCACACACCTCACGAAAAGCTTGAAGAAATATAATTGCATCACTGGAACTCTATCAACTCCGCTCCCTACACTAACTTCAAGACCAGATAGATGGGGTGCGTCACAACTCACCCCCACTTATCTGGTTGACAGCTCACTACCTCTGGT
Source organism: Pleurodeles waltl (assembly GCF_031143425.1). NCBI lineage: Eukaryota > Metazoa > Chordata > Amphibia > Caudata > Salamandridae > Pleurodeles > Pleurodeles waltl. The sequence goes on along the minus strand of NC_090436.1, from coordinate 219,516,142 downwards.
AGCTGGCTGGCTCATCTGAAACTAGGACACAATCAGGCTGAAGATGAAGTACAAAAAAGAAAATCAACAGGGGGCAGACAGGATCTTGAACAGCAACCTCCATATCCATCCGGGCCCTGCACCTACCCTTCGTCAGTTTAGGAAAAAGAACAATATGACACCTATAAGAAACCAACCCTCTCCGACCTAGAGTTACTGTGTGATTGTATCACTACCTTTAGCCCATGCAGCATTCTGATGTCTTGTAGCTAGATTTATTCTTTGCAAGTATTGCATACATTTCTCTTTCTTTGTAAAGTGTAGAAAATCTTGCAAGGGAGAAGTTTCAAACGTGTCAGAGGATATGTCATGCCTAGTGGTCATACAACTACCCTAAACTGTTCCTACCTTTGTGAAATCTTCATTTTTGTTGTCAGGTGCTGCAGGAAGAAGCTAGATCTAGGTGGAGCCCAGTGGGTAAACTGCCTCTCCCGACCCATCAGTTTAAACAATCCTTTTGGTTGCCAATCTAGAATTATGATTTTTATCCCACAGTTTATTGTGAACTAACATGTGACGTTATTGACAGTTTTTATGTGATTATATTTTAATGCCAGTGATGCATATATTTGTACAATTGATCAAGTTTAATCTCAGTACAGTTCTGAAGTCAGGTTGGATTCAATGGCTTTCTCTCTGATGTTTAAATGCTCCTTTCACAAAGCCTTCCGATTTCCCCGTGCCTTTCTTCCCACATGCTCTTTTCAGACGTGTAAAACACACAGGATTAAAGTCTAATTTCCAGGGTGAACAAACATGAGACTTATAATGAGCTTTAGAAACTATCCATACACAAACTGTAATTCAAGTTCATGAATGCAAGACCGATCTTCACACTGTTATGCATGACTTGGGTAGTTAAGAAAAATATGCACTTTATTCAACACTCCTCAATTATCTGGGGGAAGAGTGAGGCACATGAAAATGAGATGAACACCACTAGAGTCCTAACTTTGTGGTTAGTCCTACTCATTTACAGTACACTTCTCCAAAATTATGCCTAATTTAACAAACTGTAAGTGGTGCAGAAAATCTGAGTGAAATTTCACAAACTGGCAAACCCTGTAGATTTTCTACTATGTAGACACTCGGCAAATGTAGAGTTTGAAAAGATGCTTATATGCCTGAACATTTAGGGGAAACACTCATTTCCATTGCTTCTCTTTCTGAATCCCCACAAACGTTTGTGAGGATCCAATACATTGCCCCTGCATACCCTAAGGCCCACAAATAATTGTAAATCCCACCGTTGAGTATAAATGTCCCCAGATTTCTGAATCCTGATTTCACCGGTCACTTTTTTTTAAATGCCTAAGTTCGACTTGTGTGTGCAAAAACGTTTGTGAATTAGGCTCACCATTTTAATAAATGCAGGCAATCTTAGAATGCATGTTTACAAAAGATAAGTTGTCTTCTTATAATATACTAAGGATTTAGTTGTCATTACCATCCTGCTGTTGGTGCTTTGTCAGAATGCTGGTATATATCTTTAGGGTTTGTGCATAGAGGGTTAATTAGTGCACAGAACCTCACTCTTGATATTTCATTGTTGATAATTTATTTCTAAATTTCTAATATCCCGCATGATCTGACTAAATTAGAGTGACTAACTGAAGTCTGACTAAACAATGATCTGCTTCTTGTAACATTAAAGGAAATTGTTTTTATCTTGTTACACAGCCTAAACATCAGTATATCAATGTAATTGACATTGAGGCATCGGATTTCCTGAAAGACTTGCCAACCAGAGAATCTCCAGAAGAGGAGTTGACCAGAGATCGAGCTGATCATGCCTCGGCTCCATCCTCGGCACAGCTTCATCACATGGCAGCTTCGGTTACAAATGTTATTCCACCAGATGAGTTTGAAAGCACGGGTAAAAATAAGCATTTTTCTATTCTATGTTCAAAAACTATGCAATATTGCAGTACCGATTTTGTTTTATGTAGCATTCTCATTGTTTTTTTGGTGTGAACATTTTTCATGAGTATTTTGTTGTTGCAGAGGTTTTAAAAAAAATATATATAAACAAATAGCTGTCATAATGTTTGGTGCACCTCACAAATTTTGGTCTTCAGCTTTTTAAAGTGAGGTTCAGTGAAAAATTGTTTTCTCACAAAATAGGCAACTAAATAAAGTGCAAGCAGAGGTTAGCAGCTTTATACTTTAACCGTTTACATTTTATCATCCCTGTAAGTAAACTTTCAGTTTTAATGTGTATTGATGTAAAATGTCCCAAAATGATCGAAAAGCCTTTGAAGTTTAAATATTCCAAGGAGTGTAGTAGAGTCATATAAGCATTGTTACTTTTGGAAACCTGGAAGGGCGTAAACGTTTTGTAGTGTTAAAGATGAGTTTTCTTGGCACAAACAAAGTGAGAGACGAAATTAATTGAAATGACAAAAACGCTGTACAATTAGGAAATATTGGAGCCAGTGGCACATTCTGAGTGTCTCTCTGCCTTCGGACCACAGGCATTTGGGGCTGTGTATAGATCTTCAGATAATCATAATAATAACCTTCATCTGTCTTCAGTTAGGAATGTTTGGACCAATACTCATCCAACAAAAGTTATTTTTTTTAGGAGGGGGACTTACCTTTCACAGTTGTAGAATTCAACAGGTCACATCACCATGTAGAGTTTTAGATGAAGAGTCCAAAGCTAAGCTGATGAATCTTCTGGGTTCCAAAGAGGCACATTTTACTTGTTCCATTACCCGGAAGGAATCGCTGCTGTTGAATACAATATTGTATTACATCAGGAACACCTGGAAGAATACAGCTATAATGAAAGTGCTATCATACATATGTTACAGGAGCCTGGTTTATGAAGGAAATGTTAACAGAATAATTTAAAAGGCTTCAGGACGAATTAGGTAGGAATGGTTAAAGATACTGCACATTTGGAAAATGGAGTGGAGGTGGCAGGTTATTGTATTAAGCCAGGAATTGAACTAACGCTGTCTCTGATTCTCTTGACAAAGTGGTGCACTGTAACTCTTGATGCCAGTAAGCATAGTAATAAAAGACAACACTAGTGGCTGCTCATGCAAGAAAGATTTAAGTGTGAAATGCAAGGGATTCTGAAAATCAAGAACTATTAGAACTAAAGGGCAGTTTATGTTTTTTGTGTAGAATATAATTTCCAGTAACTCTCAATTGATGTACAGATGGAAGTGACTATGTAAGTGCCTGGGGAGTACAATAAAAGGCAAGTGTGTGAAAGAAAGTATATTTCCATTGAGCCCTTTCAATCTTTTGTTTAGCTGTGATAGAAAAGAGCAGTTGTTATTAAGAGGCCATTTCCGTATACCAGAAGGTCAGATATTTGCATTAGTTTTGGTCTTGTAAGCTTGCGGTTTGTGGAAAGTGTGATTACTTATGTTAAAATATGGTGGAGGATATTCTTAGACTGATGGTTTGTCTGACAATGGAGTTCAATCACATTTGAAGAAATTGATTTTTATTCCAAAATGCAGTGAAGAGCACCACTGTAATCTCTGAGAAATTGGGTTGTTGGGTCACTGGGATGTGAACCCCGGTCAAGAATCAGCCACAATCCCTTGCATGGAGAACCACAAAAAGTCACTAAATCAGCATGTGCTTGACACAAAGAGCAGTCAGACGTACTTAATGAGAATGTGTAAAGTATGTATGCTGCACATAAACAGTAATAAAAGTAAAACAATCCCAAACCACTGTAGAAAAATAGAGTAAAAAAATTATTTGGCACCAAAATGAGAAAAATTCAATCAGTTGAACCAGTGGTATGAGTTTTTTTAAGTTTAAGGTTCAAAATGGCAACTAAAAGAAAAAGTGCCAACTGCAGAGATCTGGTTACACAAGACTGGGTCAAAGTCAAAGTTAAGGCTAACAGTGATGGAGCCTGGTTTGGATACAAGAAGTGGATTGGGCCCTTTCAGTGTTTACCTTCGGACTTAAAAATATTTTTAGAGAATAAAATGTCTGAGAAGGTAGAAGTTCAGTGGGGCAAGGCTCCAAGAGTGTCCAATGAGAGAGCCTTGTCATTGGATACCCATGGAGTGAAGCCGCAGTGAAGATTTTTCCTTTCGCTCTTAGCAGTCAAAATGAAAGTGGAAAATCTCCAGCGGGATGAAGCAGAAGGCTGTAGCCAGAGTGTTCCATAAGGTCCAATATCCCTTTGGCAAAGGACCACTGAAATAAATTTGCTGCTGCAGAGAAGAACATAGCGGGAGGAGCCACAAAATCAATCCGACTGGCGGTGCACCTCGGGCGGATAGGCGAAAAGGTTGGTCCCGGTCTCCTCCTTGTTCTCAGAACACTTTTTAACCAATTGTTTTGTGTCCCCAGTTTTGGAAAGTGGCCATCTGGACACTTTCAGCACTACAACCGAGGGTCCAAGGGTGGATGGAGACCATTTGGGGTGCAGGACTCACTAAGGCTGGGTACAGGGTCAGGATGGTGGGGGCCTGTTAAGTCCATGTGGTTCTGAACGGTAGGCCAACAAACTAGCACTTGGAGTCACTTCTGGAAGTCCTGGGTGCAGATGTAGATGCAGGGCTCAACAGCAGGGCTGGCCTCTGAGTGTTCAAGGTAGTCTCCAGATAGCAAAACAGTCCTTCCAGGTACAACAGCAGTCTGGCAGAGTACACAGCTGGTAATAGCAGCATACAGTCCTGAGAGTCCTTCTGCAGGTCCAGTAGTGAGTTGAAGAGTGGGTCTGAGATTCCTATTTGTATACCCTGGATTCCCTGCTCCTAGAAGGAGGGAGACATTTGTAGAGATGTTTTTTGAACTGTCAGGGGTCTCCCTGCCTTGCCTGCCCTGGCTCCAGGCTGGCTGCATTGACAGTACAAGCCTTTTGTGAGGAGACAGGACACAGCCTATTCAGGTGCAAGTGGGGCAGTGCTTAGCTCCCACATCTTGCCAGATTATGGCCCATTGAGGCACACCTAATCCCACTATTGTGTGACTGTCTGGGAGAAATTCACAAAGTCTGTCAGCTACACCCAGTCATGTGACCGAAGACAGGCTGCTGGCACAAAGGGTTCAGGGCAGGAAAATGGCAACTTTCTACAGGTGACATTTGTAGGAAAGGGACCCTTTTGGCATGGCTACTCCTCCCACCACTTTTTGACTGATATCTGATGCTAACTTGACTGTGTGTGTGCTGGGATCCTGCTAACCAGGGCCCAGCACCTGTGTTCTTTCCCTAAACTGTACCATTGTTTCCACAATTGGCACGCCCCTGGCACATAGCTAAGTCCCTTGTCAAAGGTACCAGTGGTACGAAGGACCCTGTGGTCTAGGAGGGTCCCTAAGGGCTACAGCATGTATTATGCCACCCTGAGGAACTCATCATGAAACACATGCACACTGCCATTGCAGCTCGTGTGTGCTGGTGGGGAGAAAAAGGTAAAGTCGACATGGCATCCGTCTCAGGGTGCCATGCCCACAAACCACTGCCTGTGGCATAAGTAAGTCACCCCTCTAACAGGCTGTAATGCTATCTGTATTTAACTACCGATTCCATCTTGACCACTGACTCCATTTTTGTGCTTAGTGTATCTTCAAATGCTGTCACATCGGTGCCACAGATATTTTTCCATGCACAGCTTATTCCCTACATTGAACAAATTTTCGCTTTTTCTCACCAGGGAAGGGAACATAACATGGGGGCTGCAACACTGATAAGAGTGTACAAGGATGAGAATGTTTATAATAGAGAAGGGCATGGCTCTGTCTTAGAAATACACCTTGGGATCTGGCCAACCCTTTGGTGTGTTTTCAACACTGACCAAGTACAGCCAGCGTTTGAATTTCACAACTTACTCGAAGGGAGGGAGGCTACCAGAACCTTCCTCTTAAGTTTGTTTAACGTATATAAGGTGGGGAAACTTGGCGCTGAGGCAGAAATAACTCATTTCTGAGGGCGGACGCATTGCTCAGAAAATTCGAAGTCCCATTGGGGAAAATTTCTCCTGTCTCAGCTATCCAGGGTTCCACAGCTTGACGTTGGCAATGACGAGGATGATGTTGGATTCGATCCCCTTGGTGATGCATTTTTAATTCTTAATTATCTAGCTTTACTGTGTGCGTGCATAAATATGTATATATTCGCTGCATACATATTCATTGTTGATATATTGCCTTCTTTTCTTCTGATTATTCTTTGTTTATGGCTGTGATTATTCTAGTAGCTGCATGTGTTTTTGCTGCATTCAACTAATTGCTCATGTTAATATTTTTGTATACTTTTGTTTGAACCCTGAGAAGTGCCTTAATAAATTCATTACTCAAACTAAGACTGCTGCATTCTTTGAATTCTTTAGCCTCATTCCCTCTTAGTTTGAAAATAAGCAGAAAAATTTGGTGTAGTAATTTGTAGGATACAAAGTGAAAGATTTAAAAGTGAAAAATGATTGACAAAAAGTCAAAGGCGGTTTTCCAGGTTCCAAATGAAATACCAGGGTGGGCGAAAGCACCCTATGATGTTCTTGTGAATGAAGGGTCTTGTGGAGCAGGATTATCTGAGAATTAGGATGGATGTCTTAGCGATGCTGAGCCAAAAACAGTTTTACTCTGTTTACAGAAAGTACCTCTGGGACGGGGATGAGATTTATCTATTTGAGACAGACGTGGCTGGATCCTTTTATCTGCTTCTAGAAAAATGCACAAAAGATATATGCTGTTAGAACAAGAACACCAGCAATTAGAGAGGTAGTTAGTTGAAGCTAAAAATAATGTAACCATGCTGTCTTCTCAGAATAACTTATTGCAAGATAAAGCGGATACTTAACAATGTGTCTCTGAGAAGGCAGTTGTTCAAGTTGCCCAATACATGTGTCTGAAACGTAGGGGTAGAGTCAATCAAAATAAAGTGATGAGTCAATTAAAAAATGTGGGGGCCAGCTTGAACCAGATGAGCAGAGCCAATATTTAGATGAAAAATACAAGGCATTCCACAAAACCCGGGAGGGATTCAGACTACTCCCTAGAAGATTATACCCAGAAGGAAGTCAATGGTATTATAGATAGATTCAAGCAGAGATCTGGGGAAACATTACTTACATGGATGGTGCGATTATTTGACACAAGAGCCTCTGGAGTAATGTTAGCTATAGGAGACGCTCCCGAGTTTTGTACTCTTAGCACTGACCCCATAATACAGGAGCAGTTTAGGGGCTATCAGGGTAACCAACAGATCACCCTACTGCAGCTAGTAGTCGTGGTGTGTAACCATGAGTATCCTACAGAATCAGATTGGCCACAAAAAGACAAGCCCTGGTACACTTTAAGGGATGCAATGCAGAGAATTAAGGAAGAGGGAATGAAAACTGCTATTTTCCTGGGTGATGCTCACTGTCTCCTAAATGGACTGCTCTCTGTGCCAGTGCTAAATAAAATTCTCTTCCAGGGGATCCTCATCAATAATCCTAAACACTGAATGTTCCCGCCCACGTGCGGGGACTCCGGAGCATAGATAAACACACATGTATATTGTAGAAAGTTGGCTCTGTATATTCAATCTCAAAGTAAGAGATAGTGTGCACAGGGTCCAAGGGTTCCCCTTAGAGGTAAGATAGTGGCAGAATTAGATAATTATAATGCTCTATTTTGTGGTAGTGTGGCCAAGCAGTAGGCTTATCAGAGGGTAGTGTTAAGCATTTTTGTACACACACTCAAAGACTTAACTCCAGGCCAATAGTTTTTATATAGAAAAATATATTTTCTTAATTTATTTTAGAACCACAAGATTCAAGATTTGAAGTAAATGCATAAAATGCACGGTACTCCACACAGGTAAGTTAGAAACTTAGAATTAGAGCAGTAACATACACAGTTTTTGTTAAAATGGCAATAAGCGATTTTAAAAGTGGACACAGTGCAAAAATCAACAGTTCGTGGGGGAGGTAAGTAATGGTTAGTTTGTCAGGTAAGTAAGGCACTTACAAGTTCAAGTTCCTGGGCATAGGCAGCCCACCATTGGGAGTTCAAGGCAACCCCGAAGTCACCACACCAGCAACACAGGGCCGGTCAGGTGCAGAGGTCAAAGGAGGGCCCAAAACAGATAGGGGCCTATGAAGAACAGGGGTGCTCCGGTTCCAGTCTGCAGCAGGTAAGTACCTGCGGCCGGGTGCAGTGCGCAAAGCAGGCATTGTGTTTGTAATAGAAATCAATGGAGGGACCCGGGGGTCACTCTAGCGGTGCAGGCAGGGCACAGGGGGGCTCCTCGGGCCAGCCACCGACTAGGCTAGGCAGGGGGTCGCCTGATGGTCACTCCTGCACTGAAGTCCGGTTACTTCTGGTCCTGGGGGCTGCGGGTGCAGTGCCTGGTCTAGGCGTCGGGGTTCCTTGTTACAGGCAGTCACAGTCAAGTGGAGCCTCTGGATTCGCTCTGCATGCGTCGCTGTGTGGGGTTCAGGGGGGGGGGGTCTCAGGTTACTCACGAGGTCGCAGTCACCTGGGAGTCCTCCTTGTAGTGTTGGTTCTCTGGAGCTCGAGCCTGGGGCGTCGGGTGCAGAGGTTGAAATCTCACGCTTCCGGCGGGAAGAGTGAGGTCTTTAAAAGTTGCTTCTTTGTTGCAAAGATGTTGCTGTGGGTGAACAGTGCCGCTGTTCTCGGGAGTTTCTTGGTCCTTCGGGTTTCAGGGCAGTCCTCTGAGACTTCAGAGGTCGCTGGTCCCTGTCGGATGCGTCGCTTTGCAGGTTCTTTTAGTCAGGGAACAGGCCGGTCTCCAGACTCAAAGTTCAAAGCATTTCTCGTCTTGACGAATTCCCAGACCATATACTTAATATGGCCACACTGTACTTACAATGTCTAAGAATAGACTTAGAAACTGTAGGGGCATATTGCTCATGCAGCTATGCCCTCACCTGTGGTATAGTGCATCCTGTCTTAGGCCTGTAAGGCCTGCTAGAGGGGTGACTAACCTATGCCACAGGCAGCAGTTTGTGTGCATGGCATCCTGAGTGGGATGCCATGTTGATTTTGCCTTTTTCTCCTGACCAACGCACACAAGCTGCAATGGCAGTGTGCATGTGTTAGGTGAGGGGTCACTTACGATGGCACAACACATTCTGCAGCCCTTAGGGACCTCCCCTGGTCACAGGGCCCTTGGTACCACTGGTACCTTTTACAAGGGACTTATCTGTGTGCTGGGGATGTGTCAATTGTGGAACAATGGTACATTTTTAAGTAAACACTGGTGCTGGGGCCTGGTTAGCAGGGTCCCAGCACACCTCTCAGTCAAGTCAGCATCAATATCAGGCAAAGAGTTAGGGGGTAACTGCAACACAGAGCCATTTTCCTACATATATGCACTACGTGTGTGTGTGTGTGTGTGTATATATATATATATATATATATATATATATATATATATATATATATATATATATATATATATATGCATAAATAAATATATATCTATATATGTATATAGAAGAGTAATAATTTTGTAGAGAATGTTAGTACATATATATCATATACATGTGTAAAACAAAAATGCAGTCTGTGTTGACAAACAGGCTAAAAATGTCTTATTTTTTTGAAGTTTTTCTTTAATTAAACTCTTCAGTTAGAGGTAAAATCTTTCTGCAATCAAAGGAGAGAGCATAGAAAGTATACACTATTCCATGTAAAGAGAGAAACTACAGTGAATATACTTGGGCATTATTCGTCAATAGGCTGCATCCAAATTACCATAGCAGAATGAAAAAACTGGCACCGTGCCTTTAAGGCCCTAATCACCTCCAGTATCTCACCATGTCTCAGAGGTGAGCGTGAGGTGACAGTTGGGTTACAGTTAGGTCAGTTCTTTTTTTCTAGCTCCTTCTGTTAGAATCCTGGAGCACTGAGCTCCCTTTTTTCAATGTTTTGTTTGTTTTTGTTTTTTACAAGAAAAAAGCTGTTAAACAAAAAAAATATATATTTTACTTGACGTCTCTTGCCTTTTCTGAGTAAAATTACATTTTTCTCTGAAGAAAATGCCTTCCCTTTTTGTGAAATGCCCTGCTTGTGGTAAAAAGAAGGCTGAATGATCCACACCCCAGCTGCTTAGTGTGCTTACCTCAAAGCCACTGTTCTGAGACATGCAAGCATCGCCAGAATCTGTCAAAAAGAACTTTGAAGGACACAGAAAGAATTTGTCTTCATGGTATGCATGAGAGAGAGAAAGTGTCATCCACCTCTCTCCAGAAAAAGAACTCCAGGGAAAAGGCTTCTTCGGATAAAAGACGAGAAAGATCTACCTCAGCAGGTAGGATAATACCTGTTTGTTCCCAGTCGGCGTCATCACGCCCGTCGTCGTCGCATCATCATTGTCATTTGACGTCCAGGAAAACCCCTCCGCCAATGCGACACAGACGACGTCAAGGGACATGAGGTCAAATACTCAGCCGCCTCCAAGGGATCAGTCTCTGTCGGCGGTCACCCACCGCTCGACACCAAGCCAGCACTGATGTGCTGATGCTCCGTCAAGGGCATACCCAGACCCATTGACGTCAAAGAAGTCAATGTCGAGGACAACCGCACATTGATCGAGGTCTTCATCGACGGCAACAAGATGCCGTTCGATGTTGAGACAAACTCCCTTGGCTCATCACTCGGTGTCAAGGCATTCGCCTCCAGCAAACCGCTCAACGTCAAAGCATGTACTGTGTCCGTCGATGGCACTACATCGTCGTTCGACGTTGAGACACTCTTCACCTGTATAGTCAGCGCTGAAGCGAACTTCTCAGCACTGTTCACGCGCGCCCCAATGGCGACAGTCTTCTCCTACTGCGCCACAAGTGCCAAAGACGCAGGACCCTATCATGACCATTCCAAGTAGGTCATCTGTTGCATCCTTGAGAGCCTGGTCACACTCTAGACAGATCTCTCCTACAAATCTTTCACTAAGGTGGTTGGAAAACCTTACCGAGAACCCGGTTCATCAATCTCCGGATTCTCAGTATGCCTAGTTGTACTCCCCCTTGACATCCTTTCCGAGTACACCATCTCCAACTCCTTCAGCCCAGCGAGCGACAGTACCATCTGCAGAACAACCACTCCACGACGACTGTGCACTACTCCTCGGTCGCACACAAGAATCAGGTCTCCACAGACATCCTGACCAAGGTCAAGAACCCGGGTCTCTCGATCCCATCACCACAGGCGCAGATCCTCTTCCTGGTCGATTGCTTCTACCTCATCTATTAAAGACTATTAACCTACGCTTACAGACTCTCCTCCAGCAAGAGTCTCTCCAGTGGACAACAGAAATACCTTTAATGAGCTGTTGGTTACAGGAGATCGTAAACTGAACATAGACCTACCTGAACCTTCTACATCATCGTCTATAATATTCGAGACGCCATGCCATTGCTCCTCTTCTAGACAGCTTCTACCGCTTGTTCCCAGGCTTGCAACCACCCATGGACGCTTCCCTGACACCAGCAAACTTGCGTGCAGCGCCTCCAATAATTCTAAAGAAATACAAGGCCCCAGACCAGGACCCTTTATTTCCTAGAACCGATCCTCCACCAGATTCTGTCATCCTAGCAGCAGCCGGAAAACCCATTCAGTGGCATCATCTTCAACAGTCCCTCCAGACAAGGAGAGCAAGCATCTGCACTTGTTGGAAAGGAAGATGTGTGTTACTTCCGCTTCTTTTATGAAGGTCTCTAGTACATCAGCACTTTTAGGAAGGTACGAACGATCTCTGTGGGACTCTCTCAACAGGTTTGTTGATAAACTGCCTAAGGAAGACAGACAGGATTTTCAAGAGATCCTGCAAGAAGGGCTAGTAGCTAATCAGGTAATCAGCGCGGCGGCGGACGGTTCATATCTGGCTGCTCACGGATAAACGCATGGTATATGTGCAAGACGCTCATCTTGGCTTCGCCTAACGGGTCTCAAACCAGAGGCGCAACATCGTATTTTGAACCTCCCATTCAATGGAAATTCGTTATTTGGAGCTCAAACAGATGAGGAAATGGCCAAGATGAAATCAGAACTAGATACGCTTAAGGTCGTGGGACTAGAAAGGTGCAAGGAATACCATAGAAGGTATAGGTCCTATGATAGACGTCCATACCAGCAGAGAGATCAAACCCCTCAATGGACACAAAGACAACAGCAAAGACAAGGGCGACCTTTTTACCAGTCCCGAAAAACAAGGGAACATGGCTCCAGCAGGCAAAATCAGTCTGCAACGAAAACATCAGGGAAACAATGAGTACTCACTTCCCCTAATCCTGTCACCTACTCCAGTGGGGGGGAAGTATCACAGATTACATAAACAAGTGGCGATCCATAACAAAAGACAAATGGGTGCTAAATATGATCAAAGTCACCTACTCCACCGGTGCAACCACCAAAAACAGTTTGTCATCACCAGCCTCTCCTGCAGGAAGAGGTTCTTATTCTGGTACGAGAGAGAGCTATTGAGAAAGTTCCACCTTCCCAAAGAAGAAAAGGGGTGTACTCCCACTATTTCCTGATACAGAAGAAAGGTCCAGACAAAGCTTTCAGACCTGCTTTGGATCTGAGACATCTCAACAAGTACATTCAAAAAGAAAAATTCAGGATGCTAGCCCTTCACCAAATCTTTACCCAACTACGTCAAGGGGATTGGGTGTGTTCCATAGATCTACAGGATGCATATTTTCACATCCCAGTGGCAGTGAAACACCGCAAGTTCCTTCATTTCATAGTTGCATCCCAACACTACCAATACAGGATACTACCCTTTGGGCTAAAATCAGCCCCTCGAACATTTTCCAAATGTGTACCAACAATAGCAGCACACTTGAGAAAGAAAAAGATCTTTATTTACCCATACCTCAATGATTGGTTACTGAAAGACAGCACTTCAGTCCAAATCTTGCAACACCTAAAAATCACTCTAGATACCTTCAAGTCCCTAGGTCTTTTAGTAAATCTACAGAAGTCCATACTGACTCCAACCCAGAGGCTCCACTACTTGGGAGCAACACTAGACACAAACCTCGAAAAAGTGTATCCTTCGGAGGAGAGACTATTATCAATAGCACAGAAGTGTCAAAGTATACTCCACGCACTACGGCCAACAGCCAGACAAATAGCGTCGCTCCTAGGTTCCATGGCCTCCTGCATTTTCATTGTTCTGAATGCCAAGTTACACATGAGACCTCTTCAAGAGAAGCTGGAGGATCAGTGGAGCCAGTTTGCAGACAAATGGGAAGACAAAATAATTATTTCACCGGTGGCAAAGAACTCACTACAATGGTGGACTCACCTCCCTCATCTGTTGGTAGGGGTTCATTTTCAACAGAGCATTCCTACCCAGACGCTGGTAACAATGCATCGCTTCAGGGCTGGGGGGCTCACATGGGCTCTCTACAAGCCCAAGGACTGTGGTCAGACAAAGAGCAGCAGTATCACATTAATCTGCTGGAACTCAGAGCGGTGCATCTACCCCTCAAGTCTTTTCACCCTTCCATCAAGGGCAACTCCATCTTAGTCCAAACAGACTACACGACCACGATGTACTATTTGAACAAACGGGGGCACTCGATCTCGCCCTCTATCTCGAGAGTCACAAAACATTTCGCATTGGCTATTAGCGAGAAGGCTGACAATCACAGAGGTTCACCTTCCAGAGGAGCAGAAGACACAAGCGGATGCCCTCAGCAATGGTTTTTCAGACTTGCACGAAAGGGTGCTGCACGACGACGTCGTAAAAGACATTTTCCAACTATGGGGATATCCTCGGTTAGACCTGTTTGCCGACGAAAAGAACAATAGATGCTGAGACTTCGCATCCAGGTTTTACCGACAAGGGGGAATGCCCGGTTGATAGACTGTTCAGAGACATTTCTCTACCCCTTTCCTCCCATTATCCTAAGTCCCACAGCTATCAACAAATTCTACAGGGCCAAAACCAGGATCATAATATTAGTCCCAGAATGGTCCTGTCAATGGTGGTACAAGGATCTCCTCCAGTTATCAGAAAAGCCTCACAAGAGACTGCCGTGCAGACCGGATCTTCTCCACAAATTAGAGGGGAAAATTTTGCATCCCAACCTTCCCTTGCTGAGCTTGACGTCATGGCTCCTGAATTCCTGCAGTATGGCCATCAAGGCCTCTCACAGGAATGCATGAATATTCTAAAGGAGTCTAAAAGACCCTCAACACAGCGCTCTTATGCATTCAAGTGGAAGAGATTCTGCATGTGGTGTGTCCAGAACAGCTTCAATCCTATTCTGGCTCAAGAAGAGGTTATTCTACCCCACCTCCTTCACCTTGCGAAGTCAGGATTGCAGTTTTCTTCCATTAAGGTACATTTGTCTGCCATTACTGCTTATTGTAAATTGCCCTCAAAAAAGTCATTCCTTACTATGCCAGTGGTTAAGGATTTCCTAGAGGGCTTGAGAAAAGTGTTTCCACCGGTTCGTACACCTTCCCCTATGTGGGAATTGAACGTGGTCTTGTCTAGACTCATGGGCCCTCCCTTTGAGCCATACACAAAGCCTGTTTGCAACATCTTACATGGAAGACCGGTTTTCTTGTCGCGGATTACTTCAGCCAGAAAAGTAGGCAAAATTCAGGCTCTTTGTTCAAAAGAACCCTATACAGTGTTTCATGATAACAGTGTGGTTTTATAGACCCATCCTGGGTTCTTACCTGAAGTGGTTTCTGACTTTCATATTGATCAGACCATATCTCTTCCAACATTCTTCCCCAAACCTTCTACACCACCAGAGAGAACTTTGCACTCCCTAGACTTGAAATGAGTGTTAAAGTTTTATCTCGATATGACTAAAGACATCAGACAATCTGATCAATTATTCATAAACTATGGGCACATGAGAACGGGCAGGGCGGCCTCAAAAAACACTATTTCTAGGTGGATGGTCTGATGTATTTTGATTGAGAATAGGGAAAGAGAGGAATCTACTCGCAAACATGAGATCATATAGCCAGACCTTACTTGGGCAAACGTTGACAGGTTTAAATCAGATTAGGAAACAGGCCAAGCTATAGTACAGGGATGGGCTCGTAAAGTTAACAAACCCCATGTTGATTTAGAAATTCACTGGAAACACAAAAATGTTCAAAGGGTCTGGGCATTAGTCGACACGGGAGCGGAGGCCTCTTTAATTTATGGAAATCCCCAAAAGTTATAGGTCAGCACTACACCATCACAGGGTTGGATGTAAAGCAAACCCCCGCCATGCAGACTACTGTTCAAATGAAAATAAGGAGAACACCAAAAAGAGAATATACAGTTCTGATTGTGCCCCTCCTAGAGTATATAATGTGAATTGACATTCTGAAGCGGATGATGATTGTTACTAGTTTGTATCAAATAGATACATTTCAGTGGCAGCAGTGAGGGTGGGTCATCTGAAGATACCCCCAGTGAAGGTGCCCTCAGCAACCAAAGTGGTTTGTTAGAAACAATACCAAATGTATTTTTATACCTGATGAAAGCAGGTGTGGTGGCTCCAGTCACCACTGAGTGGGACAATCCTCTGTGGCCCATGCACCGACCGGCTGGGCGCTATAGAATGACTATTGATTACAGCAAATTGAACAAATATGCACGCCCCTCCCCCCCACACTGCTGCAGTCCCCGACACTATCACTTTGAGAGAATACAAAAACATAAAGGGGCCTGGTATGCAATCATTGATATTGCCAATGTTTTCTTTCATAAACCTTTGGCCCCTGAGAGTCAGGAGCAATTCAGTTTCTTGTGGAACGGCAGACAATTCCGAATGCTGAGGCTCCCCCAAGGGTATATACATAGCCCTACCATCTGTCACCGGCTGGTAGCATAACACCCGGATGAAGTATCTGTCATTCCAGTGGTGTAGTTGTCCAATTATATTGATGATGTGATGATTCAGGGAGAGACACAAGAACAGGCACAGACTCAGTTGCACAGGGTTGTGGGACTCTTGCAGAGCAAAGGGTGAATGATTAATCCTGAGTGGGGACAGCAGCCCCGCAACAACAGGTGTTACAAGCCCCTGTGCAGGATGTTGAGAGGGTGCATGAGGTACCAGAGATAAGAGTCACCAGTGAGGTAGGGTGAGCCATTTGAATCCTTGTCCCCTGAGGATAGGAAGCATGTATGGTTACTGATGTTTCAGCTGAGTATGTGGGGGCCAAAAGACATTTGAAGGCAGTTTCATATAACCCAGTCTCCAAGAAGTTCTTATCCACTACAGGAGATGGGAAGAGTAGTCAATATGTAGAACTGTATGCTGTATATTGGGCAGTGAAAGAAGAATTGACTGGGACCTGTCACATTTATACTGATTCTTGGTCTGCTGTCAATGGGTTAGCCACCTGGCTTCCCACAAGGCAATGAAAAAAGAATTGCCTGGGACTTGTAACATTTATACTGATTCTTGGTCCACTGCCAATGGGTTAGCCACCTGGCTTCCCACATGGCATGCACATTTCTGGCAAATACATTCTAATGAGGTGTGGGGCAAAGAGTTGTGGCAAGAAATTTGGGACATGCTAGAGCAAGGTACTGTTACTGTCTATCATGTAGATGCCTAAGGTCCCACTAATTCACAAAAACTATGGTTTAATTCCCTTGCAGGTGACAAAGCCAAAATCTCAGAGGCAAAGGCAGCGACACAGGATTCTGACTTGGTAGGGATGGTTAAGTGGGCGCACCAAAAATTTGGATATCTGGCAGAGATTAGGGGGATGCACCTTCCCCTACATTTTATACAAAAACTTGATCATGCAGTGCCCTATTTGTCAACACATACAACAGATATCTGTCCCGGAAATGGTGAAAGGTCAGTTTGGGAGAGAGAAGTTACCTGGGCAGATCTGGCAAATTGATTACATTGGGCCACTACCAACTAGTCGCGGGTGTCAATATGCTTGCACAATAGTGGACACTTATTCTGGTTACCTGATTGCTGTCCCTTGCAAACGTGCCACTTGGCATAATACCAGTAAAACTCTGGACTTGTTAATGTTCCACTCCAAGTCCAGAGTGACAACGGGTCACATTTCAAAGGAAAATTGGTGCAAGATTATTGCTCACAGCACAATATTGAGTGAATTTATCATCTTCCATATTAATCATGACCTGCAGGACCGATTGAGAGAATGAATCGCTTTCTGAAAGCCCAATTACGAAAACTATCAGATGGAGCTTTGAGAAACTGGAGAGAGCATTTAAATGAAACCCTCCAAATTTTGAGTAACAGAACAAGGACTAATGCAGAGACCCCTTTAATGCAAAAGTTGGCCCCGGCGTTATAGATACAGCCTCATGTAGAGACCAACACCATCATGTATTGGGAAATAAAACCAGGAGCCTTAGCTCCTAACCGACTCACACCTGAATCAGCAGATCTTGATTTACATGTCTTAAAAACCCACCTATTGAAACCAAGAGACATGGCACTTCTTGAAACAGGTGTTGGAATGCAGATTCCCCCCGAGCATTTTGGATTGATTGCTCCCAGATCTGAGTTGGCACTTAGTTATTCAGTTCTTGGGGGAGTGATCTATGCAGACTACCAAGGAGAATTAAAAACCTTTCTCCTGAATAGTAGAGACACTGACTTGATAGTACAACCTGGAGACAGAACTGTTCCACTTGTAATTATCCCAAGTCTTTGGAGGAATAGTGAAAAAGGGGACTGCCAGCCCTTCTTACAGTATGTGAGGAGGGAGGTTTTGGCTGAACTGACAAAAACCCTGGTGTTAAAGTATTGGGTAGAATCCCCAAATCGACTTCCTGAACCAGCAGAAATCATGACAAAGACAATGCCTTGTTAGGCATGAAACCAGGATGTGAAAATTGGGAATACATACAAGCAGATAAATGTTATTTGCGAGAATGATCATACTTTTCTCTTTTACAAATCATACTAAGAGGTGTCTTTGTACTAGCTGTTCTATGTGGTCTCCCTTCGGGCATGTGCGTGTGGGGTCGGGAGGACCTGGAAGCCCCCAGCTCTGAAATGATTGACCGACCATGCCGATCGACATCTTTACTGCACCTGACTGAAAATGTTTGGACTCAACTGGCATGAGTCGTGCTCAACAGATCGGACTTTTGCATGTATAACATGCCAAATACTGTTGATGTCATCTCTACTTGTTTGGTCGTCATGCCAACTGCTGCCAGTGTTTTGCTGCCAATCTTTAATGCCATCATCACAGATGGAGCAGTTCAAAGGAGTGACACGTTGTCACACTTTTCCTTACTATGAGTATTGCAGGTTTTGCCAAGAGGTAACGGATGAGAAATGGGATAACCGAACCCATGTGATTACTTACAATATTACGAATGATGAAGTCTGCTACAACTTAACTTATGATTCTTACAAAATTGGAAAATGTGATCAAATGCACCTGGAGACAACAACAGGGTCTCCTCAAGAGATCCAGTAGGAACAACGAGTACTGTGTCAGCATAAAAAGGATCAAACTTGTAAGAATATGGTCGATAGCATGCGTTGCCAAAATATTGTGACTGCTGCTAGCCACATTAAGCATGTCAAACTACCAGTGGGGTTGTGTTCTCTTGTGAAAATACCACTTGTACCTACATTCCTGTCAATATAACTGGTGGACTGTGTGCTTTTACACGGTTAGGACTCATGATGTTTCCATTTCACTCTGTACATACTCGCTATCCAAGCGAAACAATTCAATTAAGCGAAGGCTGTGACTCTGATATTCATTTGTTATATAAATCAGAATATGAGAGTTTAAGCATTTCTATAGTAGGAGTTTCAGGATTAGCTGTTAAAATATCCTCAAGTTATTAACAAGTTAGCATGTTTGATGGTTAAGAACATCAGTCACACATCCATTGCCTTAAGTGAACTTCTCACAAATATACGAGGCACTAGAAAAGCTGCATTGCAAAACAGGGCTGCCGTTGACTACTTGCTCTTGAAGCACGACTATGGCTGCTCAGAGTTTGAGGGAATTTGTTGTTTCAGCCTATCAGATCTATCCAGTCACAGATTGACGCTTTAGATAAATTGGTGAAAGGAGTAAGACAGGATGTTTACAAAGGTTGGTGGGACTGGTTATTTAACTGGTTACCCGATTTGGGGCAATTATGCAATATTTTAGGCGGAATACTCATAGTGATTTGGATTATAATAAAGCTATGTTGCAGTGTACAGTGCATACCTAATCTACTTACGATGTTTACACCAAAAACGGTTACTTTTAAACCAGTATGTTATGAAAGTCAGTGGTCAAAGGGTGGAGTGTAATTTTCTCTGTATTTAACCACCTATTCCATCTTGACCACTGACTCCATTTTTGTGCTTAGCTTAGCTTTAAATGCTGTGTGTAGGAAGCTGGCTCGATATATACATAGTCAAAATGAGATATAGTGTGCACAGAGTCCAGGGGTTCCCCAGAGGCTTAAGTATATAATGCTAATGCTCTCTTTTGTGGTAGGGTGGTAGAGCAGTTAGGCTTATCAGAGGGTAGTGCAAAGCATTTGTTGTACACACACACAATAAAGTGAAGCACTCACTTAATATCTAACTCCAGGCCAATGGTTTTATGTAGCAAAAATATGTTTTGTTACTTTATTTCTAGATCCACAAGATTCAAGGTCCAGGTAAGTACATTAGCAAGTAAGTATCCAACATATGTATCAATAGCACTTTGTTTCAATTTGGCAATTAAAAATAGTTTTTAAGTATATAGTGATAATCTGTTTTAAAAGTTGACACTGCAATTTTCAGAAACCGTTCCGGGGGAAGAAAAGTTAGTATGATTCTGAGGTACGTACAACACTTACTGTTTCAATCTCCGAGGGTTAGGATGTCCACTGATTGAGGTTCAAGTTAACCCCAAACACCCACCACCAGCAACACAGGGCCGGCCGGGTGCAGAAAGTTGAGGTCGATTTAACATGGACTCCTATGGAGACTGAGGCCACTCTGATTCAGGCCTGCTTGCTGGTAAGTACCCCGTCTTTGGACTTCTGACCTGGGGGGTTTAGAGGAGCACCGGGGGGGGGCACAGGTCAGCACCAAACACACACCCTCAGTGGCGCAGGGTGGACGAATTCAGGGTGCAAACACAGCGTCTGGCTCCCAGTGCTTTCCTGAGGGGAACCCCGGGGTTCACAAAGATGCTGCAGTTGAAGTCCAGGGGGTCGGAGTCAGGAAACCAAAGGCTGGACAAGGAGGGTGCTGCCTGTTGGACATTGCTTCACAAAAGGTCGGATTCCCCAAGGCCAGAGGGCTGTGGGTGCAAGGGTACCTTCTGGCGTCGGGAATCTTCATTTGGTTCTGTCGTGGTCAGGGTGGTCTGCTGGATTCAGGCTGCAGGCGTCGTCGTGGTGGACAGGAGAGGTCAACCCAGGGTGGGCACGTGGTCCACCTGGGCATGTGCTGTGGGCGTTGGGTGCAGAGTGGACAGGACTCGAGGATCCAGGGAGGCTCTGGAGTCCTTGGATGGAGTTTCATCTTGGACAAGGCCGCTGTCCACGGGAGTTCTTGGTCCTCTGTGGTGCAGGCAGTCCTCTGGAGGCTTTTCAGAGGTCGCTCACTCCATGTGGTCAGAAAATCGTCTGGAAGTGGCAGGCTGGCACAGACCGGTCAGTCCTGCACTAGCTGTTTGGCTAACATACAGGGGGGCATCTCTAAGATGCCCTCTGGGTGCATTTTTAAATAAATCCAACACGTACATCAGTGTGGGTTTATTGTGTTGAGAAGTTTGATACCAAACTTCCCAGTATTCATTGAAGCCATTATGGAGCTGTGGAGTTCGTAATGACAAACTCACAGCCCATGTACTTAATATGACCACACTGCACTTACAATGTCTAAGAATAGAATTAGACACTGTACGGGCATATTGCACATGCAGCTATGCCCTCACCTGTGGTATAGTGCACACTGCCTTAGGGCTGTAAGGCCTGCTTGAGGGGTGACTCACCTATGCCACAGCCAGTGGTTTCTGGGAATGGCACCCTGAGAGGAGTGTCATGTCGACTTTTACTTTTTCTCCCCACCAGCACACACAAGCTACAAAGGCAGTGTGCTTGTGCTTGGTGAGGGGTCCCCCAGGGTGACATAATACATTCTGCAGCCCTTGGGTACCTTCCCTGGCCCCAGGCCCTTGGTACCGTGGGTACCTTTTACAAGGGAAAAAGACTTAACTTTGTACCAGGGGTGTGCCAGTTGTGGGAACAATGGTACAGTTTTTGGAGAAAGAACACTGGTGTTGGGACTGGTTAGCAGGATCCCAGCACACACTCAATCAAGATAGCATCAATATCACGCGAACAGTGTGGGGGGGGTAAATCTTCAAACAAGGAGACTTTCCTACACTGTCACATTTGTGTGCAGGTATTTTTCCATTCACAGCTTGTTCCCTACATTGAGCACGTTTTAGCTTTTCTCACCAGGTAGGGGAACATAACATGGGGGATGCAACACTGATAAGAGTGTACAAGCATGAGACTGTTTATAGCAGAGAAGGGTACGTCTACGTCTTGGAAATACACCTTGGGATCTGACCAATCTTTTTGTGTGTGTTTTCAACACTGACCAAGTACAGCCAGCACTTGAATTTCATAACTTACTCAAAGGGAGGGAGGTTACAAGAACTTTCCTTTTCAGTTTGTTTAAAGTATATAAGGTGAGGAATCTTGGCACTGAGGCAGAAGTCCCATTGCAGAAAGTCTCTCCTGTATCAGCTGTCCAGGGTTCCACAGCTTGACGTTTGCAAAGACGAGGATGATGTTTGATTCGATCCCCATGGTGATGCATTTTAAATTCTTAATTATCTAGCTTTACTGTGTGCGTGCATAAATATATATATATATATATTATATTCACTGCATACATATTCATTTTTGATACATTGCATTCTTTTCTTCTGATTATTATTCTAATGCTGTGATCATTTTTAGTAGCTGCACATGTTTTGCTGCAAAAAATGGTTGTATTTTTCTGTTATAAATATGGCGTCTTGACTACAGTGCACAGAGTGCAAGATGCTTGTGGTTTGAAAAAGCATCTCTTTGAAATAGGAGAACACTTAAATGACCAGTTTTATGGAATTCATGTAAACGTAAAGTTAACTCTTCAGTTTCATTTTCTCCCATTTCAAAGTGTTGCATTTAGCAGGTATCTTGCTCCCAATGGCTGGTGGACACAGTGTCATATTTAGAAACTGAAAAATACAGCCATTGTTAGACTTAGTCAATGAAACTATGCATGTGGGTGTCTGGTAACACTGGATGAGTAGCTTGACCGTTAGTAGGTCACAATGACTTTCATTGTCCAGAAGTAGCTTTCACTACAGAAAAGGTTGGAGACACCTGGCGTAGAATGAGTTGAGAAACATGGGGAGGACCAACATCTTGGATTTAGCTATCCTACCTGCCGGGGAGAGAGGAAGGGAGGTCCAGAACAGAGGTGATGCCTGTGCTCCCGTAAAAATCAAATTAAGAGTTAACTTAATTGTTAAGTTAACTCCTCTTTTTAATTTTCTCCCATTTAAAAGCATTCGGAAATATCATTTTGTTGGCATGATCCAATATTGAGTTGACAAGGACTTTTATTCAGATATAAATATGTCAGTGCTTCAGTTCTTCACCTCTGTGACCTGTGTCATAAATCTAACTCCAGCATTGCTCATCATCAGGCCCTGCTATCTGCAGCCTGAAGATAATAATGTAAAATAAACACAGCCTTCTCTTAAAAGGAAAATGTGACCATGTGCTTATTTAAAAATGAACTCAAGGCTGTCACCTACTCTGAAGGTGTCTGTGAGCTACTGCTAGCTCTTGATCGACCAGACGGAGACACCTGTCCACAGCATGGAAATCTGGCTGACATTCGTGAGGAGAGCAACTAGAGTATCATATATGTGTTCAAAATGGTTTGTTGCATAAGAGGTAAGAGTAGGGGAATTGGCACAAGTAACTGTCACATATAAAGAACTCAGAAGAATGCACAGAGGCGTTGCAAGCAAAGTAAATGCAGACTGCTGATAAGCTCAGCTAAGGAGAGCTGGGACTGTAGATTACTGGGTCCGAATACGTAAGCCTAGTTCTACATGTTAGGGTTTTAGAGTTTTGTTCGATTTTGCAAAGATAATAAGTATGTGAACAAAAGTAGAAGATCTTAGAGCATGGTATGTAGAGGGGTAGCTTTATGGTATGAAAGGCAGTGCTACATTTTAGGGTCCAACCGGATGGAGTAGTAACTAGAGAGTGGGCATTAGAGGCTGCTGACTGGGACCTGTAGTTGGAGTAAAGTCTGTTACCCATTCCGAAAGTGTCTAGCAATAGACAGGCAAAACATAACTATGGAAACTAGGCATGAAAGTTGGCATAAGTGCTACAGGACTATTTCTGCAGCTAAGTGATAGCCAAAATGCATAATAATGGCATCTGATGCTAATGTTCAGTCGATGCCTTATTAAATAAATTAAATGTTTTCATTTTTGCAAATAAATTACACATTGCTTGTGTGCTGCCCTGTACTTCACATATACAATATGTGGAATGCTTAAACATTTGTCTGAACATAACATAAGTAAATACCTATTTCTGTATGGTCATCCCCAGTGTTTTGCACTGATGCTGCTGGTTTTTAGGCCTCGGCTCTAGGTGACGTGCATATGCTGTCTCAAACCAAAATATGCTGTATCTACTTTGTAGGCTTACAGCTGGCCCATAGGCTTCCCATTTGCTGGCACCAACGTCGCTCCATTTTTCGTTCTCATTTGACAAGAGCATGCATATGTCATGCCTCTTCCAGTGTTTAGCCCTCCCCAAGAGCACTGGCCAAGTACTATAAGCTTACGCAGCAGTGTTTTTAGACTATTGTTTCAGGACTACTTTTTTAAAAATGGGTGACCGGTCAGCCACCCATTAGGAGTGCTGTTGTTAGAATTAGCGCCAAACACCAAATTTTTATTTATTTATATATATATATATATATATATATATATATGTTCGATGGCATGTGTAGCTGCAGATACACATGCTTTGCACATCCCGCCATCTAGTGTTGGGGTTCAGAGTGTTACAAGTTGTTTTTCTTCGAAGAAGTCTTTTCGAGTCACGAGATCGAGGGACTCCTCCCCTTTCGGCTCCATTGCGCATGGGCGTCGACTCCATCTTAGATTGTTTTCTTTCCGCCATCGGGTTTGGACGTGTTCCTTTTCGCTCCGCGTTTCGGTTCGGAAAGATAGTTAGAATCTCAGAAAATTCGACGGTATTGTTTGCGTTAGGTATCGGGTTAGTTACAACAGATCGACACCGAATTTTTAAGAGCTCCGGTGGCCCTTTGGGGTTTTCGATCCCCCGTCGGGGCCTGGTCGGCCTGACCACGTGTCTCTTCAAGGCTAATGGAATGGACCCCATTCCGCTTCTGCCCCAAATGTCACAACAATTATCCTTATACAGATCAGCATCTGGTCTGTAACTTGTGTTTGTCTCCAGAACACAAAGAAGATACTTGTGAAGCCTGTCGAGCGTTTCGGTCGAGGAAGACATTAAGAGACCGAACAGCGAGAAGACTACAGATGGCGTCGGCGCCGACAGGACAAAAACACTTGGAGGAGGAAGAAGAAACCTTCTCCATCGAGGATTCGGACTCGGACGAGGTCGATCCCGAACAGACGCCGAAAACCGTGAGTAAGACGTCGCCACACAAAACTCACGGAAAGACCACTAAAGCCCAGGGGACGCCACCGCCAGCAGGCCATGGCTTAACCCGAAAAATAGGTGACCGATCATCGGCACCGAGAAAGGGCACGCATGTGTCGAAGACATCCGACTCCGGCACAGAGCAGATTCGACCCCGAGACAGCGGGTCAGAGCAAGTTCGGCACCGAGAGGGCGGCACCGAAACGAGTTGGCACCGAGACCGGAACGCCGAAAATTAAAAAAGTGTTGTTGGAGCCGAAAAAGACTGCCGAAAAAGTTTCCATTCCGAAACATCCAGCCTCGGAACTGAAAACAAGTTCCTACACAGAGGAACAGGGACTGTCCTCACAAATGCAAGGACATAGGTTCGGACAAGAACTAGAGTCAATGGAGCCAGACTACACTCAGAGAAGGCTCCACATCCAAAAGGACACGGGGAAGATAAGTACTCTTCCCCCAATTAGGATGAAAAGAAGACTTGCCTTTCAAGAAAAAGACAAGCAGCCACAGGCAATGGTGGCAAGACAAGTAACCCCGCCACCATCTCCACCACGCTCAACGCACACATCACCGGTAGCCACTCCACCACTGATGCAGTCCCCAACTCATACTGGAATGATTCAGGATGATCCCGACGCATGGGATCTTTATGATGCACCAGTATCAGTTAACAGCCGATACTGTTATCCAGCGAGACCGTCGCCACCTGAGGACAGTACAGCCTACACACAGGTGGTGTCAAGAGCAGCGGCGTTTCATAATGTCACCCTGCATGCAGAGCCTTTTGAGGATGACTTTTTATTTAACACACTATCCTCCACACACAGCCAATACCAAAGTCTCCCTATGCTACCTGGAATGCTAAAACACTCCAAACAGGTGTTTCAGGAGCCTGTGAAGGGCAGGGCCATAACTCCAAGGGTGGAGAAGAAATACAAGCCACCGCCAACAGACCCTGTATACATCATGCAGCAATTAACACCAGACTCTGTGGTAGTAGGGGCAGCTGGCAAGAGAGCGAACTCACACACCTCGGGAGACGCACCACCTCCAGACAATGAGAGTCGCAAGTTCGACGCTGCGGGGAAAAGGGTTGCAGCACAAGCAGCCAACCAATGGCGCATTGCCAACTCACAGGCATTGCTGGCGAGATATGATAGGGCTCATTGGGATGAAATGCAACATTTCATTGAACACTTGCCCAAAGAGTTCCAAAAAAGGGCACAACAGGTGGTGGAGGAAGGACAGAGTATTTCGAGCAATCAGATACGCTCAGCAATGGATGCTGCAGATACAGCTGCTAGGACAGTAAATACAGCAGTGACCATAAGGAGACACGCATGGCTGGGTACATCAGGATTCAAGCCGGAAATACAACAAGCCGTGCTGAATATGCCATTTAATGGACAGCAGTTGTTTGGGCCGGAGGTGGACACTGCTATCGAAAAACTTAAAAAGGACACTGATACAATAAAGAGGGGGCCAATTCCAAAAGAGTAGAGGGAAGTTCTAAAGTCCCAAAACTCCTCAAAACAAGCAGTGACTTCGACGTCACAAATCCCCAACACATAACACCTGTGGGGGGGGAGACTAACCAAGTTCCACAAACATTGGGAGGAAATAACAACAGACACTTGGGTCCTAGCAATTATCCAGCATGGTTATTGCATAGAATTTCTCAAATTCCCTCCAAATGTCCCACCGAAAACACACAATATGTCAAAACAACACATGGATCTTCTAGAACTAGAGGTCCAAGCGTTGTAACAAAAAGATGCAATAGAACTGGTACCAATTCATCAGAGAGGAACAGGAGTTTACTCGCTGTACTTTCTCATACCCAAAAAGGACAAAACTCTAAGACCTATATTAGATCTCAGAACATTAAATACCTACATCAGTCTTGTCTGGGTCTTGCAAAATCATTTTCTGAAGTCCTTTTGGTGGGTTTTGTCAGAACCAAGTACTTACCTCTTTTCTCCTGGTCGCTGGGGGGCACTCTGGTATTTACCTTTTTTGGGTTCCTAGTTCCTCCAGCTCTCCTCTACCGATTCCACTTCCTTGGGTAGGGGCCCAACTTTCGCATTCCACTTTCTTAGTATAAGGTTTGGTCACACCCTAGAGCCTTCAGTTCCTACTATTGTTTTCACTGTTTTCTATTGTCTTTCTAATGTGTAAATAATAGTGTGTTTGCCTACTGCCAGTTGGGCTTTTGTATTTTGGTATTTCTGTTACCATAATAAAGCATCTTTATTTTTGTAACACTGCGTTGTTCTTTCATGTGTGTAAGTGCTGTGTGACTACAGTGGTATTGCATAAGCTTTGCATGTCTCCTAAATAAGTCTTGGCTTCTCATACAAGGCTACCCCTAGAGAGCCCTGGCCTCCTACACACTGTCTACACCTCAGTTGTAGGGGATGCCTGGACCTGGTATAAGGTGATAACAGCATAGGTGCTCACCACACACTAGCCCAGCTTCCTACAACTGCTAACTCCACTTTGCCATTTAAAACCATGGCAAAGCCCAATCCTCCATTTTTAATATATGTCACCGTAAAGAAGGCCTATCGAGCCCTAAGGCAATGTGCTGTATATTAAAAGGTGGAACATGTACTTTTACGTGTTTCAACTGTAAAATCCTTCAATTGTCATTTTTACTGGGGAAAAGGCTAGCAGTCCCTTGGGCGGATGCAAAGTTACAGGCTGACATCCCAGCCCTGCTAACTTGTGACTGGGACTACTAAAGTCTGTACTGTAAGGTATCGAACAACTTGTTACATTATGCTTGACTTACTGCTCAAGTCGAAATTATTGTAACTTGTAGCTGTGTACAACTTTTAAAGAGTTTCCATTTTATTTCCCAAAGCCTCCTGTACCTGTTTATGGTTTTTCACTTGTTCCATTCCCGAGATAACATTCTGACCTCCTCAGAGACGTGTAAATGACTCCCAGGAAAGGACACAATAGAAGCCTGCCTTTGGGGGAGCTTTAACCTCTCCCTGGCAGAAAGCTATTTCGGTGTTAGCCCCAAAAGGCAAGTGTTAGACCTGACAGCCTTAGGGTGGTCATTCCCCAACCTTTTGCCCGCCTCCCTCCATTTTTCTGACCCTATTTTCCCTGGTTTTAGGACTCTGCGCATTTTACCACTGCTAGTGAGTGCTAAAGTGCATGTGCTCTCTCCCCTATACTTGGTAACATTGGCTCTTTGTAGGAAAGTACCATCTTGCCTGGCATGTTACCCCCATTTTCACGTGTGTATGTTTGTTTTTGCCTGTGTCACTGGAATCCTGCTAGCCAGGACCCCAGTGATCATAGCTTGTGCCCTGTATGTGTTCCCTGTGTGGTGCCTAATTGGATCACTGAGGCTCTGCTAACCAGAACTTCAGTGTTTATGCTCTCTCTGCTTTTAAAATTGTCACTGCAGGATAGTGACTATTTTCACCAATTCTGATTTGGCACACTGGTACACCCTTATAATTCCCTAGTATATGGTACCTAGGTACCCAGGGTATTGGTGTTCCAGGAGATCCCTATAGGCTGCAGCATTTCTTTTGCCACCCATAGGGAGCTCAGACAATTCTTATACAGGACTGCCACTGCTGCCTGAGTGAAATAACGTTCACGTTATTTCACAGCCATTTTACACTGCACTTAAGTAACTTATAAGTTACCTATATGTCTAATGCTCACTTAGTGAAGGTTAGTTGCAAAGTTACTAAGTGTGAGGGCACCCTGGCACTACCCAAGGTGCCCCCACATTGTTCCAGGCAATTTCCCCAGACTTTGAGTGTGGGGACACCATTACACGTGTGAACTACATATAGGTCAATACCTATGTGTAGCTTCACAATGGTAACTCCGAACATGGCCATGTAACATGTCTAAGATCATGGAATAGTCCCCTCAAACCAAATCTGGTATTGGGGTGCCAATCCCATGCATCCCCGGGGCTCCAGCACGGACCCCGGGTACTGCCAAACTAGCTCTCTGGGGTTTTCTCTGCAGCTACTGCTGCTGCCAACCCTCAGACAGGGTTCTGCCCCCCTGGGGCCTGGGCAGCCCAGTCCCAGGAAGGCAGAACAAAGGATTTCCTCTGAGAAAGGGTGTTTCACCCTCTCCCTTTGGAAATAGGTGTTAAGGGCCTGAGAGGAGTAGCCTCTCCTGGCCTCTGGAAAGAGACCCTAAATAGCCCTCAGAGGAGGATTGGCTACCTAACCAGGTAAGAGCCTATCAGCAGGGGTCTCTGACATCACCTGCTGGCACTGGCCACTCAGAGGGCCCCATTGTGTCCTCACACCTCTGCATTCAAGATGGCAGAGGCCTGGGACACACTGGAGGAGCTCTGGGCACCACCCCTGGCGTAGTGATGGACAGGGGAGTGGTCACTCCCCTTTCCTTTGTCCAGTTTCGTGCCAGAGCAGGGCTGGGGGATCCCTGAACCGGTGTAGACTGGCTTATGCAGAAAAGGGCACCATCTGTGCCCATCAAAGCATTTCCACAGGGTGGGGGAAGCTACTCCTCCCCAGCCTTCACACCTATTTTCAAAGGGAGAGGGTGTTACACCCTCTCTCAGAGGAAGTCCTTTGTTCTGCCTTCCTGGGCCAGGGCTGCCTGGACCCCAGGAGGGCAGAAACCTGTCTGAGGGGTTGGCAGCAGTAGCAGCTGCAGTGGAAACCCCGGAAAGGCAGTTTGGCAGTACCCGGGTTCTGTGCTAGAGACCCGGGGGATCATGGAATTGTCCCCCCAATGCCAGAATGGCATTGGGGTGACAATTCCATGATCTTAGACATGTTACATGGCCATGTTCGGAGTTACCATTGTGACGCAGTACATAGGTAGTGACCTATGTACAGTGCATGCATGTAATGGTGTCCCCGCACTCACAAAGTCCGGGGAATTTGCCCTGAACAATGTGGGGGCACCTTGGCTAGTGCCAGGGTGCCCTTACACTAAGTAACTTTGCACTCAACCTTCACCAGGTGAAGGTTAGACATATAGGTGACTTATAAGTTACTTAAGTGCAGTGGTAAATGGCTGTGAAATAACGTGGACGTTATTTAACTCAGGCTGCACTGGCAGGCCTGTGTAAGAATTGTCAGAGCTCCCTATGGGTGGCAAAAGAAATGCTGCAGCCTATAGGGATCTCCTGGAACCCCAATACCCTGGGTACCTCAGTACCATATACTAGGGAATTATATGGGTGTACCAGTATGCCAATGTGAATTGGTGAAATTGGTCACTAGCCTGTTAGTGACAAATTTGGAAAGCAGAGAGAGCATAACCACTGAGGTTCTGGTTAGCAGAGCCTCAGTAAGACAGTTAGTCATCACACAGGGAACACATACAGGGCACATACTTATGAGCACTTGGGCCCTGCCTGGCAGGGTCCCAGTGACACATAGACTAAAACAACATATATACAGTGAAAAATGGGGGTAACATGCCAGGCAAGATGGTACTTTCCTACAATATACTTTTAAGTGGTAGATTCTGATCTGAAAACAGTAGCCCTGCCATGTTTAGTATGGCCAGAATGGTAATAGGAAATCCTGATTACTGGTGAAATTGGGAGTTAATATTACTACTTTAAAATGCCACTTTCAGAAAGTGGGCATTTCTCTGCACTTACTGCCATCTGTGCCTTACAGTCTGTCTCCATTCCAGGTCTGGGCTATGCTGGTTGACAACCCCTGTTGTGCATTCCACCAAGCCAGCCATAAACACAGAACACTCAGTCTCATCTGCATACTGAATGGGTCTCCCTGGGCAGGAAGGGTGGAGGGCCTCTCTCTTACAATTCAAAGGCAAGTGGACCTGCAACTGGACTCTGTCATAGGGACTGCCTGGCTGCCCAAATGACTTATTGGGACTGGTTTGCTGGAAAGGACTGCTGCCCTGCTTGTTGTCCTGCTGCCTGCTGGCTCCTGACTCTGCCTTCCCCAAAAGTGCCCCCCAAGGGCTTGGATTGAGCTTGCCTCCTGTTCTGAAGTCTCAAGGCCACAAAGACTTCACCAAGGAGAAGAAAATACCTGTGTGTTGGAAAATCACCACAATGGCTCAGAAATCGACACTATAGCCTGCCTTGCAGCTTAAAAATCGCCCCATCATCTACCAGATCAGTGCTGCTCATGCTCCTTCTACCAGCGCGTCAAGGATTTTCAACACATTGTCCCTGGGTGTCAAAAATATCCCCACATCGCAGTGAGGAACCAAGGCTGCGTCCTCGAAATGGATGCATCACCTTGCAGCGTGGAAAGAAATGACACATTATTTGTGCCGTGCCAAATAATCCAATGCAGTGCCCCATTTTCTGACGCATCTCCTCCTCTGCGGCCTCTGTGTGTTATTTTTGACGCATCCCAGGTACTGTGTGTTAAGAGGATACAACCAATGATTGTTAAGGAACAAGACTCATTTAAACCTTTAAAAAATGATATCTTGACTTGTGCATATTAGATTTTTGTTGTTTTGGTCTTATTTTATTCAGATATA
The DNA here is from genome assembly GCF_031143425.1 of Pleurodeles waltl. Classification (NCBI taxonomy): domain Eukaryota; kingdom Metazoa; phylum Chordata; class Amphibia; order Caudata; family Salamandridae; genus Pleurodeles; species Pleurodeles waltl. The sequence goes on along the minus strand of NC_090436.1, from coordinate 219,484,971 downwards.
TATTATCTATTTTCCTAAATTGATGTGGAGTACGTTTTGTGGTGTTTTCACTGTGTTATGTATGAGTTATTTCCCAAATACTTTACGCTTTGCCTTCTAAGTTAAGCCTGCCTGCTCTGTGCCAAGCTGCCAGATAGTGAGCACAGGATGATTTGGATTGTGTTGTGACTTATCTTGACTTAGATTGTGGACTCTATTTGGACAGGGTGCATACATCTACCACCCTGCGATCCAATTTCTTACCGCAAGCTTAAAGGTAGAATCCACCTTTTGAAGGGCAAATCCTCAAAACGTGGAAGAGGCGTTTCGCTTTTGTTTAGGCAGACACACTGGCACTTGGGACAGAGAGAGGAAAGCCAGTTGTCAAATCAGTTTTTAAGGCATGTGTAGTCCCCTTGGTAGCCACATCACTAATGTGGGCTAGGGAGCTCTGTACACTGAGAGAAGGGTTCTGCCATGTTAAAAGTGGGCAGCATGGAGTCTTCTGGGATAGCTAGATGCCACACTTCCCAGGAAGTGATCATCAGTAGGGAGGAAACCTAATAGTCCATTGGCTAGTGACCACAACCTCCTCTGAGGGCATTTTCTGGGCATAGAAATGGCACCCCTGGCACCCAAAGCTCAGATTTCATTGGACTGGCAAAGAGGACCGAAGAAGGACTGTCTTGCTGCACCAAAAACCCAGCAAAAACAGTCTGCACCATTGTGGTTTTAACCTGGGGGCTAGCAAAGGAAAGGACTGTCTGCTGTGTCCTGCTCATGGTGAAGTCTAGTCATGATCCCAGCTGAAGCAAGAGACTCCAACGGTCAATTGACTGACCTCCTGTTTGCAGCACAAGTAGAAGAAGCCTGCTTGGGTGAGTTGGTAGCCCAGATTCCCGGATTGCTGCTCCTTGCCGCAGTGCAGCCCAAGGGACCAGGACTCAACCCTCAGAAAGTTGCCCCTGAGTCTTCTGGATCCAGGAGAGCCATCAGAGTGTAGCGGAGTTGCCTAAGGAAGCAAGTTACTGCCACTGGAAGGGAACTTCTGAGACCAATGTACTGTGCGTCTGGTAGCCCAGTAGCTACTGGACATCTACCAAGCATCAGAGGACTTTGAGGTATGTCGACCTCTGTGTCCAGAATCGCCTCACCAATCCCCTGGACTGACGAGTAGCCCCAGGAAGACCACTGTTGACTGCACAGAATCTTTAGCATCCTTCAGCATCTTCAGCATCCTGTATCCCTTGCATCAGGACCACTCCATAGAAGTCAGTAGGAAGAAACCACTGATGCTGGAACTGGACTGCAGACTGCTTTTCTTATCAAGGTAACTATTTCTGTGGACCTTGTGGGTCTCCTTGACTGGTTCCCTGCCAGAACTGGTCACCTGAAGTAACTCTAACTAACCAAATTGATACTTGCCGACGTGTTTCTTGAAATAGTTTCTAAATGTCAAATTAGTTGAATTTTCCTGTGCTTGTTTGTGATTAAGTAAAAATTCTTGATTTACTACACCTTATATGTTCTATATGTCCAGAATCCTGTCACGGGGCGTTTTCATTTTGGTGTCTAAAAATAAATAAAAGTCTAATCTAATTTTTATAAGTATGTGGCAGATTTTGTTAGTGTGTCGGTTATTCCTTCTTCAGCTGTGTGGTGCTGTTTAAATGCTTTACACTTGTTTCTTTGTGTAGAGTCATAGCTATCCAGGGTTGAGCTAAGGGGTTAACAAACAAATCCTGTCTGGTCCTAAAGGGGTTGGAAGTGTATTACATGGTGAGGTCTCTCAACCACACCATATAATACACCCCCATATCCTCACACATAGGATTTTACATTGGAAGGGATGCTTCCAGAACAAATCCTATGCAAGACAGCACACACACCTCTGCACCATGGTGCAAAGGTTGTGTGGGCTGCCAGGCAACATGTTTTGCACCAGCGCAAGCCATTGTTTAATGTGACTCTGCGCTGCTTTGTCCCCCGTGTGCAACTCAGTGCTGTAACTTTGGTTAGTGCACTGTGTTGCACTAACAAAAAAAATCTGCCCCTTAGTGTGCATTCTTTTTCCCACCCTTGCACCTTCGGGCAGTTGGTTATAATTGAAGGGAAAAATATTCTTTGTGTGTCATTTTGAGCACTTTAATTCATCTCATCTCTTATAACGTAACCCTCTCTTGGTCTCTAATTCTTTATGTATCTTCAACTGCTCTCTCTGCCTCAGCTCGCTCTGCATTGTCTATCATTTTTAGTGACATGTAGGGGTCCCTGATAGACATGCCACTTGATGATACTTGCCTCTTCAGAGACAAGGCAGACTCAGCCCTTTGCTGGAGTGCTTAAAGATTGCATAGCAACAGCTAACACCTTTGGCCTCTCTGCATTTGTGTGGCAGTATCCCAGCAGTTTCACCTTTTTCAGGGTTTAGGAAAAGGCTTGGTATAAAGGCAACTCCAGAGTCCAATTCATAACAACAAACACCCCCAGATCTTTTGACGTTGGAGCATAAGGGGGAATGTACTGCACAATCCCCCACCCCTCACCCCACCAAAACACTGCCGTCGGTGGCACTTGGCTACCCCGTTGAGACAGGATAAGATATCACCTGCAGTGGGGGAAGTGTCACATCTGACAGATGGGTGTTTCAAATTGTTGAGGTAGGATATGCATTGCCATTCCAGTCCACTCTGCCTCATTTACCACCTACATCTGTGTGGCTGTCAGAGGACCACTTATCTATTTTACAGAAGGAAGTCCAGGCTCTCTTCTACGAGGAAGCAATTGAGAAGGTTCTGTTAGGAATAGGGACAGAATGTTACTTCCATTGCTTCCTCTTACCAAAGGACGGAGGTCTTCATCCTATTTTAGACCTTCATCTTCTCAACATCTTTCTCAAGAAAGAGAAATTTGAGATGCTCATGCTGTATATGCCCTGGAAGCAAAGAGGACTAACAAGACATCATCGAAAATGGAAGAGATTTTACATATGATGCCAAATATAAAATATTTACCACATCTCTTCATCACTAGAGCAGAGTCTACCCTACTTGCTACACTTGGCTCAGTCCAGCCTATCACACTCTTCTATTAAAGTCCATCTTGCAGCAATCTCTTGTTTTAGGAGATCTCCAAAACTCCATCTTTGTCGTCTGAAAGGCTCATTAAAAAAATCCTTAAAGGACTGTTCAGCATATTTCCACCTATTAGACCTCCTCTGCCGCAGTGGCAGCTAGACAGTTTTTTTGCAACTAATGAAGTTTCCTTTTGAGCCTATCAACAAGGCATATATCAAGTACCTTTCCTGGTAGGTAGCTCTCCTCCTTGTTCTCACATCAGCTAGAAGAGTAAGTGAAATCTAGGTAGTTACCATCCAGGAACCCTTCCTTCAGTTTAGGGACGATACTGTTAACCTATGTACTAACCCTAAATTAATTCCTAAAGTCCAGTTGGATTTCCATCTCAGTGAACCAGTGATACTGAAGTCTTCTTTCCCAAATCCCCAGACTGCAGCAAATGGAGCTCTCCACTCACTTGATGTTTAAAGATGCCTAATATTCTGTCTTCACAGAATAAGACATTTCCGTAAATCCAATCAGCTCTTCATTACATATAGCGTACCTAGAAACGTTTTTTCACTGACTAAACAAAGCATTTCCAGATGGATCTCTAGTGCTATTTTATTCTGTCACTGAGCTGTCACCGAGCTGGTAGACCTTTAAATGCAAAAGTTTGATTTCATTCCACAAGAGCAGCGCCCACTACCATGGCGTTGTTTGTTGGTGTATCAGTACCAGACATATGCAGAGCAGCAACATGGAAAACTGCTCATACCTTCACTAAACACTACTGCTTGGAAATGCAATTCCTTAAGGACGCCGCAGTAGGTCAAGCTGTTCTGCAACCTGTGTTTCAATAAAGGTGAGCCACGTTTCTTCAACCCACCTTCCTGTGAATTTCTTGTGCACATTTTTGTCCTCTTTTTGAACATTCATTAAAATGAAGATGTGTCTGTGTGTGTGTGTGTTTATATATATATATATATATATATATATGGATTATTGTTTCAAGTAAAATTTTATCTAATGTAAAATGTGCTATATACTGCTATCTACTCTGATGCAAGCATGTGAATCTATGAAAGTTCTAATACTGGAGTAAGAAATAAGTTACTTACCTGTAACTGTAGTTCTCCAGTAATGGAATATTTTCATAGATTCACATGCGACCCACCCACCTCCTCTGAGAAGCTCACCTTTCCTGTCTCACTGTAGTTATCTAGTAGGCACCAGTAAGCAAGTTGCCTTTTTGATTCACCTTTTTATACAGTGCCTTCTTCCCAGCTATCTACCCACCACAAACATTTACCTATTTTGCTGACTCTCTCCTACCTACATCTTCTTCCTTCTATTTCTCTTTCCCCTCTGGCTATGTCACCTTTCTCTATTAACCTTATTTCTCTCCCTGAATAACATATCGTTCTACATCATCTCTATGTATCCACTTCTCCCTGTACTTCACATCTCTGTCCATCTCTTGTATCCTGCCACATCTTGTTTGAATAGTTTTCAGCCTTACTCATGTTGAGCGCTTCTGCCGTATATACAGTACAGTAGAACGGTTTGAATTCCTGTGCAATCTATTCATCCTGTTGTACCCAGTTGCTCTGTGATTTCTTAGTTTCAGTTACCCATTGTTGATTAGTTTGGGCGCGGAGCCTTTGAACCAGTGGGCGGCCGGTTTTGTTTCCCCTTGAAAGTATTTCTGTTTCGTGGGCAGAAGAGTGGATTACACTTTATCCATGTCTAGGCCATGGAGTTGTTTACAAGCTGTTGTGAGTTGATGCGTGTTTTTAAGGAGTCGCTGCATTTGTGTCTCTTCTAAGTCCCTCACTTCATCTTCTAATTGAGGGCATTTGTCCCTCCTATCCCTGTTAAGTTGAGCCAAGATAACAATACAGTGACCTCATATGACTGCTTTCAAGGTGACCCACACTAAAGCTTTGGGTGCCTCCTGTATGTCATTAATTTCAAGGAAATTGTGTATGGTGTCAGATATCTCAGAGAGATTGGAGTCATATGCGAGTAGTTTGTGGTTAAGACACTAAGCGCAGTGAGATGTTGATGCCCCAGGTAAGTCTAATGTGATGGCAATGAGTGAATGATCAGAAAGGGCTGCTACCGCAATGTCCACTACCGTTGTGGTCTGGGTAAGATGTGGGTAAGTCAGAAAGAAGTCTATATAGGTATATGTCTGGTGAGCAGCTTGTATAGTTTGTAGGCTTTTGTCATTGGGTTACGCTGTCTCCACACGTCTTCCTACCCCATGTCTGATAGCCATTTTTGGCTTGTTAATGAAAGTGCTTGTCGCCTTCATTGTGCCAATCTATCCAGTGCTCCATCGGCTACTATGTTAAAGTTGCCCCCCAAGATTATCTCCGCGTCAGGAATGCCACCAATCACCCCACTACATCCTCAAGGAAGGTCTCCTGATGGTTCGGGGCGTATAGAGTAGCAAGCATAAAGGTATAGTTCCTCATTTCCATGCGTAAGGATTAAAGTCTGACAGGCAGCTCTGCTTACGTCTGTAGTACCTTCCCTGAAAAGTGCAAGATCAGCAGTATTGCCACCCCGCCCTCTTCCTAGGACCAGAGGAAAAGTATTGACGGTTGAACCAGTGTGACTGTAGGTGTTTCCAGTCAGAACTAACTGTGTGTTCCTGGAACAAACAAATTTCTCATTTGGTGTCTTGAAAGAAGGAGAGAACTGATATAAACATTGCAAGAGCATTGAGGTCCCGAACATTGAGGCTTAGTATTTTAACCATATGAGAATACATAATGGAGTGCTAAGCTGGACCAGGTTGGGCTGGTAGTACAATAGTTTCCCCCGTACAGCGGAGGAGGTCGCAGTGCCAGATGCATGTATGTCAAGGTGACGGTAGATGAGCAAGAGAAAAAGAGGGAGAACATGTAACAATAGAACTAGGGAGTTTCCCTCCCGGTAACTAAACAAACAGAGAGAGCATCTTGCTGGTGGTTGTTTCTGACAACAGCTGCAGCCAGATGAAGGGGGAGCTCCAGCTGCCTTTGAAAACTGTCCATGGGGGTAAGGCAAGGCCCACTTCCCCTGTCGCCCAGTGATGTGCTGTTTCTCATTCCAGGGGGATCCGTGCGTGGCAGCCGCTAATTTGTTTCCACATCAGTAATTTTCTGATCAGATGTGATCTCCTGTTGCTGTAATTGGTGTAGCACTGCCGCTCGTGGTATCCGTAGGCTTGCTGAAATGCATCTTGGAAGGGTGAGATGAACAGCGAGTACCCACCGGTGATCTTGCAAAGGGCTTCGGTTGAGCGTTAGCACTGTCGTCATGGGTTAACTCCATTTCCAGTACCGAGCGGACCTCCTCCAGAGTGTGGGCACTTCGGGTTTCTTTAGTCCATACAAAGGTAAGTCTGAAGGGGTGGCCCCACTTGTATCAGATTCCTAATCCCCTTAAGTGCTTGATGGCACTGTAGTATTGTAGGGAGAGATTGTGGTATAGTCCTAGTTTTACACCCTCCAACTTATTATTATTTTTGTCACTCACTGGTGCCCTGCTACCATGATGATTTCTTTTTGGTGATACGAGTGGAGGCAGGTGAGTATGTCTTGCAGCATACCCGGGGATTGGGCTGGGCAGCCTGCTCTTTGTGTGCAATCCAGCATCACCTTTTGATGCGCAAGTTCAGGCACTATGTGGCGAAACAGTCAAAGGACATAATCCTCGAGCTTCCATGACTTGCCTGATGTGGAGCCCCTTTGATTCACATATTAGAACGTCAGGACCAATTGTCAAGGTCTTCTAGTTGATAAAGTAGCTCCGCATTCTTGTCCTGTCTTGTCGTACTTCCAATAGTTCTCGTTGATGATCCTCCAGTTTCTCTTCACATGAGTCACCTGTCTGTTTGAGAGCATTGACCCTCTGCCCCAGTCCACCGCTGTCCTTTATGTCCCTGCGATCTTGTGCCATGTCTTGTTTCAGGGCAGCAAGATCTTCTCTGAGGGCGCTGAGCAAGTTCTCTTAGAATGCCCGTTTGACTGACGCCTCATCCTCCTGGGACCCTGAGTCGAAGGGCCAGGCAGATGAAGCTGTAGGCACTGAGGAGGTTCCACTACGGTAAAGCCTCTTAGTGGAAGGCTTGGTGAACATGTCCTTGAGGGTATGGTCTTTCGTGCCTCAGCGAATGGAAGATACAGTGGAAGTGCATGCCACTGTGCAGCCAGAGTCATCAGAGCCTAGGTCTGGGTACAGCCTTTCCTGAAGGCACTTAAAGGTTGATGAGTTTCAAGAAGGTGGAGGTCACACAGCACGGTTGAGAAGAGGGGCAACACCAATTCCCCTGCATGGCGCTGTCCCTTTAGCTCACTTTTCAGACAGTGCATGCAGCCCTTCTGTGAAGCCCACCTGGGACAAATTTGCAGTAAGAGTGCTGTAGGTGATGGTCCTGTGTGCTTCTGCACCCACGCCCTTGTAGGTGCCGATAGGCAGTGAAGGGGTTTCTTCTGTGTATGGGCCTCTATGCGTGAAGAGGCGATGGAGGGGTCGCTGTGTTGTCCCAGAGTCGAGTATGCTATTAGTGTGTAAGAGCTGGTGCAGCGCATTCCTTGCTGTTTCCACCTCCTGGCCTGCCTCACCCCCAGCCACCACGCTGCAATTAGGTGCTGTGTGTGAGGCCGAGTGCACTGGCGTTGAGCGGCCGCAGTGATCTGGCCCTGGGATCAAGGAGGAGCCGTTCTGTATCCTTACACCGGGGGTGGCTGTTGGACTCTGATTGCTGGCAGAGACGGAAAATAAGGTGGTCAGTCAGCTGCAGTGCTCTCACAGTCAGATATCCAAAGTATCCACTGACCGCTATCAGAGTGCTACGTCAACTGTCATTTTGAGATCACAGCAGTCAGGACTCGCAGCCCATCCCTTGAAATTACGAGGAAGGCTGTGAGATAGGGAGCTCTGGGTCATACTCCCGGTGGCTCCCAACAGGTGCCTGCCAGTTGACAGCCAAATCTGTGGCCCCTAGTCACCTCACCTGTCCCGTTAATTTTATGAGCGGCAGAATTCCAAATAGGTGCTGCTTCTCAGGCCCCATGTGGACACAATGCCAACCCCCTCCCCACCAAAAAAATACATATTTCGAGTATTGCTTGGCATCACAAGGGCTTGAACAAGCCAAAAAAGGGTAATAAATTCAAAGTTGCTCTAAACAGGTGGCCCCAAAATATATCTTGCCTTTGCCAGTGAGGTACTCCGTAGACACCTAGCACAAATGTATACACAACCAGAAGGTGATGTAGAGGAGCTTCTTCAAACATATCTGTGGGAGATTGACTGCATAAGTTCATGGAAGAGCAGAGAGAAATGTTGTAAGCCACTGTCACATAACAGGCTGTATGGGAGGCCATAAAGCAGTTATACTCATAGTACGCCCCCGGGGCCGCATGCAGCCCTCCTGAACTTTACATTCGGCCCAGCGGCACTGGGCTGCTCCTAACTAGACTCAGCACTAACATTTAATAAATGTGAATAAACAGGCAAGCATTTATTTAAGGTGAGTTGAAGGTAAAGAAAATAGATAACAGAGGGTGTTCTGTACAACGTAACATCAGAAACACCTTCATTTTTAAAGACATATTCCAAGCAAAAATGTAAAAGCATGATCAAGTCTGCTCAAAATTCAAAAAGTGTATTTCATTAACATGCAGAAACTTCACCTTAGTACACCAGATTATATCACTGCATTGAAGAAATATATTTTTTCAAAGTGATAATTTTCTAACCAGAATTTAGAAAAATTAACTCCCCCATCCCCCACCCCGACAACAATGCCTTTCGTGAGCTAAGAGGTAAGTCAGCTATGTGCACTCTTTGGGTGGCCTAGGTTTCAATTATACAAGAATATTATAGTTTATTAAATCAAACACAAGAAGGTTTTGTGCAGCACACATCCTGAAGCCATGCAAGGTCCTCATGTGATCATGAACAAAAAGCAGGGAAAGTGAAATAAAACATTTGCTTAGGATCACACAGTTTGGTTAAGTGGAGAGGCCGTGATTATTTTCAAGTTTATGGTTTCACATTGTGCTATTCAGACACTAGAAGTATATGCTTTGTTCCCCTACACCCACCTTACTGCCAACCCCCGACCGCCACCCTGCTGCCATTAGTGCGGCCCTCAGTCACATTGAAGACCAAACTCTGTGGCCCCCAGGAAAATGTTTGCGAGTACCCATGCCATAAAGGATATGTTGCAGAGTAAAACAACTCCCCATTCCATGTGTTTATACCAGTGCTTCCCTGGGCTGCTGCCTGACTTGTTGTAATTGTATGTGGAGGCCCGGGGGTTAAGGTAGTTACCAAGCACCATGAGGGAGGCTGTCATTACAACGATCCAATAATCAGAATTGGACCTTGGAGAGTGGGCATTGTAAAGACCTCTCTCCACGATAAACAGATATAAAGTACTAGCTCTTTCCAGATCAGTACGTGGCGTGGAAATAAAAGAACTGTCACGTTAGGTAAGGAAATGTATTCTTAACAATTCCTTTATTAAGAAGATGAATCTCGTCAGAAGCTTTTGAAGCTACAACAGTATGTCCCACCCATTCTGAAGCTTCCACTGCTTCAAAGATGCCTTCAACCCTTTAGCCTATTAAGTTATTTTTCTGCTGCCTCATGCAAGCTTAATGGAATGTTATGAACCTTGCATGCTACGGGTATTGCTTATTTTGTTAGTCTAATGTGGTGTACATATCCTTTCATGCATCCCACTTTGTCAGCAGAAACAGGCAAATTCATTTTGAAACTGTTCAGCTTTAGTGTCACTCTTTCTAACTTGTACCAGGCGACTCATGTTGGTATTCAGGAACATTCCCAATAATTTCTGAAAAGGCCAACTCAAAACTGAATCACCTTTAGCTGGCACATACACTTTCCCTTTTGCATAATTTCCTTGATGGTCAAAATCAGCTTCAAAGTAGCCAACTGCATATGGCTGGGTCATAACTGGGGTGGCATGGTGAGCAAAAGAATGATGGATTCAATCCAGATCTGTGACTGGGATTGAGTGTTTGAAAAGTTTCAGCACTCCGTCCATCATCCTTTTATGTTGCTAAAGATGCCCTAAGTGGCCAAGATATGCCCAGATGTGGGTCTCTTGCTCACTGTGCCACTGGATTCAAGCTAGCCTGGCTGATGAGGGGTGATACCATGAATCCGGTCCCAGGATGGTGTTTTTTGGTCCAGGGAGGGCCTGGCAGTTCACGCTGGACTGCTCCCATGGGGAGCAGGGTCAAATCTGATTTTCATATGGCTGGTCCAAACTGGGGTGACATGGTGATGTATTTAACCTAGATCTATGACTTGGAGTGAGTGTTTGAAAAGTTTCAGCACTCCGTCCATCATCCTTTTGTGTTGCTGAATCCTAGAGCCCACAGCTGTTTAAGGAGCCCCTCCATGTTTTTATCTAAGTAGATCATGGAAGAGTGTTTCTGTGATTGTGAATGACTCAACACCTCTGAGAATAGGAGCTGGCGGGCTGGTTGTTTCCGAGAGGACTTGCAGAGGGCCATTGTGTCTTTGTGTCTTCACAGTCCCTGGTGGCTGTGCCAACATTCCCTGGCTTTCCTTGAGGACAGTTTTTATGCTTGAGGTGATTGGGGGCAAGAGAGCCCAAACCGATACCCAATTCATGCTACTAAAATGGGCCCGGGCTAATAGTTGAAGCCACCACTCTCTCTTTTGTACCACTCACCAGTGATGATAATGAAGTCTTATTGAGGCGGGGAGGAGGGAAGTTTTCTTCAGTAGGACTAGTCGAATAGTTGGCTCTGTATATACTATCTCAGAGTAAGAGATAGTGTGCACAGAGTCCAAGGGTTCCCCTTAGACGTAAGATAGTGGCAAAATTAGATAATTCTAATGCTCTATTTTGTGGTAGTGTGGTCGAGCAGGAGGCTTATCAGAGGGTAGTGTTAAGCATTTGTTGTACACACACAGGCAATAAATGAGGAACACACACTCAAAGACTTTACTCCAGGCCAATAGCTTTTATATAGAAAAATATAGTTTCTTATTTTATTTTTAGAACCACAGGTTCAAGATTTGAAGTAAATACATAAAATGCAGGGTATTCCACACAGGTAAGTTAGGAACTTTGAATTAGAGCAATAGCATACACAGTTTTAGTAAAAATGGCAATAAGCTATTTTAAAAGTGGACACAGGGCAAAAATCAACAGTTTCTGGGGAGGTAAGTAATGGTTAGTTTGTCAGGTAAGTAAAACACTTACAAGTCTAAGTTCCTGGGCATAGGCAGCCCACTGTTGGGGGTTCAAGGCAACCCCAAAGTTACCACACCAGCAGCTCAGGGCTGGTCAGGTGCAGAGGTCAAAGAGGTGCCCAAAATACATAGGCGCTTATGAACAGGGGTGCTCCGGTTCCAGTCTACCAGCAGGTAAGTACCTGCGTCTTCAGAGGGCAGACCAGGGGTGTTTTGTAGAGCACTGGGGGACACAAGTAGGCACACAAAACACACCCTCAGTGGCACAGGGGCGGCCGGGTGCAGTGTGCAAAGCAGGTGTCGGGTTTCTAATTGATATCAATGGAGGGACCCGGGGGCACTCTAGCGGTGCAGGCAGGGCACAGGGGAGCTTCTCGGGCCAGCCACCATCTGGGCTAGGCAGAAGGTCGCCTGAGGGTCACTCCTGCACTGAAGTTCGGTTCCTTCTGGTCCTGGGGGCTGCGGGTGCAGTGCTTTTTCCAGGCGTCGGGTCCCTTGTTACAGGCAGTAGTGGTCAGGGGGAGCCTCTGGATTCTCTCTACATGCCCGCTGTGGAGGTCCAGGGGGGTCGTCTTGGGCTACTCACGAGGTCACAGTCGCCTGGGAGTCCTCCCTGTAGTGTTGGTTCTCTGGAGCTTGAGCCGGGGGCGTCGGGTGCAGAGAGTGAAGTATCACGCTTCCGGCGGGAAGAGTGAGTTCTTTAAAAGTTGCTTCTTTGTTGCCAAAGATCTTGCTGTTGTTGAGCAGAGCCGCTGCTCACTGGAGTTTCTTGGCCCTTTGGTTCAGGGCAGTCCTCTAAGGCTTCAGAGGTCGCTGGTCCCTGTCGGATACGTTGCTGTTGCAGTTTTCTCCGAGTTGCGAGACAGGCCGGTAGGGCTGGGACCAAAGCAGTTGTCGTCTCCGTCGTCTCTGCAGGGCTTTCAGGTCAGCAGTCCTTCTTCTTGTTTCAGGTTGCAGGAATCTGATTTCCTGGGTTCTTGGGTGCCCCTAAATACTAAATGTAGGGGTGTGTTTAGGTCTGGGGGCAGTAGCCAATGGCTACTGTCCTGGAGGGTGGCTACACCCTCTATGTGCCTCCTCCCTGAGGGGAGAGGGGCACATCCCTAATCCTATTGGGGGAATCCTCCAAACCTAAGATGGAGGATTTCTAAAGGCAGGGGGCACCTCACCTCAGGACACCTTAGGGGCTGTCCTGACTGGTGGGTGACTCTTTCTTGTTTTTCTCATTATCCTCTCCTGCCTTGCCGCCAAAAGTGGGGGCAGTGGCCGGAGGAGCAGGCATCTCCACTAGCTGGGATGCCCTGGGTTGCTGTAACAAAAGGCATGAGCCTTTGAGGCTCACCGCCAGGTGTTACAGTTCCTGCAGGGGGAGCTGAGAAACACATCCATCCAGTGCAGGCTTTGTTTCTGTCCTCAGAGAGCACAAAGGCTCTCCCTCCGGGGGGCAGAAACTCGTCTCAGTGGCAGGCTGGCACTGACCAGTCAGGCCTGTACTGAAGGATTGGGTAAATTACAGGGGACATCTTCTAAGATGCCCTCTGTGTGCATTTTGTAATAAATCCAACACTAGCATCAGTGTGGGTTTATTATTCTGAGACGTTTGATCCCAAACTTTCCAATATTCAGTGTAGCCATTATGGAGCTATGGAGTTCTGACAAACTCCCAGACCATATACTTAATATGGCCACACTGCACTCACAATGTCTAAGAATAGACTTAGACACTGTAGGGGCATATTGCTCATGCAGCTATGCCCTCACCTGTGGTATAGTGCACCCTGCCTTAGGTCTGTAAGGCCTGCTAGAGGGGTGACTTACCTATGCCACAGGCAGTATTTTGTGGGTATGGTATCCTGAGGGGGATGCCATGTCGACTTTCCCCACCAACACACACAGTCTGCAGTGGCAGTGTGCATGTGTTAGGTGAGGGATCTCCTATGGTGGCACAAGACATGCTGCAGCCCTTAGGGACCTTCCCTGGTCACAGGGACCTTGGTACCACTGGTACATTTTACAAGGGACTTATCTGTGTGCCAATTGTTTGTGGAAACAGTGGTACATTTTTAGTGAAAGAACACTGGTGCTGGAGACTGGTTAGCAGGGTCCCAGCACACTTCTCAGTCAAGTCAGCATCAATATCAGGCAAAAAGTGGGGGGTAACTGCAAGAGGGAGCCCTTTTCCTACAGACTAGTTGACAGGAATAGGAGGCTAGGTGTACTGCTGGACATGGTTCCTCCAGTACTTAAGGATTACCTCAGCAGGTTATCTTCTGTCCCAGGATCATATATAGAGAAAGTCATTACATTTTGGGAGCTCTTAAGGAAGGACTCCTGGGAAGACAGTGTGTGGTAGGTAGCCCGATCAACTACTGGCACAGGTAGGCCCTTCTGAACTGCCTGCAGTACCTGGGACTCCCACATCTCATATTTTAAGGGTCCTGTCACATGATCTGCAGTTGTCACAGTCCCTTGAGTACAGGTGGGGAGCGGGCCTCAAATCACAGCACTATAGTGCAGCTAATGACAGCGGTCTCAGACTCTATGGCTGCTTCCCTCGATCTTTATCTCCACAGCCTATCCTGCTCTGCGAAATTTGTGGAGGAGTGCGGGTAAGGCCATTTATTATGGCAGCTGACTTGGGCAGGCTGCAACAAACCAGGCACGGAGTGGAAGGTGGCAGGCAGCCCCTAAGGAGACACGGAGGATCCGTGTCTTCTCTGAGCCTGTAATACTTGCTTCAGCAGCACTGATGGCTGTGACCTGGCCGCACCTTCAAACTGTGTTGCAGAGGCCTCATCCTAAGCTGTAATAGGGTCCTGCAGGGTGGGGAGGAGTCAGCAGTCGCCACTCGTGCGGTACCTGGATCTGCAAGCCCCCGGCACTGCAGGAGAGGAAAAAGGTGGCTGACTTCTCTAGGTATCTCTAGCAAGAAGCAGCCCGTTGGACAGCTTAAAATCCCGCCTTCCCCTTGCTTCATTTCAATGAAGTGTTGTTGAAGCTGTTCCTGGCTGCCTGGGGAAAAAAATCATTTTTGGGCCTGGCAGTCCACAGTCAAATTGTACAAGACGATCGTCCTGATCCTTCTGCTCCATTTTTTTTATTTTATTTTCACACCCTTCACCTGAGAGCTTGTTGATACGACCCTCGGTGGCCAAATTGAACCCCAGCAACTTCCTTACTGCTCCCCCTGATCAAGTGTCTAAAAAGCTAAACTCTATGGGCGGAAAAGTCTTTGCTTCACCCCACTCAGAGAATAGCACAACAGCCATGACATGTCTTTGTAAAGTGCATGTTCACCACTTGGGGAATTTTGGTGGAGAATGAGAGATGGTTGTGCTGTTACCCAACCCAGTGATACATATTTTATCAACTTTGGAATGATAAAATGTTAAGTGGATCTGCCGGGACACAAATCTGTGGCCATGACTGAACCACCAGACTGACCTTCGTAGGTATAGTGTTGGGCTCAACCTACAGAAAGACTTCTCAGTGAACTGCAGCCATTAAAGATATGATCATCATATTTGTCTCAGAACCGGAATCAAGGTCTGTCCTCCGCCTGCTGAGACTGATGGCATCTTATTGGTGCCTTACGCCAGCTGACATATGAGCTTTCTGTGGTGCTTGAGACAGTGGTGGCTCAAACATCTGGAGAGCCTCTCACCTTGGATACATAGTTTATACTCTGTTCTTCCAGACCTCGATTCATGGATGTGCCTCTCCAACATCACAAAGTGTTGTCCCTTCAGACTCTCACTGCTGCAGAACATCATTGTTACCCTTGCCTCTTTGTTGGGCTGGAGTGGTTATCTGGGAAAGATGGCATTGCAAGACTTTGGTTAGTATTGGAACATTATGTGCACGTCTTTGTGTTGAGATGTGGGCACTTTGCTTTACTCAAGGTTTTTCTCCCTTTTGTCTCATGGAGCACCGTCAACATCCTATCAGACATCATAACTACTGTCTGTTACATAAATGAACAGAGCAGTTTGGGGCATTGGACCCTGTGTTGTGAGGCCATATTCCTGTGGTGGTGGCTCCACAGCTGGGTATGTTACCAGTGAGCACACACATTGCATGCTCACTCAATGTGAGGATGGATACACTGAGCCACCTCACTTTTAGAAACCACAAATAGGAGCTTCATCCAGAAGTGGTTGATGAACATGATCTATTCCAAATTGGAGTGTTCATCTGTGGATCAGTTCATCAGAGCCCTGAACAGGAAATGTCATTTTTTTTTTTTAAAGTCATACAGTTTTCCACAAATGGTTCCCCTAGGTATGCTCTGAGTTTCATCTGATCACAGGGCCTTCTGTATACAGTCCTACCTTCAGTAGATGCAAGAGGATTGTGCCAGGTTCAGGCACCTTGCTGTGTCACCAACCTGTTGACAATTAGCACTTGGCACCCCTCCTCCTCTCCCACACAGGGAAGGTCCGGTCTTCCACATCAGTCCTTGGACCCATCATCTCCACGTATGGAGATTGAGCAGTGCTAAATAGAGGCCTTATGTTTACTACCTCAAGAGGTAGACATCATGTTAACTGACCAAAAGCCTGCTACAAAGTCCTTCTGGGTGATCCACTACTCACAACTTGTTGTCTGGTGTAAGGCTGAAATTTGAACCTCTTCCACTTTCGATTCTCTGATATTCTGTGCTTTGCTTTTTCCCTTGCTCAGTACTGCTTTGCATTTGCCACTTTGAAGGGGGTGCCTGTTTTGCCTTTATGTGTTTATCTGGTCATGCTCCGTTATCCGATGAATATTTCTACCTTCAGAATTTTCACCTTTTGAATATTCCAGATGTCGGACTGAATCCAGAAACCTTTCAGTAGCTGTCCATGCTGTTAGGGTGTGCTTGCTCCAATTCTGCACCAAAAACAGCATCCTTGCAATGTCACTGCATAAAGCACACTGTTGGCGTATTGATGTTAGTTCCCTTTTTTCAGCCCCATCGATGCAAGTCCAGAGCTCGAATCTCCTCAGGAGATTGTTGATGTTATCAACACTAAATTTCGCTCAAAGCTTTTTCAGGTGCAGTTTTTGTGATAATGTCACTCTCTAAACAATCAGGGTTTAAACCGTGTAGGGACTGTGATGAACAGATGTCTATTACAGAGGCACACGTAATTTGCCTATCCATTCAGCAGAAGAAGAGAGGCTCCGCAGGTTAGACCCCAAGAAAGCAGTCCGCTCCTATGTGGACATAACGAAGGAGTACAGACTGGATGACCAACTCTTGATCAGCTACATCGGCAACATGAGAGGCAAGGCAGAGGACAAGGGAACATTATTGTAGGAAGCTGGCTCTGTATATACTATATCAAAATGAGATATAGTGTGCACAGAGTCCAGGGGTTCCCCAAGAGGCTTGACAGAGGCAATAATAGATAATACTAATGCTCTATTTGTGGTAGTGTGGCCGAGCAGTTAGGCTTATCAGAGGGTATTGTTAAGCACAGGTTAGTTTTTGAGGTAAGTAAAGCACTTACAAGTTCAGTCTCTGGGGCATAGGCAGCCCACCTTTGGGGGTTCAAGTCAACTCTAAACACCCAGCACCAGCAACACAGGGCCGGTCAGGTGCAGAGGTCAAAGAGGGGCCCAAATATCATAGGCGCCTATGGAGACTAGAGGTGCTCCGGTTCCAGTTTGCTAGCAGGTAAGTACCCTCGTCCTTGGGGAACAGACCAGGGATGTTTTGTAGAGCACTGGGGGGGGGGGGGTGGGGGCGATCCCAAGTAGGCAAACAAAGTACACCCTCAGTGGCACTGGGGCTGCTGGGTGCAGTGGGCAAACAGGCATCAGGTTTGCAATAGGAATTAATGGAGGGCCCCGGGGTCACTCAGACGATGCAGACAGGCCACAGGGGGGCTTCTCTGGCCAGCCACCGACTGGGCAAGGGTGAAGGCCTCCTGCCTGTCACTGCTGCACCGGTGGTTGGCTCTTCATGGGCCTGGGGGCTGCAGGTGCAGTGCTTCTTCCAGGCGTCTGCTTTCTTTTCACAGGGCAGTCACGGTCAGGGGGGGGTCCTCGGGATTCCCTCTCCAGGCGTCATCGTGGGGATGCAGAGAGGTTGGCTCAGGGTGAACAGGTTGTCAGATTTGCCTGAGAGTCCTCTCTGCGTTGTTGGTTTCTCTGGACACTGGCCAGGGGTGTCAGGTGCAGAGTGGTGGGGACTCACGCTTCCTGAGTGAGGTGGCAGTCCCTTAAAGATGTGCACAGGAGTTTCTTGGTCCTTTGTAGTTGCGAGTCGGCAGAGGTCACTGGGGACAGTCCGGTAGGACTGGTGCCAAAGCAGTTGTCGTCTTCCTCCTTCTCTGTGGGGTTTTCAGGTCAGCCGTCCTTCTTTATAGGTCGTCAGGAATCTGATTTCCTGGTTTCAGGGTTGCCCCTAAATACTAAATTGAGGGGTGTGTTTAGGGCTGGAGGGCAGTAGCCAATGGCTACTGTGCCTGAGGGTGGCTACACCCTCCTTGTGCCTCCTCCCTTTGGGGAGGGTGGACACATCCCTATTGGGCTGAATCCTCCAACACAAGATGGAGGATTTTCTATGGAAGGGGTCACATCAGCTCTGGTCACCGTAGGGGTGGACCTGGCTGAGGGGTTGACTCCTCCTTGTTTTTTTCATTATCTCTCCGGACTTGCTGCCAAAAGTGGGGGCTGTGTCTGGGGGGGCGGGCATCTTCATTAGCTGGAGTGCCCTGAGGTGTTGTAACACCAGGCTTGAGCCTTTGAGGCTCACTGCCAGGTGTTACAGTTGCCGCAGGGGGGGGAGGTGTGAAGCTCCTCAACCCAGGACAGGATTTGTTCCTGGTCACAGAGTGCACAAAGGCACTCACCCCATGTGGCCAGAAAGTAGTCTGGAAGTGGCAGGCTGACAGAGACCAGTCAGCCTAGCACTAGCAGTTGGGCTGGCATGCAGGGGGCATCTCTAAGATGCCCTCTGTGTGCATTTCTCAATAAATCCCACACTGGCATCACTGTGGATTTATTGTGCTGAGAAGTTTGATACCAAACTTCGCAGTATTCAGTCTAGCCATTATGGAATTGTGGAGTTTGTGTTTAACAAACTCCCAGAACATATACTCTTTATGGCTACCCTGCACTTACAATGTCTAAGAATTGGCTTAGACACTGTAGGGGCATAGTGCTCATGCAGCTATGCCCTCAACTGTGGTATAGTGCACCCTGCTTTAGGGCTGTAAGGCATGCTAGGGGGGTGACTTACCTATGCCACAGGCAGTGGGTTGTGGGCATGGCACTCTGAGAGGAGTGCCATGTCACCTTAGTCATTTTCTCCCCACCAGCACACACAAGCTGAGAGGCAGTGTGCATGTGCTGAGTGAGGGGTCCCCAGGGTGGCATAGTACATGCTGCAGCCCTTAGAGACCCTCCCTGGCCACTGGGCCCTTGGTACCAGGGGTACCTTTTACAAGGGACTTATCTGTGTGCCAGGGCTTTGCCAATTGTGGTGACAAAGGTAGAGTTTTAGGGAAAGAACACTGGTGCTGGGGCCTGGTTAGCAGGGTCCCAGCACACTTTCAGTAAAATCTGACATCAACAATAGGCAAAACATTAGGGGGTAACCATGCCAACAGTGGTATTTTCCTACAATTATCAAGATGGATCACCTTGTGCAGCAAAATGTGCTGTGCTCTAGCCCACAAGGAGCCACCAGAGAGCATAAGGGATCCCTCCATTAGAGCCAGGTCTTCTACCTTTGCAAGGTAGT
The DNA here is from genome assembly GCF_031143425.1 of Pleurodeles waltl. NCBI lineage: Eukaryota > Metazoa > Chordata > Amphibia > Caudata > Salamandridae > Pleurodeles > Pleurodeles waltl. Next base: position 219,465,942 of record NC_090436.1, on the reverse strand, counting down.
AGAAATGTGGCAGAAATTTGCAGGTTCTGATGGATACAACTACCTGTGGATTCCTCACCTTATGAATTCGATCCCTGCGCCAGCATCCGACGGAAAGTCTTCTTCCTAGCTATCTACGTCGACGAGGACGTCATAATGGCACGGCTCCACGTGACTCCGTCTGACGTCAGCATGCCAATAAGAGGTCCCCGTCGGCGTACTAACGTCAGTTTTTCCTTTTTCCGTGCATTCTACTTCAACGGTTTGTCAGTGAACGCCATCTTGTTCAAGATGGAAGTAGTCTCTATCACTCATACTGTCTTTCCTCCCTGCAAACCTCACAAGGCTCAGCAGCACACAGACAAGCTGAGATATAATGGTTAATTTCCACTTAAGCTGTATTCTGCTCTCTATGAACTTTTCCTTGTACCACTAGGACTTGGTACAATTACAAGGTATTTCCATTAGTTTACTGTGCTCTCTACATTCACATAGCACATTATTGTTCAGGTGTCTAGTTATGTTCTAGCTTCTCTGGACGCCATTAGCATCAAGGGTACTGTCAGAACCATGTTCAGAGAGACAGGAGGTACGCAGGAGGAACTGGGCTCAACCAAGGTGATTGAAGTAAACTACGTTCAAAAAGCAGTAACGTGATCCTCTTGAGGACAAGGCTCTAGTAGTTATCAGGCCACTCTCTGTCCTCCCACCTCTAGTGCAACGGATTTGGAGTTATTCCCCGTTCCTTGATGGTTGCATCCCGGGAATGTAAACTAGTAGGCTGAATTCAAGAGTTCTTCGCTTGGACTCTGGTAGTAAGTTCAGTCATTAGAGTCCTGAGGTTTGCAGCACCAATGGCGGTATGTCCCACCGGGCCTCAAAGGCCCAGTTCTTGGTATATCCGATCCGGCGGAAGAGAACCCTTTGGCGGTGTAATGCGGTCCTTTTCTGGACTTGCAAAGTTGGGTTGCACGGAATCAAACGTGGCAGCACCTGGCAGGCACCAGCTCTCTCCCTCGAGTCACGCTACCTGCAGATTCAGATGATCGGGGTTACTCCTGCTCCAGCGGTCAATCGGTAGGTCACTTTTCCCGCGGCAGGAATGGTGTTGGGTGGTGTCCTGTTGCTCTTCTGCCCTCCCGCCAGGGGGAGTGTTGTTGTGAAATAACCCGGGATGGTGTCCTGTTGCTCTTCTGGCCTCCCGCGGTGCAGTCCCCAGAATGTGGTTTGGCACACCTTGGTCGCAGCAGTTTCTCAGTCTTGGGCGATGACCTGATTACTTGGCCTCAGGTGGCCCCTCCTGGCATACAGGGTCGCCACTTCAGTTTTCACTCGTCCTAACACGCTGGTCTAATGTTGACATCCACAGCGGGCCCACCTGGCATACGAGGTCGCCAAGGCACTCCGGCACATGGTCTGCAGCCCGATTGATGCAGGGACGTGTTTCTCCCGCCACATACTTTGAGTCACTCTACGGTGGCCCCTCATGGCATATGGAGTTGCCAGTTCACTCAGGCACTCGGGCGACAGCCCGACCAGTGCGGGGAGTGAGTTTCCCCTGCTACGCTCCTAAGTGCAGATCCCAACAAAGCCACCTGGCATATGGGATCGCTGATTCAGTCCAGCACATGGTCTACAGCCCGATCAGTGCAGTGATGGATTCCTCACTCCTCGCTCTGGGAGTCCTCACATTAGGGCTTTCTTCTGGACCTCAGTCCCTCCAGTGCTGTCTTCTTCTACACAGGCACACTGTTCTTGGCGAGCAGGCAGGTGCTCCAGGCTCCAGGTCAAGTGATCTTGGCTTGCCTAGGTGACACCCCCTCACCCAGCAAGGAGACTAGCAGGCTTGGGTCCCTAGTCCAAGTCACAGGCAGAAGTCTTGCAGTGCCTCCCCTCCTCACACATCCTGTTTGACTGCTGGGCCGATGACCAATTTTTGGGGCCTCATACTCCACTACTCATAGTTCTTTTCCAGACACAAAATGTAATTTAGTGTCTGGGTATCTGAAGGTTTATGTTGGGTTTCTCTTTTTTTAAATGAACATCTTTCCCCTTTCTTCTTTCTCCTGAAGGATGTATGTGACAGCAGGCAGGACCCCAAAAGTGATTAACCCAAACAAGATTCATGTGAGTGACCAGAGTTCACATCTGGATGTCAGCCACATTGATATGTGTATCAAAGGGTAGTCCTGGGCCCTGAGCCCTACTCTTTATGATCCCCTTATCAAACCCATCTCCCTCTTCCTGATATGTGTCAAGGTCCCTTCCTTGTGATCTGTCACTGAATCAAAAAGCCCTTTGAAATGCACATGGAGAGCCTGGTTCTCTATATATTGTACAAAAATGATGTGCAGTGTGCAGAGAGTCCAAGCAACCTCTCCTTGGTATCCAGAGTTAATAAGTAGACCAACTAATGCTCTATTTTTAGTGGTAGCGTGGTCGAGCAGTTAGGCTAATCTTGGAGATGTGCTAAGCATTTGTTGTACTCAGTATCAATAAATGTGGACACACACTCAAAAGAATAACGCAAGACCAATTTACAAAACTACTTCAGATTTCTAGACAATTTTAAGACCAAGATCATCAAAATCGGGTAAGTACTTATTAAGGTATGATTTTTCAAAGTTTAGCAAAAATAGTATTTTTGTGCGTAAATATGCACCATAGTAATCAATGGGAGAAAACTTAAAAAACGCATATAAAAGCAGGCAATGCTCTTACAAGTGTTACCTTCTGTTTTTAGGTGGTGGTTTTCGAGATGTCCTATGGGGCAGCTGGAGAAGTGTGGGCGGTTCCCAGTTCAAGCAGGAGCAGCAGCTGAAAATCTTGGAGCTGGTGCAGAACGGAGAAGGGAACCATCTGCACAAAAACTGCACAGAAGGACTTAAAGGTAAATCCGGTGGGTCCGCTTCGAGTGTAGAGGTTACTGGTTTTCCGATGCAGCGGCCAAGGAAGCCGGGTACAGTGCATATAGGTCAGCCAAGCGTTGTGTGTCCTAGGGTCCTTGGAGGCAGGTGCAGGTCACTTTAAGGGTGGATTGCAGGTCAGCAGGGCCACTCTGGGAGGGGTGGTTCTTGGGTGTCCTGAAGTCCCTCGAAAGGAACTTGCTTCTTGTCCTCGTAGGCTCCAAAGTGGACTTTTCTTCTGGGTGTCTGATATTGGGGGTCTAGTACCCAAGGTTATGGTACGTCTCGGCAACTGGAGGTCACGGTGACACCAAACTTGTCACACTGGCATGTTTTGTTCTCAGGATCTGTCCGGCTGCCATGTCCGGTTTGTTGGCCAGGAACCGGTCAGTGAACTGAACTTCACTGGTTCTTTCCTACTTGGTGCAGGGAGTGATGCCTTCACTCTGGAGGGAGGTTCTCGGGAATTTTTAGAAGGTTGGAGGTCCTATGGGTTTCTTAGAGTCCACCTGATGTCCATTCAATCCCTCAGTGGCGATTGTAGAGTGCTGGATGCAGCAGGCAGGTTTGGCTCTTTTTTTCTTCTTGCAGCAGGACTTACGTTCTCGAGCCTTGGGTCTTCTTTTTCGCTGGACTTCTTGTGTCCATCGAATCTGATCTGCAGTTCTAGGGATGCCCACTAAATACTGCATTTAGTGAGGGTTTAGGGGAGTACCTGGTAGTAACCAATGGGTCACTTACCTTAGGGTGGCTACGACCACTATGTGAACACTTCTTGTGGGAAGAGGTCACATCCCTTACCCTGACAGGCTTTTTTCCTGCTATCCAAGATGAAGGAAAATGAAATGGAGTAGTCACCTTGCCTGCCACACTTGGGGGATGGGGCAGGCTGGGGGTGGGCACTCCTCCTACTCTGGCTGAGTTTTCCCACCAGTTTACCAACTCAATGTGGGGAAAACACATTGGGCAGCCATCTGCTGCTAGCAGCAGAGTCAAAGGTCAGATTTCAAAGGCGGTAAAGCCTTTGAAGCTGACCGTTGGGCTGGGTACCTGCTTGGGGGAGGAAGTGTAACAACTCCACCCTGGAAAGGCTTTGTGTTCTGGCTCCTGAGAGCACACCATACCAGGGCAGGTAGATTTTGCTTCCCTTTTCACTTACTTTGTCTTAATGTTTTGTAAAGACACAATAGGGGCATATTTGCTCATGCAAACATATGCCCTCACATGTATTATAGTGCACTGTGCCTTAGGACTGTAAGGCCTGCAATAGAGGTGAATTAACTATAGTGTATGCATTGTTAGTGGACAGCGCACTCTTGGTGAGTACCATGTCGAGTTTGCAACTTTTAAATACACCTGGTCATGCACTTGCAATGGCAGTCTGCATGAGGCTCATGTGGGGCCTCTCCGAGTGGAACAATTAGTGCTGCAGCTCTAGGGGGCCCTTAGGTACCAGGGGTACCATTTACAAGGGACTTATAAGAGTGGCTGAAGTGTCAATGCATAGTACAGTTTGGGGGAAAGAGATCCGGCCCTGGGAAGCTGTTTAGCAGGAGCCCAGGGCACTTACAGTTTGAAGCCACATCGTTTTCCAGTTAAAAAGAGGGGGACTAACCATGCAAAAAGAGGCCCTTCCTCACACTCCCATCCTCCAGTGCAAGCCCCACCCAGCTTACAGGAATGTAGCAATACACAAATCTGTCAGGGGGTATTTCTCTACTTCTCATGTTTTCTTCAGACAGGCCTGGGCTTTACTCGGTGCCCAGTACTGTTAACCTCATGTATTATGCCACCGGTAGCATACCCACATGCAGCACACGCACTCAGTCTGCGTGCACTGTTCAGTACTGCAATCTCTCTGTACTGTACCAGAGTGTATTACTTTAAAACCACACCACTAGCACACATATTTACAGTTTGTGAACTGTACCACACTTCATTATTTCGTGTAGTGTATTTCTTGTGAGCGCACATGCATTCACCATGTTTCCACCATGCACTCGCTTCCATATGAACCTGATGTAGGCCAGCAGTGAGTAAGCACCCAGCAGCGAAACGTTTTAAAAAGTTTAGTGAACCTGTAGGCCTCACTCCAGTGATAAAGGGTTAAAAAAAATTTTTTTTTTAAAAAGGACCTATTTACTGCTACTGATCATTGCATGTTATGCTGCCACTACAGCTCTTGTGCTGCTTAATTCCTGGTTAAGGCAGTGGCTTTCCACCACTATGAGGGCAGCGCTTTGGGTGTCCCTCCCAGTCCAACAAGACCACAATACGTGAGACAGGCCTATGTCATGTTGCACATACGTGATCCGTGTTCGCCTATGGCAACAAAAACAGCATTGTGGATCCAGACACTAACACAGTCTTTTTTTTTTTTTTTGTACACAAATTTTTATTGTTATTTCACAACAACACTACATAGTACAGTGGCAGCACATAAGAATATGTTACTGACATGTACATCAGCATGAATTTATATGGGAAATATCTGCATTCATTGTGAGTACTTACGATTGTACATCACCTCATATTTCAGAGCTTATCCAATGTCTGTTGTGGTTAACCTAATTTGAACAACCCTAATACGCCCCCCAAACTCTTACCACTGCTCCATTGTCTCATATGTTATTACACATCTCAAGAAAAGCTACAGGAACAGCTCAGGCTTTTATGCTGTCTTATCTCTAGGTATTGCATGGAATTCACTTAGCCCAAATAGAGAGAAGAGAGGGTCTCAACCACCGCTCTTCCTCCCAATTAATCAGTCCAAACACACAACAAATGTGGTGGTATAATGCACTGTCAAGGTTAGTGCCTTTCTCAGGTCAGAAACCGTCAGATCCAAAGTTGGGGATTGCTAGGCACGCTGCTTGCAGGATGGAAGAAGGAATTCTTTCTTTATGGAAGAGGTGGTCTCACACAATAACATCATGCTTCATCATTGGCCACCTCCCCACCCTGGAAGGACCATGCCGCCAAGGCGGACTCAACCTCTTGGTGATCGTAGACCAGAGGGATTTCTTAGATAAGAAGCTACTGGTTAGTAGATGGGATCCAGCTATGTTAAAAATACCTTAGGGACTACAGGTGGGTTTTACCCTTACTGATGATGTCCATAGTTATGATTAAAAACAATGGGACGGTAATATTGAGGGTAATGGCTTGGATCGTCTTACATTACCAGCATATTTCTGCCCTCACATTTATCCTGTCCTGGTCTGGGGCATTCTTCAGGGCTGCGGATCCCTACTCCAAGTAGTGTGCTAACACCATATGTAAATTTTAACAAAAAAGAGCACCCAAGTTCTATATGGGTGAAGGAGTTTTTGTAAAGGCCTAATTAAAGAGAGAACAAATGTGGGTTAAAATAATATACAGATGTGCCATTTGTCATTTATCATCCAAAGTTGCACACACATGTGAGCATGCAGGTGATAGTCACTGCAAATCAATGCAAAGTGCAAAACCAGTGCCTAAAGTCATGTGTTCCTAATTAATACTAATAACATTTTCTGCTTGAAAATCGGGGGAGAGTAATTTTAGTTCTCTTCTTAATTAAATACTTAGCCATGTGGGCCAGTCCATCAATCTTTCGATCTTCTTTCCTTCCTCACGCCCCTCCTAAGGAAGAGGAGATATTACATAGATTGGATTCCAGGCACATGTTTTGTGATGGAAACGTCTGACCGCAGATTTCTTCACCTTGTGAATATTCCTTAGACATCAAACTGCATCCAGGAATTTTAAAGCAGTACTCCTGCTCAGTTAGGTGGCATATAAATACCGTCTATGCCCAACTAATGTTGGTTCCTTTTTTCCACGCATTCAGATGCAGAACTGTACCTATATTGGTCTTTAGACCCCTTTTTAAAACAAATTTCTATACAGTGTATAAGGGAAAATCAGTAGGTCAGCCCCCTAAAACAGCAAGATTCAAGCAGTGTAGAGGCTGTTGCAAACAGATGTCTGTAATGACCCTCACAAAGTATGTTTATGGTATCTGGGGTCAGAGCACAATGTCTGCAACAAATGCTCTCTCAGATGATTCCAGCCCACGAGGTGAAGTTGTATGTTGACATCGAAAGACTCCACGCTATGACAGTCGAAAGGAAGATACTGTTCCCTCTGCCAAAGTCATTCCTACAGCAGATACTCATTGTGGTTGAAGTCTTCAGGTGAGTCAAAGAAGAAACACAAAACATTCAAGTGGGAATCGGCCCCTTCCCACCATTGTCAAACTCATGGAGAGGATGTCAGTGTGCCACCCGGTCTCACTCTCTGTCATCATTGGAGCTGATTCAGAGTCTGATTCCGAGGCACCCTTGGATTCCAGGTCTGTCAGTGACCTCACAGCAAGTGGAGCCCTTCAGGGAGCCCATGCTGCACATTTTTGGATCTTTAATAGTTCCCTCTGGCGAACCTTCAGGCCCCAACGACCCACAGGGGCCTCCATTTGTGCTTCCACCAGTGGGTCTGCCCTGATTGTCATCTGTGCCTCTGGAACCCAAATTAAGTTCACCACCTGCTGTGCTGGTTCCTGTTGCATCAACATTGTTGCTGACGCCAGCAATGGCCTCAACTGGGGCTATGCCCATCTCCCACCGGAATACAGCTAACATGCAATCCTTGTTATTCTGACACTTCTGGCCTTGACACTGAGGAAAGCACCTTCTTCACTATCATTATGAAAAGGAGAGCAGAAGTATTAGACCTCCACCTTCCAACTACAGAGATAAAGCCTAATGTTCTGATAGAAGTACTCTAGCCCAGTGGTTCCCAACCTGTGGTCCGGGGACCCCTGGGGGTCCGCAAAGCCTCCTCAGGGGGTCTGTGGCTGCTTAAAAAAATAAATAATATTAATAATTAGGTCCCCAACATTCAGTAATGGCTCAGTGGGGGGGTCCCCGGATTCCAATAAAGAGTAAGTGGTTGTCCCTGGGCTCCAGTAATGATAAGATAAAGTGGGGGTCCACAGAAGTCAAAAGGTTGGGAACCACTGCTCTAGCCTATTCAAGCCCCTACAGTATCTCACTACCATCTAATAAGGCCCTCGGGGATATCTTTTTGGGCACTTGGACGTAACCATTTTTGGGACCACCAGTTCATAGGCAGGTCACTCTACATCATCACCAAGTCTCAGGCAACCCATCCTTTCTTACACAGCATCCTACGTCGGAGAGTTTGGTGCTGTGAAAGCAGCTTGCATTGACACGCATGTCACTTATATACGGCTCAGCTCATCGCTCCTGAAGCAGATCAACGTCGAAAAGAGCCGCATGATGCCACTTACGAGTATGCAGGAGTATTGCTTTAAAGTTTTTGGATTCTGTTTGATCTGCAGTTATATAGAGCATCCACCAGAAAGATTGTTACTGAAGTTAAGTGACTTTTTCATCTTACTAAATCAAATGAACAAGAGTGGATGATTAGTTTTCCATGGTCTTTGCTGTAGTGAAGAAAGGGTAAGAGGTCCCCAAAAGTACCATTGCCTTATGGGTTACCTTGTATGTTACGATAGATTGCTCTTTGGACAATTAAGATACTCTGGCATGCATTCATAAACACTCCTTAAAGTCCATGGCAGCTTCTACTGCTCTTACCTGGGCCAATACTGGTGGCTGTTTTTTGCTGGGCAGTCATTTGGCCTTCACTGTACACTTTTGCTAAATATTACTGACTCACAGTTCAGAGATGCAGTGATAAATACTTTTCCAGGGTTGTGTTTCCATGGTTGAATCTGGACTACTGAATCAAACTTTTAAAATGTGATATTTCAAAACTGTCATGGTTTCCTAAGCATAGTCATATTGGTTGCAAAGAAAATACTAAAGCATTTGAAAACAAGCAATAAACCGACAATTGAAAAATAGTCTTTAAACATGATTAAGCTGATGGTTGTAAAGTGTCTCTAGTTTATGATTAACGTAAGTTTAGTTGGTTTATTATGGATGCAATATACAGATGTATCACATCTTCATCTCCTTTGTATTATCTTCTTGAGTGTGTCATGTGTTTGTTTCAAAATAAAAAGGGGAGGGAAAACTTCATAGGCTGTTGTGCTATGGTTATTTTCTACTTATTTATTCATATGATGGTTATCTGTAAGTAGATATTTTTATACAATACAATGTACTTATATATATAAAATTGTTAGAGACTTCCATACTACTTTTGTCTTTAAAAAACAGTAGAATCTGGAACAGCACTGACAGCTGGTGTGAGTTTTTACTGTATCAGAGTACCATTGGTCACCTAGTGGTGGCAGGCAATCCCTGGCAAACTTTGTGGAACCATGCTGCGAAATGTTACTCTGTTAACAATTTAAAAAAAATGTTTTTATATTTCTTTTCATTACTATTAAAAAAAAACAATACAGATGAGAAAGAAGAACATCTCAGTTGTATACATAGGGTATATCCAGTCATAAAGGCAAATAACAGCATAATTTAATAATACCAATAGCTACACTACAGATAGGGTTTCCATCATGTAATAGCAATGTGGTACAACTGAGAAGGGGCAGGGAAGAGGGGAAGAAGGGAATCCACCACTCGGGAAGTGTTTAGTGGGGCAAGTTCCTACCCGCAGGACACACTTCTGTCATAATGCACCATGACGGCACTCAACTTCTATATCCCACACCTTCTCAGGGGGTCACATGCATCAGGTATAGTATCCACTAATCACTCTGTTAGCAAAATTAAAGATGTCTAGGTGTGTTAAATCCTCCCATTGGATGGGCTGTTCAAGCAGGTCTACCTTTAAGGGACCGGCTTCTTTCCCTCAAGAAAAAATGATGAATTGTGCTGCACATATTTCAAATAAATCGACTAAAACTCTATAGGTTCAGCAGAACCACTAATGAAATCTTACAGTACTTTGTGATGTGCTAGTTATGCCTCAGTGGATTACCTTTCCCTAAGTGTTTTATCGAAAACGTTGGCAAAATAGTGGGTTTTGTGCCACAGTTTCCAGTTCACATTGTTTTATCATTTATCATATGCTTTGTTATTCATTTCTCCCCCACATCACAGACCCACCCCCACCGGCCCGTGTGTGTGTATATGTATGTGTCTACACACACACACACACACACACACACACACACACACACACACACACACACACACACACACACACCTCCCCCCCCCCCCACCCCCCCCTCTTGCAGGCTCATTCAGCAATACCACTTTTAAATTACATAGAACTTAAAATAGCAGAGCAGTAAAGTTACACCTATCTTTCATGCTCTGACCACAAATAATAGTTGTCATATCGTAAAAGGGTTTTGTAGTATAGATGATGAAATGACTTAAAACATGTAAAAAAAATAATAATAATCGTTTTGGGGTAGTGGCACTAAACCACTAAAATCAGCAAGACCACACTTACCGAATCCTACATGAATTACCCCCCAAAATTGGCATTAACTATGGCTGATATATAATTCTGAAATGTAATTATTTCATCTTACTCATTAGTTTTCCAATGTCTGAAAATACAGACATATCACTGTGAAATACAACTGTTATATTTTAGATAAATAACCTGAATTCCACCAAACAAACCAGTATTTTTGTTCTGAAATACTTTCTTTAAGTTGTTTATCAATACATGTTTGGTCCCCAAACAACAGCTTGCTTTTCTCACCAAGCACTCATGTACCTTTGTACACATTTTAGCTTTCATGCCCATTTCTAACCATCATCAATTCCTAGAAGGTCTAATAGGAGAGATGCTTGCCAACATTGCACCAGGGATGACCAAATCATGGCAAGAACGGCTACTATCGAGGATGAGCACCATTGTTAGAGTACCACTATCCCTCAATAGATATTCACTACTATGTCAAGTACACCTACACTATGTGAAAATGAGTCCCTACTTTGCCGGCAAAGGCAGAATGTTGCTAAAGGTGCCCCTGCCTCAAATATTTGATAATCACCCCACATCAAATCACTCTATTGAGATGCAAATTCATGGAGTCCTCTTTGTAATGGAGAGAGCTGACCATGGAACAACTTTTTCCAAAAATCTTGACTAACAGGTACAATAATCCTTTCATGGGTTTTAGCACCAAATATCCTACTGATCCCAAAGATATGAGTGCACAGGTTTTTTAAACCATTGTTTTGACTGAAGTTCCCCAGCCGGTACAGACCACTACTGAGCCCCTCCTACCTTTTACCAAGGCACTATCCGATACCCTTCTAGAGTCCTGGGCCAAACTTTGCTGTGACCCTTCAGTAAATCGTCAAATTGGAAGACGCCACCGACCTTCTCCAAAAGACCTTGCATTTGTGTTTCAGCACCCTTCTCCTGAGAATTTAGTGATGCAGGCTTCTAGTAATCAGACAAATCCAAATACCTTTGTGACTACTCCCTGCGATAGGGAGTCCAAAACAGGGGAGTTCTTTGGGAAGAGGGAATTTTCTTCCACGTATTTGGCCCTCAGGTCCGTTAATACAAGTTGCCTGCTGGGCCGGTATTGTTGGGTGTTGGGAAGACCTTTGACTTTTCCTGACCTAAACTATACAGAATGGGTGTGATACTGTCAAATTCACTATTTGTTGTGGCCTGGGTATCAACGATTCCATAGAGCAAGCCATTGGCACCAGTGTTTCCATTTGTTACCATGCTTGACTGCTGTTACCTGTTTTTTCAGCCATTATCAAGTCGTCCCTTATGGACATGTCTTTTGACGGGACTCACCTTTTTGGGAACAAGACAGATTCCACTCTGGAGCTGTTCAAAGAGAGCAGGGTCACATCATGCTCTCTGGCATTATATGCCCTACCTTGCCAGCCACATCAGCTCTATCGATCTTTTTACAGTTTCGGCAGAGGCATTCCATACTGCCAACCACTTCAACCTCATCAAGGTGCCCAGCCATTTCGAGACCGAGACTGTGGCACCCACTGACCCCGAGGTCGGGGTCAAGCCAGTCAGCCTACTGTCTCCCTCCCCTGCAGTCCTACCAGCCAGACCACTTTAGCATGCTCTTAGTGGAGCATAACTGCATAGTTGGAGGCAGGATCCAACAATTCTTTCCAGGTTTGCAGGCTATAACGTCAGACTGATGGGTCCTGCAGCTTGTAGCGGAGGAATACTTCCCTCCCTTCAGGGCCACTCCATTGCACTTTCCACTGGCCTCGGACCAACTGATGAAGGACCATTTGTCTATCTTATAGCAGGAAGCAGAAGCCCTTTTGGCCATCGAGAGCGTGTCTGCGCCAGAAGTGGACTGTGGTTGTTATTCCCCTTACTTTCTGGTGCCAAAGAAGGACAGAAGTCTTCATCCTATTTTAGATGTGCACCCTCTTAGAGCCTTCCTCCAGAGGGACAAATTTAGAATGATCACCCTGGACCAGATCTTATATGCCCTCAACCCTGGAGACCAGATGGTGGTGTTGGATCTGCAGGACTCCTATTTCCATATTTTCGTCCTGCAGACCCATCAACGCTACCTGTGGTTCATGACGGGCAGGAGCATTTTCAGTTCGCAGTGATCTCCTTTGGTCTCACCAGTGTCCCTCGTGTTTTCACAGAAGTGATGACAGCACGCCTTCGGAGGTCGAGGGTTGAAGTCTTCCCCTACTTTAACGACTGGATGCTGAAAGCAGGTACGTTCCAGGAAGTCAACAACCACCTCCAGACGATGGTGAGCCTTCTGTCATCTTTGGGGTTCACTATCAGTGTGCCAAAGTCACACCTGACTACTTCCCAGACACTCCCTTTCATCACAGCCATTCTGAACACAGTTCATTTTCGTGCCTTTTCCCCAAAAAGCAGAGTTCAGAGCATTTAGGCCTTATACAGATCTTTCAGCCTTGGTCCTGGAGTTCAGTGGGTTGACTCTGAGGCTCCTGGGATTGATGGCCATCTGCATCTTGCTGGTCAAGCATGCCAGGTGGCATGTGCAGGCTCAGCAATGGAATCTGAACTCTTAGTGGGCCGAACATAAAGGGACCTCTCTGACCATTTCCAGATTTTGGAAGAGACTGCAAACGATCTTTAGTGGTAGTTGCTCAACCATGATTGGGTCAGCAGTAGACCCCTCTTTCTACCCCACCTAGACCTGACAGTGGTGACTAATGTGTTACTTCTGGGATTGGGTGACCACCTGGGAGAGGTGAAGATCAGAGACCTCTGATCTCCAGGAGAGTCCCGGCTCAGTTTCAACCTTCTGGGGCTGACGGCTATCCGCTTGGCGTTGAAAGCCTTTCTTTTATCCATCGCGTGGAGGCTAGTTCAGGTGTTTAAAAGCAAAACCACTGCCATGTGGTATTGCAGCAAAGCGGACACAGTGGGGTCACGGACCTTGTGCCAGGAGGCCCTGCGCTTCTGGAAATGACTGGACCATCAAGGCATTTTCCCTGTGAGGAACAACCTGGTATGCTCCTTGATTGCCAGGATGGGCAAACTTAGCCTTTAGTGTCTAGCAGATAATGATGGCAGTTGCACCCGGAGGTGGCACAAGGTCTTTTCCATGAATGGCTTGAACCTTGGCTCAATCTGTTTGTCACAGCCAAGAACACACAATATCCGCAGTTCTGCACATTGGAGTTTCCAAGGTGTCTCTTGCACAGATACGCATTCCACTGATACCTCTTTTGCCCCAAGTTCTATAGACGATCAGGACTGACTAGGCCCTATTCATCTTAGTGGCCCCAGACTGGACACTGAGATTATGGTATCCAGAGCTCCTGGGCATGAGCATCCATCCTCCCTGACCCCTCCAGGAGGATCTGCTGTTGCAACAACTTGGCAGGAATCTGCACCTGGACCTTTACAATCTTCACCTTCATACTTGGTGATTGAGCGATGGCAGCTGGACACCTTTGACCTTCCTCTGGATGTGGTTGATGTTATCTTGGGAGCCAAACATCACTCAACCAAAACTGTGTACGCCTGTTGTTGGGACAAGTTTGTGGTTTGGTACAGCACACAGCAGATATACCCTCTCCAGGCAAAGTTACCTGATGGCTTATTGTTTTTCTGGAAACGTTTCCTGATCTAGTCTGGCACCTGGGGAATATTCAAGAAGTGAGGACTCTGTAGTTCGATAGTCTATACCAGAAAGAGCATTACTGAAGGTAACATGTTTTTCAAGAAAAATGATATATGGGGTTTCACTCTAAATACTTTTATATTCCAAAAAGACATCATCGTTTTTAGGCCTATCGTAAACTTAAGGTTGCAAACAGATAGATGAAAAATATCATTTTCTATTGCTGATTGTAGCAGCATAAAAATAGGATAACAGGATGTTGTCCCTCAGTAAGTAGGATGCGTATTCCCATACTCCTATCCCTCGAATGCAGAACAGGTGCCTACCTTTCATGACCAAAGGTAGACTTTCTATTCAGGATTCTGCCTTGTCTTAGCTCTTTGAGTATACACGAAGAGACTGTGGTTGTAGGCTGCTAATTTGCAGAAGTAAGGAAGGCAGTCCTTCACTTATCTGGATTGATTAATGTTTTCCTGGAAGGGTTGTTACCTGTTCCACGTTTTATAGCTGCTTAAGATGTTGCTTTAGACGCTGTGGGACCTCCCACAATTAAATGCTAGCATGCAAGCTAGATCTACTTTATTGGAGCAGTGATGAAGGCATTTCCAGAGAGTGGTTGAATGAATTGAAAATGTTTCATTTATTTGTAGCTGACTTCACTGTTCAAGCAGTTCAGTTTTTTAGACTGAAAGTTATCTCAGACTCTGCAGTGGTAACTTGGGTGCTACCTATGGAACTCCTGTTGGTGAAGTGCAGTGTATGCCAGGGTCCTGTGTTATGTTATGTAAGAAATTGGGTTATTAGTTGTGCAGGATGTGAGTCCACAGTTTCCCCTTACTGGGAACCAAGCACCCCATTGTAGTACGTGATTCTCTAGGGTAGTGAAGCAGAGCAGTCCAAGGCCTACTCAGGCGAGTGGGTGTGGGCTAATAATCACCGTTCGCTGGCGCACACAATACCAATCAATACCTGATTGTCCTGTCAGTGCTTTCTCTTTGAAAAAGGGAAAGTACATTTATTACACACACTACTAAATATTACTGTAAATATATAGATCAAGAAGATTGAAATAGCTTTGGTGACACTCTGAAATCACATTTGACCCCCAAAGTCACAGCCCCCTACCTATACCAGATCGAACATCACAATAAGCAGGGGGATCACTCTAAATAAAGGAGGCCTGGTGGCTTTGTCTCAGGTCGTCACATCAATATATAAGGCAAGTCAATTGGCTTTGTCAAGGAGTCACCACATTAAAAAGACCAATAGCCCAACAGTCATATCATGGTAATCTTTAACTAGGTTTAAATGCAGTCATAATTTTCAATAAAGCATTGCAGTAATTGTCAAAAACCATTTCAGCAACATATTGTCATTAAAGCATTCAAAACAAACATAACATTTGTCTGTCTTTCTAATAGACCTTCGGAAACAACCTGTAGAAGTCACTGCTTTCCCAAATTATCAGTCTCGGAATGCTTTAAAAATAAAGCAAAAGTTGTAACTCATCCTGGGCCACCACATAGCAGAAAATCCTATGAAAAATTAGCCCTTCAGGGCATTATGGGGCGCTCCCAGCCTGGGAACCATACATTTTTAATTACCAGCTTTTCTCTGGCTGCTAACTGGTAAGGTGGCTTTGCGCCACTTGTTTAAAATGTATTTTTCTATTTTTATTCCCGATGGTTGGTGCCCACTAGACACCTGTGTGCTTCTTGTGGTGGGGATACCCTGGGGATCCAACTCCCTGATGCACCAGCTGGCTCCCCGACTGGCACTTCTGGTTGCGGACACAGGAGCTGGCAACTGTGTTCTCCATGGCTGTTCTGTGCAGGCAGGTTGTTGCTTCTTTGGTGGCCGCCCCACTCGCCTCACACATGGGGAGCGGAGTTGAACCCACCTCCATTCTGGGGGCGTAGTGGCGTTCTTCCTTACTCCTTCATTTGGGACCAGAGATAGGGTTCTGAGCCCCCTTCCTGTGCTTCAGCGAGGGAGGGGGATGCAACAGGCACTTCTGTATCCTTTGGGGCCCTGGGGCCCTTTCTCCTGTTGCAGGGAGAACATCACAGTGCTCCCCTTTCTTCTTTCTTGGTGGGGGTCCTGGGGATGGGTACATACGTCATTTCAGGGAATGGGGTCCCTGGGCCTCGCAGAGCTCAGGGGAGGGGCGCAATGCACGCACTCCCCCGGCTTATTAACTGATAAAGCTTTTGTCAGCCCTCGGACACTGGCCCAGCCCGGGGAAATTTTAAGGTCTTGCAGCAGAGCCCCACTCATTCCAGAAGAATGGTCAAAGGTCAGGATTTTAAAAAATGCCATAGCTTTTGACCCATAGGGCCAATCTCAACAATCGTGGGCTCATTCGTCCCCTGGTGGTAAGCTCTAGCAGGCCTCCTGGTCTCTAAAGTGGCACACTTTGCAGGAAGCTGGTTCCACTGACTCCCTGCCCCAGCTTTCTTCCTTCCTTTGTCTCTGATGCTCCTCTCCTCCAGCTGGGGCACAGAAGTCCAGATCTTCCCCCAACTGGCCTGTAGGGGGTATACAGAAACCAGCCTCACTGGTCCTGGAGACACCCACTGGTTCTGGGGTCAGCTGTAGGCAGAATCCTTACTGCATTAGTGCATCAGGAGGCTTGTCCTTCCAGCTTTCCATGGTGTTGCCACCGTCCTGTTCTGGTGTCCAACTATCTTTCTCTCCTTTGTGCAAGAGTTTTTAAATAGGGGTGGAAAGTTTTAGATGCAAGGCACCCCTGGTCAAATCTAGGGTGCCACATCACCCCTCCACCACTGTCCCAATCCTGTCCCACAGCATGCTCTGACAAACTATAATGGCAATGTCAAGATGTCTCTGGGCACATCTCCTCCGCGGACCTCACCTCCACCCCTTGCTGATACCACTGTCAGGGTTTTTCCCACCAGAACTTCAGAGGGGAGCCCCTTCCTTTGTTCAGTGGGCTCGGGCTGTCCCATCCTTGTTAAGAGTGTGCCAGCTAATTAACAGATGCAGATCTTTTTACGCATCCCTTCCTCCCCATGAACTAAGGTGAAAGATTCAATTGCTTCTTTTGTGTGGAGAGGCCTTTGTTCCCTCTGTTGGGGAGCAGAGTAATTCATTTGGCCCAGCAGGGTGACAAAAGGCCTGGACTCTGATCCTGAGCTCAGCCAGAGAAATATGACAATCCTAGATGGCCCATAGGGTTTACATGTAGGTTCTTGGGACCTGTGTATTCAAACTTGGCGCATGTTGCCCCAATTTGTTACCTTACTGCACTGACTGAGGATCCACCTGTCGATTCTGTAGCAGGATGTGCAGGCCCTTGTAGGAAAGTACCCTCTTGTTGGCATGTTACCCCCATTTTCTGCCTGGTGTCACTGTGTTTGACTGTGTCACTGGGATCCTGTTAACCAGGACCCCAGTGCTTGTGCTCTCTCTCCTCTCAAATTTGTCACTACACACTAGTAACCCAGTATTTCACCCCAAATTGGCATACTGGTTACCCCTTATAAGTCCCTAGTATATGGTACTTGGGTACCTAGGGCTTTAGGGTTCCATGAGATCTCTATGGGCTGCAGCATTACTTTTGCCACCCATAGGGAGCCCATGCAAAGGCTTCTACAGGACTGCCATTGCAGCCTGTGTGAAATGGTGCACGCACCATTTCACAGCCATTTACACCGTACCAGGTCACTTTTAAGTCACTCATATGTCAGGTCTTAGAACCCTGAAGACTGGGTGCAAAGTACCTGTGTGTGAGGGCACCCCTGCACTAGCAGAGGTGTCCTTATGTTGCCCAGGGCCATTTTCCTGGACTTCGTGAGTGCGGGATGCCATTTTACGCGTCCACTGGACATAGGTTTTGACCTATGTCCAGCTTCACAATGGTAACTCTGAATATGGCCATGTAAGGTGTCTAACATCTGGGGTTTGTACCCCAATACTGATCCTAGTATTGGTTTTACAATTCCATGCATTCTGGGGGCTCCACAGTAGAACCCCAGTACTGCCATACTAGTCAGCCCCAGCTGCTGCCGCCTCAGACAGATTTCTGACCTCCTGTTGCTTGAGCAGCTCAAGCCCAGGAAGTCAGAACAGAGCATTTCCCTTGTGAGAGGGGTGTTACAACCTCTCCCTTTTGAAATAGGTGTTACTGGCATGGTAGGGGTAGCCTCCCAGAGCCTCTGGAAATGCATTGAAGGGCACAGATGGTGCCCTCCTTGCATAATCCAGTCTACACCAGTTCAGGGATCCCCAGTCACTGCTCTGGCACGAAACTGGACAAAGGAAAGGAGAGTGACCACTCCCCTGTCATTACCACCCCAGGGTTGGTGGCCAGAGCTCCTCCAGAGTGTCCCTGGGTTTTGCCATCGTGGAGTCCAAGGTGGTGGGGCATTCTGGGAGCATCTGGCTCTGGGTGTTTCCTCAGATTCGGATTGCAGGAGTGCAGCAGGAATCCTCTGCATCCTTTACTTCACCTGTTACCAACAAAACTTCATCTTGTTGGGCGAATCCAGCAACACAAACCAGACTGCATTTTTCCAACTGTTGTGGGACATTATCTGCACCAACCAGGAACCCGCATCCGTCTTCTTGGGTGCAGTACTGAATGTTCTTCTTCACCGGTGGTTTTTCTTTTTCACCTTCATCTGGCTTATCCGGGGCTCCTGTTCTCCCTGGACTCTTCTGTGCTTCTTGGACTTGCCCCCCGCCCTACACAGGTTTTCAGGTCCAGGAATCCATTGTTGGTGTCTTGCAGTCTCTTCTGTTTCTTGCATAATCTTCTATCACAACTTCTTGTGTGTTCTAGGACATTTACTGTGATTTACTCCTGTTTTGCTTGGCTCTGGGGTGGGTTCCAGTACTTATCTTTGGTGTTTTCTTACTCTCCCAGCGCCCCTCTACACACTGCACTTGCCTAGAGGAGAGACTGACTTTTGCATTCCACTATTTTAGTATATGGTGTGTGTTTCCCTAGGCCCATTGCAACCTATTGTGATTTTCACTGTTTGCACTGATTTCTATCTGTATTTACAGCTATTTCTGCATTCCAGTGTGTATATGATGTGTATATTACTTACCTCCTAAGGGAGTATAGTCACTAAGGTATTTTTGGCATTGTGTGACTAAAATAAAGTAGCTTTATTTTTGTAAAACACAGAGTATTTTCTTTCATGTGTGTGAGTAATGTCTGACTACAGTGGTATTGCAAGAGCTTTGCATGTCTCCTAGATAAGCCTTGGCTGCTCAGCTACAGCTACCCCTAGACAGCCCGGCTTCTAGACACTGACTACATTTCACTAATAATGAATAACTGGACCTGGTATAAGATGTAAATACCTTTGGTACCCATTACAAACCAGGCCATCCTCCTACAGCCCTTCTGGCCGAAAAGGCCTAGAGAGGATTCTGGCCTAGGAAGGTAGTACTGGTTGTTACTCCCATTACTTCCTTGTGCCAAAGAAGGACAGAGGCCTTTGTCCTATTTTGGATCTTTGCCCTCTCAACACCTTCCTGCGAAAGGACAAATTCAGGATGCTCACACTAGCCCAGGTCCTATCTGTGTTAGACCCGGGGCACTGGATGGTTAGGTTTGAGCTTCAAGATGCTTATTTCCTTATCTCTGTCCTGCTAGTCCACAGGCTCTAGCTGTGATTCACAGTGGCCCAGGAGCTTTTTCAGTTCATAGTGCTCTCTTTGGCCTCACCAGTGCCCATTGGGAGTTGGCAATGATGATGGTGGTGGTTGCAGCATACCTACAGAGTTCAGGGTACCAGTCTTCACCTACGTCAATGACTGACTGATGAAAGCAGGCTCTCCCGAGGTAGTGGTCAACCTTCTCCAGACTTCAAATCACCTCACATCATTAAGGTTCACTATCATCATGCCAAAATCATGCCAGGCTCCTTTGCAGATGCTTCAGGATATAATGTGGTTCCATGCCTTCCTCACATCCCCCCCCCTCCCAAAAGAGTGAAGGGTTCAGAATAATCACAGATTGATCCCAATGGTTCAGCTTCTATCCTGGATCTCAGTGCAAATGACTGAGGCTCCTGGATGTGTTGGCCTCTTGGATTCTGCCAGCCAAACATACTAGGTGGCACATGTGGGCTCTGCATTGGGATCTGAAATTCCAGTGGGCACCTCATCAGGAGAATCTGTCCGATTGTATCCAGATTTCTGAGGCGACTGCAAAAAACCTGTAGTGGTGGCTACTGGACTGCCATTGGGTCAGTTGCAGACCCCTCTCCTTATGCCATGCAGAGCTCAAGATGATCACTGATTCCTCAGTTTTGGATTTGGGAGGCCATCTAGAAGAGCAGGAGATGAGAGGCCTCTGGTCTCTGACAGACTCGATTACACACCAATATGTTGGAGTTGAAGGTGATTTGCTTGGCGTTGAAGCCTTACTGCCCACCATCAGAGTAAGAGTGGTGCAGGTGCACACGGGCAACATCACTGCTATGTTACACTGTAACTAGTAGGGCAAGGACCACCTTGGGCCCTGTGTCACGAGGCTGTCTCTGGAAGTGGCTGGACCACCAATGAATTTCTCTGGTGGTAGACATCTGATGGGATCTTTGAAATCCGGAGCGGATGAACTCAGCCGCCGACATTTAGTAGATCGCAAATGGCAATTGCACCTGAAGGTGGCACGAGTCATCTTCTAGCAAAGCCTCAAAGAATGCTCTATGGCAGCACTTTTGCAAATTGGAGTTTCCAAAGCAGCTGTCTCTCATGGACTCCTTCTGTCTAGAGCAGAGCGTGGGCCTCCTGTATGTTTTCCTGTTACTGGCTCCCTTGCCCAGAGTTCTGAAGAAGATCAGGAACAACTGGGTGCAAGTCATCCTGGTGACACTGGACTGGGTCAGGAGATAACTGGATCTAGGCATGAGCTCCTGTTCTCCAATCAAGCTACTGCTTTGGGAGGATCTTATGTTGCAGTTGAAAGGCTGGGTACTACACCCAGGCCTGTACAATTTGCATCTGCATGTTTGGATCTTGAGCTGCAGTAGTTGACTTCCTTTGACCTTCTCCCAGGGGTTATTGATGTAATCTTGGCATCGAGCTGTCTGTCCACAACATCAGTATACGCAAGTTGTTGGGACAAAATTGGGAATGGTGCAGCACCCAACAAATTGACCCATTACAAAGTGTTGTTTTTTTTGTCCTTGGCTCAGGAAGGATTTGCTTTGGGCACTGTTAAGGGCTACTTAACGTCTCTTTCTTCCGTTTTGTGGTTGCCGGATCAGCCCTCTTAATTTAAATCACCTGTTGTTTTGAGATTTTTAAAAGGTTGGCTGCATTAATTTCAATCAAACATTTTGTGATACCAAAGTAGGGCTTGCACTTAGTCCTGACTTTTTTATGTGCAACCCTTTTGAGCTGCTACACAGTTGCCCACTGAATCTTCTAACATTGAAGACAGTCTTCTTTTTCATCACCATAATATCAAGTAGGCTTGTGTGTGTGCTTCAGGCTGTTTTCTGTCAACCCCAATACAACTTTTGTTCTTGATAAGTTGGTGTTAAAGACCTGAGCTTACTTTTTACTGAATGTGGGCATTCCGTTTCATATCTTGCCATCTATCACCCTTCCAGCATTCTTTGGACCACATTTTCTCCAAGAAGGAAGAGAGACTCCATTATTTGGTCACAAAGGCCCTCATTACGAGACTGCCCGCCAAACTCATACCACCATCCGGCCGCCAGTGTGGCCAGAACACCGCTGGCCCTATTAGGAGTTCACCGTAGGGTCGCCCGCTGGCCCTTCGGTGAACAGGGCCGTAACATTGACACGGGCCGGCGGCAATGTGGCGGTGCGGTGGGTGCAGCAGCACCCGTCTCGCTTTCCACTGCCTGGAATTCAGGCAGTGGAAAGCGCAACAGGGCTGTTCTTCAGGGCCCGGGACCCCTTTTCCCCCGGCCTTTGCATGGCGGAGCTACCGCAGTGCAAAGGCAGGCGGAAAGGGGACTCGTAATCCCCAGGCCAGTGGTGCAATCAGCGCTGTCATGGTGGATTGAGACCACCAGGCTGTTGCCTAGTGGCAACCTGGCGGTGTCGGCAGTCCGACCGTGGCGACTCTGCCATGGTCGTAATGTGGCGGTCAGACAGCCACGACCGCGGCTGTCTGACCACCACCGCAAGACTGCGTTCTTAAGACCGCCAGACTCATAATGAGGACCTAAGAGTGCACTCTGCTTTTATATTAATCACACTAAAGAACATAGGGTGAAGGATGTGCTCACAATTGGGTTTTCCAGAGCAAAGAAGGACAAGGTAGTACAAAAGGGAATCAATCAATCAAAAAAAATTATAAAGCGCGTGTAGGAAGATGGCTCTGTATATACCATTTCAATGTAAGAAATAGTGTGCACAGAGTCCAAGGGTTCCCCTTAGAGGTAAGATAGTGGCAAAAGAGATCATTCTAATGCTCTATTTTGTGGTAGTGTGGTCGAGCAGTAGGCTTATCAGAGGGTACTGTTCAGCATTTGTTGTACACACACAGGCAATAAATGAGGAACACACACTCAAAGACTTACTCCAGGCCAATAGGTTTTTATATAGAAAAATATATTTTCTTAGTTTATTTTAAGAACCACAGGTTCAGGATTTACAAACAATACTTTAAATGAAAGGTGTTTCACTCAGGTGTTCTAGGAACTTTGAATAATCACAATAGCATGTACAGTTTTGACAAACATGGCAATAAACAGTTTTAAAAGTGGACACAGTGCAAAATCAACAGTTCCTGAGGGAGGTAAGTAAATGTTAAGTTCACAGGTAAGTAAAACACTTACAGGGTTCAAAGTTGTGTCCAAGGTAGCCCACCGTTGGGGGTTCAAGGCAACCCCAAAGTTACCACACCAGCAGCTCAGGGCCGGTCAGGTGCAGAGGTCAAAGTGGTGCCCAAAACACATAGGCTTCAATGGAAATAGGGGTGCCCCGGTTCCAGTCTGCCAGCAGGTAAGTACCTGTGTCTTCGGAGGGCAGACCATGGGGGTTTTGTAGGGCACCGGGGGGACACAAGCAGGCACAGAAAGTACACCCTTAGCAGCACAGGGGCAGCCGGGCCAGAGTGCAAACAGGCATCGGGTTTCAGATAGGAATCAATGTGGTGACCCGGGGGTCTCTTCAACGATGCAGGCAGGCACAGGGGGGGCTCCTCGGGGTAGCCACCACCTGGGCTAGCAGAGGGTCGCCTGGGGGTTGCTCCTGCTCTGGAGTTCGGTTCCTTCAGGTCCTGGGTGCTGCGGGTGCAGTGTGGTTTCCAGGCGTCGGGTTCCTTGAAGCAGGCAGTTGCGGTCAGGGGGAGCATCTGGATTTCCTCTGCAGGCGTCGCTGTAGGGGCTCAGGGGGGTCAACTCTGGCTACTCACGGGCTCGCAGTCGCCGGGGAGTCCTCCCTGTAGTGTTAGTTTTCCACAGGTCAGGCCGAGGGCGTCGGTGTAGGAAAGTACCATCTTGCCTGGCATGTTACCCCCATTTTTCACTGTATATATGTTGTTTTAGTTGTATGTGTCACTGGGACCCTGGTAACCCAGGGCCCCAGTGCTCATAAGTGTGCCTGAATGTGTTACCTGTGTAGTGACTAACTGTCTCACTGAGGCTCTGCTAATCAGAACCTCAGTGGTTATGCTCTCTCATTTCTTTCCAAATTGTCACTAACAGGCTAGTGACCATTTTTACCAATTTACATTGGCTTACTGGAACACCCTTATAATTCCCTAGTATATGGTACTGAGGTACCCAGGGTATTGGGGTTCCAGGAGATCCCTATGGGCTGCAGCATTTCTTTTGCCACCCATAGGGAGCTCTGACAATTCTTACACAGGCCTGCCACTGCAGCCTGAGTGAAATAACGTCCACGTTATTTTACAGCCATTTTACAATGCACTTAAGTAACTTATAAGTCACCTATATGTCTAACCTTTACCTGGTAAAGGTTAGGTGCAAAGTTACTTAGTGTGAGGGCACCCTGGCACTAGCCAAGGTGCCCCCACATTGTTCAGAGCCAATTCCCTGAACTTTGTGAGTGCGGGGACACCATTACACGCGTGCACTACATATAGGTCACTACCTATATGTAGCTTCACAATGGTAACTCCGAATATGGCCATGTAACATGTCTATGATCATGGAATTGCCCCCTCTATGCCATCCTGGCATAGTTGGCACAATCCCATGATCCCAGTGGTCTGTAGCACAGACCCTGGTACTGCCAAACTGCCCTTCCTGGGGTTTCACTGCAGCTGCTGCTGCTGCCAACCCCTCAGACAGGCAGCTGCCCTCCTGGGGTCCAGCCAGGCCTGGCCCAGGATGGCAGAACAAAGAACTTCCTCTGAGAGAGGGTGTGACACCCTCTCCCTTTGGAAAATGGTGTGAAGGCAGGGGAGGAGTAGCCTCCCCCAGCCTCTGGAAATGCTTTCTTGGGCACAGATGTGCCCAATTCTGCATAAGCCAGTCTACACCGGTTCAGGGACCCCTTAGCCCCTGCTCTGGCGCGAAACTGGACAAAGGAAAGGGGAGTGACCACTCCCCTGACCTGCACCTCCCCTGGGAGGTGTCCAGAGCTCCTCCAGTGTGCTCCAGACCTCTGCCATCTTGGAAACAGAGGTGCTGCTGGCACACTGGACTGCTCTGAGTGGCCAGTGCCACCAGGTGACGTCAGAGACTCCTGCTGATAGGCTCCTTCAGGTGTTAGTAGCCTATCCTCTCTCCTAGGTAGCCAAACCCTCTTTTCTGGCTATTTAGGGTCTCTGTCTCTGGGGAAACTTTAGATAACGAATGCAAGAGCTCATCCGAGTTCCTCTGCATCTCTCTCTTCACCTTCTGATAAGGAAACGACCGCTGACCGCGCTGGAAGCCTGCAAACCTGCAACATAGTAGCAAATACGACTACTGCAACTCTGTAACGCTGATCCTGCCGCCTTCTCGACTGTTTTCCTGCTTGTGCATGCTGTGGGGGTAGCCTGCCTCCTCTCTGCACCAGAAGCTCCGAAGAAATCTCCCGTGGGTCGACGGAATCTTCCCCCTGCAACCGCAGGCACCAAAAAGCTGCATTACCGGTCCCTTGGGTCTCCTCTCAGCACGACGAGCGAGGTCCCTCGAATCCAGCGACTCTGTCCAAGTGACCCCCACAGTCCAGTGACTCTTCAGCCCAAGTTTGGTGGAGGTAAGTCCTTGCCTCACCTCGCTGGGCTGCATTGCTGGGAACCGCGACTTTGCAGCTACTCCGGCCCCTGTGCACTTCCGGCGGGAATCCTTTGTGCACAGCCAAGCCTGGGTCCACGGCACTCTAACCTGCATTGCACGACTTTCTAAGTTGGTCTCCGGCGACGTGGGACTCCTTTGTGCAACTTCGGCGAGCACCGTTTCACGCATCCTCGTAGTGCCTGTTTCTGGCACTTCTCCGGGTGCTACCTGCTTCAGTGAGGGCTCTTTGTCTTGCTCGACGTCCCCTCTCTCTTCAGGTCCAATTTGCGACCTCCTGGTCCCTCCTGGGCCCCAGCAGCGTCCAAAAACGCCAAACGCACGATTTGCGCCTAGCAAGGCTTGTTGGCGTCCTTTCGGCGGGAAAACACTTCTGCACGACTCTCCAAGGCGAGAGGGATCCGTCCACCAAAGGGGAAGTCTCTAGCCCGTTTCGTTCCTGCAGAAACCTCAGCTTCTTCTGTCCAGTCGAAGCTTCTTTGCACCCACAGCTGGCATTTCCTGGGCATCTGCCCATCTCCGACTTGTTTGTGACTTTTGGACTTGGTCCCCTTGTTCCACAGGTACCCTAGATTGGAAATCCACAGTTGTTGCATTGCTGGTTTGTGTCTTTCCTGCATTATTCCTCTAACACGACTATTTTGTCCTTAGGGGAACTTTAGTGCACTTTGCACTCACTTTTCAGGGTCTTGGGGAGGGTTATTTTTCTAACTCTCACTATTTTCTAATAGTCCCAGCGACCCTCTACAAGGTCACATAGGTTTGGGGTCCATTCGTGGTTCGCATTCCACTTTTGGAGTATATGGTTTGTGTTGCCCCTATCCCTATGTTTCCCCATTGCATCCTATTGTAACTATACATTGTTTGCACTGTTTTCTAAGACTATACTGCATATTTTTGCTATTGTGTATATATATCTTGTGTATATTTCCTATCCTCTCACTGAGGGTACACTCTAAGATACTTTGGCATATTGTAATAAAAATAAAGTACCTTTATTTTTAGTATAACTGTGTATTGTGTTTTCTTATGATGTTGTGCATATGACACTAAGTGGTACTGTAGTAGCTTCACACGTCTCCTAGTTCAGCCTAAGCTGCTCTGCTAAGCTACCATTATCTATCAGCCTAAGCTGCTAGACACCCTATACACTAATAAGGGATAACTGGGCCTGGTGCAAGGTGCAAGTACCCCTTGGTGCTCACTACAAGCCAGTCCAGCCTCCTACATTGGTTGTGCAGTGGTGGGATAAGTGCTTGAGACTACTTACCACTCTTGTCATTGTACTTTTCATAAGAGAAAAATATACAAAACAAGGTCAGTGTATATACACATAGCCAAAAAGTTTTGCATTTCCTCTTTTCACTCTTTTCTAAGTGCTGAAAAGTACTTCTAAACTTTCAAAAAGTTCTTAAAAGTTTAAAAAGTTTTTTTTTCTGTCTTTCCAAAAAGTTCTGAAAACTTTTTTCTCTTTTTCTATCACTTTAACTCTCTCTAAAAAATGTCTGGCACAGGCCAAAGTGTTGATCTGTCCAAACTTGCATATGACAACCTTAGCTGGAAAAGAGCAAGGAGTCTCTGTATAGAGAGAGGTTTGAGTGTAGGGAAGAGTCCTTCCTTGGAACTGTTACTTAACATGCTTAGAGAACAGGATAAGGCCATAGATGCCCCATCTGTTGAAAAAGTACCTAATAGTTCCCAATCTGATTCAGGGACTCCCCAAGGAAAAGATTCAGGAAAGAAACTTCCTAGCCTGCCCATTACTAGACAATCTAGCATAGATGGTAATGATGATGAGCCACACCAAATAAATAGTGTTGTCTCACATCATAGCAAAAGCATTTATTCTCACCATACTGGTAGTAATGTTTCTGTAAACCAAGCTGTTAGGGTGGCTTCTGTAAGGGACAGGTCTCCTTCTGTTCATTCCCATCATAGCTCTGTTTCTAGAAATGTCCCTCCCACCAACCCTGATGACAGAATGTTAGAGAGGGAACTCAATAAGTTGAGGGTGGAACAAACCAGACTGAAGCTTAAAAAGCAACAGCTGGATTTGGATAGACAGTCTTTTGAATTAGAGAAGGAAAGACAGAAGTTGGGTTTAGATACCCATGGTGGCAGCAGCAGTATTCCCCATAGTCATCCTGCAAAAGAGCATGATTCCAGGAATCTGCACAAGATAGTTCCCCCTTATAAGGAGGGGGATGACATTAACAAGTGGTTTGCTGCACTTGAGAGGGCCTGTGTTGTACAGGATGTCCCTCAAAGGCAGTGGGCTGCTATCCTATGGCTATCATTTAGTGGAAAAGGTAGGGATAGGCTCCTTACTGTGAAAGAAAATGATGCTTATAATTTCCAAGTTCTTAAGAATGCACTCCTGGATGGTTATGGCTTAACCACTGAACAGTACAGGATAAAGTTCAGAGAGACCAAAAAGGAGTCTTCACAAGACTGGGTTGATTTCATTGACCATTCAGTGAAGGCCTTGGAGGGGTGGTTACATGGCAGTAAAGTTACTGATTATGACAGCCTGTATAACTTGATCCTGAGAGAGCATATTCTTAATAATTGTGTGTCTGATTTGTTGCACCAGTACTTGGTGGACTCTGATCTGACCTCTCCCCAAGAATTGGGAAAGAAGGCAGACAAATGGGTCAGAACAAGAGTGAACAGAAAAGTTCATACAGGGGGTGACAAAGATGGCAACAAAAAGAAGGATGGTAAGTCTTCTGACAAGGGTGGGGACAAATATAAAAATGAGTCTTCATCAGGCCCACAAAAACACTCTGGTGGGGGTGGTGGGTCCAAATCCTCCTTTAATCAGAACAAGGAAAAGAAACCATGGTGCTATTTATGTAAAATAAAAGGCCATTGGACAACAGATCCCAGTTGTCCAAAGAAAGGCACCACTGCTCCTACCACTACAACCCCTACTGCTACACCTAGTGTCCCTACTAATAGCAGTGGTGGTGGGAGCAAACCTACTAATAGCCAATCCAAGGGAGTAGCTGGGCTCACTTTTGGTAATTTAGTTGGGGTTGGTCTAATTAGGGAGACCACAGAGGCTACTTTAGTCTCTGAAGGGGCTATTGATTTAGCCACTTTGGTTGCTTGCCCCCATAACTTGGAGAAGTACAAGCAACTAACCCTAATAAATGGTGTTGAGGTCCAGGCCTACAGGGACACAGGTGCCAGTGTCACAATGGTGATTGAGAAACTGGTGCACCCTGAACAACACATACTTGGACACCAGTACCAAGTAACCGATGCTCACAACATAACACAAAGCCACCCCATGGCTGTTGTAAATCTCAACTGGGGGGGGGGGGTAACTGGTCCAAAGAAAGTTGTGGTAGCTTCAGATTTACCTGTAGACTGTCTATTAGGGAATGATTTGGAGACATCAGCTTGGTCAGATGTGGAGTTGGAGGCCCATGCAGCAATGCTGGGCATTCCAGGGCATATTTTTGCTTTGACAAGGGCTCAGGCCAAAAAGCAAAAAGGACAGGGAAGCTTGGATCCTGGAACAATGGACCAAGTGCTCCCTAAAGCTAGGGCTAGTAGAAGCAAACCACTTCCTACTATCCCTCCCTCTACAGTGGATTCAACTTCTGAGGAAGAAGAATTCCCTCCCTGTGCAGAACCTACACCAGAGGAGCTGGAAGCAGACACTGCTGAGCTTTTGGGTGAAGGGGGGCCTGCCAGAGAGGAGATGAGTGTGGCACAGCAAACCTGTCCCACATTAGAGGGTCTCAGACAGCAAGCTGTCAAACAGGCTAATGGGGATGTCAGTGACTCTCACAGAGTTTACTGGGAGGACAACCTCTTGTACACTGAGCATAGGGATCCTAAACCTGGAGCTGCCAGGAGATTAGTGATTCCTCAAGAGTACAGAAAGTTCCTCCTAACACTGGCACATGACATTCCCTTAGCTGGGCACCTAGGACAAATGAAAACTTGGGACAGGCTTGTTCCCCTGTTTCATTGGCCTAGGATGTCTGAGGACACAAAGGAATTTTGTAAGTCCTGTGAAACCTGTCAAGCCAGTGGCAAGAGAGGTGGCACACCAAAGGCACCCCTTATTCCACTGCCTGTGGTTGGGGTTCCCTTTGAAAGGGTAGGGGTTGACATAGTTGGCCCCCTTGACCCTCCTACTGCTTCAGGCAATAGGTTTATCTTGGTGGTAGTGGGCCATGCCACAAGATATCCTGAAGCAATTCCTTTAAGGACCACTACAGCTCCTGCAGTGGCAAAGGCCCTCCTGGGAATATTTTCCAGGGTGGGCTTCCCAAAGGAAGTAGTATCAGACAGAGGAAGCAATTTCATGTCTGCATACTTAAAGGCCATGTGGAAGGAGTGTGGTGTAACGTACAAGTTCACAACACCCTATCATCCACAAACAAATGGACTGGTGGAGAGATTTAATAAAACTCTCAAAGGCATGATTATGGGTCTCCCTGAAAAACTCCGCAGGAGATGGGATATCCTTCTACCATGCCTCCTTTTTGCCTACAGGGAGGTACCCCAGAAAGGAGTGGGCTTCAGCCCCTTTGAACTTATTTTTGGACACCCTGTTAGGGGTCCACTCACACTTGTAAAGGAGGGTTGGGAACAACCTTTAAAAGCTCCTAAGCAGGATATTGTGGATTATGTACTTGGCCTCAGATCAAGGATGGCTGAGTACATGAAAAAAGCCAGTAAAAACCTTCAGGCCAGCCAAGAGCTCCAGAAGCAATGGCATGATCAGAAGGCTGTTTTGGTTCAGTACCAACCAGGGCAGAAAGTGTGGGTCTTGGAGCCTGTGGCCCCAAGAGCACTCCAAGATAAATGGAGTGGTCCCCACACAATTGTTGAAAAGAAGGGAGAAGTCACCTATTTAGTTGACTTAGGCACTGCCAGGAGTCCCCTTAGGGTGCTCCATGTCAACCGCCTGAAACCCTACCATGACAGGGCTGATCTCACCCTGCTCATGGCAACTGATGAGGGATAGGAAGAAGACAGTGATCCTCTACCTGATCTCTTCTCTTCCACAGAACAAGATGCTCTTGTGGAAGGTGTAGTTTTGGCAGATTGTCTTACTTCTGAGCAGAAAGACCATTGCATAAATCTCCTAGGACAATTTGCAGAACTCTTCTCTACTGTGCCAGGCACCACTTCTTGGTGTGAGCACACTATAGATACTGGAGACAGTTTACCTGTCAAAAGTAAGATCTATAGGCAGCCTGACCATGTCAGGGACTGCATAAAGCATGAAGTTCAGAAAATGTTGGAACTAGGAGTGGTTGAGCACTCTGACAGTCCATGGGCTTCTCCTGTGGTACTGGTACCAAAACCCAATTCTAAAGATGGAAAGAAAGAAATGCGGTTTTGTGTAGACTATAGAGGTCTCAACTTGGTAACCAAAACTGATGCTCACCCTATACCCAGGGCAGATGAGCTTATAGATACACTGGCATCTGCCAAGTATCTAAGCACTTTTGATTTGACTGCAGGGTATTGGCAGATCAAATTATCAGAAGATGCTAAACCTAAGACTGCATTTTCTACCATTGGAGGACATTACCAGTTTACTGTAATGCCTTTTGGTTTGAAAAATGCACCTGCCACTTTTCAAAGGTTGGTGAACACAGTCCTGCAAGGGCTGGAAGCTTTCAGTGCAGCATATTTGGACGATATAGCTGTCTTTAGCTCCAGCTGGGATGATCACCTGGTCCACCTATGGAAAGTTTTGGAGGCCCTGCAAAAGGCAGGCCTCACTATCAAGGCTTCAAAGTGCCAGATAGGGCAGGGTAAGGTGGTTTATCTGGGACACCTTGTTGGTGGGGAACAGATTGCACCACTTCAGGGGAAAATCCAAACTATTATTGATTGGGTTCCCCCTACCACTCAGACTCAGGTGAGAGCCTTCCTAGGCCTCACTGGGTATTACAGGAGGTTCATTAAGAACTATGGCTCCATTGCAGCCCCTCTTAATGACCTCACATCCAAGAAAATGCCTAAAAAGGTATTATGGACAGCAAACTGTCAGAAAGCTTTTGAGGAGCTGAAGCAGGCCATGTGCTCTGCACCTGTCCTGAAAAGCCCTTGTTACTCTAAAAAATTCTATGTCCAAACTGATGCATCTGAATTAGGAGTAGGGGCAGTCCTATCACAACTTAATTCTGAGGGCCAGGATCAACCTGTTGCTTTTATTAGTAGAAGGTTGACCCCTAGAGAAAAGCGTTGGTCTGCCATTGAGAGGGAGGCCTTTGCTGTGGTCTGGGCTCTGAAGAAGTTGAGGCCATACCTGTTTGGCACTCACTTCATTGTTCAGACAGACCACAAACCTCTACTTTGGCTAAAACAAATGAAAGGTGAAAATCCTAAATTGTTGAGGTGGTCCATATCCCTACAGGGAATGGACTATACAGTGGAACATAGACCTGGGAGTAGCCACTCCAATGCAGATGGACTCTCCAGATATTTCCACTTAGACAATGAAGACTCATCAGGTCATGGCTAGTCTTATTGTCCTTCGTTTGGGGGGGGGGGTTGTGTAGGAAAGTACCATCTTGCCTGGCATGTTACCCCCATTTTTCACTGTATATATGTTGTTTTAGTTGTATGTGTCACTGGGACCCTGGTAACCCAGGGCCCCAGTGCTCATAAGTGTGCCTGAATGTGTTACCTGTGTAGTGACTAACTGTCTCACTGAGGCTCTGCTAATCAGAACCTCAGTGGTTATGCTCTCTCATTTCTTTCCAAATTGTCACTAACAGGCTAGTGACCATTTTTACCAATTTACATTGGCTTACTGGAACACCCTTATAATTCCCTAGTATATGGTACTGAGGTACCCAGGGTATTGGGGTTCCAGGAGATCCCTATGGGCTGCAGCATTTCTTTTGCCACCCATAGGGAGCTCTGACAATTCTTACACAGGCCTGCCACTGCAGCCTGAGTGAAATAACATCCAAGTTATTTCACAGCCATTTTACACTGCACTTAAGTAACTTATAAGTCACCTATATGTCTAACCTTTACCTGGTAAAGGTTAGGTGCAAAGTTACTTAGTGTGAGGGCACCCTGGCACTAGCCAAGGTGCCCCCACATTGTTCAGAGCCAATTCCCTGAACTTTGTGAGTGCGGGGACACCATTACACGCGTGCACTACATATAGGTCACTACCTATATGTAGCTTCACAATGGTAACTCCGAATATGGCCATGTAACATGTCTATGATCATGGTATTGCCCCCTCTATGCCATCCTGGCATAGTTGGCACAATCCCATGATCCCAGTGGTCTGTAGCACAGACCCTGGTACTGCCAAACTGCCCTTCCTGGGGTTTCACTGCAGCTGCTGCTGCTGCCAACCCCTCAGACAGGCAGCTGCCCTCCTGGGGTCCAGCCAGGCCTGGCCCAGGATGGCAGAACAAAGAACTTCCTCTGAGAGAGGGTGTGACACCCTCTCCCTTTGGAAAATGGTGTGAAGGCAGGGGAGGAGTAGCTTCCCCCAGCCTCTGGAAAAGCTTTCTTGGGCACAGATGTGCCCAATTCTGCATAAGCCAGTCTACACCGGTTCAGGGACCCCTTAGCCCCTGCTCTGGCGCGAAACTGGACAAAGGAAAGGGGAGTGACCACTCCCCTGACCTGCACCTCCCCTGGGAGGTGTCCAGAGCTCCTCCAGTGTGCTCCAGACCTCTGCCATCTTGGAAACAGAGGTGCTGCTGGCACACTGGACTGCTCTGAGTGGCCAGTGCCACCAGGTGACGTCAGAGACTCCTGCTGATAGGCTCCTTCAGGTGTTAGTAGCCTATCCTCTCTCCTAGGTAGCCAAACCCTCTTTTCTGGCTATTTAGGGTCTCTGTCTCTGGGGAAACTTTAGATAACGAATGCAAGAGCTCATCCGAGTTCCTCTGCATCTCTCTCTTCACCTTCTGATAAGGAAACGACCGCTGACTGCGCTGGAAGCCTGCAAACCTGCAACATAGTAGCAAAGACGACTACTGCAACTCTGTAACGCTGATCCTGCCGCCTTCTCGACTGTTTTCCTGCTTGTGCATGGTGTGGGGGTAGCCTGCCTCCTCTCTGCACCAGAAGCTCCGAAGAAATCTCCCGTGGGTCGACGGAATCTTCCCCCTGCAACCGCAGGCACCAAAAAGCTGCATTACCGGTCCCTTGGGTCTCCTCTCGAGCACGACGAGCGAGGTCCCTCGAATCCAGCGACTCTGTCCAAGTGACCCCCACAGTCCAGTGACTCTTCAGCCCAAGTTTGGTGGAGGTAAGTCCTTGCCTCACCTCGCTGGGCTGCATTGCTGGGAACCGCGACTTTGCAGCTACTCCGGCCCCTGTGCACTTCCGGCGGGAATCCTTTGTGCACAGCCAAGCCTGGGTCCACGGCACTCTAACCTGCATTGCACGACTTTCTAAGTTGGTCTCCGGCGACGTGGGACTCCTTTGTGCAACTTCGACGAGCACCGTTTCACGCATCCTCGTAGTGCCTGTTTCTGGCACTTCTCCGGGTGCTACCTGCTTCAGTGAGGGCTCTTTGTCTTGCTCGACGTCCCCTCTCTCTTCAGGTCCAATTTGCGACCTCCTGGTCCCTCCTGGGCCCCAGCAGCGTCCAAAAACGCCAAACGCACGATTTGCGCCTAGCAAGGCTTGTTGGCGTCCTTTCGGTGGGAAAACACTTCTGCACGACTCTCCAAGGCGAGAGGGATCCGTCCACCAAAGGGGAAGTCTCTAGCCCTTTTCGTTCCTGCAGAAACCTCAGCTTCTTCTGTCCAGTCGAAGCTTCTTTGCACCCGCAGCTGGCATTTCCTGGGCATCTGCCCATCTCCGACTTGCTTGTGACTTTTGGACTTGGTCCCCTTGTTCCACAGGTACCCTAGATTGGAAATCCACAGTTGTTGCATTGCTGGTTTGTGTCTTTCCTGCATTATTCCTCTAACACGACTATTTTGTCCTTAGGGGAACTTTAGTGCGCTTTGCACTCACTTTTCAGGGTCTTGGGGAGGGTTATTTTTCTAACTCTCACTATTTTCTAATAGTCCCAGCGACCCTCTACAAGGTCACATAGGTTTGGGGTCCATTCGTGGTTCGCATTCCACTTTTGGAGTATATGGTTTGTGTTGCCCCTATCCCTATGTTTCCCCATTGCATCCTATTGTAACTATACATTGTTTGCACTGTTTTCTAAGACTATACTGCATATTTTTGCTATTGTGTATATATATCTTGTGTATATTTCCTATCCTGCTGGGGAGTTTGTGTTTGACAGACTCCCAGACCATATACTCTGATGGCTACCCTGCACTTACAATATCTAAGGTTTTGCTTAGATACTGTAGGGGCATAGTGCTCATGCACATATGCCCTCACCTGTGGTATAGTGCACCCTGCCTTAGGGCTGTAAGGCCTGCTAGAGGGGTCACTTAACTATGCCACAGGCAGTGTGAGGTTGGCATGGCACTCTGGGGGGAGTGCCATGTCGACTTGGTCATTTTCTCCCCACCAGCACACACAAGCTAGTAAGCAGTGTGTATTTGCTGAGTGAGGGGTCCCTAGGGTGGCATAAGACATGCTGCAGCCCTTAGAGACCTTCCCTTGCATCAGGGCCCTTGGTACCAAGGGTACCAGTTACAAGGGACTTACCTGGGTGTCAGGGTTGTGCCAGTTGTGGAGACGAAGGTACAGTTTAGGGAAAGAACACTGATGCTGGGGCCTGGTTAGCAGGATCCCTGCACACTTTCAAATCATAACTTGCCATCAGCAAAGGCAAAAAGTAGGGGGTAACCATGCCAAGGAGGCATTTCCTTACACAACTCCCCCCCCAAACGAAAGTGGATGAGACTAACCTTTCCCAAGAGAGTCTTCATTCTCTAAGTGGAAGAACCTGGAAAGGCCATCTGCATTGGCATGGGCAGTCCCAGGTCTGTGTTCCACCATAAAGTCCCTTCCCTGTAGGGATATGGACCACCTCAACAGTTTTAGATTTTCACCTTTCATTTGCATTAGCCATCTGAGAGGTCTGTGGTCAGTTTGAACTACAAAGTGAGTACCAAAGAGTTATGGTCTCAGATTCTTCAGGGACCAAACCACAGCAAAGGCCTCTCTCTCAATGGCACTCCAATGCTGCTCCCTGGGGAGTAACCTCCTGCTAATGAAAGCAACAGGCTGGTCAAGGCCATCATCATTTGTCTGGGACAGTACTGCCCCTATCCCATGTTCAGAGGCATCAGTCCGCACAATGAACTGCTTGGAGTAATCTGGAGCTTTCCGAACTTGTGCTGTCCACATAGCTTGTTTCAGGGTGTCAAAGGCCTGTTGGCATTCTATAGTCCAGTTGACCTTCTTGGGCATCTTCTTAGAGGTCTGTTCTGTGAGAGGTGTCACTATGGATCCACACCCCTTCACAAACCTCCTATAGTAACCAGTCAAGCCAAGGAATGCCCTGACTTGAGTCTGGGTTTTTGGATCTACCCAGTCCAGAATAGTCTGGATCTTGGGTTGGAGTGGCTGAACCTGGCCTCCACCTACAAGGTGTCCCAAGTAAACCACAGTACCCTGCCCTCTCTGACATTTGGATGCCTTGATAGAGAGGCCTGCTGCTTGCAGGGCCTGCAAAACCCTCTTCAGGTGATCCTGCCAGCTGGAGCTAAAGACATCAAAATCATGAAGATAAGCTGCACTAAAGGACTCCAAGCCAGCAAGGACTTGATTCACCAACCTTTGGAAGCTGGCAGGGGCATTCTTTAAGCCAAAGGGCATCACAGTAAACTGATAGTGCCCATCAGGTGTAGAGAATGCTGTCTTTTCTTTTGCTCTGGTGCCATTTTTTTTTGCCAGTACCCTGCTGTCAAGTCAAAGGTACTCAAGTATTTGGCAGCACCCAATTTATCAATTAACTCATCTGCCCTTGGTATGGGATGGGCATCTGTCTTGGTGACAGAATTAAGTCCTCTGTAGTCCACACAAAACCTCATCTCTCTCTTGCCATCCTTGGTGTGAGGTTTGGGGACTAAGACCACTGGGCTAACCCAGGGACTGTCAGAGTGCTCAATGGCTCCCAATTCCAGCATCTTGTGGACTTCCACTTTGATGCTTTCCTAAACTTGGTCAGACTGTCTAAAACATTTTTTTTTGACAGGCATGCTGTCTCCTGTGTCCACATCATGGGTACACAGGTGTGTCTGACCAGGGGTTGGGGAAAAGAGGTCAGCAAACTGTTGTAGGACTTTCCTACAGTCAGCTTGCTGTTGGCCAGAGAGGGTGTCTGAATAGATCACTCCATCTACTGAGCCATCTTTAAGGTCAGTGGAAAGGAGATCAGGGAGAGGTTCACTCTCAGCTTCCTGGTCCTCATCTGTAACCATTAACATGTTTACATCTGCCCTGTCATGAAAGAGTTTGAGGCGGTTCACATGGATCACCCTTTTGGGGGTCCTGCTAGTGCCTGGGTCTACCAGGTAGGTGACCTGACCCTTTCTCTCTAGCACTGGGTACGGGCCACTCCATCTATCCTGAAGTGCCCTGGGCGCCACATGCTCCAGAACCCAGACTTTCTGCCCTGGCTGAAACTCAACCATAGCAGCCTTTTGGTCATACTACATCTTCTGGAGTTGTTGGCTGGCCTCAAGGTTTCTACTTGCCTTTTCCTTGTACTCTGCTATCCTGGAATGTAGGCCTAGTACATAGTCCACTATATCTTGCTTAGGCTCATGGAGAGGTCTCTCCCAGCCTTGTTTAACAAGAGCTAGTGGTCCCCTTACAGGATGGCCAAACAGAAGTTCAAAGGGGAAAAACCCTACTCCCTTCTGAGGCACCTCTCTGTAGGCGAAAAGCAGACATGGCAAGAGAACATCCCATCTCCTTTTGAGCTTTTCAGGGAGCCCCATGATCATGAACTTCAATGTCTTGTTAAATCTTTCCACAAGACCATTGGTTTGTGGATGGTATGGTGTGGTGAATTTATAAGTCACCCCACACTCATTCCACATGTGCTTAAGGTATGCTGACATGAAGTTAGTACCTCTGTCAGAAACCATCTCCTTAGGAAATCTCACTCTGGTAAAGATACCAATGAGTGCTTTGGCTGCTGCAGGGGCAGTAGTGGACCTAATGGGAATTGCTTCAGGGTACCTAGTAGCATGATCCACTACTACTAGGATATACTGATTCCCTGAGGCTGCGGGAGGTTCAAGTGGACCCACTATGTCCACTCCCACTCTTTCAAAGGGGACCCTCACCACTGGAAGTGGAATGAGGGGGCCTTTGGATGGCCACCTATCTTAGCACTGGCTTGACAGGTGGCACAGGAGGCACAAAACTCCTTAACTTTCTGGGAGATGTTGGGCCAATAGAAATGGTTGACTAACCTCTCCCAAGTCTTGGGTTGTCCCAAATGCCCAGCAAGTGGAATATCATGGGCTAAGGTCAGAATGAACTCTCTAAACTCCTGAGGTACTACCACTCTCCTAGTGGCACCAGGTTTGGGATCTCTTGCCTCAGTGTAAAGGAGTCCATCTTCCCAACAGTCCCTATGGGCCTGATTACAAGTTTGGAGGAGGTGTTAATCCGTCCCAAATGTGACGGATATACCACCAGCCGTATTAAGTGTTCCATTGGATATAATAGACTCGTGATACGGCTGGTGGTATATCCGTCACTTTACCGTCACTTTTGGGACGGATTAACACCTCCTCCAAAGTTGTAATCAGGCCCTATGTGCTCCACTTATTTTTCTTTTGGTCTCTTCAGCAGCTTGCTGCTTAAGGCCTTCAAGAGAGGGACAGGTTGCTTGCCCTTTACACAGCTGTTCCCTTGTGGGTCCCCCTGGGCCTAAGAATTCAACCTGACAAGGTTCCAACTCCATGGGCTCAGTTCCCTCAGAGGGCAGAACTTCTTCCTGGGAAGAGAGGCTCTTTTTCATTTGCTGTGTTGAAGCTGGTTCCCCAGTCTTCTTTCCTTTTCTCTTGGAGGGTTGAGCCATTATTCCAGGCTCCAACACCTCTTTTTCACCCTGAGCCTTGCACTGTGCCCTTGTCTTGACACACACCAGTTCAGGGATACCCAGCATGGCTGCATGGGTTTTGAGTTCTACCTCAGTTTGCATGTGAGTTTGAGTGTGGTGCCGGCGTAGAGGGCGTTACCGTAGTCTAGTCTGCTGCTGATGAGTGCATGGGTGACTGTCTTCCTGGTCTGTGGTGGTAGGGTTGCGGGTGAGGGAGAGGATGAGTTGGGTGTCATCTGCGTAGGAGAGGATAGTGATTCCGTGTGATTGGAGGATGTTGGCTAGGGGGATCATGTAAATGTTGAAGAGTGTGGGGCTGAGAGAGGACCCTTGGGGGACTCCACAGATGATCTTAGTGGTGGTGGAGTGGAAAGGTAGGAGGCAGACTCTGGGTCCGGTCAGTGAGGAAGGAGAGGTGAGCCAGTCTAAGGCTTTGTGGCAAATTCCTATGGTGTGGAGGCGTGTGAGGAGTGTGTGGTGGCAGACAGTGTCAAAGGCTGCGGAGAGGTCTAGGAGGATGAGTGCGATGGTCGACTTTGGTCCTAATGTCGTCAGTGTATGCGATGAGGGCGGTTTCCGTGCTGTGGTTCTTGCGGAACCTGGATTGTGAGGGGTCAAGAGTGTTGTTTTCTTCGAGGTAGTGGGATAGGCGGTTGTTGACTAGTTTTTCGGCGACCTTGGCGGGGAAGGGGAGGAGGGAGATGGGGCGATAGTTGGAGAGGATCTCTGGGTCGGCTTTGTTTTTTTTTTAGGAGAGCGGTGATTTCCGCGTGCTTCCAGGGGTCTGGGTACGTGGCGGAGTCGAAGGAGGAGTTGATTATGTCGTGGAGTATGGAAGCAATGGTTGAGCTGGCTTTGTTGTAGATGCGATGTGGGCAGGGGTCGGAGGGAGATCCGGAGTGGATGGAGTTCATGTTTTTTTCGGTTTCTTCCTGTGTGGTGGGGGCCCAGGTGGTGAGTGTGGTGGGGGATCATGAGTGGGGGTTGAGTTGGGTGAGTGAGGGGTGTAAGTGGTGGGTTGGTGTGGTATGAAGCTGTTGTGGATGTCCAGGATTTTGTGGTGTAAGTGGTTGGAGAGGGCGTCACATAGGGACTGTGTGTGTGAAGGGTCTATGTTGCTGGCTTTGGGTTTGGCTAGTTCATTAATGATGGTGAAGAGTTCTTTGCTGTTTTGAGAGTTGTTGTTAAGGCGTGTCTTGTAGTGGTCTCTTTTGGCGGTGTGTATGAGTTGGTGATGGGTGCGAATGGTGGCTTTGAGGGTGGAGAAGTTGGTTGTAGAGGGTTCTTGTCGCCATATTTTC
This sequence comes from Pleurodeles waltl, assembly GCF_031143425.1. Classification (NCBI taxonomy): domain Eukaryota; kingdom Metazoa; phylum Chordata; class Amphibia; order Caudata; family Salamandridae; genus Pleurodeles; species Pleurodeles waltl. The sequence goes on along the minus strand of NC_090436.1, from coordinate 219,426,541 downwards.
TCTGCTTGGCGGCATTTGCGCTTGGAGTTCGGGGGGTGAACCATGGGACGTTCTTGATGTTGCGGGTGGCGATGTGTTTTCTGTGGGGGGCTAGTGTGTCTGCGCATGTGGTGATCCATTTTGAGAGGTTGTTGCCCCCAGTGTTGGGGTCGTTGGTGTGGGGGGGTTGTGGGCCAGTTGGGAGTTCAGGCGTTCTGTGGGGATCTTGTCCCACATGGGTGTGGTGTGTTGATGGTGGTGTATGGGGATGTTTGGCGAAGGAGAAGTGGACGCAGTGGTGGTCAGTCCAGAGGAGTTCGGTGGTTTGGGTGTAGGCTATGTGTTGGCTTGAGGTGAAAATTGCGTCAAGCGTGTGTCCTGCTGAGTGGGTGGGTGTGGTGACCATTTGTTTGAGTCCGAGGTTGGTGAGGTTGTCTATGAGGGATGTAGAGTTGTGGTCTTGTAGGTTCTCCAAGTGAAAGTTGAAATCACCGAGGAGGATGTAGTCTGTGGAGGTGAGGGTGTGCGAGCTGATGGTGTCGGCGATGGTGTCGCAGAAGGTGGGGCGTGGTCCTGGTGGTCTGTAGGTTAGTGTACCTCTTAGGGTGTAGTTGTTGTTAATGTGGATTAGGAAGTGCATGTGTTCTGTGTTGTCAATAGTGTCTTGGGAGCTGGTGGTGACTTTGATGGTGTCCCTATGTAGGATGGCGATGCCGCCCCCTGGCCTGCTGAGGCGGTCTTTGCGTTGGAGTTTGTATCCCTTGGGGGTGGCGATGGCTATGTCGGGTTCTGAGGAGGGGTTGGTCCAGGTTTCCGTGAAGAAGGCGATGTCGGGTGATTGTGATGTGATGAGGTCCCAGAGTTCTATGGCATGTTTGTGAAGGGAGCGGGTGTTGAGGAGCAGGCAGTTGAGGCGGTTGTGGTGTTGGTGTGGTGCATGAGGGTGTTGTTGCGGGGTGTGTTCTGGTTGTGGGGTGGTGTGCTGCGGGGCTGGTTGGTGGGGGTGAAGGGAGAGCAGGTGTGTGTTGCGTTGGGGGTGTTGTGTGAGTTGTCGGGGGTTGCTGTGGTTGGTGTGTGGTGTGGGGGAGGAGGAGCAGGAAAAATGACAGGTGTGGCAAGTGAAGGGAGGGGCCACAGAGGACTCAGCTGCTGGGGAAGCTGGAGTGGAACAAAGGGAACGGAACGGTGAGAAGGTGGCCCTGGGCGGTGGAGCGGGGAGCGACCTGCCTGCAAAGCAGGGTCAAGGGTTGCTCCTCGTTACCACGCCACAGCTGCCATAAATGGGGGGGAGGGAGGGAGTGGCAGCTGGGAGGGCTGGATGAATGGGAAGGCCGGGGGGAGGGGCCGCAGCGGCTGGGGAAGCTGGAGTGGAAACAAAGGGAACGGTGAGGTGGAGGGGGAATGTGGGAGAGGCCGCAGGGGACGAAGCAGCTGGGGAAGCTGGAGTGGAACAAAGGGAACGGAACGGTGAGGTGGAGGGGGGAGGCGGGAGGGGCCACAGGGGACACAGTGGCTGGGGAAGCTGGAGTGGAACAAAGGGAACGGAACGGTGAGGAGGTGGTGCTGGGCGGTGGAGCGACCTGCCTGCTAAAGCAGGTGGATTGTTATCTGCACAAATATTTGCTATGCATTGACTAAAAAGCAGCCCCAGGAGGCTTATGGACTTATTTCACCAATGCCAAAGCTGCTACCACTGCTTGGGATGTGGAGTGTCTGTCCTGGACAAGTGTCATGCAGTTACATGGGTTTCACAAAGTACTGCTGTCCTGACAGTTGGTTCCAGTGAGAGTGGCATTTTGACTGCTTGGTTCTTGAGGACTTTTTGATCTGAGACAATTCACAAACCTACTATCTTGGGATGTACTGATGTGGTATCTTTGCACAAAGTGATGAATCTGTAGTTAGAAATATATATCAGAAGAATAAGTTGCTTACCTTTGGTAACGTTTTTTTAGTGGATATTCTGTCTACCTGCAGTTTGATCACCGATCCTTCCTGTTCTGTGAACTGGACTTTTTTTTTCTATCTAACAACATCCCAGTTTAGACATCTGCACACCGGTCATGCCAGTCTGCCAGTGGGTTCTGTGTCTGAGGGCATATACAGTCTAGAAAGCAACTGATGTCCGTGCACATTGGTGGCATTTATATGCAGCTCTGCTTGTCACTTCTTGAGCGAAGTGACATCAGCATGAAGCCGCACAGCAGCACCCTGCCGGCGCACAGGAATACTGCTCGAAACGTTTTGGGTTCCAGTCTGATGCCTGAGCAATATTCATAAGGTGAGGAATCTGCAGTTAGATAGAGCATCCACCAGAGGGATCATTACTGAAGGTAAGAGATTTCTTAATTTGGGAGGATCTGAATAATGGATACTTTGCAGCTCACCGGAACATGAAATGTCTATTGTTCTGCTCTCTGGAAGATGCAGTTTTGGAATTAAAAACTGTTTGGTGGGTGAACTAGTCTTACATAGATTCAGAACATTTAAGAGGACCATGATCCTGCAAGTTCTTAAATTGCTTGAAGCATCTAGTACGTGGTTGTCCAACTTTTTCACTATGGAGGACTGACATCCTCCCAGTATCTTTTGCTTTTCTAGGGGTAAACTAGAGTAGTTTACAGTTGAACATTTGACTCCCCGTTGTCTGAGAGTTTTTGGTGACGACCTATGATTTTTTTTTTCACACTATTTTTATTGAGGTCTTGTTTTTTATGTTTTACATTGGCAAATAGAGCATGTTGGAAAAGGAAGCAAACAACATTCGACAGTCTCATTAAAATATTTGTAAAAAGAATGCCAAGTATGAAGAGTGATTAACATAACAGTCAGTGAAAAAAAGAAAATGGTAGGCATTGTCAGGAAGACATTTTCTTGCTTGTGCATTTTATTTGAAGAGCAGAGAAGTGTATTGGCTTGTTAGAAACTATGATTGATGAGTCATTGAGCTGCGTGCATCCGCTTAGTGTGTTGTCGTAACTTGATTTTCTCTTAGTGTCCTGTTAGAATAAAAGAAACCCAGTAGGGAGTGATAAATGAAGCCTCTGTCAAGTAGCAGGGAATGCTGTAGGTTGGGGATGAATTTGGAGATTAGGGGTAATTTTAGGGGATTAGGGAGACAGACAAGCAACTTCACTAGGTTGGTCTAAAGAGGGATTAGGGGCGTTGTGGGGGGCACCGAGTGCCAGGGGGCGAGTAAGAGAACGTGCACTGGAGTGGTGCATTGTTCAACATGTTCTGATATCTCTGGGGAGAATGGGGAGGGGAGGTCTGGAGGGAAATTTGTTTAATACACAAGGGTGTATAGGGCTGCGCAGAGTAGGAGTCTGGCACCGCTATATGCCATCAGTGACTCCAGGGATGAGGAGCCTTAGGGGTTAAGGAGGTGGGGTGGTGGTTTTATCAGTCAGTTCCTTGAACTGTATAAGCATGGTGTCTCAGGCTGCAGCAGTATGGTGTCTGTGTATCCGTGGGGCTTCCTCCCTATGTAGAGCAAAGCTTTCCTATGCTCCCCAATGGAATAGCGCCTTGTGCCACTGGGGATGAGCCTGGGGTTGTTGGGCTCTCCAGTGCTTGGTTATTCAACACTTGGCCAACAGGAGAGCAAGGCTGACAAAGCGTGCCTCACCTTGACATTTTTTCCTCCTAAGGAAGATGCTTAGGGCCCGTAGCCTTCCTGGAGTTCATGTTTTTAAGTTCTCTGACAGTTGCCAGTGAAGCATGTTTAGTGTCAGAAGCTTGCTATACTCTGATATGACTAAAGCATGTGTTTGAGGTCGGCCACTTGGGCATGGCATCTGCGTTAGGTAAGATTAGCCATGCGGAACATGTGATTTAACTGGGAAGGTGGGTGATAAGCCCTGTAGAGGATCACGTATTGGATGTTTTTAAAACAAGCATTCCTAGAAATGGTCTGTGGGGGGACTCCAGGGCTCTGGACCATTCAGTGTCATGGGGAGGTCTAGCCAGATAATCTTCCCAGAGGCATTGAAAGTGTGTCAGTGGGGTCCCTGTGTAGTGCCTGATAGCTTTGTATAGCCATGTTATGAGGTGTCGCCCTCTTCCCATGATGTATAAGGTATGCATCAGACAAAGCCGGTCGCTCACCATCTTCAGGAAGAACCTCAAGACCTGGCTCTTCGGATGAGGCCCCTCCCCCATTGCTCCCATCCCCCCCAGCGCCTTGAGACCCTCACGGGTGAGTAGCTGCACCTTACAAATACTGATTGATTGATTGAGTGTGGTTAAGTGGTTCTACATCTCACACCCCATAGCAACAGAAGCACCACTAGCAGCTGTCCGTGCGTTAAGAACTGACCTGGGGGAATGCCTTTACCTTGGAGACGTTGATCGAATGTACGCGTCTGGGTGTTGTGAATGAGTTCACCCAGTATGTCTAAGGAGTGTTTGTGCCACGCTGATGGCTGGTCGGCTGTGAAGGGCCCAAGGGTCCTGGTAGGCCATGAAGGGGATAACAGGGAAGTAGGGGAGAACCTGTTTCATTGGCTGGGAAACCCTTCTAGGGCATTTCCAGGTGGCCACATGTGTAGGACCAAGATTAGTGTGTCTTGATGGTTGGGAAAAGGAGGTGGCTTATTATGTATAAGGAAAGGGGACCTTCCCCTCTGTTTGTCTCATATAGATTGGTGGCCACCAGCCACTGGGATACCCACTGAAGTTGTGCCGTGAGGTAGGTCTCGAAGGAAGGTGTCCCCAGAGCTCCTCATCCCACTTGTAATTGGAGTTTATGAAGGGCCACCCGTTGTCTCCTGCCATCCCACAACAGTTCCCTGAACATTTGATCCAAGTCCCAGAAGATACACCGGCAGGAAAATATTGGTTTGACAAAATAATACAACAGTTGGGAAAAGATGATCATTTTTATGAGTGCGATCCTGCCCGTAAGGGTGAGTGGCAGCTGCTGTCAAAATTTATGTGGGACTTGATGGCTGTAAAGCCCGCTGTAGGTTGCCTTCGGATAGGTCCCTTTGAGATTGACATAGTCTGACCCCCAGTTAACGGACCGTTGCTGTTGTCCAATTTAGTGGAGCATTGCCCATGCAAATTACTTGTGGGGGTGCGTCACAGTGAAATGGGAAAGCAAACGATTTCTCCCTATTCACTTGAAGGCCTGCCACTTCCTCAAAATCCCGAAAGGTCGCTAAGATCAAGGCCATGTTGGCTGATGCATCTTGCATATACAGCAGCACGCCATCCGCATAGAGTGACAGGGCTTGTGTGATGAGGGGGATACTCATTGTTGGCCCTCCAGGCAGAGGCAATGGGCTAACGGCTCCATGGCGATAGCGAATGGGATAGGGGAGAGGGAGCATCCTTGACATGTTCCATGGCGAATGGGGAAGAAGGAGAAAATCAGTTGGCCTAAGCATGCCTGAAATGACGGGTTTGTGTATAATAACTTTGTGTACACAAGCAAGCACTAGCCTAGGCCTGACACCTGTAGGACTGCCAAGATATAGTCCAAGGATAAGGAATTAAAGGCATTTTTGAGATCTGATCTCAGATATGCAGCCTGTGGGTATCGTAGCGAGGCCTGATCCATGACATGGAGGAGTCTCCTGATGTTTTAGTATTTGTTGTGACCTGATACAAATCCATTCTGATCTGGATGGACCAGAGCAAGGGAGTACCTGCAGCTACTAGTCTGCGAGGACCTTGAAGAGGGTCTTGTAAATTGTACGCAGTATGGCGATGGGCCAGTAATAAGATATGTCTGGTTTCTGCAGGGTTATGAAGAGAGACTTAAGGAGGGAGACACGAAGCGCACCGGTGGAGAGGGCTTTGTTTTGTATCTCGACTAATCTAGGGGAGAGGGAAGTCCAAAATTGGTTGTAGTATACTTTTGGGAGCCTGTCTGGCCCTGGGGTCTTATTAGGGGCCAAGTCACGTATCACCTTTTTTACCTCTGCCACTGCGATCAGCTCGTCAAGTTCCTCGTGTTCTAGAGTGTTGATGTAGGGTAAGGGGAGGGGGGGCTAAGAAGCCTCTGATACCATTAGGGAATGGAGCGCTGGGCTCCCTGTACAGCTCGGCATAGTAAGAGCTAAAGGCCTGCAGTATGGTTGATTGGGACCGCAAGACTGGGCCTGATTCTATGATGATTTCCATGATTCGGGAGGCATGCATCTCCTGACAGGCCAACCAAGCGAGCAGGCTGCCGGGTTTGTCCCCCGTAGCACGAAGTCAGTCTGTGTATTCCATGAAGTTGTAACAACGGAGGTGCTCTACCAGTGTAGCTTGATGCTTCTTAGCATTCGTCAGGGCATGGTGTGCGGTATCCTCTTGGAGAGGGGTGAGGAGTGATTGTCCAGCCCGGTCACAGCTTTGTCAGTGCCCTGAAGATCCCTGGTCAGTTCTCTTCGGGCCCCAGCTACATTTTGTATGCAGAAGGACCTATTGACCACTTTAAAAAAGAGTCACACTCAGTGGTACGGGTAGTGGCTGTAGCGTGATTTTCTTCCAAGTACTGGTCATTTTGGGTTAGTAGAGTGTCACTGGGCCGTCCAGTGTGTCTTTGGATAGCTTCCATGTGGGTACCAGAAGATGTGGCATGCCCCATTCAATATCCACTATGTGTGCAGCATATACATGACCCCCTGCCATCGTCAGCAGCCACGGAATGACCATTGTGTCATACGCATATGACACACAACTCATCATTTCCCTCTCCGAAGACCCGGACATGCCCAAAAGGAATTTCCACTCTGGAATGGAAGCTGTCGCCACCTGGATGAGAGAAAGCTGCCTGAAGCTCAACTCTGACAAGACAGAGCTCATCATCTTCGAAAACGCCACCTCAGCATGGGACAACTCCTGCTGGCCCACATCTCTCAGCCTTCACCAACTGAGCATGCCCGCAACCTAGGCATCATCCTTGACTCCTCCCTATCTATGACCCGACAGGTAAACTCAGTCACCTCATCCTGTTGGCACACCCTCTGCCAAATCTGGAAAATTTTCAAATGGATCCCAGCAGACTGCCGCAGGACAGTCACCCACGTCTTAGCCACAAGCAAGCTTGACTACGGCAACACTCTCACCATGATGAGAAACATCAAAAAGCTGCAACTCATCCAGAACGCCACTGCCAGACTGGTCCTTAACCTCCCATGCCAAGAACAAATCTCCCAGCACCTGAGGACCCTACACTGGTTCCTGATACAAAGCCATACACATCAGACCAGCATACCTGAACCAACGTGTCTCCTTCCACACCCCCGCCAGATCCCTCCTCTCCCCTCAACTGGCTCTGGCCACTATCCCTTGCATTTGAAAAACCACCACTGAAGGACGATCCTTCACATACCTCTCAGCAAGGAGTTGAAACAATCTGTCTCTAGACCTCAGACAAAGCCCATCGCTCACCATCTTCAGGAAGAACCTCAATACGTGGCTCTTTGGATGAGGTTCCACCCTTCTCCCCACCCCGGCACATCGCGTACCTACCCCAGCACCTTGAGACCCTCACGGGTGAGTAGCTGCTCTTTACAAAAACTGATTGATTGATGGCATTGTGGTAAGATATAACTTGACTCAGATAGTCTGTGTGTGTAAGCCATGGGATCAAGTCCAGAAAACACATGAAGGAATCCAAGCAGGCATAAAGATCATGGGGGGGCCGAGTAGTGGGAGTATACTTGTGGGATGTAGGCCCTCCACGTATTGGGCATGCTGGTGAGCTGGGGTGTAAAGGAGTAGAGGGTCGGAGTGGGCAAGAGAGAGTTCCAGTACATTGTTGTAGTCCCCTCTTAGTATCCAAGGGATGCCAGCCCATTGGGCTAGATTCCAGATAGGGTGGCCCAGAATGCTGTCTGCTCCGTGTTTGGGGCCTACTAGGATGGGTTGCCTTCCAGCCAGCCCTCCACGAATATGTATCTTCCTTCCTTGTCAATAACTGTGTTGTGGGTTTAGAAGGGAGTACCTGGGCGAATGGAGAGCAAGATACACCCCGCATATGCAGAGTATGTCATGCCATAGACCGCGCCTCTCTGTCGCCTGCCAAGTTGCTGGAGTTCACTACTAGTGGGATGAGTCTCCTGTAGGAAACTGATGCATGCGTGCTGTTGTTTGATATAAGCTTACACAGAGTAGCAGCGGCATGCTGAGTACATCCCCCATACGTTTAGCGTGAGGAATTGTGTGGTTCATCTGGTAGCCATGTGGTGTTGTCAGATGTGTATAGGAAAGGAGGAAAGGATATTAGGTGGTCGCCCTCCCCTATGTGTTCTCATCGTTCTGCGAGGGAGGGGGGTATGCATCGCTCGTGTTGTGTGAAGGACATCAACATGTAACAAACAATAATACTTAAACAAGAACCAGAGCCTGTAGCTGGAGGGTACACACCCAAGCTGTTGCTCAAATAACCAGTAAATGGAATGAGGGTGGTGGCAGACTGCTGCCCCGTGGTGGGGAATGAGGGATAAAAAAGCTGCAGGCATGCAATTTGAGTTATAGTGCTGGTGGTCAAATAGTCAATTCATGGGTCATCAGAGGACTTGGTGGCTGAAGTGATGCTTGGCAGCCAAGGAGGGCGGAGTGGGAAATACGAAAATCTTTTGGGGAGGAGCAGCCCATGATCTCAGTTCAATATCGAGGGTGGGTTGAAGGGAGGTCATCAGGGTCTGGTACTTTAGTGTGGCTAAGGGTATTAGAGCAGATCATTCACTGACTGTGGCGTGATCAGGGGGCCAGCCAGAAGCCCCTTGTGTTTCAAGTCTCGGGAGGCCATGTCATCCTCACTCACTGTGGTGCTAGGGTCAGTGTGCCGGGGAGAGTGGGGATTGTCAAAGGGCAAATGCTGCTTCTATGGCTCACTGTTGGCTTTGAGGCAGTTCATGTGGGGAGGGTGCTTTAGCAACCTCCCCAGTTTTGCCCCTCTGCTTTCCGGATTGGGATGCATTATTGTTGCTGTTGAAGGTTGGCGGCAACCCTTGAAATGGATTTCCACCTATTCCCAGGGGGAGTCCGGCTCAGTGTAGAAGTGAATCTGTTGCTCATGGATTATCTTCAGCTTTGCCGGAAACAATAAGGAGTATTGGGCATTCAGGTTCCGAAGGCGGTGTTCCACAGCCAAAAAGGAGGAATGTTGTCTCTAGGTCAGCACTGTGTAGTCAGGAAACACCAAAATCCAGCAGTTCTCTCACTTAAGTGGGACTGATCCTCTAGCCGCTTGCAGGATAGTGTGCGTATCTCTATAGTCAAATAGTTTTGCAACAACTGGCTGGGAAGGCATCCCCGGCGGAGGCCAGTGGACAGGCACTCAGTGTGCGCTCTCCATTGAGAAATGAGGGCAGAGAGACTGGGCTGGCATGAAGGATTTCACCCACTCTTCCAGGAACTCTATCATCGGTCCGGACTCTTTGGAGGCCTGTAGCAGACCCACAACACATCCGTTGTTCTGGCAGGCCCTTCCCTTGGCATCCTCTGCACGGTGCTCCAGTTGCTGCACACTTACGAGAAGGTCTTGCATTGTTTTTTCCCGGTCTTCCTGCTGCGGTTTCATGTCTGTGATGTTGCGCTTGACTTCAGTGACTCCAGAGGCCTGCTTCCTCTGGTCTTCTCATAGAAGTCCAAACTGCACCCAGATTTCCTCTCTGCACAATTCAACAGGATGTGCATGATGTCTCAGTGGCCTGTAGGATAGTGTCTAATTTAGCAGCGAGGTCCTGGTGTTGCGGGGGTGTCGGGTCTCCCTGTTCATGACGGTCTGGTGAGCAAGGTGAGGGTGAGAAATATTGTCCCTTAGTTGTATTCATCTGCCCATTCTTTCTGATGTGGTGGGTGCAAAAGTATCAATCTGGAAAGTGTGATGCTGAAGTATCTGCCTCTCTCGCTGGGGAATGTTCCAAAGGGGTGCTTGGGAGGGGGCAACAAAGATAGCCCATTTGAGTGGGCCCCATGGATTAAAGTGTTCATTGGAGAGGGAAGTCTACCACCACCGCCGCCAGGGTCCAGAGGGTTTTGACAGTTGGCGGCGACCCAGCTTTGTATGGTATGATGTCAAGTGTGGTGGCAGTGTAGTATGTGCCACACAGTCTGAGTGGGGGTATGTGCGCTGTAGCGCTGAGGCTGACCACCTGGGGGCACCCCCCATTTCCCACCCCTGCAGGCGGGAGGCCCTGGGTGGGGCAGTTTGCCTGTCTGTCATGTGCAAGAGGGCCTTCCTACAGGACCCGGATCACCCACTTTAGGCCACCAGGGGTGGTCAAAGGCTGCGTGCTAACCGCACGCTAATGTGGGACGTAGGTCTAGCTCCACCATATTGCCAGCCCAGGTGGTATGCCCTTCTGCAATGTTCCAGGCCAGGAGCTGAGGGAAAAATGCGGGAACCGCTGGGCAGGCGTGGGGGTCGCAGTGGGTATGTCGAGCCCTTCCACTCTCTTCAGCAGTCACATCACTGCATGCAAGCTACATGCCGTGATGGGCCCCACTGTGGACCTCTCAGATCTCATGGCAGACTGCTCTGGTGAGGTTCATGCTCGCCCGGATCAGCCGTGCCCTTGAAGAGACCTGAGTGGCCCACGTGCCAACTGCATGCCAATATGGGCCTTCACCTGAGGCCAGGGGAGCTCAGTCCTCCCCCCGGCAGTATGCAGTTGTGACTGTGGTGGAAGGTCGTGGGGATAGGGCGGGGCAGTCTCAGTCCACAGGCCCTCATGTTTGTCTTGGGCATCACCTTATTGTGTGTCAGCCGCACCTTAGATCGGGCCTCAGTGCAGTCGGGTTGCCCGGCCCCGCTGGTGATGAGCTCTGGGTTGAAAGCGGCCCCTGAAAGGGTTATCATCATACCTTGTGGGGGCTCAGGCAGTCTTCTTGGTGCTCCTCTCCTCCTGGGCCATGCTGCGGGTCGTAAACCTCCGGGAACCCTCCATTCTAGGGAAATGCCGGTAGAAGTCGGGCCGCACTCTCCCTATGCCCTCACCGTGTGGGCTTTGCTGTGCCCGTCAGGGTCTTGTTGGCCCTGATGTGTGGGCTGAGCAGTAGGTCTTTCTGCGTGTCAATGGCACATTGATATCCGTCCCTGCCTGTGAAGAGCCTAAAGTTATGGGCTTCATGGGCTCGCTGTATGGCCTCAGGGTAGAAGGCTCAGACAATCTTGTTGGCGTCTCTGATGTGCTGTGGTTGTCTCCATTGTCTCCTTGTTCACGATGGAGTTCCCAACATCCCTTGGCTACTGACAGTCCAGCGATGTCTTATTTAATGGCAGGATTGTGGTAGATTGGGTTGTCTGCTTAGCAGAGCTTTGCCAACAGACGTCCACCATCTTTGACGGTTAGGCCACGCCCCCCATGACGACCTATAATAACGTATTTAAGGTGATGATGGAATCCAGGAAAAAGCTATATATGTGTAGGCTGGTAGAGTGGCTGGATTTTTGAGACATGTCTGCTTGCAGGAAATATGTAAGGATATCTCTTGGCCTTCTCTTAATACTTTGGCAAAACATTATTGCCTTGAATTAGATGTCAAGGCTGAAGCCTTCTCGAGAGAACAGTGATGCAGCCCATTATCTGATAGCTTAGATTGTTTTCTTACCAGAGGTCCATCCATCACAATGTCTAGTGTGTTGCTGGTAAGTATTTTATAAAGAATTTTAAGAAATGCTCCGATAGAAGTAAATGATATTTACCTTCATCATAGGCAGATCCCGTGGTCGCTCTGCAGATTAATCTGATTACCTCACAGTGACTCACATTTTCTGCCATCTCCTGTGCCTGAAATACCTGGAAACTAATATAGTTTGAGCAGAGTAGGGCCAGTTTATATGCTTAGTGTTGGCACTTTCTGATGGATACACCTACCTGTGGATTCCTTACCTAAAGAATTCTCCCCTCGCGCCAGCCCTCGGCGAAAATTTCTTCTAGCTCTGCACGTCGACAATGACGTCACAATCGCCCGACCCCACGCGACGCCACATGACATCATCCAGGCAATAAGAAGCCCTCGTCGACGTGCAGACGTCAGTTCCCTTTTTTTCCGTGCCCGAATAACGGTTAATTCTTTGAGGCTCACAGGGAGCTACTGTTTCCAACGGCGGTTACGATGTCGCAGCCTAGAAAATCCAGCTTTAAACCTTGTAGCCAGTGCGGGGGTTGGATGTCGGTTACCGATCCCCACAAACACTGCCTCTGGTGCCTTAGTTACGACCATGAGGTCGAGGCATACGGTTCGTGCCAACGCATGAACCCTAAGGCACTTAAGGAGAGGGAGGCGAAGTTGTTCTTGACCCGGTCCAAGAAGGAGAGGCGTCGTAGGAGGGAGTCTTCGTCGAGATCTACGAGGTCTCGTCATCATCATAGTGACTCTCTGCGCCGTCATGGATCTCGGCGCCGATCAAGCAAGGGACGGTCCAGATCTAGATCGGCTTCTCCGTCGGCTCGGCGTCGGCCGACGTGGGAGATAAGCCCGACCGTCACCCCTCCACCTCCGGCAACCCCGACGTCACCTGGGTCGGTCTTTGAGGTCGAGCCTCCCCAGAGGCCTGAGGGTTCTCCTGGCCAGGAGTTACCTGGACCCTCTTCGGCAGCTTTGCTGGCGCCGGTGCAGCAGCAGCAGTACCCGGCTTTCCCAACTCCGGGATCGGATTCTGCAGCGTTTTTAAACGCTATGTATAACATCTTTGCTTCCATGACGCCGGGTGGAAGTCATGCAGGTCCGTCTGGCCCTTTGATTTGGGTGTTCCGGCGTCTTACAGGTCGGCGCCGTTCACCCCGTTTTTGTCTGCTGCACCTGAAGCGGCGCCGATGCCTACGACGTCGCCCAGGATGGCTACACCTGTTGCGGCGCCATCGGATTCGCCTCGGATCCGATCAACGTCCAAGAACACTTTGGAGCCGGAGCCTCCGGCTTCGGACAAATCCGAGGTTCGCGCCGACGAAGATCTTCGGCCGACACCTTGTCGACTCCAGGCTTGGAGTCAAGACTTAGGTCAAGACGTCTGGCCCTTCGTCTCTTGGAGGAGGAGGAGTACGCGAGGCAACACCTGGAGGAAGGAGAAGTTATAAAGCCCTCAGGTGACTTCCAGGGACTGGACTCTGCTAGTGGCCTTGACACTACTCCGGAATGGGATCTGGCTTCCCCTGGAGAGATCACGGAGGAAGCTGCTTCTTTCCATGCAGTCATTCGTAAGGCTGCAGACTTTTTGGATCTTCCCCTTCCTACCGCGGAGGGCAAGAGAAATTTATTGACAGAAGTCCTCCATCCGACGTCTGCTTCTGCTGAGCCTCTTCTACCATTCAATGAGGCTCTGCTGGACCCCATTAAGGATATCTGGCTGAAACCTGTATCCACCGCTGCAGTCAACAGAGCGGTGGCTCAGCGGTACAGGACGGCGCCTGGGGATCCGGTGTTTCTTTCCAGGCAACCAACTCCGGAGAGCCTAGTGGTCCAAGCTTCATGTTCTTCCAGATCCTCTCCTGGCTCGTTTCCTGGCTCCCCTGCGGACAGGGAGTCAAAAAAGATGGACCATACTGCTAAAAAGCCATTTTCATCTTGCAGTATGGCCCTAAAATCTTCCAATGCCACATGCATACTGGGGCGTTACATCCATGCCCTTATGGAAGAGGCGAAGGGCCTCCCTAATTTGTCCCAGGAGATGCTGCAACTATTAGTGGATGCTCAGGCGGCTGCGACGCAAGTGATCCAGTCTGGATTGGACACTTCTGACTCGGTGGCTAGGGCTATGGGCACGACCATAGTCTCTAGGAGGCAGCCTTGGCTTTGATCATCAGGCTTCTCGTCGGACGTGCAGGCCACACTCCTTGATCTTCCGTTCGATGGAGAAAAGCTCTTCGGCTCTAAGGCTGACTCTGGGTTTTTCAGTCAATGTACCCAAGTCTCACCTGGAGCCCTCTCAACGCGTCCTGTTCATAGGGGCAGTATTGGACACAACATTGAATCGGGCCTTTCCTCCGCCCCAGCGGGTTCAGGACATACAGGCTTTGATTCCAATGTTTCGAAATGGAGCGGTAGTTCCAATCCTCAAGGTCATTCGTCTGCTCGGTCTGTTTGCTTCTTGCATACTGTTGGTCACTCATGCTCGCTGGCACATGAGGGCTCTCCAGTGGTGCGTCCGCAGGCAGTGGTTTCAACACAAAGGGGATCTCGAAGATTCGATAAAGATCTCCAGAGACACTGCGGAGGATCTTCGATGGTGGGCAGCGGTCGACAACCTGTCTCAAGGAAGGCTGTTCTCGCTGCCTCCTCCAGTGACCACGGTGGTAAAGGATGCTTCCACTCTAGGGTGGGGAGCTCATCTGGGGGACCTGGAGTTCAAAGGCCTTTGGTCTCCAGGGGAACAGAAGTTGCATATCAATCTGTTAGAGTTGCGGGCAGTACGTCTGGCGCTCAAGGCCTTCCTCCCTTCCATTCGCGGTCAATCGGTCCAAGTTCTAACGGACAACACGACCGCGATGTGGTATATAAACAAACAGGGAGGAGTGGGGTCGTATCTTCTCTGCAGAGAAGCTCTTCGTCTCTGGTCCTGGCTTCAGGATCACAAGAACTGCTTGGTTGCACATCATTTGGCTGGAGTCCTGAACGTGCGTGCAGACATTCTCAGTCGACGCAGCTCGGTCGATCACGAGTGGCGTCTTCATCCAGATCTAGTTCTGGGTATCTTCCGGATGTGGGGTTATCCACAAATAGATCTGTTTGTAACGCAAGAGAATGCGCAGTGTCCGCTATTTTGCAGCCTCCAGTATCCGGTGCAAGGAGCTTTGGGGGATGCGTTTCAGATGTCCTGGAGGGGTCAGTTGCTTTACGCGTTTCCCCCCATACCCTTGATTACTCGAGTTCTCAGGAAGATCCGCCAAGACCGAGCTCAAGTCATCTTAATAGCTCTGGGTTGGCCGAGAAGGGTGTGGTATTAGAACCTACTCTAACTCTCTCAGTGCCCTCCGCTCCGTCTCCCTTGCAGGGTGGACCTCCTCTCGCAGTCGCAGGGGCAGATTCTACACCCCCACCTCCAGAGCTTGCATCTTCATGCCTGGAGATTGAACGGGGCAATCTGAGTTCCTTTTCTCTCCCTCGAGATGTGGTGGAAGTTATTTTATCGGCCAGGCGACACTCCACCAAGTCAATCTATGCTAATCGTTGGGCTAACTTTTCAAGCTGGTGTGGAGAGAATAGTTTAGATCCTTTAAAAGCTGGTTTGTCTGACATTTTGTCATTTGCACTCCATCTGGCACAGAAAGGTTTCGCAATTGCCACTGTTAAAGGTTATCTGTCTGCACTATCTGCTTTTCTGTGCCTTCCTGATCAACCGTCCTTCTTTAAATCACCAATTGTTTTAAAGTTTCTAAAGGGGCTCACTAATAGGTATCCACCCACGCCATTCGTTATGCCTCAGTGGGACCTTAACTTAGTCTTAACTTTTCTTATGGGGGCTCCGTTCGAACCAATGCATTCTTGTTCTTTACGGTACCTGGTATTAAAGGCTGTTTTCCTGGTGGCCATAACATCTGCCAGAAGGGTTAGCGAGCTTCAGGCTCTCTCAGTGGAAACCCCATACCTTTCTTTCTTTAAGGACAAAGTGGTGTTGAGGACCAAGGCGGCTTTCCTACTGAAGGTTGTTACACCCTTTCACCTGGGGCAGTCGATTACTCTCTCTTCCTTTTACCCTCCACCTCACCCATCCAAAGAGGAAGAGAGGCTCCACCGGCTGGATCCGCGAAGAGCTCTGAGCTTCTACGTCGCCAGGACGAAAGAGTTCAGACAGGATGAACAGCTCTTCGTTGGATACGTGGGGAAGAGGAAAGGTAGAGCGGTCCACAAGAGAAGGCTATCCAGGTGGGTCATTCTATGTATTAAGATCTGCTATTCTTTGGCGAAGAAGGATCCACCTGTGGGGATTCGTGCCCATTCCACCAGAGCCAAATCAGCTTCATCAGCTTTGGCTAGAGGTGTTCCTGTGGTTGACATCTGCAGGGCAGCGACTTGGGCATCCCTCCATACTTTTGCCAAGCATTACTGTTTGGACTCTGAGGTTAGGAGGGATGGCCATTTTGCTCGCTCAGTGCTGCAAGATTTCTTGGTTTGACCATTGGGCACCCACCACCGGAGGTTTTACTGCTTTGGGACTCTATTCTTTAGGTGAGGAATCCACAGGTAGGTGTATCCATCAGAAGAATAAGTTACTTACCTTCAGTAACGCTTTTTCTGGTGGATACAATAACTACCTGTGGATTCCTCACTGTCCCACCCACCTCCCCGTTGCCTGTCTGGTTAAACCAAGATTTCTTTGGGTGCGCATCCTTGATCTTGTAATATATGTATATAGCTGTTTCATGCATATGGTTGTATTCATTGTATATACTTTTCCTTTGCACATTAAGATAGTGAAAGGGACATTTTGGACTTGATTTATACTCATATATTTATATTAGTCTCGGTTTGAGCAGTCATATCTGTGACTTTTGTTGAGTTTTATATTAAATGTTTTATTTTCATCTATTCTGGATGAATTTGTACTCTTTAGGTTTAACCTGTTCGCCTCTATGGCACAGAAAAAATGGTGAAAACTGACGTCTGCACGTCAACGAGGGCTTCTTATTGCCTGGATGACGTCATGTGGCGTCGCGTGGGGTCGGGCGATTGTGACGTCATCGTCGACGTGCAGAGCTAGAAGAAATTTCCGTCGAGGGCTGGCGTGAGGGGAGAATTCTTTAGGTGAGGAATCCACAGGTAGTTATTGTATCCACCAGAAAAAGCGTTACCGAAGGTAAGTAACTTATTCGTCTGGCCGTTCAGGCAGTGCCAGTTCCCCATCTTTTGTCACTTGTGGCACCATCACTGGCACAGTGCAAAATGTTTCTTGGGCTCTAGAATGTGGGTGGGATGTTTTTAAAAATGAATGATATGTGGAGGGGCACAGTATCTATGATATCCAAGGGTCACGAAGGTACATAATTTTACTTTTTTCGCCGAATATGCATTGAAATTAAATTTAAAAAAAAGTGAATCTTGTAATGGTAATGATTTATTGAATTTTCTGTCTAGATTATTTGCTTCAGTTACCAGTATCCCAGAGCCAAAATCTGAATGAGAAACCTGGTGTTGCTGGAGATGTTGTTACCTGGAATTTGTTGCAAGATGATCTTGATATTGTGAAGCCCTCAGAACGATCCGTGAAGACTTTTTCAGCAAAACCCATGAGCAAAGTACATATGGACTCAAAACTGCATGAAATGGAGGCCCAGCTGTCTGCTCTTCAAAACATGGCGGAATACATGGAACGTGACTTTGCTAACAGTGAACTGGTAGGTCCTCAATAGCTGACAGTAGAATTAGATGTTACAGTCGATCACATTTCCATAAAACTAAAAATGTTAGTAAATTCTCCTCCACTGTACTTGTGAATTACATATCCTGCTGTTTTAATGAGAGATTTGCAGCAGTCCTTCAGCTGGCTTCTTTAGTGTGGTGGAGTAGGGGAATGTAGCGCGGCCTCCTACAAGTAAGGCACGTTCCCAAACACGTCTGTGCTTCTTTGCTTCCAGATTCACCAGTTCAAAGGTCACACAAATATACCAATATGTATCTTCTAATTGTAGTTTTTATGCCAACTGTTAAGCACACTTAGTAATGTAAACTCCTTTTAACCATATGCTTAATCATATACTAAAGAATGGAGAAACCTACTTAATTCTTTTAAGAACACCTGTCTACACAAAGAAGCGACTAGTTTAGTATTTTCAAAGTATGCAAAGTCTCTAGATACGTCTCAAATGTTCTTGTCTCAGTGAACTGCTAGGTATAAACCCTCAAGTTTGCAGTGCTTTTCTCTGAGTGTGTTTGAAAGATTGTGGCTCACGTGATCTGTAGTTTTGAGCTGCTCCATAGAACATGTCTGTGCTTGATGTGCTTCTTTTTCCACAGCCTCTGCATTATCTGTAGTCAGCTAGACTGTTGGCTTTGAATGACATGGAAGTGGAGGGGCTCAGTAACTTAGAAGATCTATAACTGTGTAGGAAAGTAAAATCTCCATCAGTAACACAGTCGTGGACATGCACTGTAGGAGATCGTGCCTTTCATTGAGAGAGTATTTTATCCTCGTCAGCTAATCAAGTGCATGTTCGGGTAATAAAGTGAGATGAAAACCCCTCATGTCACACTAATACCAGTGTCCTAAAAGGATCTAAACGGGGCAGATTGCTCTTAGATTATGTCACATTAGATAATTAGTCTCAAACTCTGCAACACACATTGGGAAATTTAGTTCCCGACCAGTGGCAGGAATGCTGACCACTGACCCTGTGGGCTGTGAGCAAAGAGCATCAGCCCTTGACTTAAACTAGTAGATGGAGTGCAAAAAGCAATTGCCCAAGTAAGCTACAGTTGTTTTAAAGAGAAAAAAGTATATCGTTCTTATCAGCTTTGCCGCTTTGCAAAGCTGTACTCTGCCATTCTGTACATAATTCTAGGATACACCTCTGGCCCCTTGTCACTGATCTAATGGTGTTTGGCATTATAGCATGACCTTGATTTTTACATATTTGACTGCATTAACGACAATGGCCTCTTTATCACCCCTTTAGACACCCCTAGGGCGCACCTCATCATCTGTGGCACTTTCTCATGCAAAAGCTTTTATGCTTTGCCAAAACCATCATCTTTTACACACACTTTCCAGGGCAACTTCACTGATATATTTCTTTCTTTAATTTCTGGCTGCAGATTACCTACGCGAGTCACTCATGACATTCACTCATACATTTCAGCATGTATTCAACAAAGTACAACTTCCTTCACAAATTGTCTAATTATTTCTGTACCATAACCCCCTTCTCGATCCTGCCCTGTTCCTTGTTGGTGCTTATCCTCCAAAAGGGTGAAAGATAATGCCGTGAGAGCTGCCCAGTCCCCTGCCCTTCCCGAGTCCATCCAGCCCCCGCCACGCCAGAGACATACAGCAGATGAGCAGAGAAGGAAGCACTGCCACATCTCGATGCCAGCACACCTTGCAGTGACTTTGCTACTCCCTTACCAGCTCTTCACTTCTCCTTTGCTTCCCTTTTACAGTACAGCATTAAGGACCCGTGGTTGGTGTTGGGATCCTGGGTGCCTAGGAAAACACCAGCGGCAAGGAAGCTGAGTCAAAGTTGAAAAGAACAGACAGCTCGCTTTTGTGCCTCTCTGCACACCAGACGATTCTGTTATTTTTAAACACTCCAGAGGAATGCTACATGCCTCATAGCATACTGAGTGTTAACATTTTACTGAGAAGATGCAGACAAGTAGTTTGCGTGTATTCTGGTAAATAAGGCTGGGTGATGCATGCTTCTATTCCCCTTTGTTCTTAGTCTCGGGGAGGAACTGGGTTGCACTAGTAGCGTCGGAAGCTCAAAATTGAAGGAACATGGCAAGGATGGAGTATGTGGTAATGGTACATAATTGTGAATCTATTGACATATAGGCAATTTGTAAAGGTAGTTAAGTTTTGTTATATGCACCTGGAAGTCTGACATAATTGACTCTGAAAATCCACAGTCAGCAATCAGTAGCCATAAATATTTTGGTGAAGTTGCCCTGAAAAGCTTCTGTAAAATATGCAAGTCTAAAGGAGAAATACAGCTAAAGAGACACATTGGGTCCACCTAATGTGCCTCTTGAGTTGGGTTTCTCCTTTAAGGAATTTTTTATTTACTGTACTGCCCAAATAATTCCTGTGCCCTAACACTCTTATATTGACCACTACCAGGCTCTAACTTTTCAAAGGTGAACAATATCTAGCATTGTCCTTGTATGTCAAATTCATCACCAGGATAAAAATTATAATTGGAATATTTAATCTCTAGATAAATGTGTAGGAAAGTAGCATCTTTCTAGCATAGTTACCCTCACTTTTTGCCTGATGTCAATGTGTTTAGGCTATAGTAAACTGGGATCCTACTAATCAAGACCCCAGTGTCTGTGCTCTCTCCTCTAAATTTGGTTACATGGTAACTTTTTACACTCCACAATTGGCATACTGGTGCACCCTTATATGTCCCTAGTATATGGTAATTAGGTATGCAGGACATTGGTACACTAGGGTTCTCCATGGTGGGCTGCAGCATGTATTATGCGACCCATGGGAGCCCATGCAAACTGTGTCTGCAGGTCTGCCATTGCAGCCTGCGTGGAATGGCTATAGCAGTCACTGCACTTCGGACACTGTAAGTCACCCCTATGGTAGGCTTTTCAGCCCAAGAGCTGGGTACATGGTCCTGAGTGTGAGGGCACCCCTGCATGAGCAGAGGTCCCCCTACAAACCCCAGACTCCATTCCCTGGGCTTTGTAAGTTCAGGGAAGCCATTTTAGAGTATGTTGTGGACACTGGACAATAAAGAGTAGTCCAACTACCTAATGGCTTCACCAAACCTAGGCATGTTTGATATCAAACATGTTGGAATCATGCAATTACACGGATTACAGTGTTAGTTGCATGATACCATGTACTCTGAGGGTTCCTTAGAGGTCCCTCCAGATCTGCCTGTTCATCCTTGTAGGGTCTGCCTGCCAGCCCATGCTGCTGCAGACCCCAGACACTGTTCTGCCCTCCTGCTGCTGAGCCTAACTCAAGCAGGGGAAGGCAGAACAAAGGGTTTCCTGTATGAAGAAGGTGTGACCTCCTCTCCTTTAGACCTATGTGTCTCTGGGCTGGGGTGGGGTGGCCTCTTAGCACCACCAGACTGCTTTAAATTGCACATTTGGTGTCCTCCTTGCGTAAACCTGTTTGTACCAGTGCAGAAACCCCCAGTTCCCGCTCTGCCGCGACCCACACAAAGGAGAGGGGTGTGACCACCCCCCTGTCCAGCACTTTCCCTAGGGAGGTGAACAGAGCTCTGCCAGGTGGCAACTTTATTCTGCCATCTTCTAAATAAGATGTGCAGAGGCACCTGGGAGCATCTGACTGGTTAGGCTAGGTGGGTGACGTCCCTGACCTCCTCTGATAGGTGGGTGACTGCAGATAGTGTCCAACCTCTTTTTAGGGTTGCTTACTCTCTCCGAAGACTCTCCTGCTCCTGGCCTCTGGAACTGCTGCTGGTCTGCCTTAGGAACTGAAACAAGACTGTATCCAGTTGAGAGGGCTCCCACTGTAACACTATTTCTCCAGCTACTGCACGATTTCTGCAACATCCGTGAATATGTATCTTCCAGGGTCACAAGGACTCAGTGTGCATCAAGAATCAAGAAGGAATCTCCCTTGGCGTGAAGGAGTCACTCCCCTGCATCCTCAGTTGCCTTAAGATGACAATGGCTGGCTGGTGGATCCTGCTGTCCCACGGACATCGAAAGGCTCTATAACACAGGTGGTGGTTCTGTGGTCCTCTCTGGGTCCGGGAGATGGTGGGCCTTTGCTGCAGCCACTGGAATGGAACCCTTTTGCACCATGACTGTTGGCCTTACCAAGGCTTGTTACCAGGAGATCTTTAAGCCCCCAAGAAGCCCCAGCCTCCAGCACTCTGAGACTTCGAGTTCAGCTTCCACTCTGCAACTCCTGCGGCATGGGACTCCTGCTTTCTTGTGCTGCTGAGGCCTCTCTGCGACTCCCTGTGCCTGCTGATAGTAGGTCAATCGTGGGGGATCCAATGATTCCCTCTGGCTCTCCTGTGTTCTGAGAGCCAGTCCTGACTCCCCTCCAAGGGTCGAGTCTCCTGGACCTTGCTGGTCCCCAAAATCCTGCAAATGTCCTGCAACAACTGCATGCATTTGCTAATGTATGTTTGTGTTCTGGCTGACCACTGCCCTCCTGCAATCCGGTGACCAGTGTGGGACAGCTTGTGGGCAACTCCAAGGATCTTCCTGCATCCCCTGGACTCTGCAGCTGGACTTCTTCCTTCACTGACCTGCATGAACTTCACCTCTAGGAGGGTGGGCATTGCCTACCTGCACCGCCCAGCTCCGAGTATACTGGAATCTGTCCCCTTCTTTCTCAGGTTCTTCTCGTCTGGAATCCACCTTTGGGTTCCACTGACTTGGTCCACTGGAGCAAACTCCAACTAGGGTTTCCAACCTGAGCTTCCTGGTGTAGGTACTTCAATCTTCTGGGAATCCATGGGTGTGGTCACTATCCAACCTTCCTTGTGCCAACTGGTTTCCTCAGAGTCCTTCCTCTGTGGAGGGTCCTGAAACCTGAATATTCCAACTACGACGGTCCTGTGTTAGCCTATGGGACACCCGGCTAGATAACAACTCTGCATCCGAGCTCCTGTGGGATTACTGATATTTACCTATGGTAATTCCTTAGTCTCCCAGCCCTCGGGATTCTAATACACTTACCTTGGTTCGGCACTTCCATTCCAGAAACACTTTCTTAATATATGCCCCCCCCTTCCCTTCTAAAGGGCTCCATGTATTCCTGTGCTTTTTACTGTTTGTTTCCAAGTATATATTTTCTGTGTAGATAATTCCAAGTGGAGATATACCAACTAGTGTTATAATAAATAATTTTTGTAACACTTGGTGTGGTTCTTTATTGTGTGATCATCACTGACTGACTACTGTGGTATTGTAAGTGCTTTACACTTCTCCAAGATAAGCCTGAGCTGCTCTGCACAGCTACTCCTAGAAAGCTTTGGTTATCTAGGCACCAAAACACTATCACAAAGGACTCAATATAGGGTGCCACACCATAGGTGGTGTACACTATAAACTGAGCCAGCCTCCTACAAAATGGTATAGGTAAAATTTGGTTTCACAGCCAATTGAACAGAAGAATGCATTTGGCTGTTCACAAATTGTACATGGCACTACTCACACAGTGGGTCATATTGTTTGTCTTGTATTCATTCTCAACATTGAGTCTAAATTATTCTGTGCGATTGGCAGGGGACTGAGCTGCAAGTTGTCCCTGCTGTGCAGGCTGTTGACCCTGAGAACCTCAGCCATGTCCACAAAAGGGCGGAAATGCCTGCTGAGATGGCGGAGGTTGAAATGTGGATTTCTAGGTGACACTGCCTCTTTAGGCAATGTTACCTAGAAATCCACTTTAGAGACTTCCTCAAATTATTTACCACCCTACCTAGATTTAGTATACATCGTCAGTCTGCTGGGTTTATTGGTATGCCTGGATAGCAGAACTTGTCTTTCTTCAACCCTATAGTGATTGACAGTTTAGAGCTGTTGTTATCAGTGCCTATCAGAAATAAAACCAATTTATACGAGTTGTAATGCGAGGTAAGGTGAGATGTTGAGCCATAGATTAAACACCACCAAGCAGCAGGTCCATTGCCTAACCCAGATCCCCTGAATATACCAACATAGCATCTAAATTCAGCAACAAAGTATGTTTTGTATCACCTACTCAAATCACTGTTTCTTAGCGGATAAGAAGTTCTGTTGCCATAGCCAACAGGAGAGGTGATGGTGGGCAGCTTTGTCTATTGCTCCTTCATTTTTGAGGTACCCATGAAAAAAATCAGAAATTGAGACACATTTTTTATGTTCCTTTCTGACTGTCACACTGCTGTTCAAAGTTGCCCACTAAGCCACAAAAATGTTCAGATGGACATTGGGGGACAAAAGTAATTCCCCTTAAAGTCAACGGATGTTTCAGAATTGTATTTGTGTCTACTGATGGTAAAAAAAAAGTGTAGGCTAGCTTTTGCCTCCACCTCAATATTTTCTTAGAATATTTTCTGAGTGACCTCAATGTCCGGAAGGGAATGATGAACCTCTACCTGTTCAAAGCCGAGAAGCAGCGGGCACTTGTTGTGACTTTACCATAATGATGCTGAAGTGTATGACGTCAAAAGTGTAAGTGACAAAGGAACTGTCAAGATAAACATTTAAAGAGGATGACTTTCTCACTTCAGTGTCGACACTGTGATGAGTCGCATGCAAATGGATGGGTGACCATGGACCTGACAGACATGGTCAAGTTATTAGGATATCAGCATGTTGTTATGGTTATAGTAACTTGCAGACTAAGCACTGTATAAGTATTTGTGGTTGTATCTCAATCCCAGAGGGTGACAGAACCTTTTGTATTTGTGTATTTTAGTTCTCCTTCTTGTTCCTATTGGTTTTGCTATAGTAAATGTATGACAAGCTTTACTATTTTAAAGATATTTTTCTGACCTGAAATTGTTGGAAGAGATTTCAATTGTGTCATATTTTATTAGAGTTCCACGCCCTCATCCAGTCCCAAAGAAGGCTTCGACTGCATGATCAAAGTATCCAAGAAGGTGTCATTGTGAATGTTCCTGCGTGTTGTGAAATATGAAGACAGCTTGTTTGAGGCTGACAGTGGAAAATGACTCAGTGAGGCTCATGCTGAGGGTATCTAAAAATAGAGACAGGCTCAAGGATATATCACAGTCTAGTTGAATAGTTACAAATCTCTCATTGTGTGACTTAAACCTTACTCATTTAAAATGTATACAAAAATAACTATCCATAGCAATGAGTGTATGGACAGTTAGTAAAATACATTCTTATTTTGTTTCCAGTTGGTTAATACAATAGAAAACTTAGGATCAGCTATGGATTCAGTTCATGAAGAAATACCTTACTCTTCCACGGGCATCCAAGATACTACAAAAGGCAAGTATTACTTACGCAATAAACAAGGCTAGTGCATATAGCCCCACTGTTAAGTTTGCTAGTGTAAATATTGTAACCTCAAATACAAATTGGCATCAGAGGTCCTAAAAATACTGAGTGTGTTGGAGTGTAGCAAGCTGTATGTGTGTTGTTTCAAATGTGCTAAGTTTCTTTACCCATCCAGTGCACAAATGTACTTCTTTGACTACTCAAGCACAAATAAATTAGGAAGAAACAGGAAAGAGACTTGTGGATACAGAAGTTGTCATATGAACATGTGTAGTTAGTGAAAGTGGGGTTTATGAGAGATCTTAAACTCAAATGCTGGTGCACCTTCAGGCCCTGCGGGGTCGGCAGGGCGTTTCATCAGATTCCATGGCAGCGGCTTCAGCCTCGGCTCGGATGGGGCCACTTGGATCCGAGTCCAGATCCGGAACGACACTGAGTTCACATAGTCAAGCACAGATACATTAGGAAGAAACAGGATAGAGACTTGTGAATACAGAAGTTGTCATATGAACATGTGTAGTTAGTGAAAGTGGGGTTTATGAGAGATCTTAAACTCCAATGCTGCAAGCCCAGCTCCCTTATGACAAAACCCTAATAAAGCTGCACGTGATCATCCCCTTGTCAAATATTAACGGATGTATTCTCTTCCAATTAATCCATTTGCATAGATGCTACCCAGACTAATCATGTGCCTATTGTGGTGACAGATCTTTTTTTGTAAAGATTGTTGTTTCTTTGGAAGAGAAAGAAGCAGTTTCAGATGCATTCAACAGGCTTGCTAATGTAAAGTGCATCTCTGACTGAGTTATGCTTATTATATATGCTTGTTAGTTGCTTTGACCAAACTCTAGGGTGGTTGCTAGAGATGACCAAACTCTAGAAGGTAGACTATTCCCATTCTGGTGATGAACCACTTCATCATGAAACTTTTAGTAAATTGGAAAATCTGATAGAGGCTTCTAGCTGCCGATTCCTTACAGTAAAATTTCATGGCGTCAGCTTGGAATCCGGAATTTTTGCTGAGCAGTACCCTGTGTGCGCTGTCGGGTGGCATCGTTCGGATCTGTGTGTCGTCGTCATTGGAGCTGTCTGTGATGTCATGGGTGCCTGTAAAGGCACCACCCCGGCGCACGTACGTCAGTTCTTTTCCTTACGCAACGGTTAATCGCAGATCTAAAATTGAGCTACCCTCTGTGTTTTTTGACAGGCCTTTTTTGACCTTTTTGTTGACTCTTTTTTAAATCTGTGTAGGATGACATCGAGGAAGACAGGGTTTAGGACGTGCGGAGCCTGCCATCGCGCCATGTCAGTGACAGACCCCCCACCATGTATGTCTGTGGTGCCTTGACCGAGACCACTACTTGAAGTTGTGTCCAACTGCCGGGCCATGGCCTTGAAAGCTTTAAGAGAGTGGTCTCTGAAGCTCATGGCGACCAGGTAGTCAGTGTAGGTTGGCGCGACTCCTAGGAGTTCACGGTCCCCATCAAGGAGGAGGTCGCAGGACCGCACCAGGAGCTGCAAGTTCTCTTCTTTGCACTCAAGGTCATCCAGGCACTTGGGGAAGAGACACAAGAAGAAGTCCAAGCGGGCTTCGCCCCGCCTGTCGACAGATGAGGCGACTCGGGAACATTGACGTTCCAGGCATGGTTCTGTGGAACCAATGCCAGGGCCGACTTCGAGCCTCCCCCTCTTCCTGGGAGCCAGAGTGAGCCCTGCTCAACTCAGGGAGTTTTATGAGGCCATGCATCTCGTATTCAATGTGGATGCCCCTGCTGGTGCACCTTCGGGCCCTGCGGGAACGGCAGGGGGCTTCATCAGATTCCGCAGCAGCAGCTTCAGCCTCTGCTCGGATGGGGCCACTTGGATCCAATTCCAGATCCGGAATGACACCGAGTTCACACAGTCCGCCTCCTCTGGCATCGTTCCTAGTGTCTATGCTCCCTGTGCCACCTGCGGTGCAAGCCCCATCCTCATACCTGATGTACGTACAAAACCGATTCCGAATTTGACGGCGCCGACAGGGGCCAGATCATTGCCTGAGTCTTATTATGAGCAACCAGGCGCAGGTGAAGAATGGGAAGGGTCTCAGGATCCTATAAAGTATGGTTTGGAGAAAATGGACTGGTATAAGGAAGTAGGGGAAGCCAGCGGTCTGGACACCTCTCTAGATGCTGGCATACTCTCAACTTCTCCAGTGCCTGTAAGGAAATGCCTCCTTGGCATGGTTACCCCCTGAATTTTTTTTTTTAAATTGTCTTGGATTTCATGGCCCACATCCAAATGCATTGGTCAACTGCTAGTATTGAATTCAACTTTTAAAACATGCGCCTTCTCTGAAGCATGTTTACTTCACAGGCATAGTATTGGTCTCCTACCCCTTCATGAATTTCTTTGTCCTTGGTAATGATCAATGTAGGGAAATGCCTCCCTTGGCATGGTTACCCCCTAACGTTTTGCCTTTTGTTGATGCCAGTTATGATTGAAAGTGTGCTGGGACCCTGCTAACCAGGCCCCAGCACCAGTGTTCTTTCCCTAAACTGTACCTTTGTTCCAACAATTGGCACAGCCCTGGCACACAGATAAGTCCCTTGTAAATGGTACCCCTGGGACCAAGGACCCTTTTGTCAGGGACGGTCTCTAGCATGTCTTATGTTACCCTGGGAACCCCTCACTCAGCACATACACACTGCCTCACACCTTGTGTGTGCTGGTGGGGAGAAAATGACTAAGTTGACATGGCACTCCCCTCAGAGTGCCATGCACACCCCTCACTGCCTGTGTCATAAGTAAGTCACCCCTCTAGCAGGCCTTCCAGCCCTAAGGCAGGATGCACTATACCACAGGTGAGGTGTATGTGCATGAGCACTATGTCCCTACAGTGTCTAAGAAAAACCTTAGATGTTGTAAGTGCAGGGTAGCCATAAAGAGTATATGGTCTGGGAGTCTGTCAAATACGAACTCCACAGTTCCATAATGGCTACACATAAATCTGGGAAGTTTGGTATCAAACTTCTCAGCACAATAAATGCACTCTAATTCCAGTGTGGGATTTATTGTAAAATACACCCAGAGGGCATCTTAGAGATGCTCCCTGAATACCAGTCCGTCTCCTAGTGCTAGGCTGACCAGTTTCTGTCAGCCTGCCACAACCAGACAAGTTTCTGGCCACATGGGGTGAGTGCCTTTGTCACTCTGTGGCCATTAACAAAGCCTGTACTGGGGGGAGGTGCTTCTCACCTCCCCCTGCAGGAACTGTAACACCTGGCGGTGAGCCTCAAAGGCTCATGCCTTTTGTTACAGCACCCCAGGACATCACAACTAGTCCTAGTGGAGATGCCTGCCCCTCTGGCCACTGTCCCCACTTTTGGTGGCAAGGAAGGAGAGGATAATGAGAAAAACAAGGAGGAGTCACCCATCAGTCAGGACAGCCCCAAGGTGTCCTTAGCTGAGGTGACCCCTGCCTTTAGAAATCCTCCATCTTGAGTTTGGAGGATTCTCCCAATAGGATTAGAGATGTGCCCCACTCCCCTCAGGGAGGAGGCACAAAGAGGGTGTAGCCACCCTCCAGGACAGTAGCCATTGGCTACTGTCCTCTTGACCTAAACACACCCATAAATTTAGTATTTAGGGGCGACCCAGAACCCAGGTAATCAGATTCCTGCAACCTACACAAAGGACTGCTGACCTGAAAGCCCTGCAGAGACGACGGAGATGACAACTGACTTGGCCCCAGCCCTACCGGCCTGTCTCCAGACTCAAAGAACCTGCACAGCAACACATCCAACAGGGACCAGCGACCTCTGAAGCCTCAGAGGACTGCCCTGAACCCGAAGGACCAAGAAACTCCTGAGAACAGCGGCACTGTTCACCAACAGCAACATCTTTGCAACAAAGAAGCAACTTTTAAAGAGCTCACTTTTCCCGCCGGAAGCGTGAGATTTCACACTCTGCACCCGACGCCCCCGGCTTGAGCTCCAGAGAACCACCCAGGCGACTGCGACTTCGTGAGTAACCTGAGTCAATCCCCCTGCACCCCTACAGCGACGCCTGCAGAGAGGATCCAGGGGCTCCCCCGACCGCGACTGCCTGGTATTAAAAAAACAGATGCCTGGACCAAGCACAGCACCCACAGCCCCCAGGACCGAAAGGAACCAACCTCCAGTGCAGGAGTGACCAGCAGGCGGCCCTCTTCCTAGCCCAGTCAGAAGTCCCCCTGTGCCCTGACTGCATTGCCTAAGTGACCCCCCCCCCCGGATCCCTCCATTGCTTTCAGTAGCAAACCCGACGCCAACTTTTCACACTGCACCCGGCCGCCCCTGTGCTGCTGAGGGTGTGTTTTGTGTACCTGTTTGTGTCCCCCCCCCAGTGCTCTACAACACCCCCTGGTCTGCTCACCGAGGACGCAGGTACTTACCTGCCAGCAGACCGGAACCGGAGCACCCCTGTTCTCCATAGGTGCCTATGTGTTTTGGGCCCTGCTTTGACCTCTGCACCTGATCGGCCCAGTGTTGCTGGTGCAGTGACTTTGGGGTTGCCTTAAATCCCCAACGGTGGGCTGCCTATGCCCAGTAGACTGACTGTGGAAGTGCTTTACTTAACTGCAAAAACTAACCAAACTTACCTCCTTTTTGCACTGTCCACTTTTAAAATAGCTTATTGCCATTTTAACCTATACTGTGTGTACTACTGCTTTAATTCAAAGTTCCTTACTTACCTGTGTGGAGTACCTTGCATTTTACGTATTTACTTCCAATCTTGAATCTTGTGGTTCTAAAATAAATTAAGAAAATATATTTTTCTATATAAAAACTATTGGCCTGGAGTTAAGTCTTTGAGTGTGTGTTACTTATTTATTGCCTGTGGGTGTACGACAAGTGCTTAACACTACCCTCTGATAAGCCTAATGCTCGACCACACTACGACAAAATAGAGCATTAGAATTATCTAATTTTGCCACTAGCAACCTCTAAGGGGAACCCTTGAACTCTGTACACACTATCTCTCACTTTGAGATAGTATATACAGAGCCAACTTCCTACAGTGGCTATGGAGGAGGGAGCTTTGTATGCAATGGTGGTGTGTAGGCCAGCTGAGGTCTTGGACCTGGATTTGCCTATGGTGCCAGTCAGGACTAACCTCCTGACTGAGGTGTTTCAGCCTCAGTGGGTTTCCACATCAGAACCAATGTTACCCTTTAACGAAGCCCTCACTGATGTCCTGCTGGGGATGTGGTCCAAACCCAGCACAGGGGCTTCTGTAAATAGGACAATTGGCTGCCGCCATCGCCCAATTCCAAATGATCCTAGTTTCCTCACCAAACACCACAACCAGGAGAGCTTGGTGGTCCAGACCTCCACTTCCCATGGTGTCTTCCCTTCCTCTCCCCCAGAAAGGGAATCCAAGAGGCTGCATCAGCTTAGGAAGAAAATGTTTTCTTCCTCCAGCCTGGCATATGGTCTGTAAACACTTTATGCCTATTGGGCCATTTTTCCATAATTTATGGGATACGGTGGCACAGGTGCTGCCCCAGGTGGGCGTGCAGGACACTCTCACACAAGCTGTTAAAGATGGGAGTGATGCAGTGAAGTTTACAATATGGTGTGGTTTGGGCACAACTGATTCACTGGGTAGGGCGATTTTATCGATGATGGCCCTTTGTCGCCACACCTGGCTACGTACATCTGGCTTTTCTGGAGATGTCCAGGCAAACCTTATGGACTGGCCCTTGGATGGCTCACGCCTATTTTGTGAAA
This sequence comes from Pleurodeles waltl, assembly GCF_031143425.1. Classification (NCBI taxonomy): domain Eukaryota; kingdom Metazoa; phylum Chordata; class Amphibia; order Caudata; family Salamandridae; genus Pleurodeles; species Pleurodeles waltl. The sequence goes on along the minus strand of NC_090436.1, from coordinate 219,396,251 downwards.
AGGCAGATTCGGCGCTAGAGAGCATCAAGGATTCTCAGCCTACTGCCAGGTCATTGGCCCTCTCGGGCCCCCTCACCAACAGTCTGCCTTTGGTCGCTTTCGAGGCTTCGGAAGGGGTGGGGTACCATGCCATCCAGAGGCCAGCCACCGTCCTCCATCAGGTCAGCATCCTGTGCGAGGATGAGGTTATGGTTCCTTGACATCCAAAGGGTCTGGCCAGAAGTCGTCCACCACCCAGCCCCCCTCCTCCACAGCACCCAAGTCCTGTATGATTCTGCAAGACCACACGCATCCAGTTGGAGGGAGGATTCAGTTTCATCTCCCCCACTGGCGGTCCATAACATCGGACAAACGGGACGTACAGATCATACAGAAGGGCTATTCCCTCCCCTTCCAGTCTTTCCCTCACTCTATGCCTCCATTAAATGAACGGCTGGTGGAGGATCACTTAGTCTTGCTCTGCGAGGAAGTTACGGCTCTCTTGGCCAAGGGAGCCTTAGAAAGGGTCTTTATGTCAGAAGTAGGCATCGGTTGTTAATTCTACTGCTTTCTGATTCCCAAAAAGAACACAGGTCTTCACCCTATTCTAGATTTGGGGACGTCAATCTCTTCCTCAAAAAGGAGAAATTCAAGATGCTCAGTCTGGCTCACGTCTTGTCAGCTGTAGACCAAGGAGACTGGATGGTAGCGTTGGACTTACAGGATGCGCATTTTCACATCCCCACCCTGCATGCCCACAAACGCTACTTTCGGTTCAAGGTAGGCCACGAGCACTTTCAGTTTACTGTGCTACCCTTCGGCCTTTCCAGTGCCCCGCGGGTGTTCACCAAGGTGAATGGCGGTGGTGGCAGTTCATCTGCGCAGGTTGGGGGTTTCATATTTCCCCGACCTAGTCAACTGGCTGTTGAAGACTCCTTTGCCCCAGGCTGTCATCACCCACATTCAGAATATGGCGAACCTCCTGCATTTACTGGGGTTCACTATAAACGTGCCAAAGTCACACCTGACTCCCTCTCAGAAGCTCCCTTTCATTTGAGCTGTTCTGGACACAGTGCAGTTTTGGGCTTATCCTTCCCAGCTACGAGTCCAGATATTCAGGTTATGATACCAATGTTTTGGCGTCTATCCTGGATTTTGGTGAGACAGACTGAGGCTGTTGGGCCTCATGGCCTCCTGCATCCTGTTAGTCAAGCATGCTAGATGGCATATGAGGGCTCTGCAGTGGGACTTGAAGTTCCAATGGGCCCAGCATCAAAGGAATGACACCGACACATTTCAGATCTCGGAGGGAACTGCAAAAGATGTGCAGTGTTGGTTAGTGAACTGCGATTGGGTCAGAGCCAGACTCCTCTCCCTTCCCCAACCAGATCTCACAGTAGTGACAGATGCATCACTTCTGGTATGGGGTGGCCATCTGGGAGAGGTGGAACTCCGAGGCCTCTGGCCTCCAGTGAAATCCGGACTCCATATCAACTTGCTGGATCTCCGTGCGATCCGTCTGGCATTGAAAGCATGCCTTCCTGTTGCATAAGAAAAGATGGTGCCAGTGTTCACGGACAACACCACGGCAATGTGGTACTGCAACAAATAGGGTGGTGGAACCTTTGTCAAGAGGCTCTGCGTCTCTGGACATGGCTGGAACAGCAGGACATAACCCTGCTGGTTCAACACCTGGCAGGTTCTCTGAAGGCCAGCGCAGACAAACTTAGCCGTTGATGCCTAGCGGATGGGTGGTGTCTCCATCCGGAGGTGGCACAAGGACTTTTTTAGCAGTGGCGAGAGCCTTCATTAGATCTGTTTGCCTCCGCAGAGAACACACAATTTCAGCAGTATTGCGCGTTGGAGTTTCCAAGGCGGCACTCGCTCAGTGACGCTTTTAGTTGCAAGTGGAGTTCAGGCCTCCTCTTTTTCCTTTTCGCCCATACCACTTCTTCTCAGAGTTCTCAAGAAGATCAAGAGTGACCAGGCCCAAGTAATCCTGGTGGCTCCTGACTGGACACGAAGAGTCTGGTATCCAGAGTTTCTTTTTATTGATAAAAATTGTTATTGTTTTTTTAAGGAAAGAAAAGGAGAAGAACAAATAGTGTAGAAGAGCACAGGTAGGAGCTAGCCCCGCCAGCTTGTACACAACATCACATAAACAACGCAGGTCATCAGTATGGTACCTCAACATTATTAACATTCCACACTGGGCATATAATAATGAGTGGTTAAGGGGGAAGACCCAGCCATTTCCCCCACAACTTTGCATGCTTATGTTGAGGGCCCCTTGCCTCATAGTCCGATGTTTCTTGACTTGCACACAAGTCAACTCTGTTTCCATTTACGTGAAGACTGGCCTGAGGCAGTGTTCCAAGTGGCTGCAATGTCTCTTTTCGCCACCAGTAAAGCCGCTCCCACAAATGGTCGGTCGGCCCTCGAGCCCTCCAGTTCATCCATAGCGCCCAACAAGACCAGTTTAGGGGACATCTGCTGTACTCTTCACAACACTATGGTCAGTTCACAAAATATCTTGCCCCAGTACACCTCTATACAGGGGCAGTCCTATGCCATATGGAAGAAATCCGCTGAGTCTTCCAGGCACCAAAGGCACTGGGCGAAGGCCCGCCCGGTATAGTTGGACAGGAGAAACATAAGACCCATACAGAAAATATAACTGTATTCATCACAACCGCGCATCCACCCAATCTGTCTCCTCCAGAGGTCCCAGCTGCCCTCCCACCTACTCCTGATGTGATTCAGATCACCCGGGGCATGGTTAATTAACATCTTGTAAATCCTCCTATGCGTGTCCCCAGCTGTGATACAGAGGGTCGATTCTGATCAGTTGTGCCAAAGGCTCCATGGACAAGGCAAAAAGGAGATAGGATAGGGGGCAACCATGACGAGTTCACTGACGGATTTGGAAGGTGTAGAATAGGATACCATTGATCTGGACCAAAGCCATGAGATTGGCGTATGAGGCACGGACCAGATGACAAAATCTAGACCTCAAGCCAGCACGCTGCTACACTAGAAAGAGGAACCCCCAGTCCACGGTATCGAAAGCCTTCTCAAAGTCAACAAAGAGGAGGGCCAGGTCTTGGGGTAGCTGGTGGCGTCGCGCCAGGGCCACATGCAGACAACTTACACAGTGTTGTGTGCCATGGTTGGCCATAAAACCACACTACTAGTCCGGGTGGATCAGCGCTGGCAGTACCCTCTTAAGATGTGATGCAAGAATCGTGGCATAAATCTTCACCTCACTGTTTATAAGGGAGATTGGTCTATATTCCGCGCAATGCTGTGACAGCGGTTGTGTTTTGGGGAGCACCACAATAGTGGCCATATCCATTCCCTCTTGAAAGTTGCCCAGCCGGTCCACATCGTCGTATAAGGCCCTGAAGTGTGGTGTCTATTTGTCTCGAAATATTTTATAGTATTCCGATGGAAACCTGTCAGGTCCAGGGGTTTTGCCAGTTCCCAGTGAGGAAACCCCCTCATTAATTTCCTCAAGCGCCAGGGGATCATCAAGGGCTGCTGCCTCTGCATGGGGCCGGACAGGAAGGGGAACATCTATTAAGAATCGACAAGCGTGTTCCTGATCAACCCAAATGAGTAATAGTTGCCTGGCCATCGCTTCGGTCGGCCGAATGGAAAGCTCCACTTCTAGTTGGGTGGCACGGGTGTCCAGTTGGGTGATGTGCAGGGTTTGGAACCACTCCCGGGACTGGACGAGGTTCTTAGCCACGCCCCTCACCACTGTCTTACTCGCCCCCCAGAGAGCACCCCGCGAAGAGACCGACTCTGTATTTAGAGCAAAGTACTCCTGCAGTGTTTCCCGCAGTTGCCGAACATGGGGCCCATGTCGCAGATACCAGGCGTTCATGTGCCACATCTGGCGTACCCCTGTTTGAGCCGACCACAGTATGAGACGAATCAGCGCATGGTCCGATATACCCCTTGGAAGAATTTCAATGTGTGTGAGATGGCAACAGTCTGTCGCAGGCAACAGAACAGGATCAGTTCTTGATTGTGTGCAGTGGGCCACCAAAGTATGTGTAAACTTTCAGTGCTGCGGATGCCAGACTCTCCATGCATCGCACAACCCCGTGGATGTCAGCCAGTTTGACAGTCCTGAGGTGGCAGTCTGCCTATGAACTGATGGGGATCCTGTCATATCCAACGCAGGGTTAGGGACTGTTAAAATCTCCCCCCAACACCATGACCCCTTGGGGTAAGACTAGGAGTAGAGCAGTAAGGTCATTGAGGGTCTTGCGCACGGCCACCAGAGGGGCATATATACTAACGTTAATGGTGTGGTTCTCCACTCTCCCTACCAGGATCACGTACCGGGCCTGTGGGTCCTTCTGCACTTGAGTGACCACCATGGGAAATGAGTGGTGAAGCAGAATCGCCACCCCCTTCGACCCCTGAGCAAACCCCGCATGATAAACCCTGTCAAAGCCCCTGTGGACCAGAAACGGGCAGTGTCAGATCTGTGGCGCTGAGTGTGCGCCAGTACTGCTGTGCGCTTGATCTTATCTAGAAGACCGTTAACGTTCCAGGAAATCATTTGCATCAGACTCATCAAGTCTGTGAGAAAAGGTCAGTTAAGTGCTCCCTTTGGGGGTCCACCCGGACACCATTCAAGTCTGGGACTGAGACTGGGTTATTGCTCCGGTGTGTATCATGGTACCTGTCATAGTGTAATTCATGCCTTCGTACCTGTGCGTGTAATGCGAAAAGCAAGCAAACAACAATCCTAACTAACAATAACAACAGCCATATGTCCTGGCTTAAACTCCTACACCCCCAACTCCCACCCCTCCCCATACTTCCCACATGAAGCATCTGTTGCCCTTATAAAACATTGAACTCTATACTTCAGTAGGTTCTCAACCCCAATCTAATAGGCAGTGGTGGACCCCTCCATAGTGTCGGAGAAAATAATATTAACTTGTAGACATTAAATTGTAGACAGTTGCCTCTCCTCCCAGAACTGAACGGAGGCTGTTGCGCCCTTCCTTTAATCATTTTGCAGCGGGATTATCATAGTGCCGGACTACGGGATAGGTCAGAATCATCGGGAGCCCCCCCGAGGCTCAGGCGCTCCTTCTTGTGCTCATAATCCCCCCCCCTGGGGCTCCCTGCTGCAGGTAGGGTTTGGATATTCAGACAAGACCAGTTGCTCATCTCCTCTCGGCAGGGAACCAAAAGGGGAGCTGGACCGTGAGCCACGCCGCCCCTTCTGTCTCCTGGAGCGTGTGCGCCGCCGCTGACCTGAAGGCCGCTGCAGTCGGGCGTTTCGCAATCCCCTCGGGAGCCACCCCCACGAGGGCCCAGGGGGACCTCCTCAGTCGCTCGCGTCCACTCTGCTTCAGGAGTCTCAAAGAAGAAAGTCTTGTTGCTGTGTACCACTCTGAGTTTAGCGGGAAAAAGAAGACTGTAAGGTATCTCCATCTCTCTCAGTTTCTGTTTAACCTCTACATAGCATCGATGTTGTAGTTGGACTTATCTTGTATAGCCCAGAAATACAAGGACCTTCGATCCACTACAGCTTAATTCCTTTCTCGTTCTTGCCTCCTGTAACACCGCATCTCTGTCTTTAAAGTTAAAGAAACAGAGTATCACAGGTCTCGGAGTAGAGCCCGATGGGGGTCTAGCCAATAAAGCTCGATGGGCTCTCTCTATGGCCAACCAGGGTGTGAGGTGTTCCATTGGTGTAGGAAATTGCTACTGTTTGGCATGGTCACACCCCACTTTTTTGCCTAGTGTTGATGCCAGCTTTGATTGGAAGTGTGCTGGGACCCTGCTAACCAGGCCCCAGCATCAGTGTTCTTTCCCTAAAACTGTACCTTTGTTTCCACAATTGGCACAGCGCTGGCACACAGTTAGGTCCCTTGTAAAAGGTACCCCTGGTACCAAGGGCCCTGTGACCAGGCAAGGTCCCTAAGAGCTGCAGCATATATTAAGCCACCCTCCGGGTCCCCTCACTCAGTAAATGCACACTGCTTTGCAGCTTGTGTGTGCAAGTGGGGAGAAAAGAAAAAGTCGACATGGCTCTCCACTCCGAGTGCCATGCCCACCAACCACTGCCTGTGGCATAGGTAAGTCACCCCTCTAGCAGGCCTTACAGCCCTAAGGCAGGGTTGTAGGAGGCTGGCCTGGTTTGTAGTGGGTACCTTAGGTGCTTAAACCAGGTCCAGTTATCCCTTATTAGTGAAATGTAGTGTTCTAGCCACTTAGGCTGATAAAGGTAGCTATGGCAGAGCAGCTTAGGCTGAACTAGGAGACATGCAAAGCTCCAGCACTACTACTTATAGCTACACAGTACTTATACACAAGTAAAGACAAAACTCTGTGTTACCAAAAATAAAGGTCACTTATTTGGGTGACAGAAGGCCAAAAATGTCTTAGAGGCAATACTCCTTCTGGAGGTAAGTATTATACACAATATATACACTAGACACCAAAATCAGGTAAGTAAATAGTCATAGGATAGTGCAAACAATAGAAAATACCATAGAACGCAATAGGAAGAAATAAGCCTAGGGACAACACAAACCATATACTAAGAAAGTGGAACGGTAATCACAAATTCCCCCCTAGGCAAGTGTCGTATGTAGAGGGTCGCTGGGAGTGTAAGAAAACCACAAAGGTAAGTAAAATACCCCACCCCAGAGCCCAGGAAAGTAGAAGTAAAGTACTGCAAGTTTCCTTAGGACACACTACCAGTCATGATTAGAGTTATTGCAAGAACCAAGACTGTAAACAACCAATGGTGGATTCCTGGACCTGAAGACCTGCAAAGGAATGAGACCAGGTCCGGAAGTCTGAAGAAGTTCCAGGAAGGACAGAAGCCCCTTCCAACTCAGAAGAGGGTACAAAAGAAGAGTCCCCGGTTGGACGAAGACTGCAGAAATGCACCAAAGGAAGAAGTCTGCAGGTTCCTGCGTGATGCACTGGATGTCCCACGAAGAGATGTTGGATGCAGGTGAGTTTCGGTGCTGGATTCGTCAGAGAGGAGTCCAAGAGAATCGGTCGTTGACTTAGAAGGTGCCTGCATGAGCAGGGAAGTGACTGTCACTCCACGGGAGATTTCTTCGTCCCTTCTGGTGCAGGGTGAAGACCGGGAATCCCCAGAGTGTGCACACCGTGGAAACTGTTACAGTTGCTGACTGGAGCTGAAGTTGCAGAGGAAAAGTAGCCCTTCTGGATACTTTGTTGCTGTTACAGCGGTTCCTGGAGCAGTCTGTGGTCGATCCTAGGTCAGAGGATGAAGTAGTAGTTGCAGAGGGTTCCTGCTGGAAACTTGCAAGTAGAATCTGAAGAGAAACCCACAGGAGAGATGCTAAATAGCCCTGAGAGGGGGATTGGCTACCTTATCAGGTATGGACTTATCAGGAGGGGTCTCTGATGTCACCTGCTGGCACTGGCCAATCAGAGGCCTCCAGAGGGTCCCCACACCATGGAAAACAAGATGGCTGGAGCCTGGGACACACTGGAGGAGCTCTGGGCACTACCCCTGGGGTGGTGATGGACAGGGGAGTGGTCACTCCCCTTTCCTTTGTCCAGTTTCGCGCCAGAGCAGGGACTGGGGGTCCCTGAACCGGTATAGACTGGCTTATGCAAGGAGGGCACCATCTATGCCCTTCAAAACATTTCAAGAGGCTGGGGGAGGCTACCCTTCCCCAGCCTGTAACCTATTTCCAAAGGGAGAGGGTGTAACACCCTCCTCCCAAAGTAAATGCTTTGTTCTGCCTTCCTGGGACTGAGCTGCTCAGACCCCAGGAGGGCAGAACCCTGTCTTTGAGGTGGCAGTAGCTGTAGCTTCAGTGCAAGCCTCAGAGAGCTGGTTTGGCAGTACTGGGGGTCCTTGGTGGAGCCCCCAGGATGCATGGAATTGGCTCCCCAATACCAGATTTGGAATGGGGGGGGGCAATTCCATGATCTTAGACACCTTACATGGCCATATTCGGGGTTACCATTGTGAAGCTACATATGGGTATTGACCTATATGTGGTGCAAGCATGTAATGGTGTTCCTGTATTCAGAAAGTTCCGGGGATTGGCCCTGACCTATGTGGGGGCACCTTTGCTAGCGCAAGGGTGCCCTCACACTTAGTCATTTTGCACCTAACCTTCAGTAAATGGAGGTTAGACAAATAGGTGACTTATAAGTTACTTAAGTGCAGTGAAAATGGATGTGAAATACTGTGTGCACTATTTCACGCAGGCTGCAATGGCAGGCCTGTGGAAGGGTTTCTCTGAACTCCTTATGGGTGGCAAAAGAAATGCTGCAGCCTATAAGAATCTCCTGGAACCCCAGTGCCCTGGGTACCTAGGTACGGTGTACTAGGGACTTATAAGAGGGGTCCAGTGTGCCAATTGAAATTGGTAAATGAAGTCACCAGCCTATAGTGACAAATTTAAAAGCAGAGAGAGCATAAGCAATGAGGTTCTGGTTAGCAGAGCCTCAGTGACACAGTCAAGCACTACTGACAACACACACATTAGGCCTTAAATTATGAGCACTGGGGTCCTGACCAGCAAGATCCCAGTGAGACAGGCAAAAAAAAATACTGACATACAGGTAAAAATGGGGGTAACGTGCCAAGAAAGATGGTACTTTCGTACAAAGGTGCACATACCACAGGTGAGGGCATAGCTGCATGAGCACTATGCCCCTACAGTGTCTAAGTCAGTTCTTAGACGACGTAAGTGCAGAGTAGCCATACTGAGTATATGGTCTGGGAGTTTCATTATGAACTCCACAGCACCATAATGGCTACACTGAATACCGGAAAGTTTGGTATCAAACTTCTCAGCACAATAAACCCACACCGATGCCAGTGTGGGATCTATTGAAAAATGCACACACAGTACATCTTAGAGATGCCCCCTGTATGTTAGCCCAACTGATAGTGCAAGGCTGACTGGTCTGTGCCAGCCTGCCACTTCCAGACGCTTTTCTGACCACATGAGATGAGTGCCTTTGTGCACTCTGTGTTCAGAAACAAAGCCTGTCCTGCGAGGAGGTGCTTCACACCTCCCCCTGCAGGAACTGTAACACCTAGCGGTGAGCCTCAAAGGCTTAAGCCTGGTGTTACAGTGCCTGTAGGAAGTTGGCTCTGTATATACTATCTCAAAGTAAGAGATAGTGTGCACAGAGTCCAAGGGTTCTCCTTAGAGGTAAGATAGTGGCAAAATTAGATAATTATAATGCTCTATTTTGTGGTAGTGTGGTCGAGCAGTAGGCGTATCAGAGGGTAGTGTTAAGCATTTGTTGTACACACACAGGCAATAAATGAGGAAAACACACTCAAAGACTAACTCCAGGCCAATACTTTTTATATAGAAAAACATATTTTCTTAATTTATTTTAGAACCACAAGATTCGAAGTAAATACATAAAGTGCAAGGTATTTCACACAGGTAAGTAAGGAACTTTGAATTAGAGCAGTAACAGACACAGTTTTAGTTAAAATGGCAATAAGCTATTTTAAACACAGTGCAAAAATCAACAGTTCCTGGGGGAGGTAAGTAAGGTTAAGTTTCTGAGGTAAGTAAAGCACTTACAAGTTCAGTTTCCTGGGCATAGGCAGCCCTCTGTTGAGGGTTCAAGGCAACCCGAAAGTCACTGCACCAGCAACACAGGGCCGGTCAGGTGCAGAGGTCAAAGGAGGGGCCAAAACACATGGGTGCCAATGGAGAACAGGGGTGCTCCAGTTCCAGTCTGCCAACAGGTAAGTGCCTGCGTCTTCGGAGGGCAGACCAGGTAGGTTTTGTAGAGCACTGGGGGGCACACAAGTAGGCACACAAAACACACCCTCAGCGGCACAGGGGAGGGCGGATGCAGTGTGCTTAGCAGGTGTTGGGTTTTCAATAGGAATCAATGGAGGGATCCCGGTATCACTCTAGCGGTGCAGGCAGGGCACAGGGGGGCTTCTTGGGACAGCCACTGACTGGGCTAGGCAGAGGGTTGTCTGGTGGTCACTCCTGCGCTGGAGTTCGGTTCCTTCTGGTCCTGGGGGCTGCGGGTGCAATGCTTGGTCCAGGCGTCGGGTTCTTTGTTACAGGCAGTCGTGGTCAGGGGGAGCCTCTGGATCCTCTCTGCATGCGTCGCTGTGGGGGTCCAGGTGGGTAGTCTCAGGTTCCTCACAAGGTCGCAGTCGCCTGGGAGTCCTCCCTACAGTGTTGGTTCTCTGGAGCTCGAGCCGGGAGCGTCGGGTGCAGAGTGTGAAGTCTCACGCTTCCGGCGGCATAAGTGAAGTCTTTGAAAGTTGCAAGAAAGTTGCAAAGTTGTTGCTGTTTTTGAACAGTGCCGCTGTTCTCTGGAGTTTGTGGTCCTTCTGGTTCAGGGCGGCCCTCTGAGGCTTCCGAGGTCGCTGGTCCCTGTCGGATGCATCACTGTGCAGGTTCTTTGAGTCTGGAGACAGGCCGGTAGGGCTGGGGCCAAGTCAGTTGTCGTCTCCGTCGTCTCTGCAGGGCTTTCAGGTCAGCAGTCCCTCTTGTTGTAGGTTGCAGGAATCTGATTTCCTGGGTTCTGGGTTGCCCCTAAATACTACATTTAGGGGGGTGTTTAGGTCAGGAGGGCAGTAGCCAATGGCTACTGTCCGAGAGGGTGACTACACCCTTTTTGTGCCTCCTCCAAGGGGGGGGGGGGGGAGGCACATCCCTAATCCTATTGGGGGAATGCCCCAATCTCAAGATGGAGGGTTTCTAAAGGCAGGGGTCACCTCAGCTCAGGGCACCTTAGGGACAGTCCTGACTGGTGGGTGACTCCTCCTTGTTTTTCTAATTATCTCCTCCAGCCTTGCTGCCAAAAGTGGGGGCAGTGGCTAGAGGAGCGGGAATCTCTACTAGCTGGGATGCCCTGGGTGCTGTTACAAAAGGCATGAGCCTTTGAGGCTCACCGCTAGGTGTTACAGTTCCTGCAGGGAGAGGTGAGAAGCACCTCCCCCCAGTAGAGGCTTTGTTCCTGGCCACAGAGTGACAAAGGCACTCACCCCATGTGGCCAGAAACTCGTCTGGTTGTGGCAGGCTGACAGAAACTGGTCAGCCGAGCACTAGGAGTCAGACTGGTATTCATGGGGCATCTCTAAGATGCCCTCTGGGTGCATTCTACAATAAATTCAACACTGGCATCAGTGTATATTTATTGTGCTGAGAAGTTTGATACCAAACTTTCGAGATTTCAGTGTAGCCATTATGGAACTGTGGAGTTCTGTTTGACAAACTCCCAGACCATATACTCTTTATGGCTACCCTGCACTTCCAAGGTCTAATGTTCTGCTTAGACACTGTAGGGGCATAATGATCATTCACATATGCCCTCACCTGTGGTATAGTGCACCCTGCCTTAGGGCTGTAAGGCCTGCTAGAAGGGTGACTTACCTATGCTACAGGCTGTGTGAAATGGGCATGGCACTCTGAGAGAAGTGCCATGTCGACTTAGTCATTTTCTCCCCACCAGCACACACAAGCTGTGAGGCAGTGTGCATATGCTGGGTGAGGGGTCCCCAGGGTGGCATAAGACATGCTGCAGCCCTTAGAGACCTTCCCTGGCATCAGGGCCCTTGGTACCAGGGGTACCATTTACAAGGGACTTATCTGGGTGCCAGGCTGTGCCAATTGTGGGAACAAAGGTACAGTTTAGGGAAAGAACACTGGTGCTGGGGCCTGGTTAGCAGGGTCCCAGCACACTTTCAATCATAACTGGCATCAACAAAAGGCAACAATTCAGGGGGTAACCATGCCAAGGAGGCATTTCCTTACCGTGCCCCAGGGCACTTCAGCTAGTGGAGATGCCCGCCCACCATGACGACCTCCCACTTTTGGCAGCAAGTCCAGAGGGATAGTGAGAAAAGCAAGGAGGAGTCACCCCCTCAGCCAGGACCACCCCTAAGGTGTTCAGAGCTGAAGTGACCCACTCCTTGAGAAATCCTCCCTCTTGCTTTGGAGGATTAGGACCAATAGGGATAGGTATGTGCCCCCCACTCCCCAGAGGGAGCGGGTACAAGGAGGGTGTAGCCACCCTCAGGGACAGTAGCTATTGGCTACTGCCTTTTGACCCTAACACACCCCTAAATTTAGTCTTTAGGGGAGACCCTGAACCCAGCTCTTCAAGTTCCTGACAACCTCAAGAAAGAACAAGGACTGCTTAGCTGAAACCCTGCAGAGAAGAGAAGGAGACAACAACTGACTCGGCCCCAGCCCTACCGACCCATCTCCTGCTTCGAAAAGCTGCAAGAAAAGAAGCAACGCTTACTACAGCACCAGCAACCCCTGAAAAGCCTCCAGGGGACTGCCTGCATCACCTAGGACCAAGAAACTCCTTGGACAGCAGACCAAGAAACCAAATTTAAAGGGACTCTCACCTCACTCCAGAAGCGTGAGTCCAACTACTCTGCACCTCATGCCCCCGGCCTGTGTCCAGAGAAACCAACTATCCAGGGAAGACCCCCAAGCGACTCAGACAACGTGTCCACCTTGGGCCGACCTCTCTCCACCCCCACGACGACGCCTGCAGAGGGAATCCCGAGGACCCCCAGACTGTGACTGCCTGGGACGAAGATATCTGATGCCTGGAGAAGCACTGCACCCGCATACCCCGGACCGATAGAGAATCCTACCACCGGTGCAGCAAGGACCAGCAGGCGGCCCTCACCCTTGCCCAGTCGGTGGCTTGCCTGAGAGGCCCCCCCTGTGCCCTGCCTGCAGTGCCTAGATGACCCCCGGGTCCCTGCATAGAGATCTATTGAGAACCCAACTCCCTGTTTGCACCTGTCTGCCCCCGCTGTGGGTGTGGTTTTTGTGCCTACTTAAGGCCCCTCCAGTACTCTGCCAATCCCCCCCTGGTCTACCCTCCGACAACACGGGTACTTACCTGCAAGCAGACCAGAAGTGGAGTACCCCATCTCCATAGGGACCCACGTTATTTTGGCTCCTGTTTGACCTCTGCACCTAACCAGCCCTGTGTTGCTGGTGCTGGGTGTTTGGGGTTATCTTTAACCCCCAACAGTGAGCTACCTATGCCCAGGAGATTGAACCCGTAAGTTTGTTACTTACCTCCATAACTGTACTTTACTTCCAAACCCCAAACCCATTCTCCCCATGTCCACTTTTAAAATAGCTTTTTGACATTTTAAAGAAAACTGTGTAGATTGTTGATTCCATTCAAAGTTCTAATTATCACTGTGTAAAGTACCTTTCATTTAATGTACTTACATGCTAAATGAATATTGTGGTTCTAGAAATAAATTAAAAAAATAATATTTTTTCTATATAAAAACCTATTGGCCTGGAGTTAAGTCATTGGGTGTGTGTTTTCACTTATTGCTGTGTGTGTACGTACAACAAATGCTTAACACTTCCCTCTGATAAGCCTAACTGCTCGACCACACTACCACAAATAGAGCATTAATATTATCTATTATTGCTTCTGTCAAGCCTCTTGGGGAACTCCTGGACTCTATACACACTATGGTGGTCATTCTGACCTCGGCGGTAAAAGGCGCCTACCGCCGGTCAGAAATCCTCCATAATCCCGCCGCGGTCGCGGAAACCCGCCACGGTCATTCTGACCCGCAGCAGCCAAACCTCCGAAAATCCGACAGCCACAACAGACCGCCAGACCAGCGGTCGGCGGAAAAGTCGAGGTGACAAAACCTCCACCGTCACGCCATCAGAAATACGCCTATGCCATTACGACCCACGAATCCACGCGGCGGTCTTTCAAACGCGGTTTTCCATTGGCGGGACACACCGCCGCGGTCAGAATACACACAAACGAACAAAACTCAGCCACATTGGCCGATTTGAATTCCACACACCTGATACACATACACACACCACTCCCACACACACAATACAATATCAAACACACACCCACATCACCCACAAACCCCTACAACCAAAAATTCAGAAAGAAGGCCAGAGCGAGACACCACCATCCACAAACTAGCAGCCACAGCCACTCAACACCATCACCCACACAATATCCACACACAAAACAACACACACCACCACACTCAACACACTTAACTACACATACTCCACCCCACACATCATACACACCACCCCATGGCACCCCAAAGACACCCCCGCTTCTCATACGAAGAACTCAGGGTCATGGTGGAGGAAATCGTTCGGGTAGAGCCCCAGCTGTTCGGCACACAGATCCAATACACCAGCATTGCCCGTAGGACGGAGCTATGGCAGAGGATTGTCGACAGGGTCAACGCTGTGGGACAGCACCCCAGAAATCGGGAAGACATCAGGAAGCGATGGAACGACCTACGGGGGAAGGTGCGTTCCATGGTATCCAGGCACAACATCGCCGTGCAGAAGACTGGCGGAGGACCCCCACCTCAACCCCCACAATTTACAACATGGGAGGAGGAAGTCTTGAACATCCTGCATCCTGACGGCCTCGCAGGAGTCGGCGGAGGAATGGATACTGGTAAGTTGAAGCTTCACTACTGCTTCCCCCCCACCTGCATGCCAAATCATACCCCAACCCTCACCCCCATCCTGGAACCCCACCCTCACCCCCACCCTCACCCCCACCACCATCACCATCACAACCCACACATCCCAAAACCTAGGCCTGCATGCGTCCACTAAGCATGGACACCCATCACCAAAGCATGCCCAATGCATATACACATCCCCCCCACAAGCCACCCTCACCAAAGCCCCCACACACGAATGCCAGCACTTGGGGACACGGGAACCCACAGATACACCCATATGCCACACATTGAAACTATAACCATACCTCTATACCCCTGCAGGACCCGACCGTCAACACACCGCCACGGAGGGCCCAGAATTCTCCACACCCCCCACCCAAGAGGCCGTCAGCGATGACAGCAGCTCTGTCGACCTGGACACCGATGACCAGCCCGGACCATCGGGGACCTCTGGACAGTCGGTTCCCCTCACACAGGCCCAGGCCACTACAGACCCAAACCCCTCTGGGAACACCAGCACAGCTCCCACCCAGCGGGCCCATGCCTCTGTCTCCAGGGCGCGTCAATCTGCGGTGTGTCTACCACTACAGGGCACCCAGGATAACCCACCACCCCAACAACAACAGGGACCTGGGGGCAGTGGTAGTGGGCACACCGGCCAGGGGGCAGAGGCCCAGGGAAACAGGGCAACTCGGAGGGCAGCTGTGCGACAGGGGGGGGGCGGGCCCAGGGAACCCACTCTCCACGAGGCCCTCACCACCATCATGGGAGCATACAACCGCTCCCAGGAGACGATGGCGACGGTACTGGCCCGGTTCCAGGAGATCCAGGTACTGCAGGAGGAACACTATCGGGGGTACAGGGAGGACATCAGAGCCCTCACCTCCACCCTGGTTACCATGGTAGGGCTGCTGCAGGACCTCATCAACACCAGGACGGACACTCAACAACAACAAAGGGCCCCTGCCACTAGCCTGGACCAAGAACAGCCAACCACCTCCGCCGGCGCTAGTGGACAGGAGGCCCCCGCACAACAGCAGCCCACCAGACCCCCACCTCCTGCAGGAGAAGAACCACCCCGCAAGAGGGCCCTGAGATCTCGCAAGAAGACAGAGTAGGATGTCAAGACCCCCGCCAGCAAAGGATACCACCTGATGTCATCCCACTGTCCCCCTGTCCATTCTTGAACTGCCCATGCTCCATCTCTCCACAGGCCTCTGGACAATGCACCTGTGTGACTGTTACTCTGGACTCTGCCATGGACATTCCTTCACCATAGCCCCCACCCACTTGAAACCACCCATCCCATTTTGAGCACTGAAATAAACACCTATTTTGCACAAAACTATCTGGAGTCTGGCTGTGATTTCAAAATATTGTAATTGACATGACAGTGCAAATATGTCCTTGTACATAGTGAAGTCAACAAACAGCTGCCACAAAGCTGTAGTCCATGGGGAAACGAAGCACAGGACTCGTAGTGGGGACCCCAGATCTGAAATAGGGAGGGAAAAGCCACAACTCAGTCATCATACACTGGGGCAAATAGACAGGCAGCAGAGATGCAGGAGAGTAGTTCAGATTTACTAAATTATCTTTGAATTGTTACCTGTGTCCTATTGGAAGTACTGTTCAATGATTCTGTCCCTGTTGTCTGTTTCAGCCCCGTCGTCTTCCTCCTCGTCACTCTCCACAGGTTCCACCGCTGCCACAACACCACCGTCTCGACCATCCTCCTGCAGGAAAGGCACCTGGCGGCGCAAAGCCAGGTTGTGAAGCATGCAGCAGGCCACGATGATGTGACACACCTTCTTAGGTGAGTACATTAGGGATCCACCTGTCATATGCAGGCACCTAAACCTGGCCTTTAGGAGGCCAAAGGTGCGTTCGATCACCCTCCTAGTACGCCCATGGGCCTCATTGTACCGTTCCTCTGCCCTGGTCCGGGGATTCCTTACTGGGGTCAGTAGCCACGACAGGTTGGGGTACCCAGAGTCCCCCAATAGCCATACACGGTGTCTCTCTAGCTGTTCCATCACGTAAGGGATGCTGCTATTCCTCAGGATGTAGGCGTCATGCACTGACCCTGGGAATTTGGCATTTACATGCGAGATGTACTGGTCAGCCAAACACACCACCTGGATGTTCATGGAATGGTAACTCTTTCTGTTCCTGTACACCTGCTCCCTGTCTCTTGGGGGAACCAAAGCCACATGGGTCCCATCAATGGCACCAATGACGTTGGGAATATGTCCAAGGGTGTAGAAATCACCCTTCACTGTAGCCAATTCGCCCACCTCAGGGAAAATGATGTAGCTCCTCACGTATTTCATCAGGGCAGACAACACTCTGGATAACACCTTCGAAAACATGGGCTGAGACATCCCAGAAGCAATTCCCACTGTTGTCTGAAATGACCCACTTGCCAAGAAATGGAGTACTGACAGGACCTGCACCAGAGGGGGAATCCCTGTGGGTTGGCGGATGGGGGACATCAGGTCGGGCTCCAGCTGGGCACACAGTTCATGTATAGTGGCACTGTCAAGACGGTAGGTCAGGATAATGTGGCGTTCTTCCATTGTCGACAGGTCCACCAGCGGTCGGTACACGCAAGGATTCATCCGTCTCCTCGCCAAACCCAGCGGACGGTGCCTAGGAAGGACAACATGGAGCACACAGTCAAGCAACCCACAGGTACGTACTCACAGCTAGCACAGTAAACGATTCTCTATGCAGTGAATGGCGTGTCTGAGTGGCTATGCAAGGCCTAGGCCTGTGTGACGCAGTTGTAATTGAGCCATGTGGACCCTCGAAATGGCGGCTGCCTGACCTGTGAAGTGTGACAATGGGATGTGAGGTCAATGCGCTGGCGTGGCACACCGCGGCGGTCAGCGGTCGAAGACCGCGGCGCGAAGCCGCATTGGTTAACATTGAAGCCTATGGGTTTCAGGAGCCAATGGCGAAGGGCGCCGGCGGTGGCGGTACGCACCGCCGCGGTACGCACCGCCGCGGACGTGACCGCCATTTTCTATCTACTTATCCACTTGCGACTTGAATTTTCACAGGAGAGGACCTATACTGCAAGTGTTGCTGTGACCTCGGTCTGGAAGGGACAATGGCTGCTGCGACTGGGGAAAGGGCCCCTGCCTTCACTGGAGAGGAGTTGGAGAAACTTGTGGATGGGGTCCTCCCCCAGTATGCGCTACTCTACGGTCCTCCAGACCAACAAGTGAGTTTAATTCAATATGGATTTGGGGCCACTGGCTGGCTTGGGGGCCTGGCGGGGGGCCTGGCGGGGATGGGGGGGCATGTTTGGCCTGGCGGGGGGCATGGCGGGGGGCCTGGCGGGGATGGGGGGCATGTTGGGGCTGGCGGGGGGCATGGCGGGGGGCCTGGCGGGGATGGGGGGCATGTTGGGGCTGGCGGGGGGCATGGCGGGGGGCCTGGCGGGGATGGGGGGCATGTTGGGCCTGGTGGGGATGGGGGGCATGTTGGGGCTGGCGGGGGGCATGGCGGGTGGCCTGGCGGGGATGGGGGGCATGTTGGGGCTGGCGGGGGGCATGGCGGGGGGCCTGGCGGGGATGGGGGGCATGTTGGGCCTGGCGGGGGGCCTGGCGGGGGGCATGGCTGGGATGGGGGGCATGTTGGGCCTGGCGGGGGGCATGGCGGGGGGCCTGGCGGGGATGGGGGGCATGTTGGGGCTGGCGGGGGGCATGGCGGGGGGCCTGGCGGGGATGGGGGGCATGTTGGGGCTGGCGGGGGGCATGGCGGGGGGCCTGGCGGGGATGGGGGGCATGTTGGGGCTGGAGGGGGGCATGGCGGGGGGCCTGGCGGGGATGGGGGGCGTTGGGCCACTGGCAACGAAAATGCAGACAGACTTGAACGTGGTATTTCTCCCTCCCTGTACGTGTCACATAGGTCCGCGCCCATGAGAAGATCGGGATTTGGCGTGCCATCGCCAAGGAAGTCCGGACCCTGGGGGTCCACCATCGACGGGGCACCCACTGCCGCAAGAGGTGGGAGGACATCCGCCGCGGGACCAAGAAGACCGCTGAGTCTCTGCTGGGGATGGCCTCCCAACGTAGGCGGGGTGCCTGCCGTCAACTGACCCCCCTGATGTTCCGGATCCTGGCGGTGGCCTACCCTGATTTGGATGGGCGCGTGAGGGCAGCACAGCAGACACAAGGGGGTGAGTCCAAGCATTATCTACTCTGTTGTCGCGCAGTGGAGGTGTCTGGGTGGGGGAGGAGGGCTGTGGGTCCCCCTAGGCCAGGGCGATATCTGTAGGCTGGGCACCCCCGTAAGCCCCTGTGTCCCCAGCCACCACCCTCAGTAGTGTGTCAGTACAGCCATCCCTGGGCCGTGTCATCCATGGGTGCAGTTGTCAACTCTAGGCGTGTAGGGCATGTTCCACGGAATGCGTAGCGGACCCCAAGTGCGCAACTTAGTGCAGGGGGCATCTGTGTCTGTCATGTCCGCTAACTGTACCGGAGATCCATGTACTCAATATCCCTTTATTTCTCTGTCCCCCCCCCCTTTTTGTTTGTCTTTCTGTGCTTGTGTGCATCAGCATCATCAGGCAGAGGAGAAGTGGCATCGGGGCAGGAGGGAGCTGCATCTCACATGGCCCAGGAGGGCCATGCCACAGAGTCTGACTGGACCAGTGAGACGGAGGGCGAGGGGAGCTCCACAACGGGGACGACTGGACCCTGCAGCGACACGGACACGTCCTCGGAAGGGAGCTCCCTTGCGGGGGTGGCACCATCCGTGCCCCCCGCCATTACAGGTACAGCCGCCACCCAGCGCACCATCTCCGCCCTCCCAGCAGCCCCTCAGCGTTCGCCCCGTGCCCGCTCTGCCAGGAAGCCGAGCATCTCCTTCGCCCCAGGCACCTCAGGCCCTGCCCCTGTTACCCCCGCTGCCCTCAGTGCGGAGCTCATTGACCTCGTGAGGACGCTCATTGTTGGGCAGACTACCCTTTTGAATGCCATCCAGGGGGTGGAGAGGGAGGTTCATCGCAGCAATGCGTACCTGGAGGGCATTCATTCGGGTCAGGCTGCCCATCAGCGATCGTTCCAGGCTCTGGCCTCAGCACTGACGGCAGCCATTGTCCCTGTCTCCTGCCTCCCTCTACTAACTCCCTCCTCCCAGTCTCCTGTTCCTCTGCCTGTCCCACCCACACCATCAGACCAGCCTGCACACACCTCAACACCCAAGAGAAGCTCATCCAAACATAAGCACCACAGATCACGCAGACATTCACACACGCAACATTCCGATGCAGACATGCCAACAGTCACTACCACCTCTGTGACCCCCACCTCCTCGTATCCCTCCTCCCTCCCTGTGACGTCTACACTCACACCTCCATTCACCTCACCATCAGCCAGTGTTTCCATCACCAGCACACCCTCCAGTCCAGTCCGCACACGTGCAGTCACCACCCCCACTGCCATTTACACGTCCCCTGTGTCCTCTCCCACTGTCTGTCACCCCCTCTTCCACACCACACAAACGCAGCCACCCACCCACCCAACAGCCATCCACCTCACGACAGCCTATCCCTCCTGCACCTGCACCCAAAGACAGCAAACGTGACTCACCTACAACCACATCCTCTCCCTCCACTCCCATTCCCACTGTACCTACCACTCTCCATTGTCCCAAGAAACTCTTCCTCGCCACTGCTAACTTCTTTCCTGACCCTGAGCCCCCCCCTCCTTCTCGTCGGGGTAAGAAGAGCACCTCAGCCACCACCAGCCCTGCAGCCCCCTTGACAAGGGTGCAGGGGTATTGGAGCCCACCAGCCCGCATGTCTGGATCTTCGCCCAGCAGCAAGGGGACAGCCAGCCCACCCCCTGGGAAGAGGAGCAGAAGGCGGAAGGGGCGCCGCAGGAGCCCGGCTTCTACATCCCCCCCGGACACCACCCAGACACAGTCACCAGCCACAGCTCCAAAGGGAGGAAAGGGCCACAGACTCCCGACTAAGGAGGGCAAGGGCAGCAAGTCGGAGAGGTCAGGCAGCAGGCCTGCTGCCCAGGAGGAGCCCACCACCCCCATAGCTGCTGGCCAGGGAGGACCCAGCCCAGCTGGCCAGGAGGGCCCCACCACCCACAGCCCAGGTGGGCATTGAAGGAGCACCATCCCCGCTGCCCAGGAGGGCACCACCAGGCAATGAGCAGTTGGCCATAGACCGGCCGCCGTCTCAAGAACCGCTGAACTGGGCCCTGCCGTCTCAAGAACCGCTGAACTGGGCCCTGCCGTCTCAAGAACCGCTGAACTGGGCCCCGCCGTCTCAAGCACCGCTGAACTTGGCCCCGCCGTCTCAAGCACCGCTGAACTGGGCCCGCCGTCTCAAGCACCGCTGAACTGGGCCCCGCCGTCTCAAGCACCGCTGAACTGGGCCCCGCCGTCTCAAGCACCGCTGAACTGGGCCCCGCCGTCTCAAGCACCGCTGAACTGGGCCCCGCCGTCTCAAGCACCGCTGAACTGGGCCCCGCCGTCTCAAGCACCGCTGAACTGGGCCCCGCCGTCTCAAGCACCGCTGAACTGGGCCCCGCCGTCTCAAGCACCGCTGAACTGGGCCCCGCCGTCTCAAGCACCGCTGAACTGGGCCCCGCCGTCTCAAACACCGCTGAACTGGGCCCCGCCGTCTCAAACACCGCTGAACTGGGCCCCGCCGTCTCAAGCACCGCTGAACTGGGCCCCGCCGTCTCAAGCACCGCTGAACTGGGCCCCGCCGTCTCAAGCACCGCTGAACTGGGCCCCGCCGTCTCAAGAACCGCTGAACTGGGCCCCGCCGTCTCAAGCACCGCTGAACTGGGCCCCGCCGTCTCAAGAACCGCTGAACTGGGCCCCGCCGTCTCAAGCACCGCTGAACTGGGCCCCGCCGTCTCCAGCACAGCTCCGCTGGGGACCGCCGTCTCCAGCACCGCTCCGCTGGGCCCCGCCGTCTCAAGCACCGCTGAACTGGGCCCCGCCGTCTCCAGCACCGCTCCGCTGGGGACCGCCATCTCAAGCACCGCTGAACTGGGCCCCGCCGTCTCAAGAACCGCTGAACTGGGCCCCGCCGTCTCAAGCACCGCTGAACTGGGCCCCGCCGTCTCCAGCACAGCTCCGCTGGGGACCGCCGTCTCAAGAACCGCTGAACTGGGCCCGCCATCTCCAGCACCGCTCCGCTGGGGACCGCCGTCTCAAGAACCGCTGAACTGGGCCCCGCCGTCTCAAGCACCGCTGAACTGGGCCCCGCCGTCTCAAGCACCGCTGAACTGGGCCCCGCCGTCTCAAGAACCGCTGAACTAGGCCCTTCAAGGCAAGACCCGCTGAACTGGGCCCTTCAAGGCAAGAAGCGCTGAACTGGGCCCTTCAAGGCAAGAAGCGCTGAACTGGGCCCTTCAAGGCAAGAACCGCTGGCCCTTTGGCAGACGTGGCAGGGCAGGATCTGTCTCGGGCAGGGCTGCAGGATGTCCTCTGGCCAACATGCCTCCTCCAGTGGCAGTGGAGTCTGTTATGGACTGTTTGGACTGTGGCTTTGCTCTCCCCAGGATGGCCCAGTGGGCAGGCCACCCACTGTATGGACTGTATGGACTGTGGCTTTGCTCTCCCCAGGATGGCCCAGTGGGCAGGCCACCCACTGTATGGACTGTGGCTTTGCTCTCCCCAGGATGGCCCAGTGGGCAGGCCACCCACTGTATGGACTGTATGGACTGTGGCTTTGCTCTCCCCAGGATGGCCCAGTGGGCAGGCCACCCACTGTATGGACTGTGGCTTTGCTCTCCCCAGGATGGCCCAGTGGGCAGGCCACCCACTGTATGGACTGTATGGACTGTGGCTTTGCTCTCCCCAGGATGGGCCAGTGGTCATGGAGTCCCCTCGTGGATCTGGCGTCGTGTACTCAAGTGGCTGAGGTGCCCCCCCTTCCCTTCCCCCTGAGGTGCCTGTCCTATTTTCTTTCTGATGCCCCTGCAGTGTTCTCTCCGTGGAGTTCTTGTCGTGGGACTGGGCCTTGCCCCTTTGCACAGGACCCCTGTGGTCCACGGACAGTGGTTGGACTACATTTAGTAGCTGTATATATTTTGTACATAGTTTATTTATTTATTGTGATTACTGGTGTCCATATTTCAATATATCTGCCCGTTTATGATCTCTTCTTTTGGTCTTTGCATTATTTCGGAGGGGGGGGTTTGTGGGTTGTGACAGTGATCTGTGGGAATGCATTGATTTGTGTGTTGTAGTGGGTGTGGGTGGGTGGGTGTGTGCCGGTACTCTTTTCCCTCCCCTGTGTCGTAGGTGCAGTACTCACCGATGTCTTCCGCGCCGCCGGGCGTGCTCCTGGTACAGGAGCAGGTATAGGAGTGCGGGGATGACCTGCAACTCGGGTTCCATACTGCCGGAATCTCGCGTGGAGTGCGTAGAGGTGAGCGTTTTCCCGTTCGTAGTCTGTTTCCGCCGTGTTTTTATCGGCGGTGCTCCCGCCCCGGAAAAGGTGGCGGATTGGTGGGTCGTGATAGGGTGGGCGGTACATTGTCTGCCGCCTGGCTGTTGGCGGGGACCGCCGCGCTGTTTGTTTGTTCCGCCGTGGCGGGCGGAGTGTTAATGCGGCGGGCTGTGTTGGCGGTTCCCGCCAGGGTCAGAATTGCATATTTTGGACCGCCGGCCTGTTGGCGGCTTGGCCGCCGCATTATCACCGACCGCCAGGGTCAGAATGAGGGCCTATATCTCATTTTGATATAGTATATACAGAGCCAGCTCCCTACAGTCGGCATACAGGACTTAAACCACTCTTCCATAAAGGATGCCATGGAGGAGGCTGCTGTGTTCTTGTGAAATCCTATGATACGGATGTGAGTGCATCTTGAACGATTCTCACTATCTTCAGCCCTGCGATGCACTTCCGATGTCTGGACTAACAACTTGGAGACTTGAGATTTAAGGGCAGTCATTTTGTCTTCCACATGGGATAGTCTGGATTCCGCCTCAGTGATCCTTGCAATTGTATTGCAGAGATCCTGATGCACTAACGCCACATTAACTCTGACCTCCCCAATTTCCGCCTCCACTGCGGTTTGGGAGGTTTCGGTAGCCCGGAGAATGACCACTTCATCTCCGGCGGGTATTAACTTCCCATCTTGGCCACCTGTCACCAGGGTTCCTGTGTGAGTTGAGCCCGGGCCCGTAGTAAATTGCTGTATTCGTGTTTGCGCTGAAGTGGATCTGGCCGGTTTATCCTTGCCGATTGTAGCACTCCTTGGATGTGCACACAGCAGTGGCAAAAGCTGACCCCGCAAAGGTCCACCTCCAGCAGTAGCGGCCGCGCCACCTCAGGCCCTGGGGCCTCCGTGCCCAAAGCTGCAGTGGCCCGTCAAGCAGCTATGACCGCAGTCAGTGCGACCCAGTCCAAGCAAAGGCAGTCAGGGGGTCACCACAGCTGCCCCAGCAGAATACTTGTCCGCCCCGCTCCGTGGCCCCAGGTTCCACAGGGCCACTGAGAACAGATCTCACCCCAGAGCACAGCCACAATACCTTCACCCGCCAATGGCTCCTCAGCACAACAGGCCCACTGCTGATGGCTCCCTTCGGACGGGCAACTCAATTGCAGTTCAAGCCCTCGCTCCTCATCAAATTCAGCACTCAATGGGCCCCCGGGTCCGGGCGGCAGAAGGCGAAGAAGGGTCGAGTGAGGGCCACGCGGTCAGCGCTGTGCTACACCGCTGCAACCCTCACACTGCATAGATACATCTCGTTCCTGTAGGTCTCTTGGTCCCAGACCTCCTGCATAGGCCAATAAACGTCTCTAGTGACTCCCGCCCAACTGCCGACTCTTCAGGGCTGCGCAGTCCTTAGGCGTTTTCCTTTGGCTCGCAGCTGGGGCCCACCATGATCCTGGCACTTGCGGGCCCCCAGCAGCTCCAGCTGCACTTGGCAACCACTCCACTCAGCGCCCTCTCCTGCAGCTCCTGCCCGTCTCCTTCTGTGTCCGCACTGCGGCAAGCGGGGTGCACAGGCCGAGGGGTGACAACAGTCCAGGCAGTCGTGGCCCGCTCAGTTCAGCTGCTCTGTCATGGACCCCGTGTGGCCGCACCAAGGCGCTGCTCTGCCTCTTGCGCGGCCTCAGACGACCAGCCCCGGAGGCCTGGTCCGGCTCCATGCCGTCTCTTCCCCCTTGGCCTCACTTCCGATGCCTCTCCACTGCAGGACAGGGCTCCAGCCACAGGGCATCGCGAGTAGACACCCGCGGTCAGTGGCTCGGTCCTCCGCTCCTTCTACAACCACTTCGATGGTGTCCGCCCAGCTCCGACCAGGACATCAGTTAGGGCAGGAGCCCACATCAACTCCTCTGCCCCGCACAAACACTGTTGCGGGCTACCTCAAGCCTCCCATGCCCGTTTCAATGCAGGGCACGGGGTGATAAGGGCACTTTCAGAGACGGGTGACAGAGGGGTCCAGAGCACGATTACAGTGCGACCGCCATCTTGACGTCTCGGCCACACCCCCATCCCGAGCTTTTTATATATGCTTGTTAGTTGACTTGACCAAACTCTAGGGTGATTGCTGGAGATGACCAAACTCTAGAAGGTAGAATATTCCCATTCTTGTGATGAAGCACTTCATCATGAAACTTTTAGTATAGGATATTCTCACAAGGCAGATGGAAGAGATGTAGAATTTCTAAATATATTAGGTTTCTATCAGTCGCTTGATAAGGTTTATTCTTGGCTAAAACTAGTGTATTGATCTTGGATTAATGAGGTTTTTGCAGCTGCAAATTTAGGGCTTGTAACCAAAATGTCGATAAACTGCTACGTGTTTTTGTGTACTTCACCTGGACGTCCTACAGACCTAACCCCATATCCATATGACCCTTTTAGTTTGTACTTATCCCAGCAGTGATAGTAGTTGGCAGTACCAATAGAGGCTAAAATTGCATGAGTAGTTGACTTACAGCTGAGATGTGCAAAAATGTAATCTCTCTTTTTGCATCTTGTAGTTGTAGCATGCCTTCTTGATGCTGAGCTGCTCTCCCCTCTACTTTTTTTCTGACTGGTCTTGTTCCCCTAACCCCCAATTAAACTCTACTCTTTCTGTATGTATAGGAGGTGCACAGTAATGCTGTTTACATTTGACAGTAGAGCTTGAGATCTACTCTTTAATGTTTAGGAAAGTACCCTCTTTCTTGGCATGGTTACCCCCATTTTCTGCCTGTTGTCAGTGTGTTTGACTGTGTTCACTGGGATCCTGCTAACCAGGGACCCCAGTGATTATGCTCTCGCCCTTCTAACTTGGTAACGTGGTTACTTGCACCCCACATTTGGCATACTGGTGCCCCCGTGTACCCAGTGCATTTGGGTACTGGGAGATCCCCATAGGCTGCAGCATGTATTATGCCACCCACGGGGAGCCCATGCAAAGTGCATCTGTGTGAAAAGGTGCATGCACCCTTTTCACTACAAGTGACTGCACCAGGTCACTGTAAGTCACCCCTGTAGCAGGCCCTCCTAGCCCAGAGGGCTGGGTGCAAGTACCTGTGTGTGAGGGCACCCCTGCACTAGCAGAGGTGCCCCCATGAACTCCAGTTCCATTTTCCTGGACTTCATGAGTGTGAAGACACCATTTTATGCGTGTAATGGTCACTACCTATGTCCAGTTAAATAATGGTAACTCCGAACCTAGGCATGTTTGGTATCAAACATGCCGGAATCATACCCAGATACTGTTGCCAGTATTGGTTGTATGATTCCATGCACTCTGGGGGCTCCTTAAAGGACCCCAGCATTGCTCCTAACCAGCCTTCTGGGGTTTTCTGGGCAGCCCAAGCTACTGCCACCCCTCAAACAGGTTTCTGCCCTCCTGCTGCTTGAACAGCTCAAGCCCAGGAAGACAGAACAAAGGATTTCCCTTGGGAGAGGGGGGTAACACCCTTCGGAAATAGGTGTTATATGACTAGGGAGGGGTAGCCTCCCCAAGCCACTAGTATGCTTTGAAAGGCACATTTGGTGCCCTCCGTGCAAAAACTATCCCACACCAGTTCAGGCACCCCCAGTCCCTGCTCTGGCATGATACCGGACAATGGAAAGGGGGGTGACCACTCCCCAGTCCATCACCACTCCAGAGGTGGTGCCCAGAGCTCCTCTAGAGGGTCCCTGGGTTCTGCCATCCTGAATCCAAGATTGGCAGGTACCTCTGGGAGCATCAGAGTGGCTAGGTCAGAAAGGTGACGTCGGAGCCCCCTCCTGATAAGTTGTCACTTGGATAGGTGACCAATCCCCCTTTTGACCAATCCCCCTTTCAGGACAATTTAGGGTCTCTCTCTTGGGTGGGACCTCAGATTCAGCTTGCAAGATTCCACCAGTACTCTTCTGCAACCTCTACTTCTAGCCACTGGAACCACAACTGGACCCTCCAGGAACTGACAATATGCATCCACGATAGACACTGCTTGCAACATTGTTTCTACGGCTCCTTCCACCTTTTGCAACATTTCCCCGGCTGTGCATCCTCTGAGGGTGACAAGTCTTCAGTCTGCACGAGAAGGAAGAAGGAATCTCCCTTGGAGTGAAGGAGTCACTCCCCTGCATCCGCCCGCACCAATTGCAACGACGATTGGCTGCGTAGATCTCCTCTCATCATGAGATACGTGGATCCTGCATCATGGGTGGCTGTCTGAAGTAATCCTCTTGGTCCTCTCTGCCGGCTGCCCAACTTTGGTGGAGGTAGGCCCTTGCCTTCCCATGCAAGACATTACCACTGTGCACTGCGTATCTTGCAGCTATCAAGGCTTGTTTGCATCTCCTCCAAGGGATCTTCAGGCTCCGTGTAGCCCCAGCACTCCTTCCTGCGACACATAGCCATCTGCATGCTTCTCCTGTGGCGTGGGGCCCTTCTGCAGTTGTGCTGCTTGGGCTCCCCTGCGACTCCAGGTTCCTCGTCCAGTAGGTCTCCTGTGGGGGCTGCCTCTTCTTCTTTGGACTCTGCCTAGCTGAGGGTCCCCCTAGGACTTCCCCCGTGGGTTTAGTCCTCCTGAACGTTGGCTTGTCCCCGGCAGCTTGGCTTTGTGCTTTACCGTGACTTCTGCCTTTGCCAAGGCCTGTTGGTGGTTTTTCCACACCAATGACTGCCTGAAATCATCCATCCGGCTTGGGATGTCGACTACATCCTCCAGGAACTCTTCACCTGCTCCAGAGCTGCATTCCTGACCGTCTTCGCCCTACCGTCGACCAATTCCTGCAACCACAACTGGGTGGGTAGTAGTTCCTGCTCCACCTTGACTCTTCTGTGACATCTGGACTTGGTCCCTTTCTTCCACAGGTCTTCCTTTTCAGGAATCCACTGCTGGTGTCTTACAGTCTTGTCTGGGTGTTGCATTTGCTTCTTTTTCTTCCAGTAACTTACTCCTTTCTTCCTGGTCACTGGGGAACACTGTAGTACCCCCAGCTCCGCTCTGCATATTCCACTTACCTAGGTGGGGGTCCTGTGTTTGCATTCCATTTTTTTCGTATATGATTTGGGCTCCCCCTAGGATCATTATTGTCTATTTGCATTTGCACTGTTTTCTATCACTTTTTATGCTGATTGCTGATTACTAGTGTACATATTTAGTGTGTTTACTTATCTCCTATTGGAGGGTTGCACTTCTAATGTTTTGATACTGTGTTACTGTAATAAAGACCCTTTATTTTCGTAACACTTAGGCCCTCATTACAACCCTGGCGGTCGGCGGAGAAGCGGCGGTCTTACCGCCAACAGGCTGGCGGTAAAAATGTTGGAATTATGACCATGGCGGTTACCGCCATGGTCATCCGCCACTTCTCTGATCCGACCGCCAGGGCAGAGACGACCGCTGGGCTGGAGACCAGGTTCTCCAGCCCGGCGGTCATCACAATACCGCCGGCGGTATCATGACCCAGCTGACCGCCATGGATTTCATGGGGTTTGGAACTCCTTCTCTGGCACTGATAGGGGTCTCCCCCAGCCCGAGTCCTTCCCCTACACCCCCCACTACCCCTGCCACCCCCCAAAGGTGGCAGGACCCCCCTCCCCACCCCTACCCCTAACATTACATTACACATAAACACCCGACACACACGCAGGCACCACCAACACACATACCCGCAAACACACCAACATACATGCCAACTGCCACTCACACAGTCATACACGCACACCCTCATTCAGACATACACGCACACATCCATCCATACAGACATACATACATACAGAAACGCACTAATTTCCAAACACAAAACACCCCGCATGCATACACGCATTCACACACCCCCTCTACATACACACACACACACCCCCATGCACGCACACAACACCCCCCCCTCCCCTAACGGACGATCAACTTACCTTGTCCGTTGATCCTCTGGGAGGGGACGGGATCCATGGGGGCTGCTCCGCCGCCACCACACCGTCAACAGAACACCGCCACGCCGAATCACAGAACGTGATTCGGTGGGCGGTGTTCTGTTGACGTGGCGGTGGAGGTGGAGCAACCTCCACTTCCCCGC
This sequence comes from Pleurodeles waltl, assembly GCF_031143425.1. Lineage (NCBI taxonomy): Eukaryota > Metazoa > Chordata > Amphibia > Caudata > Salamandridae > Pleurodeles > Pleurodeles waltl. Next base: position 219,367,283 of record NC_090436.1, on the reverse strand, counting down.
CGACCACCAGTATGGCTGCTGGCGGCTCTCCGTCTGGAAAAGGAGAGAGGGCTGCCAGCAGTCATAATACGACGAATGATTTCCTGAGATGTGCCCAGGCCCATTCCTTGTGACCTCTCACTGATTGAATGAGCACCCTTTGATTTGTACAGGGGAAGCCTGGCTCTCCCCTCTCCGGTGTGTGTCCCACCCAGCTTGCAGGAATGCATCAATACACAAATCTGTCTGGGGACATCTCTTGCATCAATACACAAATTTGTCTGGGGGTATTTCTCTATCTCCTCTCCATGTTTCACCATGCAGGCCTGGGTATCCCAAAATGGCACCCAGGGCCATACTTTTATTCTATGATCCAAGGCACACATACTCCCACTGGGACCGCTTTCCTTCCAAAAGTGTTCATACCCTTTCACATAGGCCAATTTCACGCACCCCCACATCCTTCTAAGGAAAAAGAGAGACTCCACCACAGGGACCCAAAAAGAGCATTGGCATTCTAACTTGATCATACAAAAGAGGTATGGATGGATGACCAACTCTTTGTAGGGTATGTGCGTGCGAAGAAAGGTCGGGCAGTGCAGAAGCAGATCATCTCCAGGTGGGTCGTACATTGCATTAAAATGTGCTTCATTCTGACCAAAAAGCGACCCCCTGAGGGTCTGCGCACTCATTCTGTTCGAATTAAAGTTGCGACCACTGTTTTGGCACACAGAGCCAGGCAGCAACATGGGTGTCTCTGCACACGTTTAGAAGACACTACTGCCTGCACAGTCAGATCCATAGAGACATGCACTTTGCCTTTTCAGTCCTGTAGGACTTTTTAGTTTGAACTTTGTTCCGAGACCCACCTCTTGGGATACTGTTGCTTGGGTAGCTATTCGAAGGTAAGGAATATGCAGCTAGAAATCTCAAAGAGAAGTATTTTGTTTCTACCACTACCCACACAAAGGAAAAATATGACATTCACAAACAACTACACAATCCCCCCGAGTTTAGTACTCTAGTGTTTCCTTGGTGGTTCTCCGTCCCACACTATTGTCAGTGTCAAGGGTATGTCCCACTAGTAGTCTGAGTCTCAAGAGTCCACTATGACTCTATTCCTAAAGTCAACAGTGTTCCATCCTCACAGCACTAATTAACAGCAATATCCCCTGGGGCCAAATGGCTCAAAATCATTCATACCTGCACTTCTTCAGATCGGAGCAACTGATGTTCCTGAGTGCACCTCTTCCACAGGCACTAAAGCAGCAGCAGTCATTCAGATGAGCTCGCTGTAAGCAACCCCAAATAGGCTGCACTCAGCTGTCGGAGAGTCTGCACATGCAGCAACCAAAGGTTCTCAGTGGCTCCTTTTTACTGCGATGGGTGGTAATGGTATGTACCTTATGGTGGGAATTATTGTGTCCCAGGAGGGGGCGCAAGGTCCACAGTGGCTTAACTCCTCTTGGTGATGACTCTAACCAGGTCATACAAGTTGCTGGTCCTTGTAACCCTCTCCTGCACGCAGAGTCACTGTATCTTTACAGTACATGGGCTCCAGGCTAATTGGCACGATGAAGTCCTTGGCGGCCGCCCCTCCTGGGTTGCGGTCCACTACTGTACATTGGCTACAGCCCTTCCCGCACAGCAGTCTTCTCACAGCAGCCCCTCCTGACACAGAGGGTTGCCGATTTCCCACTATTTATGGGCTCCAGCCCAATCAACAAAGCGATGCATGTGGCTTAATTCACAGAGGCCCTCTTCTAGCATACAGAGGCTTGCTGACTTTGTTCTGCACCCGAGCACTGACCCAATCAGTGCAGCACCCATCTCTTAACACGACGTGGAGAGAGTCCACTTGACAGGGCTCCCCACTGGACCGTGCTCCATCCAACACTCTCCTCATCCTCACAAGGCACACTAGTGTTTTAGCAAGTAGGCAGGTGCTGGTGCCCCAGACCCCTGGGCAGAGTCTGTGTCTTTAAATTTATGTTGGGGGGGGGAGTGGGCTTATTTTAAAGTGCCAACTCCTTAGCCCTCTTCCTCCTCTTGAAAACAGTTTGTTACAGCTGGAGTGACTCACCCTACAACACAGACCAAGGAAGTGACCAGAGTTCACACCTGTATGTCAGCAAAAGTGATGTGTGTGTCAAAAGATTAGTCCTGGGCCCCAGCCCTACTTTTTATGATTCTCTTATCAGTGCTATGTCCTTCCTGATCTCAGGAATGATTTCCTGAGATGTGCCCAGACCCATTCCTTGTGACCTCTCACTGATTGAATGAGCACCCTTTGATTTGTACAGGGGAAGCCTGGCTCTCCCCTCTCCGGTGTGTGTCCCACCCAGCTTGCAGGAATGCATCAATACACAAATCTGTCTGGGGACATTTCTTGCATCAATACACAAATCTGTCTGGGGGTATTTCTCTATCTCCTCTCCATGTTTCACCATGCAGGCCTGGGTATCCCAAAATGGCACCCAGGGCCATACATTTATTCTATGATCCAAGGCACACATACTCCCACTGGGACCGCTTTCCTTCCAAAAGTGTTCATACCCTTTCACATAGGCCAATTTTACGCACCCCCACATCCTTCTAAAGAAGAAGAGAGACTCCACCACAGGGACCCAAAAAGAGCATTGGCATTCTAACTTGATCATACAAAAGAGTTATGGATGGATGACCAACTCTTTGTAGGGTATGTGCGTGCAAAGAAAGGTCGGGCAGTGCAGAAGCAGATCATCTCCAGGTGGGTCGTACATTGCATTCAAATGTGCTACATTCTGACCAAAAAGCGACCCCCTGAGGGTCTGCGCACTCATTCTGTTCGAGCTAAAGTTGCGACCACTGTTTTGGCACACAGAGCCAGGCAGCAACGTGGGTGTGTCTGCACACGTTTAGAAGACACTACTGCCTGCACAGTCAGATCCATAGAGACATGCACTTTGCCTTTTCAGTCCTGCAGGACTTTTTAGTTTGAACTTTGTTCCGAGACCCGTTTCTTGGGATACTGTTGCTTGGGTATCTATTCGAAGGTAAGGAATCTGCAGCTAGAAATCTCAAACAGATGGACAAGCTACTTACCTTTGGTAACGCCTTATTTGGTAGAGACTATGGCCCTCATTACAACCCTGGCGGTAAATCCCCGAAGACCGCCAACATACTGCTGCGGCTGCAGAATTCCGCTACAGGTATTACGACCCACAGCTCGAAATCCGCCACAATACAGACACCTACACAAGTCCCCCACACCAAAGGTCAGTGATGAACTGGCGATACCAAAACCGACACCGTCATGTCAACAGGAATACGCCCACACTATCACAACCCACGAATCAACGCAGCGTTCATTAAACCGCGGTAATCCATTGGCGGTTACACAACGACGCGCTCAAAATAAAACACACACTTACAAAAAAACAACCACATTGGACAATTCCAAATACACACACCTGATACACATACACACACCACACCCACATACCCAATCCAATATAAAGCACACACCCACATCACCCACAAACCCTTACTACCAAAATTCTGAAAGAAGGCCAGAGAGAGTGACTACCTAAAATAACACCAGCATCCACAGACACACAACACCATCACTTACACAACATCCACGCACCTCAAACAACACACACCAACACATCCCCTCACACATCACAACAGACACCACCTCACACATCACCCACACCACATCATGGCACCTCAGACACCCCAGGTTCTCTGAGGAGGAGTTCAGGGTCATCGTGGAGGAAATCGTCTGGGTAGAGACACAGCTATTCGGATCACAGGTGCAGCAGACATACATTGCAAGGAAGATGGAGCTATGGCGCAGATTTGTCGACAGGGTTAACGCAGTGGAACAGCATCCAAGAACACGGGATGGCATCAGGAAGAGGTGGAACAACCTATGGGGGAAGGTGCGTTCCGTGGTATCCAGACACCAGATTGCTGTACAGAGGACTGGCGGTGGACCCCCAACTCATCCCCCACAACTAACAACATGGGAGGAGCAAGTCTTGGCGATTATGCATCCTGAGGGCCTCGCAGGAGTAGCAGGAGGACTGGACTCTGGTAAGACATATCTTTACTACTTTATCCCCCACAACCCACCTGCATGCCATCACATACCGCCACCCTTACCGTCACACCCATCACCCCAACAACCCACAGATACCCCACTAACACAACCCACACATCCCTAAACCAAGCCCTGCATGTAACACCAATGCATGGACACCCATCACCAAAGCATGTCCAGTACAGAGACTCACTCATGCTCCAAAATCACCAATCACACAAAGACCAAGCCAATAATGCAAGCACAGGAGTAGAGGGTCACTCACCCATTGCACAAGATGGCACACACAGATACAATAACTATGCATGTACACCCCAACAATACCCATACCCAACGTCACTGGACAGGAGGTGCCAGACATATCTAGTCCCCCACAGAAGAGACCCACAGTGGTGACAGCAGCTCTCCACACCTGGATCAAGATGACCAGCCCAGCCCATCAGGGACCTTGGGACAGTCGGTTCCCCTGACACAGTCACAAAACACCACAGAGCCTCTCCCCTCAGGAAACACCAGCACAGCACCCACTCAGCAGTCCCATCCCTCTGTCCCCAGGACACGTCAATCAGCAGTGTGTCCACCACTACAGAGAACCCAGGCAACCCCACTAACACAGGACGATCAGGGACCTGGGGGTCAATGGCACTGGTCACACAGTTCAGGGGACAGAGGCACAGGATAACAGGGAAGCTGGGAGGACTGCTGTGAGACAGGGGGAGGACAGGCCCAGGGAGCCCACTCTGCACGAGGCACTCTCCAACATCATGGGAGCTTACCACCATTCCCAGGAGACCATGGGCACAGTACTGGCCAAGTTTCAGGAGACCCAGCGGCTGCAGGAGGAACACTACCTGGGGATCAGGGTGGACTTGAAGTCCATCAACACCACCCTGGTCACCATTGCAGGGGTGCTGGCAGACCTTCTCAACACCAGGAGGGACACAGTGGCACACCAACGGGCCCCTGAGACTAGCCTGGACGATGAACAGCCCTCCACCTCTGCCGGTGCTAGTGGACAGGAGGCACCGCCACAGGAACAACAGGCCGCCAGCACCCCAACCCCTGCAGATGGAGAACCACTCCGCAAATGGTCCCTGAGATCCAGGAACAAGACAGAGAACATTGCCAAGACCCCCCTGAATTTCACCCTTCTGTCCCACTATGTCACCCTGTCCATCCTTAAACTGCAATTGCTCCACTTCCTATGCCCAATTGGATAATGCACCTGTGAAACAAATAGACTGGACTCTGCCATGGACATACCTCCACCATCACCCCAGCCCATTTTACAACCCCCTCCACTTATTTGCACAGGAATAAGCACACTTCAATCACAAAGCAATCGGGAGTCAGTCTGTGCTTTCACAAATGTGTAATTGCAATATCTCTGGAATATAGCAATGTTCACATACCAATGTAACACAGCTGTAGGACAGGAGTAAACATAGCAGAGGGCACAAAGTGGGACCCAGATCTGTGAAATGGAAAGTCAGTGACAAGTCAGGGTCCATACACTGAGTGAAAATTACAGACTTATTCTAGCTCCAACAATAGTATGAGATGTGGGAAGCAGTGACATCTTCTTATCTGTGTCTCACTTGAAGTATTGCATGATGATGTTGTTTCGGTTGTCGATATCCTCTTCTTCTGCCTCCTCTTCTTCACTGTCCACAGCTGCCACAAGACCACCATCTGGCCCATCCTCCTGCAGAAAAGGCACCTGGCAGGCCACGATTATCTGGCACACCTTCTTCGGTGAGTAGTATAGGGAACCACTTATCAGATGGAGGCACCGGAATCTGGCCTTCAGGAGGCCAAAGGTGCGTTCTATTATCCTCCTAGTTCACCCATGTGCCTTATTGTAGCGTTCCTCTGCCCTTGTTGTGGGATTCCTCACTGGGGTCAGTAGCCATGACAGGTTGGGGTAACCAGAGTCACCTGCAAATGTTGAGGGACAACTGTTAGAAACACACTAACCCTTAGGGACAACCCCATACCCAGACACCTATGTCAACTGTATTGGGACCTTGGCCTCACCTATTAGCCGCACACGGTGCCTCCAGAGTTGCCCCATCACATAAGGGATGCTGCTATTTCTCAAAATGTAAGCGTCATGCACAGAGCCAGGATACTTGGCATTCACATGGGAGATGTACTGGTCTGCCAAACACACCATCTGCACATTCATCGAATGGTAGCTTTTCTGGTTTCTGTACACCTGTTCATTCCTGCGGGGGGACAAATGCCACATGTGTACCATCAATGGCACCAGTGATGTTGAGGATATGTCCCAGGGCATAGAAATCAACTCCAACTGGGCACACAGTTCCAGGATTGTTGCACGATCAAGTCTGTATGTGATTATGATGTGTCTCTCTTCCATTTTCGACGGGCCCACCAGGGGTCTGTACACCGGAGGATGCCGCCATCTCATCACCTGCCCCAGCAGACGTGCCCTATGGAGGAGGTTACAGCGAGCAGAGAGTCATCCAATGTGTTATTTGCAGAAACGTTATTAATCCGCAATGTGCCGGTATCTGTCTGTATTACCGGCCTAGATAGGTGTGACACAGTTTTTATCCATCCCATGTGGCCCCCTGAAATGGCGGCTGCCTGACCTTTAAGGTGGGAAAAGGGGATATGAGGTAACTGCGCTGGCGTTGTACACCGTCGCGGTGGGCGGTCGAAGACCGTGGCGCAATTCTGCATTGGTTAACATTGGGCCCTATAGGTTCCAGAAGCCAATGATGATGTGCGCCGGCAGTGACGGTACGCACTGCCGCAGACGTGACTACCATTTTCTGTCTGTTCACTCACTTGATACCTGACCTTCAACAGGAGAGGACCTACACTGCATGTGCTGCTGTGACCTGTGTCTGGAAGCGACAATGGCTACAGTGTCTGGGGAAAGGGCCCCTGCCTTCACTTCGGAGGAGTTGGAGAAACTAGGGGATGTGGGTCTCCCCCAGTACACGCAACTGTATGGTCCTCCAGACAAACAGGTGAGTACACTGTGAGCATGCTGCATGGGCAATGCCTGCTTTGAGTGGTGTGGATGGAAGATACATGGGGGGCTGAGGTCTGCATGTGCGGATGGTGAGTCTATGTGCTTCAGGGCATGGGTGGGAACTGGTGGGCAATGAGTATGACGGTCCGGATGGGTGAGTAATTTCCTTTCCCCCTGTACCATTCCTCTAGGTCAGCGCCCACCAGAAGAAGGGTATTCGGCGTGCCATCGCCAAGGATGTCCGGACCCTCGGGCTCTACCACAGACAGAGCACCCACTGCCATAAAAGATGGGAGGAGCTGCGCCGCTGGAGCAAGAAGATGGCGGAGGCCCAGCTGGGGATGGCCTCCCAACGTGGAAGGGGTGCCTGTCGCACCATGACCCCCCTGAAGTCCCAGATCCTGGCTGTGGCCTACCAGGAGTTGGATGGGCGCTTGAGGGCATCACAGCAGCCACAAGGGGGTGAGTACACTCTCATTCAGCTGACTCTGCGCGCATTACGAGGTGTCTAGGTGGGCAGTGGGTTCCCCTAGGCCAGGGCAAACTTGGTAGGCAAGGTTCCTTGTGAGGCAGGCTCAGTGGCACCCCCACCCCACTAGTGGTAAGAGCCAGCTACACCTAGTCAGGCTCCTGTGACTTCCAGGTATGCAGCAATTGGGCTTAAACCTCGTACCCCACAGTCAGGTGAATTTTCTAGGAACTGTTAGTGCATGGCGTAGTGCTGAGGGCTGCTTCCTGTGTGTTGTGTCCACCAACGGTAGTGGTGTTGCATGCACTGAACATGTTTTTCTTCTGTCTCCCCCCCACCACCCCTTTTTTGTGGTCTACCTGTTCTTGTGTGCAATAGCATCATCAGACAGAGGAGCGTTGGCACCGGAGCAGGAGGGAGCTGCAACCCACTTGGCCCTGGAGGGTGAAGCAACAGAGTCTGAAGCCACCAGTGGGACGGAGGGCGAGGGGAGCTCACGGCAGGGACAGGAGCAGACACCAGTGACAGCTACTCCTCCTCCTGATGGGAGCTCCCTTGCGGTGGCGGGCACCTCTGTGCCCACCACCACAACAGGTACAGCCACCCCTCCCACCAGCACCGCCCTCCCAGCAGACCCTCAGCGTGTGTCCTGTGCCCGCTCACCCAGGAGGGTGGGCATCTCCTTCGCCCCAGGCACCTCAGGCCCTGCCCCAGTCAGCCCTGCTGCCCTCAGTGAGGAGGCTATTGACCTCCTGAGATCCCTCACTGTTGGGCAATCTACCATTTTGAATGCCATCCAGGGTGTTGAGAGGCATTTGCAACAAACAAATGCATACCTGGAGGGCATTCATTCTGGGCAGGCGGCCCAACAGAGAGCATTTCAGGCTCTGGCGTCAGCACTGATGGCAACCATTGTCCCTGTGTCCAGCCTCCCCCCTCCAACTTCCTCCACCCAGACCCAATCCCCTGTACCTCAGCGTATCCCAAGCACACCATCAGACCAGCATGCACACACATCAACACACAAGAGTGGACAGGGCAAACATAAGCACCACACATCCCACAGGCACCATCCCCATGCAGACACAGCCACATTCACTGCCTCCACTGTGTCCCCCTCCTCCATGTCGTCGTCCTCCCGCCCTGTCCCTTCTCCACTCACACCTGCATGCACTACATCCTCAGCCACTACCAGCATCACCAGCACGCCCATCACCATACACCCCTCACGTGCAATCACCACCCCCACTAACATTCACACATCCCCTGTGTCCTCTCCCAGTGTGTTTGTGAGCCCTCCTCCCAAAGTACACAAACGCAGGCACACACCCACCCAACTGCCATCCACCTCACAACAGCCTCCGGCCCATGCACCTTCACCCAAATTCAGCAGACGTACACCTCCTACAACCACTACCTCTTCCTCCACTCCCAAACCCCCTCCATCTTCCCGTCCCAGTGTGTCTAAAAAACTTTTCATGGCAACCCTTGACCTCTTCCCTTCACCTCCCCCCCCCCCCCGTCCTTCCCCTAGGGCCAGGCTTTCCAGGTCCCAGCCCAGCACCTCAGCCACCAAATCCCCAGGCACAGTGGTGCCAGCAACTGCGGGGTCATCGAGTACGCCACCTATCAGGGCTGCCAGTGTGCCACGTAGCGAGGGCAAGGACATTCTGCCACCTGCCAAGGTGAAAAAAGGTGCCCACATCCCGGAGGGAGAAGCCGAAACTACCAGCCACCAAGGGCTCAGCAAAAACAAAAGGGGATAGTGGCAAGACAACTGCGGCACCATCAAAGGTGGGGAAGGGACAAAAGCAGAAGAGCAGGTCAGGAGAGGGCACGGTGGCACCGACTGAGGGACCAGTGTCACACCTTCTGTCCACGACCACACCAACCTGTACGGCGGCGAACACCGCTAGCTGCCGGGCCACCTGCACAGCCACCGGCACGTCTACAGCCTCAGCGACAGTCCCCAGCCTCTTCCCCAGTGGGCAGCTGTCCGAGGCTGCAGGAGACATCCTGCTATGTCCCTCAGCAGGTGCTGACCCATGCACCACCGACAGAACCACCTCCACAGACACCGCCGCAAGCACCGCCACCGATCCCGCGACGTGCTCGGACAGTGGCACCACCGCTGACATGGCTACCATCCCCAGTGGTCAGTCGTCCGAGGCTGGAGGAGAGATCCTGGACCCTGGGCAGCTTCCATGAGGCATTACTTCCATCATTGTTTGCACCTGCAGGTGGAAGGCGAAGCCGCAGCAGTGTGGGGTATGTCGCTGCCTGAATTGCGTATCATGGGCACTATGCCCCCTCCAGAACCAGTGGAGAGATACATCCACTAACTCAGTCCTTGGCAGGATGAAGCACTCTGGGCACCAGGCCCCCTCCAGAACCAGTGGAGAAAAGCATCCACTTCCTCAGTCCTTGGCAGGATGAAGCACTGGGCACAAGGCCCCTTCCAGAACCAGTGGAGAAAAGCATCCACTTCCCCAGTCCTTGGCAGGATGAAGCACTCTGGGCACAAGGCCCCCTCCAGAACCAGTGGAGAAAAGCATCCACTTCCTCAGTCCTTGGCAGGATGAAGCACTCTGGGCACAAGGCCCCTTCCAGAACCAGTGGAGAAAAGCATCCACTTCCCCAGTCCTTGGCAGGATGAAGCACTCTGGGCACAAGGCCCCCTCCAGACACAGTGGAGAAAAGCATCCACTTCCCCAGTCTTTGGCAGGATGAAGCACTCTGGGCACAAGGCCCCCACCAGATCTAGTGGAGAAAAGCATCTACTTCCCCAGTCCTTGGCAGGATGAAGCACGCTGGGCACAAGGCCCCCTGCAGAACCAGTGGAGAAAAGCATCCACTTCCCCAGTTATGGCAGGATGAAGCACTCTGGGCACAAGGCCCCCTCCAGAACGAGTGGAGAAAAGCATCCACTCCCCCAGTCCTTGGCAGGATGAAGCCCTCTGGGCACAAGGCCCCCTCCAGAACCAGTGGAGAAAAGCATCCACTTCCCCAGTCCTTGGGAGGATGAAGCTCTCTGGGCACCAGGTCCCCTCCAGAACCAGTGGAGAATGATATCCACTTGAGAGACTGTGGCTTTGCACTCCCCAGGATAAAGCAGTGGGCAAACCACCCACTGGAGAGACTTGAGAGACTGTGGCTTTGCACTCCCCAGGATTAAGCAGTGGGCAAACCACCCACTGGAGAGGCTTGAGAGACTGTGGCTTTGTACTCCCCAGGATAAAGCAGTGGGCAACCCACCCACTGGAGAGACTTGAGAGACTGTGGCTTTGCACTCCCCAGGATACAGCAGTGGGCACGGAGTCTCCTCATGCAGCAGTGGGGTAGTGCATTCATCTGGATGAGGTGCCCCCACTCCCCCTCCTCCTGAGGTGCCTGTATATTTTCGGTCTGATGCCCCAGCAGTGTTCTCTCCGTTTCCAGTCAGGTATCTTGTGTGGGCTTTGCCCATGCATTTTGGGACCAGTGGTCCACAGACAATGATTGGTACACTATCCGGACTTGTGTAGTTGGTGTACATATATGTATATACTGAATTTGTATATTTGACTATCAGATTTTTCATGATTACACTGGTTATAATAATTTCCTTTTGTCCTTACGTTCTTCCAGGGGGTGATGGGGTGTATATGTAATGTTGCTGCATGTATTTGTGTGTATGGTGTTGTGGGTGGGGGTGGGGGTATTGCGTGTGTGTGTCACTCTCTTTTCCCTCTCCCCTCCACTGTGTTGTAGGTGCAGTGCTCACCGTGGTCGTCAACGGCGTCTGTCCTGCTCCTGATAGAGCAGGAGGAAGAGCAGCATTGATAACACTTGTAGTTCGGGCTCCATGGCGTCCTGGTTCCACGTTGGGTGTCCAGAGGTGAGTGTTTTCCCTTCTGTGTACTGTTTCCGCCGTGCTTTTGATAGCGTTGGGTTCGCCCCGGAAAAGGTGGCAGATAGGCGTGTTGAAATACAGTGGGCGGTACTTTGTCTTCCGCCTGTCTGTCGGCGGTTACCGCTGTGGTGTTTGTTTCTACCGTGGTGGCGGTCTGAGTCTTAAAGTGGCTGTCTATGTTGGCGGTTTCCGCCATGGTCGTGATTCCATTTTTTTTCTGCCGGCCTGTTGGCGGTATTACCGCCGCTTTAACACCGACTGCAAGGGTTGTAATGAGGGCCTATATCTAGTTGCTGATTCCTTACTGACCCACCCATCCTCCCCTCTCTGCAAACTGATTTCTAGGAGCAGGGACACCTCTTTCAGGGCCTCAGTTTTGACACACCAGTAGTCAGTGTTCATGGCTCTGCACTTATTGCTTGGAAAGTCATGAAAAGAAACGGACGTTGGCATGCCCGGGTGGCATCTATATAAGAACCGCAATGTGATTTCTGATGCAGACGGCGCCAACAATCGACACAGCTGATAAACGCCACCTACTGGCGTGCAGGGAAACTGATCATGAAACTTTTCTGGATCCAGTCTGACGCCTCTGAAGAATTCAAAAGTAAGTAATCTGCAGCTAGAAATAGTCTCTACCTGATAAAGTATTACCAAAGGTATGTTACTTATCCTTACTCCAGTATTGGAACTTTCATCGATTCACATGCTTGAATCATTCCAGGTTGTCGAGATGGGAGTTCCCGGTACCTTTATAAAGTAGTATTAAAATAGGCCTTAACCTAAGGCCCTAGGACCATCAATTTAATATTATGTAAGTAATTTGCAAAAAAAAGGACTAAAGCTGAGAGTCCACCAATCAGGCGACACCACACTTTAAAGCACTCCTGAGAAAAGCTCCAGTCCAGATTTTGTACCACACGTCGTGCTAAGGAGTCTCCACTGAGCTCTGCTTTGGTTTTTTCTGTTGATATATTCTCTTCAACATTTTGCTTAATTTCTTCTGCGTTCTAAACTTTTTTGCCTTTAGTCCTTCTATCTACACCTTCTCTGAAGACTGTCATCATGTCTGACAAGGAAAAGAACAGTTTATTCAGACCCTGTAAAACTTGTGGTAAAAAGTGATTACATTCTGAGGACCCACACCAGAATTGTATTTACTGCCTCTACTCAGATCATTCGGCAAGGGAATGTAAGGTATGTTGTACCTTTTCTGCCAAAACTTTGAAGGACAGGGAAGGCAGGATGTTAATTTGGCTGCAAAAACTTAATTCTAGGAACCGGCTATTATCTGATTCCGTAGTGAGGAGACTTCCTCTTCCAGAATATCGCAAAAGAGGGAGAGATCTCCTCATGTAAGACCTTCATCAGAACAGCCTAAAAAAGACTACAAAAAGACCACCTCAGGGCCTTACAATGGCCACAGCCTTTCTTCATCTGCTCACAGAGCCAGCCCTTACTCATCTAAGGAGAAAAAAAAGCATACTAAAAGTGCTGAAAGGGCTAAAAAATCCTCTTCGGAGCCTCCTACACGACCTATTATGGTATCACATACCTTTAAGAAGCCTTTGTTGGCTCCAGCAATCAAAAGACTGTCTACGAGGACTTGGCCACGCCAACAACTTCATTGTCAGCGACACGGACAGCGACTTCACCACCCTCAACGAGAGCGACGAGGACCTCCACACTGTCAACTAGGACATCGTCGTCAACAAGACTTACACATCTCCATTGTCAACGAAGCTGACTGTGACTGTGGCTTCCAGATCTGCGTCATTTCCAATGATTACATCGTTGGCGATGGCATCAATCACTAAGCTGTCAACAATAAGAATCTCTTCTCTTGTTGACGCCAGCCTCTCCAGTGACAACGAGTACAGCTTTAACATTACTGCTGGCAGTTCCATCTGCCACACCATCAACAGCCACATCGTCAGCCCCATCAGCGGTCCCGCTGACGAGTGTACAATGGCTTAAAAGACAAGAAATAGTGAAATTAACCCCCGGAACACAATGCTCCGAGCAAAGTGACTTCATTGATACCAGTTCACCTGCTGGAAGGAGATGACGACTGTGGATGATGGATCCTATGGAACAACGCATAGTCCCTCACAATTGATTGTACAATGTCAGGATGATGAAGAAGAATACTAGGATGACTATGATCCACAAGATTTTACCTCTCAGGTGCAGCATATCAGTAAGGAATGGTGTATATGCCAAGCCCCCTGATTTCAAATCATGCTGCCGGATTATAGAAAAAGATTCCTGCCCACTGGAGAAGCAGCGCCTCAGCCGTCTACACCTATAAGATCGCCAGTGCCTCAAGTAGCCACCCCACTCCAGAGGCCTACATCCTTAACTTTGACTACCATTCATACACCAACTACAGCCCTGCCATAGGGCACTGACACCTCAAAAAAGAGCATGAGGAAGATGAGCTGCAAGATGATCACACTGAATGAGATCATTATGTCTTCCAAATTCATCACCTTCACCCATGAAAGTGGACTCGCCTCCGGAGGACATCGGAGGCTTTCACAATTTGCTTGAAAGAGCTGCCAAAAGATTCACACTTCCAATACCATTTAAGCACATGGGTTGCTTTTTATATGATTTCAAAGAGCAGTTCCAAAAGACTGTACGGTCTTTGGTAGGGACAAAAGGCAGCTATGCGCTGACATTGCCCTATAAATTGACCAGCTACCAGAGGAGGCCAAGCTAGAAGCAAGGAAAACCTTGCAGGAGGGAGAGCACACATCCGCAGAGATTATCGACTGCGCAGTGGACATTGCCACCACCGCATTTTGCCAGCTGGCAGGGGTTGCTGTGCTCAGGAGACAAGGCTGGCTAAAAGCCACATCCTTTTGGCCTGAGGTGCAAAAAAGGAACTTAGATCTTTTGATGGACAAGCCCTATTTGGGAAACATGTCGACACAGCTCTTTAAACAACTAAGACAGGTACATAGCCAAATCGCTTGGGACACTACTGTTCAGAAAGTTTTCCTTTCGTGGTACCAGAGGATGTGGGATGCCTTTATATAGAGGAGGCTATCAACAATACAGAAATGTCTCATACACGTCGTCGTCCCAACAATTTTGTCACTAATACTCTGAGGCAGCCTCCACAATCGACGTATACTAGACCTGCCTTGAAGGGACGACCGGCTCATGAAAGAAAGGACTCAGCTTGCAGACAAAGATCTCTCCAGGGCTCTGGCTACCCCCATCCCTTCACCCTTGAAACTAGGATGCAGGATCTCATCATTCCTCCAGTGATGGCAATCCATAACATCAGACCAATGGGTCTTGGATCTGGTACAGTTCGGGGACACACTAGAGTTTGTTCAGATGCCACCTCACAATCCGCCTCAAAAATCTATTCCCAAATATCACCATCAACTCAGACTGAGGGGCATATTTATACTCCGTTTGCGACGAATTTGCGTCGTTTTTTTCGACGCAAATTCAGCGCAAAACTAACGCCATATTTATACTTTGGCGTTAGACGCGTCTAGCGCCAAAGTATGAGGAATGAGCGTCATTTTTTTGCGTGAACGCCTTCCTTGCGTTAATGAGATGCAAGGTAGGCGTTCCCGTCTAAAAAAATGACTGCAACGCAAATGCGTCGTATTTATACTCCCGGGCAAAAATCACGCCCGGGAGTGGGCGGGGCAAAAAACCCCGCATTTGCGCCTCTTTTTAACGCCTGGGTCAGGGCAGGCGTTAAGGGACCTGTGGGCTCAAAATGAGCCCACAGCTGCCCTCCCATGCCCCCAGGGACCCCCCCTGCCACCCTTGCCCACCCCAGGAGGACACCCAAGGATGGAGGGACCCATCCCAGGGACATTCAGGTAAGTTCAGGTAAGTATAATTTTTTTATTTTTTTATTTATTTTTTTGGCATAGGGGGGCCTGATTTGTGCCCCCCTACATGCCACAATGCCCAATGACCATGCCCAGGGGACATAAGTCCCCTGGGCATGGCCATTGGGCAAGGGGGGCATGACTCCTGTCTTTACTAAGACAGGAGTCATGTAAATGGTGTCTGGGCGTCGTTAAAAATGGCGCAAATCGGGTGGAGGCGATTTTTTTGCCTCAACCTGACTTGCCCCATTTTAAGACGCCCTAACGCCATTTTCCCCAACGCCGGCGCTGCCTGGTGTACGTGGTTTTTTTCCACGCACACCAGGCAGCGCCGGTCTGCTAGCCCCGGCTAACACCATTCAATAAATACGGCGCCCGTATGGCGCTTCAGAATGGCGTTAGCCGGCGCTAAACTTTTTGACGCTAAACTGCGTTAGCGCAGTTTAGCGTCAAAAAGTATAAATACGGGCCTGAAGGTTCACAAAATGTTTCTCAGGGAGCAATAGACAAAATCACACGTTCTCAGCTTAGGAAAGGATCCACCTTCAGATTCTTCCTCATTCGCAAAAAAAGGAAAGAATGGAGACCAATCCTCGATCTCAGAGACTTGAACACCTATCTGATGAAACAATCATTCTGCATGGTAACTCTATAGGACACCTTCCTCCGTTTAAACCATGGAGACTATGTGTCCACCTTATATTTGAAGGATGCATATTTTCACATCACAATCCACCCTTCCCTCAGACAGTTCCGAAGATTCACGGTAGCCGGCAGCCACTACCAGTTTTGAGTTCTGCCATTCGGACTAAAATCAGCCCTCAGGATATTTACAAAGTGCCTAGCACTGGTTGCCGCTTTATTGAGAAGACAGACACCAAGTATTCCTATTCATGGAAGACTGGCTTGTCAAAGCAAAGTCCTTCTCAGCACCACACAAATCAACAAGGAAGTGCATTACCCTGCTTGACCATCAGTTGGTAAAACTCCACTCCTCATCCATCGCTTACGATAACTTTCTTAGCAAACCTGGACACCAAATCAAGCATAGCCTACCCCACTACAGACAGACAGCAAAAGCTAATGACCTTGGCAAAGTCAATTAAAAAAAGAAAATACATTTCAGTACGCCTTCACAAGTCGTTGTTGGGGACCATGTCCTCATGCATCTCTCTAGTGCAATTCTACAGATTAAAGATGCACCCCCTCCAGGAACAACTCAACTTACAATGGATCCAAGCCACAGGCAGCTTCAACAATCAAATCAAGATTACTCCACTCCTGGTCAAAGCTCTGGACTGGTGGACTCAGGAGGAATTTCTATCAATGGGCTTCTCGTTCCAAACTCAACCATCTCCATGGGTCATCACCACAGATGCTTAGCTAGAAAGTTGAGGAGCGTTTTTGCAAGACCTACAGAATAGCAGGAAATGACCAGCACCTCTTCGGGGACTCCATATCAACCTCCTAGAGCTAAAAGCAGTTCATCTAGTCTTGCAAGCGTTCCTTCCCCGGATCACCAACTCAGAGGTGTTAATAAGAAAGGACAATACCACCACAATGCATTACCTGAACAACCAAGTGGGTACAAAATCCCTTCTCCTTTCCCGAGAAGCACAGGAGATATGGGAGTTGGCCATAGGACATGGGGTGATTCAATGTGTGGAACATGTCCCCTGGAAACAAAACTAAATCACAGATTCTCTAAACAGATTAAAATCAGTCTGCCACAAATGGGAACTGGACCAGCTGACAGTTGACCACATGTTCTCTCAGTGGGGACATCCAGTCTCCACCTCTTCGCCAACTCATCAAAACCAAACTCTGATTCTTTGCAAGCTGACATCACCATTTAGGATCACGGTGAATGTATTTTCTTTTTTTTAATTATTTTTTATTAGAGAAAAATATAGGGCGATACACAGTATGCATAGACATATCTTCAGTAGTCCATAGTACAGTCGGTAATTTTACAAATAATATCTGAATGTATGTAGTCTAATAGGTACACTGATTAGTCAATATGAACTGTGGTTTGAAAATTAGGGGAGGAGCGGGGAAGGAGGGTAAGAGCTGTTGGGGGGGCCAGGTTGTAGGAGAGGGGAGCAGGAGAGAGGGAAGAGTGGTAGAGAGGAAAGCAGGGAAGTGGGGAGGTTAGGTAGTGTAAGGGGGGAAGGGCGACTCCTTTGGCTCAATGTTTCTGGGTTATTAGATGGATATTCCGGTTGTTCCTCGTCGTTTACTGATGGTCTTACAGGATTGTGCCGTTTGGTACATATATTGAAAAGTATTTTAGGATGGACTAAGAGGGACTATTTATGGGGGGGGGGGGGGAGTCGTTCTGGAAGAGGATGGACCAGGGAGAGTATCTGCGTGGATACAGGGTTAGATGTGTGAAGTCAGGCCTTGTCTACTAGTGTTGGACAATTAGCCACTGGTTGAGCAGATTAGAGGAGGATAATTTCTAGTGCATATTTAAACGGGTCAATATGACGTGGTGTGGGGGGTGTTCCCTGGGACGAACAGTCTCAGGAGTGAAGGGAAAGGATAGAAGGGCGGGAAGGGAAGGAAGGGAGGGAGAAAGAGAAGGAAGTGTTGGGGTGTCAACTGCTATCCACTGACCATCCACTAGCTGCCTCATGGTCTTGTCAGGAAGGGGCTCCAGATTTCTGGGAATAGGGCCACTTGGTCCTGCAGGTTGTAAATGACTCGTTCATGGGTAGCTGTTTGGAACATGGCTGTCATCCATTCTGTTGGTGTTGGGGCGATAGCAGACCTCCAGTGTCGGAGTATACAGATTTTAGCTGTGGCAATTGCCGTGTGGAGTAGCCGTTTATGGGGACGTGATAGGGAGGGGTATGGGTGCGTGTCATGTAAAATAATGAGTGTTGTCGGCGTCGGGTTTGGTATTGATATGAAATCCCTAAGTGTCTGGCACACAGCTTCCCATAGGGGTTGTATCGTCGGACAGTGGCATAGGATATGAAGTAGGTCGCAATGGAGATCTGCACATCGCCAACACCTCGCGTGTGGTATCAGACCTGCCCTGAAGAGTTTTGTGGGGGTCCAGTACCAATCCTGGAGGATTTTGAAGAGACAGAATTTCAGGCGGGCCTCGCGGACCCCCCTATCTAGGGCCTCGATTATGTCCTGCCATTCTTCTTCTGTGTAGGCTATCGCTAGTCGGTCTTGCCATCTGAGACGCAGTCGCTCTAGGAGAGGTTGCGAGTAAAGGTGGTTCGTTATCTCTGCATATAGGCCGGCCATAACTCCTCTGTCGGCCCCATTTCTGCAGATAATTGACAATGGGTGAGATTTTGATCGTCCATGGGGGGGGGTCCTAGAGCCTTGCGCATACAGTGCATGAGTTCCTGATTTTTGTGAATTCCGAACTCTTCCCGTAAGGATTCAAAGGACCGGAGGCCATTGCCATCTATTATTTGGGTTATGTTTTGGATACCAGCGTCGCTCCACTGGGGCCATCTTAGGGTACTTCCCCCTATTTTTATACATTTGTTTCCCGCTATAGGGGCTTGAGCATGTAGGGAAGGGTGTACGCCCAGTAGCCAGTGGGCTCTGCACCACGCTGCATTTGTGGCCGCGAGGATAGGGTTGGACGAGTGAGAGTAGTCTGTATATATTCCACCTAGTTCGGTATGCTGTCCCTGTAGGTGTTTCTCCGTGATTGTCCATTATGGGGGGTCTGGGGTACCTGGTAATGTGTAGGCTAGTTGTGATATTTGTAGGGCTAGAGCGTATTGTTCTACTGAAGGTACACCTAGTCCTCCATGGGGTCTGCGCACTAATATTGTCCCCGGTTTTAGTCTTGGCCATATAGAGCCCCAGACGAAGGACCTTATTAAGGTATCAATCCTTCGTAGAAGAGAGAGCGGAATCTGTAGAGGGAGCATGCCTAAAACATATGTGAAGTGGGGGAGGGTGACCATCCTAACCGCCTGTGTTCTGCCCCACATGGATAGGCCGAGTAAGAACCACTTGGCAAAGTCCCGTTTCATCCGGGATATAAGAGGGTCTAGGTTGTCCCTGACCATGTGTTCTAAGCCTCGGTTAATATATGTCCCCGGATATTTTAGGTGGGTTGGGGTCCATTTAAATGGGTGGCCATGGATTGCAGCTCTCGTTGTTACGCGAGATAGGAGCAACGATTCACTCTTGTCCCAGTTTACTCGATACCCGGACAAGGGTGCAAAGCTTTCTATGATAGAAAGTAGGGATGGGATGGATCTTTCCAAGTCTGACAAGGTTAACAGAATATCGTCTGCATATAAATAGATTTTGGAGGAACCCCCTGGTAAGGAGATGCCTGTTATCTGTTGAGAATTCCTTATAGTTGCCGCCAGCGGTTCCATTGCTAGTAGGAATAAGAGCGGTGAAAAAGGGCAGCCCTGTCGAGTGCCCCTTCCGATGGGGAATGGGTCCGACAGAAAGCCCCCACAGTTAACTTGTGCCGTAGGGTGATCATATAGTAATCGGACTTTAGAAATAAATTGATCTCCGAGGCCAAAATGTTTCATGGTAGTGAATAGGTAGGGCCATTCGATGCGATAAAATGCTTTCTCTGCGTCAAGGTATAGGGCCAGGGCTTCTTCTGGTAGGTTTAACAATTCAAGTAGGGTGTGGCATAGTGTGCGCATATGGTTTCTGGAGGTGCGGCCTGGTACGAATCCCACCTGGGTATTGTGGATTAGGGACGGTATGACTTTGCGTAGACGTGTTGCAAGGACACTAGCTAGTAATTTAACATCTCCGTTTAAAAGGGAGATGGGGCGATAGCTACTACAGAGTAGGGGGTCCCTTCCAGGTTTAGACAGAACGACAATCGTGGCCTTGTTGGACAGGGCACCCAGAGAGCCCTCCTGAAACGCCTCCGCAAGTGCCTCATGTACTGCCGTAGTTGCCTCTTCCCCTGACCATCTATAAAATTCTGCGGGGAATCCATCTTCACCCGGGGATTTATGATATGGGAGTTTTGTGATAACCTGTGTGATTTCTTCCCTGCTTATATCGCCCTCAAGAAGAGCTCGGCCGGCTTCTGATAGGCAGGGCAACTTGGCCGCAATAAGAAATGCCTCTGTCGATGCCTGGTCGGTCGTTGTTTCAGGGGTGTAGAGGTGTTGGTAGTATGTAGCAAATTCGTTCACAATGTCTTGCGGGCGGGTCAGTACTGCTCCGGAGGGGGACGTTATGGCTGGGATGGCTGAGGCAGCATCTCTCTGTCGGAGCTGTGCTGCTAAGAGGCGTCCAGCCTTTTCTCCTTGTTCTCAGTGACGGTTGTGTAATCTTTGCAGTGCATATTCTGCCTGTGTTGTGTAAAGATCGTTATGTGCCATTCGGGTTTGTTCGAGGGAGCGGCGTAGCGCAGGGGATGGCTGAGCAGTGTATTGTTTGGTGAGGCGTTGGATCGTGTCTTCTAGGGTGCGGTAGCGGGCCTCCCTATCTCTATTGGCCAATGCTGCGTCCCTCATCATATTCCCTCTCAGAGTGGCCCTAGCCGCTGCCCATAAGACCCGCTTGGACATCACAGTGCCCATGTTTTCGGCCATATATGTGGATATGTTGGCCTTAAGTTGCTCTTTCCCCTGGGCGGAATGGTATCTGTGTATGGCAAAGCGCCATGGTTTACGACTGGGAGAGGTCAAGCCCACCTGAATCGAGAGTAGGATCGGGGAATGGTCTGAGAGTCCGCTATCTAAGATGCTAGGGTCTTGTATTTGGGGGATTATGGTGTGTGATACAAGAAAATAGTTCAGGCGTGATTGGGTGCCGTGGACGGACGAAATGAATGTAAATTCCTTGTCCTTTGAGTGTGTTAATCTCCAGCAATCGACTAGGCCTACATCCGCAGTGATGTCCGTCAGTAAGGCCCTATCGGAATTATTACCCACATCGATGGGGCCTGTCCTGTCAGTATGGCATCTCTAGCAAGGTTCCAATCCCCCCGATAATATAGCGTGTGGTCCCTATTTCGGTCAGTACGCGATTGAGTTGTAGAAAAAAGGAGCGCTTTGCCCCGGTTGGCGCATAGACAGAGCCCACACATAGGAAGGTATTTCCTATTTTCAGTTTGGCAAATATATATCTCCCTTTCGTGTCATTCCATGTTTTAATGATCGTGGTCGGCAGGGATTTACGTATTAATATCGCTCCGCCACATTTGCGAGATGTGCCTCCCCTGGCTCCCTGGTCTTCTGGACAGCAACTGAAGGAGACCCTTCCTACCCAATCACGTCTAAGTTTATTGGACTCTATATTGTTAAGATGCGTTTCTTGGATCAGGGCTATGTCTGCTCTTTTAGATTGAAAATATGACAAGATCTTTTTCCGTTTGATGTAGTTCGTCATGCCATGAACATTCCAGGAAAGGATTCGTAGTGGATGCACTACATGACGGGCTGTCTCTGGCATACTGAGTTGGAGGATGGAGTTTCAGCAATACTGGGGGTGACAATCGTGTGGAGCTGTGTTCGCTGCAATATGAGTATTTGGGAGTTCGAGGGGTGAGGCGGAGGCAGCTGATGGGGGTTGGATAACCCAACAAAGGGGGGGAAAGAAGCAAGAACGGGGAGGGGTTGGTGAGGGAGGGGAGAGAGGTAATATGGGAGGAAAGAAGGCTAGGGTTAGCATTTGTCTGTAGAGTGGGATGAATATGATGATTGGGAGGGGAAAAGGTTGGAAGGATATAGGGGGACCGGGAGTACTATGCTCCCTTGGGGACGGTCTGTAAACGGCGAGTCCAAGTCCTATCCGAACTCCTAATGCCGTCGGTGCAGCCTCTCTGCCGAGGAGGCGGCAGTGGGGCAAGGGACGCCCGATATTGATCTATGGCGGTCGAATGCACAGGTTCCGAGCTCTGGAGGGGGGGAGCGAGTAAGGGGGGGAAGCCATGGGCGTATGATGGTGAGGGGGGGGCTTGGGAAGGGGCAATAGCTATGTTGAGTTGATGAGGGAGGGTGTAATGTATAGGTAATGGGGGGGGATTTGGTAACATTATTTTTAATATGGTGGTGATGGGCATAGTGGGAAAGGTGGTGGAGGGGGAGTTCGCGCTGACCTGGATTAAGAGATGGAGGAAGGTCCAGCTGATAACTCGCGATGTCTAGTGTCTAATATAATAGGTTAAATGTTTATCATGTTTTCGAGTGAAAGAGGGCTAGCGGTCATTGCACTTGATGCATATCATCGCGATGGGTTCTATGTTGTGGGGATATATTGGTCGAGGAGGGGAGTGGGTATGGATCAGGGTGTGTATTTGTAATCATGATTGTAATGATAGATGTAAATGTGATAATGATTTTAATGTAGATGTTACAGTAAGTGTAGGTGTAAGTGTAAGGGGGGGGAGAGGTGATTTGTGGGGTCGAAGGGTCGGTGCCTAAGGAGCCAGAGGAGAGGGCGGGGTGGAGGATGTAAAGTAACACAGTGTCGGTTCAAATAAGGATATTGGAATACATTTGCACATAACAACAATTGGAATACTTCTGTGCTTATATAGCATAATATCACTGCATCAAATAACATAATATCACTGCAACCTGTTAATTCGTATAGCATAACGTAATATAATATAGCATAACATAACGTATTTCCACACAGGTAGTCGCATTACTTTCTATTAGTGTATATGTCGTGGGACCAACCCCGGGTTGGATGGCAGGGTTTGATGGGTCCTAGCCTATGTGTATGTAACTTGTGTGTCTTGCTGCCCCATGCGTACCATGCATTGTATTATTTTGCCATAATACTGCAAAGCACTTTAAGGCGTTGTTAGTTTGCTAATTAAGCGTATGTTAGTTACGGTCCTGTTCTATTGGGGCCCTGTTTAATATAGGGACAACATGTGTTAACGGAGGTTATTCTGGATATAGTCGTGCGTGTGACTACTGATCCTTTGGCGGGGCGTCATTTGTTATAGAAGGGTGAAACATGGGTTGTATATTCAAGTGGTTGATCTACTGCTCATCACCTGTGTGGTCAGGTGCCATCGCGTGTATATGAAGGGGTTGCATCGCCCTCATGGGGAGGATTTTGGGATGTGCATGTGTATGTTGTCCTATTTGTTATGCCTCTATGGAGATGTAGTATTCCCGTAAGAAGTAGTGGTACATCTCTGTAATACGTTCTATTGTATTGTATTATACCTTATCATCCCCTGTGGCAGGTGATCATGTCGTGCCAGTGCTCTGGTAATCATCGGAATGTGTATTATTGCGCGTAAATTATATTACATTCGCTTCCCGATTCAGCCGCTTGAGGGAGAAGTGGAAGGTGGTGGGTTCAGCTGGGAGGGGTCAGTGTTACGACTTGTCAGCAGAATCGGGCCTGTTCATGTAGCCTTATTGCTATTGTGTGGTGTTGTGTTGTGGGGTGTTCTATATTATAGTAATGCTGTAAGGGGGGGAAGTGTCAACTTCTCCTTAGGTGTTTAAACGTGTCCCTACTGAGCAGGGTCACGATGTATGTGTTTGTATCACCTGTAGGATCTGCGAGATCCGGCTTGTGCGTTTCGCGTTATGCAATGGCCGTCTATGCAACAGTATTATAGAGTAGGGCCCCTTGTTATCTTATAAGAGATATAAACATAGTGATCGTCTAATATTGTTAAAAGGGTTATTAACGATTGTTAGGTAATCATGTTTACAAAATCCGGGTTTGTACTCATCCTTCCGTGGGTTCTCGCAGTTCGGGTTTCAGTGTCCTGTAATCGTCTCACATGCGCCCTGCGAAGGGTCGGCGTCTCAGGGGGGTACAATCGTTGGTTTTAGAGGTGATCTGGATTTGTCCCTTTTTGATAGTTGG
This sequence comes from Pleurodeles waltl, assembly GCF_031143425.1. Classification (NCBI taxonomy): domain Eukaryota; kingdom Metazoa; phylum Chordata; class Amphibia; order Caudata; family Salamandridae; genus Pleurodeles; species Pleurodeles waltl. The sequence goes on along the minus strand of NC_090436.1, from coordinate 219,343,166 downwards.
GTGTAGGCTGCCACAGCGTGGAGAAGCTGACCCCTGTCGTCGTGTAGTCTGGCTAGTCTCTCTGCGTCCCTGCCCCTTTGATTGATGTCGGTGTCATGGTGGAGCGAGCCTTCTTTCTCTGGGCCCGGGGTTAAGAGTCCTCCCCCTTCTTTTTCCTTGCGGTATCTTGTGAACGGTCTGGATTGGCAGAGTCCATAGGCTGATGTTGAAAAGAGTCGAGGAAAAGGCTCAGTTCATCTGGATTATAGAAGTCTTTGGATATACTGTTATTGGTGACCCACATTCTGGCGGGGTCGAAAAGGCCGTATTTCATCCCAAGTTGGCAAAGTCAGGGTCTTAAAGCTAGGAAGGCTTTTCTTCGTTTGTTGGTGTCCTTGGAGTAATCAGCCGTTATTCGGATGTCATGTTGGCCTATCCGGAAAGGGCCATGTTTGCGCGCTGTTTGTAATATCTGTCGGGCATGGTTGTGACGTAATAGACAAGCGATAATTGGTCTGGGTCTTAAAGATGTGTCAGAACGTATGTGCTCTTTGGAATTCCAGCGGTGGGTCGAAGTCCAGGGAGGTCAGTTTGGGTAGGACGGAGCCCAGGAAGGTCTGTATGTCTGTGCCTTCTTCATGCTCCGGGATTCCCAGTAGGCAAATGTTATCTCTTCGACTCCTGTCCTCTAGGTCTGTGAGTTTGCTCCTAAGGTAGAGGAGGTCTTGGTCCCTGTCTCGGTATGTGGTCACCTGCGTTTCTAATGAGCCCATGCGGGGTTCCAAACCTGTCACCCTGGTTTGAAAGCTTGCAATGTCTGATCTCATAGACTTGGTTTCCAGGGTCAGTGAAGATATAGAGGCGTCCATTCCCTCTATTCGGCGGCTGACAGCGGTGATCTCCTGCAATATCTTTTCCATGGTTATGGATTGTTCCTTGTCAGACATTGCGGTAGATTGCGTTGGGGAGGGTGGTGAGTGGGGTCCTGTTATCGTAGATGTTGGGCGCCTATGATGAAGAGCTTCGGAGAATAATAATTGTCATGCCGACTTAACAGTGGATTTCTGGTTTGTTTTGCTGCCGGGCATCGCCTCGTCAGTCTGTATGGGTTGTCCAGCTGATTCCAGGGTTTTCCTCAGAGTCTAGCGGAAACAGCGTTGCGCAGTCAGTCGGCTCTTGCCTTGTTCTATCTTTTTTTATGTTCTTTTTTTTTTCCTTTTTCTTTTTTCTTTCTTTTCCCTCTTTTTCCCTCCTCTTTTTTGGGTTTTTAGGGTTTAGGTGGTGGAAGGATGTTTGATCCTTTTTCTGTCCCCGGATATGTTTGGGGGGGGGGGAGGATTTTTTAGTTTATTTCTTCTTTCTTCTCCCCTTTTTTTTTTTCTTTCCCCCCCCTTCGCCTCCCCTCTCCTCCCTCCCCCTTTCTTTTTTCTTGGTTCTTAGTTCTCTTCTTCCCCTTTTCTGTTGTCTTTCTTCTTCCTTACCTCGTTTTATTTTCCCTTACTCCCCTTCTTCTCTTGTTTCCGCGTCTTTATTCCTTTATTTCTTTACTATTGTTTACTATTGTTTAGAGGGTCCTGGTTCACTCCTCCTGTACCCCTCTCCCCCTCTCCTCGTTCCCCTCGCTGCTCTCCAGCGCTGTCTTCTTTTCTCTCCCGTTCCCCCTGGGGGGGGCCAGATGGAGGATAAATGCTCGCCGTCTCCCTCTGAAAGTCGGGTACGGAGGGTTGTGCCTGCGGCTCCAGTCGCCGCAATGGTAGGGAGGCCGTCTCCTCTCTCGACTCGAGAGCGCGGCTCCTCCCCCGCAGTTGGGCCTACCTCAATGTTGTGCACCGTAGGTCCCCTGGTGCTCCGGAGCATGTCTCCACTTGAGATCGGAGGTCCTGGGCATTGGGCGGCTTCTCTGGGTCTCCCGAGCAGGGTTCCTCCACCCTTAGGAGAGCCGATTTTCTGGTCGGAGAGACGCGGCTCCGCCCTCTCTGTAGGCCATTTTTTTTTTTTTTTTCCTCTGGGGCGCGCTGCCGGCCGGCAGAGTCTCGGCGGCCGGTTGTTAAGGTTCGGGTCGAAAGCTCGGCGGTTGTGGAGGGGTTTCGACATGTGTTTAGGCGATTTTCCGTCCTCCGCAAGGCCCCCGCCGCCTCCTCAGGACCGCTGCGGCGCGGAGCTCGGGACTTAGGCGGCCATCTTCTTTCGTGGCCCGGCCACGCCCCCGGGGAATGTATTTTCAATGGCATGGTACAGAATCTTTGCCTATGCTTTTCCGCCCATTCCCCGGATTCCAATGGTTCTCACCAAGATGAAGATCGAACCTTGCACAGTGATCTTAATAGCCCCTACATGGCTTCAACAGCACAGGTTTACAGATCTTCTCCTGTTCTGAGTGAAGCTTCACATCCCACTGAAGGTATCTCCACATCTGACCATGAACAAAGGGCAAGTCTTAACCTGAATCCTGGATCCCTACACTTATCAGCATGGCTCCTGAGCACAATGAGTATGCACATCTAGACAACACTCCAGGGTGCAAGGAAATACTCTCAGGGGCCAGAGCAGACATGTAAGTGGAAGAGATTCTGTATGTGGTGTCAACAACAACAGATACATCCTATATCATCTTCACTGGATAAACTATTGCCATACCTGTTGCAGCTAGCATGTTCAAGCCTAGCTCATGCCTTCATCAGGGTTCATCTAGCAGCCATCTCGTCTTTTAGACGCTCATATAATTTGCCCTCTTTGTGGTCCTCCAGACTCCTCAAGCAATTTCTAAAAGGCTTATTCAGAGTCTTCCCACCTTTCAGGCCTCCTCTTCCTTCATGACATCTTAACATAGTCCTTGCGCAGCTCGTGAAACAACCATTTGAGCCAATCAACAGAGCTACCTTAAAATGTAAGTCATGGAAGTTAGCTCTTCTGATAGCTCTAATATAAGCCAGACAGGTCAGTGAGATCCAAGCACTGACAATTCAGGAACCCTTCTTACAAATTAACGAAGATAGAATAGTTCTACTCACAAACCCATGATTTATACCTAAAGTTCCCTCGGACTTTCATATCAGTGAACCGCTTGTCCTAAAGACATTCTTCCCAAGCCCTGCAATGCCAACAGAGAGGGCTCTTCATTCGTTAGATGTAAAAAGTTGTAAAAAGTTCTACCTGGACAGCACCAAATCCTTCCTTAAGACTAGCCAATTGTTTGTGGCTTACAGTGCACCTAGAAATGGTCAACCTCTTCCCAAACAAAGCTGTGGGCCAGGTCTGCCATCCGACCATCCTACGGTTAGTTCTACACATTGTTTATCTCAAAAAGTATCTAAAAGGAAATGTTTATATACTGTATAGTTTCTAGTTACAGAGCTAAGCACCTGTGTTTTGAGTTTTATATATATATATATATATTTACTCAAAGATCTTATTCATATTCTTTGAAGTACTCATAGCTAACACTACATTCTCTTCCAGGGGATCCTCATCAATAGTCATAAACATTGAATATTCCCGCCCTTGTGCGGGGACCCCGGAGCATATATAAAATATATACACATTATACATGTGTAACAAACAGTCATGCAGGCTATCATGTTAAAAACAGGCTAAAATGCTTTATTTCTATGAAGGTTTTTTTTTTTTTTTTTTTTTTTTTTAAATACTACAATAGAGCCTAAATAAGTACCCAAGCTCCTAAAACTAGACTTGGGGAAGTAAGCAGTAGCAAACTCTAGTGAAAAAATAGAGAAAACTGCATTGAAAAACAATGAAGCATTCTTAGCCAATAGGCTGCATGTAGGTTAACACAGGAGAACCATAAAAACTTTGGCACTGTGCCTTTAAGACCCTGAGCACCTCCAGTATCCCACCATGCCTCAGGGGTGAAGGAAAGGTGACAGTTGGTTCACAGTTAGGTCAGTTCTTTTTTCCGGCTTCTTCTGAGAGGATCCTGGAGCATTGAGCTCTCAGTTTTTCTGAGTTTTCCTCAGAAAAATTCTTTAAAAAAGCGTTTTTTCACTTTTCACTCGACAAGTAACATCTTTGTCTGAGCTAGGAAGGTTTTTTCTGACAGAAAAATGCCTTCTCTTTTTGTCAAATGCCCTGCTTGTGGGAAGAAGAAGGCCCAGTCAGATCCCCACTCTCTGTGCATAGTGTGCCTGCCTCAGAGTCACTGCCCTGACACTTGTAAGTACTGTAAGAACATGTCTAGGAGGACTCTGAAAGACAGAGAGAAGATCCGACTTCATGCGCTTCAGGAGAGGAAAAGAACATCGTCCTCCTCACTCCCCAGGCACCCAGAAGGCCATTCTCAGGAGAGAATGGCCCGGTCGACGTCGACAGGTAGGAAAATACCTGTTTGTTCACCGTCGACGTCGTCGCTACCACCGTCCCACCGGCATAGATCGCCGTCGACGGCGACACACCCGACGTCGAAGGGAACGGCGTCGAGGGAACATCAGAGCAGGGGCAGGTCTCCGTCGACGGCAGCCCGCCGATCGACGTCGAGCCATCGCCGGCATGCCCGGTCGCCGCCAAAGGCTGTGCGCCCCCCGACGTCAGGACACATGACGTCGAGATCTCCACGACGGCACGAGAAACATCCGCCGTCAACCTCCCATCGCTCCATGTCGAGGCACACGACGGCGAGCAGGTCGAGGTCCAAGGAACGCCGTTCGACGTCAAGGCACTCAACGTCGAGGCAATCAACGTCGAGGCAGGACCGACCGACTGGGCGTCCTTCGACGTCGAAACAGCCATCGACGTCGACGCAGGTTTTACCTGTCCAACAGGGAGCAGAACATCGCCCCTCGCCAGACAAGGCTCCGTCTCCAGTGGTCTCCATACCGAGCGACTCTTCTCGGTCAAGAGCATCTCCTGGGCATGTCTCGCCCATCAACCTATCTCCGAGATGGCTGGAGAGCCTCAACAGACCAGCGGCCTCCCCAGATTCGCAATATTCGCGAATGTATTCACCCACTGCCTCCCCGCCAAGAACGCCGACAGCCGGGGCGGAACGGGCTCGTTCAGCTCCTCGACAGCCGACCGCGAGGCCTAGGCGCTCGGCTACAGCGTCCCGCAGCAGATCTCGCTCTCAACGGAGATCCAGGTCGCGCTCAAGAAGATCACCCTCTTGGTCTTCATCAGGTTCTTCTGTCGGGCGTTACTCACCTACTCATACAGATTCACCACCTGCTAGAGTCTCACCAGTGGATGACATAACCACTTTCAACGAGGTGTTGCTAAGAGGAGCGCAGAAACTCAATATAGAGGTTCCAGAACCGTCTACCTCCTCATCAATCATCTTTGAGACGCTACAACAGAGATCAGCGTCGAAAAAGTTGCTGCCTCTAGTGCCTGGTTTGTTGCAGCCAACCATGGACACTTTTCTGGCCCCAGCCTCGCTTAAGTCTGCCCCGGCTCGGATTCTTAAAAAGTACAAGGCTCCAGAGCAAGACCCTTTATTCCTTAGGAAGGATCCGCCACCAGACTCAGTGATCATAGCTGCCGCCCGAAAGACCCACTCGGTGGCATCTTCATCCACGGTATCCCCGGATAAAGAGAGCAGGCATTTAGACTCTCTGGGAAGAAAGATGTGCGGGACAGCGGCTTCAGCAATGAAGGTCTCTAGTGCGTCTGCGCTCCTGGGCAGGTACGATCGTTCTCTGTGGGATTCCCTCAGTAGATTTACAGAAAAACTGCCCAGAGAAGACAGGCAAGATTTCCAAGAGATTCTACTGGAAGGATGCCTGGTATCTAACCAAGTTATCAGCGCGGCAGCGGATGGGGCGGATTTGGCGGCTCATGGGTACGCACATGGTATCTGTGCGAGGAGATCTTCCTGGCTGAGGCTCACTGGCTTGAAACAGGAGGCACAACAACGTATCCTGAATCTCCCATTTGCCGGGAATTCTCTATTCGGTGCCCATGCAGACGAAGAGATGGCCCGCATGAAGACCGAGGTGGATACCATGAAGGCGGTAGGCCTCGAAAGAAGGAAAGATTTCAGGCGGAGGTACAGACCGTACGATAGACGCCCTTTCCAACAGAGGGTTCAAACCCCTCATTGGTCGCAAAGGTCTCAGAAACGACAGGGACGCCCTCTGTTTCAGCGAAGAAACACAAGGGAGCGAGGGTCAAGCAGACCTCAACAGTCCACTCCAAAAGCACCCACTAAGCAATGAAGTCTCGCTTCCCTCGACATTGTACACCACTCCGGTGGGGGGAAGTATTATTGCTCATCTTCACGAGTGGCACTCTATCACAAGAGACAAATGGGTGCTCAATATTGTCGAACATGGCTATTCTCTCCTTTTCAAGCAGCCTCCACCACACTTGCCACCAACCAAACACAATCCGGCTCATCTCACCTTGCTACGCAAGGAGGCTCTCGCCCTCCTAAGAAAGAATGCCATAGAAAGGGTTCCACCTGCCCACAGAGGAAAGGGGGTCTACTCCCGTTAGTTTCTAGTAGCAAAGAAGGGTCAACAGGGCGTTTTCAGGCCAATCCTGGATCTAAGACTGCTGAACAAATACATAAGAAAGCAGAAGTTCAGAATGCTAGCGCTTCACCAAATTTTCCCTCAACTGCATCAGGGAGACTGGATGTGCTCCATCGACCTGCAGGATGCGTATTTCCACATCCCAATAGCTCCAAAGCATCGAAAATTCCTGCGCTTTCGAGTAGCGTTACAGCATTACCAGTTCAGGGTTCTACCCTTTGGCCTGAAATCTGCTCCAAGAGTTTTCTCGAAATGTATGGCAGTGGTGGCGGCGCATCTATGAAGACAAAGGATATACATATATCCATACCTAGACGACTGGCTACTAAAGGCTTCTTCTCCGGAGCAGGCGAGAAGCCATTGGGACATTGTACTAGGAGTTTGCGAAGCTCTAGGTCTTCAGGTCAATTACCAGAAGTCAACCTTGACTCCAACGCAGAGTCTTCACTACCTAGGAGCTATCATAAACACAGAACTACAAAAAGTGTATCCTTCGGAGGAACGACTGTCCTCAATAAACAAGAAGTGCCAGGACCTGTTGAAAGCCAGCGCACCTACGGCACGTCAGGTGACATCACTACTGGGCTCCATGGCATCGTGCATCTTTATTGTCCCAAATGCCAGACTCCACATGAGACCCCTCCAAGAGGCATTGGAGGCCAATTGGAGCCAAAGAACAGGTCGCTGGGAAGACACAATGCGGCTACCGGAGGTAGCACTTCAGTCATTGAGATGGTGGATGCACAGACCTCACCTGTCAGTGGGCGCTCCGTTTCACCAGGTACTTCCATCCGACACTCTGGTAACGGATGCGTCTCTTCAGGGATGGGGGGCTCATCTGGGTCCTTTTCAAGCGCAGGGTCTGTGGTCAGACAAGGAGAAGCAGTACCACATCAATCTGCTAGAACTCAGAGCGGTCCATCTAGCTCTCAAGTCTTTCACACCGATAATTCAGGGGAAAACTCTATTGATACAGACGGACAATACAACCACGATGTATTACTTGAACAAACAAGGGGGAACGAGATCCCTACCCCTTTCACGAGAGTCCAAAGCGATATGGCATTGGCTCCTGGCCAGAGGAATGTCAATCACAGCAGTTCACCTGCCAGGTCAGCAGAACGTAGAAGCAGACTTTCTAAGCAGACACCTGGAGGACGTTCACGATTGGGTCCTGCACGACGAAGTCGCAGAATACATCTTCGCGCAATGGGGTCGGCCTCAACTGGACCTCTTCGCAGACGATGTAAACAGGAAATGCCCAGACTTCGCATCCAGGTTCTACCGTCCGGGATCTCGAGGGAATGCCCTGTTGATCGACTGGTCAGGGACATTTCTTTACGCTTTTCCGCCGATTCCCCTCATTCCGGCAGTAATCAGCAAACTTTACGGATCCAGGACCAGAATGATTCTTATAGCGCCACAATGGCCTCGACAATTCTGGTACACGGATCTCCTCAACCTGTCGGAAAAACCTCACAGGAGGCTGCCGTGCAGACCGGATCTTCTGAGCAGAATGGAGGGCAGGATTCTGCATCCCAACCTACCCTCTCTGAGCTTAACAGCATGGCTCCTGAATTCCTGCAGTATGGGCACCTAGGACTCTCGCAGGAGTGCATGAACATCTTGAAAGAGTCCAAACGGCCTTCCACGCGGCGTTCCTACGCTTTTAAGTGGAAGAGATTCTACATATGGTGCTGTCAGCAAGGCCATAATCCCATACGGGTGCAGGAGGACGTCATACTGTCCTATTTGCTTCACCTAGCGAAATCCGGTCTGCAGGTATCATCTATTAAGGTACATTTGTCTGCTATTACTGCCTATCGCAAGTCACCTTCTCAGGAATCCTTCTTTACGAAACCTGTAGTCAAGGATTTCTTAGAAGGTTTGAAGAAAGTTTTTCCGCCAATTCGGAGGCCTTCTCCTCCGTGGGAACTGAACATAGTCCTAGCAAAACTTATGGGCCCTCCTTTCGAGCCTATCCATAAGGCCTCCTTACAACACCTTACGTGGAAAACGGCTTTTCTGGTGGCCATTACTTCAGCGAGGAGGGTCAGTGAGATCCAGGCCTTGTCTGCAAAAGAACCGTACACGGTTTTTCATGACAATAGAGTAGTTCTACGAACTCACCCATCTTTCCTTCCGAAGGTGGTGTCAGAATTCCATATTAATCAGACCATAACTTTACCGACGTTCTTTCCCAATCCGGAAACTCCGGCTGAGAAAGCATTGCACTCATTAGACTTGAAAAGAGTGCTGAAATTTTATCTGGACAAGACAAAATCGATTAGACACTCTAACCGCTTGTTTGTGAACTATGGTCATTTAAGGACAGGAGAAGCAGCATCTAAGCGAACAATATCAAGATGGATAGTTTCTTGTATTGTTAATACTTACCAGCTAGCTAATAGACAATTGCTAGCGCGGCCTAGAGCGCATTCCACAAGGGGAAAAGCGGCTACTGCTGCTCTCCTTAACAATGTTCCTATATCTGAGATTTGTAAGGCTGCTACATGGAAGTCTGTCCATACTTTTACAAGACATTATTGTTTAGACTCAGATGCAAGAGCGGATGCCCAAGTGGGGCAGGCCTCTCTAAGGAATTTATTTGCGTAAGACATGTCTATTCCTGCACTTCTATCGGACAGTCCGCTGGGTTTAGGGATGGGCTTGCTAATCTATTCAATGTTTATGACTATTGATGAGGATCCCCTGGAAGAGAAGGATAAGTTACTTACCTGTAAATCCTAGTTCTCTTCCAGGGGTATCCTCATCAAAGTCATAAACAACCCACCCTCCTCCCCGGACGCACGTCTACTGGAAGTGCAGGACAGACAGTATTTTGATTCAATTATACAAATTGTCACCGTAAAAAGAACTGACCTAACTGTGAACCAACTGTCACCTTTCCTTCACCCCTGAGGCATGGTGGGATACTGGAGGTGCTCAGGGTCTTAAAGGCACAGTGCCAAAGTTTTTATGGTTCTCCTGTGTTAACCTACATGCAGCCTATTGGCTAAGAATGCTTCATTGTTTTTCAATGCAGTTTTCTCTATTTTTTCACTAGAGTTTGCTACTGCTTACTTCCCCAAGTCTAGTTTTAGGAGCTTGGGTACTTATTTAGGCTCTATTGTAGTATTTAAAAAAAAAAAAAAAAAAAAAAAAAAAAAAAAACCTTCATAGAAATAAAGCATTTTAGCCTGTTTTTAACATGATAGCCTGCATGACTGTTTGTTACACATGTATAATGTGTATATATTTTATATATGCTCCGGGGTCCCCGCACAAGGGCGGGAATATTCAATGTTTATGACTTTGATGAGGATACCCCTGGAAGAGAACTAGGATTTACAGGTAAGTAACTTATCCATATGCATCACTACTGCTTACTACTCTGATTCAAGCATGTGAATCTCTGAAAGTTCCAGTACTGGAGTATGAAAATAAGTTACTTACCAGTAACTATATTTCTCCAGTATTGGAATCTTTCATAGATTCACATGCAACCCACCCACCTCGCCGGAGAAGCTCACTGTTAGTGCTCTGAAAAATCTGAGGTACAGGAGCTTCTCTCAGGATTGTTCTAATGGGTGGCATCAGTTGATTGGTGGACTCTCAGCTTTAGTCATTTTTTCAAAATGACTCTGATGGGCTCAGGCCTTTATGTTTAGTTCTGTTTCAACAGTACTTTATAAAGGTACCATGGACTCCCCATCTCGACGACGGGAATTATTCAAGCATGTGAATCTATGAAATATTACATTACTGGATAAATATGGTTACAGGTAAGTAACTTACTTTCTTCCTAGTCACATATACACCCAGCACAAAGACACCACTCCTGTGCTGTGCAGCACTTCACAACAAACCCATGTAGGCAGAGGGTGAGTTAAGCACACAGTAGCAGAATTGTAAATATGAGTGAGCCAGTAGGCTTCACTCTAGTGACACAGGTTAAAAAGGACCTTTCCACTCCTAATGATCACTACATAGTATGCTACCACCATAGCGCCATGCTGCTTAACTCCTGGGAAAAATAGTAACCTCTCACCACTATGAGGGTAGCGCTTTGGATGCCTCTCCCGGTCCAACAAGACTGCAATCTGTGAGACCCAACTATGTCATGGCACACACGCATAATCAGTGTTTGCCTATGACAACAAAATAAGTATTAGGGATCCAGATATCAGTACAGGTGGGTATTCGGGGCCGGGGTGCACGTCCCTTACCATGCAGAGGACGTTTCTGTCCCAACACATAACAAATACAAAAAAAATATTTATTTTAATGAGAAGGTTGTAGCCTTTCAAAATTAAACTAAGGCCACCTATAGTCTATACTATATTGTATTTGATACACTTACACTTCTCCCATGAATTAATCTGAGGATACTTGCTTAATTTGTAGCCACCAGTTAAATATTCTTCACATTTACTGGCCTTTTAAAATATATAATTCCCTTCTTTATCTATATGCACATTATTAATCTGTTAATATTACTTAATTTCCTAATGAGTAGGTTTCTTGGACCTCCATGGGTCTCTGGACCACAGGTTAAAAGATCCAGTGTGCTAGAGGGATTATGTAAGCATTGACAAGGATTGAGCTGATTGAGGATCCTTGTGGAAGTCCACAGATGAGGTTGTGAGTATCTGAAGAGTCGGCCCAATAATGAACATTCCATTGGGCCGGCGGGCGGAAACACTGTTCCTGGACATTGCCGACGTCAATGTCGCAGTGCGGGGAATGCTGCAGCACCCGTCACTCATATCGCTGCCCGTAAATCGGGCAGTGACATGCGCGACAGGGATGTGCACGGGGGCCCTTGCATGGGCAGTGTGGAGGCACCCAGGGGGGCCCCGAAGCACCCATTCCACCAGCCTTTCCCTGGCAGGGAACACCGCCAGGGAAAGGCTGGGTGAACACAGGTTCTTTATCCGGTGGGCAGCACTGATTGCAGCGCTGCCCTGTCAGATAAGGAACTCCGCCGTTGTCAAGCTGCCTGGCGGTGGCGGAGTTCTGCCTGTGGCGGTCTCCCTGTGTTCACAATATGGTGTTCCAGACCGTCATGCCGGTGGCGGTAATTTCTGACCCTGCTGGCATGGCTGTCTGGACCGCCATGTTCATAATGTGGGCCTTTGTTTCAAAGACAGAACGCCAGGGAAATGTTTCCCCTGAAAACCACAGGATTCAAGCCGTGCCATGACTGCAGCAAAATGATTTCAGACACACACTGTCCGTGAATGGTCTTTGATTGCAACTCGAAGTTGTGCGATAAGTGTGCCCTCATGCACCCAAAGGCAATCAGAGAGCAGAGGCAAAGCAGTATATCGCAGAGCATAAGAATATGGTCCCATTTCAAAACAAAGGTGCCCCTCCAAGTCATTACGGTGTTCTCAGTTATGTGGTTGAAACCGTGCGCAGTACCTTTCCATTCAAAGTCCTCTGGTAAGTCAAAGTTAAAAATGCACCACAAATGCAAAACAGCTTATCACCATCCAGCCTCTTGAAGTCTGCCAAGAAGTTCCAAGAACTTCACTGAAAGAGTCTGGCGTCTTTGACTCTAAGATAGCCCTAAATTTGGCCCCAGCACACCCAGTTATCCCTGGGCTACTATCAACCCCGGAGCACATAGCAGCCATCAAGAAGGCCATTCTTCAAAATGCCCAGTTGCTACCTATTCCCCTGGGGTGCCTTTGAGCCACATACAATCGAAAGAGCCCCCCAGTTGGAGCTCTGTTGGCAGACCCTTCCCTTGCACTGATTGCTCTTTCGGAACCTTTATTGGGCCTGTACAGAAGCCCATCCTGAATTTTGCTCTGCCACTAAGGTCCACGCCAGTTCCTTGAGAGCCAGGGCCAATGTCAGCCACCAATACTAGCCACAATTGTGATGCCAATTTCTAACCCCAAACTGATGACCCTGAGCCTGTGCCAGGGCCTGCTTGCACTACGGAATTACAAATTTGAAACCAGTGGCTATACAGCCAGACCTACAACATTAGCTCCTCCCTTTACACCAGTACTATTAGAGGATATATGCCCTCTTTGTCTCTGATGCAATGGAGGATATACCCAGTATCCCCATTGAAGACAATCTGACCTCCCCCTCAATTACACTGATTTATTTAGATTTGCAAAATGACAGTGGGCTACATACCTTACCAGAGACAGAGCTGGACTCGCCATTTGGTGTGCCAATGGAAAAAACTGCCTCCTTTGCTTACTAGTGCAAAGAGCAGCGGAAGTGCTAGACTTGCAGTTGTGTATTCTGGAAACCAAAACCAGTTTGACTGAAATTCGAGGTACAATATAATCTGAGTCACTATTATCGTTTAATGAGGCCCTTATGGCTACTCACTGGGTCTAAGCAGTGCCAAGCACCTCCAGTCAGCTGACCTGAGACCAGATGGTACAGACCAACCTCTGGTGACCCTGACTTTTTGACGTGACAGGTAGTGCCTCAAATCCTTGTATTGGAAACATCCGCAATTAAAGTCAATCTGAATGCTTTTCCTTTAAACCCCCTAGATTGTCAATCAAATGTTTTTCTCACATAGCTTGCCTTTACGCTTTTTCAGTGCTGTGTTCCTTCTGGGTAATTACTACCATGCTTTAGGGGACATGACCAGCAAGATCATGATGACTATTCTGGAGGACCTTAGGAACTCACTGACCCAGACAATTCAAATGGACATGGCACAGCAAAGTTTGTGCTACGTGCAGGCCTAGACACCACTGACTGCATAGACAGTGCTGTTACAACTGGTGTAATGGTTAGAAGGCACACATGGATGTGAACAGCTGGGTTATCAGGTGAGGTCCAAGAGTCCCTTTGTGGATATGTCTTTCAATAGATTTAGACTGTTTGGAAAGAGGTCTGACTCGGCGCTTGAGTGATTCAAAGATAGTCGTGCCTCAGCTCCAACCCTGAAGTTATTGTCCCCAGTTAGAAACTTCCATCAGCAATAAAGAAAGTTTAGAGGCTATTTCAGAAGCCTAGTCTATCGGCAGCACCAGACTTACCAGTCAGCGCTGCAGCCAGTGCCGCCCTTCGATGGCAGATTATATGGTTGCGGTTGATGGAGTTCACACTAGCAGTGACAGTTTTCCTTAAATTCTTCCTTCCCCGGTGCAGCAGCTTCCAAGCTGCTTTGATTTGTCGTCCAAGGCCTGCAAGTACCTGATAGGGGGACAGAAAACAAAGTTTCCTCCCCAGCTGTAGCTCTATCATGTCAGACCAATGGGTTTTACAAATTGTTCAAAGGGACAATACCATGCCCGTGATTTGATCTCCACCTCCTATTACCCATACACCACAGTAATTTACAGTCTCCTGCTGACCAGAGGTGCCATCAGAAAGGTGCTAGTCTTGGAGAGGGCTGCTGTTCATGCCAAAGAAGGGCAGAGGTCTTAGGCCTGTACCGGACCTTGGGCCATTGAATGCCTTTCTGAAGGACAAATTGAAAATGCTTATTCTGGCTCAGGTCTTCTCTTCTCCAGATGCACTGAATTTTATGATGTCCCTGGACTTGCAGGATGCATATTTTCATATACCAAGTCTTTAGTTTGACAGGTTACCTGTGGCTCACAGTGTTCTGTGCCCCCGGACGGCCATTCCCCCTCCCCATGGGTGTTCACAAAGGAGATGGCTATGTTTATGGCTCACCTTCAGAGGTTGGGGTACATGAATTACCATACTTCAGTGAGAGGCTTATTGTAATACATCACAAATCACCTCTAGATAATGACTGGGCTCTTGGTTTCCTTGGAGTTCTACATCAGCGAGCCAGAGCCCCATCTGAGTCCTACTCTGAGGTTTCCCATCATAGGGTCTGTCTTGTACATGGTAGCTTTTGAGTCCTTTCCTCCATATTGTGAGTCCCTAGACATTCAGTACATGATCTTAACGTTTCACTTATCAGTGAGAATACTTCTGAGGTTTCTTGGGGTCCTGGCCTCCTGCATCCTCCTTGTCCTGTACAGCAAATGGTACATGTGGACCCCACAATGGCATGTATGTTTTCAGTGGGTCCAGCACTGCGGGTGCCTTTCTAACTCTGTCCAGATCTCACCATAAATGGGTCAGGACCTCATGTGGTAGAAGACATATGCCAACCTGACCTTCAGCCGGCCACTGTTCCTTCCCTGGCCAGACTTTACAGTTGTGGCAGATACATCACTGCTGGGGTGAGGGGTCTTCTTGGAGAGCTGTAGATCTCAGGCATCTTGTCTCCAGTGAAGAGCCAACTTTACATCAGCCGTTTGGAGTTTTGATCACTCGTTTGAGCCTGAAAACCTTCCTCTCCAGGGGAAAGATGGGACAGGTCCCAACGGACATCATGACCGCCATGTGGTACTGCAACAAGCAGGGCAGGTAGGATTCTGTGCTAGAAGGCTCTGTGTTTCTGGAGGTAGCTGGAACCGCAAAAGATGTTTCTCATAGCCAATAACCTAACAAGGTTCCTGGACGTCAGAGTGAACGAGCTGAGTGGGATTTGACTCGCTGACCACAAGTGACATCTACAGCAATGTGGCACTGGGCATCTTTGATCTGTGGGATATGCCATGGCTCTAAAAGTTCAACATGATAGAGAACGTGCTGTGTCACTGCTTCTACGAACTGTTGTTTCCTCCAAAATGCCCATTGGGAGATCCATATTATCTCCTGTTCCAACCACTGTTGTCTCCTGCCTCGAGTTCTGAGGAAAGTGTGGATAGACCGGAGAGTGTGATAGCAATAACTCCTGAGTCTGAGCATTTCTCCTCCAATCCGGTTATCCCTTCAGGGGGAACTCCTTTTCTTCAATAGCAGGGGAGCACCCTTCACCAGAATCTAAGCAGCCTTCGCATTTATGTGTGGGAAATGACTGCCTGAAGTCGTAGATGCCAAATAGAAAGGACAGGCCTGTCTTTTTATTTGCGAAACCCTACTGCGGAATCTCCGCAGTTATAAAGTTACTATTAAATTGTAGTTTGTAAATACTGACAAAGTGTAAACTTACACAAAAGTGCAAGTTTACCTTTGTGAATCATGTTGGTCATCTAGACTCTCTGCAGGCCAAACTCTCTAATTCATAGTTTCCTTTATTGTTGGCCTGGCACAGTCTCGCAGTAAGCACATGTAAGGATTACTTGTTGCCACTTTCTGCCTTATTTATGTTTACATGACCAACTCTATTTAAATCACCAGTCCAGATGAGTTTTAAGTGCCTAACGCACATGTTCCCCCTCAAGCCACTCATGCCTCAATTTGGCCCAAATCGAGCCCTTACGTTCCTTATGTGCACTTCTTCCGAGCCTGTGCCGTTGCTCACTAATACATCAGATGATCAAAAGCAGTGTTTTTTATTGCCATCACTTCAGTGCCCCGTGTTACTGAACTACAGGGGCTCTCATGCATTTCTTCTACACTACTTTCTTCCCAGGCTAATTGGTGCTGTGAACTTGGGCAGCCTTCCTACTAATGGTGGTATAATCCTTCTATGCTGGTCAATCTTTAACTCTGTCCAAATTGTTTCCTCTTCCACATCTCTTGTAAGAGGCTGAAAGGTTCCTCTGGCTTGACCCTGAGTTTCTACATTGACTATCGGCATTCAGGGTGGATTGCTGAAAAAATATCTGGATTCCGACCAGTGCTTAATTTGTGCTTGTTGTGTCCGGTGCTGAGCACCGGCACTTATTTTTGAGGGCCGGAGCTTATTCTTCTGCCTCAGGCATTTGCTGCTAGCAAAAGCCACGTATGGGAAAGATGGATGAAGGGAAAAACGAAAAAGCGTCACAAAGGGATAAAGCAGAAAGCTGCAAGAGTGAGCTTTAGGGAGGGGCTTTATATGGATTGAAAAGGCCGAGATGGCTTCAGGATTACGCCGCCTCAGTATTCCATGTTCACGCATTTAATTGCAGCAGCCGCGTGTTTGAGGAGGGCTTTGAGCACCGGCACCTTTTTATTTACAAACTAAGTACTGATTCCGACTGTTACCTGGGAATAGTCTGAAGATGAATAATCTGCTTTTAGATACAGCACTCACAACAAAGAGTGTTACCAATGGTGTGTAACCTGTTTATTTGCACTGTCTTGGAGTTTACAGTGGTTTACTCCTTCTACTGCTGGACTCCGAACACAATCTTGAACGTTGATCAGATTCCAATACACCAAGTCGTTCACTGAGTTGATTACAGCAAAATACTGATTAGACTAGTTCTAAACAAATGAACTACAGTGCAAACCTAATGGCAGCACTATTATATCTAAAAGGCAAATAAACCCTTAAGCGTCCTACCTTTTATGATCGAGGCAGGCAAATGGTTGAAGTAATTTGTTTACAGGCCAGATGCAATGTGAATGAGGTGAAGGCAAGTCTGAATTCTATAAAAGGAATAGGTTGCAATGGCAGGGTCAAGGGAGAGACACCAGTTTCATTATCTTGTCACTCATTTTCTGCTCTTTGCTGTCTTCTTGGTAGACAGATGTGTGTGTGAGATTGGGGTGTCCCTTCTCCAACTCAGCCTGGATGCAAGGTTCAGTTTTGCATAATCAGTTTAAAAAAATGTCATGGAATTTCACTTTGGTATCTACTGAGTTATGTGCAGACATTGTGTTGCCTTGTGTTTTTTTACTATTACTTTTTAATTGTATAATTCTTACAAAGCACTTTGATCTTGCATGTGATGGAGATATTACAAATGTTTGCCATTTTTGTACGAATATATAAATGGTGTTGGACTGACGTAAAATAGAAATAATAATAATATACATGTTTCCTGTTTTTTCCTAATTCCCTGAATTTTATCTACAAAAACATTAAAAATTGAACGTTTCAGTACCTGTAAATGTAGTGCTTTGCTAAGTTTTCCTATAGATTACCTTTTTGGTTTGTCATGTTTGTTTCTCATATTTCCATTCAATCAGAATTATTTTTTAATCCCGTCCGACTAGAAGATCTAATTGAAGAAGAGGAAGAAGATTCAAAATCAGAATTAATTGCCAATAATGCTTCTGCATGGCAGACTCCTGCTTATTCTGCAGTGTCAGCTGCTAATCCTGCCTCCACAACTGAAGCTTCTGCTGGTACTAGATTTGTCTTTCGCTTTTTCCTTTTCAAACGAAAATTAAATGTGTTTGACCTAGTCCTCCAGTGAATGATTCTCATATAACCAGACTCTCTAGATTACTGTCTCAGGAATTATTGGCGTAGTGTATCAAAGGGTTTTTTCCCTTTCTGTGTCAGTGGGAAAGTGCGTTAGTGCATGTGGGCCTATGTGCTAATCCTTCCAACAAGCCCCACCCCCCTCAAATCAACTATCTACTATCTGCCTCATCTCTTAGTATCTGTGTATATTTTGCCATTCGGTCACACACCATACAGTGTGATGTGTTGCTGTCATATTTAAAGGAGAGTGCACAGGAGTTACGTACGCAAGTGACACCTTATGAGCATGTGCTTCCTCCCTCCTGTTGGCCTACATTAGTGGTCCCATTAAATACCTGTGCATGCAGAGTGTAGTGAATTCACTCCTGCAAATTAATGTGGTAGCACCTTTTAACAAGAGCTTATACTCTCCCGTACTGCTGGCCCTCACAGTCTTGCCCCTAAGGCCCCTTTACCCTTCAACCTTTGTACTGGTCCTTACTTAACAGAGGTTGCAAAGTTTTCTGTCTACCAAATCTAGCCCTTCATCTTAGACAGGTGTGGATCTCAGAGAACGGTAGACCAGCGGTGTATCTTCTGGGTCATGCCGGTCCCTTCCTCTGCACTGTATTCCTGAAATGTCCGGCCCCCACTGTCCCTTCCACTGCCAGCCAGTGCTTACCTGAGGTGACAGATTTCAGAGGGCCTTCCTGTATCACCTCTAACCTTTCATACGTGACAGCCTTGAGACTCATCCCGGCACTAGCTATCTCCTACCCAAAACCCCAGTGAACTCATACATGTGGAACCCCATCAGAGTGTGTGCCAGTGTCTGAAGGACCTACCTGGCAAGAGCTTCCTTCAGACATGCTGGTGCATTGAAGAAAGGTCGAATTACTAAGATGAGAGCAATAAAGAGTCGTGTATTGTCCCTGTGCCATAGCGACTCTAGTTAATGCAGCTAAAACCTTACCTTTGTTACCCTTGCCTTATTCTCCACTTTCACATTCCACCTCAGAAGACTGGTTCGAGCTTAGATCCACCCAATGACTCTCCATCCCGTTTTCCTTTCCGACCTCTAGTTGTCCATCCTTCCATACATCCACCTATATCCATCGACACACTCTGCGCGTCCCCAACCAGTCAAAAACTTTCTGTCCATCCATAGACTCACTCCACATTTACATGCATGCTGCTGCCCAGCCATTGTTTCCCCACTGTGGTCATCCATTAGAAGAATTCAAGAATGCCTATGTGCACGCTGAGCTTGCATTGATGACGCTGTTTTGTATAGTTGGTGGAAGCCGGCGCTGCTGCCTCCTGTGCTATACACTGTGTGTTCTTGCACTGCTGCTGCTCATGCTTTCCTTTCTGTTGTGACGAAAGCGTTCACTGCTGCTCTCTATACTAAATAAATAAAACCGAGACACTCGTTGCTATTAAGCAAAACGACGTCATTAAAGATGCAAACGTCTTAAAAAATTCAGCTGTACATTTGCAGGTCTCGAGCGGTGTTGCCATGTAGCTTTAAACCAAGGAGCGTGCAGTTCTCCAAAGTTACCTGGCAGGCTTCCCTGGTGCGCAGGGAGAATATAAATGAACCTCAGTAGACTGCACCCCAGGGCTCTCCCCTGGTGTTTGCGGCGGCGGTGTGTATCTATTCAGAGCAGTACAGTGGGGCCCAGAGGGAGTCTTTATACATATTCTGAGCGCTGTGTTGTGAAGTTTGGCTGCCTTACTCTTTTCACAGCAGAGAGGGGAGATGTTCGCCACCAATGCATTGACTCGAGACTCAAGAAGCCCTTTTCTGTTTCAGACTTTCCCAGAGTGGAGGAAGTGCGCGAGAGGTGAGTGATTTAAAAGATCTAAATTATGTGCTCGCCCACTGTAAAATGAGTTGCTTTGACGGAGCAGAGAACTGTTTTCTTGGATTTCAAAATGTGCAAGTATAGCTTCCAAAAGGTATTTTTTATTTATTTATGGGTATTTCTGCGTGTTGCTTTTACACGCGCACACAAAATGAAATTTGCCTTATAATTTGTCAGGTTCCAGGGAAATATCACTGGCTTCATCTCTTCATCCATGAGTTAATGTTTTTCGTTAGCTGTCGCAGGCACACACTGCCTTGAGTTACAGGAGATAATTACACATCATGTAAAATCCGCCTGCAAACGTACTCGGGTCGCAAAAATATAACTTTTTAACTGGCTATAATCCATGCTACAGCTGAGGAGCTGAGACCTTGCCCATCGCCATTGTAATTTGTATTCGTTTTCCACTGAAGAGGAACCCTTGCATTGCCTTAAAAAGCCTGCTCTTGTAAGCGTAGGGAAAACCGGAATCTCAGTGTAGGACTACAAATTGTGCATTTCAGAGACTGCCCTCTCTCTTCTAACACCAAAGTTAAATGCCTCAATTGATATTATTCAGTTAGTGTTATTAAATGGGGTTCAGTAAATACACTTATCTCATCTGAAGTAAAACTACTTTGTCCACACTTCGATTCCTGTGCGTAGTCATTAGATTTAAAGGTGTTCCTGCTCTGTGGAATGTTCCCACACTCACTGTGAGCCAGTGACAGAAGATTCCTCTCTCAGATCATGCTGCTCTTCCCAAGTGTCACCTCGAAGAGCTGTAACCTAAGGAGCAACCTCTGGTGACGGACGTGTTGAGCCTCTCCTAAAATCCAGTTTTAGGTCGAGCGCACAAGAGCTTTGACCTGTTGTAAGCAGTGCTTAATTTGTAAATAAAAACGTGCCCGTGCCCAAAGCCCTTCCGCTTAAACACGCGGCTGCTGCAATTAAATGTGCGAACACGGAATACTGAGGGAGTGTAATCCCGAAGCCATCTCGGGCCTCTTCAATCCATATAAAGCCGCTCCCTGCCCCTTCAGCTCATTCTAGCAGCTTTCAGCTTTCTCCCATTGTGACGCTTTTCCATTTTTCTCTTCCTCCGTCTTTCCCATATGTGTCTTTTGCTCGCAGAAAATGCTTGGGGCAGAAGAATAGGCCCCGGCCCTCAAAAATAAGTGCCAGTGCTCAGCACCGGAAACAACAAGTACAAACTAAGCACAGGTTGTAAGTATTATGGACTTTTAACAACGCCCACCTCACACCCATCACTTCATTAGTTCATGGGCTTGCCCCTCAAAAATCACTTTGTCACTCGTAAATGCTTTGATTTTGTCCCACTTTGGGGCGGTTTGGTTACTGCCTTGGACAGGGTGCTGTTACTGAGATAATTGCGCTATTGCTGATATACTTCAACATGGGCAAACTACTTTTTTCTTTTGACTGCGCGCAGTGGCTGCCGTGGCGTTCACTGCACTGAGAGTCGATGGGCGGTATAGTTTTTTACATTGTATGCACTCTGATCTGCTTAGTGTCCATTCTTTGCACAGACATATTAACCCTGTGCGCTACCTAATGATGACTTCAAGCTTCCACTAGACAAAAGTATGTGTTCCCTCCAGAAAGAACATAAATCACCTGTTATTTTGACATTTTTGCATATTTGCACTCTGATCTGCTTAGTACATGTTCTTTGCAGCAGCATAATCACCCTCTGTGCTACCTTATGATGACTCAAAGCTTCCACTAGACAAAAGTACATGCTCTCTCCAGAAAGAAAATAAATCAATAGTTATTTTGCCATTTTTACATTACATGCACTTTTTGATTTGCCTAATACATGTTCTTTGCAGCAGGCACAGTAATCCTGTGTGCTACCTTATGATGAATTCAAGCTTCCAGTAGGCAAAAGTAAGTTTTCTCTCCAGAAGGAACATAAATCACAAGCTATTTTGACATTTTTACTTTACATGCACTTTGTAATTTTCCGAGTGTACGTTCTTTGCAGCAGGCACATTAACCCTCTGTGCTACCTTATAATGAGTCCAAGCTTCCACTAGACAAAAAGTATGTTCTCTCTCCAGAAAGCACATAAACCCTCTGCGCTACATTATGAGTCCAAGCTTCCATTAGACAAAAGTATGTTCTCTCTCCCGAAAGAACATTTAATTGCCAGAGTTATTTTGACATTTTTACATTAAATGCACTCTGGTCTGCTTAGTACACGTTCTTTGCAGCACACATATTAATTCTTGTAATTGTAGTTTTATTTTTAGAATGTGATACAAGCTGGAAACCAGCCCTTAGAGTAGTATTTGTAGAATTGTCCAGCTCCTTAGTTCGATGAGTTGTTTGCTCATTTAGTTTGTTTCTACTTGGCATTTTGGGACTTGTAGTTTTATTTTTATAACATGATACAAGCTGCAAATACAAAGCAGAAACCTAATTAGGTGAACTACACACGTTTGAGTCTGTGAAACTTGAGCTGTGTCTGCGTGCATTTTTAAAAAATAAACTCAAGGAGAGCTGACAGCTGATTATGCTCCACAATGGCCAATATTTTTTAACTAATATTTCAGTTCAAGACTGAAGATCATTAATATCATGTGAGGTGGCTCCCCTCAAGCATGTGAAAAATCATGGGGTTTTGTTTGACTCCCCAGACTGCAGTAAAGGGACAGTGATCCAGTAAGCATGCATTCTTGGAACGCAATTAATTATTCATTACCCTCGCTGGTAATGTCGTCTGTACCAGCTGGCAAGTAAATATGTTTTGCACCCGATAGTAGTTTGTGTTTTTTATGGGCCTTGTCTAAAAAAAAAAAAATCCAGTAGGCCTACTAGCCCTTTAGTTATATGCAGGGCCACTGGAATCATGTGGCAGAAAGGACCAAAATATGCAGCATGGTTGACCAATTAATGTGGCAAAAAAAAGTCCAGTTTTGCATTTACAATGCCAATAGCTCTAACTCAAGTAAATGCGAGACCTATTGCATTCCAAATGCTTGTCTGGTGAGGTGATTACCGCTGAATACATTCTAACCCTATACACAGAGAAAGAATGGGTAGTGGTGGCTTGACGGGGTGCACTTCCCAAACGTATGCATAAAGTCAATAAGAGTACACATTGGTGGAAGCTATAGTGCAATGAAGTGAGATAAGCTCCACTACCCCAGAGTGTAATGTGGTGTTCATATGAAGCACCAAGCAAAATTTATCCCAGACACCGCAGCACTCGAGAATGATCATAAATAAAGAAGTCCTCCAATGAAGTTAAGTTGTCGTAGGTTCTTTTAATGGTAGACATGGACAACATATGCATAGGATGGTCGTTGTTACACAATCACAGCCATCATAGTCATAAGATGAACATTGTTTCATAAACACAGCCAACGCGTGTTTCGTCACACCATGTGTCTTCTTCAAGGCTGCAAGATATATAAACAGTTATGGTATTCAATCCTTATCCAAATGCTATTGAAGATGATAGCATATAGAGTGCATCCTGTAAGTTCAAATAATGATTGGACGCATGCTTCATTATTACACCATGTCTACCAGTAAAAGATCCTATGACAACCCAACTTCATTGGAGGACTTATTTATTTACGATCCTTCTCTAGAGTGCTGCGGTGTGTGGGATACATTCTAACCCTAATTATAGTCATTAGGCATGCAATCTCTGAGTGGAGTGTGAATGGCTGCCAATCATTGGTTTCCAGAGTAATTGGAAGTTCAGACTGCTACATTCTAATCTACAAGTAACCCTTTTCCCTCAGTGATAGTCAACCAATCTATGTTGTCAGTGTTTTTTACACTTTTATTCCTAAGTAAGCAGTTTATTACCGTCACCTTCATTGTCATAATTAGCTGATCCAAATTTCTAAAATGGGGGCTACTTAATCTTTCATATCTGATAGAGACATCTATCTGCATATTCCTTACTTTAGAATCTTCCCCAGGCGCAAGACTGGATCCGGAAACCTTTTCCTCGAAGCACGTCTCCGTGTCGAAAGATGGCATTGCGTGACTCTATAGTGACGTCGTCCACCGGATGTGATGTCAAAGGAGTCCATATAACCTCCTCTCCGACCCGCCAACGTCAGTGCCTTGTTCTGATGGATACAACTACCTGGGGATTCCTCACCTTATGAATTCGATCCTTGCGCCAGCATCTGACGGAAAGTCTTCTTCCTAGCTGTCTACGTCGACGAGGACGTCATAATGGCACGGCTCCACGTGACTCCGTCTGAAGTCAACGTGCCAATAAGAGGTCCTCGTCGGCGTACTGACGTCAGTTTTTCCTTTTTCTGTGCTTCGACGCCAACGTTTTTTTCTTCCTGGCCCGTTGGTAACTGTAGCGATCTCTTGAAGTTACAATGTCGCCTCCGAAGAAGTCCGGTTTTAAGCCGTGTAGGGAATGCGGGGGTCGGATGTCAGTGACCGACCCCCATTCGGACTGTATTTGGTGTTTAAGCTCCAAACATGATGTGGAAGGTTGTTCTTCGTGCCAGAGCATGAATCTGAAAGCTCTGAAGGAACGCGAAGCGAAGCTCTTCTTGGCCAAGGCAAAGAAGAAGGAACACAAGAAGGTTTCTTCCCATGCTTCTCCCAAAAAACATAAGAAGCGGCCTCATCGTGACTCTCGGCGCTGTCATGACTCTCGGCGCCGTTCGGAGCGGAGCCGATCAAGGAGTCGTTCGAGGTCGAGATCTCGTTCGTCACGGCGCCAGAGGACGTGGGAGATGAGTCCTACGGTCACGCCTCAGCCGGAGAGTCCGGGGTTGTCACCAGCGCCTTCAGTCTATGAGGTCACTCAAGGTAGTCCTCGCTTCTCGCCGGCGCCGAGGGATCCTGATGTTCCCCAGACATCTACACAGCAATACCCAGCTTTCCCGACTCGAGGGATGGATCCGGCCGCATTTTTGAATGCGATGTATGCTGTTTTTCAATCCATGGCCCCTGCTGGTGCACCGGCGGGTCCCATGGGGCCATTGGCATTCAATTTGGGCTCGCCGGCGTCGTACAGGGCTGCTCCATTCATGCCCTTCTGCCCTACAGAGCCTGGTGCTCCAGCGCCAGGGGTTTCCCCTGGCAGGAGTCCTTCGCCTGGGACCGTGGATCCGTCGGCTTCTCATCCGACTCCTTCTCCGCGCCATCCAGTGTCATTGATGGCCTCATCCAGACCGGCTCCATCTCCTTCTGTTCATTCGGCGTCGAGGAGGTCATCTGCCGACTTCGGGTCGGCGCCGGCTCCGGCGCCGGTTGAATCTGGGAGACTTCCTGAATCGGTTCGGGGTCTGAGATTTTCGACGTCGATGGAGTCCTTGTCGATGCCAGCTCTGGAGACGCATTTAAGATCTCGAAGGAAGGCGTTGAGGCTTCTGGAGGAAGAGGAGTACAGAAGGCTTGAGGAAGGTGAGATAGAGCCTTCTGATGATTTCCAGGGACTTGCCACAGCAAGTGGTTTGGATACTTCCCCGGAGTGGGACATTGCTTCTCCGGGGGAGTTTACTGAGGAGGCCGCCTCCTTCCATGCTGTGGTGAGAAAGGCAGCTGACTACCTGGATTTGCCTTTGTCCACAGCAGAAGTTAAGACTAACCTGCTCACAGAGGTTCTTCATCCATCTTCCTCCAGTGCTGACCCTTTGTTGCCTTTTAATGAGGCTTTGACTGAGCCTATTATAGACCTATGGAAAAAGCCGATGACATCTCCTGCTGTGAACAGGGCAGTGGCGAGAAGGCATAGAAGTGCCCCAGGAGATCCAGTGTTTCTATCTCGTCACCCGACTCCGGAGAGTTTGGTGGTTCAGGCATCATGTTCTGCAAAGTCTGCCCCCGGTACATTCCCTGGTGTTCCGACAGACAGAGAATCCAAGAGGATGGAGCAATCCTCGAAGAAAATGTTCTCCTCTTGCAGCATGGCCCTAAAAGCTACCAATTCCACCTGTGTGCTAGGCAGATACATCCATGCCCTAATGGACTCGGCTAAGGAGATGGCAAAGGATCTGCCACAGGAAGTGCAAAAATCTTTTGGGTCCTTTTTCTTGGACGCGCAAGCTGCTGCACAGCAGATTATTCAATCTGGCTTGGATACCACGGATTCTATTGCCAGGGCCATGGGAACATCGGTGGCTACGAGAAGGCATGCCTGGCTAAGATCTTCGGGTTTTTCGTCAGATGTACAATCTACTTTAATGGACCTTCCATTTGATGGGGAAAAGCTGTTTGGGGACAAGGCAGACTCTGCCCTTGAACGGTTTAAGGACTGTCGGGCTACAGCTAAGTCCCTGGGTTTGCAGACCCCTTCTGCTACATTGTACAGACCTTTTCGTAGGTTTCGAGGGTTTGCTAGAGGTTCTGCCTTTCGTAGGTCTCAATCTTATGCCCAACAACCTGCCAACCCGCCCTATCGTGCCTTCAGAGGGCAAGGTAGGGGTAGGGCTAGAGGTCCAGCCCAGCAGCTCTCTTCTTCTTCATCCTCCTCTGGTGGACAACAGCAGAAGCAGCCCTAGTTTTCCCCACTTTATCAGTCATACTTCTCCTGTAGGGGGAAGATTGAGTCTTTTTCTACAGCAATGGAGGTCAATTACAACAGACTCGTGGGTGCTAGGAATTGTGGAAAAGGGCTATGCTCTCCCCTTTCAGGAGTTTCCTCCTCCCTTCCCTCCCCGTCCCTCCTTTTGTTCAGAAGACCCTCTTCTGTTGTTGCAACAGGAGGTTGTAACCGTGTTGGCAAAGGGCGCTATAGAGTTGGTACCATTGCAGGAAAGGGGTCAGGGTTGTTATTCAAGATATTTCCTGATTCCCAAGGTGGACGGTCGTCTAAGGCCGATCCTAGACTTGAGGATTTTGAATTTGTTCCTCAAGCAGGAAAAATTCAAAATGCTGACCCTAGCGCAGGTGCTATTGGCGTTGAACGAAGGAGACTGGATGGTGTCTGTCGACTTGCAGGACGCGTACTTTCATGTTCCCATAATCAAGTCGCACAGGAAGTATCTCCGTTTTATGGTCGGATCGCAACATTACCAGTTTGCGGTCCTTCCGTTTGGTCTTACTTCAGCACCCCGGGTCTTCACAAAGGTGATGGCAGTTGTTGCAGCACATCTCAGAAAGAGAAATGGAGGTAGCGGTTTTTCCCTACCTGGATGATTGGTTGATCAAAGCCAAGTCTCCAGAGATTGTGTTGTCTCATCTGCGAATGACAACGCAGTTGTTGTTCGATCTGGGCTTTTCGGTGAACGTACCCAAATCTCACCTGGAGCCCTCTCAATGCCTCCTGTTCATAGGGGCAGTATTGGACACGACAAGGTTTCGGGCCTACCCCCCGCCTCAGCGGGTACGGGACATTCTGGCGCTGATTCCTTTGTTTCAAAGTGGAGCGGCAGTTCCAGTCCTCAAAGTCTTATGCCTGCTAGGTCTGTTTGCTTCTTGCATTCTGTTGGTCACTCATGCTCGCTGGCATATGAGGGCTCTTCAGTGGTGCCTCCGCAGACAGTGGTTCCAGTACAAGGGGGATCTCAGGGATTCAATAAAGATCTCCAGGGACGCTGTAGCGGATCTCCTGTGGTGAGCAGAGGACGGCAACCTTTCCCAAGGAAAACCGTTTTCACTGCCCCCTCCAGTGGCCACAGTGATATCGTATGCTTCCACTCTAGGTTGGGGAGCTCATCTGGGGGACCTGGAGGTCAAGGGTCGTTGGTCTCCAGCAGAACAAATGTTGCATATCAGTCTGTTGGAATTGCGGGCTGTACGTTTGGCGCTCAAGGCCTTTCTCCCTTCCCTTCGCGGTCAGTCAGTTCAGATCCTGATGGACAACACTACCGCGATGTGGTATATAAACAAGCAGGGAGGAGTAGGGTCGTATCTGCTTTGCCGAGAAGCCCTACGACTCTGGTCCTGGGCTCAGGACCATCAGATTTGCTTGATGGCAAATCATTTGGCCGGAGTGTTGAATGTACGTGCGGACGTTCTCAGTCGTCACTTCTCATTAGATCACGAGTGGCGTCTCCATCCGGATCTAGTCCTCCACATCTTCGAGATGTGGGGTACTCCTCAGGTGGATTTATTTGCCACTCGGGAGAACGCGCATTGCCCGTTATTCGGCAGCCTCCAGTTTCCGATGCAAGGGGCGTTGGGGGATGCGTTTCAGATGTCCTGGAGCGGCCAGTTGCTTTACGCGTTTCCCCCCATACCCTTGATTCCTCGGGTTTTGAGGAAGGTTCGTCAGGACCGGGCCCAAATCATATTGGTGGCGCCGGATTGGCCGAGAAGGGTATGGTATACAGACCTACTTCAACTCTCTCAGTGCCCTCCGCTCCGTCTCCCGCTCAGGGCAGATCTCCTCTCTCAATCACAGGGGCAGGTTTTACACCCCCACCTCCAGAGCCTGCACCTTCATGCCTGGAGATTGAACGGGGCAACCGGAGTTCTTTTTCTCTCCCACCGGATGTAGTGGATGTTCTACTATCCTCCAGGCGACACTACACTAAATCTATTTATGCCGGAAGGTGGGCAAAATTTGTGTTGTGGTGTGGAGAGAACCAAAAAGATCCTTTAAAGGCCCATCTTTCAGATGTACTTTTGTTTGTTCTCAGTTTGGCGAAGAAAGGCTGTGCTATAGCTACAGTTAAGGGTTATTTGGCAGCTCTGTCGGCGTTTCTTTGCCTTCCGGATCAGCCGTCTTTACTCAAGTCTCCCATTGTACATATGTTCCTTAAGGGTTTGGTGAATAGCTTTCCTCCTACTCCTTTTCACATGCCTCAGTGGGACTTAAATCTTGTTTTAACATTCTTAAAGGGTTCGCCTTTTGAGCCCATGCATTCATGTCCATTGAGATATTTGGCCTTCAAGACTGTTTTCTTGATCACAATTACTTCTGCCAGGAGGATTGGAGAGCTTCGGGCACTTTCCGCTAAGCCCCCTTTCACTATGTTTTTCCCTGATAAAGTGGTTCTAAAAACCAGGGCTGCTTTTCTGGCGAAAGTTGTCATCCCTTTTCATTTATGGCAGAATATCACTCTTCCTGCTTTTTACCCTCCTCCCCACCCGTCTAAAGAAGAAGAGAGACTCCATAGGTTGGACCCTAAGAGGGCCCTGAGTTTTTATCTGGAAAGAACTAAAGACTTTCGTTTGGATGAGCAACTGTTTGTTGGATATGCTGGTCAGCAAAAGGGCAGAGCTGTACAGAAAAGGACACTCTCCAGGTGGGTCATCTTGTGTATCAAGATCTGTTAACTCTTTGGAAAAAAAGGTCCCTCCTGAAGGTATCAGGGCCCACTCTACTAGAGCTAAATCTGCATCCTCGGCTCTGGCGAGGGGAGTTCCATTGATAGATATATGTAAAGCGGCAACTTGGGCGTCCCTCCATACTTTCGTAAAACATTACTGTTTAGACTCTGAGATGAGGAGGGACGGCCATTTTGCTCACTTGGTATTGCAAGTGTAATCAGGCGCGGGCACCCACCACCGAGAGCGGTACTGCTTGGGACTCTATTCATAAGGTGAGGAATCCACAGGTAGTTGTATCCATCAGAAGAACAAGTTACTTACCTTCGGTAACGCTTTTTCTGGTGGATACACTGACTACCTGTGGATTCCTCACGGTCCCTCCGGCCTCCCCGTTGCCTGCCTGGTTACACAGTCATCTTGCAGCCTTTGGTTTAATGTTTATTCTTATATTCATATATATATATATTTTTGTATGTATATAAATGTGTATATATTTATACCTATATAGTGATATCTCTCTCTCTATATTTTTATATATTCATGTATTTAAGCTCTCAATAAGAATGGGTGATTTAAATAGAAAAGGTTTTTGTGTGCGTATATCTTTCTATATTAATTATAAATTTTCATGGTCGGTTTACTCCCGTTTGCTTTAAGAGCACGAAAAAAAGGAGGTGAAACTGACGAGGACCTCTTATTGGCACGTTGACGTCAGACGGAGTCACGTGAAGCCGTGCCATTATGACGTCCTCGTCGATGTAGACAGCTAGGAAGAAGACTTTCTGTCAGATGCTGGCGCAAGGATCGAATTCATAAGGTGAGGAATCCACAGGTAGTCAGTGTATCCACCAGAAAAAGCGTTACCGAAGGTAAGTAACTTGTTCTTTTCCACGCTTGCAACACAAACCTGGTAATGGTTTGTTAGGCACTTTTCGGCCTACTCCTACGTCTTCGTCGACCGACCGGTGTGCTTTTCCCTGTCTATGTCTTAAGGGTATATGGTGCCCGGGTGAGCACCACGACTCCGTAGAGTGCGACTCCTGTCTTCAACTTTGACCGAAGGCGCTACAGGAGTGCTGTATGAAGCTTATGGCAGCGCGGCTGTTGGAGCACTTCGGTCTCCGTTTCCTACTAAGGTCCATTTGTGGGCCCGTTCAAGGAGTAGTTCTTGTGGACATCATTCTCCATCGACTTCATGCTGCAAGTCATGACTCAAGTGGGTGAAGTTGCAGCAGTTGCAGACTTCACCGCCTACGGCCTCCCACCTTTCTTCGGATGAGGTGTCCAGTCCTGAGTACGCCCCATGTTCCCCCCCTATCCCGGGGCCAGGGCGACTCTCTCCCAGATGCATGAATTTTATGAATCACTTCATGCTTTGTTTGGAAAATCACCTCCCTCTGGAACGCCTGTAGGCCCCATGGAGGGTCAAGGTGCCTTGACTGTGTCTCTGGCAGCGAGTTCGCCCTCAACTTCAGTTAAGCCTTCAGATCCAGCTTTCGAAGCTGTTACGGTGCAAATGCACAGCCCTTCAGTGGTCCCACCTTTAGTGCTGGTATCCGGTCAGCCGACTCCACCAATGCTGCAGGCAGCACCCATTGAAGTCGTGCCCCTCTCCCTTTCCGAAGTTGAGTAAGCGTCATTTTGGCACTGGTCGATGTCGGGTACAGCGCTGGTCATGCCAGGCATGCTCCCTCAGTTTTCTGGGGAGTTTCCTCATGTTTCTCCATCAGAGGAACATGGTTTTGAAGGGGCTGAGGAAGAGTTGGGGTTTTCATACACTGCTCTGCCTCCAATGGAGGACTGTTGATTGGCTGATCTAGGGGCAGCTAGAGGTTTGAACTCTTCTCCATCCTTGGGCCTCCATTCCCCACCTGGCCTTGCTACGGAGGCAAGTTTCTCTCTAGCTGATATGCTAATGGGAATTGCTGAAGTATTGGATCTGACATTTCCCTATGTTGAATTGACTACTGATCCTCTAATTGGTGCCGTCAATCACGACCAAACAGTGTTGAGCTGGTACTGCCTTACAGTGAAGCCCTATATGACATTTGTTAAGGACTTTAAATAATTCTGAAACTGGGGCCCCGGTTGATCGGGCTATATCTCATAGACACCGACCAGCCCCTGGTGATCTGGTCTGCCTTCTATGACATCCTACTCCTCACAGTGTGGTGGTGCAGGCTGTTTCCACATCACACTATATTGACCCTCCCCTTCCATCTGATAGAAATTCCAAAAAACTTGACACTAGTGGCAGGTGGATTTTTCCCTCCACTGGTTCTGCTTTGTGCTCTGTCAGTACGTCTTGCATTCATGGATGTTTCTCCTATTTAATATGGGACTCATTGGAACGCATCTTGCTATCATTGCTGGATGATACCTGGAATGATCTTGCCCCTTTGATCAGAGATGGCCAGCAGGCAGCTACGTTAATAATTTGTTGTGGTATGGATACCACTGACTTTGTGGGTCGGGCCATGGCCTCTTCAGTGGCAGTTTGTCGCCATACCTGGTTACTTACCTCCGGAATTTCAGAGACTATTCAAGCCACTTTGATTGACCTGCCTTTTGATGGTGCCCATTTGTTCGGCGCACATGCTGATTCTGCCTTAAGACATTTTTGTGACAGTCTGAGCGGAACAGCAAGCCAGCATTGTTCTTCAATACATTATGCCATGTCAGTTCCTTCCATTCTAGATTATATGGGAGACATTTGTATTAAAGTATCTCACAAATGAGCCACGCTTGGGCAGTGCCTGTGAGTTTGTTTTTCTTTCCTCTGCCTGTTCCACCTAATGATGGTACCCGGTGTGGTGTTCCTTCTTTCTGTATCTCTTATAGGGAAGTGTTGATATTGGCAGCTTTAGGGGAATCTCAGAATTTTATTTACCTTCTGCTAAGGGAGTGTATTTAAATACACTTTTTATTTCTCATGGTTGTTATGTAGTAGTGTCTCTTTAAATTCTCTGAGGTATTAGTGGGATGTTCATCAGCAGAATGATTTTCCAATGATGGGATTATACGCTGTTGAGGATTTCTTTCTCAATATTCCTCGTGTTTTCAAACAAGGTCGATTGTGACCTTCTTTATTCGTTTGTATGGGTTCTATTTTTAACCTTGGTACGTGCACTATGTTGAGTGATTCATGACATTACTTATCATTCATTGTAAAAGTTCTGTACTTTTGTTGGATTTGGTACATTGTACACCAGAAGGTTATTGTCTTGTGAGCCTTAAGACCACATGGGCCTTATTACAACCTTGATGGAGGGATTTTCTCCATCACAAATGTGACGGATATCCTGTCTGCCATATTATGATCCCATTATATTCATTGGAGATCGTAATACGGCAGACAAGCTAGACAGGAGATAGACAGGAAGTGGTCACTCCCCTTTCCTTTGTCCATTTTCAACCCAGTGGAGGGACCTGGGGTCCCTGGACTGGTGCAATCCATTTTATGCAAGGAGGACACCAGATGTGCCCTTCAAAGCAAACCAGTGGCTTGGGTAGGCTACCCCCGCCTTGTAACACTTTTTCCAAGTGAGAGGGTGTTGCATCCCCTCTCCCACAGATCTTTGTTCACCTTCCCCTGCCTGAGCTGGTCAAGCAGCAGGAGGGCAGAACTCTGTCTGAGGGGTGGCAGCAGCGTGGGCTTCCGGCCAACCCTGGAAGACTGGTAGGGTCAATACTGGGGAGTCCTCTAAGAAGCCCCCATGGAATCATGGCACTAATACTGGCATTGGTACTGGGGTATGATTCTGACATGTTTGAAACCAAACATGCCTTGGTTCGAAGTTACCATTATGTAGCTGGACCACAGGTAGCGAGTGACCTGTGGCCAGAACATGGGTAAAATGTCTTCCCTGCACTTACGAAGTCCAGTGCAATGGAACTGGAGGTCATAGGGGCACTTCTGTTCTTGCAGGGGAGCGCTCACACTCAGGGACCTGCACCCTGCCCTTCGGGCTGAAAGGGCCTGCCATAGGGGTGGCTTAAAGTGACCTGGTGCAGTGACCAGCAGTGAAAGGATGCATGCATCTTTTAACGCAGGCTGCAACTGCAGGCCTGCAGACACAGTTTGCAAGGGCTCCAATGGGTGGTATAATACATGCTGCAGCCCATGGGGGTCCCCTGGTGTACCAATGCCCTAGGTACCTGCATACATTTGACTAGGGACTTACAGGGGTACACCAGTATGCTAATTGTGGGGAGTAAAAAAGTACCAGGGTAACTGACTTTGGAGGAGAGAACACAATCACTGTGGTCCTGGTTAGTAGGATTCCAGTGAATACAGTCTAAAAAAACTGACAGGCAAAAAGTGGGGGTAACCATGCCAAAAAGAGTGACCTTCCCACAATATCCTACAGGTATTTGTATTTTCTCTAGTTGTTTCTTAGGGACAAATCTGATTCAATGCCAGTAGTTGCTATTTCTGTATTCAGCTTCTTTTTAATAGAGCATTTTTCGATGCCTTATCCATGGGAGATGGACCTTTCTCTATATTTTTTACAGAATAGGTCTTGCTAGGATAGGCCTTAACATGGCGTAGAGGTAATGGTCAGTGGCATGTCCTGTTGATCTATGTTTCACAAACATGCAGTTTGGGTCTGGATATATTATTTAATTAATATTCATTGGGACATTTGGCAAAATTGTCCTACTGCCCTGGGTAACGTTATCCCCATGCTTTCAATGTGTTTGTAATTTTTATTACGGTTGTCTTCTCACCAGTTCTTGTGGGGTGAGGAAGCATGGGTTTGGATCCCATATTGGGTGCCAATAGTTTTGTATTCATATTGTTAGGTTGCTTCTGACACAGATTTGACATACTAACCTGGATAATTTTATTCCCATGCTTTTTAATGTCCTATGACTTTATTTACCTGTGGTTGCTTTGACAGTTTTTTATGTTGTAGAGTATGTTATTGCTCACCTAAAATATTATGAATGTCTGGTCTTTTTCTCTTGTTCTAGACCGGTTTTGTTCTACTTAGAGACTTTCAGTGGTCTCAGTTTGCAGACCCTTCTCCGGGATGGTATAATTTTGGTATCTGATTCTAAAGTAAGGAATCTGCGGCTTGATGTCTCTATCAGATGAACAAATTACTTACTTTCGGTAACACATTATCTGGTAGAGACAGGATCTAGCCTCAGATTCGTTAATGACCCTCCCATTGTCTCCGTTCTATGAACTGAGTCGGAGAGAAGGTTATATGGGCTCTGTTGAAGTCACATCCTGTGGACGACATCAGTACAGAGTTGTGCGACGTCCTCTTCCAAGGTGCTGACGTGCTGGGAGAAAAAAGTTACTGGATCCAGTCTTGCACCTAGGGAAGATTCTAAAGTAAGGAATCTGCAACTAGATCCTGTCTCTACCAGATTATGCATTACCAAAGGTAAGTGACTTTTATTGGGTTATGTTTCTTAATGCTGTTTGGCATCATCATCTAACAAACCTTTTCCACAAAACCTCAAACCTCAGTGCTCATTTCACTAAGGACATTGTGCAGGTCAGACATTATCCAAAAAATATGAAGGGCAGCAGTGTGATCCTTTTTTTCACATTTCTCTGCCAAGGACTTGTAATCTAAAGTTTGGGCTGAGACCAAGTTGTTTTGCTCAGTCCTACTTACAATTTTTTTTTTTAAATTGTCTTGGATTTCATGGCCCACATCCAAATGCATTGGTCAACTGCTAGTATTGAATTCAACTTTTAAAACATGCGCCTTCTCTGAAGCATGTTTACTTCACAGGCATAGTATTGGTCTCCTACCCCTTCATGAATTTCTTTGTCCTTGGTAATGATCAATGTAGGGAAATGCCTCCCTTGGCATGGTTACCCCCTAACGTTTTGCCTTTTGTTGATGCCAGTTATGATTGAAAGTGTACTGGGACCCTGCTAACCAGGCCCCAACACCAGTGTTCTTTCCCAAAACTGTACCTTTGTTCCCACAATTGGCACAGCCCTGGCACACAGATAAGTCCCTTGGTAACTGGTACCCCTGGTACCAAGGGCCCTGTGGCAGGGAAGGTCTCTAAGGGCTGCAGCATGTATTATGCCACCCTGGGGACCCCTCACCCAGCACATGCACACTGCCTCACAGCTTTTGTGTGCTGGTGGGGAGAAAATGACTAAGTCAACATGGCGCTCCCTCAGGGTGCCATGCCCTCCACCCACTGCCTGTGGCATAGGTAAGTCACCCCTCTAGCAGGCCTTACAGCCCTAAGGCAAAGTGCACTATACCACAGGTGAGGGCATAGTTGCATGAGCACTGGCACAACCCTGGCACACAGATAAGTCCTTTGGTAACTGGTACCCCTGGTACCAAGGGCCCTGTGGCCAGGGAAGGTCTCTAAGGGCTGCAGCATGTATTATGCCACCCTGGGGACCCCTCACCCAGCACATGCACACTGCCTCACAGCTTGTGTCTGCTGGTGGGGAGAAAATGACTAAGTCAACATGGCGCTCCCTCAGGGTGCCATGCCCTCCACCCACTGCCTGTGGCATAGGTAAGTCACCCCTCTAGTAGGCCTTACAGCCCTAAGGCAGGGTGCACTATACCACAGGTGAGTGCATAGTTGCATGAGCACTATGCCCCTAGAGTGTTTAAGCTAAACCTTAGACATTGTAAGTGCAGGGTAGCCATAAAGAGTATATGGTCTGGGAGTCTGTCAGTTACAAACTCCACAGTTCCATAATGGCTACACTGAAATCTGGGAAGTTTGGTATCAAACCTCTCAGCACAAAAAATGCACACTGATGCCAGTGTGGGATTTATTTCAGAATTCACACAGAGGACATCCTAGAGATGCCCCCTGCATGCCAGTCCAATTCCTAGTGTTAGGCTGACCAGTTCCTGCCAGCCTGCCACAACCAGACGAGTTTCTGGCCACATGGGGTGAGTGCCTTTGTCACTCTGTGGCCAGGAACAAAGCCTGCACTAGGTGGAGGTGCTTCTCACCTCCCCCTGCAGGAACTGTAACACCTGGCGGTGAGCCTCAAAGGTTTATGCCTGTTGTTACAGTGCCCCCGGGCATCACAGCTAGTGGAAATGCCCACCCCTCCGGACACAGCCCCCACTTTTGGGGGCAAGTCCAGAGGAGATAATGCGGAAAACAAGTAGGAGTCACCTACCAGTCAGGACAGCCCCTAAGGTGCCCTGAGCTGAGGTGACCCCTGCCTTTAGAAATCCTCCATCTTGATTTTGGAGGATTCCCCCAATAGGAATAGGGATGTGCCCCCCTCCCCTCAGGGAGGAGGCACAAGGAGGGTGTAGCCACCCTCCAGAACAGTAGCCATTGGCTACTGCCCCCCAGGCCTAAACACACCCCTAAATTTAGTATTTAGAGGTGACCCTGAACCCAGGAAATCAGATTCCTGCTACCTACAACAAGAAAAAGGACTGCTGACCTGAAAGCCCCGCAGAGACGACGGAGAGGACAACTGGCTTGGCCCCAGCCCTACCAGCCTGTCTCCAAACTCAAAGAACCTGCACAGCGATGCATCCAGCGGGACCAGCGACCTCTGAGGACTCAGAGGACTGACCTGAAGGACCAAGAACCTCCCGAGGACAGCAGCTCTGTCCAGAAACAGCAACAAAATTGCAACAAAGAAGCAACTTTAAAGAGACCCTCTCTTCCCGCAGAAGCGTGAGACTTCACACTCTGCACCCGACGCCCTTGTCTCGAGTTCAGGACAACAAACACTGCAGAGAGGACTTCCGGGCGACTCCAACGACGTGGACACCCTGAGTTGACTCCTACACCCCCACATCGACGCCTGCAGAGAGGATCCAGACGCTCCCCATGACCGCAACTGCCTGGTAACAAAGGCACCCAATGCCTGGACCAAGCACTGCACCCGCAGCCCCCAGGACCGAGAGGAACCACCTACCTGTGCAGGAGTGACCAGCAGGCGGCCCTCATCTGAGCCCAGTCAGTGGCTGGCCCGAGAAGCTCCCCTGTGCACAGCCTGCATCGCCAGAGTGTCCCCCAGGACCCTCCATTGCTTTCAATAGCAAACCTGATGCCTACTTTGCACACTGCACCCAGCCGTCCCTGTGCCACTGAGGGTGTGTTTTGTGTGCTTGTGTGTGCACCCCCCCCCAGTGCTCTACAAACCCCCCCTGGTCTGCTCCCCAAGGATGCAGGTACTTGCCTGCTAGCAGACTGGAACCTGAGCACCCATGTTCTCCAGAGGCACCTGTGTGCTTTGGGCCCTCCTTTGACCTCTGCACCTAACCGGCCCTGTGTTGCTGGTACTGTGGCTTTGGGGTTGCCTTGAACCCCCAACAGTGGGCTGCCTATGCCCAGGAGACTGACTGTGAAGGTGCTTTACTTACCTGAAAAACTAACCAAAAGTTACCTAGCCCAGGAACTGTTGATTTTTGCAGTGTCCACTTTTAAAATAGCTAATTGGCATTTTAACCAAAACTGTGTGTACTACTGTTTTAAATCAAAGTTCTATACTTACCTGTGTGAAGTACCTTGCACTTTATGTACTTACTTCAAATTTGAATCTTGTGGTTCTAAAAATAAATTAAGAAAATATATTTTTCTATATAAAAACCTATTGGCCTGTAGTAAGTCTTTGAGTGTGTGTTCTTCATTTATTGCTTGTGTGTGTACAACAAATGCTTAACACTACCCTCTGATAAGCCTACTGCTCGACCACACTGCCACAAAATAGAGCATTAGTATTATCTAATTTTGCTACTATCAACCTCTGACGGGGAACCCTTGGACTCTGTGCACACTATCTCTCACTTTGAGATAGTATATACAGAGCCAACTTCCTACAATCACGTTATATGGTACATCGTAGTAACAACTTTTCTCTTGGTCAAAGAAATCTGTTAGCTAGCAATTGTCCTTGCACATTCACTTTTCCATTGGAGAGTCATTATAGTTAGCCTCCTAACTGCATTCAGTAACATTGAATCATACACATGTAGTGAGGCAGCAAAGGCTGGCTTTACGCACTTTGTATTCTTTATTGACTAGTAGGCTTGACTTCTGAATTCTGGTTGGTTAGTAATGAAAAACTATTTTCTGAACATCATTATTGCTTCAATAGCCATATAAGTGCTTTTATGACAAATTAAATAAGTGAGAGGTGACAAACTAAATCATTCATTTTCTTCTGTGAGTAATTATGTAGATACATATTTCATTGTGAAATTACTTTTGAGATATGATCTCTGTGTTTAATTTAGTTTTTCAGATGCTCCCTTAGAGATGACAGGCCTGAGTGACATTGCGGACATTATTGGCGACCTTGTAAGACATGGTGGTGTTGCAGCAAGTGAACTTGGCTTAACAGAGGCTCAAGCTAGGATATTTTCAAGGTAAATAAGCTAATTGTAACAACCACATTCCAGTGGAAATTAAACCTAAAATATAAATGAATACATTCACCTTTCTAGAGCCGATTTTGTATTTAATGTTCTTGGGTTCTCAAAAGATCTAGTAGTTTTTGTTTAGTGTCATCAGTACTTCAATTATGTTTCCTCTGCGGTGCTAGTAAAAAAAATGTACATCATAATATGGCT
This sequence comes from Pleurodeles waltl, assembly GCF_031143425.1. NCBI lineage: Eukaryota > Metazoa > Chordata > Amphibia > Caudata > Salamandridae > Pleurodeles > Pleurodeles waltl. The sequence goes on along the minus strand of NC_090436.1, from coordinate 219,304,936 downwards.
AACTAATGGAATACTACAGACTTATAAGTGGAAATATAAGTAAATCTGCATGGAAATACTCTAAGCTTTTATTGGGAGCATCCAGAAGGTGAAACTGCACAATAAGGAAGAAAGTCCTGTTGTCAGAAGTATGTACATATATATATGTATCGATTTATGTCATTCTAGAAGGTTTCGCTGGCCTGGAAAAAAGAGCACTTTTTTTACACATGATAAAGTGTATATTATAGAGCTATATGGCTCCTTAATAATGAATTGTAATAGAGACTTGTAACCACAGATTCCCAGATTCCGCACCTTTTGAACATTCCCCAGACGTCAAAATTGATCCAATACTAGAGAAGTTTCTGGATCTTTTATAGATTCACATGCTTGAATCATTCCCTGTTGTCAAAAGGGTAGTCCCACTGTACCATAATAAAGCAGTATGTGTCATTATCATAGGCTAAAATGGCAATGAACAATCACCTAAATAGCCTAAAAATGTTCTTTTTTAAAAAGGGAACCAACTCCAGCCAATCAGACAGCACCGTTTAGAATATTCCCAAGAGAGGCCATTGCAGCCTGTGTAAAATAGTGCATGCACTTTTTCATAGCCATTTTCACTGCACCAGGTCACTTATAAGTCACCTATATGTCAGGCCTTCAGACCCTGAAGGCTGGGTGCAAAGTACCTGTGTGTGAGGGCACCCCTGCATTAGCAGAGGTGCCCCCATGTTGTCAGGCCCATTTTCCCGGACTTCGTGAGTGCAGGGACGCCAATTTAAGTGTGAACTTGACATAGGTCAATACCTATCTCCAGCTTCACAATGGTAACTTTGAATATATGGCCATGTAAGGTGTCTAACAACTGGGAATTGTACCCCAGTACTGATTCCAGTATTGGTTGCACGATCCCATGCACTCTGGGGCTCCACTGTGGACCCCCAGTACTGCCATACCAGCCTTATGAGGTTTTCCAGGCAGCCCCAGCTGCTGCCACCTCACAGGCAGGCTTCAATCCCAGGGAGGCAGAACAAAGCATTTTCTTTGGGACAGGGGTGTTACACCCTCACCCTTTGAAATAGGTGTTACTGACATGGGAGGGGTATCGTCCTTGAGCCTCTGTAAATGCTTTGAAGGGCACAGATGGTGCTCTCCTTGAATAATCCAGTCTACACTGGTTCAGGGACCTCTGGTCATTGCTCTGGCGCGAAACTGGAAAAAGGAAAGGGGAGTGACCACTCCCCTGTCCATCACCACCCCATGGGTAGTGCCCAGAACGCCTCCAGAGTGTCCCTGGGTTTTGCCCTCTTGGATTCTAAGGTGGTGGGGCACTCTGGGAGCAGTGCCAGCCGGTGACGTCAGAGACCCCTCCTGATAGGTACCTACCTGGTTAGGTGACCAGTCCCCCTCTCAGGGCTATTTAGGGTCTCTCCTCTGGGTGTTTCTTCAGATTCCGATTGCAAGACTCCAGCAGGAATCCTCTGCATCCTTTACTTCAGCTTCTACAGACGGATCAACTGCTGTCTGCTCCAGGAACTCTACAAAACTGCAACAAAGAAGCTAAGAGGACTTCTGCAACATTGTATCTTCAGCTCCTGGCCAGCAACTGCAATAGTTTCCAGGTCCTGCATCCTGAGGACTGCCTGTCTTCAGCTTGCCCCAGAAGAACTGAAGGAATCTCCCGGGAGTGACGGAGTCACTTCCCTGCTTCAGCAGGCACCTCTCTGCAGCAACGACCAGTGGCGTGGGTCTCCTCTCCTGACGACAGGCGTGGATCCAGCAACACGGGTGGTGGACTGAAGTGACTCCAGCAGTCCCAACGTCCAGCTGTCCAA